>NC_080833.1:71043839-72399672 GCF_030435755.1 Ochotona princeps
TTGGTGCTCAAGATAAAATACCAGCACTATGGGTAGAGACTTAGCCTATTATGCCATGGCACAGGCCCTAAATTTCAATTTTTTAAATGACTAGAAATTTTCTCTTAAGTATTAGAAGAGTTTTTATAAGAATCATCTCTACCCTCTGAAACAGATCAACAGAAAAATGCTAAGTATCCAGTGCTCATTCCACAAGCATAAATACCTATTCAGTTGCAGAATTATGTGCCAGAAAAAAGAGTTAGACATGCAGGCAGCCCATTCTCCTATCTTTGGAATGTGCTGGAGACATTCTTCTAATTCTATGCCCAGGTTTCTCCTTGTCTGGTTATTTGTCTTGGACATTTGTGACCAAAAGGCTCCAGAGCGAGAGGGAAGCATTTGGTGTAGCAGTTAAGGCTGCATGGGGGATGCTCACATCTGCTAGCAGAGTGCTTGTAATGTTGCAGACATTTGAGGATAAACCAGCAAATGATCTCTCTCTCTCTCTCTCCCTCCCTCCCTTTTTCTCCTATCTCTTGCCTTTCAAATAAATAAAAGAAACAAATCCAATTTTTACAAAGAATTTAGACAAAAACACCTAATTAGCATGAGAAAGTAAGCACTCATATGAACAGTGGATCTTAATCACCTACAATAATTATACAAAAAAAGATAATTAATAATTTTAATAGCAACTGGTAGTTTTTGGCTGCCTAGCATTTATTAAATGTTAAATGGCAAGTTACCACTATGCAGTAGAAACTATCATGTTGTTTTAATCTGTAGAGTGGCTTATTACTATCAAATAAGATATGAATAGTCTTAGTTAGAGCTATCTTATCTCTAAAACTTGTCAAAAAGAAGTCTCAACAACTGCTCAAGTCCTCTGCACAGTTATGGTAGACAGAGCAATCATCTGTTACCCACCGAGGCACCATTTACAGGTGCTCAGTTACTTTTATTCTTCTGCCAACCACCAAAAAGAGAAACACTAATTTTCTTTCTAGCCTCTCCACTCTACCTACATGTTTAGTGCAGGCACACCAGACCACAAGATGTTCTAGGATAGGGAACAGGAAACACTTAAAGAAGAACTGATGGATGGTGGATGGGGGTCAGCCACGTGGTGTCGGGTGTATGTCATGTTCTGGCAGCTCTACTTCAAAGCCAGCTCTCTACTAATAGTCTGGGAAAAGCAGTGAAAGATGATCCAAGTGCTTTGGGCCTTGCTATCCATGTGGGAGACCTGGAAAAAGCTCTTGGATCCTGGTTTAAGCCTAGCCCAAACCTGGCTATGCAACCATCTCAAGTAAACCAGAAGTCGAAAGATATTTCTGCGTGTGTGGTTTTGTGCGTGTATATGTGTGTGTGTCCCCTCTCTATAATTCTAACTTTCAAATAAATAAATCTATATTTTAAAAAGGGAGAGAATTGACAGACTTCCAAACATACAGTTCAACAAAATTTTTATTGAAATGAGTATTTTTAAAAGTATCTACTTCTTAATGTATGAATCTTTGAAAATAAAAGCAACAGCAGCAGCTTAACCTGGGGAATTCGATATGTGTCATGAAAGTCAAATAACTCCATGAAGCCTGTATGAGAACACTGTGAAGTAGATATTGTTTTCCATATTTATCAGAAGAGTAATCTTAGAAGGTCAAATGATTACTAGGTGATAGAGGGAAGCTGGGAACCCAGTCCGTGTGCCTCCAGATAACATGATTTTTGCCACTGTGTCACTTTCTGACAGTTTGATTGTGGGCCCCTCCACACATTAAAGAAAAAAAAAAAAGAAAGAAAAGTAACACTTTAGAGAGTAGGCATTTAGCCTAGCAATTCGAAACCAACCTCCAGCATACGGGTACCTGGGCCTTATTGCCAGCTCAGGATGCAGACCTCAGGAGCCTGCCATTGCAGACCTTGGGAGGTATCAGACCCTGGGAGGCAGCTCAAGTAAGTGGGAGACCTAAATGGAGTGCTGGCCCTGCCTCAGTTATCTTAAGCATTTTGCGGACTGAATTAGCAAATAAGAGATCTTTCTCTTCCAAATAAATTTTTAAAAAAATTGTGATTTTTAAAGCATTCTAATCCCAGCAGAAGGAGGGGATTGGCCATAGTATCAGAAACATACATTTGGGGCCAGCATGATGACACAGCAAGTTAATCCTCCTCCTGAGGTACTACAAACTGATATGGGTGCCACTTCAAGAACCAGCTGCTCCACTTCTGATCCAGATCCCTGTTTATAACTTCACAAAGCAGTGGAGGATGGCCTAAGCCCTTGGACCCTCACACTCCCTGGTGAAACCCAGAAGAAGCTCCTGGCTCTCAGCTTCGGATAAGCCCAGATCTGGCTATTATGGCCTTTTGTGGTGGGAACCAATAGAAGGAATATCTCTCTATCTTCCACCATCTTTCATTTTCTGTAATTCAGATTTCAAGTAAGACAAATAAACCTTTTTTTTTAAATGCATTTGTATGTTATTTTATTCTCTGCAATCAACCTTTCTGTTCCTGACTATAATCCTGTGAATTACTAGAAAGATTTTCTATTTTAAACTAAACTAGCTCAGATACATTCATTGAGCTACCCAAAGTCACACAGTTGAGATACACTGATGGTATGAGAAAGGGTCCTGCAAGATGAAAAATAGAGTACACTAGGCAGAACTTAAGCCACATGAACACAAGGATAACCTTACCTAAACCAATCCATGCCCTAGTGTTAAACTCGCTATTCCTTAATTAGTGGGAATTCTAGGCTCACATGCATTCTGTGTTGATGATGGGCATGTTTAAGCCATAAAGCATGGAGACAATCAGAGTGGTCGCCCTTTGGAGCCAGACAGGAATTCAGTTTCATAACCTTCAACACCAGGGCACTCACTTGGATTGAACAGTGACTTGGTTCTGAATAAGCACTACTGACAACATAAGCAATGTGGGTTTCTTTGTGGTCAGTTAGAACTTACACAAGAATTATTTTTAGTCTATCAGCAAGTAAAAGGAAATAACTTTGTCATGGAAGAAATAGCAGCAAAGTTAGAAAGAACAGCACTGGTGAGAATGAAAATTAGTGCAGCCACTGTGAAAAACAGTATGGAGATTTCTTTAGACTCAGAAATAAAATTATCATATGCTCCATAGTCTGACTACTCAATTTAGGTCCATATATCCAAAAGACATAAACTCATTGTATCAAAGAAAAACCTGGCCCACTATGATAGCACAATTCACAACAGATAGAAAGGACATGCAATGTATATGCATGTAATGGAATACTATTCAGCTGTTTAAAAAGAATGGAATCCTGTGAGCTGACTCAAAATCAGTGGAAGTGGAGAGAGGCAAGATGGCAGCATAGGGTGCAGACATGTATGGGATGACAGAGAATCATCAGGGTGAAGCACAAGGAGCAGATTACAGTAAAAAATAGGGGTAAGACAGTTTGCATGGGGGGGTACCTGGAGACCCCCTGGACACAAGGAAGTGGTGGCAATGGTAGAGAGGTGTTGCAGTGAACAGAAAACCCAGTGGCCAGCAAGCGGCAATCCAGACTCCGGCAACAGCCAGGGATCTGGTAGCAGCCATGGTTTGGCTCTTGTAGCAACCAGTTTGGATCTTGAGTTCCCACAGTAAGGTTGGGAGGCGAATGCAGATTGAGCCCTGTCAAATCTGCTGAAGAGTTTGACCCAGAAACAAGCAGAGAATGAGCAGCAGACTTCAGGGGGCATACCAGTGGCAGGACAAAACTCATAGCACAGAGATCAGGCACCCTCTTGTGTGGTGGGGCAGAGAGTGCAAAATTGAGGGGACAGCCTGGAGTGGGCTCCTTTGTGGCTGATTGCATTGAGTTGATCCATACTTCTCTTTCTGCAGGGTCTGTGTGGTCCCGGGATCTGAATGCCAGCAGTCCCAATTCTCCAGCAGTGCCCTGCCAGGTGTCATTTTGTGTAGTGGAGCAGAGCATGCGGGTTTCAAGGGACAGCCTACAGTGGGCTCGTTTCTAACTAATTGCACTGAGCAGAGCCCACAGAGAAGGCAGTGCCAGCCTTGCATCCTGCAGTCTCTATGGTCCCCAGCTCTGATGTCTGACAGCCCCTGATCTATGTCGGCGCCATCTTACACAGAGATGCAAGGGTTCAGGGTCAGGAGGAGCAGTGGTAAACTACACATGCGCTACATCAATAGAGCTGGGATGCTGTTTTCAAGGGACCAGGCACTGTCAGAATGAAGGGAGAACAGCTGAGCTGCGCAAGAGCTACGGTGAAAACAGAATCACTTCCAGCTTAGAGCACTGTACAGGTTCCTCAGGGGAAAAAAAAGTTCAGTTGTGGCACTCTACAGACTCCACCCAAAACAACTTCAGGTGGCACTCAGACAAATACATATATTCTTTCTAATATAGGGCAGCCTTCATGTAAATTGCAAGATAAATAACCCTTTTCATACTGTTTGTGCTGCATCCCACGTGCTTTGATATTTTTTATTTCATTCTCATTTCTTCCAAATACTTTCTTTTCTCTTGTTGAATTTGTCACTGGCTCATAGATCACAGAGTGGCATCATGTTACCCAAGAGGCTTTTGTATGGTCTATTCTTCACTCATACGTTGGTTGTTTAGTGGCACTTTTTTTTTTTTTTAACTCTGTGGTGCGGTATTTTTTTCTTTCTGTTTTTGCTTTAACTTCATACCTGTTGTTGACCTTATTTTGTGGCTTCTCATTTAAGGGAGTATACAGTGATGGAATCATAGAGACTACCATATCCAGAGGTGAAGACACAAAGCAGCATGCATTCCTACTTCCAAATCAAAGATGGACTCCCAGTGAAACTGTCGGACATGTGTAGACAATGGGATGCTGGACTGTCTGACAATGTCTGTGCCAGCAATGTCGGGACAAACTTAAATAACAGACTAATGGAATTATAACGCCTTATGAAGGACTATACTATTGTAACAATATGGGAAAAATCAGTCAGGTGTGGGGACTTAGCGGGGGCCGGGGGGGGACCCCAGACTCTATAGAATTGTACCATAAAATTCAAATTTCAAAATAAAAACTTTTTAAAAATCAGTGAAAGTGGAGATCATCATGTTGAGTGGAATAAGCCAGGCACAGAAAGATAAATAAATGTGGGACATAAATTTAAAAAAAAAAAAAAAAGAAGCCCTCAATCTGACTCTGATTGCTGATAACCAGAGGCTGGGAGGGGTTGGTGGAACAAAAGCAAAATATATATATATATATGTATATATATATATAGAGAGAGAGAGAGGAGGCTTGACAGTTCAATAATTGTGACAAACATTAGTATGTGGTGTTAATAGGGAAAATGAGGTATCACTACCTCACAATTTCTGGTTTTTACATTCAAAACTAAAATCATAGGAATAAAACATACAAAGTAAAAAGAATCAGAATTTAATGAGCATGAGTTATATGCCAAAATTGGGCATGTGAGGGGATCCTTCAAAAAGTTTGGGGGAAAAACGAAATTAAAAGATCAATTTACTTTTCTGCCTCCTAAAATGAGATTCTTCCTCAGTTTCCTCACAATCACCACTTTCCATCTACTTTGTAACAGCCTCTGACAACACTTTGTAAAGGTGGCAGTCATGAGTCTCGCCCTTAGAAAAGGAAACAGAAGCTCAGCGAGATTACACGGCTTGGGCAGGACCACATACATGACTGCTGAGCGGCAGGGCTGAGCAAGTAACTCAGATCTTCCTACTGCACCCAGCTTCCTCCCTGAGTTGCAAACATTATAATGAATTTCTGTATCGCAGAGTTTTACTTCCTATACACTTACTTTTAGTTACTTTTATGACTGGTTTTACTTCATTCCAAAGTCCATATCATTCCAAAATAGAAGTCTCTGAAATCTTTTGTGCTGAACCCCTACATTCAGCTGTATTATTTAGGTCCTTCTAGGTGGTGAGCCCCCATGACATGCGCTGCAGACACAACTATAAACAAGGCAGACTCCTTTATAACTTCATCGTTTATATGCCAGAACCAACTTTCTCTGGAAATAATCACAGCGTTGACTAGGCTTCTCAAGCCATAGAGTCTTGGATGCCTCGACTCTCTCCTGCCATCACAGTATAGCAGCTGCGCATAATACATGAAAGATTGGATGTGGCTGTGTTCCAATCAAATCTATTTACAAAAACAAGCAATGAGTTGGTTTGACCCAGAGTTTTCTGACCTCAGCTCTCTGAAGGAAGGCTCAAAAACCCAACCAATTAACAAGAGGCACATAATGATAATTGTTGTGATTAAAGAAATACCACGCATTCTGGGAATAAATATATTGCAAGTGTGTCTGAGCCAGATTGCAGATCAGGAATGGCTTCTGAGAAAATTGCCATTCTCAAGGCATATTGGAGGATGAATACAAACTAACAAAATACAATTTCCTTGCCCTCCTATACTTCTACTTGTGTTTTCCTTTAAGCACATTTCTTGTGAGTAATTCTTTATTCTAGAAATACTCAAGTCCTTTGTCTCATTCCCTTTTGTAAAATAATCCAACTATTTTCTCCTTTCTCCCAATAGTACCTCAACTTTTACTTTACAACTTTCTGGAGTCTACTAGGTCTATCAATAGTCTTGTCAAAGTGTGAACGAAAACAAAGGTGAATTCCAATTAATTTATTGATATGTAAATTATACTTCAAAAAGTAACTTACAATAAACCAGCAGATTCACTCCCAAGAGTCCTGAACTTTGCAGATGCCAACACAGACAAGGTCTGGAGAAATCTAACTTTATCTCAATTCTGAAGCATTCTCCTATAGTTTCAAGGAAAATAAATTCAGAGCCAAAAGCCCAAAGTACATAGAATAACAAGGTTTTATGAGAAAGGGTTGCAAAAATAACAGCAAAGTCTGACCTTGCAAAGGACTTTATATATTTTAACTAAATGCAAAAACATAAAATAACATTTACAAATTTTACAGAAACAAAAGATTGACAAGGTAAGCAAGAAATAGGAAACTAAAAGAAAGTAAATTTGAATAAAATCAATAGAACTTCTATAAATGCATTAATAAGCAGATCAAGACACAGATTAACCACAACCAAAAAAAAACTAAAATACCTACAACTACAGTTTATCAATTTATAATCAGAATCAAAATATTTTAATTTATTTTGTGAAAAATTATTTGAAAGTTACAGATTAAGTAATAGATTGATGTTGCCAAAAAGAGAAATAAGGAACTAGAAATATATCCAAATAAAGATTCAAGCATTAATGCAAACAAGGAACTAGAATATATGAAAGGGATACAAAACATGCCAGGAACACATGATAATGTAGAGGAAGATATGATAAAGTACTATTTGAAAAGCACAAGATAGATTTTCCAGAATTATTAGATAAATGAATACACACCTTCAACCATAAAATGAGAAATATACTATCAAGTGAAGAAGTACATTGGCTGAGTTATGATCAAGGCATTTGTTACTATTTTTAAAGATAAATGAATTATGAAAGAACTATGGTTTCTCTACTATCGAGGCTTCAAAAACAGTAAACCTTCTGGTGGAAAATATCCAATTTGCATCTTCTTCATGCATTAAGTTTGTAGTATTCTTCCAACATTTATTTTGTTGTGTTTAGTACAAATGAGGCTGCCTGAATTCAAGATTTAGGGTCTTGTTAAATCCCTGGAGCCCCTCAATGTCCAGATCAGTGGTAACAGTAGTGACTATATAAGAAAGCTTGTTGATTGACAACCAGTGTGATAAGGTCAGTAAGCAAAGGAAGATAAAAGAGTTTATTGACAGTGATGCTTGAAAAAAACCAATCTAGAAGTATTTTTTCAGGCCTTGAAATATAGCTGGATTTAACAAATGCCATCCTAATTTAGATGTTCCCCAACCCACCTCACAGGAAGGGGTCAGGTTATCATAAGAATAATCTTAGTTAACATTTATGAATCACTCACTATTTTCAGGCACTAATTTAAACATGTAATGAGGAAAAGAAAATGGAAATTATCTTACACCCTGTTCAACAAATGGTGTTTAGCCTACACAGCTGAAAACAAGTAGCTTATATTCTGGGAATGGATCAACGAATCTCAAACCTGGTGACTTTAGCTATTATTGTAACACAAAATGTTTTCTAAGATAAATAAAATGAGTTCTACTTTAATGTAGGAAAGTAAACTTTATACCATGAAAAATTTTTAATTGACAAAAAGTTTGTAGTTGTAGAAGTTCTTTTTCCCAAGCATAGTAACAACATATATAAACAAAATGATACTCATGGAGGAATGGTAAGAAAAACATTTCTTGGTTTGGCTGATTTGATCTGTTCCCTGCAGACTAAAGCTATGGATCTACCAGACAGAGCCTAGTCTTGACCTTAAGTAGTGACTCTAAGTGTTGCTATGCACCAGTGTCTCCAACAAGCTTATTCAAAATACAGGTTTTCAAGTTCAGCTACAAGGATTCTGAGTAAGCACTTCCAGAATGAAGTTCTGAATTGCCCTTTATGGCAGGAGCAATATGTAATGTGTACAGGTGGTTCAGAGTCTCCTCACAGAGCTGTCTTGAATGATGCCACAATCCCTCCCTTTCCTATGAACCTAAACATCTTCAAGCTTGTTCATACACATGATATAATTCCTCAAGTGAATCTGATCAGAATCCATATCAGAAGGACAAATTCTAGCCATCACGTCAATTATTCTTTTTTTAATTATTTATTATTTTTAATTCATTAATTACAATGTATTATGTGACACAGTTTCATAGGGTTCTCCCCACCCCTCCCCAAACCCTCCCACCATGGTGGATTCCTCCACCTTGTTGCATAACCACAGTTCAAGTTCAGTTGAGATTCCTCCATTGCAAGCATATACCAAACATAGAGTCCAGCATCTTATTGTCCAGTTCAAGTTCAACAGCTTCTTAGGTATACCCTCTCTGGTCTGAAGACAGAACCAGCAGAGTATCATCCCAGTCAATTAAAAGCTCCAACATAACATCAGCAAAAATTTACATCATTATGGAATTAATTGACATAGTAATGAGTAACCAATATGTTAAAAGTAAATGTGAGTTCTTCACCACCTTCTGTGACCACCTCATTGACATTTCAATTTTAGTTTATACACAACATATAACATACATAACATAACATGTTATACATAACATCATTTCATCTTAAATTAAGGCAAACATGTGGTATTTAACCTTTTGGGATTGGCTCATTTTCCTTAGCATTATGGTTTCCAGTTTGGCCCATTTGGCCACAAAGAACTGCATATCAATTATTCTTTTAAAAAAAAAGTTTGATACTTAAGCACAGGCAGGCATTCAGCCAGGCAGTTTGAGGTGACTTGAGACGCCCACATTTCATTTCTAAGTACCTCCAGTGGAGTCCTGACTCAGCTCCAGGTTCAGGCTTTCTTCTAACACACATTCTGGTAGGCAGCTGAAAATGATGCAGGTAGAAGGGCTTCTGCACCCATGAAAAAAACCCAAATTGAATTTCTAGTTCCTGGTTTTGGTCTTACTCAGCCCTGGCCGTTGGCAGGCATTTCGGGAATAAACCAGTGGATTGAAGACTTCTCTCTCTCTCTCCCCCCCTGTTTATTTGAAATAAACATATAAAAATTTAAGAATAAAATAAGTTTACTTTTTAAAAGATTTTTTTTTATTTGAAAGGCAGATTTACAGAGAGAAGAGACAGAAAGATCTCTCATCCGTTGGTTCATGCCCCAATGGTCGCACAGCTGGGGCTAGTTTAGAAGCTAGGAGCCAGGAGCTTCTTTTGGCTCTCCCACATAGGTGCAGGGGTCCAAGCACTTGAGCTGTCCTCCACTGCTTTCCCAGGAAATAGTACATCCAGGACACGAACAAGAGCCTATATGGGATGCCATCACTTGCAGGTAGAGGATTAGCCTATTAAATCACCATGCCAGCTCAACAGTTTATTTTGAAAATATTGAAGCAGATGTAATGCTAACTAATCTTAATTGGTCATACACTGAACTATCACACTGTACTCCATAAATGTATATCATTCCATTTTTTAGAAGCCATCAAGACATATTGCTATTTATTATGAGATCATCTTTTATAATATAATCAAACATCACACATTTAAAACAACGCTTTTCATATGTTTGCCTTTCCCTCCTTCAAAAATAGATTGGTCTCACCTTTTTATACTTGCCATGGTAGTTGTCCATTTCCCTGGGCTTTCAAATTCGGATTCAGTTTCAAGCATGAGAAAGAATAGTTTGGACAAATTGGATGTTTATAACACTTTTTATTTAACCTGAAAAGTGGGCAATCAATATGTTTGCCTGGTTGTACAATAGCCAGTTGGACACTAAGCTCTCTTTAAACAAAAGCAGCATGATGAATGGCCAAACCCAGAGAGGTGGGGACCATATGCAAACATTTCTGGCAAAATGCAATTAAATTTATTTTAACTTTTACGCAATCCTTTGAAGTACCGTTTAGCAAGTATTTCCTTTAAAAACGGTATTATAAGTGATGGATCCTAATGACTACCAAGACCTAAGCTCATTTCCATTTATGGTGTGGACAACATGTCTTTGCTCACTCACAAAGAGTTATTCAGCAGAGAAAAAACAAAAAAAAATCATTAATTCAGCATCAACCTGTCAACATGGAGCACTCCTGATTACTGAACTTCAAGCTATACATTATTCTCCTCAAAGAGTTAACTGCATATCTCTTTGTTTTGTCTCCAGAAATGTTTCTGATGACTTTGCAAATGAGTCAACAATTCAGCATAAAGGCATCAGGAGTCACGCGCTGGCATGTTGTGACAGATCACACATTTACAGAGGATTATCCCATTCTGAAAATGCCTCAACAGCAAACAACAGGGTTAACTGGAATCTAATGTCACAGCCAAAGCAGCCTGAGGGAGACCTGAAACTCCAACTCTACCCTCTGTGGGCAGTTTCTTACTGTGCCATGGAACAGGAGTGACAGACAGAAAATGGCAATGAGACTTCTGGGAACAACCCTTGCTTTGCTCTTCCTTGGCCACTGTGGGTTTCCGAAGGCAGCAATAATATCATGCAGAAATGAGGAAGGCAGCGCTGTGGATTGGTAGGTAAAGGAGAGGTAAGGTGGGGTGCACACCAGCACCCCTGGGCGGGGAGTGTGCTGTACAAGTCCTAGGGAGAATTTCCACCCTACTTCCTCTATTCACGAAGAAAGGAAGTTAACGTGCAAACGGGCCAATTTCCCAGGCTAGGATAGGCTGCTGAATGAGAGTACCTGGCCCCCTGAGAAAGATCTGAGTAGCCCATCTCCAGCCTGACTCCTTGCTCTAAGGTAGGCAAGGCTGGTAACCATGGAAATGGGATGGAGGTGACAACTTCTATCAGTTGGTACTTCCCTCTGTTTCCACTGTAGCTTTTCCTGACAGAACTCTCCAGCATCTTTTTAGAGACTGACTCGGGAGAAAGGGCCAAGGACATTTTCTGAAACTGAAGCATGTTTGCCTCTTTGTGGAAACAAGAAGGAAGACATTCTTCCACCCCCAGCACTGTTTGACTAATCTTGGTTTGGTTGTTGCAGTGAGTGGGAAGTCACTGCGCTTCTTGTGTAGCATCCAAGACTCTAAACAAAGGAATGCATGGTAGTTGTGGGTTTTCTAAAGCCTAGATCAGTTTTTCATTCTTGACATCCTGTTCAGGTTTGCCTTTATGCTTCGCATCAAACTTTGTATACATTTACTTCATCTTTGAGCATCTCATGCCAGGTTCTATGGTGACTTTTGGAAGCATGCCAGTGTGAAAGAAATGTTGTTCCTACTCGCTAGGAGCTCAGTTATGTGGGGAGGAACAGGTAGAGCATTAAGGGGCATAGATTCCAGAAGGCTTCTCTGAGAAAATGATTTTGAGTTACTTTTATATGAGTATTCAACACGTGGCTAGAAGAAGAAGATACAAAAGTATCTCAAGATAATGGAGGAAAAATGAGAGAGAACAGAAATGAGGAGCTGCTGGAGCTGTGTGAGAACATGTGTGAGGCTGGCAGGTGAGGCTACAAAGGCAAGTGAAAGCTAGGTCATGAAGTGCTTCCTGTGTGGAGCTGTAGGGTTTGGATATGATATGGAAGAGGAGCTACAGAAGGATGGGAAGCAGGAACATGATGTGGTGAGAACTGCATGGTTGGAAGCCCACTGGCCTAGAGACCAAGGGGACTAGATCAACATTGCAGAGTGCAGTGACAGAGAGGAGGTAACATTGAGAAGACTTGGGAGTGGGTGAGTTGCTGAAGGAGAAACAAAGAAATGTGGATGATGACTTCCAAGATTCTGGCCTGTGGAACTACGTGGACATGTTCCCTAGCAGCTGGGGATGGGCAGACTTTGAGCAAAGCATCAATTTTGTTTCAAAACGTGTAGTTAAAAGTTTCTGGCAATCTTTGTGTTTAGGTTTCTCTGAACCTCTTCAGAGAGGCCTGAACTAGAACATGATTCCAGGGTTTTCAGTCTATTATTGAGAACAGTCACTAATAAATGCTGTTCTCAACTATGTGCATGGCGCACTGACAATTCAGCAGCCTTTCAGCGGCATGCCACCAAACTGTGATAGACATGCGTTGTTTATTTTTACCACATCGCAACAGACATGTTACTTAGTAATATCTATAAGAGAGAATATAAGCAATTTGTTGCCTGGCTACTACAAGTGCCTTGGGGAATTAAAGAACAGAAACCATCAAATTAGCACCAAAGGATTTCAGATTACTGTGCCTGGTGAGGACCTAGCCCTGCAAGCAAGACAGTGAAAGCATGGCAGGAGAGAATTGACTGAAACAAGGGTGTAATTCTAAAAGAACCTAATGAAGAGTGTGGTGCTGCATAGTGTTATATAGTATTATTTTAATGTTTGATAATACTTGATAGACTGTGAGTATTCATGGGTTCATGATGAAGCACCCAATTAGTTAATATTGGCTAGAACAGTGACTCTTAGCTACAGGACATTTTACACTGCCTGGGGACTTTTTTGATTGTCAGAACTTGTGGAAACTTCTGCCTTCTAATTGGTGGAGGCCAGCGGTCCAACAATACATAGAAAAGCTTCCACAACAGAGAATGATCTAGTTCAAAACGTAAGTGGAGCACTTTGAGAACCCCTGGGCTATAAAAGTCATGGGTGAATGAATGAATGCTAAAAATGCCCACCCATCTCCCCTCCACATAACATCCAAAGGAGCTATATATACAGGAAACATTAATTAAGGAAAGGAAAGGATTAGTTGGCTGCTCCTGGCTCTCCGTCATGTTTAATGTTCTAATAACAGAGCTGAAAATCATGAATGAGGTAGAAAGTCCTTTGTGCCTGCATGTACCTTCGAGATCAAAAGTTGCAGAACAGCACTTATGGGAATAAAAGCTAGGGTGTCTTCATGTCACAGATAGGTCATGGCCTTTCCTCACTGCAGCCACTTAGGCTATGGAAGCAATAACAACAAAAAAATCTACTTTCCATGTGCATGTGCTTTCCCTTTTGTGTGAAGAGATAGGTGATTTGAGCAAATCCTTTTTCTTAGAGGCCATCTGTGAAGTTTACACTAGAGGCAAATGTAAGAGTTTGACACAATGACAGCCAAAAGGAAAAGTCAACAAATGTTAGTAATTAGTGATCATTTTCTTTCTTAGGTTTATATTTTACAAGCTACCTAAAACTCAAGACAAGGAAGATAGAAAGACAGGTTTAGAATACCTGTACCTGGACTCTACAACTAAAAGCTGGAGGAGAAGTAAGCAATTGATGAATACCACCATGAGTGTTTTGGGACGGACGCTGCAACAGCTATATGAAGCATATGCCTCTGAGGTATGGGAGACTTTATCAGAAGATGCTTAAAACAGAATTCAAAGTTTCCAAAATATCCATGGAAGCTTATTTTACCACATAACTCTCAACCCCAGTAATTTGAAGTATGCACACCTAATGTCAGCCAAGAACAACTATGTGAATCAATCTGATAGATGACTTGGGAGATAGTCATCATCCTCTACAACACTGCCAAATTATCAGTACATTTGGCATCCCATCCGGTGATATCACTAGCTGAAGTGTGAGCTAATCATATATATTAAAGTCTTCTGGCTGCCAATCTTGTGCCAATTCAGCTCGCTCAGTGCTTGATGATCTATCCACCTGAAAGAAATAGGAAGGTTAAGCCTCTGCTGCCACAACGTTCCAAAGAGCTAGGATCAACATGCATGAGTTACAGATTGTTTATGTTATGATGTTGATGAGCAGTGATGATCCAAGGTTAGGGTATTTCTTTTAATTAATTATTTTCAAAACAATAGGTGAGCAGTTAGAGTGCTACTTTTGTGCTCTTAAACTGCAATCTGGACTTCACCAGGCAATGAGTTAACTAGACAAAGAGTGCTAGGTGGGTAGTCCTGCTGAGAGCTGCCCAATAGTCTAATTACCGTCTGCTGGTCAATGACTAGATACTGCTTTCCAAACAAGGGTGACAGGTAAAAAACCAGTAACATCCAGTTTTACAACCATATGCATGTCCTAAAAATAAATTATGAAGAAGTGAATACATAAAATGACTTCATTTCTACAATATGCTGGGTTCTGGCATAGCCTTTACACCTGTCAAACAATGCAACATCCACAGTAGCATTTTCACCTCCAACACTACTGCACATGGGAATCTCAGGATTTACTGCAAATATGCAGGGAGCTGCCCCCGGGTGTAGTAGTGCTCATTGTGTTCATGAGACATGAAGTTCAAACTTTAGCACCAAGTTACAAAGTTAAAACTGGCTTGTAGCCTGTTAGAGTCCATATGATGTGTCAAATACTCTCCTAGATGTTTTAAAAATTATTTATTGTGGGGGCCAATATTGTGACATATCAGGTAAAGCAACTGCCTATCCAGCTCCCTGCTTAATCGCCTTTGAAAATAGTGTATATGGGCACACGTGCTTGGCCCCCTGCACCCAAGTGGAACACACAAGTGAAGTGCCTGACCTCTGGCTTCCAGATGGCCTGTCCCTGGCCATTATGACCATTTGGAGAGTGAACAAATGGATGCAAGATATCTCTTCCTGTTTTTGTAATTCTTTCAAATAAATAAGTCTTTAAACAGTTACTTGGTCTCAACTACAGCTCTGTTTAAAACAGAGCATTACAGAAAATGAAAATGGCCTATAGTTGATTGTGCCTCCTAAGGCTGCGGTTGTGGATCAGAGCCATGACCCATGAGACAAGACATGTTGCATTGTTCTTTCCTCCATTACAGGGATTGCAGAGGGAGGGAAAAGGAAAGGTGACTTTGGAAAGTTTCTGTCCTTGACGTTAGCTGGAGTACACAGCTCTGTTTGGCAGAATACAAAGTTAGCTCCAGGGTCAAGGAAGGAGATAGAACTAAACTAGTCCGCAAAATTTAAAAAAAAAAAAAAGGAAGGATAAAAATGCAAGAAACACGAAGGGAGACTGGAATGGAACATTGTGGTGAAAGAATTGAGGATATGCTATGACAAAATATGCCAAATTGGCATGTTATTTATTTCAAGACAAAATTCCCGAAGTAACTACAACTTCAGAGAGGACATTTGCTTGTTACTTCCTAAATGCCAGCCACAAAGATTCTTTGAGAAGGAACATCCACCATGTTCCAAGATCAGAAAACAACCTTGGTCAGCAGAGATTGACAACCAGAGTGGCAGTGAGCCCTATCTTTCACTGTGTTCTATACACCCCTTCTGATACATCTCTTAGTCACATGCTTAGAATTTACTAGCCTAGTCCAGAGAGCCAATTCATTTTTTCTGTCACTTCTTCACAAACTTATTATTCTTTGTCCAAAAAGTGTAAAAGCATCATAATTTGATTATTTCTTAAACTTCACTCTTTTCTGCAGATCCCCACGTACCTGTAAATTTAATAAAATGTCTGCACTTTTGTCTTGCAAATCAATTCTTTTTTTTTTTTTTTTGAAGTATAATTTTGCTGATCTTGGCAGATTTTAGGGTAATCTAGACTGGCTTATAACTCTAACAAGACATTTGTAGAGAATTAAGGTGCAGAACATTTTTTGGGGGGAGGGGTGTGCAGAGAAATCTTCAACACCATGGTGAGGAGTGACTAATCTTTGTGTCCCATCCAGCGAGGCATGAGCAAATCCACACCAGCTCTTTCCTGTCAGATTCCAAGCTCTACTTCTTGTTGTTTGTCTATTTATTTCAGTTTTTTTTTAAGTTTGTATGATTGTTTACTATGAGGGGTTTCCGGAGCGATCCCGATGGTCATTGCGAGGGAGGGTGGGGGTCCAGAGGTGGAGCCAGGCTCGGACCAGAGAAAGCTCTCCTCCCTGGTCCCAGGGGACATTTATTGTTCTTCTGTTTCTGCGGACCGCTCAGGGCTTCTGGTTGTCATTTCGATGACGTTGGTTTCTGCACGGTAGTGTTTGGACTTCTTCCATCCCCTGCGGAAGCTCCGGTTGGGGGTGGGTGACCTCAGAGTTCTCCGCCTCCGAGGGCATCCAATTCCCCGTGGCCTGCTTGGCAGTTGGCATATAGTCCTTGTTGCTCGTATTAATAGTCTGTGGTGAAGATCTGGGAGTCTTCATGGTTGGGATCCAAACCTCCTCCTTTCCACCTGCTCCATTCTGGAGTGCCTCCCCCTGCTCCACGCACATGACCTCCTGTTAAGAGGTTGTCAGGATCGCTCCCAATTCTCCCCCCTATGCCTTGGTATAGTAGTTTTACTATTGTCTAGTGCCGCTTTGAGTCTGTTGTCTATGAATTACCAGATTTGATCTTGATAGGCTATATTGTACTTTTTCCTCACTCTTTTTATGGTTTTGAAAGACTTCCCTGCATTTCCTCCCTTTTACGGAGTAACATAGCTTATTGAGGGTGTATTAGGTTTTACAGTTTTTCAATGCAGATCATAAGCAGTCTGACATCAGCAGTCAATCAATTCTTACATTAGATGAATTTCTAGATGGAGCAACAGAGTCTGCATCAGAGCTTGGGAGTATAGGAGGGGCTAGTAGATATTTCTCCTGGCTGTATAGTACAGATGTGAAACTATTAAATGCTTCTTACTTACAGTAAAGTCCACTTGCACACAGTGCCCTGACTGATTGGTTATGGGTAAGAAATGAAATGAAAGGGGCTGATTTCCATATCTTATAGGCATGGAACTTGGAACCAAAACAAGAAAGCAACATCAGTGAGTAATAGCCAGTTACAATTGAGAGTTTTTTGGAAGCTAAACTGTTTACCAGCAATAACAACAGTATCCAAATTCCACTATTTGCTGGCCTGAAATTGAACTTCTAACAGGGTGGCATGCAAAATCAGACCAACTAATTTTAAATATAAATGTCAAGGTGACAGAGATCAATAGTTTGATGTCATTTATAATTGTTTCATTTCTGTTCAATTTGCAAATAAGAACATCCCATACATCTTCTAATTCTCAAACTGTGTCTATTGTACACTATGTACACATGAGTATAGTCATTGCTAGACTGAGGAACAGAGGTTGTGCTCCTCTTATTCAATACAACAGTCGTAACAATACCCACCATATGTGTGAAGAGAACCACATTGTGCAAAGGTACACAGCTGCATCACCCTGTTCTTATGACACATGATCTCTTCCCACCAAGTCTACATGCAACACATTCACCCCTAGTTTGTTGCTATAGTCATGACTGGAATAATAAACTATATTAGAAGCATAAACTTGTTCACCAAAATTTTTCAGTCCCTTCACACTGCACCCTGAAGACACACAAATGCCCTCATTACCACATGCAATGTCTGTGGCTTATAGGATAACTCAGTTTTCTCCAGAGGATGATACAAATGCTATTCTGTAGCTGCAATCAATTCAGGAAAATGTAGTTGATAAAACAACTTATTTATTGAATATGCCTAAGCAGCACTATATAGACTATATTTTACATTGTAAAATTATGTCAAAATATTAAGTAACTGTAAGAGGTTTAATTACTAGTTTGTTGGTTTTTCTCTGAGAGAAAGGGGGCTCTTTTTTTTTTAAGGGAAAGGGCTGTCCTTTTCTGCTTTTAATATGTCACTGATTTTTTTTAATATCAACATTATTGAAATCCATATAAGTCATTGCATCATGACACAAATGAAATGGAAGCACCCAGAATAACTGTAAGTTTCCAAAACATGGCAAAGGCACTAGCAAAAGAATACTTTCATTTTGACTCAGAGACTTGGCCAACTCTTTGCAGAACTTACTTGTATTTTACTTTACCAGAGGAAATCCAACATCACACATAAAAGTTCACCACAGTTTCCAAGCAGGATTGTCAAGTTGGAAAACAAAATGACCCTGAGAAACTGATCACAGAAAAATCATCCAACATGCAGAGGGGAGGAGGGAAGGAGGTGGGAAAACCTAACTGAGCACAATGCTGTGACCAAACAGTGGTGCAACAAGGAGGAAGAAGAAAGAAGATCCTGACAGCCAGTTCTACTATGTGCCTGAAATGTCAGTGATGTCAGTGCGGGGGCGAGGGGGAGAAAGTGTAATCCTTGGCTGACTGTTTCTACTTTTCCGGAACAAATCATTCAGTGCCCTTTTCTTGTGCACAGGTTTCTTGTTCAGAAATCTCGTTCCAATGCAATCAAGAGAAAATGGAAAATCACCTTTGCCACAAATCACGATTCATAAGGCTGTTGTTACATGAGTCACAAGCATGCATGGTTGAAAACTGACTTCCTTTCTTCCTCTTTTCTGCATGCACAGAGTTCACATTGATGTGCAGGCTGCCTACTAGGAGAATGAATGACTTCTCATGTGTATTAATGAAAGTTCTGGATTGCAGGCTGGTTAGCTGCTAGACATGTTGTGAGCATTTAAGAATGGAAGAATTACACCATTGTAACCCTAATATATTTCTACAGAGTAACCATATGGCCTATCTAATATACAATGATGGCATCCCTAAATCTATGAATTACAGCAGAAAGTACGGACACACCAAAGGTATGTCAAAGGTTGTTGGTTTCTCTTTCCTACTGAAAATGAATATTTTGTTAAATATTTTATCTTCAGTAGCCTCATTCCAAGAAAATGGTTTTTCTTTTTAGTGGTTTGTTTTGATTTATGAAAATATGATTTCCATATTAAAGACTACAACTATTTACTTTGACTTGGAAATCCCCTCTTCAGGAACCACATGTTGTTTCTTATTTTCAAATAAATACTTTAAAGCACAAATCCAACTTCTGACTATTGAGAATAACCACATATATGTGTTTGTGTGTATATACTCAAACACACAAATACATATACAACCCAACAAGTCACATATGTATGTATATATATGTATGCGTGTATGTGTGTATGTAGAGTGTACACTTTTTAGTCAGGCTAAGTTACTATTTACAATGAGTAAAATCCATTCTTCTTAATATAAAAAAATGTTTAAAAGCACCATTAAGTTGTTTTATATAGCATTAATTTGCTATGTATATGTTGTTATATATTATATGCAGTGTTTTAATTACATTAATTTATAAGTTTCCTATGTATAAATTATAATAATTTAGAGCTCATACATTAATATTTGTTTATGCATTATAGAAACTCAAAAAGAGGGTAAACAACATAAAAACTGTGATCCTAATGTGCACTAGATAAGTGTATTTGATCCTTTCTCCTTTTTATAAAATGTATTTCTTGAAGCTTTTTATGAAACAAGTCTAATGGCTATTTTTGAGCATTTTTTCCAACTTTACATGCAACATACATTCTTCAGAAGATCCTAAATTCAAAAATTTTGGGGAGCAAAGTGGATGGAAGTAGCAGGTGAATGGAAGATATACACACTGGAAAGGAGGCAACTATTTCTCACTTGTGTTACAGGGATGCGATTTCTTAGGAGATGCTAAAAATTAGTATTTATGGAACACTGCCCCATTTTTATATGTTGGCAACAAATTCAAAGATTTGAAATTGCTCTGCAAGTCTAGCAAAGTATACCTGCGGGCTGGATCTGTCCCATGAGCTGCTGGTTTGCAATTTGATTAGGAATGTTATCTGCATTGGCTATCAGAGATCTTGAGACTAGAACATTTTTGGTGACCCTATTTACATGGAATGCAACAATTATAATAACATGCCACATGCTCCAATCTTTCATCCAGCAACTTCCAACCATTTGTACTGCTTCCCTTTATTGTCTGCCACAAGGGTTTGGAAACGTGCTGGGATGGGGTTTAATGTCATGGGGGAGTAGGACAGGTCGGTTTTTTTTGCCAACAACTGCTCTAACATGTTACGGCACTCAACACAGAAGTCAGGATTTCAGCAAAACATAAAATTCATCTGGCTAGAGGAGAGTCCTTGTAGGCCATCCAGCCCCATTAAGCAACAGGACTTTCAACATTTTCCTCTTCTACATGGGCCTAGAATCTATTTCCATCAAAAAAAAAAGAAAGAAAGAAAGAAAGAAAGAAAGAAAGAAAGAAAGAAAGAAAGAAAGAAAGAAACCAATAAGCATGGTTAGATTATGCTTTTTGGGAAAGAAATAACTAATAGAAATTTGGTTTCCATGCTAATAACAAAGTAAATATGAATGCATTGACTTTAATCCACTAAGTTGTATGGCCAAATGCAGCTGGATAGTCTGATTACCATACCAAACCTACCCTGATAGATCTGCCAACATGGAGATACTTGTTGCACGTGGTTCTTCTTTCCATCTCACAAAAGTAATGAAAACTTTTTTGATTGTTTTCCTTTATGGCTCTTGTGCTAATTTGCTCCCAAGATTTTTACTAAGCATAATTAACTAGGATGCTTTAGGAAGGCTTCCTGTTTTCCCTCATTGCTTTTGTTATTAGGCTTATGGAATTGGCAGTTAATAAGCATCGATTTCTTCAAACAAAATCCTACGAGTACATTTCTTCATTTCACATTTGATTTTTAAATTCTGTTTCCAAGCTGGTGTTTGAAACTAGCTTAGCTGCTTAGGAGTAAAGACACTATCTGAAGCTTGCCAGTTGACTGTATAGTTAAGCAAGGTCAAATTCCAATTTAGCAAGTTTGCGTTCTGCCAAAACAAATTTTCCTTGTGGTTTCAACATAAAATTCCCCTTCAGTGTTCACAGGGTGGCTGCCCAGGCCCCCGTTTATGGTGACTTATTATTGGTAATGGAGCAACATGATGTGTCCCTGAATTATTTTTGAAATCTTTGAAACACGAGCGTGGTCCTCATGATTATTAGCTTAATAAAGCATTAGCCTGAAGCATAAACAGACTTGAATGCTGAAGCTTTGAACCCTACTTTAAAAGGAGCTTTTTCTTTCTGATGTATCTGTGTGGACTATGTCTTTGGTAGGTTTACTGCTGTGGAACAGAGTCCAGGGATTCTGGCTGATTCATTCTATTCCTCAGTTTCCTCCCATTCCAGAAGAAGGCTATGCTTATCCACCCTCGGGGAAACGAAATGGACAAAGCGGCATCTGCATCACTTTCAAGCACCACCAGTATGAAACCATAGGTGAGGGGAAAAAAGAGAAAGAAAGCAAGATCGAAGAAGGGATTTGAAATAAATATGTCCCTTTGTTTTTTCATCTACATATAGACTGCCTCATAGGTGCCTTGGGCTTTGTCATGATGAGACACTGGGAAGGCTCACTTGCTGGGTTTCAGATGCTGGGGTAGCAATCAAGTCACTGAACTGGATGGGGCACTACTTTCAACTGTATTCAGGGGCCAGGCAGATAACCAAAAAGCAAACTAGACAGACATTGCACGGAAAGTGGGGGGAGTGCAAACCTAAGGTGTGGACTCCTCTTTAGCTCATAAAGGCTTCTGCTTCATAACATTTTGTCTGTGCAGGGAAACAGGCCTAACAATTACAGGTATTGAGGATTCTACAAGAACACAGAAATAAGATAAAGAGATCATTTGGGATTATTTTCTTTATTTTAAAAACTTATCTTCATTTTCAGTGATTTCTAACAGATTTAATGTGATTTATAGACACAATTCTAAAAACATAACGTCAATCCAGATTTTTTAAATGTAGGTTCAATCTTTTTATGTAATTTTGCATTTCACATGTTGTGTCTGCAGGCAGTATAGCACTTCTTTGCCAGATGATCTTATGGGAGCTCAAAAAAAATTAGATTTAGAAAACTAATGTGGAAAAAAAGGCAACAATGTTACTGTTTAGCCAATCAATTTTTACTGAGGTAGTTGCATAATAATGTTGAAGAGTAGCTTTTATCTAGATGTTGGACCCTTAGAAAAGTTTTCTCATCTAATTTCCACCTTTTGGTAAGGATTACTGATGCTCTCACCTAAGTCAAGCTCTACTCTAACCAGTAGAGCTCAACAAATAATAGGAGAGCAAAGCATCATGGAGATTAAGTAAACATGCTGATAAGCTGATAATTCTTGATGCTGGATGATACAAGGATATTATAGTTTTGTATGTGTAAATATGGGAGAAAAAAATATGACCTCCAAGGTCAAATTACCTGACTTTGATTATCAACTGCATCAGTCACAAGTTTTATAACATTTGGCAAAACTCTCATCTAATTAATCTATAAAATGAGGGAAATGATAACAAAATTTACCTAATAAAATGTATATGAAGGTTAAGTAAGTAAACTCAGATAAAACTCACAAAACAAACTCACAAAAAGGAGGAGATGCTCATTGGGTGTAGGTTATTTTAACCAAAAGTAACTTAAAAGCTGTTACTTTAAAGAAAGCACTGAAAAACAATACCCCAAATTAGTTTGAGCATTTGCTGTCAAACCCCCAAGCTGAGTCCACCTACCCAATGTGCAAAATGTCAATCATCAGGGTGGTGGGAGAAACTGGTTATTTATTACAAAGTGCAGAGTTGTGAGTTGAGCAGTTATTGCTTACTCCCAGTCTCCTCAAGGAGTTAGGGGACACGGTCCTTATAAATTGGAATTGAGACTGAGAGGTGCATTTCCAGTCATGTGTAAATTCCTGGGGTTAGTGGTGCTCACGACCTTTCTTCGATTGGCCAGAACTGCTGTATTCTTTAAGGAATTTTTATCATGGCCAGGTGGGTTTCAGCTGAGCTGCAGATTGTAAAAGTGGTAGTTACCCTTTTGCCCCAGACCTGGAATTTCCCTTCCTAGACCTGGAATTTTCTCATACAAACCCCTTGAAACAAAAAATGACTAACACAGGTTTATCTGTTGGAGAAGGAAATGACTTGTTGAGTCTAGTGATTAGAGCCTTGTAGGGCCAGCTGTACAACTCTCTCAATTCAGTGAATTTGTTTTGATAAAGCACACCCAAGGACACCTTGACCTAAGGCAGACAGATGAAAGGCTGAATCCTGGTTTCGCATTATAGGAGTTCAGTCTCTGCGAGAATGTGTTGGAGTTTGTTTCTTTTCATTTTTTTAATCCAGAACACAGCATGTAATAATACCAAAACATATTTCTATTTGTGTCTAAATTCTCAAAATTTCTTTATTGTTTCTGGATTCAGCTTCTCAGCTTCTGATCTGCAACCCAAACATCTATAGCTGCTCCATCCCGGCTGCCTTCCTTCAGGAGCTCGTCCACGTGCCCCAGCTTTGCAGCACGTCCAGCTCCTCGGAGATCCCTGTCCAACACCTGGCCACACTTCAGTCAGCCCAGGGACACAATTTTCTCCATTTCGCAAAGTCTGATTCTTTTCTTGATGGTATGAAAATGCATTACCAAAAAATATGCAGTACAACTCTGCTGTTAGACTCACTAAGGATTGCTTGAAGGAAATGTTCTGATTTGGGGGCATGGGGTGGGATTCGGTTAAAAAAAGAGAGAGGAAATGTGAAGGATAAGGAATAGTGAAGTCAAGGATCAATTCAAACATTTGCCTTCTTCATTTGAAAATCAGGTTTCCTGACCCAGCCACAAAGGCAACTCCTCCTGGAGCTAGGGTCCCAACCACTACTCTTCCTCCATTCTATGAACAGTCAATTTAAGCCTTCCTTGCTCTCAAATCATTTCTAATACCCAGCCTCCCTCACTGACAGAGAACATAGATCAGTAGGAAGGAATCTCTCTAATGCAACATTCTGGTCAGTTTTCATTGCTAATTACCACTTGTCTCCATGACAGTAATGTGCCCCTGGGCTCTGTCTCTACCTCGGCCTTGAATATATGATGTGTTCCCTTGATCTAGTCTGCCACTGCTTCAAATGTCCCATTCTGCTGATTCTTTCTTGGTAACATACAACTGTGACTGACTGCTCCCTCAGTCCTAAAACCCCTGTATCTCTATTTTTTTTCTTAAGTTTCTTTTCAAAAAGCTTGTAAGGGCATTCACCTGCTTGGTGTTCTCTCACTGAAGTCTTGTTTCTGTCTGTGAATACT
The DNA here is from genome assembly GCF_030435755.1 of Ochotona princeps. Classification (NCBI taxonomy): domain Eukaryota; kingdom Metazoa; phylum Chordata; class Mammalia; order Lagomorpha; family Ochotonidae; genus Ochotona; species Ochotona princeps. Next base: position 71,068,237 of record NC_080833.1, read on the forward strand.
CCAGTCTCCAATCACCAATAGTTGCCTCCGATAATTTCTTATCTTCTTGCCCTATTTGACCCTTTCTTCCTCTATCTGTTGAATAGAATGTACTGGAGGACTGCTATTTTACTGCTATTATCTTTATTGAATACTAGGTTTCCCAAAATTAATAGGAAAGAAAAAGCCTCTAGAAACAGATTTTTTGGCTTATCATTTATGATGCCTGCATTCCATGGCATAGTTTCTGGATTTGAATCCTAGCCCCGCATATCATCTAAAATGCATTTATTCTGAGTGCAGGTTCCTGTTAATGCAGATCCCTGGAAGGGAGTCCACTGAAGGAAGTGGTGATAGCTCAGGTAGTTAGGTTTCTGTTGCCCAAGTTTGGTTTCTACCACAGACCAACCTCAACCACTGCTTGCACTTAGGTAGGAACCCTACAGACTATAGGCTTGTCTTTGACCCTTCTCTCTTCCTCTGTCGCTTTCCCCCTCTGTCTCTCAAATAAATTGTTTTTTAAAATCTGCAGAATTTGGCACTGTTGAAATCATCACCTTTCTGAAATGTGTCCCTTGTCTGATTTTGGCCTCCCCCTACCCAACCCTCACTTTCTTTAATTCTCCTTTGCAGGTAGACCTCTGCTCATTAGGTGACATAGTTGCCATGTCATACGCTATCCCTTCTTCTTTCACTCTGCAGACTCATGCTTGGCAGTTCCAGTGAGATCTCAGGTGATCCCCAATTCTGACTCTCCGTCTGAGACCTCCACACTGCCTGATATACTCAACAGTGAGGGGGACATTTCCATGTGGAGGTGGTACAATCATGTCAAATCTATCATGTTAGGCTCATCTCACCATCACCATCATCCCCCAGAGTGTTATTTTTTTCGTGCTCTACACGCTTTACCAGACATTCTAGATCCCTGATTTATCTCAATCTTCTGTGATAATAAAATTCAGTCAATTCTAGATTCTGTAAGACTGAAGCATTTACCTTGTTTCAAATTCTCTGCTACAGATAAGTCCACCCCATTTGTATTAGCTTCATGAGATTATGCTTTTCTTAGCTCCTTTGTAACTTATCCCCCCAATCATCCTGCATGTCATTTCTTAATTGATGATCATCAATCAATTTCTGCTATTTACTAACATATCATAAAAACTGCCCCACTTATTTTAAGAAAATCTAAATGCAATCCATTTTAGCATAGCTTACCAAGATCCCCAGAAACTAACCCCTATTTCAGAGCCATGAATTCCCCAAATGAAATGATTATTTCTCTAGGTCTATTCCTTCCAAAGAGCTTTTCAGGGCAAAAGCAAATATCACTCCCTTGGCTATATGGAACAGAAAACAGCCACAGACACCAATCTCATCACAGTAAAGATAACAATAATGCTTATTTTCATATCAATTTAGCAATTGGAAAGTACCTATCCCACTCACTCTCTTAAGCATATTGTTATTATTGTGCATGTGACACCCATGTCTTAGGTAGGGAAGATGACTTCCATTCCTGAGGATATATTTAGGGACTGTCTGAGTGTAATCACCATCCTCACTGTTTTTCTCCTTCTAAACCCTAGACATCTTTGCAGGCTGGATGGCTCAACATTTGAAGACACACTTGCTAACAGAAACCTGGCAGCGAAAAAGACAAGAGCTTCCCTCAAACTGCTCCCTTCCTTACCATGTCTACAACATCAAAGCAATTAAGATATCACGGCAATCTTACTTCAGTTCTTATCAGGATCATGCCAAATGGTGTGTTTCCCAAAAAAGCACAAGAAAACACTGGACATGTATCGGAGACCTTAACCGGAGCCCACACCAGGCCCTCCGAAGTGGAGGATTCATTTGTACCCAGAATCAACATATTTACCAAGCATTTCAAGGACTAGTTTTGTATCATGAGAACTGTAACTAAAAGCATATTATCATTGCAAACACTGTTATTAGGTCATCTTCCATTGGAATCATTCTTTATATACTACAAGCAATAATCCGTAAGTCATCAAATAAAACATATTTATTCTGTTTTTCACTTTATCTTCCAATTGGTGGTGATTTATCTACTTTTCATTAATGTAAACAGCTTTTTATAAATAAGTACAATGAGAATAGAGAAATGAAATGTTTTCCAAGTTAGCCAACTCCAATTGTTCACGTGTTTGTATTGCTTGTCCAGATCACAGCTTAAAATTCATGCTCTTCCCAAAGACTTTGCTCTCCACTTATTTAAAGAAACAGCAGGTCTCTCTCTACACCTTCAAACTGTTTGGTCATAGTCCTTCTAAGGCTTTTTCTCTTTGGTTTAGAATTAAGTCTTTATGTTCTTCTGATAGATAATATATGATTTGGGACAATTCATTTAAATTTTCTGGATCATGATTCTTCCATCTATAAAAGGAAGATAATATTTGGAAAGGCCCAAACACTCAGTGTGGAGTCTAGTGCAAGATCAACATTAAAATCTTCTGGGATAATTGGAGATTAGAGTCATGGTATAGTAAGTGAAGCAGCCAATTAGAATGCCAGTACTCCGGATCAGAGCAGGGATTCCAATCACAGTCATTCTGTTTCCCACCCCACAGATCTGGGAAGTCAGTACAAGTTAGAACCAACATTCAGGTGCCTGTCACTCATGAAGGGGATCAGTTCCTGGCTCTTGGATTTCCTCGGGGCTAGCCCTGGATGTTGCAGCCTTCTGGGGAGTGCAACAGCAGATTGAATCTTTCTCCTTTTCCCTGCCTTTCTCTGATGCTTTGCATTGCAAACACATAAATGAGGCTTTGTTTAAAAAAAAAAAAAAAAAAAAAAACAACTCTGGTAGAGTTTGAATTTGAATCCCACCCACCAAACTAGAAAAGACAAAAGGAAATTTCAGAAACAAGTAAGGTGTTCAAAAAATGTTTTTAAAGTTAACTGGTAAACAAAAGCACCACAGGCACAATTCATCATCTAGAAGGAAATAAAGAAATGTAATATAAAGAAACCAAGATCACATGTAGTGTTTTAACTTTAGCATGTTTCTTTTTTGGGAGTACTAAACACTTAACTATTATACAAATAAATAACACTCCCCAGTTGTAAGAAACTGCCTAAGTTGCCTTGAACCTAGGCAAGTGTTGTAGTACTGGGGGACAAGTAGCGAAGAGCTGATAGGCACTCCAGACCTAAGTAGTGCCAAATTTGTTGGCCATGCCAGTATGCCAGCATAGTTGTCTATTTTTTAAAAAGATATATGGATACAAGGAATGTTAGACCAGGACATGACACCCCTGTTCCCAGGCAGAAGGGGCTACAGATGACCTAGGGAAGGGGCCCTAGAGACTTACTGGAGTGGGAACAGCTGAGGGCATAATTGATGGGGGAGGAACGACCTCTGGTGTCTTCCACAGACCAGGTCACTTCACTCAAAGATAGGCAAGGGAGATGAGATGGAGTGGTTTAAAGGGGTGAAACAGGAGGGCGTGTCTGGCTCAAGCCAAGACACCCACCCATATGGAAGACCTGAGCATGGCTAAATAACATCACCTGTTACCTACTGGTACATGTAAAAGCTGGGACTGAGACTATGCCAAGCTGAACTAGGCCACAGTACCCACCCATGAGTTGTAGTGGGGGTTGGGTCCAGTCAAACTGGACCACAGCAACTGCAAGAATGATCTGGGGACAGATTCTGTAGGAGATTTGTGAGATTGCCTTTATGGAATTGCAACATCTGCTGATTTGCGCAGAGAGCTAGGGGTGATGGGCTGAGGCAGGCTGGACCAGGAAATTCACTTGACACTGCCAGGAGCCTACGTATGGAGGAGGCTAGACAACGCCTGCCAGCAGAGAATATTGAGGGCCTCATCAGAGGAAGTAAAGCCAGAACAGGTTGGACCACTCTTCTGGCCAAACTTTGCAATATATTCCTGGGCCTGTAGAAGCACTAAGGTGGACTTGGCAGCTAATAGACCTTGGAAAGATTTTCTCAACGTTGGTGCAGCAAAGCCAATAACATCTCAGAACTATCAAAACCATTCAAATAATACCCTTAGAATACTCATCCCCACATTGAGGTCTCTAAGATGTCATCAAATGACTATGTCCCTCCATCCCAGGGTACCGGTGCAGTTTAACAGCGAGGAGTACCTCCCTCCCCTTCCCTTTCCTGCAAATACAGAACAACAAAAAAAAAAAAACAAAAAAAAAAAACTGAAGCTTTTGTTCCATCCATCTTCCTCCGTGCCTCCATCCTCCCCATCCTAATCGAAGACCCACACGGGCATGCATCTTCTCAGCGGTGTGAGCAATGTTAAAAATAAATTTTTAAAAAACCAAATGAATAATAAACATAATAAATCACAACAAATTGGATCCATAATTTATTAGGTATGTACTAAGTATTTATTATGTAGTAAGCATGTAACCCACTTTTTCATATTTAATATTCATAATACTTGTATAGAGTAGGAACTGCTATTGTCCTCATTTTAAAGCAAATGAGGTTTATGGAACTTCAGTAGTTTACCTAATATCATAGATGTCTGGCTGACCTTTGAGGCAATTCCAAGACGCAGTAAAAGGAAATGAGACAATATCATGGAAGCTCATTTCCAATCAAAATTTGTGGGACATATGGCTTAATGGCCAGCAGAGGAAAAAAAACTAAAGTTTGTCTCCTGTAAGAAGCAAGTTTAAGGCATGGTTGTGCTGAATATTATTTAGCTAATATATATGTAGGGAAAGAAAAGAGCCCTAAAAAGTTTTTTCGGCCTTTCAGAAGCTATCTGACTATAAACAACCCAATTACATAAGAGTACAGGGAACCATTCAAGCTGCTAATTATGCTGACTTTAATCAGGGAGAGGACCAACGTTTGTTTCATTGATATAGGGAGCAATGGATGAAAAGTAAAAAGAAAGCAAATGCAAAGCCAGATCATCTGGAAAAATGGCTGCAGCTCAAGCACAACTAACCTACGTAAAGAAGGAGGAGAATCTATAGAACGAAGAGTGTAAAAATGGAATGAAAAAAGATATTGGTCTACTGGAGATGCACCTTTGGGACATGGTTCCTGTTACCAAGGACATGGCAGGGGACTAGTCCTTCTGCTTGAAGCAGCCAGACAGCCACAGTAATTCAAGGATAGCACATCCTGACCCTCTGAGGAAGGAGCACATTTTAGCATGAGTAATTTTCTGTGTTGGACATGAAAGGCAGCCGCAATCAACCAAAGAGGAACAGAGTGCTATCTTTTCCAAGCATATAGCATGGCTGTTACCCAGTCACACCAGCAGACTGGGGAAATATCTTTAGGGAATTAAATAATTAAAAGAAAATTTAAACACTTTAGAATATAGAGGAAGTATTATTGATTCCTTTTGAGAGCAAGGGAAGGATATGGAAAAATATTAATGTATGAAATCTAACGATGTGAACTATGAGTTAAAACACCAGAATGAAAAATCTATGTCTAAGATGAAACTATATCCTACAAAAATCAGTAAGATCATGTTTGGCTGGAAAGTATGTATTTTTATAGCAGTAAGCAGGGAGCGTTTTGATAAAGATCTGGAACCAGGCACTTCCACCAATTTTATTCAGTGCAGTTCTGGAAGTTTAAGCCAGAGCCGTTAGGCAAGAAAAGGAAATTATGGAGATATTAATTAGAAATCAGGCAGTCAGACTACCTATTTTTGCAAATGACGTGATTCTTTATGTAGGAGAACCAAAAGAGAACTGATGATAGAATTCAGCAAGTTGTTGGGTACAAAATCAACATACTTTTCTTTGTTCATTGCATTTTTTTACACCAACAAGAAGAAATTTATAAGACCAATCCCATTCATTATAGCTACAAATGTAATCTCCAAAAAAATTCCAAAGACATTTTCCACAGAACTTGAAAAACCAGCCCTAGAACTCCCATGGTTGTGCAAAAGGTTCAACTAGCCTTCAACAAGCAGTCTTCATCGCAAACAACAGCAACAGCAGCAAAGCTGGAGGGCATCATAACATCAGATTTTAAGACACATTATAGAACTACTATAACCAAAACAACATAATATTGAAATAGAAACAGACATGTAGATCAAAGGACAGAATAGACATCCCCAAAATAATTTTATGCTTCTGCAACCAACTAATCTTTAACTAATGTGCTAAAACAAACTCTGTGGAGAATGGACAGTCTCTTTGACAAATGGTGATGGGAAAATCAGGTTTCCACAGGCACTAATTTGAAGCAAAAACCCTTCTTTACACATTGCACAAAAATCAAATAAAAATGTATCAAGGAGCTAAACTTCAGGCCTGAAACTCTCAAACTACTGGAGGAAAATGGAGGGGAAACACTGTAAGATACCAGCCGAGGGCAAAGACTTTTAAAGACCCCAAAAACACAGGAGACTGAGGAAACTTCTTTTGGGAATGAAATGATTAAAACAAAGTTGAAACACTTAAAATACAGGGGAAGTTTTTATTGACTCCCTTTGAGAACATGGGAAGGATATGGAAAAATAAAATAAGGAGGTGATATCAAGCTAAGAAGCTTCTGCACAGTAGGGAAACAGTCAATAAAGGGAAGAGACAATGGACAGAACAGTACAAAATATTTGCAAACTATTCATCTGACAATGGATGAATATTCAGTGAATGTGAGGTTAAGAAACCCAACAACAAAACAAGAGATCCAAGTAAATAATGGACAAAGGACATGAACAAATAGGAAAAAATAAAAATGGCCAATAGACGTACTCACAGGGAAAATATAAATAAAAAGCATAGTTAGATACCACCTCACTCTAGTAAGAAGGGCTGTTATTCAAAAATTGAAAAATAAAATGCTGGCAAATTGTGGAAAAAAGAGTATCACACTATGCAGTTTAGAACTGCAAGAAGAACAGTTATGGACATCTCTAAGGCAAGTCCTCAAAAGAATTAAAAATGGATATGATTCAGCTATCCTACTTCTGAGAATATATCAAGAGGAAGTAAAGTCAGCATATGAAAGAACCACCTGCACTTCCAGCATAGGTACATAGCCTGCTCTCTCACAAACATACAAACCTGTGCATTAAAGTTACGGGAGAAAATCAATGAACAAGGAAGAATATAGTATCTGCAACCTGTACATAGAGTAGTACCAAGGTAAAACTTGACCGTTATTGATTGCACAAAATGCTAAGGTTGCTAAAAAGAAAAAAAAAAAACCCTTATCTGGGGCTTGGTGTGGTAGCCTAGTGGCTAAAGTCCTCACATTGCATGTACCAGGATCCCATATGGGCACTGGTCCATGTCCCAGTTGCCCCACTTCCCATCCAACTCCCTGCTTGTGGCCTGGGAAGGCAGTCGAAGACAGCCCAAGGTCTTGGGGCACTGCACCCATGTGAGAAACCCGGAAGATGCTCCTGGCTTTGGATCAGCTCAGCTCTGGCAGTTGCTCTGTCTCTCCTCACTGTCTGTAGATCTATCTTTCCAATAAAAATAAATAAATCTTTGGTGGGAAAAAAGTCTTGTTCTTATGTTTGGATTTGGGTTACACTAGAGTTAATAGCAATTTGTTTAAAAAAAACTCTTCCTTTTATTTCTTTCTTTGCATTGGAGGTAAGTAGTATTCAGACTAAGAAAATAGAAAAAAAGTAGCAGAAATTAAATCAAGACCTCTTCAGACAAGTTTTAACAGTGCACAATGAGATCCCATTCCCCTGTCTAATAAATGGTGGTGAAAACTGCCAGGACATTGATTTTTAGAAAACAGAAAAAAAAAATAATAAAGACAAACTCCATTTTATTTTTCAAAGCTGAATGGAAAGGGTAATCTTAGATCCAACCCTTAGCACACACGCTGCTTCAGTGGATTGTGAATGAGCTTGGTGTGACCACACAGAAAACATTCACTAGACAATGCACAGGCATACACACAAATCTCTGTGATTCAGGAATGACTACATACTCAATTTTCTTTATTGACAACACTTGCAAGGATTGCGGATCATAGTGTCACAGTATGGACAGTATACTTGGGCAGTAACATGCCAAGGTTTTTCTTGATATATCAGTGGTCAAAATGATAACACTGGGTGGAAGAGTACGGTTCAATGAATTGAAGTATTGTGCAAATGGTGGTAGCAATGTTTCTGTGTCAGTCTGAAAGGAAATTCTCAATGTCACATGAAAAAGCCCAAACACTTTATTCAGTTGAATCTATCAAATGTATTCTGTACCAGGCATTACAATGACCAGAAGGAATAGCAAATAAAATAGATAGCCTCTCTGCCCTTTTAAATCTTACAGTTGACCCTGTCCTTTGCCCTCTCCCCAAAGCATTTTTAGATGACCTTGGTTAGTGTTTGGTAAATACATTTATTAAATTTATATAAGACAAGTAAGAGGAATAACAGACCCAGTAGATAATGAACTTTCTATTCCAAAGGAACTGGAAAGGCTAAAACAATGGATTAAATCAAATAATTATACATATAATAAGCATAAATGCAATTTTCTTCCTTTGAATCAAAACAAAACACAATGATCACCACATGAGGCCTGCTTCTTGGGTTAAGCCACCACCTGTCATGCCAGCATCCCATATGTGTGCTGTTTTGAACCCTGGCTGCTCTATTTCTGATCCAGCTCTCTCCTAAAGGGTCTTGGAAAGCACCAAAGGATGGCCCAAGTGGTTGGGCCCATGTACCCATGTGAGAGTCCAGAGGAAACTCTTGGTTCTGGCTTCAACCTGGCTTAGCTTTGGATATTGCAGCCATTTGGAGAATGAATAGCAGATGTAAGATTTCTATCTCTCTTTCCTCTATCGTTCAAATAAATAAAAATAAATTTTTACCTTACAACTGATCATCATAGAGTTACAGGCAGAAAGGAAAAACACATTAGAGGCAGATAATGTACAGAGTCATACAGCACAAGCTTGGACAGAAAACACAATATGACTAAACAGTAGGTTTGCTGGGAAAAGAAAAAAAAAAAGCAAATACAATAAGGTGCCAGTGTTGTAGTATTGTAGGTTAAGCCTATAGCTCTGATGCTGACATCTGACATGGGTGTTGGTTTACATCCCAGCTGCTTCATTTTCAATCCGGCTCCTTCTAAATGTGCCTGAAAAAAAAAAAAAACAATGAAAGATGGCCCAAATGCTTGCACTTCTGTACCCATGTGGAAGATTTAGTGGAAGTTTCTGGCTCCTGGCTTCATCCTGGTCCATCCCCCTGGCAGCCATATGGGGAGTGAACCAGCAAATGAAAGATCTCTGTCCAGTACACTCTCTTTCTCTTGCAACTTGCTCTTTCAAATAAATAAAATAAATCTTTAAAAAATCAAATTAAGAAAAGAGATAGTGATAAAATCAACCTACCATATTCTATTTTAGTGGCCTAAGTGCCACTTTTGTGAAGAATATATAAGGAATGGGTGGAGGCAGAGTGGTGGAAAATAGATTAGCTAGGATGGTGGAAAAGCAAGAGGAAGAAACAGGAGTGTTTACCCTTGAACAGGCTCATCAAGTCCTCATTAAGGACATAATATGTATCTTCAAACAAAAAACAGGATCATGTGTAGAGAATGATCTACACTCATTCTGCAAGTATTAATGGATTTCAAAAATTTGCATACAAATAAGCATCTTTTAATTCATCCTTTATGTGAACTTTTGAAGTATTCTTGCAGCTTATTTTCTGTGAACTTGTGGAATATTCTCATGTCTTGTGTCTGGAAATAGAGCTAACATAACAAAACAGAAAATAATACTAGAAAATAAGGTGATCCAGGTCTAGCTCCACCTAAGCATAAACAGTAGTGACTGATTTCTTGTGAACTCTGAAGGATCTGCCCCCAGGCTCCCTTCCAACTACCACTCCCATGTCTCTCCCACCCACCCACCTACTCCTATTCCTCAAATTCCAAGTTCACCTCTATTTCAAAATCAGGCACCTATGATTCCTGCTGTCTGAAAACGTTCTTGTAGATGTGCCCATAACTGGCCCATTCTTATCAACTCCTCATATTAAAATGATTTTTTATGAGAGGTCTTTCTTGTTTGCTCAATCTATATAAACATTTCCACTTACTGAAAAAACACAATTACATTTTTTTCAGCACTCACCACTCCTTGATGTGATATTTATGAGAACTGATAAAAATGAGGTTGGGATGGGCCCGGCGGCGTGGCCTAGCGGCTAAAGTCCTCGCCTTGGAAGCCCCGGGATCCCATATGGGCGCCGCTTCTAATCCCGGCAGTTCCACTTCCCATCCAGCTCCCTGCTTGTGGCCTGGGAAAGCAGTTGAGGACGGCCCAATGCATTGGGACCCTGCACCCGCGTGGGAGACCCGGAAGAGGTTCCAGGTTCCCTGCTTCGGATCGGCGCGCATCGGCCCGTTGCGGCTCACTTGGGGAGTGAATCATCGGACGGAAGATCTTCCTCTCTGCCTCTCCTCCTCTCTGTATATCTGTCTGTAATAAAATGAATAAATCTTTAAAAAAAAAAAAAATGAGGTTGGGAAAGTAGGATGGGATGGCCATGCCAGATGGGACATTAAAGCTATACAATGGCTTAAAACTCAACAGACAACCCCTGGGTATTCTTGAAGCACATGCGAACACCATGGAAGGTGACGAGGTAAGGAGAGTCATCTTTAACGGGAACTGTCAGAGCCCTGTAATTGACTTGAAAAAGATGATATCCTTTCAACTCTAAAGCAGCTCATTCTTCTCTATTCCATTGCATTTTAGGAGACTTCTTAGGGTTATCCTGATGTGAGATAATGAGGTCTTGACCTAGGATGGTAACTAGTAAAACATGAAAAGATCAATATGAGAGACATTCTTAGAAAGTTTCCTGGATGTTATGCCTAAATCAATAATATATAATACCTATAGTTACTTTCGAAATAGAAACTCAGCATATTGCTCATGTCCAGCAAATACTTGCTTAGGTGCCAGAAAGGGATATTATTAATTGTATAAAAATGGCATTGGATTTGCACATGCTTACACAATTGGATTCCTTTGCCCATGTGTCTCTTATCACAGACAGGTGAAAAAGACATCCCCAATGTGAACAAACAGCTTCTCTGACCTGTACACCTATAACTGATCAAGTCATTCTTGCTACGGACATGCTGCTGGAGCATTCAAGAACTAGATCACATCTGTATGACATAGCACCAAAAATGGATTAAAATGATTTTGTACCAATCTCACCAGATTTTTCCAATGAATCCCATAAAAAATGCATGCAGTCAAATGAATGCTCTTTTTCCAATGAATTGTTTTAAAACCCATCCCCTAGGCCCATTCTTTCCACTCTTAGTGACACTTTTCTTTAGAAAACGCTTTCAGATCTCACACAGCAAGCCATACAATGCAAAATATCTCACCATGTAGTAGGTAACTACATGCCAGGTAACTGCTCAATGTCCTTCTAACTCATCAACATAGCATCATGCCCAAGGCAGTAACAGAGTCCAAGATCTTGGCTGTGCCTAACCTGCCTTCACCCTTTACTGTTAGAACCCCACTCTTTTCCTCCATCTCCACACGCACTGTTTTTTCCTTTTATTGCCTCATATTTTGTTTTTATTGTTGCTTTCCTACAGTGTTTATGAAGTTCTTTGAGGAAACGATAAACACATTCACATTATTAAAAGCACTGAGTATGCTGCCCTAGGGAGGCCCCACTGGGTTTGGGAGGGAGCAGAGTTGTGCACTATATCACTGTGGGCCCTCTGTAATTATAAGCTGTGTGACCTTGGACACCCTGCCTAACCTCTCAACGCCAGTTTGTACACTGAAAAACCAGAAATGTTAAGAGTGGCCATAAGGGCTAAGAAAGAGTTCACTGCTGGCCACATGAAGTCTTCCTCTCCCTTCTATTTTAAACCATCTTACAACGATGTATATTCACTAAAGAAGTTTTTCATGCTCGCCAGAGGTTGAGGAAATATTGTACCACACACACACACCAATTACCCAACTCCACCAAGAAACATCTCTAGCAGATGCATGCAGATTTGAGGAAACTGAAAATTCTATGCATTTAAGTATTTCCCTTTCTCTATAGCAATAGTGTTTTTTCACTTACAAACAAAAGCCAGTCTTTTTTTCCACTTTATTTCATACTGGAGAAATGAAAAGGAAATGAATGGAAGAGATATTCCTGGAGAAGCAGAAACTATGGACTGAAGCCTAAGGAACATCTAAGAGAGTTCTTTTAGAAGCCTTGTACAACAGACCTTTCTATGCAACTTAAAAACACAGACTAAAGGGCACGGCTGCAGTTGTTTATTCAGCACGCAGGCATGGGACTAGGAGAGCAGGATGTGGGTGGTTTAAATTCCTTACATCCTCCAAATCTTGCTTTTCTCATCTGTAAAATGGAGAATATTTGTAAAAATAAGACATGCCAACTTCTTACATTGTGTAAGCAGCCCAGGATATAGGGTCCCTTCCCTTCCAGGATTATTTTAGCAAGATATCAAGGGTGTATTTTGATCAGACTGAACTGTAGAAGCTATACCTGGTGTTTTGGTACAAAGGAGGACTTTGTATCAGGATATGAGGCAGGCAGGTGTTCAATAAATATTTGAGCATTTGTTTTGGCTTTAACAGAAGTGCTTTGTGTACCCAGTGCCTTGCCCAGAATCTTCCTCATAATCTTTTTGACAGGGAGGCAGCCAGCCCGTGAGGTCTGCAGCATCCTAATCTAATACCAAGATCCTATCACTTTCATTCACATGTTTTCTTCATTTCCTGAAGTACCAGGAAGTTTCCAGTGGCTTGGCAGAGGAGTGCTCCTCAGAAGGCAATCTTTCTGATATATTTGGACTGTTTTAGGCTCCTACTATATTCAATTATTACTGAATAATTGGGAGATCTTTAAAACAGAATTGAAGGTAGAATGGTGATCTAAATGATTGCCCTAAATGATAAGTCAGTATCGGATTTATAAAATAAGAAGTTGTCTCCTTTTTTTCTATTTTTGGGTGAAAAGATTGTCACAATCCTTGGAGAAGAAACTGGTACAACTTAGGAGGGTATTGGGAAGGCTGACTTTGAAGACAGGCAATGTCTGATGATCTTGGGCCAAACGATTGAAGAGTTGGAGATATTGGATCTTTTAGAATTGTGGAAAAAAAGCTGGAAATAGAAATGGGATAGAAATATATAAATTGATTGTTAATTTTTTATTTTATTGTAAGTCATGCTATCTTATCAAATAACTTTCATATTTTTAAAATTACCTTTACATTTTTAACTACTTTGTTCAGAAATAAATATATAGTCACTGGAAAGTGTCAAAATACATAGATAAGCAAACAAAACTACATTTGAAATATCTGAGAAAAACAGATCAGTAGTAGCGGCTTGAAGCTACAGAAAATGGGACTAATTAAAAAGAACACAAAAAAACTTTTTGTAGAGATACAAATGCTTAACATCTCCATTGTGTCAATGGATATATGGATGTTAGCAGTCCAATGTATTGCACTGTTAGCATACAATATGTATTTTGTTGTATGGATGTTACACTTCTACACAATCATTTACTTATTTTAAAATTACTTACATCATCATTCATTAAACATTACTTTTAATAATTCTTACAGATCTTTTAAAAATATTTTCTGCACATATTTATACATGCATGTTTTTATACCAAAAAAGGATCATTTCTACTGAATGTAAGTAGTTTTACCTGTTTTCACCTCTTTGACTTGAAAATAGATTTTACTGTACCCACAAAGCTTATTTGGTAAGAAGAAAGATTGCTCTGGAAAAGAACATCAGGCTATTTTTACTTTTGTGACCTCCAGGCTCTCATTCTTGATGACCTAACAACCACAGCACATTTAATAGGCATGGCCTTGCTACACAAATCATTGCACTGTAATGTCCATCTTCTGGAAGGCAGCGAAACACAGGGGAGGCTCCTGCCAATGCTCTTAACTACATCACATCTGCCTCTGAAAACGGGATTACATATGTATCTTGTACTAGATACAAAACACTCTGCCTCTGGAGTTTTGCCAGGGACTTGAAAGAAAATGACAGAACATTCTGATGGCAGAGTCATCCCTTGGAGAGGTTTGCAATTCTGAATCTCTAAGGGCCCTCTTACCTACTCACGACCTCAGGAGTAAGACATGGGTGGGAGGATGCACAGTTGAATCACCTCTGTAGTAAACATGGCTTTTAGCCTAAAGGCCTGACAGTGAGGCGAGCAGCAGAGTGACCCCTGCCTCCTGCCTCTGCTTCTCAGGGACCTGGGCACATGGGTGTGCAGTGTACCACTCAGGAGAGAAGGGATCTGTCTTCTTGGGGAGTTAGACAAAGTTTCTAACCATGAGATCATCTGTCTCTGGGGTAGCTACTTCCTAGAGAGTGGAAAAAGAAGCTATAAAAATGTAGCCACTTTTGCCAGGGGTAAAATAACTTGGCCCATTGACAGAGAAAAACAAAAACGAAAGCAGATCACTGAGATTCATGAGTCATCTCCAGCAGTGCCCACTAGCTCAGGGTGAGCTGCAGACAACAGCTGGGATTAACCAGAGCCTCCAAATGACTCAGTTCTGCACACCCCGGTAACCAAGGGGAGGCTGGTCCTAGCAGGGGGGCTTGCCAGTGATGTCCCCGTGTCCAAGAAGCCAGTGATTGATGCCCACAGTGAGTCATCGAGAAAAGGTCAAATTATGTTCAGAACATTTTGTTTAAGAAGGCAAAGTACTATGTACAACATTTAGAAAAATCACTTTTCAGAATGAAATATTTAAAAGGACATTGAAAGATAAGTTGTATTATGTTGGCTGTTAATCCTATCCAGAGACAGTTTTATTTAAATTCTCTTATTAATATGTAAAAATGCATACCCATGCATGCATATACATAACATATTCATGTAAATATATATGTGTGTGTATATATATATACATATATATATAATACTCTAGATCTCATATCTTCCCACCTCTCCAGATGCCACCATTATCTCTAACATCTTCAGTCCCTTGATCTCTACCAGATCTTTCTCTTCAGTATATTATCATGTCAGTTTCTCCCACCGTGAAAACAAACTGAGCAAACTAGCCTACATAGGTACCTCAGCAGCCTAGTCTCTTCCCACACTGACCTCTGCCCCTCCTTCCTTTTGCAATGAAATGCTTCGGAAAAGCCCTCCATCTCAGGGCCACCTATCCAGTGAATCTTCTTTCACTGATCTCCAGTGTGTTTGTGTGTGTGTGCTTTGGCTCGTTCGCCTATCTGAGCCCTCTCTCGAGCAATGCTTTCATCGAAACCCTGTAAGTCAGCCCTTCTACTGTCCTGCCAGATCCTCTCTTAAGTTGCACTGTTCTCTGTCTTAACCTTAGGTGCCAATACTTGACGAGGTCTTAGGTTTGAATCTCCTCTCACTTGAAACATTTGCCCTGAGCAATCTTATCCACCACTGCTTTCATAGCATCCTTTCCTGTATTTTTAGCAAAGTTCCTCTGTGTGGGTATGCACACCTATAAATTCACATCAGTGTGCAAAACAAGGAAATGAACATCTCCACTTGGGAGGCACTAAACATACACAATATTAATGTTTTCTTTCTATCTGCTGTTCCTGGGTGTTCTTTGCCTGGGAATCACTCACCTAGGAACCTACTTTGGGGATTTTTTAGACTTCCTCTTATCCGCTCATACTCCATCTCTCTGGCTTGCCTTCTGTTAATCTCTCAAAACTCTCCTCTCCAGCCTGTCTCCTATGTACTGCTTGACCTGCTCTTTGGTTTGGGGCATTTTTTTTTTTTTGCAATTATCTTAATACACTAGGTTTCCTTGTTTCCTGAATGTTTTCTTCCATTTCCTCTTTAATATTATTTATAATTTGAAAGGTAGCGCACACAAAGGGAGAGTAAATGAAGCCAATTCAGTAAACTAGAATTCAATCTGGTTCTCCTCAATAAGGGACAGGAACCCAAGTACTTGAGCCATCATCTACTGCCTCCCAGGGCATCACCAGCAGGACGTCAGAGTCAGAAATATCTCCAGTTCTTCCCTGTTGGCTTTAATATCTACATCTTCAGGGTTGGCAATGTGACACTGAGGGTTAAGTGGAAGACCAAAAATGATCTCCTAGCTCTTGTCTTTGGGCTGACCTAACCCCTGTGATTGTGGACACTTGGGGAGTCAACCGGTGGGTACAGCCTGGAAAAGCAACAGAAGACAGTTCAAGTTCTTGGTTCTCTGTACTCATGTGGGAGTCCTGGAACAAGGTCTGGTTCAACCTCAGCGCTTGGGACCATTTTGCGTGTGAGCCAGTGGGCCAGTGGATGGAAGATCTTTCTCTCTTTCTTTCTTTGTCTCTGTAACTCTACTTTTAATAAAATAAAAATGAACTTTAAAAAATCCATATCAGTATTTTGTGTATGATAGTGCCATGTAAATTCTAAATTAATTTAAATTAAACCTAAGTTTCTTTAAATACTTTAAAGAAATCACTTCTTCCTAGATATATAAATGTAATGCTTAATGGTATACAAATATTTTCAATCTAAAAGGTGCTTCATATTTAGTTTTCTTTAATTTCTTTTACGTTGTTAAAATTCTTTATGTTGGGCCAGGCGGCATGGCCTAGTGGCTAAAGTCCTCGCCCTGAACGCCCCGGGATCCCATATGGGTGCCGGTTCTAATCCCGGCAGCTCCACTTCCCACCCAGCTCCCTGCTTGTGGCCTGGGAAAGCAGTCGAGGACGGCCCAATGCATTGGGACCCTGCACCCGTGTGGGAGACCTGGAGGAGGTTCCTGGTTCCCGGCATCGGATCGGCACGCACCAGCCCGTTGAGGCTCACTTGGGGAGTGAAACATCAGATGGAAGATCTTCCTCTCTGTCTCTCCTCCTCTCTGTATATCTGACTTTGTAATAAAATAAATAAATCTTTTAAAAAAAATAAAATAAAATTCTTTATGTTGCATTGTTTTAACAATTTAAATTCTTTTAACAATACCTCTTACATAAGCATTATAAAGAAGCTACATATAGCTACTATGTACTGAGTGCCAAACACTATGCCTAGAACTTTCCATAAACTCATTTAATCTGTACAGTAAACTGGAAGATAGGTATTTTTCTTCCCACTCCCAAGGAATCAAGGCTGGAAAAGGTTTAAGTGACTTGTCAAAGTGTGCAAAGCCATTATAGGAAAGAATTAAGATCCAAGTGTAGTTTGATACATTGTCCAAGACACTTTTCACTGCACTTTAGCTTTTTGTCTGGGATATTAGTGTTTCTGTAGGATTAAAGTAAAATATCTGTAACACCCCACCTTTCAGAGGATGGAGCGAATCAGTTATCTCTTATTGATGAAGATTGTTTTACTTTATTTAGGTAACATTTAATTGCGTAGTCTCAGATCTGAACAGCAATAGTAATTTGTAGGATGAGAAACTGGGGCTAGCACTGTGATAAGCAAATAAAACCACCAGTTGCATGTTGGCACTGATTTCAGTCCCAGCTGTTCAACTTCTGATTCATCTCCCTGCTGATATATCCAAGTACCTGGGTCCCTGTACTTAGGTGAGAAACTCAAAGGAGCTTCTAGCTCCTGGTTTCGGTCTGGCCCAGCTTTGGTCGCTGTGACCTGCTGGGAATGAACAAATGGGTGCAAGGTCACTCTTTCTCTCCCCTCTTCCTCTGTAATTCTACCTTTCAAATAAATAAATAAAATAAATCTTTTTTTAAAAAATAAAGATTATAAAGGATTAGAGAGATGTTTGTGCTCATAGTAATAAAACTGAACCACACAGGAATTAAACGTACTACTTTGGTTTCATTAACACCTCACTCTGAATCTCTGAGTTAACAACCACAGATCAACTGTGTTAAATTGCACTTTATATTGGAAGTATATATTGGTAAAAATGATAGATAAGGTTGGATGTGCAGAAAGGACCTTCTGAAAGCATCATCTGAAACTCTTGCTTTATAAATGGTGTTTGGGAATTAAGTTGATACCAACTCCTCAACAAACAGGAAATGAACACCTATAAGGGTTCTGAATTCTTTATTATTTCTGCTTCTGATCTATTATTATTTTCAGCAAGTAGAATAATGATTGTAAGCAGCATAATACTTTTGGAAATAATTGCCTTCATATATATATATATATGAAATTTCTCTAGATCTTATATAAATATTCCATATACACATTGGGAATATGAGAGTACTTTAAGAAGTTCATTGAAAATGAACCTGAAAGGTAAGTTCATTTTTATACAAAAAATCCTGAAATCAGTGGATATATTTTTTCATAACACACATTTTCCTATAGGATTTTTGAAGATTCTCTGCGTGGAACCATAAATACATTTCTAACCTGTACGTACAATCATATGTAAGACAAGCTAACCCTTTTGTGTAAACAATTGTTATAGATATTTCTTAATTTTTTAAAAAGAGTTTGGAAATCCATCTCATTATTTTCTCTTCATGAAGTGTGATGTTTACAGGAAAATAAGCCATGATTATTGAATTAAATGCAATGCTTTGTTCGAGATCACGGAACAGAACCTGGATGACAGCCGGATCTCCCCAAGCTTCCCTCTCAAGACCGGGTCCCCCTGGCTTGCCAGGCTTCGTTGCAAGTGAGTCTGAACAGGGCACAATCTCATAGAATCAATTTGCTCACACAGAAGGTCATTTTAGGCAGCAATCCAGTTCAACAGATTTTCCTCACTGTACCAAGCAGCTTAAGTAAAATCAGCACATCAGTGTCTTCGTTTCTATGTCAAACACGGTGTGGTAACACCAGAAACCTGACTCATTTTAGACACTATCCTGGATCAAACCCCTCCTTCTCTAATTAGAACGTGATTGAAATGAAGGACAGAAAAGATGAAAAGACAGCAAGTAGTTTCTTAAAAGAAAGAAAGAAAGAAACCTTTCAATTACAAAGACAAAAAATAACCTCTCTATTTTTAAATATTGCGACTAGGAGCCAGCAAATGTGTCGACTGTTTCATTTCCTTTTTCTCCTTGTTGCTAGGACGTGGTCTTTATTAAAATAACAATGTTGCCTTGGTGAACATATTCCTGAGCAAGGTAATAGTGCTCCCCCTGCTGGTCAAAAAGCCCTGGATTTTTGTTTTGTTTTGTTTTGCCATTTTTTCCCAAGTGAAACAAAACAAATAAGGGAATCAAACAAAAGCTTTGCACTTTATCTGCAAAAGTGTAGTCGAAGAATATTAGAATAAATTTATTTTATTTTTAATAAAAGAATTATTCCTTCTTGCTCTGCATGATTAGACACCAGGCAAATTCACGCAGGTACTAGATTTCTTATTGCTGGGGGCTATTTTAATAATTCCACCCCTTTAATCAGCATGAACGAAATGTTTAAGCCATTTTTTTCTCTTTGATCAGTTAAGCTCTTTGCATGCCTTTCTAATTTTTGAAACACTTGGGACAGGAAATTGCTTATAATAATATTAACTAGTGATGTTTGCTAATTACCAGTTACTTGTAATGGTGAAGAGAGAGAAAAATAAAAATTGCACAAAAGCTTTATTTCTTTCACCGTGGGAGTACATCTGATATTGAAGGTGTCGGCAGTGTCTTGGTGGGATTATGGAGGGCCAGGTAAGTCCACCAAATGTAAGATGTCTACAACACTGGGGAATGGAGTTGCAGATTTAAAAATCATCAGTGTAAGTGTTAAGAGTTGAAATCAACAGGAAGGAGTGAGATCATCCAGATAATGTAGAAGTTGAGAAGAGCACAGGTCGTTGGAAGGTACCACCAATACGTAAAGGATAGGCAGAAGACAACCTCCTATCGGAAACTAAGACACACTGCTCCAGGATTTTAGAGAACCAAGAGAATTATCACACTGAAACTGAAGAGAAGAGAATTTTTAAAAGGAAGTCAACTATTTCAGAATCCAAAAAGAAATCAAGAAGGAACCACTGACTTGGTTGTTAAAGAGATTCCTCGTGTTCCCCCAAAATCTTCCAGGATAGTGGTGAGGATAAAAGTTCAAATTCAGTAACAACTTAAATAACAAATGAGAAATAAGTATAATAAAAAATAAACACTACTATCAGGAAATTAACAGTGAAGCAATAGAGAGAACAAGATGATGTCCAGGAGAGAGACTGGAGTAAAAGAAGGGTTCCTACAATTAATTGATTAAACAGTTTTGACAGTTAAGAAGAAGCAGGTGAGAAGGGAGAAGCAGATGAGACAAGCAATGGTTAGCTCAGTCGGGCTCAAGAGACACTGAGCACAGCCTGAATGGAGTCAACTTCCTCTCCGGGCAGTAGAGGGCAGGAAAGGTGGGACGCCTGACTTCTAGATGATGGGTGCTGATTTCAGGAGCGTAAATTAAAGAAAAAAGAATGGACTTGAAACCCTATGTGCTTTCCACTATATCGCATTGCCTCCTCAAGGAGTGTGCCCTTATCAGATGGCAAAATTTACTGCCAGTTGTAAAACACTTAACAGCCTTCCAATTGTTTCCTCCCTCATCCTCCACCATTCAACATCGAATTTCATTTTTAAATTGGATCCTAAGTTAAATCCAATTCCTGCATCAGGCCTTCCTGGTTATCATCTTACTGTCCTCAGTTGTCATGTGGGCCATGGGAATGAAACAAGCTGTTTTTCTTTAACATTCATCTTTCCAAAAGCTGTATCAACAACTGTAGCTGCGTGCCAATTCTCCCTCTGCTACCATTAAAGTCATGAAAATGAGTTGGCTCCCCCTGAGGACAAAGACAAGTGATGCAAAGGGAATTAGCTGGATTCTGTTGGTCAAAAGCTGAAGTGAGAATGAGAAACAGTTTTGTGTCTTTGTAAGCTCACAGGGGAGTGCTTTCTCACCATAGTCCCTGGAAAGGAGATGTTTTCACAAGTCTCTGTTTTGCTAAAGATTGTTCAGAATGTAATGCTGTAATAAGAGAAAAATTAGCACTTCCTGATAGGCCTTGGGAATATCTGCAAGGACACTCATCAGTCAAACCCAGTCTCCTGAGATTTCCTTCTGCAAAGGGTTAATAAGCCTATGACTGCCAGGAGATGTCACCTCACCCTTCAAACACTGGAGGTAGGTGGGTGGGAGTAGAGATTGGCCCTCCAAGAGGCAGGAGGAAGCGCACAGTGAAGTGCTTTGGCAATCCCCACCCAGCAAATCAAGCAGATCTGAGAGGTCTTCCGTGGAGTAATGCTCTTATGATGTCTCCTGGTCATTCTGGGAATTTAGGGCTGGGATGTTGGAGTAGTGTAGGGATTCGTTGCTCCTCTGTCTAGCACAGTTCACAGTTCTGCTTTTGCTTGTTTTATAAACGAGGTTTCCAAGTAAGGTTTCTTTTAAGCATAGATCCTGCTGATGAAAACACCAACAATAACAGATAAACTGTAGGTTATTCTTAGTTAGAAAAAGATGTTATAATTATAATTTAATGAAGTTGCTACACCACAAGGGAAATGCTGCAATTTTCTGTGGTTTGGAAAGATTCCCAAAAATCCATTTGTTCAAAAAAAATCTCTCCTATAAGATCCCAGATGCTGAAGGAGGAAAGGTGGAGAGGAGAAGGGCAGTCTTTGAGAAAGTAGAGAGCTATCAAGTGATCTTGGGGAGACCACAAGGAGTTAAGAGGCTACAAGAAGGTCCAGAAGGCCTGCAAAGTACAAGAATCTTGAATGAGGCTGTGGAGTGCTTTTGAAAATTCCATAATAGCAGAGACTGTTCCTCAGCCCAGCTTAGACTAAAAGCCTGAACTATTTCTGGTCTCCAGGGAAACAAGATGAAGGCGACACAGGTGATAAGCCTTCCTGGAATCGGCAGAGAGATTCCTCTAAGGCTTGAGTACCATTGGTGTCAAACTAACAGGCTTGGCTAATTAGTACCAGCATCTATGTTCAGAGGTGACAAGGTACATTTTTAAGAACTTTGGGAGTGGATGCATGCAGGAAGAATAGTGAGAAGAAATCTATGTCTATCCTAAACCCAAGGAAGAAAGCAAATAGTGATATCCAATCCTGTGGCCCATATAGCAAGGATGCCGTTCTCTATTTGTTAGGCTGTAGGCAGTTAGGATTTGTTTTCTTTTATGAATAACTCCCAAGACAGGAGTAAAGTTGGTAGTAGTAGAAAGTTTAAATAGACAATGTCATACCTTCATTAGGCTATGTCTTGAGGTTTTTGAAGAGTTCTTTGCCTATACAGCTGGCACACAGTAAGCATTCAGCAAATACCAGTTGAATAAACAAATATTGACACTTTTTGGAGTGTGAAGTCATAGAACCTTTGAAAACTTTTCTTCCCCTCAGAAATTGAGAGCCTTCTGGGAGAGGGCACAGGGTCATCCTCACATTGGTGTTAACAGAACCCAGGTAGTCAACAGGATGAGAGTCTCCTTCTGACATTGCCATAATATGTATGCAAGGGCACCTTGAAGGATCTCTGCAGAATTAAAAATGTGCTGGAACCAGGAAGCACCAGATAATGGCTGAAATGGTTAGGTTACTGCCACCCACATGGGAAACCTTGGCCAAGCCCAAATAACCGTAAGCATTTAGGGAGTGAACCAATGGGTAGATCTCTCTCTCTCTCTCTATCTGTCTTTGGCATTTCTAGTCCTAAACCTGATCATGTGAAATCTCTTTAATGATTACTGTTGAACCAACTGTCCAGTATTTTAAAAATCATTCCTGCTCTGTGTTCAACTTTTTCACTGTTTAGCTAGCTTGTTAATAACAAACAATTATGGGGGAAAAGAACACTCATGTAGTTAGAAGTTAATGAAGGTAGCATAGATGACAGCATGGTTAGAATATACAAATCCAGGCTTCTTGTCAGTTACTCTGTTTTCACCTTTCTCTCTCATTCTATATTTAACTCTGCAGTCTATTAAGGAACATTTCCCTTCTCTGCCCAAAGACACACAATATGTTAAGCTGTCGATCCCTGTAAGAAGCCTGAGATCCTGTGTGACCTCATCCTCTGTGACTCTGCTTGTAGCTGCAATGGCTGCTTGCTGCTGCTTAGGCAGCAAAAGAGTCTGGCCACATGCTCTGTGGCAGGACTGAGCCATCGTGGTAACCTGTGCATGGACCATCTTCTCCTATACACCCTGCAGGGCTCTGCTGCTCCACAATGTTACTCACACATTCTGCCTCCTCACTCAGGCCTTCCCTGCCATCCTAGCTAATGCCCTATTACCCTAAATTCCCCATTTCATTTTCTCTCCACAGCACCTATCACCATTGAACATTTTTCTTGTTTTCACTGCTTCAGTCTCTCTCCTAACAACCAAAAAGAAAACAAAGTCATGAATACCAGGGGTGTTTCTGTTTCGTTTTCCAGCCCCTAAAAGCATGCCTGCTACCAAAAAGACGCACACAAATATTTATTGAGTAGATTGATAATAGCAATTTCCTGAACCAAGAATAAATAAAAAAGGAGCAAGAAAATATGTAACTTAAATTCATTCAGCTTTACCACATCGGACAAACTGCTTTAGATTCCATGAGAGCACTTGTAGAAGCTGAACCTTCTGGTTAGCAGATTTTTCATTTTCCAAGATTTCTTTCTTCTCCCACAAAACCATTCCAGATGGCACATGAAAGAAGCAAAAAGTAGTGTTTCTCTTTGTGTCCATTCTCTGTTCATTTCCATCCAGTTAAAGAGACAGCAAGAAGGATATGCAGTAAGAATGGGGGGGAAAGCACAGATAACGACAAAATGGGCAAAGAGTTGATGACTAAAGACACAGTCTTATGGGGAAAATTATTAGACACAGGCACAGGGATTTCCCTTACAGAGGTCCCCATCTGTAGCGGGTTATTGGAGCCACTTTATTCAAGTGGCAGATAAGTATCTATGAATAAGCATGTTATATGCTAATGGATTAGAAGAACATTCCTGGCCCTGCGTGATGACCCAATTGACTAATCTCTGACTGCATGCACTGGCATCCCATCTGGGCACTGGTTCATGTCCTGGCTGCTCCACTTCCCATCCAGCTCCCTGCTTGTGGCCTGGGAAAGCAGTAGAGGACACCCCAAAGCCTTGGGACCCTGCACTCATGTGGAAAATTCAGAAACTCCTAGTTTCTGGCTTTGGATCGCATCAGCTCCAGCATTTGCGGTGATTTGGGGAGTGAACCAATGGATTAAAAATCGTTCTCTCTTTCTCTTTGTAAATCTGCCTTTCCAATAAAAATAAATAAAACCTTGAAAAAAAGAATATTCCCATTACACAAGGAGGCAGCATTGTGCAGAAAAACTAAATATTCCACTTCCTTAGCTAAGTCATAGATGTGAATAATCATGCGCCCAAAACCACTACAGAAAAAAGTCAGCATAATTCTCCACATGGCTGCTAGTCCAACTTCTCCAAAACTCCAAATCTAACATCAATGCACTCACAGAACTCTACCACAAGGTGTTCTGTTTGAGTGTTCACTTGTTTCAGGTATGGATTTTGCCTTCCTTTGGAAATTCCCAAGATTTTCTTTCAAGAACACTTTTAAATGGTAAGTAGATAGATAGATAGATAGTTTTCTATCATCATCTAAATTGAACTGCTTCAGCAGAAATTCAGATCTTTACTTCACTCTTCAGATGGAGTCTGCAGCAGTGCAGACCTTTTCCAGCCATGCCAGTGGCAAGGACTGTGAATTTCCCTTCTCCTGTTCTATTAGTATCCTATTAACTTACTTGTACTGATAAGAATATTCACAAGATACACCATGGAAATTAGAACTACAGCTCAACAAAGTCACAAGTCAACTGGAGCATTGAGTTTTGCTTGCAAAGTCAATTCTCAATTATTCCCTGTGTGAACTATTATTTGGTAGTTTTCCCACATAGAATGTTAATACTGTCTGGCTTTTCTTCTGCTATTAGCATTCATTCAATTCCACTCAGTCTGTCCCCAGGTTGTGAGTGCTCCCCAAAGTCAAGTCATTTCAACTGCTGCCTGCCTAGAGCAAATCACAATTAGGAGGGAAAGTCTATTACAGATTAACAGAAAACATCCTAAGGCCAGATGAGCTACTGACTAAGTTTTGAATGATTAGCACCACAGTCCAACTTTCTCTGATACCAATAAGTATTTGCTAATAGAATGGTACCTTTTTTTGAAGGCAAAATTATATTTGTTCACAAATATTTCTAGTCAAATCCAGGAGCTGGATTTGTATTTCAGTACCTTACATTCCAAAAGCTGGCTGTGTAGAAGTGAGTAGGAGCAGAGCATTCTCTGGGCTCGTAAATCAGAGATGCACTCTTCCACTAGTTGTGCCATGTTCTTTTCAGTTTTTCCCATTGTAAACAAAAATTATCCAGTGAATTTTTTGAAAGAAGAGTTTATTCAGACTCTTGAGGTAGATGTTGAAATCACATAGTGCAGTCACGCAGTGGTGAGAGAGATTGTGCTCCATTCTGAAGGCAGCAAGGCTGAGTGAGAATTTACAGCTAAAGCATGGGCTGAGGCCCAGCGCACAGATGGGAGGGAACATCAGAGAAAAGCCACACTGCAGCTAAGCCAACCCAGCAGAATTTTTCCTGAAGATGGGCCTGGGTGATCAGGCATCACTTGGGATATAATAGAGATAAAAATAATTCTATCGGATATCTAAGATGAGCACACATTAATGATGAAGGGGTTCTTGCTAAGCTGACTTAGTAGGCTTCTTTGCTAAAAGTGGATTTCTTAAGAAAATACGTAGATGAACCTAGCAGAACATTCTGGAGCCTGACTAAAGTTCAACCAAGCAAAGAATCGTTGTTGCCTTCTGTGCCACATCAATGTTGATAGGTACTTGAATTTGAAGAAAAATAGATTTCAGGAAACTTTTCAGGTATCAAGATAAGCTAAGTATGCTTTATTATTAAAAAGTAGATTTTTTAATTGAAATCTCCAAGAGACCAAAAAATCCTTTAAGCCAGATAGAATATATTTGTTCTATTATACATGAATCAGAAAGATTAACCATATTTTTCTTGAAAAGCTGTAATGAGAAGAAAATGAGGGCTTGCAAGAAGATCAAATTGTTTTCATTTCAAAATATAAGCTTTGAAAGTTAAGTCATGAGTCATTGAACTTTCTCATGGCTATTCTATGACTCAAAGTTATCAAGTTTTTGTCAGAGAACATTACCATTGCCTTCATGCCATTGATTGTCAATGAGTACATTTCAGACCATAACTGCAACATTACTTGCACTACAATTTCTTGCCAGAGTTATAATTTTGCAAACTCACACTGGCAGCTCACTGACCAGAAAGAATATTTAATGTGAGTTGTCTTCAAAATATACTGTCTATATATTTCCCTAGATCAGTGAGTGTTTTTTCAAACTTTTTTCCAGATTTATTTATTTTATTGGAAAGGCAGATCACATTTACACAGAGAAGAAGAGACAAACAGAAATATCCTCCATCTGCTTGTTCAAGCCCTAAATGTCCGCAACAGCTGGAGCTAAGCTGATTTGAAGCCAGGAGCCAGGAGCTTTTTCAAGTTTCTCATGTGGGTGCAGGGCCCAAGGCTTTTGATCATCCTTTACTACCTTCCCAGGTCACTAGCAGGGAGTCAGAAGGGAAGTGGAGCAGTTGGGACATGAACCAACATCTATACAGCACCCCAGCACTTACAAACTGAGGAGTTAACCATTGAATAGTCATGCTGGGCCCAATCAATATTAAAGGTAGAAATATCCTTGTTTAAAATAAATCATACTTAGACTCCCAATTAACGAACACATAAAATAAGGCTGTCCTGGTGGGAATGGGAGTGGAGGCTCAGAACTTTTTCACACCTGTCACCACCTCAGATTCCAGAAACCCGGACATAAGCAGTTGAGTACAGTGCTCCGAACACACTTAATTTTCAACTGGATTAGGCCAAACTGTCAGAGAGATACATATGAACATTAGAGACTTAGATATACTCAACTGCCATTAAGTAACCTGATTTTGAAATGAAATTATACTTTATTTACAACATAACTCAAGGACAGACTTTGAAACAAGACTGCCCTACTCTACCACTTACTAACTGCATGATTTAAGCAAATTATTTAACCTCCTTGTACCTTTGCTTCTGCATCTGCAGGACACAAGGACAATAAAAGTATTGATGGACTCAGAGAACAGTATGAATAAAAAATGCCTACAAGCATATACAGCAATTAGAAGAATGCTACTGTGATTCATAGAGAGCCATGGAAAAAAATTTCCCTTTGCCTTCGGTATTAGAAAAATTCATCTTGTACCCTGACTATTGTGCTTTGTTTTATTATGAAAATACTGTGACTTCTTTTTTATTAGGGTAAAATATAAGGCTGTGTCTCCCCTTTGCCTCCCAGGACCCATGGGAAGCACAGGTAGCCAATCTTTCCCACTGAACCACACAAAGCCTTAGGAGTTCTTGCCACACACATTTTCAGCCAACTAATAATAATAAATCAAAGCTGCCATGTGAATCATACCTAGTGTTCTCCCTGGGTTAGAAGGACTCTTTCCACTCACCCACTCTGCAGTACAGGTGATAGAAACAGCAAGGTCACAGGCATGAGCACAGAGAAGTACTAAGCCTGTTCATAAGATAGCAAAAGTAAAAAGTCCATGTAGGTTTCAATCTTTTCATAAAAGACTAATATTGACTTATTTGTGCTGAGCACTAAAATATTAACTATTGGGGCAGGCTTTTGATGCAGTGGCTAAATATATGGTTTGAAATATCTATCTAATGTATTGGAGTACCTGGCCTCAAGTCCCTGACATGTTCCCAGTTCTAATTGCCTGTTAAGGTGCACCCTTCTAGGCAACTGGTGGTGATTCAGTTACTTGGGTTTCTGCTACCAATGTAGAAGATTCATGTTGTGTTTTTTGGGGGCGGGGGGCGGGTGTGAGGTAAGGGGGAAAATGGTGGCAGGATCCTGACTTCAACCTGGCTAGTCTTAGCTGTTGCAGACATTTGGGGAGTAAGTAGTTGTTGGAGGATAGCTATCCTCAACCCATACCTTTTGAATAAAAGAAATTTCTTAAAAAGAATACTATATATACAAATAACTATTAATGTTAAATAATAAAAACCTCACAGTAATCATCTGAAGTAGATATTCACATCCCTGTTTTGCAGTTAAGAAACCTGAGGCAGAGGACTCTTTAAGTTTCACATTTAAGGTGTATGTAACGCAGAGGTCTCTTTAAGTTAACATATAAAGTGTATGTAACCCAGTAGTCCAACCACAGAAGCCAACGTTTAACTATTCCATGATGATTGTTTTCTTAGAAGGTTAAGGAAGACAGAACATCAGTCAACTTTAGAGATAATCTGCTAGCAAAAAATAGGACAGGGTGAGGGACATCCATAATTCTTATTATGTGTTATATGCTTAAATATGCTAGACACTTTCTTGAGTATAATATACACATTTTTTCATCTAATTGTCACCACTGTTTGACTCATACAACAATCATTCTTGTTTTGCAGACCACACAGCTAAGGATCACAGATTTACATTGGTACTAAGTGGCAAAGCTAAGATTCAAATTTGGTTCTGTCAAACTCCAAACCTATGTCTTAACCATTCACAAAATATGATTTCATGAAGCATGACAGGAATTATGATGTAAAACTGTTGTGAGTTACATGCAGAGGAGGAATCCACAGAGCTTAGTGATTGCTTCAATATAAAGAAGGAGAGGGAGTCACAGATGACTAAGGCTTGAAATGTGCGGAGCTAGGAACACAGTGACACTGTTCAAAGCCACAAGGAAGCCAGGAAGAGCCCAATGTCTTAGAGGAAGGGAATTCACACATGGAACAACACCTTGTCCTAGGAAGGGAGTCTGTATGTGGAACTGGGAGCCACCATGCTCTCACATCCAACAGTTCAAACCCATGTAAGTTTCAACTGAAGCTGATTCTTACTTCCTTGAACAGATCTTTCAGACTTCTTTATGACTTGAATATTTAGCAAGTTAGAAGTACAGTCAGAAAGACATCCAAAGAGATACTGCTTTCTTTAAATGATAGTCTTCTCCAAGATTTTCAGATTGATACTAAGGCAACCAACACACATCTCTGTGTGACAGCCACCAACCATTTAGCACAAGATATACAGGTGTCCTGTATAAACTGTATCAAACTCTGCATAAACTGTCTTGACAGAAATAAGAGTTGCACTGTTTTTATGAAAAATTTTGATTCCTCTTTGCCCATCACCATTACCAAAGGATACTAGGGAAATTTTTCTTAGGAGAAATTCACAGCTGTTGCATAAGTGTCAGATTTCTGACATTAACTTGGTTGTGTGATCTGGGCAAGAAATGAGACTTTTCTGTGCTCTGGGTCTTGATTTATTCTGGATATGAAGCAGGGTAGTAACCAAATCCAATCCAGAACTGAGTTTTGACTTAAAATCTTGGGCTTTTCCTACCGGACCACAGGATTTATTTTAATTAGCCTGCTTGGAAATGCTCTCCTTGAATAAACTCAGAGTGAGTAACATGAAGAAAAAAAAAAAAGAAGACTGGCTGTCCTGAAAGAGATTTATGTGTTAAATACAAGTTCTTATAAAATGAAATCTCATAACTGCAACATGAAAGCATTAATCTGGGTTACATGATTTTTATAGGGTAGCACACAATGGCCCAAACCTCAGTCAGAATCTCTAGTCTCATGGATGCAGACACAGCATAACCTTCATAAAGACACTTTGAAGTTGTGGTTCCTGGGGCTGTAAGAGGAACATGACGGTGCCCTTACAACCTGGGATGTGCACCTGACCACCTCTTCTCTGGCCCCCTACTTTGACTTTGCCCCTGGAGGAGCAAAGCAGCATAAAGAATCTCTGATCTGAACAGACATGGACTAGAGGTGGATGAAACACACA
Organism: Ochotona princeps; assembly: GCF_030435755.1. Taxonomy (NCBI): domain Eukaryota; kingdom Metazoa; phylum Chordata; class Mammalia; order Lagomorpha; family Ochotonidae; genus Ochotona; species Ochotona princeps. The sequence goes on from NC_080833.1 coordinate 71,098,111, forward strand.
GAAATAGGCGAACAGCAAACACAATTCAAACATGAAAGCTCTGGTAGGAGGCAGTTTGGCATAGCCTTAGGACCTCTTAGCAGAGAAACACACACTGCCTACCACAAGGGCTAGCTCTGTTCAACACCTCTGTGTTGAACTGAGTTTAACATGACTTAAGCTAAAACCTTGTAATTCTTTAGAGGTGGGCATAAAATGAACACAGCAAGGTGAATGAATAAGAAGAACTCATTGTTTTTATAGATCAAAGTCTCCTTTCCTTCCAAATAAGAGTGAAAATCAAAAGGATGAAATTAACCGTATTTCTTCTTCGGGAAAAAAACAATCGAGAGCATAAACTGTCTGCTCCCACCCGCCCACAAACATAAAGAAACAAATGTCCCTGACAGATATTTCAAGTCTTTTTTGGGTTCTTTTATAGATGGCTGACTTTGTTATACACCATTCTATACCAAATAAACACAAAACATCTCTTATCCTAAAGTGAATTTATCTTTAAGAATTCACACTACCATTCATTCAGCCATACATATTTATGGAGGGCCACTTAGTGTGCCAGGCACTGTTCTGAGTGGCAAGGATATGGCCATGAAGTAAAGCAGCACTCCTGGCATTCACTTGCCGGCTGAAATCACTCCCTCTCTATTTTCAAAGTGCTCAGCCAAATCAATGTTTGAATGAATGAAAATGATTTGGAGTAATATGTAGGACTCAAGCAAGTTACATTATAAAATTCGACCATTAGTAATATGAAATTCAAGACAAAATGTATATATTTTATTAATTAGGCCTTGTGCTCCACTTCTATTCCCCTCATGGCCTCATTTTCCTTTGACTGAGCCTGCAACAAAATATAATTCCTAGGTAGCATTTCCCCCAAAGGTACAGAGTACAAAATATCAACTATACAGAAAGAGGCTCTTATAAAACAGAAGCCTGCTAATGATCACCCTCATCCCATGAACTCTTCCATTGGAGACTCCATGCTTCTAAGCATAGCATCAAAGTTTTAAAGAGCCAGTGAAGTGGCATTTCCAAAGCTAACACTCAAAACGTTAATAACCAGGGTAAAAAACTTACTTCAAGAAGGTTCGGAGATGGCCTTGGAGAGCCTGGACATTGGGCTTCCATGTTGCTTCAAGCTCATCTGTACCCAACAGACAACTGTTGAACTCCAGCCAGTGGCAACTTTATTTTCATATTGTGGGTGGTACAGCTTGTTCAGGGGTGGGTCAAGCAAACCCAGGTGTTTCATAATGCAGTCAGGTGCAGAGCATGTCGTTTGCTTCTGGGAAGGAACTATTATGAGGGAAGTAAAAGATTATGAGGGAAATCAACTGTAGCATCAAGGAATGGCAACCAATACAGAAACATGGACATCAAAGCTTGGGTAATTATTAAAGCAAGGCCTCCCAAAAAGAAATGCTAATGTCGGATGAAGCCACCTTTCAAGCTTCTTCTAAGGTGACTGGATGAAAGAAGAAAAGAAGTTATTATTATATCAGGAAGTAAAAAAAAGAGAAGTAAAATAACAACACAGGTACTTGCTAGCCTAAGAAATGTTACCTTCGTCTCAGTAGTGCCTCCCCTTGAAGACAAACCTATAATAAAAAGAACAATCTAGATTTTCCTTTCTTTCACTCTCCAGTAACCTCACATGAATATTAACATGAGCTACATTCATAAGTAAAAAATAGAGTTGGAGCCAAACAAAAATTTTCAAATAGCACCAAGGATACACATAAAGAGAAATAACAGGGGCAAGAGATGATATTGGCTCCATAAGGCCCAGAATACAAGCTATCTTCATTCCACAAAGGTAGCAGTTGAGAGGTGACTTCAAATCATGATTTCTGCTTTTGTTAAGCCTCTTAGGTACTCCCTTGGAAGAGGCCTAACTTTACAACCCAGTATTGAGAAACAAGTTAGAAGCAGTTGTTTGTTTAATTAGAGAAACAAAAGTAGCATCAAGTCATTACTTAAGATGCTTATTGAAAGAACAAATTCAAGACCATGATGACTTTTATGGGATAGTCACTCACAGGACAAACGCAGCTGAAACATCCTGAGTCAGAAAGACCTGGAGAAGGGGAAGAAGATGAGGAGTTGGTGAGATAATGTGGGGGCACAGATGCAGAAAAGAAGCAGGCATAAGAGACAAAATATTTTGTTGTCATTGATTGACCACAATTCTTTGCTTTAGAATATTCAAACTATTGTGTAGATATTGGGTCTTCCTTCCTATTTACATTTTCAGCATTCTTTCCAGTTTCTGGATTTTCTCTTCCTTTTTTCTTCAGTTTTTTAATGCTGTAAAACTAAGTTTCTTGTGATAAAAAAAAAAATGACGTGAGCAGAACAATGAGAGAGTGTTTGGGATTAGGAGAGGATGTTGTCCCTTAAGCCTTGCTTCTATTAGAATACCAATTTAACCTAGCGCAGCAGAGATAAAGACTTAAGAAACTCCAGCCAAGCAACATGTTAAAGCACTCAGTCACAGCTGCACCTTCATAAATTCCACCATCTGGATGTGAAATTACATAAAATCACACAAAAAGCTTAACAGTGCAACAGTCAGAAGTTGAGACTGAAAAATACAGGTGAATGATAAACCTTGCCAGTGACCCAAAAGCCAGTCTTACAAACTGCATCATAAGCATCCTGGTGGGAAGTGTGGCTTCTTTCAAATAATTTTGAAAATGCATAAAGACTGTTCATCTTTGGACTCAGACATAGTCATTGCTGGCATTAGAGTGACTAAAAGGAGTCATTAGCAAACCTGTAAAACAACTAAATGAACCTAATAATGAATACAGTCTGTGAGTGAAATACAAACCCAAACAAAAAATTTTTAAATCAAAAAAGATTTTAAAATTATTATACTGAAAAGCATAATTATTTGTATTAGTAAATTATTGTGCATATTACCTTTCATATGTTTATTTATGTATTTGAAACAGAGAGAGATCCTGTTCTCTAGTTCACTCCCCAAACACCTGCAACTGCTGGGGCTAGGCTGGACTGAAGGTGAGTGCAAGAACTATGTTCAGGTCTCCCCAGTGCTGAGCCACCAACATTTGGGTCGTTTTCTGCTGTTTCCTGTAGTGTGTATTATCAGGAAACTGGAACCAGGAACACAGTTATGACTGGAACCAGGCACTGTTATATGAATGTGGTCACACCAAGAGCTTTCTTAACCACTTGGACAAATGCTTGCTTTCTCTGGGATATTCTGAAGTGTCATTTTCATTTCCTCCTCTGTGCCTTTCATATTTCTTCTGCCCTCAGCCTGCTTCCCAATTCAAACACTCAGGTGATGCTTTTTGGAGTTTGAGTAGGATTGGAACAAGGTGAAAAGTATAAGAAGTCTACAAGTATTTTCTCTTTGTTCTTCCAAGGTGTAGGAAAAACAGAGGTGTTTGGGGGAAGGGAATGAGTTTTCAATGTAAACAAACGTATCTTGGTCAGGAATGTTCAGCAGAAAAGACTTTCTTAAGATGAAATTCCTCCTGTTCCATGTTTCTTGCTAAAGGAGAAAGACAACGAAAGTGAGGGAAGTCTGTAGTGTCCTAGAGCAGTACAGACTTGACTCTATTTCTTGTCAAAGCTGTAGTGCAACAGCAAAATACAGAGAGCAAAGGACCACATGCTATGTCTAGGCTGGTAGGGGGGAACTTTGTTCAAAAATTTAGTTAGTTTTATCTGGTAAAAAGTAAGCAAGTCATCCCCTAGGTGATGTAAAAATCCTTAGCTTGGTTTAAGCTCAATTGGCTTGTACTGAATTTGTTACTTAAATTTTAAAAAATGGAATTTACTAGGTTTTGGAAATGTTCAGGGAACCAAAAGCAATCTGGAACACCTATCAAAAACAACAGAACTGAAGAAACTTTGGCCACCTAAGCAAAAGGAAGTACAGGGTTATCCCCTAGGATGCTGATGTAGGTGAATCAAATCCGATCTTCTCCGACCCTTGAGTATTTCCTTCTGGAGGAGTTGGAGAACACTTGCTTAGATTCAGCCAAGAAGAGTAACATAGTTCCTTTGATAATTTTAGGAGACTGAGACCTTGGGGTTAGGTGATTCCCCCAACAAAACCAAATGATACTTCCCAAAAAAGCAAAAGGAAAAAAAAACCCAGAAAGGAGAGATATTGGGTAGGTATATAAAGAAAATACTCCCTATATCAATACTTTAAAAATATAAAAAAAATCTCATATACTTTATTACTTTTAAATCAGAGTACTTTGCTCATGTGTGATAACCAATTTGGAAGAAGCAGAATTCACCTTATATTACCACTAAATCCATTGTCTGTCTTCGGCTTAACACTGTTGTCTGACTCACCATTCCTTCCAAAAAAGCTCCAAATTTCTACATATCCATCCAGATCCTGCCTACTCATCCAGCTTCCTCTTTACATCTCTTTCGTCTTTGTACTTGTGTACCCATAGTTTTTAGGTACTTGTATTTCCTTAAATGCATTATCATATTTCTTATCTTTTTTTCTTTTTCTTCCTTTCTCTCTTTCTTTCTTTCTTCCTTTCTTTCTTCTTTTTTTTCACATAACACTCCCTGTGCTTGGATTCTCCTTTCCTATTCCTTGTCTATCAGGAAAATTCACTCACCCAAATCAAACGCCTCTCTCTTAGAGGCATGCCTCAGGTTCTCTTTTTTCTATAATACCACTTCCCCCACCACTTCCCTTCTTCTCAGTATCCCTATCATATAATTTCACTTGCCTCTATTTTTAAATAATTTTCCATGCTGCAAAAGTGTATCTATTTGCTTGCCCCCCTGTAGTTCTGTGAACTTTTAGGGCAGGCTCTAAGTAAGTGATTGTTCAGTGAGTGAATGAACTAACAAACTTTCCAGTGAGATATCAACATTCCACTGGAGTCCACTCTTCATGGAAACAGACACATCGGGTGGTAAGGACTTAAAATAGAATGTTTGCTAAAAAGGAAAGAGGTAGTTCTTAGGCCATCCAGCTCCAGGCTGTTGGATCACCTCAGCTCTGGTCATTGTAGTCATGTGGCATATACCAGTGGATGGAGAATCTTTGGTTCTGTCTCTCTTTCTCTCTGTAATCTATCTTTCCAGTAAGAAATAAATAAATAAATAGTGAATAAATAAATAAGTCATTCTCAACAGGGAGAAACAAGTCTAAACTAGATACAAGGTTTCATTAGAATCTCTAAATAAGGGCCAGCATGATGGCTCAATTGGCTAAGCCTCCATCTGCAAGTACTAAAATTCTTTATGGGCACCAGTCTGTGTCCTGGATGCTCCACTTCACATCCAGCTCCAAGCTTGTGGAATGGGAAAGCAGAAGAGGATGCCTAAAGTCTTGGGACCCTGAACCCACATAGCAGCCCAGGAAGAAGCTCTGGCTCCTGGCTTCAGATTGACTCAGCTCCAGCCACTGTGGCCATTTGGAGTGTGAACCCATAAATGGAAGAGCTTTCTGTCTCTCTTTTGTCTCTAAATATGCCTTTCCAATAAAAAATAAATGCATCTTTTGAAAAGAGTTGTACGTGCACACAAACACACACACACACACGTAGTGAGCTCTATTGAATAGGAAATAAAAATCCAAAATGAAAATTCTTTTGTTCCATATATACTTCACACCCATAGCCTGCAGGTAATTCAAACAATGTTTACAGTGTATACGTGTTTTAGCTGCAATCCATCACCCAAAGCCAGATAAGGAATTTTCTACTTGTAATATTATGATACTCACACAAGGTTTTGGAATTTGGAGTAATTTCAATTTCATATTTTCATATGAAGAATGCTTAATGTACATTACTCTTATAAATTTTTATTTATCTTCATGTCAGTTTCCTAGTGATAAAATACGCACTCTAAAATATCATCTTATCCTTAATTATTGATTGGTTTTATACAGTAAATAATTTATATCATGGTTATTAAGAATATGGACTTACAGGCCAGATTCGCTGCCGTGGATCTGGGCCCTGGTCAGGACTCTCAGTGCTATGCATTGAATTTCTCTGTGCCTCAGAGTCTTAATTCTATAAAAGCAGAGCCCATAAAAAAAGTCAGCCATTGGACTGTCAAGAGCTATAAGTGAATCACAGATGCAAAGCACTTAGAACATTGTTTGGCATGTAAAAAGCTCTAAATAAAAGTTAGCTGCTGTTATTATTGCAATAAAATGTATTCCCTGCTGTATTACCACATTTGGGGGTCACTACCATAACACAATAAATGAGACATACAATGATATTATAAAATTATATCAATGGTATAATAAAAGAGCACAGGGAAGTAGGGGTTTACTTATTTCCATCATAGCAGGATCCAATTTCTTTGCTGAAGTAATTTTTAGGATATACGCACATCCAAGTCACTGTATCAGAAAATGGCCTTTAAAGAATGTATAAATTAATGGAGGAAATGGAATAAACACAAATTCAGATCCATCCAGTGACACTTCAACATACTACTTTCAAAAAAGCTTGAATACTGGGAATAATCAGATAATCAAAAGCTCATGAAATTAAAAGGTGAAATGTAAGCATCATTTCTCAACATTAACCTTATCAATTTCAAGACATTTTTGAGGTGATATCATCCATTTAGTCCATATCTAAAGAACTGAGAGTCTAGGAATTGAACCATGTCAATTCAATCTTATATACAATATTAGCTGAAGTGACGTTTAAATACTTTTTAAGGTTGAAAAGTAAAAAGAAATCAGAAGGGACAAATGAGGCCTTTTAGGTGGATGCCTAATGATTATGCATGGAATCTCTCAGTGTTGCCCTTGTCTGAGGAGTGGAATGGTTCCAGTTCAGTCAGAAGAAGGAGCAGGAACATTGTGCTAGGGAGTAGTCTGCTGATGCTTTCCAAGACATTGCTCAGCTGCACCTTTTGGTGCTGCTTCTCCAAACTCTCTTACAGGAAGAAAATGTTATTGTTCCCTGTCCCTGCACAAAGTCAACAAACAAAATGCTTTGAGTATGTCAAACAATGTTGCCACGATCGTCAATCTTGAGCAGTTGGTCTGCCTTTGCTCCCACAGAACCCCTTCCATTTTTGGGTAGCCATTGCTTTGATTTTATTTTCAGGATTGTGATGGTAAATTTTTGGTTTATCTATTGTTCCAATTCTTTGAAGAAATGCTTCAGGGTCTTTATTCTATTTCTGTAAAATTTCCATGGAAAGATCAACTACTGTCTGCAGCTAATCTGGACATGAGGGCTTGCATACCTGTCTAGGAGAAAGTTTGCTCCACTCAAATTTTTCAGTCAGAATTATGCAAACTGAATTGATATAGATGTTTGTGTTGTTGGCTAATTGTTTCTGATGTAAGCTGTTGGTCTTCCAAAATTAGAGTATTAACAAAATTCATTTTCCCAGGACTGAGGCACAATGGGTTTAGCCACTGCCGGCAGATTTGCTATCACTATGAACTTTGGTTAGATTTGTAGCTGCTCCACTTTAGCTCCAGCTCCCTATTCGTGTGCCTGTCAAAGCAGCAGCAGATATTCACATGGCAGACCTAGGTGAAGCGCCTGCCTCCTGACTTCAGCCAGGGAAAGCTCCTGGGCCATTGTGGTCCTATGGGATATGAACCAGTATATGGAAGATTCTCATTCTCTCTCTCTCTCTCTCTCTCTCTCTCTCTCTCTCTCTCTCTCTCCCTCTCTCTCTCCTGCTCTCTCTCTCTCTCTCCTGCTTTCTATTTGTAAATCTGCTTTTCAAATAAATAGATAGATAAATTCCTTAAAATTATTTTTTCCTCCAAAGACCTATGTCAGTGGTCTACTATATCAGGCTTTATATTCAACATCATCTCATCCTGCCTTAAAATGATTCATCCATTTGAAAACTGATGATTTATTTGAGGAATTATCCCCTTAAACTTTTACTTAAGTTTTTATTTTTTAATATTGTTTACATGTCTGAGAGGGATACACACTCATGTGGCCCTCTGATCAGAGTGGGGAGTCAAGTATGGAGGAAAGTAGGTGAGGCACATTTCAGTCTCTCTCTTTTTTTTCTTCTGTGTCCACAGGGGAGGAGGTGGAGAGGGCTGCTCCTTGCTGTCAAACCACATCAACACCTGCAGATAGGGGACTGTCATTTGATCACACCTTAAAGACCCTGATTTGGAGAAGAGTGTTCCAAGGGTATTACTAAAGCGGTTTTGATAGTTCTGAAATATTGTCAGCTCGGTTATACCAGGATTGAGAAAAATCGTTTCAAGGTCTGTTGGTTGACAAAATCCACTTTAGTGCATCCACAGGGCCAGGAACATGCTGCAAAGTTTGGCCAGGAGAGTGTTCCAACCTATACTGCTTTACATTCTCTGATGAGGCACTTGGTCAACATCCTCTGCTGGCCTAGATGAGTTGGTTGTCATGTCTCCCATGTGTATCTTGGCATGCTGTCCACTACACTGGTAATACGCCCAGTTATAACTCATGCATTCCAAAATTGGATCACATATCCTTTGATTTTTCCTGTGACAGGGGTTTGAGTCCAAGGATCTAGTGGGGTTGTTCCCCAAGAAACCACACTTAAGGGGACCTGAGACTTTATTCATGTGCATCAGCCAGTACAGTGTAAGGTTCAGTCTGTCACCCACACTAGGCAACACGTACACTAACAGATGCAGCTTGGTCTGTTCCATCTAAGCCCCATATCTTATATGAATCAATAGATGCTGTCACTCAGTCCAGCCAGCACTCCACAGTCCCAATCCTTATGTATAGCAGTGGGTGCCACGGCCTAGTCAGGGCAACCCCCAGGAACCCTCACCAGGCCTGCCCCCATCCCCAGTTCTTATATCTGCCAACCTCTGCTACAGACTAGCCTCACCTAGCTCACATTTCATTCAGCTCTTGTGCACATCTGTGGGTGCTGCGGCTTAGCTCAGCCCAATCTCCCCTCAGTCCTGGCCCTCGCATATATCAACAAGTGCCGCTGTCCTGTCCAGCATAGCCTTCCAAGCCCTGATTTTTATGCTTACCAGTGACAGGTAGTCAAGCAAGGGAGAGCTCACAGTTCCCCTGCCAGGCATGTTTCCAGCCCCAGATCTTGTACCTTCCAGGGGATACTGCTGTCCAGACTAACATGACTCATGCCCAGTACTAGAACTTGTGAACTGGCTCCACAGCCTATGCTAGTTGGCCCACACCTTCCTGGCCATTGTCCATGCCACTGGGTATGGCAGCCTAACCCAATCCAACCCACATCCAGGCCAGCTCACCCTCAGTTCCAGCTCTCATGCTCACCAGCTGAAGCAGCAGACCAGCAAAGGAGTCCCCAATTTTCCCCTACCAGGTTCACGTCCAGCCTTACGTATTGCGAGTGCCAGCAGATGTCAAGGCCCAGTCTGAGACGGTCCTCCCCAGGTCTCAGCATTTGCCAATAAGTGCTGCTGCCCAGTTCAGCTTGGCCCATTCCCAATCCCAGGTCTCATTGGTGAGCACAGTAGCCTAGTTCAACCCAGCCTACGCCCAGCTATCAAGTGAACTGACCATTGTTGTGGTTCATCCCAACCTGACTGCACCCACTCTGGCTTTCACTGGTATCACTGTGTGCTATGGACTGATCTGGCTCAGCCTTTCCCCAGACCCAGCTCATACATATTCCAACAGGTGCTATAGCCCTGCCTGGCCTAGCCTGCTCCTAGATCTAGCTCCTGCACTCACCAGCAGTAACCACTGCCTAACAGGGGAGTTCCCAAAGTTCCCTCACCAGGCTTGCTCCCAGCAATAGGTTTTGCCTGTGCCAGCAGATACTGGTACCAATTCCAGCTTTTATTGATGGGTGTTACAGCTTTGCTTAGACTAGCCCACCCCAGATCCAGCTCTCATGTGAGCTGGCAAAGGCTGCAGCCTAGCCGAGCTTGTCCCACACTCATCGTGGCTCTCCTGGAGCTTAGCTCAAACTATCTTGCTCCCAAACCCAGCCTACATGCTTACTGACAGGTGTTACAGTTTTGCCCAGCCTATTCTGCCCAAAGCCTCAGTTCTCACATTCACGAGTAAGAGCTGTAGCCTAGCAAGGGCGTCTCCAGAGTTCCCCTACCAGGCCCAGGCCCAGCTCCTGGTCTGGCACATACTGCTGGATGCTTCGAACCAGCCTGGGCCTGGTTCACCCACAGTCTCAGCTCTTTCTGGTGTGTGTTGCAGCCTACCACAGCTGTGTACAGCCCACACCTTTTCCTAGTTCTCATGTATGACAGTAGTTGTTGAGGCCTGGCCTAGCCTCGCCGTTCACTAAACCCATCCCACACAAATGCTGTCAAGTTCTAAACTGTCCGGCCTGGCCTACCCACAACCCCCAGCCCCAACTATTATGCTCCACCGCAGGTGATACAGTCTAGTAAGGGAGTTCTTGAAGAGCCCCTACCAAATCTCTTCCCAGCTCCAGATCTCACGCATCTCAGTAGAGGCAGCAGTCATGCTTGGCATGGTCTGCTCTCACTCCTAGCCTTTGCATTTTTGGTGGGTGCTGCAGCCTGCTCCATCCTGGCCTCCTCCCAGACCCAGCTTCCATGAATGTCAGGTAGGTCTTGTCAGGTGAGCTCTGTGATCCAGCCTGGCTCAGCCTGCCACTACCCTCCAGCTCTCCACATAAACCAGTGGGTACTGCAGTGCCACAGAAGTGAGCACACAACTACCCTACAGAATCTACCCCAAGATCTGATTCTCTTGCATTCTTGTGGGTGCTGTGGCCGTGTATGACATGGCCCACTCTCTGCTCCAGCTTTTGCAGTCAGGTACTATGGCCAAGCCCAGCCAGGCATGTCCACCAGCCCTAGCTTTTGCGTGTTCCAGCAGGCATTGGGTGATGCTACTTAGTCCATCTTGCATTCCCACATGGGCAGGTGCTTTGGCCTGAGCCAGACATGTCTCTGGTTTGTCCCCTCAACTCCCCTACCTTCCTATGAGTGCAGTGGCCTGGTCTGAGGAAGTCATGCATCCACTTTTCAAATATGCCTTCAGCTGCTCCCACTCCAATAAGTCCCCAGACACCCTTCCCTAGGCAATCTTCAGCACCCCTACCTGGGGGCCAGGGTGGTGTGTCCCTATCCGGAGTTTCCCACCTTCCCAACTTATCTTTAAAATGAGAGAGAGAGAGAGAGAGAGAGAGAGAGAGAGAGAAAGAAGAAGAAGAAGAAGAAGAAGAAGAAGAAGAAGAAGCAGTCTTGCATACTATGTATTGCTGACAGAAATTTACCATTAATCAGGCCCAGAATGCCTGCCAGCTATTGGCTACTTTTCTCCCAGCAGTGTAACACTTGCCTAGGTATAGGGCAAACCAAGCAGTTTCCTGTAACTGGGGCCCCATAAACATTTTATAGATATGAATGACTTCACCATTCTTTCACCAAAGTGTCATCACAAATTAGATGTTTTTTCTAGCTTCAATTTAAACCTTTATGTTGCCCTTCATAGTGACTCTTGTCAAATCCTGCTCAGATATGCTATAACAAGTAGGCATGAGTTTATTTTTGTCTAAAAGCATGAAATCTATAAATAGCTTTAAAAAGAATACATACTTCTCATGCACTTTTTATGTAAAGAGACCTCCATCGAAGATCAAAGATATTACCTAAAATGTGATCACACAAGAAAGACAGTTATTTCTCAATTTGGACAGAAAGCAGCAGTTTAAAATTATCTCAAATTTTGTCAAAAAGAAAAATTTACCCTATGTAGAATTGCTAGTTAGAATTAATGAATGCAATTTAATCATGAGCCAATATTTCTATTTTCAACCAGTCCTATTTCTTCGAATCAAAGCTTACAAAATTTACTAATCTTATTTATCAGAAAATCCCAATTAATTTCCTGGAAATTGATTTCTGTTGAAGGAAACTTAAATCACCCATCTTTTTAACTGTGAACTTATAAGTAACTATCATACAACACTGATTTTTCTAGCTTCCTAAGCATGGCAGTCACTCAGTAAATGTTCTTTTTTCAAAGACTTATTTGTTTTATTAGAAAGGCAGAGTGAGAGAGAAATCTTCCACCTGATTCATTCCCTACATGGCAACAACAACAGGGCCATGCCAGAAGCCTGGAACTCCATCCAGATATCCCAAAGAAACAGCAGGAACCCAACCATTTAAACTGTCTCCCATTGCTTTTTCAGGCAGATTAGCAGGAAACTGGATCCAAAGTGGAACAGCCAGGATTCAAACCTCAAACCCATTCCCAAATGGGATGCTGGCATCTCAGGTGACAGCTTAAAACCACTGTACCACAACACTGACCCCTTGGTAATACCTTATGATTAGATATGCTGAAAGTTTGTTTGAAGGGATCCAAATTATCACTCTATTTTCATAGGATATGTTTGGAACTCCAAATATTTTCATACTTTTTTGCTTGTTACAAGTTGACAAAGGATATTACATTTTATGGTAGAAATGAAGATAAGCAGTGACTGAGCTCACAGACATAGCCTGCCTTCCCACTAATTTCCTAGAACGTAGCCTTTATTAGAATCTGCTTTAATTAATAAACTGAGAAAAATTACCTAAAATGTTTTGTGTTTTAATATGTTTGGGATTGCCTTGGAGCATGAAAGAGACATGTTGTCTCAAAAAAATGTCTTTAGTCAAATAAATGTAATTTGTAACATTTATAATAGTTATACAGCATTACATAACCATTTGTTACATACTTATCTTTTCCATTAGTCTTAAAGAAAGGCCTGAGTGTTTTCACATTCTTAATATCTGCCACAGTAGCCAGCAATGACAGGCATTTAATGCTTGGCTTGATATCTAAAGTTTTATATTTGTAAATTTCCATTTCTTTATTAGATTTTAAGTTTCTTAAAGGGAAAGGCCTTATGTTATGCTGTGTTCTTTGGCTAGCTGCCACAATTCCATTTGGTTGTAAACAGTCAGAAATATTTATGGTATAAATGAATAAGTCTTACTGAACAGCCTATATGCACAAAATGTGCCATTTCCATTAAACACAATTCCAGATCCGGGCCTTGGGGTGGGGGGCAACTGCAGCTCCCTGCAGTATGGTGGCTGTGGGGGGTGCCCCTGCTGGGCCGGACCCAATGCTGGTGACTCAAGCCAAAGACACTGCTGGAAGTCAGTGAACGAGTCCTCAGCCTTGGGTGGCCAGTGCACCAAGTGATGCCAGGCTCTGCCTGCTGGCCACCTGGTGGTGAACTCTGGGGTTTTTAAGATATGTAGTTGCTGCCTGGGGACACCTATGAGCAAGGTTAGTGTTAGCGTAGGTGAGAGATGAATTCTGGGTGATTCCCAGTGACAAGGTCATGAAACTCTCTCATGCATGAAGACTGAGATCTGGTGGTTTGGAGGGAAGTATCCATAAGATAATTTGGGTCAGACTGATTCACCAGCCCAATTAGGAATCCAGAAATAGACTGTTAGCATAGAGCATCACTGAAGGCCACACACCAGTCCACACCAAAGCTATGAATGGGGACCTGTTTGGCAGGGCTAGGTACCATTACCCAACTGGGTGGTAGAATAATAAAGTGGTCACATTTGGCAGGGTCAAGATACTACCCAGCACATGAGAGAACTTGGTCTGGAGGTAGACTCTGTGGGGTTGTGTGGGTCCAACCCTGTGGAAATACAAATCCCACTGGTTAGCTCACAAGCTGGGGTTGCGATGGACTAAGCTAAGTGTGACCATGCACCTGCCATCACTTACAGGTAAAGGAACCCACAACAGTCAGGGCAGGTCAAGGCAGCAGCACCCAAATATGCATCCTAAAACCGAATGTGGGGTGGGCCGGGCTGCCACTGGAAGGGGGAGGACTGGGCAGGGCTGAGCAAACCTTAACTCACAAGTAAGAACAGAAATCAGGCTGGAGCACAGGTCATGCCGAGTAGGCCCTTGCACCTACTGGTCTGTATGAGCCAAGGACGCTAAGCCACAGCATCTAAGGCAAGGGCCAGGACAGGTGAGGGGCTCTGCCAAGCTGAGTCAGAGCAACCACTGGCCTGCACATGATCTAAGGCTGGGAATAGGCCCAGTTGGGGAGCTAAGGGGACACCCTAGCTGGATTGAAGTTCCCACCAAGGAGTGCATAGGCTGGAATGGGGGCTGTGTTCTGATCAGGATGCAGTTGTAGTCTCCCTTGGCACAAGTGTAGACTGGGACTGGGCACAGCAAGCCGTGCTAGACTCCAACACCTTCTGGTGTTCTGGAGGGCCAGGATAGATGTGGGACAGACTAGGCTAGGTCTTAACCCCTACTGAGCCATGTGTGAGCTGTATGTGGGTATGGACGAGCCGTGGCAGGGCTGAAACATCCAACAGCAAGAACCAGCTTGGGTTGAAGGCCAGTCAGGAATAGCCACTGTTCCTTCTAGGACACAAGGTGAACTGAGTAGGGCTGGCTCATGGACCCTTTGGTATGCGCAATATCTGGCATTGGGAGAGGTTCTGATGGAGGAGCCTGGGCAACCCCTCTGGCAGGACACAGACCTAGCAGGTTATCATAAGAAACACAATAGGAAACATCCCAGAACAGGCAATGGAAATTATCCCACTGGCATACATTTGGCATGGGTTGGGGGCAGACCAGGCTGAACCAGTTCACATCACCCGCTGACGAATTCAAGCACCAGAATAGAGTGTGGGTCGAGCCAGGTTTGGTTGTGACACATACCAGTGCACATTAAGGAATGCCAAGGTGAGATGAGCTGTATCAGATGTGGTTGCAGTGCCCAAACAGCACATGCGAAAACCGGGGGGAGAAGGCAAAGCCGACAGGGGAATGTGGGCTCCCCTGCTGGACAACCACTCCCATTGGAAAGCTTGAGTCGGGACGGAGGCAGACCAGACCAGGCAGGGCTACAATACTTGTGGGCCTCATGTGAGCTGGATAAGGGAAGGGCCACAGTGGGCTGACTGTTCCAACTGCTGCAAGCTTTGAGTGGGTGAGGGATGGTTGGGCTTAGCCGCAGCATCAGCTGGCAGAGCCTGGCACTGGGAGCTAATTCTGTTAAGTCAAATGCCAGAACCACCTGAAGAGTGCATAATCTGGGAGTGGGAGTGGCCTAGTAGGGAAATAGTGGGCACCTCCCTCGGGGTTACCACTCTCACTGGAGAGCATGAAAACCAGGACAGGGGCAGGGGTGGCTAGGCAGAAAGGCACCCTCTAGCATATGTATGGGCTGGATAATAGGGTTGGTTGGGTTGAACTAGGCTTCAATGCCCATTGACATGTGTGAGAGTTAAATGGGATGTGGGACAGACTGAACAAGTCTGCGGAATATATTGGCAAGCATGGGAACCAGGGTAGGGTGCAGAACTGGTGGGGGTTTATGGGGAGTCACCCCGACCAGGCTGCAGCTCCCACTAGTTTGCATGAGGACCGAGTATGAAGTGGGTAGGATCGAGCTGGATTACAACACCCATTGGTTTGCGTGGAAGACAGGGCTGGAAACAGAACTGACCTGGCAATAGCAACGACCAGCATGTGCATAAGCTGATTGGGGCCATGGACGGTGTCGGACCCTGTACTGGCAAACTCATGCAAGAATCAGGTCTGGGATCATCTCAGATGAAGTTTTTTTGGAGATCCCTCCAACTGAACTGCTGATCTCAGAACCCCAACCATGAAGAGACTATGTCAGCCAGTGGACTCTGAATAGATTTCATCACAATTGGAACAGTGTGATTGGCAGCAATTCAGAACTGTTGAACTGTTCTGCCGGAGCAGAACCCTCGGAGCGTGCCTCACATCGGGGACCTGGGATAGGTGGAAGATTGGGTGGGGCTTTACCCTTTGTTTCTCCTCTGACCCCAGATACAGGGGAAAAAATGTATTAGTGTGAAACATTGGTATTACCCACTTTCATATTGTAACCCTTGACCCTTTGTACCCTAATCAACTAAGTAAGATTATTTAAAAAAATAAAATAAAATAAATTATAAAAAATAAACACAATTCCAGGTGCAGAGACCTCTGTTTTAAAAAAATGATTTTTAATTATTTATTTGGTAGTCATAGTCACATAGAGAAAAATCTTCCATTCACTGATTCACTCCCAAAATGGCTTTAATGGCCAGAGCTGGACCAATCTGAAGCCAGCAAAAAAGGACTTTCTTTCAGGTCTCCCACATAGGAACAGAGACCCAAGCACTTGGGTCATCTGCTGCTGCTTTCCCAGGTCTTCAGCAAGGAGCTAGATTAGAAGTGGAGCAGCCAGGACTCAAACTGTCACCCAAATGGAATGCCAGGGCCACAGGTAGTGGTTTTACTCAATAGGTTATGGTGCTCAGCCCTGAGACTTCCATTTTTAATGAAGATTCTTATAGACCAATATCACAGTTCCTATCTAAATGTGGGACACAGTAACATAATGTGTATCTGGAAGAGAGGAAACATTGTAACTCCTTATTTAGAACAGCAAACCTTATGACCTCACTACTTTATATGTTACTGTCACAACAAATGCAAAAATATTTGTGTTATGTTTAGATCATATGTGAAATAGGAAGACTATCATTTATCAGATATATAAATCATGTTAGGGCACATTTTCATCTTGTGGAAGGCTAGAATGCATGGTTTTCAAGCAAACATCCTTTTAGTAGCTCTGACATTAAATTTCCTTACAAATAATTTGAATGTAAAATCTTATTTAGATATTCAAAAAGGTTTTTTTGTGAAACAAAAAAAACTTGGAATGAAAGTCAGTAATTTTCTTAGCCTCCAACCAATGCTTTTCGTTTGTGTCAACCAAATAATTTTTAGATTGCTATCTCCTCTCAGGAAATCATAAAGATAACTCCCACTTTCTGTAACTGAGAATGTCTAAAATAACTCTTCCTAGGAAAACTACATAAATTGGAAATGATAAATCAATATTAATTTCTTGCCTTAAATTCATTTTGGCAAGATGATATAATAGTCTACCATTTCACAACAGATATTATAAATTAAAATAGTTCCTGAAAAACAAATACAATCACGGTTCCAAAATTCATGCATCTGTCATGTAGCACAGATTCAGTGTTTTGTCTCTCAATATATTCTGCAAAGTCAAAAAAGGAAATGAGCTATATGCCAATGTGCCAGGCTGCACTCACTGAATAATATACATACTGCAGAGTTAAGATGATCAGGTCTTTTTTCCACAGATCTTTTCCAGAAATTCTGTAGCAACAGCTACAGCAAGAACCTATATATTTGTTATTCTTGATTATCTTTAAAACACACACAGAGAGAGCATGAAATAAATAAGACTGGTAATTTAGTGTTCAAGTCGATTTATTCCAGAAATTCTAACTTCACCATGAACTACTCACCTTCAGTCTTGAGTATATTTTTTATGTTCTGGTTTCTACTGACAAATTCTGCATTTTGACAAGTTTTGATGAAGTCTATTCACTCTAGACAATTTATACAAGCTATCTTGAATAGATTTTGACTTTATCCCCTTGAGTTCGTAGAACAGCCCCGATTAAATTTTAAAATATAATTGCAGGTAGCACATTGAGTCAGTCAGTTAGTCAGAAAACTGAGCTCTGTGAGTGCCTATTTCCTGCAGCACACTGCATTAAGTGCTGTGGAGGAGGGCGGGGGTGGATAGGAACAGTCACCTACAAAATGATTTGGGGATTATTATTAAAACAATGTATCACCAAGTGCAGAGTGCTGGATTAGAAACTACACATAGAAGTTCAAGGAATGGAGAGTAAGGAAATACTTTCTCTGATTTAATTGTCTAGCTTCTGTTTTTAGTAAACATGTTTTGTGACTAATACTAGTTTTATGGGCACCACAACAAGACAAATTACACAACTGCAGATGTATCTACAGATAGGCAGCTTGCACTAGTATATAGCAATTTTTTATCTTTTAGCTGGTAATACTTCAGGGATTATTTAAGAGTCAGAAAGAGATTATTTAAAGGAAAAATGTAAATTTTAGAATAGTTTATATTTGCAGAAAAGCTGTGAAAATAGGAAAATTCCTAAGCAATGTCACCTAGCTTTCCCTAATTTTTTAATTTTATAATAAAAATAATTTTTACTTTTAATAAAGTTTACACAGTTGAGAGGGATGCATGTTAGCAGGGGCAAGGTGTGAGTGGGACAAACGTTCAGTTCCTTGATTTGCTTTTTTTTCTTCTTTGTCTGCTGGGGAGCTGGGGAAACAGGAGGGGCTGTTCCTTGCTGTCAAACTTCCTTGGTACCCAGGGGGAGGGGGATGATTATTTGATGACACCTTAGAGACCCTGTTGTGAGGAACAATGTTCCAAAGGTGTACTTGAATACTTTTGATAGTTCTGAGACATTGTCAGCTTTCTTTCACCAGGGTTGGGAAAAATCTTTCTAAGGTCCAAGTCCACCATTGTGCATCCACAATCTCAGGACATGCTGTAAAACGCCAGGAGATCCTTCAACCTGTGCTGCTTGCCATCCTTTGACAAGGCATTCGACATTCTCTTCCTATCTGGTAGAGCTGGCTGTCATGTCCCTTGTGTGCAGACATCAGTAACTGCAAATACCCAGTTCCAACACATGCATTCCAAGGTTGGACCACATATATTGTAATTTTTCCTGTGGCCAGGGTTTGAGTCCAGTGATCTAGTGGGGGAGTTCCCCAAGAAGCTTCACCTAGGGTGGCTTCAGACTTGACTCTTGTGTGCAGCAACCAGTGCAGAGTCAGGTCCAGACTATCACCTGCACCAACCAACATTTCATACCAGTGGAGGCGGCTGCCTGGTCAGTTCCACCTCAGCCCAATCTCTCGTGCAAAATGATGGGTCCTGCAACCTAACCCAGTGCAACCTACCACAGGCCCCGTCCATACACACACCACTGGGTGCTTTGGCCCAGTCAGGGTGACCCACTAGTTTGACCAGGCCCACCCCCAATCCCAGTGTTTTTCTTGTGCCAGCATGTGCTGCAAACTAGCCTGGCCCATCTTGTGTTCCATTCAACTCTCCTGCACATCTATGGGTGTTACAGCTTAGCTCAGCCTTCTTTGGTCCCTGACCCAGCCCACATGAACACAAATGGGTCTCACTGCCTTGTCCATCCTGGTCCACCCCCAACCCTGGCTCTCTTGCTTACCAGTGGAAGCTTCAGCCTAGCAGTGGTGCCCACAATTCCCTCACAAGGCCCATTCAAAGCTCCAGATCTTGTGCTTGCCAGGAGGTACTGCAGTTCATTCTGACATGGCTTACACCCAGTCCTGGAACTTGCCAGCAGGTATTGCAGCCTATCCATGATAGCCTGTACACATTCTGGCTCTCATGTACACCAGGAGGTGCACCCCAGTATAGCCTAGCCTACCCCCAGACCCAATCCACATGGCAGCGAGCAAGTACTTTAGCCATGACTGGACTGGGATGCCGCTATTTTCAACTCTCATGTTCACTAGTACAAGAAGCAGTTTAGCAGGGGAATTCCCAAAGTTCCCTACCAGGCCCAATTCTAGTCCTGAGTCTTGTACATGCCAGAAGGTGTTGTGGCCCAGTCTGGCATGGCCCATCCCTAGTCCCCTGTCCCACTAGCAGGTGTAGCAGCCTAGCCAGTCTTCCTCACCCCCAGCCCCAACTCTCATGTGAACTGGAGGGTGTTGGTATGGTCCAACCCAGTCTTGTCTGTACCCATCCAGGGGTGCCAGCAGGTGCTGTGAACTAGCCCATCCTGGCCTATCCCCAGACCAATACCACACATTATGTCAACAAGTTCTGCAGCCTGGCCTAGTCTGCCCCAGCTTGAGCTGTTGTGCTCACAAGGGGTAGCTGTGGCCTAGCAGGAGAATTCCCCAACTTCCCCTACCAGGCCCACTCTCAGGACCAGATCTGTGTGTCCTAGCATTTTGGCCCCCAGTCCAGTCACTCACTGGTGGCTACTGGGCCTAGTCTGACCAGCCCATATGCATTCCAGCTGTCTCCAGTGGATGCTATAGCCTAGCCCACTCTGCCCACCCCCAAGACCCAGCCCACATGCATGCAACAGGTGTTGCAACTTTGTCAAACCTTGCCCATTTCCAGCTCAGGTTCTAATATTCACCAGTGTGAGCTACAGCCTATCAGGTGAGTCCTCAAAGTTCTTCTTCTAGGCCTGTTTCCAGCCCCAGATGTTGCATGTGCCAACAGGTGTTTTCCCCCTGCCTGACATGGTTTGCTCCAATCTCAGGTCTTGCTGTCAGGTATTGCAACGTAATTCATTACAGCATGACCCACACCCTATTCTGGCTCTTATGTGTGCTGGCAGGTAATGCAAACTGGGTCAACCCAACTTGCCCCAAGACCAGCTGCACAAACCTTGCCTGATCCTGCCCCTTCTCCCAACCCTAGCTCTCATGCTTCCCAGTAAGAACTATGGTCTAGCAAAGGAGTACTCCAAATTCCCCAAGTTCACCTACTAGGCTTGCTCCCAGCCTTGGATCTCATGCATACCAGTGGGTTCTACGATCCTGCTTGGCATGATCTATCCCAGGTTCTGGCCTTTGTATGTGCCAGTGGGTGCTGTAGCCTGATTCAGTCCAGCCTCATTCCAACCCTGATTCCCATGTGTGTCTATTAGTTCTATGGTCCAGCCTGACTCGGCTCGTCACTTTTTCCATCTCTCACACAAACTGGTTGGTGCTCCAGTACTACCTAGGTGAGCCCACAAATCCCCTATAGAATCTATCCCCAGACCTGGTTACAGCCCAATGTTCCCCACACCCTGCCCTAACATGGGGGCATGTGGGCATGTACTGCAGATTAACTTAGCCAAGCATGCCCCCAGTTCCAGCTTTTGCATGCCAGTGAGAGGCAGGCAATGCTACTGAGCACAGCCTTGGTCTCCTATGTGCAAGGACATGCCTTCTGATTTCCCGTCTCTAAACCACAACAACTCAGCTCCCTTGCCTACCTGTGTGTGTAGTAGCCCAGATCATGGAAGCTCCCAGAAGTCACTCCTCACTAGTCAAACATGCCCTCAGCAGTCCCCATTCCAACATGTCTCTAGATCCCCTTCCCTAGACAATGTGCCCCCACTGCCGGTGCCCCCCACCACATGTTGTCATGTACAGCATGTTTGGAGGTAAGGGAAGCATGTCCAAGGTCAGCATTCCCTACTTTCTGCCTAACAACACTGTGCAGAGTTTCTCATATATTAAAAGAAATGGAATAAGCAACTGTATTAGTATGCTGGTATAGTTAACACAGATCTGGCATTAGCCAGGCCAAAAATGCACACAAGCTATTGGCTGCTTTTGTCCTAGCAGTGTTAACACTTGCCTAAGTACAAGGCAATCTAGGCAATTGCCTAGAGCTGCGATTTTCCGAATGTTTATATTTTACAATGCCACAGTACATTTTTAAAAACTAAGAAATAGCATGTTATGTGATTTTATTTTTAAAGACTTATTTATTTTTATTGGAATGGCAGATTTACAGAGAGAGGGAGATACAAAGATCTTCCATCCACTGGCTGACTCCCCAAGCAGTTGAAATGGATGGAACTGAGCCAGGAGCCAGAAGTTTCTTTCTGGTCTCCCATGTGGGTGCAGGGTCCCAAGGTTTAAGGGCATCCTCTACAGTTTTCCCAGGCTACAAGCAGGAAGCTGGAAAGGAAGTGGAGCAGCAAGGACATGAACTGGTGGTTGTATGGGACCCTGGTGCCTGTAAGGCAAGGCTTGTAGCCACTGAGCCATCACACCATGCCATGCTATTATATAAACTTTGGACTTTATTCAAATTCCATCCATTTTCTACTGTATTTTTCTGTTTTACAATTAATGCAGAATTAAATTCCTACTACACTGCATTTAGCAGGAACAGACTTTAATGCTTTACTGCTAAAATCAGAAATAAATTTTTTAATTTGTGGAAAAAATAAATCTTAAAATAACAATTTCTTGGAAATGTAACTACTCAGTATTAGATATAGTATGGCTTGAATAAAAATGAATTGAATATCCAAGAATCATTACAGTATGCCATATTGTCGTTTTTTTCACATACCACAGACAAAATTAGTCACTTTTATTGAAAAGAAACAGTACAAATAAGTGTGCCAAATTAAATGTCATTAAATACACATAAAAACAGCATGCATACTTAACATCAAAATCCACAACAGTTAGCACATTACAAGACAGTTAAGGGGCTGCTACACAGACTTTAAATGTTTGCAACCTGGAATCAAAACCGTAAAATTAAGCTGCTTTAAAGGGGAATTTAAGGAAATTAAATATATATAGTCAAATAATATTGATGGTGTGGAGCCCGTAACCTACTTTAGTTACCAAATGTTTTAAAAAGGCATGTGCCATTCATCCCCGGAACATTAAGATATCTCTTCTCCTGGGAGGAGGAAGAGGGGGATGATGAGGGCGTGGACGGCAGCTGGCCGACCTCTTGCTCAGGGCGCTGCTGTCCCCACACTCAGAGTTCACTCAGGACACAGGAGGCCCAGCTGCTGTGCCCCATGGCCCAGGACTGACAGCTGTGTGACACAAAGGGGCTCGACTGGGGTGGGGAGAGTGGAGGTCACCGGATTCTACTAGCCCCCAGAAAGACAGGGACAACCTGGGGGCAGCCGAGATCTTGCCCAGGGGCCATTTGTCGGGCCTCCTTCCCAGGGCAAGCTGCCTGAGTTCTCTCTTGACTGTTCTGAGCTCCACAGGGCATTGGCACTAGCCTCAGGAGCCCACGGGGAGGCAGGCACAGACCACTCCCTGGTGGTGAGCCACAGTTTGTGGTTGGTCAGCTCGAGAAACTGCGCATACAAGTCACTGACGCACTCCCCTTTGGGGTTGAACAGGAACTTGTAGTAGCTCCGTTTACACAGATTTCAATGACCGCGCTGGACTCAGTTCCAAAGGCACAAATGCACGGAGAGCCTGAGGGGACCTGCAACTTGGAGAAACTCCACTTGGAACTGAAGTACTTTGGAAGGAAACTGGCGGATGCCAAACTCGACTGTTTATTCCTCTTTGGATCTTTGGCTGCGAACACATGTACAGTGCCGTGGTTGCTGGATACACAGATGAGCAAGGCATCCTGATTAAAGTTAATGCAGTAAATGTTGGCTGCCTGGGACTCTCTCTGGAGCTCCTGGACCAGCTGTCTTGATGAAGTGTCAAATACTCTGATAAGGGTCCCCTTCTCCGAGTTGGTGGCGATCCTTGTTCTCTGCAGATTGAGAGCGATGCAGCTGAGGCTGCTCTCTTGCACGGGAATGTCCACTGGCGGCTTCTCGGTGCTGGCCATGTTCACAAGCTGAACGTGACCCGTGTGTGCCCCCGGGAAGGGCAGGAGCGAGTTGTTGCTATTGGGACACAGGACACAGAGACCTTTAGGGTTGTAGCAGGTCTCAAAGACATGCAGCTGATGTGGATTGTGCGTGAATGTGAACACCTTAATCATCGAGTCCAGAACCACGAGATAATAAAAGGCAAACATGATTCTGTAGCCGTCGTTAATCTCTTCTATGCATCTGAAAGTGTTGGCAATACCTAGTTCTATTATCATTGCTGGAGTACTTACTGAATCTACCAGTTAAAGAAGCTTACCATGAACACCAGAGAAGCAAATTCCTAAATGATCTGTTTGTTGATATCAGAAGAAAGTAATGGGTCAAAACCAGTGGAATCTGGGTGTGCATCAGGACTACCTCTGGCAAGCTTATTAAAATGCTAATTTCTGAGTCCTGTAGCAGAGTCTGGTTCTGTGGGACCCTCTCCATCGCAGCATCTGTCAAGTTTCTGAATGATACAGATGTGGCTGGAACTACATTTTGAGAATTACAGTTTTAAATTCTCTCCAACATAACTGTCATGGATAACTGAAGGAAAGGAGAACCATTTGTTCAGACAAAGTATAACCATGAATCTATACACTAGCATTCTGTCTACCAGTTAGATCTCATCCCAACTCTGGGCAATGACTAAGTTACAGAACAAAGGTACTTATTTTTTAAATTATATATTTTATTACCAGTCTGTCTTCTTTTAGGACAATGTAATCATTTTTAAAATTATAAAATTGTCCTTAACAATAATAGAAAAATTGTAATTTAAAACCAACTCTAAATGTTTGGCCTGAGACAAGACTCATAAATGAATAGCAACAAATGAGTACAGGAGAGATAAGTCACATCTTCATTAGTGATGCTTTTCAAACATGAATGTATTTGTGAACCACCTGGGAGTCTTTTAGTTGGTCTAGGATCCAACGTTAAGATTCTACATTTTTACCAAGCTTCTGGAAGATGCCATGGCTGTTGCTCCACGAATTAGACTTATGTAGAAGAGCCAAGAGACTTCAATCAGCTTTACAGGTGAAGTTTAGGCAAGCAGACATTTGCACTGTCCTTCCTCGAGGACAATGGATCTTCCTAACACATTTTTCCTCCCCATGGGTTCAAGATTTATTTGGTGATTCTGTTGGTATAACACTTGGTTGGATTGTTTATAGAGATCTTTCTTTTTACATTATATGACAGCTCATACTACTCACACATATAATACACAAAATAAGATCCTTTAGAACAGTTATGCGTAAGACATGTGATATTTAGTTTGTACAGAGTTTGTACAATATTGGATTCCAGGATGTTACTGGCTGGGAAAAAAGTTGGATTAAAAGTTACAAAACATGGGCCCGGCGGCGTGGCCTAGCGGCTAAAGTCCTTCCTTGCCTTGAAAGCCCCGGGATCCCATATGGACTCCGGTTCTAATGCTGGCAGCTCCACTTCCCATCCAGCTCCCTGCTTGTGGCCTGGGAAAGCAGTTGAGGATGACCCAATGCATTGGGACCCTGCACCCGCATGGGAGACCCGGAAGAGGTTCCAGGTTCCTGGCATCGGATCGGCGCGCATCAGCCCGTTGCGGCTCACTTGGGGAGTGAACCATCGGACGGAAGATCTTCCTCTCTGTCTCTCCTCCTCTGTGTATATCTGGCTGTAATAAAATGAATAAATCTTTAAAAAAAGTTACAAAACACATAGTAAAACATACATAATAAAAAGGGCACCTGGAGCTTGTACAACACGGGCAGTGACATCTCAGAGGTGCTAAACTCTTATGCTGACCAGTCTAGGGCAACACAATGAAGTATCCAACATCTGGATGAGGCTGTTGGATTTTATAGACCATTCTGTTTCCAGGTAGAGGAAACTGATGGCTTTTCCCTCTCTCCAGGCCATTATTATGGCACTGCTTTAATTACTAATCAGATTAAAAGGACAAAATGTACAACCTCCAGCTAAAACCCTGTTGTAGCCTAGACAGTGAAGTGGTGGCACATTAGAAGACTTCAGAACTGCAGTTCTTCTGGATTCCCCAGAGTGTATCTGGACTCTTCTTCAAATGTGCCTCTTCATCCAGTCAGAGCCACCTTCAAGACATCAGAGATGCCATTTTGTGCCAAGATGCAAGGAACACACATGAAGACATCAACCTTGATGCCACAGATACCCTTAATCACGGTAGAAATTGGATGCACCCACCTGAGATTCTTCATTATACTTTTTGACAGGTCTGCCATGGTCTGATGGCCCAGGATTTATAACCTTTCAGTTTGATCACCTCATAAACACTGTCAACAACCTATTTGTGTACCTGCCTCCACTGCTCCTTGTCTGCAACAGTGCTTAATTCTGGGTTCAGTCTTCAGGGAGACACCAGCAACATTCAACCTGCTCCATAAAGACACACTTGAAACTCCATGTCCCCAGCTTATCGGTTGAACTGTCAGCCTTTCCTCCATTAGGTATCAGAACTGGGATGAATCCAGATTGCAGCCACTTCCAGTCACACGGGTTTTGGGAATACCACTTATCTTCCAAGCCACATAGGTCAAGATATCCAATGGGTTGGAAAAAAAAACAAGCAGCTTGCAATTGGGGGCATATTTGACAACATTGGGCATGATGAACTTAAAGATGTTCACATCCCACTGAATCAAATTCAGACATCTTTCTCCTTTCTGCTGCTGTGTCCCAGCTGTGATAATCACCAGGTTGGAGTGGCAGTCATACTGTGCAGTCTTTGTCAGAGATGATCTTGGGGGTTCTAAGGAAGGGGCTGCCAATCTGGAGATCCATTGTCTCTCCCTTCAGCTTGTCTTCATGACATAAACAAGAGCAAGCACATCAGCCAAGTCCTTCACTAAGACACTGATTACACAGGCCATGCCAACAGCACCGACCCCCACAACTTTGATCATATTTTGGGGGACCTGTTATTCTTTCAGAAGGTTGAGAATCAGCTAATCCTTGAGAGCTGCCATTTTAGAGTTGAAACCAAAAGGAATCCAGGGTGCATGTTGGGCAGGCGTGGGTGACACACAAAGATGGGATCTGGACTTGGCAGCAGCAGCTCCAGCCCTCCTAACACATTTCAGTGAGAGTTACTAATCCCTGTCCTTGACTAAGACAAACTTTCAATTATACTGGTTTTTATTCCAAGTGCTAGGCTCCATAACAAAAAAAAAATGGAATGATTGGATAAGAAAGCTGTGGTTCATCTACTCCATGGAATACTACTCAGTTATTAAAAAAAACAAAATGCAGTTCTTTGTGGCCAAATGGGCCAAACTGGAACCATAATGCTAAGGGAAATGAGCCAATCCCAAAAGGTTAAATACCACATGTTTGCCTTAATTTAAGATGATATGATGTTATGTATAACATGTTATGTTATGTATGTTATATGTTGTGTATAAACTAAAATTGAAATGTCAATGAGGTGGTCACAGAAGGTGGTTAAGAACTCGCATTTACTTTTAACATATTGGTTACTCATTACTATGTCAATTAATTCCATAATGATGTAAATTTTTGCTGATGGTATGTTGGAGCTTTTAATTGATCGGGATGATACTCTGCTGGCTCTCTTCAGACCAGAGAGGGTATACCTAAGAAGCCGTTGAACTTGACTGGACAATAAGATGCTGGACTCTATGTTTGGTATATGCATGCAATGGGGGAATCTCAACTGAACTTGAACTGTGGTTATGCAACAAGGTGGAGGAATCCACCATGGTGGGAGGGTTTGGGGAGGGGTGGGGAGAATCCAAGTACCTATGAAACTGTGTCACATAATACAATGTAATTAATGAATTAAAAATAATAAATAAATTTTTTTAAAAATGGAATAATTTCAGGGAAACTAAATTGACAAAATCTCTGTGTAGTATATTGGAACATGGAGGAAATTTCTGGGATTTACTCACTACTGAGAGGTCCTTTGCTCATAATACCCACTTCTTTTTTATTTTTCTTTTGAGATTTAGTTAATTTATTACAGAAAATGGAGAGACAAAGAGAGAGGTCTTCCTTCTGCTGGTTGGCTCCCCAGATGGCTACAATGGCTAGTGCTGGGCCAGGTCAAAGCCAGAGTTAGGAGGTTCATCTAGTCTCCCATGTAAGTAGCAGGAACCCAAACATTCTTTTGATGCTTTTCCCAAGACATTAGGCAGGAACTACTTAATGTCAACTTCTTCACTCTTACATCAATCTAGTAAGAGTGAAAAAAAAAAGTGTCATCCAATCCTGCATCTCATATCACAACTACTAACGGTAATTTCAGTTCTGGACACTGCTATTTCATTGCCTTACCTCTCCCTCTCTCAAAATAGCTCTCCTGGCTTTCTTGATAGAAATTTAGGAAGATTGGTGAATTATATTATTCCCCTTGTGTTTTTGTGAAACACAAAAACCAGTGAAGGATAAAGAGATAAAACATGAATAACCTTCCACTACCATCTCACGTATTTGCTACAAAGAGATTAAAAGAAGAAAACTTTAAGGGTGGGCATAGTTTGGGATCCCACACTGTAGTGTCTGAGTTCCATTTTCAGCTCTGGCTCCTGATGCCCCAGGTTCCTGCCAATGCAAACCCTAGATGTAATTACTTACTGGATACCCGCTTTCAACGTGGTAAATATTAGAAGATTCTCAAACTCTTATCTCCACTTCTGGTCATGACCCACTGGTGAGCAACCCAGTGAATAAAAGATCTGTCTTTTCACAATCTCTCTCTCTCACATAACAGTATTTAAAAGAACAGGGTTTTTGGTTTTGGTTTTGTTTTATTCCCATCAGGGATAAGAAAGGCTATTTAAAAATCTGTGACTTAGGAAAAATTAAAACCCTTAACCAGAAGCTGCAAATCTTACAAACATTGCTTCTTCCAGATGCTGGCTTAGAGGCTGACAAATAAATCATGGGGTGCTACCTTGCCTGCTACACATCTAATTATGATGCAAGGAACTCCACAATGCAACCCTCAGATTGCCTCCACACACAGATTTCCAAAAGGAAGTAAGACTTTACCTTAGCTTTGCCCTTATTCACTAGTGGTGGCAGTGGGAAAGCAAGCCAATCATCTGGGAGTCCACAGATGAACCTGAAAAATAGTCCTAGAAACTTCACATCGACAAGAAACTCTCATTACTCACAGAACCTCACTGCTCCTTCTGCTGTTGCAGTTCGAGCATCATCAGGCCTCTGAAGCCAAGACAACTCCTAGTCAAGTGAAAACTCATTGTTTAAGAAAATGTGTAGCTGACACAGTGAACCTGACATCTCACAAGTGCAGTATTTTGACATTCCTCATGAGATTAGTAGTGATTTTTGATACTCTATAATTAAATACGTCAACCTTCAGAAAACATACAAAACATACTAAACCAGTATTTTTCTAAATCACCAATGAATACATGATGGTGGAAAATAATACACAAATAAAAGACCCACTGAATTAGTAGATTGAAATGTTATATAATAAAAAATGCCCATTGATATGACTTCAGATTCCATATCACAACTAATTGTTAAGAAACATAACGCTTCTCGAGAGATAAAGACAGAGATTTCTCATTCCCTGACTCACTTTCCAAATAGTCACAATGGCCATGATAGGATTAGGATGAATCTAGCAACCTGGGCATTCTTCCAGGTCTCCCACATAGATGGCAGGGACCCAAGTTATCATGCGTGTTAGTGGGGAGCTACAATGGGAGCCAGGTAGCAGGTACTCTAATTAGTGCTCCAACAATGGATGCTGGTGTCCTACATAGCAGTTTAATCCATTGTGCCACAATGCTGGCCCCCTGTCTGTCTCTTTCTCTCACTGTCTTTCTGTCCCTCCTTCCAGAGACCATCACAGTGGTATAGTATGATAAGCCTTACCTTGCAGT
Source organism: Ochotona princeps (assembly GCF_030435755.1). Lineage (NCBI taxonomy): Eukaryota > Metazoa > Chordata > Mammalia > Lagomorpha > Ochotonidae > Ochotona > Ochotona princeps. The sequence goes on from NC_080833.1 coordinate 71,127,268, forward strand.
GCTAGAATTCCATATGGGTACCAGTTCACATCCTGGTTGTTCTACTTATCATCTAGCTCTCTGCTTATGGCCTGAGAAAGCAGTGGAATGTGGGTCAAGCCCTTGTGTCCCTGCACCCAAGTGGAAGGAATAAGTTTCTGGTTCCTGGTTTCAGATAGGCCCAGCTTAGGCCCTTGCAACCTCTTGGGGAGTGAATCAATGGATGGAAGATTCTCTCTCTTTCTCTCTCTCTCGCTCTTGCTCTCGCTCTCTGTTTGTGTGTGTGTGCCCATTTTTTCTCCATGAACCTGATAGATAATCAATATCCAGCAAGTTCCCTCAAATCACTGAGCTATTTTTTTATTTAAAAAATCCACCCCCAATAACACAGCCATGGATAACTGAAAGAGCAAATTGAGGAACCTCGCATGTATACCCTAACATTTTCCAGGCTAACAACTCAAAACTAAGTGAGTGAGATGAGCCAGAGTTTCACCTCATGGAATAACTTCCTAAACCCTACTTCACAATGGAGTGATGGTTAATTTCATGTGTCAGCGTAACTGAGCTAAGGGATGCCCAGGGACCTGGTAAAGCATAATTTCTGGGTGCTTTTGCAAGGTGTTTCTGGATAAAATCAATGTTTAAACCAGGGATCTATAAGTAAGATCCTCCCTCATCAGCATGGGCAGGCCCCACTTGATCTAGTGAGATCAGGAATAGAACAAACAAAGAAAGGGTAAATTTGCTTTCTCTTCTTAATGGAACAACCATCCTATTCTGCATTCATTCACTGGAGCTCCTAGGGCACAGTGCCTGGTGTGACAAAGATGCCCCTTTACTATAATAAAATGTCTAATGGCCCATTTTCAACACAGAATGGGAAATTACTGTTGGCTGACTTGCAGATGAAGCAAAACTCACTAGACAAACAGGATGTTAAGAAGCAGCCAACTCACAAGAGGAAGTTAAAGTACAGAGAAGATACGAGGAAGATAACTTGGTCATTTGGGCAATGATCAGGAACATTGTACACTTCGTACTGCTCATGTAATAAAGAACTTCGAGCCAGAATATAAATTGCTTGCTGTAACTCCTCCAGGCATGCCTGCTCATCAATCATCACATCTTGCAAGACCAGTAATAAAGTCTTGCTTTCTCATAACTTCCTGAGTGAGTCCACCTTTTGAATGGGCAGGTGAGCATTTTCTGGGATCTCTGTACCTGTGTGGAATGGGATTCTGGCAGAGGCAAAGATGTGCCCCTCTGTTTTGGGTGGCCTGCTTTGTCCAGGTGCCCCATCTACCTGCCGAAACCAAAGAAAACCCGAAGACTGTTGTTAGAAAACAGTGGAGACAACATAGAAAAGAAAATGTAGACACCACAGCAACCAAGCAACCTTGTGCATGAGCAAAGATAGGAAAAAAATGGACTCTAAATACAGCCTTGGTGGTTCAGTATTTTCAGAGGTTGAGTGTATGTGACTGAGACATATCCTAGATATGAAAGAAGTGAGGAATCCCAACCTGCCATTTCATTCTCCTACAAGGGAAACATTCAGTGACATATAAAGCGGGTCCTGAGGTGTGCAAGAAACCTGTAAGGGGGAATTAAGCTTACGGAAGAATGCAGGCAAGAATGGAAGACTAGAATTCCAGGACTAGGGAAGGGGGAAGTGAAGAGACTCATTCTGACATTCCTCCAGAATCCTCCAAATGGGAAAAATATTTTGTGGTAATTTTTTTGAGTGATTCATGACATAAAAATAGGTTGCCTACTAAGGTGGGGGAAGTAACAAAAAGATTTATTTTCCCAAAGTTTGTAAACCACTTAGTTCCACAGTTCTATGCAGCTGCCAAAAAATGGTGCTTGGTGTGTTGGCCCAGGGCCTCCAAGTTGCAATGGGCAGATTGAAAATAACACAGGAAATACCTTGTTCAGGGGAAGTTAACTTTCCTGTCTTCTGCAAGCATCACCTGTGCTAAATCTAAATCATTCTTAAAAGTCTTTGTATCTTGCTGTTAGGATCGTGTTTTAAGTGAAAAATGATATATTATCCCAGAATAAGCATCAGATTGCTAAATCAGCTGAGAGCCACCACTGCTAAAGACCTCCCAGCCTCCTCAAGGTTGCGCTCTGTTCTGAATGGGATCCTGCCCATTCAGTTCTATTCCCCACCCCCACCGCTAAGGTTGTGTACTGTCAGTTAGGACTTCCCTGACAAGGTCTTACCAGGGACCTTGATACTGGTGAAGCTCAGATATCTAACTTTCTATCCTCATTGCTAACATGTTCTAGGACAGTCATTCCCTCATTGTGGCCTTCTCTGGATACTCTTGATCTGTTGCAACCATCCCAATCCTTTCCCTTCCTTCACTTGATTTGTTTCTCCAGAGCAATTGTTATTACATACTTAATTATTTTGTTATCCATTTGTCTTTCCTACTAATTTGTGAGATATAGGATGGCAGAAAGCGGTGGGGGCAGTTACAATTTGTTTTATTCATCATCATTTACTCAATGATAGCATATTTAAAACAGGGCCTGGCCTAGAATAGGTTCTCAAAACATCTTTATTGAATGAATGATTATTGACTGTAAAATTGGACTCATTATGATAAACTATCAGAAACTGAAAAAAGTCTAAAGCTCAATTTTCTACTTTTTACTCAGAGCTTTACAAAATGCCAATAATATGGGGAACATATAGTACATATTTTCATTTTGAATGAATGAATGAAGTCTCTATAACACCTCTCAAATTCTGATGTAACATCAAAAATATTTATAGTTATCTGAAAAAGCTCTTAAATCCTGTTATTTTGTGTATCTATGTGCTGATTCAGAAAAAAATTCTTCATATGTTACAACTAAAACAGCTCATAGCAGATTAAATGCAGGAGCAGATATGTATTCAGTTATCATCTATTAAATCATACAAAAAGGAAAAGACAACAATAGTGCTACTCTTCTCATTTCTTTGTCTTGTAAAATATAACCATATTCTTAAAGTATGTAAGTTATATAATGATTTTATTATTGTTATATTTAAATAAATAAATGGACATCTGATTCTTTCTCAGTTTATGATCAACATTGACAGAGTAACTCACATAAGTGTAAGTTACTTGGGGACCCAGTAATTTTTAGGAGTGTACAGGGGGTTCTGAGAGGAAAAGTGAGAGCGGTAAGGCAAATATGTTTAATTGCCTTATTTTTGAAATATTGGTGTCTAATTTGGTGTTCAAATCCCTCATGAATTAATTTCCATGAAAATACATTCTGAAGTACTAACAGGGTACCTACAAGCATATCTAAATCAGGCTCTTTGAAGAAACACTTAAAGGTGTAATTCTTCATTTGGTTTTGATTGCACAACTCTTCCTGAAATTATATTAGTAGGTCCTACAGCACTGGAGTTTGTTGGGGACAGAAAGGGATTTCTTTTGACTGCCATAACCAGAGGCCCCGGTACAAGGTCTGACTTAAATATTGATTAATTAAATCAAGCAACAGAATAAATATTTATACAAAGAAAAACCATTTCCAACTGATATTTATAATTTCAGCTGTTCCAGAGTTAGAAATACCAGCTATACCAGCTATAGGCAATATGTACTGTCTGAAAATACAGAAGCTTCAATGATGAACTCTCATGATCAGAGATAGTAAAAGACACAATTTTTCCTTAAAAAAAAAGGTTTAATTTTATTGGAAAAACAGATTTACAGAAAAACAAAGAGACAGAAATATCTTCCATTTGCTGGTTCACTCCCCAGGTGGCTGTGACAACCAAAGCTGAGCTGATCTGAAGCCGGGAACTAGAAGCCTCTTCCATGTCTCTCATGTAGGTGCAGGGTTCCAAGGCTTTGAACCATCTTTCCTGCTTTCCCAGGCCACAATCAGGGAAGTGGAGCACCTGAGACACGAACTGGTGTCCATGTGGGATCTGAGTGCTTGAAGGGGGAGGACTAGCCAACTGAGCCATCATGCCAGGTGCAAAGACATATTTTAATGAAACTGCAATTTGATTGTGATATTGCTTTCCCTGACCACAAATTTGGATTACCTCAGAAGACATATGTGGAGCTGTTACTCTCTGGAAATATTAACAGGCACAAACATCTCTAGTTACTTAAATAACTCACCTTATTAGTAAAGATCAAGTTATTCAGAAATTTGTTCTGGGCTGTTATGATGGCTTAGGTGACTAATCCTCTATCTGAAGCACTAAGATCCCATATGGGTGCCAGTTAATGTCCCAGTGGCTCCCTTTCCCATCCAGCTCCTTGTTTATGGCCAAGAAAAACAGTTGAGGTTGGACCAAAAGCCTTAGAACCCTGTACCCGCACAGGACACTCACAAGAGGCTCCTGGCTTTGGATCAGTTCAGCTCTAGCTGTTGTGGCTATTTGGGAGTGAACCGATAAGATGGAAGATCTTTTGTCGATCTCTTCTTCTCTGTGTAAATCTGCCTTTCCAGCAAAAAGAAATAAATATTTAAAAAAGAAGAGAAAAGGGCCCCCGCGGTAGCCTAGCGGCTGAAAGTCCTTGCCTTGCATGCGCCGAGAATCTATATGGGCACTGGTTTGTGTCCCAGTGGTCCTGTTTCCCATCCGGTTCTCTGCCTGTGGCCTAAGAAAGCAGTCGAGGATGGCCCAAAGCCTTGGTACCCTGCATCCAGAAGAGACTCCAGATGAAGAACTGTTGGACTATCAGAACCACTTGAGAACCCTCAGAGCATGCCCCACATCGGGCACCTGGGATGGGTGGGAGGCTGGGTGGGGCTTCTCCCTTTATTCTCCCCTTACCCCACATATAAAAAAAAATAATAATAATGTAGAAACAATGGTCTCATGCACTTTCCTCTAGTCCTTGACCCTTTCTATAAAAACAAAATAATAATAATGAAGAAATTATAATAAATTAATACTTCAAAAAAGCATTATGATGAGCTGTTGATTTCCTAATACAAATTTGGTTTCTCAAAAGGCTAGCACATGTATTTTGCTTTGCTGTTCAAAGTACATAAAGATGATGGTATGCACCATGCGTTTATTCCCTACTTTTTAATATCTGAAAAGTCACACAGCTGAGTCACTCTTACACAGTTTTGGCTGGCAGGGTTTGTGGCTGTGAAGTCTCCTCATAAATTCATATGAATCACAGTACTCTTTACTGACTTCAAGTTCTTTTTCTTTTTTACTTCTCTTTATTTATAATGTACAATATAGTGGTTTTATAAACATACAGTGGAATGTGTGTGTTTGTGTATGTGTGGTGAGCACACTTAGGACCTACTATCCTCCTGGGGAATTTAAATATACCTATGACAACAAAAAGCTAAAGAAAAAAAACCGGCACTTTTTAAAAAATTCTGTTTATATCATATGTCTTCAAACAATTTGTGACAAATGCATAGCATGAAAAAAATAAACATCTTCTGAAGTCTATTTTTTCCACAAAGTTATTGCAGAACTTGTAAACCATGATCACCATGTTTACATTAGATGTCAAGAATGTATTCATCTTAAAACTAAGACTTTGTGTTCCTTGTTCAACTTTTTTTTCTACCATACTTTTAGCCACTGATAACAATTTATACCTTGTTTCTAGGAGTTTTACTATTTTAGATCTCACAGCATTTGTTTCTGGGCCCTTTCATTTAGCAAAATGTTCTCAAAAACACCCACATTATCAAAGATAGCCAGATATCTTAATTTTTTAAAGATTTATTTATATATTATGTTTAAGATTTATGGGGAAAGAGACAGAGAGAAGGAGAGAAAGAGAGAGAGAGAAAAAGAGGAGAGAGAGAAACCTCCTATGCACTAGTTCACTCCCTGGATGGCTGCAATGGCCAGGGTTGGGCCAGGTTGAACTCAGGATCCAGGAACTTCTGGTCTCCATGAGTATGGCAGGGACCAAATCACCTGTGCCATCCTCATTTGCTTTCCCCAGGCCACTAATAGGGAGTCGTAGTAGTCGGAACTTGAACCAGCACCAGCACCCATGTGAAATGGCACTGAAAGCAGTGGTTTTACCCACTATTCTACTACTTCCTTATTTTTTTAAGGCTGAATATCATTCCATTTATTTTTATTCACTCAGTTATGAACCCTTAGATTGCTTCTATATTTTGTCTATTGCTAGTAATGCTACAATGAACATGAGAGTGCAGATGTCTCAGTGAGACCCTAATTTCAGGTGCTTTGGATAAACTGCCAGAAGTGGAGTTACTGACTCAAATAGTAGTTCTAGTTTTATTTTTTTAAATGTTTTTAAATACTTATTTTTATCTGCAATAATTACAGAAAGAAGAGGAGAGAGAGAGAGAGAGAGCACGTGTTCTTCCATCCACTGGTTCACCATAAAGCCTAGAGTTAGGTCAATCAAAGGCTAAGAGCCTGGAACCACCTCCCAGTCTCTCATGTGGGATCAGAGACCAAAGATGCACCATCTTTTGTTGCCTTCCAGGTCATAAGCAGGGAGCTAGATGTGAAATTGAGCAGCTCAGACCTGAACTAGCACACATATGGGATACCTGCAGGATTAACTTGCTATACCCCAGCCCCTCTACCTTTATTTTTTTTTAAGATTTACTTATTCTTACTGGAAAGGCAGATATACAGAGAGAAGAGATCTTTCATCTGCTGGTCCACTCCCCATGTGGTCACAACGGCCAGAGACAAGCTGATCTGGATCCAGGAGCCAGAGCTACTTCTGGGTCTCCCATGCGGGTGCAGGGCCCCAAAGCTTTGGGCCATTCTCTACTGCTTTCCCTGGCCATAAGCAGGGAGCTGGATGTGAAGTATAGCAGCCTGGACACAAACTGCTCCCATATGGAATCCTGACACTTGCAAGGCAAGGATTTAGCTACTAAGCTACCACACTGGGCCCATTTCTACCTTTAATTCTTTTTAATATATTTTCATTTTGAATTTTGAATTATGTGCTACAATTTTGTATAGACTGGGATCCCCTCCTCAACTCCCATCCCCCGACAGATTTTCCCCATTTTACTACAATGGTGTAGTCCTTCATAATGAATCATAATCCTATCAGTCACTTATTTAAGTGTACCCCAACATTGTTGGTACAGACAATGTCAGACAGTCCAGCATCCCATTTTCTACACATGTCCAACAGTTTCATTGGGAATCCATCTGGAAGCAGGGATGCATGTTCCATTATACCCCCACATCTGGATATGGCAGACCCCAGTACTCCATCACTATACATTTCCATAATTGAGAAACCATGAAACAAGGTCAACAACTGGTATGAGTTAGAACAGCCACAACAGCAACAACAACAACATCAGCAACAAATTACAGCACCATGGAAAAATGCACCACTGAGTAACCAACACATGGGTGACAAAAAGGAAACACAAAAGTCTCTTGGGAAAAATGATGCCACCATGTAACCAATGAGCCAGTGATGAATTCGACAAGAGAAAAGAAATTATTTGGAATAAACAAAACTGATATAAAAAACACCAAAACACATGGGATACAGCCAAACAAAGAAACAAACAAAAAACAGTATGGATCAGATTATTGCAGTTACACTTTCCATGCTGGTTTCCTTATATAAGAGAGAACATACGGTATTTGTTCTTATGTGATAGACTCATTTCACTAAGCCTAATGGTCTCTAGTTGGGACCACCTAGTTGTAAATAGTATGATTTCATTCTTCTTAATAGCTATATAATATTTCAGGGAGTAAATGTACCGCAGTTTCTTTAACCACTCTTCTTTAGACACACATCTAGTAGTAGTTCTATTTCTATTGTTCTTACAGTAGTCACTGACTGAATTGAATAATTCAACTCAGAAAGCATTTATTTAATATTTGTCAAAGAGCTATATCATGGTAAATAAAGCCTGTCAGCCCCAAACTGATTATTCCTTATTCTCAGCAGCAAATACATATTTTATGCCTCTGGAATGGTTTCTGTGATGTACAGAGCTAAGTTATATTGTAAAATAGTGGATCAAATTTTCTGAATTGTGCTTTGATTTAGATCCTTGAGCTCATCTGGTGTCTAAAAGTTACATTCCAGGGTCCCCCAAATGTCTGATTTAAAACAAATAAACACCCTACCTGTAGATCACAGCTTAGGTTGCATTGTACCTGGGCAAGCGTTACAATGCAGGGAGAAAAGCAGCTAATAGCTGGAGGGCATCCTGGGCCTGGTTAGTACCAAATTTGTATTAACTACACTAGTAAACCAGCATACTCACCTATTCTAATTCTTTCTTCTTCCTCCTCCTCCTTCTGTTCTTCTTCTTCTTCTTTTCTCTTCCTCTTCTTCTCCTTCTCCTTCTTCTTCTTCTCCTTCTTTTTTAAAGATATGTTGGAGGCAGATGCTGGCATTCCAACAGACAGTGTCTGGGGACCTATGTGTGAGTGTGTGTGGGTCTTGGGTAGGCACACAGGACCTAGACTGGCATGGCACACTGCCAAAGGACTGGGCACAGGGGTTGTGGATTGCTCAGGGAAGCAGGTCAGATATGTGTGGGAGAAAGGACTGCTGAGGGAGAACTTGACAGTGAGGAGTGACTTTGGGGGGACTTCCACCAACCCTGCTACTGCACTTGCATGTAAACAAGGGGTCTGAGACTGGATGATTTAGAGGAAGGAACTTGGAGGACTTTTTGGGGCTAAACCAACACACCCAGCCACATGGGAGACCCAAGTTGGTATTATCAGTATCAACCACTGCCTACCAGTGCACACAAAAGCAATGACTAGGGTGTCTGCCTGGCAGGGCTCAACCACAGTACCTGCCAGTGAGAGTTGGGGCAGATGGTAGGCCATGACACTAACCAGCTCAAGAGAGAACTGGGTTTGGAAGCAGATTCTGTCAGTGATCATGGACTCACCCCGTGGGGCTGACATATCAGCTGGTTTGCTCTAGAGTTGGGAGTGGTGACAGGTTGAGCTAGGCACGACCATGGAACTCAACAACACTCATGGGTACTGAGGTTGGGAGTAGGCTGGGCTGGTACAGTCTGTAGCACCCAAGAATAGGATGTGCAGCAGGGCCACAATAGCCACAACACCCACCAGCATGCACAAAGGCCAACACTGAGGGGCAGACTACTAGGTGAGGGCCTAGAACCTGCTGGCATGTATGAGATCTGGGTCTCAGAGTGGGCCTAGCAGGGGAATTTGGGAAACTCCTTTGGTGGGTAGAAGTTCCCACTGAAGAGTACATCAATCAGGACTGGGTGTTGGCTAAACTGGGCATGGTAGTTTCACTTGTCAGCAGGTGTGTGGGTTGGCTCTATAGGGGGTGAACCAAACAGGACCAGGCCAAACCAAAGCATACTGGCATGTGTGGGAGCCAGGATGAGCTGCAGGCCATGCAGGGTGAGGCTAGGCTATCACCTACCAGTTTGCATGAACGTCAGGGAGGGGGCAAGCCGGGCAGGGCTAAGCTGCAATACCCAACAAGAAGAGTTGGGACTGGGGACAGGTCAGAACAGGCCAGGCTGCAACATCTGATGGCAAAGGCCACGCTGGGTGATGGGTTATGCCGAACTGGGTTGGAGCAACCACTGGGATGTGTAAGGTATGTGGCTGGGAGCAGGCCTGGTTCAGGAGCTAAGGGGATGCCCCGGCTGGGCTGCGGTTCCCACTAGTGAGTATAAGAACTGGAATGTGGACAGCAAACTGGGCTGGACATGACTGCAGCATCCCTTGACACAGATGAGGACTGGGTCTGGGGATGTGCTCCAACACCTGCTGGTGCTCACAAGAGCCAGAGTAGGCATGGGGCAGGCTGGGTTAGGTCACTGCACCTGCTGAACCATGTGAGAGCTGGCTCTGGGGGTGGACTAGGAGTGACTGGGTTGTAGTACCCAACAGTAAGAGCCAGAATGAGTGTGGGCTGGTCTGGCAAGGCCACTGTTCTTACCAGGAGAGGAAGTAGGCTAAGTCAAGACTTCAGAATGAAGATTTTATTCTAGCTGTAGATAGTCTTTCAACTCATCCAACTAGCATCATAAGTAGACAAGAAGGAAAATGAAGACATCTCTGTGTTAAGCAGCTTACCGTCTTCTTTGTATGGTACCACTGAATAAATTTAGATGTTAATTAAATCTTTCAGGATTCTGTGTTCTTACAAAGGAAAGATATATTTAGGGAAATAAAATATGAAGACTAGAAGACACATACAAAATATTTTTTCAGCCCATATTTAAGATTGTTTCATTTCTTCCTTCTACCCCTCCTTCTTGTCTCTTTTTATTTCTTTAAAAAAAATTTATACTTTATAATTTATTGTAACCAAACCCATGCCAGTGATTTTAAACCTCAACAAGATTTTTATTGTACAGCTCAAATCAATTTCAGATCTAAACATCATGGCTTTAGATTTTAATTAGCATTTTAGATTTGTCACCTAGCAGCAGAATTTGATAAAACATGTATTTTGATAACTTTAATACTCTAGTTTTGATAAAGAAAAAAAACTTGGATAAAAAATGAAGTATGAACACCAAAAACACTGAATTATTAAAATACTCATTGCAGATAACTTAAAATTAAGGCAGTTTCTGGAAAACTAGCTCCTAAGCAGTAAGCCAAAAGGGACTTGTGTCTAATTGAAGAGAACTTTCACAAAACTCAAATGAACAATACAGAAAATTTAAATGTTGGAAAACGAATTTCTTCACTTGAATTCCATGACATTTTATTTCAATTTTCTCTTTCTGGTCTTCTTTTAAAAAAAGGTGGGGTAGGGGAGATTGTGGCACTGTGGGTTAAGCTACAGCCCGTGACATCAGACTCATGTGAGCAATGATTAAGTCCCAGTGCTGTGCTCTACTCCCTGTTAATGCACCTGACAAGGCAGTGGAAGACAGCCCTAGAACTTGGATTCATTTACCCATATGGGAGAACTGGATGAAGTTACAGGCGCCTGCTTTAAGCCTGGCCTAGTTTCTGACATTGAGTGAGCCAGTGGATGGAAGATCAATTCTATCTAATAAATAAATATTTGTTTGTTTGTTTAAAAGGTAGAGTCTCTCTCTGTGTGTGTGTCTCTCGTTCTCTCTGTCTCTCTCTCTCTCACACACACACACACACAAATTTCCATTTCCATCCAAAGGCTCATTCCCCGAATGGCTGTAACAGCTTAAGTCAAGAGGCCAAGCAAAAGCCAGCAGCCTGAGCCAGAAGCTCCAGCCAGATGCTTCACATTCCTAGCAAGCATTCATGCACTGGAGAAATGTCACATTGCCAGTGAGCTGGATTGGAACAGGAGTAGCTGGGACTTAAACCAGTTAGGACTCCATCTGCGATGCAGATCTCCCAAGGGGCAGTCTAACAATGCTTGCTCCTTACCATTCTCCTGTTCTCAGTCTTCGTTTCCTTGGCAGCTTTTCAGATATGGTTCTGGAGTTCAGTTTCCAGCCCTCATCTTTTTTTTTCCCAGTTCACTCACAATTACTCTAATGCTTTGAAATATTATCTATATACTAACAACTTCCAAATTTTCATCTTTAGTCCATATCTCTCTTTCTTGCTGCATGCAGATCCATGCACATCAATGAACTTCTGGACAACACCAACTTACTATTTCCAAAATTGAAATCCTTATTTTTAATAAAATATTTATTTGTCTGAAAGGCAAAATGATAGAGTGACTGAGACATCATCCACCTGCTGGATCAATCCTCAGATGGCCGTAACAGTGGAGGATGAGCTAGGCAGAAAGCAGGATCCAGAAACTTCATGTGGGTGTCCCACAAGGGTAGCAAGTGCCCAAATACTGAATTCCCAGACACATTTAACAACCACTGCATTAGAATTGGCAGGATTAAGCATGCCAGTTTTAACCTGCTATGACCCAGCGCCAGCCCCCAGATTTTTATCTTGGCTCTCAAATTTGCTAATTCCATTATTCTAGTCTTTTAGGGAGAAAGTGTTAGATGTATCCTTTACTTTTATCTTTCTTATCTTGCCTATAATCATCAGAAACCTCACTTGTTACAACAATTTGATCGTTTCTCAACACTATGGGGATCTGTCTCGTTCAAGCTACTATTTTTTTTCTCTTTCCATCCCACCCACCCATATTCTCAAACATATGAGTGACATTTTCAAAATTTAAGTCAAATTATATAGATTTTCCTATCTCAAAATTCTCTAAAATTCCGGCATCTCACAAAGTTCTTGCAAAATTCTTCTATCTACCCAGATTCAGTATTTTGCTCCCTCTCTTCCATCTGACCTCTGGCCTTTGTGCTGATGTTTAAATTTTCATTTCACTGAAAGGAATGGGCAGAGATTATTCTACTCTTATTGTTCACGCTCCAATGCCTATGACTTCCGAGGCTGGGACAGGTGGAAGCTATTACTCGTGAACTCCACCTTGTATCCCACATGGGTGGATGTCAGGCACCCAAATACTTCAGCTATCTTATATGGCTCCCCTGGAATCTGGAGCATCCCGGGTTCTAACTCAGACACTCACCTCCACAGCGTCTTGCTGTTTCCCTCGCCTGGACTTTTCTTCCAGATAACCAGCTTTTCTTAGATTAACAGCTCCTCCCCAGGTCACTGGTTTATTCCGTTACCTCCTTCAAGTCTGACTTTCTTAAGGATACCCCAACTGTGAGAATCTTATTTGAAGTTGCAACGTGCGTGTGCACCCTCTCATCTTTTAGTTCTACGTCTTCCATACCATGTGCTATTTTCAAGTTCCCCATATAACTTGTGTGCTCATGTTAAGTTTCTTTCTAGTTAAACTCCACGAAATAGCACAAGAATTCTTTCGCTTCATTACTTTGAGGGTGGGGCACGTTACAGACGCTACGTAAATAAGTACACACACGGTTCACTTCATTGTTCGTACAGTGGGGTAAGTCACCTAAACGAGCCCCTAGTCTCCATTTTAGAACCTGCTCATATAGCCTAGGCTCACGCCGCCGGCTTTTTCCTTTTTTCCGATCACGTTCCTGACCCCGGAAGTAAATCTGTAAGGCGTGAGTCACAGGAAGCCACTTCCGCTTCCGCACCGGCGCAGAAGTGCAACCACAATGGCGAAAGCTGCGGAGAGGCCCGGCAGCGCGGGGAAGAAAAACCTGAAAAGGAAGGCTCCTACGGAAGAGCCGGGGGAGACTACGGCCGCCGGGGATGGGGCGACGGAAAGCGGGGGCCAGCCCCCGAAGGCGGCGGCGTTCCCCGCAAGTTTCAGCATTTCCGAGATTAAGAACAAGCAGCGGCGGCACTTGATGTTCACGCGGTGGAAGCAGCAGCAGCGCAAGGTCGGCGGGCGGGTCGGGCAGGCCCGGGAGGCTCGGCCGGGAGTGTCGGGGAGGTCGGGGAGGCTCGGCCGGGTCCTCCCAGGGGCTGGGGAGCCTCGGCCCTCACTGCCAGCCCCTCGCTGGAGCTCTCCCTTCCCTGTAAGCCGTGTGCGGGGTCCTGTTCTCGAAGGCGAAGCCCGCCGTCCTGCCGTTGAGGAGGAGGTGACCCCCTGTTGGCTAATTTAGAGTATCTGTGATGCGGACAATAAATGACAGGCCGAAACACCGCTGCTCAGGCAGCCGCGACGGCTCTGTGAAGTGTGCAGGTGACTGAGTGCGCCTGTCAGCCAGATATACACAGAGGAGTAGAGACAGAGAGGAAGATCTTCCGTCCGATGATTCATTCCCCAAGTGAGCCGCAACGGGCCGGTGCGCGCCGATCCGAAGCCGGGAACCTGGAACCTCCTCTGGGTCTCCCACGCGGGTGCAGTGTCCCAAAGCCTTGGGCTGTCCTCAACTGCTTTCCCAGGCCACAAGCAGGGAGCTGGATGGGAAGTGGAGCTGCTGGGATTAGAACCGGCGCCCATATGGGATCCTGGGGCTTTCAAGGCGAGGACTTTAGCCGCTAGGCCACGCCGCCAGGCTGCCTGAAACTTGCCAATTTAGATTGTTGCAAGGTACAAGATCTCTGGTGAAGTGATTTTATTGGCCAACGTGTTTGGCTTACTTTCCCAGCATAAACTCTTACTTAAGTTGCTGATTTACCATATAAAGATTTCCCAATTTAAATACAGCATTCTTAGTCTTTAAGTTTTTAGTGTCAGTGTGTCTATGTGGTGTTTCTGGTGATATTTCAATATTGCTATTTTGTTTTCAACTTTTTAGGAGAAGTTGGCAGCCAAGAAAAAACTTAAGAAACAGAGAGAGGCTCTTGGTGATAAGGTAAATAAAATTATTAGTTATTTGTTTTCTGTTTTATATTAAGGAATACTTCCTGATATTTACACTGAATTACTTCTAAGTTTTATGAACTATTTCACATGTATAAAAAGTTATGAAAATTGTGTAACAGTCCCCTTTGTATCCTTTGCTCAGCTGAACATTAACTAGCGTGGAGGTCTGCCTGTCCTGATGGCTCTCTGCTGCAGACACAGGCTTGCTTGGAGGGAGTTGTTCCTGGGCACTGTTTCACACTCATGTTGGTGGGCCTCTCCACTGAGACTGCAAGCACAGTGGTGGCCTTTTGAATGTGCTGCAACTCTCCCCAGTCTTGGGAAGGGAAAGTCTTCCTGGTGAAGGCCTAATGCTGCGGTGCTTGGGACTTAAAGCACAGGCTCTGTGCAGGGAACAAGTGGATGTGAGCTTCCTCCAGCAGAATGTAAGAATGAGCTGGAGCACAGGATGTGAACCTATGCATAATGAGAGTCGGGGCAGGAACAGGATTACAGCAAAGGAAAGAACATAGAAAACATAGAGAAAAGATTTGACTGTCTTTTTTTTTTTTTTTTTTTTTTTTTTTTTTGTCTAAACATTGTATGACTAAGTAACTTTCATTTAGTTTTATTTTGTTTGCAGTTAACTACTGGGTTACTGCTTATGCTTAGAAATTTTTTAAATGTACAACTCCTTAAAAAATCATAAATAGTTCATACTTTTCCCGTATCTGACATACCTCTATTTGAAGTTATTGTTAGTGTCCTGTTAGGGCTCTGTGTTCTGGCATCGTAACCATTCCTGTGAGTCTGCATGATTGCTGGTTCTAACAGTATTAAAGTCTTTGCACTCTTTGCTGCTTACTAAATATTATAAGTAGCAATTGTATTTTCATTGTTTTATTTATGTGTTTAATACTGTTATTTTTTCCTCTGTGAATAATTTTTTAATTTCTCTTTGCTCTTTCTGCTATCTTTGCTTGGGTAAAGCCATTTACGCAGTGTTAACCATTCTTTGAGTATACGTATGTTTCTGCTCAGATTGTTAGAAAGCCTTGTAATATTAGGATCAGTGTAGCAGTAGCAGTGGGTTGAAATGAGAAATAGATAGTTTGTCTCACAGAGATTTCTGTTCTTATAGATTCTTCTAGGTTTATTTCTTTTGTCTTTTATCTAGGCTCCGCCAAAACCTGTGCCCAAGACCATTGAGAACCAACGTGTGCATGATGAAACCGTAGTGGACCCTAATGATGAAGAGGTAATGTTAGAAATCTCAAATGAGTTGGATTAGTCACACTTAATAAAGTATATGCTGACATAATGGACTGATTTAGATATAATATTGGTATATCTGTTTGGTGTAGATTTATTTCATAATAGGAAGTCTCAATAATATAACAAAAATACAATAAATACTTTCTGGGCTATTTATAGTTTAAACTCTTCATAGTACTTTTAATGTTCTGTAAGTTATTTAGACTGTAGGTTTTTAGAGTGTTTATTAGGCATTTTGATAATCTAAGGGTAACATTTGATGGGGGTTTTTTTGTTTTTTTTTTCCACGTTAAGAGCATTTTATTGATTACAATATCAGTTCACAGCAACATTTCACAAAGTAACTGTACAAATGAATCGATCACTGTAAGAAAGATTGAAGAATACTGTTAATCATAGTACAAGTCTGTATTGTATGGTTTAAAGCCTTTATTCACTGTCAGTTGGCCATAAGCATGCTGAAATCATTCTAGGTGAAGAAAAAACACTTTTCAAAATGCTGAAAACACTGTAATGAACTTTAATAGCACTTAAATGTGGACGCCTTTGGATAAGGAAATGGCAAGTGTTCAGAGATCTCTTTGAAAAGGGAAAAATAGAAGCACCATTATGTAAGAACAAGACAAATACCAGTTGATCACTGAAGCTCAGTCATATCAATAGATATGTAAGATTTTGTTGGGTACATTTAAAACCAGTTGAAATGCATTAGCAATTTTTTTTTTTATTCATTAATTACATTGTATTACATGACACAATTTCATAGGTACTGGGATTCTCCCCCCTTCACCCCAAACCCTTCCCCCATGGTGAATACCTTCACCTTGATGCATCACCACAGCTCAGGTTCCATTGGGATTCCCTAATTACAAGCTCACACCATACAGAGTCCAGCATCCCACTGTCCAGTCAAGTTCAACGGCCTCTTAGGGAGGCCCTCTCAGGTTTGAAGGCAGAGCCAGCAGAGCGTCACCTCGATCAATTAGAAGCTCCAACCTATCATCAGCAACAGTCCAGGTATGATGAGGCTGGTGCAGAGTCCACTGATTGACATAGTCTATCTTAGAGTTTCCCCTTGTCCAGTTTTCCGCTGCAAGCATATAGCTGATCTACTCCATCTTCCATCTTTTCTTGATGAATGTTTTGATTCCTCCATTTTGTTCAGGGGAATCCCCAAAGAAACTTTGAGGCATTCCCAGTCCAGGTTCCTACATGTACTACTAGTAAGCACAGTGCCCGCAACAGTCCATCACTCCGATCAGCTGGTGGTTGTAACCACTGGGTTGGATCTATTCTGAGCCCCGACCTCCATTGGAACCAATGAGTATTGCAGTCCATCCCGGCTCTGCCCATCACACACTCGTCCCTCACCTAAACCAGTGGGAGGTGTGCTGGTTGGGTGCTGCATTCCCTACTGGCACAGGCCATTTCGCCTTGGCATTTTGTGTTTTGTACTGTTTTTTTATCGCAACCAAACCTGGCCAGGCCCCCACACAGTTCCAGCACTTGGACTTGCCAGTGGATGACGTGAACTGACTCAGCCTGGTCTGCCCCCAACCCGAGCCAAATGTATGCCAGTGGGTCACTTTCCAAAGCCTCTTCTGGGTTGTTTACCTCCATGCTTCCTGCGTTTATTTGTAGGGTCAGTGTCCTGTCAGAGGAGCTGTTCAGATCCCTCCACATTTGATGGTTTTTTGCTATCTTCATAAATAAATCTTTAGATTTGAAGGCAATCTTCCCCCTTGCATATTTTTAATTTTTCTAGGAAAGTTGGTTTTGTAATGTTTGTTAATTTGTTTTTAAATGATGGTGCTGTCAATATTTTATTACATTTACCCTGGTGCAGTCCTTCATTGATTTGGTCCGTCAGTCTTCCGCAAATGTTTGATGATTGGTAAGTGTTGCTTATTGGTAGTTGTGCTATGTTCTAGGGACTTAAGCTGCATCAGTGAACCGTACACTGTCTCAAGCTCATTTAGTGTATTGCTTAATTTCCATCGTCACAATTTTTCAGGTTTTTCTTAATGTTATTTTCTACCTTAGTGTGGAACACAGAGCACTTATTTGATATCACTGCTTCCCAAGACATTGTTTTTGCTCTGTGGTTTATTCTGAGATCTCTGTAGCCCTTGAATAAATGTATTCTGCTTTGATGATAAACTATTATGTATGTGAGAATTACCTCAAAACATGTATTCTGCTGCTCTAAGATTGGTTGTTACAAATGTCAGAGTTGGTTCAAGTTGGTTGGTGGTGGTGTTCACATTATCTATATACTTTCTAGATTTCTATTTAGTTAACGTTAGTTGTTGAGCAAGGAGTATCAAAATCTCCAACTAGTTGGATTATCTGTTTATTCCTTTCAATTTTTGCTTTACATATTTGGAGATTTTGTTGTGTGCATATATTTCATAATTGTGACTTTACATACATATATGTAAGAAGTATGTCTTCCTTCTGTATTGATCTATCATCTAATATAAAATGCCATGTGCCTAGCAGTATTTTTTTCAATCAGTGTCTGTTTTGTTTAATGTCCATATAGCTACTTAAACTCTCCTACAGTTACTGGTTGCATGGTACTCTTTTTTTTTTTTTTTTTTAAGATTTTATTTTTATTTGAAGGGCAGATCTTATATAGAGGACAGGCGAGACACTAGTTCACTCACCGAATGGATACAACAGCCAAAGATAACTTCTCTGAAGCTGGGAGCCAGGAGCTTCTTCCTGATTTCCACGTGGGTTGCAGGGTCCCAGGGACCTGGGCCAGCCTCCATTGCTTTCCTAGGCCATGGACAGGGAGCTGGATTGGAAATGGAGCAACCAGGACATCAACCGGTGTCCATGTGGGATGCTGATTATGCAGGTGGAGGATTAGCGTGTTAGGCCACCTCACCTTTTTAACAATGCTTTTACTTTTTTAACTTGTTTACATCTTCATAATTACAGATTTATTTATTTGTAAAGCAAATAAATAAAAAAGGGGGCAGGATGGGGTGTAGGAAAGAGGAGAAAAATATAGATAGCAGTGTTGCACCTTGTTGGAAATGCTCACAACAGGCAGAACTGGGCCAGGCTAGAGTCAGGAACTCTATTTGGCCAGAACTCAAGAAGTACTTTGGCCATTATCTCCTGTGTTTCAGACATGTTAGCATGACACTGGATTGGAAGCAGAGTAGGTGATACTTACCCAGGTATGTCATATGCAGCATCCCTGTCTCAGGCTGTGGCTTAACTTACTGTGCCACAATGCCCACTGCCTGCGCACATTTTTGTACTTAATTTATATCAGTTACAGATTTATATCAATATCAGATATATTGGATCTTTTTTAATCAATGTAGGAATTAATGTTAATTGCCATAGTTAATATGTTAACTAAAAATTGCATTCTGCATTTGATCTCTTTGATCTATTTTTCCTGTTCTTCCTTGATTATTTTCCTTGGTATTAATTTTTTAATATGCCATTTTTATTCCTCATCATTTTTAGAGCTAGTCTTTTTTATGGTCATTCTAGGAATCACAAAATCTATATCACAGTCTGCTTTAAATACTCAGTTCTGTTAAATGTGGCAGGTTTGTACTAATACAGCTTTGTTTCCTCCACTTTTGTATATCCTATTATCATATATGCTGCATTGTTGTTATAAACAGTGTTATTATTCCTGCTTTAAGCAACCTCATGTTTTGTTAAACAATTAATGTACATGTACATACAGACTTTATATTGACCACCATATTTAACAGTTTACAGTTGTCATTTGATGTCATTTTCTTTTGTTATGGAGAGTGAGAGAGATCATACCAGACACAGTGTAAGGAGGAGTATTTATTAGCCAGGTTTGGCCGCAGCAGCTCCCACTGCATTCCAGGAGCCACTGCATTGCCTGGTTGAAATCAGAGGTTTTTAAGCTCTCAGGAACTGAGAGCAATTTAACTGAGCTAACTGCCTTGCAACTGCCCTAACTTTCCACTGGCTGGCCTGGCCTTTTATATTCCAACAGTCCCAGTTGCCCACTCATGCCCAGCTGGCTCCTCACAGCAGTTCTTGCCAGAGGAGGCAGGAAGGGCAGGGCACATGCAGCTGCTAGAGCCCAAAGTTTCCACACAGTTAAAACATTCAGTTACTTAACAAGGCAGCCCAGTGCTATGGTGTACTGTCACCCAGCTGCACCACATCACATTTTCAGCCTATGGTGCTTTCATTTAGTCTTTAGTTTTTATAGAAGATTTAATAGCAACTAATATTAAAGTTTTTTTTC
The DNA here is from genome assembly GCF_030435755.1 of Ochotona princeps. Lineage (NCBI taxonomy): Eukaryota > Metazoa > Chordata > Mammalia > Lagomorpha > Ochotonidae > Ochotona > Ochotona princeps. Next base: position 71,146,981 of record NC_080833.1, read on the forward strand.
TTTGTTAAAGTATGCTTCTTTAGTCTTCATTTTCTTTTGTTGTTGTTGTTGTTGTTAAGGTTTAAGTATTTGTTTTGAAGGAGTTACAAGATAAAGGGAGAGGCAGAGATCTTGGATCTGCTGGTTCAGTCCACAAAGTACCAAACAGATAGGACTGGCCTCCCACATGGGTGGCAGGGGTGCATATATTGGGTGATCTTCCACTATTTTACCTAGGCCATTAGCAGGAAGCTGGATCAGAAGTGGATCATCTGACAGGGACATGAATTGACACACACATGAGATGCTGGTGTTGTAGTCCTGGCTCCCACAAAGGTTTATTTGTATTTACATGAAAAGCAGAAATCTCCCATCTGCTGGTTCACATCCTAAATGCCAACAGTCAGGATTGGGCCAGGCCAGAGCTTTGAAGTCAGGAGTTCTGACTGGGTGTCCCACATTGGTTGCAGGCATCCAAGCACTTGATCCATGCTCTGCTGTTTTCCAGGATGCTTTTGCAGGATACTGGAACAGAAGCAGAGTCGCCAGGACTCAATACAGAGGACTCTGTTACAGAGTGAGAGAGTTTCAAGCAGTGATTTAAACCTTTGATATAAAATGTAGAATCTGTCTCACAGCATTTTCTGTGTTCAGTTGTTTTACAGTTACTTTTAATTCGTCTCCTTAGAGATAGCCTATTTTTGTGGCTTAATGGTCATGCCAGTGATTAGCTGGAGACTATTCAAACACCTCGAACCCCTAAGCCATGCATTCCAGCTCCCTAAAATGCTGAGAAACACATCCAAATTGCAGCCAGTTCTCAAGTCCCTTCCACATTTGGTGGATTCTCAAGCCTCTCTCACACAAGTGTAGGGTTAATTTCAGCCAAGGATTTGTGGAGACATTTCAGCCTTTCTATGACTCTCCTACTTGCAGTTTCCCTTTAAATTTCTGATTGGTCCATACCCATCTTGAACTGGTTGCAAGCTTTGACTGGCAAAGTTGTAGGATTTTACCACCTACCACCATCAGTTCCCTCTTCACATCTTTATCCAGTCCAGCAACTTAGAATTTGAAATTGCTTTTCTAACCTACATCTACCCTGATGTTAGCACAGATACTGTTTTCACCAGACAGGCTGATGAGGGAAATGAAGTTTATGTTAGGCAAGATTTTTGATGTTTCCATATCTGAGGACATTTTTCAAGAATAAACATATGACAACAGTTTGTGCCCTGGAACTATTTTTGACTGTTTTATTTCGTTTCATACTTGTATTCTACAGATGGGAATTCTCCAGCCTCTTCGTGTTGCCTTTAGTACCAGCCCATTTAATTCCCTGTAAGCTAGACAGACGATGTCAAAAACCAAAATCCTTCAAAATTCTGGCCCCATGTAGACATTTGGCCTGATTAAGATATCACTTAGAATGTTCATGTCCCATATTGTGGGTTTAAGGTTGAACATGATGGGTGCCTAAGAAATTGGATTCCTTCCTCCTACAAGGGAGACCCTGATTGAGTTCCTGGCTTTGATCTAGGCCAGACCTGACTTTCCTGGGCACTTGGGAAGTCAATCAGCAGATGCAAGATCTGTTACTCCATTTTTAAAATAGGTTTTAAAGGTAAAAATCTGGCCTATTGGAGTATTTGTTGTAAAATTCTCATCTCTGTTCTCAGGTTGCTTATGATGAAGCTACAGATGAATTTGCCTCTTACTTCAACAGACAAACTTCTCCCAAGATTCTCATCACAACGTCAGACAGACCTCATGGGGTAAACATGATGATTAATGTAGCTCTTAAGTTCTTAATTTTCTTATTCTATAATTTAAAATACTCTTTCAGAAGAGTCATTAAGTTGCCTTATATTTAAATGCCAGTAAATAAGGTAAATATACTGGTGATACGCCTAGATACACTGGATAAGCTTTTTCATTCTTAGCACTATTGACATTTTGGGCTGAATAATTCTTTGTTATGGTGAACTATCCTTGAGCTTTTCTGCCCTCAGCCTATTCCATGTTAGTGCCATCTGCCACCCATCATAACCACTAAAACTGTCTTCAGGGTATTGCCAAATGTCTCTTGGTGTAGTAAAATCACTGCTGATGGAGAACTGCTGCTTTGGGATGTTTAGCCTTTGGTAAAAGGTGTCAGAATACATTCAGCAGGGTAGCTGGGACAGCAGAGGCCTGTGGGATCCTGCTAAGAGGCTCCAGGAAAGAGGAGGTAGAGGGCCTTTCACCCAGAGTGCACTCTTGCCCCCAGTGAGTCATTGCATGTGCTTTCGTGCTTCGCTGATATATGGCGAACATCTGTGCTTAGTTAGCCAATTATCCTAGATCAAAGTAATGCTCCTTGTCAATGTCTCACACCAATGGAGCTTTGATCCAGGTTCCTTGTCAGGTCTCCTGGAACTCCCTGCTTACATAGATGTGATATGAGTTGTATATCAAACCTGATAATTGTAACCGGTGTCTGAGATGAACTATGTTTGAAGTGTTGCTTTGCTGATTGTATATAAAGTGGAACCCTGGAAGTAAGCATTGTCAGTTACCTAAGAGTACCGTTCCCCACCCCCATTTCTTTTTGGGCGCATCTCCTCCCCACTAACCCGCAAGCTAAACTTGCAACAGGTGCAATGTTGTTGTGATTTAATTCTTTCCCAACTACTTTCAGTAATAGCACTAATTTATACTCATCATTATTCCTTTCACAGTAAAGTTACACCATATAAGATTTTGTTCCTTATGATTCTTGAGAATTTTTGTTGTTTTGTTTTACAGAGAACGGTAAAACTTTGTGAACAACTCTCCACAGTAATACCAAACTCACATGTTTATTACAGAAGAGGACTGGCCCTGAAAAAAATTATTCCACAGTGCATCTCAAGAGATTTTACAGATCTGATTGTCATTAATGAAGATCGTAAAACACCAAGTATCCTTTTTTAAGTTATTATCATTAAGGAAACTTTCCTCTTTTTTTTTTTTTTTTTTTTTTTAAATTAAGGAAGCATTCAAAGAGTGGTTATTTGGCCTAGCAGTAAAGATGCCCATGTCCCGACATCAGGGTGTTTTGGTTTGATTTCCAACTTAAACTCCTAAGTCCAGCCTCCTGCCAGTGCGAATCTGGGAGGCAACAGAGATGACTCAAACTAATTGAGTCCCTGTTCCCATGCAGGCCAGACCCAGCTATTTGTGGGTACTTGGGGAACAAAGCAATAGTTGGGAGCTGCCTACCTCTCAAACTCAGTTTTATAAAGAGTGTATAATAACAATAAGGAAATGTTCCCTGTAGCTTTCAGGACTATTTTTGTTTTAAACAAAGCATTATATATACCTCAGATTGTTTAGAATGATTTTTTTCCTTTTTATTCAGCATTTATCAGGCACATGATACAATCAAGTAACTCAGTCTTTAGTGAAAGATGCAAACATCAAACAATTCAGAAAATTCACAGTTGGATTAAATAAATGGCTCTATTCAGAATAGGGTAAATAAGCTGAAATGTCAGTGAACTCTGCTCTTTTTAAACATTATAAAGCTGGGATAACTAAAGAACTGAATATGGAATACAGTTTAAATCTTAAGCCTGATTAAGCTTCACCTTGGGACTTCAAGGTGAAAGAAGCCCTCGCTTGGTCTAGAGGGATAAGGATGGAAGAGCTGAATGCTGCAGAAAGTGGGTGCTCAGGAAGAGGTACAGCTGTTTGGAAAGAGCAGATGTGGGGATCTGCATGTGTCTTAGTATGGCTAGATTTTATAACTATCAAAGGATTGTTTTTGAGGTAAGTATTTTAGCTGACATACAAAATCACATAAAGGATATGTAGATTGGTTTTTGTTGGTGTTGTAGTTTACTGTGAATTAATAACTAAAGATGAACAGTGAGTTAAAATATCAGTTAACACTAATTTTTTTTAAATATAAAGAATTGAAAGTCTTACACGTATCAGAAAAATAGATGTACTATCTAGAGTTAAACTCTGACCACCCAAATATAAAATTTATTTCCTTTTAAAAGCTAACTGAAATTTGATGTTTGATCTTAAATTTTTCTTGCTAATACACATACAAATGCCAAATGCCACTGAGCTGAGAGGGAAGAAGTCTATTTCATTACAGTAATGTTCTACTAAGGATGCATTTCATGGTTACACTTTTTAAGTGGTGTGTGTACTTTTTACCTTCATGTCAAGACTATTAAGCCAAAATACCTAATGAGAAATTTAAAAAACTTATAAATGGATGACTCTAAAAGGATCTTTATAGCCTATGCTTGAGAAGAAAAACTGGAAGTGGTAAAAATGTCTGGAAAACTGAATTCATTACAGCAATAAGCTCAGCCATGCATGTCAGCACAATTTTGTACGTAATTGTTTCTCTGGTTGAGAAATAAAAGCAGATTACACAGGGCACAATTAGTTGCTGGGCACTGTTAAGGGAAAGAGAGAACAGCATTTGCTATGGATTAACAGTTCTTGTGAGAAGCCATTGACTGGTGTTTTGATACTGTACATGGTGTTGTACGTCATCAGTATTCAGAGCAGTCAGTGAAAAAGGTCTGGTCAGGGTTGCAGGAAGCACAAGTCAAGGTGACCAGGAGACATTAAGACGTAGCTTCTTAAGGTACTGCTTAGCTAGAATTTCACAAGCCTCTATTGGAACTGGATCCTCTGACTTTTAACTAAAGTTAATTTTATTTGTTTTAAGTTTATTATGTGTGGTTTTTTTTGTTTTTTTAAGAGAAACAGAGGGAGAGGAGGGATCTGCCAATTGTTTGTTCACTGTACAAAGAGATGAGGTGAGGCCAGGAGCAGGGAAGTCCATCTCAGTCTCCCGCTTGGGTGGAAGGGCTCATCTATCTGAGACATCGCCAACTACTTCTGCGGGTGTACCAGAAGAAAGCCGATTTGGAAGCATAGCAGCCAGAACTCAAAAGGGCACTGCGATGTGGTATGCCAGCATCACAGGCAAACACTGCTCTTTCTAAATTCATGACTTAGAAAACGGTTTTCAAGAACCATCAAAGTAACTCTTAGTGGATTTTATTGTCTTAAATCAATTGAATGTATTATTTTATCCACTTGTACCAGTAGCTTTCTAGAAATTGAAATACACAAAAACATTGTAATAAGATGTTTTATTGCCAAAGTGTGACTTAGCCAATGTTAAATAACAAACAAAAGTCATCTGAATATTATCCATTTCATAAGAAAAGTGTTTTCAAGATAGCTGCTGCTGCTTTGTTTAACTCCCCCCAAATTAAAGTGGCAGGATCTGTTTTCCTTTTATTTTTGGCAGTTAAAAAACCTTCATTTTAAAAGGTTGCCAGAAACTAAGAAGCAACTGTTGTTCATCAGTGAAACTTTTTGTTTTATCTGAAGTGTTTTATACACACACAAAGATCTCACTTATGCCATTTATTGCTTTCAGAAACAGTATTGTCTTCATATTCTAATGTATTAATAGTTTTCTATTTATCATTGAGTCTCTCTTGGGGTAAGTAGCCTTTTCTCATTGTTGACAGAAGCATGATTCATTAGGTATTTAGCAGTAACATACATAAAGTTTGTACACTACCCAAGAAAGCAGTTTATTGATACTGATAAATTGGGGTTTGTACTTGACTTGTGTTGGAAGAAATGGGTTTTACATCAACTCTGTTAGATGTTTTATAATTTATTCAGTGTATGATAATGACTGTCTCAGGTGTACATTATGATCAAACCATAAAAATCTTTTAAAAAAAGGAAAGAAAGAATTACAGTGTTTGTTGATAATCTGTAGTAAGGCCTAATTTCTGTAATAAACAGATCTGTTTGCAAAATGAACAAATCAGTTAAGAAAGGGATTGTCATATCTGTGACTCAAATTTAAATGACAAGTGCTATGTTAAGTAATGTAGAACCTCAATCCCAAATAAAAAGAGGTGGAATCTGAAGTGAACCTATAGATAAGTAAAATGATGCATGCATTTAAAATAGCTTGAGCAAAAAATGCATTATTCCAGCATGAATAGTACATAAAATTCTCAATATCATCAGCTAGTAAAACAGTTTTGGGGGCTAAAGGGGAAAAACAGGTTAGAAAGGTAGTTTTTAGTCACACGGGTCTTACTGATACTTTTTTGGGGTAAGTGAATCTGGCAAGACAATGATGGAATCTAATTTTTCACTTAGCACATGAGAAACCCATGGGACATATGACAGCCAGATCCCATAGCTGATTACTTACAGAACCAAGACCTGAATCCAGATTTGATTTACAGTCTCTTATAGATGATGTACTTGAAATGGTGAGAAAGTAGAACCAAATGGAAAAATCCCAAGGACTAACAAAGACTAGTGGGAAGAGTGATGGAACTGTAGTAGAGAACTTCAGAAGAGAAAAGTAGTTGAGGTTTAGTGAGAGATGGGGAAGTTAGAGATCACCAGAAATAACATCTGTTTTGTAAAACAGATTGTGTCCTAAGGACTTGAGAAAATTTTGATTCTGACCTACATTAATGCTGTTTCTGGAAGAATCAGATGATAGAATATTTCATTAACTAGAAAAACATGCTATAACTTGCATGCCAAGCCCACTACTATCAGTTCTGCCTGCTTACAGTGCCATAGATTAAGAGCCACAAGTTAGTAATTGAAAAAGATGTTGCAGGTTGTCAAATTTGAACAGTGTTCAGGTAGTAATCTTAATTTACTACAGACAGAACTTTTAGAGCTTTTGGATTGCTAAATCTTCTGATTATAGGTTGGTATCCTGTATTTATTTCATTTAAAGTTCCGTGTCTGGTATAATTCTGTAATGGTAATAAATGGATAATTATTAGTTGACTATAATTTATGGCACAGTAATTATAAGAGCTTTTCAGAAATATTAATCACTTTGGTTTCAGAATTTAGGGGTCTCTGGTCTTGGACTGACAGCATATACTAACCATACAAACATGAAAGCAGTATTTTTAGGACTAGAATTCTTCTAAACATGGAGGAGTAAACCTCTATTGACAGTGCTGCGTTGTGCTAGAATTCCCTCCTCCCCTTTTCATCTGCTTTGGTTGAAAGCCCAAGAAACCCTATTGAAGGTGATAACTATGTATTGTATTGTAAAAAGAAAGAAGTAAGATATTTTTTACAAGATTTAGGTTACAAGTTTTGATATGGTAGGAACATTTTACTCAGTGGGATAAGTACAACCCTCTACTAAGGTATTGATTTTAGGGGCTTTGGGACACATAAGAGGACCCAGGTCCATTTTAAAATTTTTATTTTTTTTTAACCTATTTGAAAGAGAAGTATCTTCCACTGAACTGATATGATTCCCCCAAATGCCTGCAACATCCTAAACTGATCTAGGTCAAAGGCAGGAAGGAGCTAGGAACTCCATCTCTCGCATGGTTGGTAGGGACCCAGACATTTCAGCCATCACCTCCTGCCTCACAGGGTGTGCGTTAATAGGGCCAGAATCTGAATCTGTGCTCTTCTGCATGGGATATGAAAGTCTCAGGTGGCATCCTAACCACTGCACCAAACAGGTACTGCTACTTAAACAAGATTTAGAGTTTAATGTGTTTTCTTAACTTCATAAATAGATGGACTTATTTTGAGTCACTTACCAAATGGTCCAACTGCTCATTTTAAAGTGAGCAGTGTTCGTCTTCGCAAAGAAATTAAGGTGAGTTTTATGCATTGTTTGGCGTACATCTTGCAGCATCTGGTTAATCACATTACAGACCTGATTTGAGTGGCCACATGTTTTCCTGAATAAAGCAAGTTACTATTTACTGACAAGTTTTCTTGTGAAGTTAAGAGATTCAGTGATGGTAGACAGGTACCAGTCCTTAATATCATAAACATGATGATTTTCTAGGTTTGCTTTCCTGGTATGCCCCATTGCCTATTAAAATAACCGAAACATCATTAGCCATCAGTTTGATCAGATGTATGTGGTAGTTTGTCATTCATAAAAATTTGAAGATTATGTAAATTCTAGTATTTTGAATTGCATTTAAAGATGTGAGTTGCCATTTAGCCTAATTTGTTACTGTACTTTCTCTAGAGAAGAGGCAAGGACCCCACAGAACACAAACCTGAAATAATCTTGAATAATTTTACAACACGGCTTGGTCATTCTATTGGACGCATGTTTGCTTCTCTCTTTCCCCATAATCCTCAGTTTATTGGAAGGCAGGTTGCTACATTCCATAATCAACGAGATTATATCTTCTTCAGATTTCACAGGTGAGGATGGTACTTACTACTGTTTGGGCTTTGACTTCCATCATTAAATATGTTTGAACTAACAGTTGGCTTGTTCAGACTAATTTCTACTTCTATTTTTTTTTTTTTTTTTTTTTTTTTGGTCTTTGAAGGTACATATTCAAAAGTGAAAAGAAAGTAGGAATTCAGGAACTTGGACCACGTTTTACCTTAAAATTAAGATCTCTTCAGAAAGGAACCTTTGATTCTAAATATGGAGAATATGAATGGGTACATAAGGTATGTCCTCTACGTATGGAATAAGAAGGCAACCATATTCTTTAAATTTGGGGTGGTCAAGTTTTACTTCTCAATTACTGTCTCAGAAGCTAGAACAAATTTGATTTGGTATCTGGTTCGTCTTAAGTATTCATGAGTGCAATTGGAGGCTTTAAGTTTAGAGATCACCTAAAAGCATGAACTATTACAAAATACTTTCTTTGTAGTAGTGAAACTGAAGTAGGGAGGGTCTGAGACAAACTCAAGAGTTCCTCAGCACTAGTGTTAGTTTTTACTGCTACTGAATAATATTTTTTCCTTTTTTCCTTCAGCCCCGGGAAATGGATACAAGTAGAAGAAAATTTCACTTATAAAGTATTGAAGGGATAACATTGGATTTTGTTGAACAGGCCTGTCTTGAACTTGGTAAATTATTTTTGATGGAACACTGCTTTTCAAAATGGTATTTACTGATTTCATAAACTTCATGTCTGGACAAAAATGACCAAGTACTCTGGAATACCATTGTTTATACAACGGATACAGGCAAAAGTAGTGGGGTTGTGGTTTTTGTTTTTTTTTGTTTTTTGTTTTTTTTTTTGGATAACTTTTGGGCTGGGGAAGGGGCAGACAGGGATACATAGGGCAGGATTCTCTGGTCTTCCTGGGCCAGGCCACAGCATCTGCTGTTGGGGGAGGCCCACTAGTGGCTTTTGGTGTCAACAAGTAGTGTGTCCTTTCATCTTGTCATGTCCTGAAACATGACAGGATCTCCAACATTAGGGGCCAGAACCCACGGGTGTGTGATGTGGCCTCTGCACATATTCCATGATTAGACTAAATACATTGCTGACTCCTGTGCAAACACTCCTATAGAATCTGCATCTCAGTAATGATGCAGAGGACATAGCCATGGGCACTGGGTGGAAATTCTGGCTCATGACAGAGATCCATTTATGAGACACAGATTTTGAAACCAGCAGTAGTTAAACCCTGTGTCCCTAATCAGCAGGAAGTACAGATAATGGGAAGCATCTCATCCTTCAGCAGCCCTTAGTATTAGTATTTAAGAGTCAGAATCAATAGGGACAAGTAGTTGACTTCTGGTCACAAGTTGGAAAGCCACAGCCTCCTCTGCACTTTGTAAATCCCACCTGCCGACCAATCACTGACCCCTCCCCCAGGATACTTCCCACCACAGAGGATCTGAGGCTGTATCAAGAAACCACTTCCCTTCCAAATATACAAAAAGTGGCAGTGCCATAGAGTACCCTGTGGGGAGCGGGTTGAAGAAAGCCCCTCGGTGGCAGCTGCTCTGCAAAATGGAGAGAGGGGAGCTGGTCTTGCCAGCAAGTGAGGCAGATTTGCCTCCTCTCCAGGGCCTGGCCAATCAGGTAGCACCCAGTGGACCCACGGGAAAAAAGGATATATAAGCAGCCCGCTTTAGGCGGGAGAGAGCTACAGGGAGCTACAGAGGATGGACGGACGGGACAGACGACGACGAAGGGGAAGAAAGACTGGTTGGAAGCCAAGTGGTTTTTGAAACAGAGCCTGGAGTGTCAGGTGATTTCTTCTGCTGGTACGGGAGACCCTGGGGTACCCCGATAGTACCCCTCTTACTGTGGACACAAAATGAAGGTGGAAACATTTCCTCCTCTCTGAACATGCCTTGCATATGCCTGTGATGTGTTCAAGATAGATTAATAAAAGACCAGACTTTTATATTAAGTATTTTATTTGCTGCTGCCAGTGTATATAAAATAATTACCGTTGTGAAATAGAAATTTATGAAAATAGAGAGGTAGATGTTAAGGACTGATCAATGTAGAAGTTTGTATATTATGGCACATGTGTTAAGGGAAGCTTTTTGTACAGGCTTCAAATTTAGCTCTCTTGAATGAATATTCACCGGTTAATGAGAAGTGGTTCAGGAACCCTGAAATAGGGAGAGGGGGAAAAGTTTAATTAGGATGAAACACATCAAATAGCAGTTTTTAAAAATATCATTTTGAGTAATCCTGATTTTGTAACTGCAGGGTTTTGTTTGGTTTTTTTTTTTACAAATCACTTATGTCATGGTTCTTCTCTGCAAGACAGTCTGGGCTTATGGCCATGAATGATGTATATACAACAGAAACCATACTTCAAATCGTGAGATACAGTTCCCAGTCAGCTGCACCATTACAATACCATGTTGCTAAACCATAATGTTCAGAAAGGTTAAATGCGTTGTGTTGGAGGTAACCTTAAGTCAAGGAATACCTGTATTGCCTTCATGGGATTCATTTAGATGTCAGTTTATAAAAGACTTTCAATTAAATTAGCCTCTGCCTTATTTAGTTTTTTAAAAGCCACTGAACAGGATTTTTAAGAATCAGCACAGGTTGAGGAATACCAGCCCTGTATTAGGCAGTAACATGTAATTCATCATTCTGTTTTATACGAATTTGCTGATTAACTTGCTAAGATAAGACTACTCTACAAAATATACACTCTATATTATAAATAAGTCTTAAGAAAATCTGAATAGAAAACTTATCAAGGATATATACGGGGAGCAATTTGGATATATCTGATAGTGGAAGACAACCACATTTATTTGCAGGATGTACAGTGATTTAACAGCATAAAACTGGAAACATCATAAATTCAACTCAGTAAGAAACTGGATAGATAACTGGATGTTTATAATACAAACATTTTAAAATGATCAACCTATATGGCAAAACAGATTTAATAAAATGAAAATCAAGACCTGTTTTGTGGCAAAATGGTTAAGCTGTCACCTGCAGTACTGGCATCCCATAGGGATGCTGGTTTGAATCCTTGCTACTTCACTTCCTATCCAGCTCCCTGCTGATGTGCCTGGCCAGATGACCCAGCATCCATCACTGCAATCATCTGGGGAATGGACCAAGACATGGAATATCTGTGTGCTCCCCTCTAGCTCTGCCTCTGAAATAATTAGCTTTCATTGCTTTTAAAAAAATTTTAAAGCATTTAATTCAGGATGGTTAGATATATGGTTATCTTCACTATTCATGAGATACATACAAACTGTAATAGTGAGGAAATGTTAAGTGTTAAGTTTTGCTTAGAACAACCGCAAAAGTACAGTTTGGCAAAGGCTAAAGGGAAACAAAGACCAAATTAAGGGCAGTGATGATCAAATGTTACTGTATTTCTAAATATCCATTCCTTGTTCACTGATTCTACCCATTTCTAGGAATAGAGTTGCACATACTTGAAAAATTCATGGGAAATGAAATTCAAATAGGAACTGAAGAGGATAAGCATTTGGCATAGCAGTCATGACACTGCTTGAAATGCCTACATCCCAGTAGAGTATTCATGTCTCAATGCCTCTTCTGTTTTCAGCTTCCTGATAATGGGCACCCTGGAAAGCAGCAGGTGATGGCTCCAGTACTTGGGCCCCCTACCATCCACATGGGAGACCTGCAATGAGTTCTGGGATCCTGGGCTTTGGCATGGCCGAGCCCCAGCTGCTGCAGGCATTTGGGAACTGAAGCAGCAAAAATCTCTCTCTTTGCCTATCAAATAAATATCTAAAAAATACTTTGAAAAGGGCTACAATTTTCTGCAAAACAAAAATTAACCCATGTTGGTTTTTCATAGTACTTATTTTCCACAAACTTTATGAAAAGCACTGCTGCATAAAGCTGTTCACCTCACTGTTGCTTCATATTTGGAAACCTTAACAATGAAGTATAATTAACAATATAATTAGAAATTCTGTTTACAAAGAAAGTTAAAAGTAAAAATATTAACAGGAAATGAAATTGTAATAATCGATTTATTTCTAAGTCTGCTATTTTTGTACCATATTTTTTCTTAATTACTATAGCTATATTTACAAGGATAAAACTCCGTGTATATGCCATGTAATACATGCCTATAGGCATCAGTTGCCAATATAACGTGAGCTTTAAGAAAACCAAATTCTATTAGCTCACTTTAGAACTACTTAATTCTAAGTTGTATTTTTCACAATATGATTTATAAATACATAAAGTTGCTTCTAATCATAGTATTCTTATCCTAACAATATTTACAGCTTTTATAATACTAACAGCTGCCCAAGGCTTCTTAACAGCATAATGTATCAAATGAAAATAAACCACTCTTTAAGGGAAACAGACAGGACCGGGGGCTAAAAAAGGTTTGCAATAAACTACATTTCTAAAAATTCCATAAAGAATCAAATACTACTAGAAGCAAGAAAATAAACATGAAGGTGTTAAACTATTTTAATGGAGTTTTTTTCCCTTTTAAAACATATTTTCCAAGTCTACAAAGCTTCACTGGAGTACACAACCCTGTAACAAGGTACTTCAGAAAGTAGCTTCCTGGGCTTATTTTGCTTTTCGGTAACATATGCTCTACATTTAAGTGTACTTCAAAAAGTACATATAAAAAAGGATTAAAAATTTATTTTGATTCCTTTTCCCAATTTTGAAATCCATATATATGAAGGTTCAGGGAGAATGCTTATTCTGAAAAAAGAACTTCAGCACCAAAGTTCATCTTTTAATACCACTTTTCCACAATTTTTTATGTACCCTAATAATAAGGATTTATAAAAGAATATATCTTTAAATTATAATTTAAAAGCAGGTTTTTGGTCACATTTCTTTTAGAGAAACACATGTTTTCTACACAGGGCATCTGACCTGGAAGGTACGAATTAATATACAGGAGCATGCCTTAGTGGTACCCTACAGCTATCAACTTGTTACTAAAATCCAATCTACTACTATAAACTCAAATGCCACATTTTCCTCATGTTTACTCTTTGCCTTGCCTAACAAATGAGAAATATCACTTGAGTACCCCAAATTTATATTCCACTTTAGGTTAGTAGTATAAAAAAAACAAAACATAGCCTGTTAGTATTGCAGTGTTGTTTTGTTTTGTTTTGGTAATGCTATTAAATTCTTTTTATGGTTAAAAGCTGTCCGTTTTCCTGACTACTGAAATACAAAGTCTCATCAGTACTTTCCTCACAGAACAGAAACTAAACTTGTGAGTGCCAACAGGCTTTTGACTACATAGTCCTACAATGGGAGTATTTAAGGAAACTTACCTCTGATAGATTTGTTTGACTACAGAAAGGAGCAGACTTTCTGGGGTCTGAAGGGATTTGTACTTGAAGATACTCCAGTCAGCAGGGGATCATGTTGAGCATTCTGCAGACAAAACTGTTTCAAGTCTGCAGCTGCCTGGGACACCTGCACAGAGAAAGGGAAAGGGCCAGGTGGTGAGAAGGCTTTAATGAAGGTTTCCCCAGATCTTTGGAAATACCTGTAGTGACCAGGTGGTGAGAAGGCTTTAATGAAGGTTTCCCCAGATCTTTGGAAATACCTGCAGTGAAAGCCACTTCCTCGCCTCAAGAGGATGTCTACTAATTAAAGACTAAGTTAAAAAAGGGTTCTTAAAATACTTAAGACCCTGTTGTAAATAAGAATGGCTTACAGCATGTTTTTGCTTATTTATCAAATCACCAAATGATTCAGAACAAACAGTACCATTAAATTTAGCTGCATAGCATTTACTTATATATTAGTAACAAGCCTGCAGTTTTTTACTTGTTTTTACTTGTTTTTTATACTAAAAATAGCACAACACATTATAAGTTAAAAGGAACATTAACATTCTAACAATTACTTTGTCTGAAAAGCAGTATTACTGGAAAAAATACTGTGAATGAACATAATGTGGAGCTAGGACAGAATCCAGAAAGCAAACACGGTAAAATTCAGTACACTGATAAGTTCCCACTCTGGTTTTTGCATTTAAAATTAAACAGACTAACAAGCATGTATTCACTTAGGCATCTGCTATTTGGGAGGCTGGTGCAATGGCTTAATAGGCTAAACCTCCATCTATGGTGCTGGCATCCCATATGGGTGCCAATTATGTCCGAGCTGCTCCACTTCCCATCCAGCTCCCTGCTTGTGACCTGGAAAAGCACTGGAGGCTGACTCAAGTTCTTGGGACTCTGCACCTGCAATGGGAGATCTAGCAGCAGCTCCTGGCTTTGGATCAGCTGGTCAGTCATTTGGAGTGTGAACCAGCAGATGGAAGACCTCTCCCTCCCTCTCCCTACCCTCCTCTCTGTACCTTGCTAATAAACATTTTTTAAAACTTGCATTTGAGTAAAAAAAAAGAAAAGTGAAGCCATAAGAACACCTTAGGTCCTGGTTTTGGTTGCACTGTATACTTGTATTAACTCTGGTCAATCACAGTTAAGGCAAATAACGTTTCTTAAAAGACAGGTTGCTCAGCACTTGTTAAAATTGATAGTATGTTACCAGTTCACATTTTTGTAACATTGCTTAAACCCCTCAAGACTACAGCTAAACTCCAGATCTAATAAAACAGTCACCCTGAAATGAATCCAAATGTGCCTTGAATCTACTTGTGTTGTGCCTATGGCATCGTCCAGAATTCCCATGTTTATTAGCTCCTGTGTAAGAGAACCACCTGCAGGCTAGCATGCTCTAGGGGTGAAGATGCCCACATCCCATCTCAGCCTGCAGACCCCAGGGCCAGGGACTGAACACAGCAGGCAGCTGGGGGAGGAGAGCCAAATACGGGAATGTGCCTGCCCTGGGTCAAGTACTTCTACAAATGGCCCCCACCTCTGAAAAGGTGGCTTTGGCATTCACATGTTACAGTCTCAGGTTCCATTCACATTAACTAGCAGTAGTAAGCACGCAGTAAACCTATTAATTTTTTCTCCACCATGCTTGCTTCAGCAGTACAAACATTCCACCAGTTAAGTTTCTGCCTTACGTGCAGGTAAGGTCTAACCTAACTCGTAAAGAAGAAATAGCTTGTTAGTTTAAAAATAACAGGAAAAAAGCACCTAGCAGAGTCACAGATAAACAATGTGAAATGGAACGTAATTACATTTAAGTGTCTAGAGAAAAAAATTCATTTGAAATCCTGAGTAGGGAGCTGTCTCCTTACTACATCCGTCCCAATGTCAAGTGGATATACCCAAAACCAAACCATTTGTGGTGACTTTCATGGTCCCAACCTCTGGCCAACTGGGGAATTCATAAGCAAGGCAGCATCAAATTGGGAAGGTGGGAGCAACTGGGATTTTCAAGGTTCCAGCTCTTTAACTCATCTCTTCTTTGTAGTACGGTTTGGTACCTCTAATTGGACTGAAGAGTTTCACCAGCCTTTTTGTGTATATATGTGTGTGTGTGTGTGTGTGTGTGTGACTGCCCCAACTTCAATCAGTGACAAAAAACACACCTAATGACAATATATGGCTACTTAATCAAAATTTCAACTGTTAGAGCTAAATGTGACCAAGAATGACTAAGCCACTGAGAATGTGAAGATTAGACAAATGGATTTCAAACAGCACTTCCGTCTGAAGCATTTAAGGTTAAGAAATCAGGGGGAATTCCAGACGAAGACTATAGAAATTTTCCTTCTTTCCAAGCAGTGGCCACAGTAAATAAGCCAGGTTCGGTGCGTCACAGGGAAGTTAAAGGGGAGGCCCTCTCCTAAAACAAATGATTTCAAATTAATCAAAGCCTACTCTGATATATAATATACTAAGTCCAATCATTCTGGAAAGGGTCTGCTCCTAACAGTTTATAATCACCCTTTCTTTGCTCTTTTAAAAAATTACTAGTCTGACCTGTTGTACCAAGAAGATGATCTGGTGTTCTTAAAACCAGAAAATATTTCGAATAGCCTTGTATGTCAGGTTACCCTGCCAACACACACAGAAAAGCCTTTTTCCCAAAGATACGGCTAGCCAGAAGCCAAAATCAGTGCTCCACGGCCACCCCTCTTCACGCCCATCCAGCACACAGCCAAACAGGCGCCCAGGGCACGCGCGGGGCTCTGCCGGCTGCGCTCCTTAGTTTCTGCGAACTTTTGGAACACAAGCCTACTTCTTTCCTCCACACAGTTAGGCAAGAATTAATTTGCCAAGTGTGTGTTCCAGGCAAGAAGAGATCAGGCCGTGAGTATGTATCACTGAATGAAGGTGGCGTGGGGAAAAATCTGGGCCGTAAATAAGTCTGAATCCGAAGTTGGGAAACACCAGCCGCGGAGGCTGTTGGGGAAGGGACGAGTGGGACGGCGCCCCGGGGAGCCGACAGAGGTGAGGCCGGCCGAGGGAGGAGACCCGAGGGCGGGCATGGGGGCCAGCCCGCCGCGGCAAGCCCTGGGCCGAGCGGCCGGAAGGCCAGCTCGTCGGACCTCAAACCGCCGAGCCGCGCCGCACCTTCTAGAAAGGCCCGTTGCTGCCCAGGGCGCGTTCCCCGCAGGCCACGGGGCCGCCCGCTCCAGCCGCCGCCCTCCCCGCCCCCACCCGCCCGCCCGCGCTCGCCCGCGCTCGCCCGCGCTCGCCTTCACGCGGTTGAGGCCGGCCTCCAGCCGGAGCTGTTGAACCACTTTCTTCATAGCGGCGACGCTGGAGGAACCAGACATGGCACACGCGAAGCGAGGGGCCTGTTCGTCGGTCGCGGGTCGGCGGGTCCAAACTCGGCGGGGTGGCGGGGGCGGGGCTCCGAACTTTGTCTCTAAGTTTCCGGTTCTGGGCTCGGCGACTCCACCCTCGGCGCGCGTGCGCACCGCGGCCGCGGCGGGTCCTGCGACTCACCCTCGCTGGAGCGCGAGGCGGTGGGGGAAGGGCTGGCGGGGGCGCGGCGGCGGCTGGCGGGCGCTGCCGGAGGCCCCAGTCCGCTCCTCCCCTCTCCAGGGAGGCTGACTTGGGAGAGGTAAGGAAAGAGCTCGGTCGTAGTAGTCAGCCGGCCTCTAGGAGGGCCGGGGGAGGGAGTCTGGTGCTTGAGGGAGTTCCTAAAACGCCCGAGGGAAGCTTGTCGAGAGAGTTGCAGTTTTCCTGTGGGAGTTTTCGGCACCGACTGAGGGAAGGGAATTAAAGGTAAGAAAAAGTCCCAAGGCCCGGCGGCGTGGCCTAACTGCTAAAATCCTCGCCTTGAACGCCCCGGGATCCCATGTGGGCGCCGGTTCTAATCCCCGCAGCTCCACTTCCCATCCAGCTCCCTGCTTGTGGCCGGGGAAAGCAGTCGAGGACGGCCCAAAGCCTTGGGACCCTGCACCCGCGTGGGAGACCGGAAGAAGTTCCTGGTTCCCGGCTTTGGATCGGCGCAGCACTGGCTGTTGTGGCTCACTTGGGGAGTGAATCATCGGACGGAAGATCTTCCTCTCTGTCTCTCCTCCTCTGTGTATATCTGACTGTAATAAGATAAATAAATCTAAAAAAAAAGCGAAATGTGCGGAGCGCGAGGCGCCGGAACACTGGCGGTTCTCCCTGCGACCGTTTGTCCAACGGGCCTGGCCAGCTGCTGGACCCCCGAGCGGTGACCCGCCAAGGGAAGCCCGGCGGGCTCAGGCGGCAGTGACTGGCTGGAGAAAGGAGACTCCCCTGGGCGTCTGACTTTCTTCGCCTCTTGACTCTGGAAGAGATTGAGAAGAAGCCTGGCTGCGGACTGAAGAAGAAACCGTCTCTGTCAGCCATTTCGCGTGGGGACCTAACCATTCCTGTACTTAATTAAAAACTCCTTTTGTATTTCAGGAAAGTTTGCTCCTCCTTATCGTGGTTGTAATTTAGTACCTCCTGCTAGAGCTTGATCCCCAAAGAATTTCTCAAGAGACAAAGAGCAGTAGGAGCTAACCAAAGAAAATAGGTGTAGCCAGTATGTCTTTGACCAAGGAGACTGGACAAGATGTCACCAGCATGCCGCTGTCATCAGAGATGGGAGTCGTCTCTGAATACACTGATGTTTTTGCTCTAAGCTACATAATTTCATCATCGGTGCGTTTAATTTTTTTACATTGTAAGAAATCATGTATAATGTGTCCTGGGCTGATAGAATATTAAGTTCACACAAGAGATGTAAAGTTTAGCACTCTACTTAATTCATGCAATGGATGTAATGAAAGGAATTGAAAGAACCTGGTCACCATGATACCAGCACAGAAACTGATTTGAGACTCCACTTACCATCCAGTTCCCTGCTATGGCCCAAATGTTCAGCCCATGAACCCAAGTTGGGGACCTGGAAGAAACCCCTGGTTCTTGATTTGGGCCTGGCCCAATGCTGTTGTTTTTGACCATCTGGGGGTTCAAACATTTCGTGGAAGATCTCTCTTTTGCTGTATCTCCCCAATTCTGTAACTCTTTGAAATATAAATTGTTTCAAAAAGAAGTGCTTGAATTCAGGCTCTGCCACCCAACTGTGGTATCCCGAGTTGGCACTGTTGCTCCTTCACCTCGAAATAATAAAGGTGTACTTGCTGAAATTATTTTGAGAATTAAATGAAATTACTTATGCAGAAAATATGGAAGACCTATCAATAAATAATGCTTCTCTTTTCTCTACTAGTAGTTTAATTTCATCGGTACTGTGGTGACTAACAACACTCAAGTCTCATCCATATTTTGTAGACTTGTTAAACACGTGTAGTCAACGTACACCATTTTAAAAATATTCTTATTTGAAAGGCAGATTTACAGAGAGTAGAGACAATAAGATCATCTATTCACTGGTACACTCTTCAAATGGCTGCAATGGCCAGAGCTGAACAGGTTGGAAGCCAGAATATCCTTATCCCATAGCATTTGTGAAGACTCAGGGTTACCTAGAAGCAAGATAGCAACCGCCACCAAAATTGCCAAGATCAGGTCAAGCTGGAGCTCTGCAATTGGAATATTAATTACTTTTGAAACTAGAATATAGGACTGTAGGGAAATTAGGTTACATGAAATAGCAAAAGAATATAAGTCGTGTAGTATGAAGATTTAAGACTTATTTTTTTACTCAACATAGCTCAGTGTCTACTGGTGCTGAGTGTAATAATGAAACTTGTTTAAAAATATTTTTGTATACAGCCCATCCCTCAAAATATGAAATGTCTGGGATATTAACTGATATAATGTAATGTTTAACCTGTGTATAAAACATTATTTAATGAAATGTAATAAGTTGTAACATCTCCTCTTAGAATAAGTAGCAATATTAAGTGGCATGTCAGGACTTGCCCATGAACTAGAATTTGCTGGTGTATGTAGTCATGACAATGTTCACCCTTGCTCAGTAGTCTGTAAGAATGAGATCCGAGAGAAGCTGAAGGTCAGTCAGTCACTGACAAGTATTGGAGAGAAGGAGCCCAGTGGATATATGAAGGGGGTTTGGGGGTGGGGGGGCTCAGTTGAACAGGCAGATTGCTCTCAACTAGTTCATTGAGGAATGAGACTGTCTCAAGTGCTCTGAGCCCCAGCTGAAGAAAGCCGGACAATACCACCCCTGACTCAGAGACTACTGCCTCCTTCCCTCATACTTCATGCAGGGAACGTAGAGTAAGTGTGATGGCCTTAGGACATGTCCTCATGTGGCTAAGAGGCTCACAGGATCTTCAGGCAGAGGAATAACAGAATTAGGATTGGATGTGTATGAGTTAGAATTTAAGTTAGTTTGTTGTGTACTTAAGAATAAAGCATTGAAAGGCATGATTGTGCAGGTCTCTTAATTGTGCTAAATGGCAGTACAACCACTCGTAACAGCTACTAGAACCAATTTTCAGTGAATGAAGTATTATAGCCCATTATTTTTTAAAATTACAATTATTTGTTGCCTTCCTGTATTACCCTTCATCTCAGTGGTTATAATCCTGGTCCCCCAAACTGGTAGATGTTTTTATCTATTGTCTGTTCTGAAGGGCTTCTTAAAAGGTATAGAGAAAGACAAGCGATAGCCTAATGGCTAAAGTCCTTACTTGCATGTGCCAGGATCTCATATGGACACCAATTTGTATCCTGGCTGTTCCGCTTCCCATACAGCTCCCTCTTTGTGACCCAGGAAAACAGTAGAGAATGGACCAAGGCCTTAGGACGCTGCACCCGTGTGGGAGACCCAGAAAAAGCTCCTAGCTCCAGATCAACCTCAGCTCTGGCCATTGCTGCCAGTTGGGAAGTGAATCAGCAGGCAGAAGATCTTTCTCTGTCTCTCGTCTCTGTAAATCTGCCTTCCCAATAAAAATAAATAACTCTTAAAAAAAAAGAAAGAAAGAAAGGGATAGGGAGAAGTGTTTGAGCAGTCTTTCATCACCAAACACGTGTATGATTCAAAAACTATATTACTTCCTAAACAATTGAGATTTGGGGGAAGTAGTCTTTCAACTTCTGCTTATAAATCCATGTTATACTTTCATTTTGAAAAAAAGATTTCAGGTGAAACAAGATTTTGTGTTCTGTATTCAACTCCAAATGTACTTGAAGCAGAATAATTTTCAGTTTTGTGTATTTATGAAATAAAAGCTTTGAGATACTCTAACCATTCAAATGTCATTTTTGAGAACATGAATCATTGTAATATGCATTACAGGCAAGAAATGTCCCTTTGAAAACAAGAAAGACATTTTTGTAGTTGATTAAGTTTAAAATATTCTGTTGCTGTTATATGGTTATGAAAATTTAGTGACTCAAAATGGCTTAAAGGAATGTGTGAAAAAGATAATGTATTTTATAATCCCTTTTCTAACATGGATTCTAATTCTATATCATTCTGTTACTCCAAGAGACCCTATGCCACACTAAAATGCCATGTTTATCCTGAGAAAAGCCAAACTCCAAATATTCCATTTTGTCTCTATTAGAACCTGTGCGTAAAACAAACTTCATTCCTCCCTCAGTTCTACAAATGCAACGGCCTTGGGGTTGCTTTGGGCATTTCAATCAATTATCTAAAATAGGTAACTCTTTAAATAGATTAGAAGTTTATTTACAGGGGCTGGCACAGTGGTACATCAAGACAGTCCTCTGCCCCTCAATGCTAGTATCCCATATGAGCACCAGTTCATATCCTGGCTGCCCCACTTCGCTCCAGCTGTCTGCTTATACCCTAAAAAAGCAGTGGAGGAGGACCCAGATCCTTGAAGCCCTGCACATGGGTGACCTGTGGGAGACATGGCAGTACCTAGACATGATTTTTTTTTTTGAAAGGAAGAGTTAGGGAAAGAAAGAACCTCTGCTGATTAACTCCCCAAATGGTTTAACAGGCTGGTTGGGCCAGGCTGAAGCCACCTACTTCATCTGGATCTCCCATGTGAATGGTAGGAACCCAACTACTTGGGCCATCTTTTGCTTTCCCAGATTCATTAACAGAGAGCTGAGTTAGAAGTAGAGCAACGGGGATTCTGACACTCAGGGGATGCTGGTGTCACAGGAAGCAGTTTAAACTGTGTGTGATGCTGACCCCAACCTGATTTACTCTGATCTGGTGACCTCATACCTAGATTATTAAGAATTTGAAATGAAGAAATGATCCTATCTAGGGGTTCTTCAGCATTCCTACAACTACGCTACAATACCTGTTAGAGTGCAGGACAGCTAGGCCTGGGGGAAGGCCGGACTGGGCTGGGCTAGGCCACATTACCCACGAGTGTGTGAAATATGAGACTTGCAGCTGTACCCACCAATATTCTTGGCACACTTAAACCAGAAGAGGTTTATTAGGGGTATCTCCAACTAGAGCACTGTGCTCAATCCCTGACTCAGAGGAAAGCACAACATATAGTCCAACCCCAGAACACTTTCTGCAGAACTGGGCCACCTCAGTTGCTGATTCCCACGCATGTATGAAGAACATACCAAGATGCACATGAAACACGAAACAGCCAGCTCAGTTAAGTCAACAGAGGACTTTTGAGTACCTTTTCATAAGATGGAAATAAGGATATGTTGAACAACACTCCAGACAAAGCTCTACAGCAAGCAACTAACTCTGTGGACATACTGAGGTAGGCAAGGACAGACAACATTCCTTAGAACTTCTCAGCCCTGATGTGAGGAAGCGGACAATTCCTTAGAACAATCAAGACCACTTGAATAACTCCGTCAGAACATTCTTCTCAGGTTCTCTAAGGTAGCATTAAATAGCCATCTTCATCCCTGGTATGCAGATGTAGTGTGACCGCAAGGAGGAGTGCACTCCTCAGCCTCACCCCAGGGACAGAGAAGGGAAGACTGAAACATTTATTTCACCCCTTCACTGCCCCCTACCTCACCCTCTTCAAGCTAATAAGAGGCTTACAGGGTCTGTAATACCTTCTCCTTTGTAATAAATAGCATCCTAAATGCATTTTTAAGCATAGAAATCACCCTATCACCTATCACAAGCTTTATATACTGACCTTTTTTCTTGAATTAAAATTTCCTTATCACTGTTTACATTCTTTAAGCAATCAAGTAATGAATTACAGAGCTGAAAGGATCTCAAAAAAGAGAAAAAAGAGTACAGGTTACTTCAGATCAGTTAATTTAAACCAATGAATGGTCTTATAGGTTACACAGAGCTAAAAATCTGATTTCCTAGCTCCCAATCCATTTCATTACTTGGGTTTGAGATTCTGATGTATTGGTGTGTTTAAAATATTGGCTGTATAAAATTTGCAATTTTAGTTTTCATTTGGAATTTTCCAAAGTCCATTGAGCATCTCTTTGTAGACCCTAATATTCAATCATGAAATTTGGTTTCGAATGCACTAAATAGAGTATTCAAAATTCATAAGCTTGATTTTTGAGCTTTGCTACTGACTCACAAAATAATCTTAGAAGGACTATGAAATATGCAAGCTAATTTTTTTGAAAGCAGAAACTAAATTAGCAATGACAGATGGTTAATTTATCTAGCAAGAGTTATCTCAATCTCATAGCTGACTGTGATAATTTCTGTAGCCTTTTCTTCTGAAACCAGCTGTGTATTGAGATACTTTCCAGCAGATAACCAGTATCAGTTGGTGGGAATAAGTAAAATTGATTTTTATTGCTGGCAGAGGAATTGTAAGTCAAAATTATATAGCAAATGATAGAAGCAACTGAAACTCTCTAGTCACATTGTCTTCAGCTATGGGTTTCCATTTGTTTGAACTGTTAGCATTATCTTGTTCATTCATTCACTGATTATTCACAGCTTAAAAATTGAAAAACTAACATTTTGCATATAATGGAGTTGGTATATGAAATTTAATTTGGTCAGGAATGAAAAACTCTAAGCTTGCCTGAGTTTTTAATTAGCCTCTTGATTTCAATAAAAAAAGAGTGTCTTAGGTTACTTAAGCAAAGGGGAGAGTATTGTAGAGATCTATATATGACAGTAATATATGTAGATATTCCAGTCAGTATACTTGTAATTTTATTTTTAAGATCCATTCATTTTCATTTGAAAGACAGATTTTACAGAGAAAAGGATAGATATATTCCGATTCACTGCCTAAGTGGCTGCAAAGGCCAGAGCTGAGCTGAACCAAAGCCAGAAGTCAGGAGCTTCTGTGTCTCCGGTGAGTGCAGGGTCCCAAGGCTTTGGACCATCCTCTGCTGCTTTCTCATCCCATAATCAGGGAGCTAGATTAGAAGTGGAGTATCCAGGACATCCACTGGCACCCACATGTGAAGCTGGCTCTGCCGGGCTGAGAATTAGCCTATACTGGTTCCTAGTAATTTTTGATATTTAGCTCTTTTTCTGTTTTCTAATAGAGCTTTCTCATGGCATGGGCTTGCTTCATGGCTATGATACTACTTATTGGTTTCGCATCCTGCATTATTATAGACTGTTACCACTAATTCTTATCTATTGAGGAAATGACCATATATGTATCTCAGTCATAGTTCATTTAGAGTCATAATGGAGACTAGTGACGATTATTAGAATGGTAGAGTCTTCGAATAGATATAGAAATGGGACTACCTGTTTTCTTAAAATAACAGTATATTTAAAATTGTATTTTAAAGGATCAAAATGACGAATCACATGTCAAGTTTTAATTGTTGTAAGAAGTTTATACAGGAAATAATGTATGCAACTAATTTAATTTAATTACATATCCCAAGAAATAATTTTTAGCTTTTGTACCATTAAAATGATCAGTGATATCTGGTAGGATTTTATGGAGCTGTGGTCAATACTAGATCAGAGGAAATTTAGGTTTTGTTGAATTTAAATAATTATTTTAAGGTAAACCAAGGTGGAGCAATGCTTCGCAATCCAAAGAAAGCCTATGCAGTGATGTTGCCATGAAGAGTAGATCCTGAAGGATTATCCTACTTTGCTAATCTTTAGAATAATACTTTACCCTATTTTTCAGTGTTCACTATATATTTTTAATTTTATAGTTCATTCTTGCAGACTATAATATATCCTGTGAGAAAACACATGGAACAAACATGAATGAAAGTTATATAATTAAAGACTGATATTTTCATCTGGAGTGATTTTTTTTTCATTTATTATTATTGTATTAAAATCCAGGAATTGAGGCTGATACAATGGCTCGACTGGCTTATCCTCTACCTCCAAGTATCAGCATCCCATATAGCCATAGTTCGTGTCCTGGTTATCCCACTTCACATCCAGATCCCTGCTTGCAGCCTGGGAAAGCAGTAGAGAAGAGCCCAAAGTCTTGGCACCTTATACCTGTGTAGGAAACCAGGAAGAAACTGGCTCCTGGCTTGGATCAACTCCAGCCATTGTGGCCATTTGGAGAGTGAACCAGCAGATGAAAAGATGGAAGATTTTTCTCCCTGTCTCTCTTCTCTATAAATCTGTGTTTTCAATGAAAAGAAATAGATTTTTAAAATGCTAAAAAAAAAAAGCAAGAAATGCAAAGGTTAAAAATTTTAATTATTCTTTATTTGTATAATTACATATAATCAAATCTTTCTGCTTCATAAAACATGTTCTTTTTTTATTTATTTTTTTAGTAAGGTTTTGGCTACAGTTGGATTTAGGTTTTGTGTTATAATTAGGGTAATGATTTGGGTTAGCATTAGGGTTAGATTTAGAAATACAGCTGTGGTAAGGTTCAGTATTAATGCTAGGCTTAGTTATGGCTACATCTGTGTTATAGTTGGAGTCAGGGTGAGGGATATGGCTTATGTTGAGTTTAGGGTTAGGAAAATATTTATGGTTGGGACTAGAGCTAGAGCTAGTGTCGGCATTAGGGTTAGAATTATGGCAAGGATTAGGGATAACCATCATTTCTGGCTCAGGGTGTGTTCTCGGGTGTAATTAGTATTAGTGGTAGGCTATTAGATAGGGTTTGAGTAAGGGCTATGTCTAGGTTTAGGGTTAGGTTAATGGCTAGGGTTTGAATTATGTTAATATTAGCACTGGAGCTAGATTCGGATTAAAAGTAGAGTTATTTTAGGATTAATGTTATGAGTGAGGCTTGATTTATACTTAGTAAAACTAGGGTCATGGTCATAGCAAGGGTTAGGGTTCTTGTTAGTATCTGAGTAAGAATTATGCTGGGCCTGGCACAATAGCCTAGCAGTTAAAGTTCTTGCCTTCCACGTGCCGAGATCACATTTGCTGCCAGTTCTAATTGCAGAAGGGCCGTTTCCCATCCAGCTCCCTGTTTGTATTCTCATGTTTCTTCTTTATATAAATGCAACTGAATCTTAATTTTGGCCAAAAAATTAAAAGATTTAAAATAGCAAAATATGTCCTGAGAACAGGGCCATTAACACTTGTCAATTTGCTTAATTATACAGACATTCATGAGCTTATAGTGGGATTATGTAGACATAAATTGAAAATATTTTAAATTGGGAATACATTTAGTGCACATAATTTCTTGAATGTGAAGCTTATCAAATAGAGCATTGATTGTTTAGCCTTGCAATTGCATGGCTTTCTGGTGAAGAAAATATAGTGTCTCATATTGCTATTTCAGCAAAATATCAATTTAAAACAAGATAACTATGAAATATCATATTTATACCATCACACGTTGGGGACTTTATAGGATATGTGTTCATTTCACTGCAATTACCAACACTATTTATTAGTAATATGTATTTTAAAATTAGGATAACAATAAACATTCCTGTTTTCACTTTGATTCTAATCTAATACTTTTGTGCATATTTTATTATTATTAATATTTACTTTTTGAACAAATCAGAGACAAGACATGAGTGGAATGCTACCTAAACTGGCTAAAAATCTGTTTTAATTTTCATTTGGTACCATTTAAATGAAGACAGAGAGAAAATAACCCAAAATTTCAGCTGATAACTGTTCCAATCAGACACAGGAGAGGATGTCTGTGAATCCAAGTCGACCTTCTTCATCGGAGGTGAGAAAATATTTTC
The DNA here is from genome assembly GCF_030435755.1 of Ochotona princeps. Taxonomy (NCBI): domain Eukaryota; kingdom Metazoa; phylum Chordata; class Mammalia; order Lagomorpha; family Ochotonidae; genus Ochotona; species Ochotona princeps. Next base: position 71,173,610 of record NC_080833.1, read on the forward strand.
ATATTGAAATATAAGAAAAATGAATTGTTTTTGAAAGTTTTGATGAAGCTAAATATAAGTTATAGAAAGTATTAGGAATTGACTTTATCATTATCCCAATTTTATGCATCCCATTATCTGATACACTTCTTATGTCTCTGCTTACTTTCTCTGCTATTATTGTATTTGAACCTCTAGTATATTGATTCCTGTTTTTTTTTTTAACCTTCCCTCAGCTGTTGATATCTTGTATACAGAGATCATTCCACTGCACATATTTTTTGACCCCTTTAGCCCTCTCTTACTTCAGTGTTCTTCTGGCCAAAGCCATAACACTGTTTAACTTATTTCTCCAACTAGCCTATATATACTCTTGAACAGTTGAAGATGGCTGGAGAAAAATGTACTAACAGAATTCATGTTCTCATTTTAAATTCATAACCAAGAGTCTCAAGTGGATCTATTGCAAATAGACAATTAATACTGTCTGCCACTCATTGGTTCACTCTTCTAGCAAAGCATTTGGTATATTCTCTAAGCCCTAGAATTCCCATTTAAAAAATAAAAAACGGCAATAGAGAAACTTTCACTTTATGCAAATTGTTTTTTAATTCATCTCTTCATCATAAAATCTACTGGTCAGTTCTTAACCAAACATACCTAATCTATGCTTATACAAAAGTGGGCTCCATTAATCACTCTTCCTTCCTTAAAATAATTTCTTCTGTTGGCTTTTGGCACTCATATTATCCTGATTTTCTTTATACATTCCTGGATATTCATTCTTAGTCTTATTTTTGTTCCCTTAAAATTAGGGTATTATTTTATTTAAATATTTATTTATTTACTTGCTTGAATATGTCAGGGGAGCAAGAGAGAGAGATCCTCCATCCTTTGATTCAGTTCCCAGAGGACCAACACAGCTAGTGTTGAACCAGGCCAAAGTCAGGAGCCAGGAGCTTTCTCTAGGTCTCCCATGAGTACAGGGTCTTAAAACACCTGGGCCATCTTCTGCTTTTTCCAGGCCATTAACAAGAAGCTGGATCAGAAATGGAGTACCCAGACAAATTGGCACCTGTATGGGATGCCAGCATCTCAGGCGCTGGCTTAACACACCATGCTTTACCACAACACTGACTCTAGAGTTTTCCGACCCTAGAGTGTTCCTTATTCTCCTTTCTGTGTAACTTATTCCTTGGTGTTCTCATCTAGTCTAATAGATTTAAAAACAATCTTTATGTCAAGGGTGTCCAAGTTTATATCCCCATCTCAGTTTGAACTCTAGATTCACATGCAAATGAGAATACTTAAAAGTTTTGGAGAAATGGAAATGAAACTCAAAGATGTGAGAGTTTTTGATGCAAAAATCCATTGGGGATCCATGCATAATTTTTTCATAAAATGCACCTTCCATAAACTTAAATATCTCTTCAACTGACATCTCCAGTTGGACAACTAATACACATCTAAGCTTATTAGTAATTGGATCTTTTTCCGCTCCTAGAAATGTGTACTACCCATGCCTTTGCTTTAGCTCTTACTGGAATTCTCAGCCTGTGAATTTTCCCTTTCCTAATTCCTGCTTTCCCTTAAGTCTTTACTAAGATCTCACCTCTTCCATGATACCTACTCTAAGCGTTCTATTTAAAGCTAAAATGTCTCATTCCTTCTATCTCCATTCTTCCTTATCCTTATTCCTTTTTCCTAGTGAATAATACTTTCTAATGTACTATACAAGCTATTGACTTATATTTATAGCTTTTATTTTATTTTCTGTGTCACAAGGTCAGAACTAGTCTGAGGCAAAAGAAGCAGTTGTCATTGGTGCTAAATTTAAAAAAGCACCAAAAAATTTAATAATCAAGATGAATATTCTAGTGTAATATTTTTAAAAATTAAAATTAGTGCAAGTAATTATTTATGAATAAGGTATCAACAACTTAAATAGAGACAGGAACCAATAGTGCCTGGATAGCCATTTAAAGTGTAAGGCAAAAAGAAAAATATGCATGCATATTTTATTATTATGTCATTTAATGTATTTTAAACTCAATCATGATCTTAATGAAAATATTATTGCATTTATGCCACTGAACCATGAAATTAAGAATATAATACAGTTCTGTATAAATGCAGCATTTGATCTTAATACTATGAGCACTTTTAGCTTTTTCAATATCTTAGCTACTTTATTATTTTGTAAAAAAAAAAACATTAATAAACATATTTTTAGAAATAAATGTATGAATTTCAGTTCAGGAAATATTTTCTCCTGTAAAATATTCATGCATTTCCTTCAAGATAAAATCATATCTATTTCAAACTTGTTATGATTTTACAGATACTGAATAGCATAACCAGGGAAAAATCATTTAAATGCTCTAGAGTATACAATGACCATGTGGCAAATGTCATAGTCTTATCTATGCAAACATTTTAAATTGTTGACTAAAAATTCATCCTCAAAGGTATAGGAATAATTTACCTTCAAAAAACAGCTTAAATAAAGCCTTAAGTTCAAAAATCAGCTTTATCTCTTCTACAGATTATTATTATTAATGATAGTTTATTTTAAATTTGTAGAAGTTTCTAAGATGTAGAAAGATTTTAATTAAATGCAGAACAAAACATTGACAGAAAGTTGTTATAAATAAGTATGAACTTACAGACTTGCCCTATGTAAGAGCCAACATTTCTTATCCCATCACTGGACAGGAATAGATTCTCTTTGGGATTCTGGGGAACAAATATACTCCCCTAAACCATAGTTCTAGCTCTTTTGCAGGCGCTGAGAGCTGCAGTGATCACAACTGTACTAGGGAGACAATATGCAAAGAGTAAGGATTCCACTCCAATGGAACTGAATAGGTAGGGAAAGGAAAGAGGCAAAGATATAGAGATAAGAATGCACTCTAGCATTCTTTTTGCAGCCCACAGAAAGAATATGTGTGAAAAGTTTTGAAGGTAACTTAGGAGCCACAGCTGTGATAAGTTCCTAAGGGAAAATGTGCTCAGTATCAGAAGTGGTCAAGAATGTACTGTGGCTCTATTTTTTTTTTTCTTTGTTTTGAGAGATGTATGTATTCCATGTATATTTCCATTACGATTTTTTAATTTAAAGTTTATATCACATCAATTGATTTTTTCCCCTACTTCAAAAATATTTTTACTGATATTCTTCTTAATTTATTCAGCTCGTGGAACTTCATGTTTTTTATGTCCCTGAAGGATCATGGAACTATAAGCTAAATACCATTTCAATAGAAGTTGCTAACAAATTCATTTCAGCTGGATTTATAAGGCAAGTATTTTAGTCCTATAATTATATGAGAAATATTCCTTTTTGTTAGAGAAAAATGTTCTCTGGAAATTAAAAAATGCAATAAATATCTGTTGATTAAACAAATTAATTCTAATATGCCATACTTTGAAACAGTTTCTGTCACATAGTAGGTGTTCAACAAATATTTATTGATGAAATAAGATAATTCTTCACTAGACCCTAGAATTACGGGAACATAGAACAAAAACATGAGAATGCTAAGTGGTAGACATTGAGGAATGAGGTATCCCTAATGAGCAAAAAAACAGAGGCAGACAAAATTTAATCATCAAAAGATGATTTTTTTGATGGTATTGGTAGCTTCATTGATGGCAGTTAGTACAGGTCAATAAATATTGATCCCTGAAGAAGAACTCCATTATTTATCAGAATACTGATCCACAGAGAACCAAATGAAGTTGATTGCTGGGATGACTGAAGTTTATCTTTGGGATTTAAAGACATGACCAGGTGATACATGGCATATGATTATCTACAACTGTTTCTGCATAGGGATTTTATGGAAGAAGTTGCTGATTTTCCCACAATTTACAGTCACTGGAATTCCACTACCCTCTTAAATTGTTTTGCTTTTTCTGGAATCTTACTTTCAAAATATGTTCATGAATCCATCCTTGTCCAGAGAGTTCTCTGGGCAGTGTGATAAAGAGCCAACATACACTGCAGTATCTTGACTCAGTTATTGATCATTAACCACAATTGAATACCAGGAGGTCGTTACAGAAATTTTAAGTACTAGCTACTCCTATCAAAAATCCAAAATAAATATCTGTGTCTATACACGCGCACACGGATATAAATTCCATACCAAAATTCTCTTTTAATGGTAAAATTTGGAGTTTGGTTAACAAAGTAGAAAAAATATTTTCAGTATAACTTCACTTGCACTTCATTCATAAACTTCATTTGCATAATTTTAAAAGATAAACTTTCAGGTACCTGTCTTAAAAATATTACTGAAAGCCTACAAATTACCAGGCAGTATATAAATATGGTAAGCTATGTCAGATGCATTAAGTCAGTGTTCATGTTTGAGATAGCTAAGATTATTAGTTTTACACTGTAAGGTAATTTTGTGATATTTCAGAGTATCTCCTCACCTTACTTTACAAGCCCTGAGGGAACGTCTTGGTGAGTTTCTCGGTGAAGATGCTGTTGCAGAAAAATTCTTATTTCTGAAATGCATTGGAAATAATTTAGCTGTGGTGAGTTTTCTTAATTTATTCCTTCTGATTAAAGAAAAGCTTACCATATCAAATTATATTTTAATGTTAAGTGCTTAATAACTGAGCTCCTTAACATACTGTAGAATGTGTAATCTCAATCATGGTGGAATGGAAATACTGTCAAGGATTTAGATCAAAAAAGATGGGTTCATTGGTATGTCATCAGGAGTTAAAATAAATTTCCTTGAGAGAATGTGAAAAGCAATGTAAAATGTGCTAAGAGCAGGTGTTTGGCCTACCTATTGGAATGCATGCATCCCATATCAAGTTTGCTCCTGATTCAACCTTCCTACAAACTCAGCACCTGGGAGGAAGCTGTGATTGCTCAAGTAATTGAGTTCCTATACCCACATAGGAGACTCACAGTGAGAATCCATCTCTTCAGCTTCCTGGCTGTATGGGACAATTGGTGAATGGAACAGTGGATGTGAGCTCTTTCTAACTTCCCTTCTCAAATGAAATAAATAAATAGAATAATAAAATGTGGTCATGTAAGTAATAGACACTTAAAAATTAAAGTGACAATTTCCTGGTGAAAAAAATGGGGTTATCATTGCTTGGATCATAATGCCTCATTTGGTATTAAAATGTTTATACTCCCAACATATTTTTTGTGTCCGTGTATATCTGTTTTAAACACTTCTATTGGTATTTTCTATGATCTGGCAACAAGATCTTCAAAAGAGATAGTTGTTTGGCTGAAAATTTCAACCTAGCATGCCATTAGAATCCCAGGTTTCAGGCCTAGTGTGGTAATCTAGTGGGTAAAGTCCTTGCCTTGCATGGATCAAGATCCTATATGGGCACCGGTATCCCAGCTGCTCCACTTCCCTTCCAGCTCCCTGGTTGGCCTGGGAAAGCAGTAGAAGATGGCCTAAAGTCTTGGGAGCCTGCATCCACATGGAAAGAAGCTCCTGGCTCTTTGCTTTGGATCAGCTCTGGTCTGGCCATTGCAGCCACTTGGGGAGTGAACCAGCAGACAGAAGATCTTTCTGTCTGTCTCTCCTTCTCTCTGTAAATCTGACTTTCCAATAAAAATAAATAAGTTTAAATTAAAAAAAAAATCCTAAGTTTCTGTTTTTTTCATGTCTATTTAGGGTTTATTCTTTGGTAGATATTTTCCATATTTACACTCTTTAAAACCCAATCTATTACTTGCCGGAGCCTCGGCGACTACCCTTTTTTGGGTGAGTCCCGGGGGTCTGTGTAGCGGGTCTGGGCCTCCCCTACTGCTCGCCATGTGGCTGGAGCTGGGGGGAGCCAGGAAGGGTGGGACTGGGGCCTAAGGAGTTGAACCTCTGGCAGGCAGCCACCTTGCTGCCTGCCAGGGGCCTTGAGATGGCCACGCCTCAAGCCTGGGACACACGGGCCTGCTACCACGTACCTGTGGTGAGCAGCTCCCGGGCGGCCAGTGCGCCATTTGGCACCAGGCTCCGCCTGCTGGCCACCCGGCCGGGGTGTTCTCAAATTTTGGGTCTTTGATATGCTGCTTGGATAGCTCCATCATGAACCCACAATGCTTTGGGGACGTGAACGAGTCCTAAAGATTCTCAATGGCACTAGATCTTCCTCTGAAGAACCTGTAATCACTGTATAATGCAGATTACCGAACACCAGTTCATTCAAGAGCCATAATCTGGACTTGTGCAGCAGGATGTCCCCATTGCCTAACAGAATGATGGATCAGCAGAGGGGTCACAGTAGGCAGGATCATGACATTGACTGGCATTCGAAAACCATACCCGGGGGTAGAAGGTGTCAGGGACGTGTGGGCCAAATCCCGTGGGAACTCTGACCCCACTGGATGGCTTAGGAGGGCCGTTGGAGACAAGGCAGGAGGTGCGACAGGCTATGGGATGTGCTAAGCTGACTCAGAGCAACCACTGTCATGCTTAATACTGGCCGGGAACTGGCCTGGTTGGGGAGCTAGGGGGAGGCCCTGGCTGGGTGGAGTTTCCCACTAATGGGAGCAGGAGCTGGAAGGGGGCTGCATTCTGGTCGGGTCGCAGTTGTAGTCTCCCTTGGCATAAGTGTGGACTGGGACAAGCCGCACGTGCCAGGTTAGACCGCAGCACAGTTTGGTGCTGCAGAGGACCAGGGTAGATGTGGGACGGACTTGGTTAGGTTTCAACCCCAACTGAGCCATATATGAGCTATATGTGGATATGAACGAGCCGTGGCTGGGCTGAAATTTTCAACAGCAGGAACCAGAATGGGTTGAAGACCAGTTAAGAACGGCCGCTGCTCCTGCTGGGGCAAGAGATAGAATGAGTGGTGCTGGCCCATGGACCTGCTGGTATGCGCGAAACCTGACACCAGGAGGGGTCTGATGGAGGAATCTGAACAGCTCCTCTGACAGGACACTGACCCTACAAATAAATGCAGGAAGCATGGAGGTAAACAACCCAGAAGAGGATATGGAAAGTGTCCCACTGGCATACATCTGGCTCGGGTTGAGGGCGGACCTGGCTGAGTCAGTTCGCGTCATCCACTGGCAAGTCCAAGCGCTGGAGCTGTGTGGGGGTCTGGCCAGGTTTGGTTGTGATAAAAACAGTACAAAACACAAAATGCCAAGGCGAGACTTCCTGTGTCTGTTAGGAACACAGTACCCAACCAGCACACTTCCCACTGGTTTAGTTGAGGGTGAGTGTGTGATGGGCAGAGCCACGGATGGACTGCAATACTCATTGGTTCCAGTGGAGGTCGGGGCTGAGAATAGAACCAACCCAGTGGTTGCAACCACCAGCTGATCGGGTGATGGACTGAGGCAGGCACTGTGCTTGCTAATACATATAGGAACCTGATCTGGGAACACCTCAAAGTTTCTTTGGGGATCCCTTCAATCAAAATGGAGGAATCAGAACATTAACCAAGAAAAGATGGAAGATTGAGTAGATCAACCAACCACCTCAGCTATATGTTGACAGCGAAAAACTGGACAAGGGGAGACTCTATGATGGACTATGTCAGTCAGTGGACTCTTTACCAGCCTCATTGTACCTGGATTGTTGCTGATGGTATGTTGGAGCTTTTAACTGAGCGGGATGATACTCTGCTGCTCTGCCTTCAAACCAGAGGGGGTATACCTAAGAAGGTGTTGAACTTGACTGAACAATAGGACACTGGACTATATGTTTGTTATATGCTTGCAGTGAGGGAATCCCAAATGAACTTGAGCTGTGGTGATGCAACAAGGTGGAGGAATCCACCATGGGGGGAGGGTTTGGGGAGGGGTGGGGAGAATCCCAGTACCTATGAAACTGTGTCACGTAATACAATGTAATTAATGAATAAATTTTGAAAAACCCCAATCTATTGTTTTACCCTAGTTAGTATGCCACAACTATGTATTTACTTATGTAATTATTTGCTAGCATATCACTCTATGATTATGTTATAGTTCCTTTTGGACAGTTACTTTATTTTATTTGCCATTGTATTAATAATAGTTTGCAGCAGGGGTATTTAAATGTTCATTGAATAAATAAAAAATAAGTGGCAGTGCACAAAAATAATCATTTCCCCCCCCCCCAATTACCTTAATTTGCTTTGTGGATTTTTTTCTTTAAGATTTGTTTATTTATTGGAAAGGCAGAATTACAAAGAGAGGGGAAGAAACAGAGACTTCCTTCCATCCAGTGGTTCACACTCCAAATGGGTACAACAAACAAAGCAGAACCAGGCTGAAACCAGAAATCAGGAATTTCTTTCAGCTCTCCCACATGGGTGCAGAAACCCAAGGACTTGGCCTACCTTCTGCTGCTGCTTCACAAGGCACATTAGCAGGGGGCTGGATTGAAAGTGGAGCAACCAGGTCTTGAACTGGTTCCCATATGGGATGTTGACATCATAGGAGGTGGCCCCTATGTGGAATTCTTCAATCAGCAGTTGACCTTGAGGAAATTTTGGTTATTAGGATTCTGTTTTTATATGCTAAAGTATTTTTTTTCTGGTCAAGTTAATTTCTTCACACAGGAAGGAATAGAAACAGCTTTCATTTTTTCTTTTTCATGATATGTGAATTCATAATATCAGCAAGAGTCCCAGATTGGCAGGTACCTTGAAGGTAATTTATATCAGTTTCTAAGGAAAATCCTTATTTTTTAATACATGTATAAATGATGCTCTATATATAAAATCAGAAAAAAAGAACTGTATTAGATCCTGCCTTATGGAACATTCAGTGTAATGGCAAAGACTAACTCTAAAACACAACATTTAAATACCCAGTTAATGTGCCTGTGAAGGTAGTGTATGATGTCATTCGTACTTGGGGCCCCTCTCACTGCACATGGGAGATCAGGTTGGATTTCCTGGCCTGTGGCTTCAGTGTGGCCCAGCCCCAGTTGTAGCCATTTGGGGAGTGAAGCAAGGTGTCTCTGTCTCTCTCTGCATTCAAATAACTAAATAAATATTTCTTTAAAGACAAAGATAAATATTTGATGTTTTTCAAGGTTTAAGAGTGAGAAAAGCTTTTTCTGTTGGAGGTGGATTGAATTTTATTTTTAATTGTACATATTTATATGGTATAGTGTGGCATTTAAAAACATGTACACAATGTGTAATTATTAGGCTAGAATAATGTGCACACCCATTGCCCCAGGTCAAATGTCATTTTTGCATCTTGGGAACATTCAAACCCCTGCCCCAACCCCTACCATTGCCATGGCCTCCTCACTGTGCATAATATCCTCCACATCCAACTTTAGTATTTGTGCTGCCAAAGTGAGCACAGCATCCTCCACTTCCATCTTTGTTGCTACACATGACAGAATTCCACTCTTTTATGGCTGGATAGCATTCCATTGTGTATATATTCACATTTTCTTTATTCATCTACCAGTGGACATAAAGGCTGATTTTATGTCTTGGCTGTTGTGAATAGTGCTGCAAAAACATGTGAATGTTAGTGTCTCTTCAACATCCTGATGTCATTTTTGTTGGATATATATATCAAGCAGTGGGATTGCTAGATCATGCGCTCATTCTTTTTCTAGTTTTCTGAGGAATTGCCACACTATTTTTCATGGTGGCTGAAGAAATTTATGTTTTTATCAGCAGCAATGTGTGAGAGTCCCCTTTCTCCACATATTTGCTTGGGTTTGCCATTCTAACTGGGATGAGATGATGTCTCACTGTGATCTCATTTGAATTGCATTTCGTTGATGATTAATGATGTTGAAATTTTTTGTTTAAGAAAATATTTATGTTGAAAGTTAGAGTTACAGAGAAGGAGAGATCAATATAGATGTATGGTTGTTGGTGGTGTGTGTCTGGAGGGGGAGTGAGTAGAGACACAGAGAGAGTGAACAAAACAGAAATCTTCCATACCCTGGTACCCTATACAGATGGCCATAATGGCCAGAGCTCAGCCAGGCTAAAGCCAGAAACTAGGAGCTTCACTTGATCTCCCACAGGGGTGGCAGAAGCCCACTCACTTGGACCATCCCCTACTGCTTTTTCAGACCATTAGCAGGGATCACAAGTGGAGTAGTCTTTGCTGTTGGTTTTGTTGTTGTTGTTGAGTTTTTAAGTCCCCGGTATATTCAGGATATTAACTTTGGGTCAGATAGATGCTTTGCAAATTTTTATTTACATTGTTAGATGTCTACTCTTTTTTTTAAAGATTTATTTATTTTTTATTACAAAGTCAGATATACAGAGAGGAGGAGAGACAGAGGGGAAGATCTTCTGTCCAATGATTCACTCCCCAAATGAGCTGCAATGGCCGGTGCGCGCCAATCCGAAGCCAGGAACCAGGAACTTCTTCCAGGTCTCCTACACAGGTGCAGGGTCCCAAAGCTTTGGGCCGTCCTCGACTGCTTTCGCAGGCCACAAGCAGGGAGCTGGATGTGAAGTGGAGCTGCAGGGATTAGAACCGGTGCCCATATGGGATCCTGGTGCGTTCAAGGCAAGGACTTTAGCCACTAGGCCATGCCGCAGGGCCCAAGATGTCTTCTTTCACTCTATTGATTGCTTTCTTTGATGTGCAAAAGCTTCTGAATTTGTTGTATTCCCATTTATTTTTGCTGCCTGTGCTTTAAGGGTCATATCCAAGAAGTTGTTCCCAGCACCAATGTCTAGGAGTGGTTCACCTATGTTTTCTTCCAGCAATTTCATAGACTCAGGTCTTAGACTTGTATCTTTTTTCCATCTTGAGTTCGTTTTTTATATGGTGAGAGGTATGGATCTAATTTCGTTCTTCTTCAGATATACATTCAGTTTTGCCAGCACCATTTGTTGAAGAGATTATTCTTATTCCACTGTATGGTCTGAGCACTTTTGTCAAAAATCAGTTGGTTGTATGCATATGGATTAATTCCTGGGTTGTCTAATTTAGTCCACTGATCTGTGTATCCGTTTTTATGCCAGTACCATGCTGATTTAATTGCTGTTGCTTTGTAGTATGTTTGAAAATAAGTCATTGTGCTGCTTCTAGCTTAATTTCTTTCTTGGTTTGGAATCTCTTTGGCTATCTGGTCTTTTGTGATCACATATAAATTTTATGTATATAATTTTCCCACTTAAAACACATATAATTTATCCTTTTTTCAAATTCTGTAAAGAATTCCATTGCTATTTTAATAGAGACTTCATTGAATATGTAGATTGCTTTAGGCAGTATAGACATTTTAATAATACTGATTCTTCCAATCCATGAACAAGGAATATTTTTCCATTGTGTGTTTGTATGTCCTTGATGATTTTTCATCCAAGATTGATAAACTTCATTGTAAAGCTTTTTCACTCTTTGGTTAAGCTGGGATTCTGGATATCGTTTGATTGATTGCTTTGGTTTGGGCTCTAGGTAAGTCCAGGAGTGTAGTCTCTGAGTGATTTCTTTTGTCTTAATGTCAGCTGTGTCTGTAATTAACACAGGGGCCTAGTCTTTTGCAGTTTGTGGGAATTGAGATGAATGAGGGTTTCCTTGGCTTTTAGGCCACAGATATCCCAGTGTCAGTCCCTCTGGTGTATGTTATAGCTAGGGCCTTGTGTTCTTTTTTATTTTTTTAAGATTTATTTATTATTGTTAAATCAGATATACAGAGAGGAGGAGAGACAGAGAGGAAGATCTTCTGCCCATTGATTCACACCCCAAGCAGCCACAACGGCTGGAGCTACATGAATCCAAAGCCAGGAACCCAGAGTCTCTTTAGGGTCTCCCATGCGGGTGCAGGGTTCCAAGGCTTTGGGCTGTCCTCAACTACTTTCCCAGACAAGCAGAGAGCTGGATGGGAAGTGGGGTTGCCAGGACACAAATTGGTGCCCATATGAGATCCTGGAGCATACAAGATGAGGACGTTAGCCATTAGGCTACTGCACTGGGCCCTGGGCCTTCTTCTTGGTGCTAAGGGTGACAAAGATCTTTGTCCCCTTGTCCTACTGGCAAACTTGAGTAATGCCAGGGCTTGTGACACAATTGCTGTGCTTCTAGTATTGTGGCTATGGATGGATCCTTCCCACATCCTGCTGGGATAGTCCAGCTGGTGCTATGGCTTATCATATGAACAGCTCTAGCCCTAGGACTGGAGAATACAAATTGACCCCTCTTGCAGCCCTACAGGATGACTATAAGGTATAAAGGAGACTTTAATCTGGAGAATGTTAGTTCAAACAGGTAGAATGCAGGCAGGTTTTTCCTTGTGCCCACTTGGTAGCTTCCAGTGGTAGCAGGAAATTTAGAACAGATTATTAAAGTCTGGGTATTTCAGGTACAGTGGAGCCATTGCCCAGATCTCCCAGGGTGGGAGTAGATTTTGTAATGGGCTGCTTAAGTTGAGTCTCCATTATTCTCAGAGTACTTGATCATGGCTCTGGGCTTAATGCCCAAAACTCTCAGAGTTGCAGGGTGCAGGAAGTCCATCCTTTGACCCACACATTGCCCTGGTTCTATGATGGTGGTAGAAGCAAAGAGAGTTGGGCTCTGTGACTTTCCCCAGCTGAGTACTTTGCTCTGTAGGAACAGGGGAGGAAATGGATGCAAGTCAGCTTCCCTGTTCTAAATCCAGCCATTGCTCAGACATCAGTCATCTCCCTGGGCTGAAGTAGAAATCAGCAGTAGGTGACTGTGGAATTCCCTCTCAGCTGAAACTACTGGAAGCTGGCAGGAGGCAGTCTTTTTCTACCATATCATGGTAACATGGAGGCCTACAGATAAAGGGGTTGACTACAGCAGTCTCTGTCTTTTCTGCTTCTGTAACCTGGAATTGTTTGTTTTGGCTCCTTTGCCATCAAATATTTCCATTGTTCACATCTCTAGAAATATAGTCCTTCCTTTGATTTTTTCATATCCCAAAGCAGCTTAAGTTACTGGTTGTTCCTTATTCAACAACCTTGAATTTCCCCTATATCAGGCTGATTTTTTTTTTAACTTTTTCCATGCTCGACTGCTTTCCCAGGCCACAAGCAGGGAGCTGGATGGGAAGTGGAGCTGCGGGGATTAGAACCGGTGCCCATATGGGATCCCGGGGCGTTCAAGGCGAGGACTTTAGCCGCTAGGCCATGCCGCCGGGCCAAAAAAAATAAATCTTTTTTAAAAAAAGAAATGAAGACCAAAGGAAGATTTTTTGTCACTTCATTATAGGACCTAAAAAAAGAAATAATAGATGAAATCTAAGAGGTTGCTTAAGTTTATCCCCTGGAGCAGCACTGGGAAACAGTTGTACCGCTGAGGATCATTTAGATATGTATAGCATCATTTGAGGATCATATAAAATTATCAACTTAATAATCAGCCTTCGGAAGGCGCCGTGGCCTGGCGGCTAAAGTCCTCGCCTTGAACGTGCCAGGATCCCATATGGGTGCTGGTTCTAATCCCAGCAGCTCCACTTCCCATCCAGCTCTCTACCTGTGGCCTGGGAAAGCAGTTGAGGACGGCCCAATGCATTGGGACACTGCACCCGCATGGGAGACCTGGAGGAGGTTCCAGGTTCCCGGCTTTGGATTGGCGCGCATCGGCCCGTTGCGGCTCACTTGGGGAGTGAATCATCGGACGGAAGATCTTCCTCTCTGTCTCTCCTCCTCTGTGTATATCTGGCTGTAATAAAATGAATAAATCTTTTTTTAAAAAAAAGATTTATTTTTAATATTTTTATTAGAAGGTCAGATATACAGAGAGGAGGAGAGAAAGAGAGGAAGATCTGTCCATTGATTCATACCTCAAGCAGCCGCAATGGCTGGAGCTACACGAATCCAAAGCCAGGAACCTAGAGCCTCTTTAGGGTCTCCCATGTGGGTGCAGGGTCCCAAGGCTTTGAGCTGTCCTCAACTACTTTCCCAGACCGCAAGCAAAAAGCTGGATGGGAAGCGGGGCTCAAGGATTAGAACTGTAGCCCCCAACCCAGATCCTGGTGCGAGCAAGTTGCGAACTTTAACTGCTAGGCTACTGTGCCGGGCTTGGTCTTCATTTGTTATATATGACCGATGCACCTTCCTGGCAAATCACTTCTCTTTCATGATTGGATAGCTGGCTGTTGCTTTTCTTAATTTAAATCTTAGCTCAAGTGTTACCTTTTCCAAAAGGCCTTCCTTGACCACCTGATGTTTTTTTCTCCAAGGTTTTCTCTGTTACTACACCCTGTTTTAGTTTCATAAAATACATTTCACAGTCCCAAATCACATTTATTTCTTTGTCTAATACCTTCTCCCCTGAGTAGAATGTAAGCTTTCTGAGGGCGGGGACTTTGCCTTGTTTACTTTTACATCCCCACCCCCATCAGGTGAACACTGTCTGACACATAGTATTCCCTCAGTATTTGTTTAAATGAATGAATGAATTAATTAATTAATTAAAAATAAATAAAATAAATAAATAACTCTATGAGATGAATGGGTGGAAAATAAGGTCTGTAAGGTTGGATCCTGAAGTCAGACTATCTGTTTTTGAGTCAGTGTATAAACTCTAGTAAAACAATCTGAGGTAAGTACTTCTCTGTGCCTCTTTGTAAAGCGGGGATAGTATTAGTACTGATCACATGAAATCATAAGGCTTAACTAATGTAATAAAGTACTTAAAGTTATGTCTGGCACATAGTGGGTTCATAAAAGTGATATCTATAATGATTATTATTAGAAGACATAGAATTTCTACGATGTTGATGCAATGAATCTAGCCATAATATACCACAGAAATATGCATTCTGCAGAAATGTGGAGGTAAAACTAATTGCAAAATTGCTACAAAAGCTTTTTTTCTCATTTATTTATTTCTAGGTAAAGGAAAAACAAGAATCAGAACTGAAACTCAAATCATTTGCTCCTCCATATGTATGTAATGTGATATTTTAAAATTATGATGCTAATTTTTAAACTCCAGTTTTTTATTTTAAAACTAATTCTCAAAATTTCCTGTATGTTTTAGGCTCTTCAACCAGAATTGTATTTGCTTCCTATAATGGACCATTTAGGAAATGTATATTCAGCATCAACAGTTACTGTAGATGAGCGGCAGAGTAATAATGATGTTGCTGAGGTTGATGGAACAGTTCTCAGACCAGTTAGTATAACTTTGTCAAAAGAAGAATCTGGAAGAGATCCCAGTTTGTTAGAAAACACTTTGAAAGAACTTCTTAACAAGAATCAGGAAGAAGGTGAATTGTACTAGTCTAGAAAAAAAAGATTATTACACTACATTTTACCAGTCAAGTCTGTAAGGACATTCTGGGCAAACCTAGCTTTACAAATAGAGGCAAAAGA
The DNA here is from genome assembly GCF_030435755.1 of Ochotona princeps. Classification (NCBI taxonomy): domain Eukaryota; kingdom Metazoa; phylum Chordata; class Mammalia; order Lagomorpha; family Ochotonidae; genus Ochotona; species Ochotona princeps. Next base: position 71,188,853 of record NC_080833.1, read on the forward strand.
AAAACAAAGCAACAGTTCCGTTTGGAGATTTTTAAAAATAAGCTTTTCTAGATAGGAAAACAAAACAATTTAAGTACTTAAAAAGAAAATCAAAATAGTTATAACAAACTATCACCTTTACTGCTCTTAAAATAAAAGGTTTCAGATAAAATTAAGGATATAGTGGAAAAATAAAGTGTTTACTATATAAGAATTTAGTTTTATTTGGAGGCCAGAGAATCATATCAAAGAAAATGGTGTGAAATGAAGGAAAACAACTTAATGTTTGGGGATATGTGTATCTCCAAGAAATTTTAGATTTTTATCTGATTACACAAATCAATTTAGTGTAACGTTATTTTTAAAAATTAGATAATTTTTAAATTATTAAAATTAAGTTTATAAATGTATAAGTGAAGCTGATTATACTCTAAAAATCAGTAAAAGTCAACTGAACTTTTTATATTACATAAGGAAATAAGCTGAAGAAAAAGCAGATATGTGATAATATTTCAGAAAAATTAATGAAAAGATACAAGTAAAAAGTAAATTTATGTTTGGTCATAAAAGTTTTAACTATATGCATAATTTTAATAATGTGAATTTCCCACATGTTTTTAAGGATTTTCATATGATTTAAACTTCTGTAAATTAAGTGAATCCACTTGAAATGATTGACAATATCTTTTAGAGCTGTCAAATATGCTAGTTCTTACCTGGTTATGTTTTGTGTTCTAGCTTTAAGCTTCTCCCAGTGATTTTCCAAATTTAGCACTTTCTTTAATCTTAGGCACATTAATATTCATTATTTTTTACTTAACACCAGTGGGATGCTCAGCAAGATTCTTTATTTTCTGTGTCTTCCCATGATTCTGTTTTGAGGAATAAAGGAGCTAGAAGGAAAAACACCTGGAATCAAAAATGCTGAGTGGAATCCCAACATTCCTGTACAGTACAAGATCAAGGGGTAAAGAGATGAGCAGTTGCCTTACATGAAGTAGCAAGCAGTGTCATATATCACTTGTTGGGCTATTGGCTAAATCCCCAGGTTATACTATTTGTACAAAATCTCTGCCAAAAAAAAAAAAAAAATTGGCAGATGTTTTAAATTCTGTTAATTCCATGAAAATATTTTAAATGCTAATAATTTATTGGTGTTTACTCAAAAATTATTTTAGTGGGAAGATATTATTTTCTGATTAGTAAGTATAAATTACACTCTTACTTTATGCTCAATAAATATAAAGAAGAAAATAAAAATTAGCAATACTTCTATCACCCAGAAATAGCTTCTGTTAGTATTTTCATATATATTTCTCTAGTTACTGTTTCCTATTGTTATATGTAATTTGTGTATATATAATTTTTTTTAGTTTTTCAAAGTTAAGAATGTACACAAACTCCTTTAATAGTGCTTTTATTTTTGTGGCCTGCATTTTGGCACAGTAGGTAAAGTTGCCACCTGTGATGCTGTCATCCCATATGAGCGCCAGTTTGTATCCCAGGTGCTCCACTTTGATCCTGCTCGCCACTAACAGCCCGGGAAAAGCAGCTGAAGATAGACAAGTGTTTGGCCCCTACTGCTCATGTGAGAGACCCAGAAGAAGCTCCAGGGCTGTCCTAGCCCTGACCATTGCAACCATCAAGATAGATGGAAATTCTTTTTTGGTCTCTCCCTCTCTCTCTCCCTCTGTATCTCTAACTTTCAAATAAAAGTAAAATTTAAAAATAAATCTTTAGTTTGGTGGGGTGGGGGCAGTAGTGTAGCACAGTATTGAGTGCCAGTTTCAGCTCAGGCTGCTCTGCTTTTAATCCGTCACTTGCTAATGTGCCTGGGAAAGCAGAAGAAGATGGCCCATGTACCAGGCTCGTGCCACCCCAATGGGAGACCCAGATGGAGTTCCAGGAGCCTGACTTTGGCCTAGCCTTGCCTTGACTTCTTTGGCATTTTGGGAAATGAATCAGTAGATAGAAGATATCTCTTTCTGCCTCACTTTTTCTCTTTGTAACTCTGCCTTTCAAATAAGTAAATCTTAAGAAAAAAATATTCTTTAAAAAATGTCTGTATCATAGATACTGCATTCATCATTGTCAAATTCCTTTTGTTACATTTTCTCTCCCGACCCTGTGTTAACTTACTTACTGTTATGAATGGTGCTATGAACAACACTTTTCTAAATGCAGTTTTACTGATTTGTCCTGTTTCCTTTTTTTTAAAGTTTAACTGCCGCTTGTTATCTGTTTTTCTTCTTAGAAAACTTTTTAACCTCATTTTTCCCTCTGGCCACATTCTCTTCCTTCTCCAATAATGATAACTACGATATTACTTTTGTGGAAAATTATTTTTATTTTCATGTTTTTCTTTATACTTTTACAACCATCTTACATACATTTTAACGTATGGCTTTGTTTTGTTTTAATGTTAGGTAGGTAGGTAGGTGGAGGATGTGTTGTATTCAGCTGTGTTGTCACATGTAATATTGCATTTTATTTTATTTTTTATTTTTACTTTTTACAAAGGAAACTAAGTACCAAATTTATTTCATCTAGTCATGGTGTCTTCAGTTTGAAGCAAATCAGAGGTAAACACACATACACACAAACATAAAACAGCTTGGGATTGCTTAAAAGACAGAGGCTTTTGATTATAGGTGAGCAGGAATAGAAATTAATATTTTGTTTTATAATAAAATTATATAAAAAACCATGAGACAGAGAAGAGTGCATTGAAACACTTAAAATAGCCAAAGAACACCACCAATACGTACTAGAATCTCCCAGCCAGAATTCTATATCCATTAAAATTATGTGACGTTGAAAGAGGGGGAGTGGTACTATGGCATAGTAGGCTAAACCTCTTCCTGAGGTGCTACTGATTGGACTTTCAACTGATCTACCTTTTTTTCTTGACTATGGTATTTTTTTCTTTTTTCCCCATTTTTCATTATCATTATTTTATAATACAGTTCCGTAGGCTCTGGGATTTCCCTGACCCTCTCCCCAAAACCCTTCCTTCCCCAACTGATTTCCCATACATTATATAATAATATAGTTCTTCATGAACAGTCACGAGTCCATTATTGCAGGCATGAACAATGACAGACAATCCAGCATCCTATTGTAAAGATAAATTCAACATTTTAATTGGGAGTCCATCTTTGGTCTGGAAGTACAGATGCATACTGCATTGCATCCTCACATCTGGATGATAGTCTCCATTAAACAGTTATATATTCCATTAAAAGCCACAAACAAAATCAACAACATGAAGAAAGAGAAATTTACAGTACCATGAAGTTAAATAACATGCTGAATAACTGATGTGTTCCCAGGAAAATGAAAAATGAAGCACCTTTTTGAAGAAAATGATGCTACTGTATGACCTATGATTTAGTGAAGAATTTGAGAAAAAAAGTTTTGAAAAACTGAAAATAAAAACAAAAACATCAAAATCCATTTCTTTCTATAGACAACAGATAGATGGGGTTTGTTTTTTGATCTAGTCTACTAATCTATGATATTTGGTTGATGGGTTTAAGCCTTTTACATTCATGGTTAATATGAACAGATGGTAATTTGGTCCTGTCATTTTAGTAATGTGTTGTTTGATTTAGTCTTCTATTGTTATTTTACTGGGATATTCTTCACTTTTGCTTTTGGTTTTGGTGGGTGCTATTCCTTTTCTCTGTCAAGAGAACATCTTTAAGTATCCTTTGTAGGGCAGGTTTGGAAGAGGCATATTCTTTTTACTTTTCTTTGCTTTGGAAGAAATTTATTTCATTTTCAAAGACAAAGTAAGGCTTTGCTGGGTACATAATTCTGGGCCTACAGTTTTTTGCTTTTAGAATCTGGAATATGTCATTCCATTCTCCTCTGGCCTATAATGTTTCCTATGAGAAGTCAGCTGAGAGCCTGATTGCCATTCCTGTGCAGGTCAATTGATTTTCTCTTTTCATGTGCACATTTAAGGATCTTTGTCCTATGTTCAATTGAAGAGAGCTTGATTATCATGTGTTGGGGTGAAGGTCAGTTTTGGTCAATTCTAATGGGGATTCTGTGCCCCTCTTGGATGCTGTTTCCCAATTCTTTCTCCAAATTAGGGAAGTTTCCATTTATTTTTTCATTGAATACAACTTTAAAACCAACACATTTTTGTATATGATTCCTAAATGTACGTGTGCAAGAGGAATGGCATTGAATTCACATGTTCATCTTTACGAGACAATGTCCATGTGTTTCCGCAGTAGCTGTACTGAGGTGCAAATTCTTAAAGTTCCTATTGAGCAAAAATATTATTATATCAGACAATTTTCTATTTCTCTGCTATAATTCTGGTTAATTTCTTCACATCTTCCTTCCAATGTTGTTTTAGTCGTGTTAATCTGTTAAAAATTTTTTTCATTTGATTTAGTAATTAAGGTATTTCACGTTTTTTCCTCAAGTTTGTCTTTGGTTGGATAATTTTGGAGGCCTTATAGTGGCTTTTTGGATTTTTTGGATCTTCCTGAAATGCTGATTTAGTATCTTTTTATTTTTCTGTTCTTTTAGCATGGGTATCACATATAAAAATTCACTGCTGTTTTAGTGAATCCACAATTTAAAGTATAATGAATAAAGATTTTAGAAGAAAATTTATGTGTATGTATAATTCATTTTATATTTCAACTTGTGACTTGCTTGCCTTTTTACTTTGATTCTTTTGAAAAGCCTTGATTTTGCAAGCATACCGTTCAGACACTGAGAGAGGAGAGTGATATCTGCAGGCTTCTGCAGTTTCTGTACACATTTTGAAGCTATCCTCAGTACATGTGTATTTAGAATTATTGTATCTTCATGAATCCTTTATTATGTAACATTTGTCATGCCTTTGACAATAGTCTTTAAGTTTACTAGTCTAATATTAATAAAGGTGCTCTAGCTTTCCTTTTTTAAAGATATATTTATTATATCTTGAAAGAACAATAGAGAAAGAGAGATCCTCCATTCCCATGGCTCACTCCCTAAATGGTCACAATAGACAGAGCTGAGCCAACCCATGGGCCAAGAGTCAGGAACTCTATCCTGATCTCTGATGTGGGTGTTAAGGACCCACATGCTTGAGCTGTCTTTGGCTGCCCTACCAGGCTCATTAACAGGAAGCTGCATAGCTGGGACTCTACCTGGCACTCCAATATTGGATGCCAGTGTTAAAGTAGTGGCTTTTATTTGCTTCTGGGGGTTTGTCTGCTAATATTTTATTAGTATTTTGAGTAGAAAATTTCGCATTTCTTCCTATTCAATCTTACCTTTTACTTTTCTGAAATTTGAGCTATCTTCCTTTTTGGAAAATTATGACTGGTGAGATATGCAAAGTTTATACCTTATAAATACATTAGAGTTGAAGCAAAACTACAATTTGAGCACCACTAATTCATAAAAATATTCCCAAACCCAAATAACTACCAAACATGAAACAATTGTAGTCACAAGAATTTTAGATACAGGGTAGGCAGTGCATACTGATTTCTCCATTTGTACGTATTTAAAGGGGTATTACAGTAATTATATGCTATTCTTTCACATAAGCTTGTGTTCCATAGCTCTTATGATATGGCTCAACTTTTAACACACTAAATTTTTTGTATTACTTTTATTTGAAAGGCAGAGAGAGAGAGATGTTTCATCTGCTGTTTATAAGTGCCCACGCAGGGCTGGGTTGAGACCTGGAAATGAATCTGGTTTGTCCATGTAAATAGGTGTATCTAGCACTTGAACTACCAGCTGCTGCTTCCCAGGGTGCACATTAGCTGAAACCTGGAATGGAGGAGGAAGCCAAGACTTGAACTTGGGCAGCCTGGTAGAGGATGCAGACATCCAAACATTGTCATAACTATTGTGGTAAAACATCCACCCCAACTTTAACACATTTAATGTTTGACTTCATTATTTCCAATAAGTAGGCCTTCCTGATTTTGTTGTTGCTGTTTGTTGATTTATCCGAGTTACAGAAGGAGAGGAAGAAATAAAGAAAGAGAGAACTTCCATCCAGTGGTTCACCCTCCAGATGACAATGGCCAGGGCTGGGCTAGGCTGAAGCCAGGAGCTTCACTGGGTCTCTTATGTGGTGGCAGTGGCCCAACCAGTTATCTTGTCAAATTGTTTTTATTTCTAATCTCCTTTACAATCTCTTATTTACTATGTTGTCATCAATCCTTTCATGTCATTTTCTTTATTTACTTTTATTTGTTTGAAAGGCAGAGAAAAAGAGGTGTCTTCCGTCCGCTCATTCACTTCTGTCCACAACAGCCAGGGCTTGACCAGGCTAAAGCTAGAAATCCAGAATTCCATCAGGGTTTTACACTGGATGGCAGTTACTCAAGTACTTGAACCATAACTCACTGCCTTGTAAGGTATACATAAACAGGAAGCTACAATCAGAAGCAGAATAGCATCTCAAACCCAGGCATCCAGAATGGTATCAACTGCTGCACTAAACGCTTGCCCCCCATCATCATCATTCTTACACATCAGATTACCTTGAAAGACTCTGGTTACTGCTTGAATCCTGAGCTTATTAAAATAGAATGAAAAAAATATTCCTCCTCTGACTTCCAAGCCAGCTAGAATCTATGACTGTGCAAATTTTTCACTTCCTACCCCAAGAAGCTTCCTTCATGTATCTCATGGTACGAATGGAGCCTCCATGATCTACTTCATGTGGTTATTTTTAGCTATTATTACTGTCACTATTACTATAGTATGTAGGTAGACAGGAATAAAAACTACCATGGACTGGTATTTCTGGAAAGGTAGGTAAGGATTTTCATTTCAGAAACCTTATTTACAAAATTAAGCAATTTAATAGGCATTGGTAAACCATTTCAAGGCTTTAAACCATTTCAAGGCATAATAGGATTTTTTTCTAGAAATAATGGCTTAGACTGCAGAACTGAAAGAATATATATATTTAGGCTGTAAGAACCTGAAGTAGGAGAATATTGGTTGAAAAGTAATCAGAGCTTGGAATCAACAGCACTTTAAGGATTGGGCAATGTGTTAGGTGTTTTAATTGTGCTGTGCCATTTTCGAACTAAGGAAATTGAAAATAGAGAAATATCTAAAGCTGTAACTTCTATGACAGTGCCAGGCTTTGAGGTCTTGTGTCTGTTACAAAAGCCTTTGCTTTATGATACTATACAAACTGAAGTTTTCACTACTGATAAAAATGTTGCATATATTACCACCATATTCCTTTCACGTACACTTCTATTTGTTTATATTCATCTGTCTTCTGTTGTGAAAACAGCTTACAATTCAAAACTTAGTGTCACAATTTTCACTGCCTTTTCTGTGACCCCAGTTACAGCTATCTAGCAGATTATCTAGCTCCAAAAACTTATAGTTCTGAAACACTGTATTATTTCTTTCTAAAGTAAATAGGCTTGGTTTTCTCTTATTATGTTATATAGGTGCTGCAGAGCAGTGCCTCATGCTCTAGCTGTTACTAGGAGTAAGATATATATTCTATATTCCTATCAAATTGTAATTCAGACTCTACAGAGTTTTGTAGTGCTATTTGTTGCAGAGGGGTGGACAGAGGCTTTTAAACAGCTACTATTTCCATCTTTTCATTTTACATTGAAAAGATCTTTTAGAAAATTCTATACTTGCTGTCCTTTAATGACCATACTGATTCCAATTAGGAAAGAAATGGTAGCAGACAAACTAAAACTAATAAGGGGTTCAAATTACAAATTATTGCGACAATTCTTGTAAAATGACGTTTCAAATATTAGTTTGACTCTTTTTTTCTAGATTTTTTTTCTCCATAGGAAGAAAAAAGCCTACATTAACAGATCATGTAGAATATTGATGTAAATATTTTTAAGAGAGATGACAAAATTCTGTTACAATGAAAGGATATTTCATAAATTAAAATGTTATTTCACAATAACACCTGACATTTTAGGCTTTGTATTTACATTGGTATTATCCAGAGGTTCCTCGGAGCAATATTTCAAAAGAAGCTTTTAACAAAAACTTTCTGGAGAGAAAACAGTTTGAGAAAAGTCCATCATATCACCATTCAGATTCAGTTTGTATAGAGATAGAAGTGCTATGAAAGGAAAAGAGAGGGCCCGGCGGCGTGGCCTAGCAGCTGAAGTCCTTGCCTTGAACCCGCCCCAGGATCCCATATGGGCGCCGCTTCTAATCCCCGCAGCTCCACTTCCCATCCAGCTCCCTGCTTGTGGCCTGGGAAGGCAGTTGAGGATGGCCCAATGCGTTGGGACACTGCACCCGCGTGGGAGGCCTGGAAGAGGTTCCTGGTTCCCGGCATTGGATCGGCGCGCACCGGCCCGTTGCAGCTCACTTGGGGAGTGAATCATCGGATGGAAGATCTTCCTCTCTGTCTTTCCTCCTCTCTCTGTATATCTGACTTTGTAATAAAAATAAATCTTTATAAAAAGAAAAAAAAAAAAGAAAGGAAAAGAGAGGGCTAGCCTGATAGCTTAATTGACTAATCCTCTGCCTGCCAAGCACCAGCATCCCATATGTCCTAGTCCCCACTTGCTATCCGGCTCTCTACTTGTGGCCTGTGAAAGCAGCAGATGATGTCCCATCCATATGGCAAGTTCTCAAAGCTCCTGGCTTTAGATAGGCTGAACTCTGGCCACTGCGGCCTATTGGGGAGTGAACCAGTGACTGAAGATCTTTCTCTGCCTCTCCTCTCTGTAAATTTACCTTTCCAATAAAAATAAATAAATCTAAAAAAGCAAAACAAAACAAAAACCCCAAAACAAAAAACACATTGCAAAAGGAAGAGAGAGAGAGAGAGAGAGAGAGAGAAAGGGAGAGAGAGAAGTGTGTGTGTGTTGTGTGTGTAGGGTATTACGTTCCTGTTTAGTGTTGCTTTATTGAATGCTTCTCCAATTGAATTAACCAAAGAATTTTCTTTCCATATAAGCTAAAGTTTCAGGAAATTCACTTTGGAATTATAGTTTTGCATCTGTGTAGTGAAGCTCGTGGAGATTCTGAAACATATAGGACAAGATTATAATGTATACACACAAAAACAAAATTTTATTTTAGTATTTTCTTAATATTCTGAACTTTATTTGCCATGAATGAAAATCAACATCAGCTGGGGAAAAAGACGTTCGAAAACAAAGCCAGACTGCACAAAATCAAATTGGAAATTCTGAGTTGCCAGGATCATTGGAAGATTCAGATAATGATTATTGTAGCATTAAAAAAAGGTAATTAGTACAGATGCTGACTCCACATGCTATACTCTGAACTGTAAGAAAAAGAATGGGGTATCCAAAATAGTTTATGAGGACTTTTAATCAGAACAAATATATGAATGAGTTTAATGATATTTTTAATTAAAGTTAATCTTGATTCTCTATTGTTAAATTGTTCCAAAATTAATGGGTGATAACTTCTTGCATTTATTTATATTATATTATTTATGTCATCAGAAGCAACCTGACCAGAGAAAAATGTCTGTGATTATTTGTTTTTGTAAAAACAAATTCATCTCAAATTCTTGGTTGTAGGAAAGCTGATCAATATGCTTGTATTTCACATTGATATAATTTCATTCAAAATTAGAGTATTGAGAATTTTGTAGAGATTTGAAATTAAGATGAAATTTTAGTTGTGCATTCACAAAAAATCTATAAACAAAACAGATTTTTTTCTGATTTCATATTATTTTTTAAATAATCTTACTTAGTTGATCAGGGTACAAAGGGTCAAGGACTACAGGAAAGTGGGTAATACCATTTTTTTTCCACACTAATATCATCATTTTTTCCAAAACAGATTTCTAAAACTTCCAGATATTTTACCTTGCCATAGAAATTGAACTTGAATCTTGTATGATAATGTAATATGATTTTGTTGGCTGTGTTAAATGTAGTTTCTGTTGATTATTACTTTGAATGTAAATATGGTAATGATCTCAGGCTTACTTAAAAGAATTATGTTTGTGTTTATAAGTCATCAGGTAAAATACATAAAATGTAAAAAGCTAATATTCATGATTTTATGTTTTAACATTAATTTTAAATCTGTCACCCTTTTAAGTCAGTTTATTTGGAAAGATGATGATGATGCAGCTCTCAGAAGACAGAACGATCAGGTATGATTTGCAAATTTTTGTTCAAGTGTGGCATTGCTAAATATATAGAAATTAAAACTAAAATATCTAAGTTCCCTTGTGATATACTTTTAAAATCACTATTGGCAATGGTAGTTCAATTTTCATTTCTGCTTTTTTTTAAGATTTATTTGTTTTTATTGCTAAGTCAGATATAAAAACAGGAAGAGAGACAGAGAGGAAGATCCTCTGTCCAATAATTCACTCCCCAGGTGACCTCAATGGCCATCCGAATGCTGCACCGACCTGAACCCAGGAACCAGGAGCCAGGAACCTCTTCCAGGTTTCCCACAAAGGTGCAGGGTCCCAAGACGTTGGGCCGTCCTCAACTGCTTTCCCAGGCCACAAGCAGGGAGCTGGATGGGAAGTGGAGCTGTGGGGATTAGAAGCGGCGCCCATATGGGATCCCGGCAGGTTCAAGGCGAGGATTTTTAGCTGCTAGGCCACAGGGCCAGGCCCGAATTTTCATTTCTGCATTTTTGATAATAGACAATATGCACAAATATGAAGGGGGAAAATATTTTACATTAACACTTCCTGATCATCTCAAATTTAGTAACTAGTCTTTCTTAAAAACTGACTGATCAATTGATTGATTTAGAAAGGCAGAGAGGAGAGACAGAGATCTATTCACTGGTTCACTCCCAAAGTGACCACAACAGCTCCTATAAGGGGTACAGGTGCTGCAGGCAGAGACTTAATTTACTACACCACTGACAGTAGGAGTATAAATTAGTATACACATTACAGGAAACAGTATGGAGATTCTTTAAAACATAAAAGACAGAAATACTGATGCAATAACTCTGTAACTGGATACTTGTTTAAAGGCAAGGAAATTGGCCTGTGAAAGAGGCATTGGCACCCCTGTATTCACTGCAGCACTTCTCACAATAGTCAAAATATAGACTCAACTAAAGTGTCCATCAAAGGCTGGCACTCTGGCAGGTATCCCAGAGAGGTCGCTGTTCCAATCCAGGCTGCTCCATTTCTAATACAGCTTGCCTCAAGTCCACAGGGGAAAACATTAACCTTCCACTTGGGAGACTGGATAAAATTCCTGGCTCCTGGCTTTGGCCTGACCCTGGCTGTTGCAACCTCATCAGGGGAGTGAACCAGCAGAGGGAAAACCTTTGTCTTCCTCTTTTTCTGCACTTTGCCTTTTGAAAGAATAAATTTTAAAATGAGCAGTCTATAAAGTAAATTAAGAAAAAATTTTATCCAAAACACAAAAGTATCAAAAATGTTTGACAATAAGATGCTGGAATTGGCCCGGCGGCATGGCCTAGCGGCTAAAAGTCCTGGCTTTGAGCATGCTAGGATCCCATATGGGCACCAGTTCTAATCCCGACAGCTCCACTTCCTGTCTAGCTCCCTACTTGTGGCCTGGGAAGGCAGTCAAGGACGGCCCAATGCCTTGGGACTCTGCACCCGTGTGGGAAACCTGGAAGAAGTTCCTGACTCCTGGCTTCGGATCGGCGCAGCACTGGCTGTTGCTATCACTTGGTGAGTGAATCATTGGACAGAAGATCTTCCTCTCTGTATCTCCTTCTCTGTATATCTGACTTAGCAATAAAAATAAATAAGTCTTTAAAAATAAGATGCTGGACTGTCTGCTATTGTCTGTATTGGCAATGTTAAGAAACACTTAAATAGAAGAATTATGAACTTATGACTGCTTATGAAGGACTACACTACTGTAATAATATGGGAGAAATAAGTTGGAGGAAGGGAATTTGGGGAAGGGGTAGAAGAAATCCAAGAGCCTGTGGAATTGTACCATAGAATTAAGTTGAAAAATATATATATATATGCATATGTATATTTAAAAATTATGCTTTGGCTTTGATACCAACCTGATTTTTTCTTTGTAAACTGATTTGGGTGTTTTTGCCTAAAAGTCAAAAGATTCTTTTTGACTATGTTTATCATGCTGTATCTTTGCTGAGAATTCTAAATCAGGGTTTTTTGTTTTTTTATTTTCTTTTCCCCTGTACATAGTGGGCCCTTTTCAGTATGAAAGTAAGGGCTTATTTTTTCCTTTCCCCCCCCCTTACTTCTTTTCTTTAAAGATTTATTTTTTTATTTGAAAGAATTGCAAAGAGAGAGGGAGAAACAAAGTGACAGATATTCTATCTGTTGGTTTACTCCTTAGCTGGCTGCAACAGCCAGCGCTGGGTCAGTCCAGAGCGGGGAGCTTCATCCAAGTCTCCAGTGTAGGTGGCAGGGACACAATGTATAATGCCTAAATTATAGTGGAACAGATAATCTGTTTTCTACAGGCCACTAGGGACCTGGATGGAAATGGAGCAACTGGGATATGAATCAACACCCATATGCTGGCCAAGACTTTGTTTCAATAATGTTTTTAAAATTATAACTTTAAATATATCTTATTACCTTTTGTCTTTCAAGGACCACAATTAGTCTTGTCTTAGGTATCTTTAACCTTTTGTATTGCATTCGTCTTTGAAACATCTTATTATTTATGTTGCATTTATGTGGCCCCTATTATTTTTCTTTATTAGTTTTCTTATAATTTTTGTCATATCTGTCCTATCTTAGATAGCTTCTGATTTACCTAACTATGAGACAAATTATTTTTCTTAATTTCTTTCTTTTATTTGGCCAATTTACACATCTTCTAGTTTCTCCTGTTTGTTAAAAAAGATTTCTTTTTTTTTTTTTTTTTTTTTTGATTGAGTGGCAAAGTTACAGAAAGAGAGAGGGGGAGAAATAGATATTTTCCATCCCCTAATTCATTCTCTAAATGGCCGAAATGGCCAAGGCTAGAGCTGGGCAGATTGTCCAGTTACATCACAGCTGTTTTGTTTTTAGTTCTGAGTTTAGATTTGATTAAAAAGTTGCTGTGTGGATATTTATTTATGGTGCTTATTTTTACTCTGTTTTTTTATTCTTGTTGAGCGAAATAAGGAGTGTTTGGTGGCTTATTTTGTTTCTTAGAGCAGGTGCACCCTCTTCTGTTGCCGTAGTAAAATGCAAAGGCATTTTTTCTTCCTTCCTTCCATGCCTCTTTCCTTGCTTCTGACCTTGTTCTCTTGCCCAACTTACAGTGAAATGCAGAGTCTGGAGCAGGGGAAACTAAAGCAATGAACACAGAATTGGAACTTCATTTCCCTATAAGTGAGATAATGCATTGCTGATAGGCATTGTCAAATACAGAGATATGAAAAAAAGACATGATTTTCATATTTTCTTACAGACAGGTGAAAAAGATTATATCAGCCCACCAGATCTTATTAATTTTCCTTCACTTGCTTGTCAACCTGCTATTTCTTCAGCAATAACTGATCCCTCTTTTTCACAGATTGAAAGTAAGTGTTGTGACCTCTAAGAACAGATGTTATGTTACTGGAAATGTAATTATTTTATGTGTACAGAGTTTCGGTATGGGAAGATTAAAGTTCTGAAAATGGATGTTCTGAAAATGTTGCTGGATGTGCAACAGTGTGAATTGTCTTCATGTCACTGAATGTACACATGGAAATGGTTATGCTGCTAATATTTTCTGTAGATAAGGGGCAATCAAACAGTTCATGGAAAGTATAGATTATAAAATAGCTGTGCATGATTTTTAAAAATTCTTGGCACCAAGTGAACTTAACTCCATTTCCATGAACGTCTCTTTTATTATTTTAAAAGCTGATGTTAATTTTATAATGACCACCGCTGCATGTGGTCTCTAAAAGTGTTTCATTTTAAATATATTCTTGATATGCATTTTCCATGGAAGCTGTAAATAACATAACTTTGGATCCAAAGTAACTGCCAAAATAATTAGGGGGAAAAAAAAGAAAGAACAGGTGAGTATAATTGCTTGAGTTTTTCCTGGTTTGTACACATATATAAATGCACAAGATACACTATTTTATAAATCCCTTGTGTATTGCTCTTTAATGCTAAAATCACTCCTCTACATTTTCCATGTAGGTAAACACAGAAGAGTAAGAGTTTTGAGTAAACTTTATTTGCTCCTTTAGACATTTAAGTTTTATACTCTCTTTGACTATTAACCCTCTTCAACTTTTAGACATTGATGAAAATGAATTATAATCTTTTTAGGAGAGAAGATTGTTGAACAAATGAAACAAGTAAAAGAAGAAAGAAGACATCTGGAAAGAATTAGAGAAGTACTATTAAAAAAAGTTGAAAAATTATTTGAACAAAACAAATTGAAACGATATCATGGTACAGTTAATTACATATCTCTGAAGTTTTACAGATTTAATTTTGGAATAAATAACTTACGATTAATATTTGGTGTTTTATAGCTTAAGTGGCACATGATTAACTGTAACATAGAAAACGTGAAATCATTTTTCAACTCTAACAGTGAATACGTAAGGATTGGGAAATAAAAGCTCAAATATTTTTGTAACAGATTCATTCATTGGTTTATTTTTTTCCATTTTTCACCATTTTCTTTTAATAGACAATCTTGCACCTGCTCTTGTGAGTCTTAGGAATTAATAATGGGGCAAACATCTGGACCAGTGCTTTAGATATCACTTGAGATGCCTGCATTCTGTGTGCAAGTGTTTAAGCTCACCTCCTAGAATCACATCTGATTCCAACTTCCTGCTGGTGTTCACCCTGGGCTGCAGTGAGTGATAGCTCAAGTACTTGGGTCCCTGCCAAACATGTAGAAGGATCCTTTGGACTGGCAAGGCTTTGCCACTATGACTTCCAGGCATTTGGGGAGTAAACCAGTGGAAGGAAAACATCCCTTTTTTCTCTTCCTTTCCTTTTCAAATAAATAGAAGTAATTAATTAAGTTATACATCCCAATGAATGTTATGATAAAGGAATTACAAAATTCCATGGGGAGGGCCCAGTGCGGTGGCTCAATGACTTAATTCCTCTCCTGGCAACCACAGGAATCCCATATTGGTGCTGGTTCATATCCTGGCTACTCCACTTGCCACCCAGCTCTCTGCTTGTGTCCTGGGAAGGCACTAGAGGATGGTGCAAAGCCTTGGGACCCTGCACCTGCGTGAGAGACTCCAAAGAAGCTCCTGGCTCCTGGCTTTGGATTAGCTTAGCTCTGGCTTTTGTGGCCACTTGGGGAGTGAACCAGATGATAAAGATTTCTCTGTCTCTTCTTCTGTCTGTAGATCTGCCTTTCCAATAAAAATATATACGTCTTAAGAAAAAAGAAAGAAAGAAAAAGAAGCTAGCTAAGAAGAGAATCATAAAGAGTAATGAGGCAGAGCAGGAAATGCTTCGGCAGGGATTTCAGGGCAGGTTTCTCAGAGATTGTGTAACAGGATATGGGGGAAATAAACAGTTAAAATACTCTTATGTAAAGACACACACACACACACACACACACACACACACACACACACATTTCATCCACTGACTCACTCCCCAAATGGATGCAACAGTCAGGCCTGGCAGGCTGCAGCCAGTACTGCCTGGTGATTGATAATGCGTCCTGTAGGGTTCAGGGTTCCAAACACCTGAGCCATTCTCTGCCATGTCCCCCAGGACATTAGCTAGCAGCTTCTGGGTTGTAAGTGGAGCAGCCTGGACTTGAACTGGCATTCCCATGGGATTTTGACATCACAGTGCCTCTACCGATTGCACTGCAATGGTCTCAATTAATTAAAATATCAAGCTAAAGTTCCATGCAGCTATATAATGTTTATCAGTTAGTGTTATAATATGAAATTTTCAAATTTGGGGTTTTTATTTCCATGATATTCTAAAAGAAACCTGAGTATTATATTTGCATATAGCTTGTGTCCATTTTACATTTTTACTTAGAAGTTCCTTGTGTCAAAATAATTTCCTAAACTTGTTGTGTTTAACTCTGCTATCAACCAAGAATTCCAGGATTGAGAAACTCTGCCATATAAAAACAGGAGGAAATATTTAAAATAAATTTGATTTATAATGAATCAGAATCAGGTATCACCAAACATTACTCATTATGGGGGCTGAAAAAAATAGGGAAAATGATCTTTTAAAATGCATCTTTTTCTTTCACAGTTTTAATTGTATTGTTATTTCTTAAAAGATTATGCCAAAAATAATAAAATATATGCCCATTTAGGTATAGCTAATTTGGTTTTTGTATTTATTTTTAGTTTGTTTTTGAGAAAGAGACGGAGGAGGTGATCCCCTCCGTCTGGCTCACTCCTCAAATACCTGCAAGGTTGGACCCAAGCCAGGAGCCGGAAACACAATACAGGTCTTTTATGTGGGTGGTAAAAACCCAGTTGCTTGAGCCACCAGCCAGTGCCTCCCTAAAACTACATTAGCAAGAAGCTGGAATCAGTACCTAGACCCAGTGTCAAACCCAGACAGAGCTGTGTCAGGCACAGGCATCCTAACTGGCATTTCATGATCCCACCACAGTGCTGTGTTGTTGTCGTTGTTACTTTTTGTTTTTTAGTATGAAAGGCAGAGTTAGAGAAAGGAGAGACAGAAAGATCTTGGATTCCTCTTTTTCACTCCCAAAAGGCCAGAGATGAGTCAAACCAAAACCAGGAGCCAAGAACTTCCCCCAGGTTTCCCACAGTGGTGCACGGCTTCAGGGATTTGAGCCACTTTCCACTTCTTTCCCAGGTCACAAGCAGGAAGCTTGATTGAAATTGGAGCATCCAGGACATGACCCAGTGCCCACATGGGATGCCTGTGCTACAGGCAGAGGCTTAACCCATCATGTCATGGAACCAGCCCCCACAGTACTTTTTTTTTTTTAACATTTTTTAGAATCAATCACATGCTTAAAATAAAATATACTTGTGATTTATATTACTATTTTACTACATTTCTAGGCAATTTCTTTTTCTGCCTAACTAATCTTTCTCCCTTAGCTCTACTGTCTTTGGTTTATAAGGGAGGGAGAAGAGGAGAGGGGGAAGAAAATGAGTTGAATATACATTAATTCCTCATAAGATGAAAAATTTAATTTTTAAACCATGTTAAACCCAGCCTTTAATTTTTTTTTTGGTAGCCTGTGATAGTTGGAAGAAAAAATACCTTGAGACTAAGAAAGTTACAGCATCATTGGAGGAAGTCTTAACAAAGCTTCGAGAAGATTTGGAACTTTACTATAAAAAATTGCTGATGCAACTTGAAGCCAGGGAGATCAAGATGAGACCAAAAAATCTGGCAAACATCTCAGACTCCAAGGTATTAACAAATGTGTCCCTGTAGTATTAGAAAAGTCCTATTTAAAATGAGTGTCTTACATCTGTCAGAATTGAATTTGGAGGCTTTAGACGAGAGATTACCGAAATTTGAGTTAAATTTCCTTAAGATTCACGAGGAGGATGGCTGCTGAGCAAATCCAGTCAGCAATAATGCTCTTAAGAGCATAAGTAGTTCTAATGTCACCTTGTTACTTTTAGTGTGGTTTTCACTAGAAGACTCCACTGACATTTTTTTTTAAAGGATTTATTTTTATTTGAAAGATGGTTAAAGATAGAGAAGAGACAACAGTCTTCCATCCTGTGGTTCCACCCCAAATGGCCACAGCAACCAGAGCTGGGCAGGTCCCAAGCCAGGAGCCAGAGCTGGAAGACTCCTTTTTATGATAGTAGCAACAGAGTTGCCAAAGGCAAATAGGGCTATGTATCTCCAAAACAAGATGGGGAGTCTGTGGTCTCCCAAGATCACCCTGTCGTCAATAGTATCTGCTAAAGAATGCTATGTACCAGCGGATTTAGGCTAGATAGGCTCTACCTCTGTATGTACAGGTGCAGTCACATTTCCTGACTACAAAGGAGATGAAAGCCTAATTATATAGGGCAGGAGGCCAGCAGTGACCACTACAGTTACTGATGGTGTAAGAAAAGGTGAAAATTTGATTAGTTCACTTTTTCTTAAGATAATCTTGACTCTTAAGTCAGAGACATGAAATTTCATATTGAGTAACTATACCATATAATTAAATGACAAAATGTTGCAGAGACCACTTTAATAACTTGATTTTTGTTGAATTGATCTCACACAAAATGATATTTAAAGTAAGCAAATTATGATTAAACAAAAATGTAACTTTAGGCATGATGAAATGTTAAAACTTAATATTTTAGTTAATATAAAATCAATAAAGTCTTAAGTAATGGTTTTTCAATACTAATCATTTTTTTAAAATACAGCTGATACTTTATCCTTTTATCAAGTTCAGTATAAGAATATTTTCTTAAAGATAGTTTAAACTTCTTTAGTTAAGACTGTACCTTCATTAAGAACTTTTTTGGACAAAAGTAGCCAAAAATTCATATTTTAAGTAGATTTTCTTGTTTTTAATAAGCTTTTTATTCAAAATAGTAGCACTACTAAATATTTTAAAAACTATTTTAATGTGCTTCAGCTAGTAAGCCAACATTCCAGTTTCTGGTGTTTTTTTTTTTCAACAGTTTTATTGTTTTTATTAGGATTTATTTATTTGAGAGGCAGAATTACACTCCCCAAAGGGGACAACGGCAAGGGCAGGGCCAGGCAGAAGCCAGGAGACTTGGACTCTATCCAGATCTCCCAAGAGTGTCAGGGACCCAAGCATTTGGAACATCTTCCACCACTTTCCCAGGTACATTACCAGGGTGGTGGATCAGAATTCAAGGTACCAGGGACTGGAACCATTGCTCAGATGGGATGCTGTCATGCTAGACAGTGAGTTTCTTAACCCACTTTGCCACAATCGTGGCGCTCTGCATCTTTCTTTTTCTTTGTCTTTGTCTTCTCTTCTCTCCTCTCTTCTTTTCTTTTCTCTTCTCCCCTTTCTTTCTCTTCTCACCCTTTTCTTTCACTTTCTTTTAAGATTTGTTTTTATTTGAAAGGCAGAGTTACAAAAAACAGAGGCAGAGCTGGGAGAGGGGGGAGAGATTTTTCATTTGCTAGTTCACTCTCCAAATGGCTGTGACAGGGCTGGGCCAAGCTGAAGCCAGGAGCCCAGAATACCATCTGGGTTTCTCACATGGGTGGCAGGGACACAAGTACTTGTAACCTACACCACTGATTTCCCAGGAGCATTAGAAGAGAGCTGGGCACATTTGAGTTCCAACTGCTGCACTTTGGATTCAGCTCCCTACTGTTGCACATGGGAAAGCAGTAGAGAATGGCCCAAATCCTTGGGTTCCTGCATCCATGGTAAGAGAAGAAACTCCTGGCTCCTGACTTCAGATGGGGCCAGCTCTGGCCATTGCAGCCATTTGGGGAGTAAAACAGGTCATGGAAGATCTATCTATCCCTCTGTCTCGTTGTAATTCTGCCTTTTCAAAGTTTTTTTAAAATATAGAAGAAAAACAGGAACTGGATGGAAATGAAACATCTGGTACTTAAGATTTGTATTCATATGGGATGTTGGTGTTGCAAGTGGTAGTTTAACCCATTGCATTACAATGCTAGCCCAATACATGTGTCAAGTTCTAAAGTTTTGTTGGTATATTAAGCCTAACTTATTCCTTTTATACTAATAATTTCTGACTTTATACTGACAATTTAATGGTAACTTTTATAAGCATGTTTCTTTAGATAGGAAATTAATAATGGTGGTAGAGCAGGTGAGAAATAATCCACAAAATTGAAGAAATTACCAGAACGTAAGAAACAGGAATTTACTCCAAAGAAATATTTGTTTTATGGAATAGCTTGTTTTAGTAATTTGTCTGTTAGTATTTGTTACAACTTCATAATTTATGTTTGTAAAGCAGTATATATTGTTAAAATGCTATATACTATTTATAAGTATATAAAATATTAAACTGAGTACATCTTTATATATCTCACACAGAATTACCTTATAATCCAAATCACAGAGGTACAGCATGCAATTGACCAACTTAAGAGAAAATTGGATACTGACAAAATGAAACTCATAATAGAAGTTAAGGTAATTTAAATATCTCCTTATCAAGATTGTCTTGAAATAAAACATTTCAGTGTTTCTTAGATATCTGTTCAGTTATTAAGTGTTAGAAGGTGCTTTTTTTGTATGTTGGGTTTTGGTTTTTGTTTGTACTAATTACATATTGAGTGTAACATTTTGAAGCTCAAAAAAATTTGTATTGTCTATTTTTACAAAGGGTTCAATTGTATTATTATATAAAAGGGCATTTCAAAGTTTGTGGAAATTGGAATTGAATCTGAGCATACAAGGAAGGAGTCTTCAAAAAGTTCATGAAAATGTCAGTTATGAAAAATAGGATGCATGGATTTCAAGATGGCTAAATATATTTTAATTTCAGAAATTATCTCATAACATATATCATAGATAAGATGTTAATTAAGCAGTATTTATAACCTACATATTTAGCAAAGCAATGGAATCACTGAAGGCAAATGAGAGAAGCTAGATAAAATAATCATATTTTCATAACAGTTATGATATACTTTTAAAAAGGTAAGATGATGCTCATTTTTGAAAGATAATTGTTTTTACAGATGAGAAAACAAGCAGTTTCAGATTTACGAACACTGAAAGCTGAACTGGCACAGAAAAAAATTAATCCATCTTTACAGTCTCAATTAGGTATGTAAATTCAAAATTTTACTTGTTAAAGATGTAAATTTTATTGTTCTTGGAAATATTCTATATAAATCATAAGATTTATTTTTCTTCACTTTAATAGATTATGAAGTATTTTTGGAAATATTGATTGTAACATGTAGTAGAATGATTGCTATCTGTTTCTGAAGATTGCAACTCTATTACTTCTTATTCTCCAATACTATGTTTTATAATTATTTTCATTTAAAAAATTTTAAATTTATTTATTTAAAAGGCAGAGAGGCAGAGATCTCCCAATTGCTGTTATTTCACAAATGCCTGCAACAGCCTGGGCTGGTCCAAGCTGAAACCAGGAAGCAGGAGTTCAATCTGAGTCTCTCATGTAGGTGGCAGGGGTTCAAGTATTTGATCCATTCCTTGCTGTCTCCCAGGGCGTGCATTAGCGGGAGGCTGGGATCTTGAGTAGAGTCAAGACTAGAACCCAGGCAGCCCATGGGATGCAGGCTTCCCAAGTGAAAAATGCTGCACCAAACCCCTATCCTTACTTCTTACTTTTAATCTTACAATTTAAGAAGAAATATGAAAGTAAACTCTAAATTACAGAGAAAATTACACTTTAACAGTTACTAATAACATTTGCATGAGAACAGATTTACTCATTTTATCTTAATTTAAAGCAATTTGGATATGATAGAATAGGATATTAGCTTATATCCAATCAAAGAGATTAGTATCTGTGAATTTATTTTAGTCATATAAAAATGCATAAAATATTTAGCTATAAAATGGTTATTTTAGAACTATGAAACGATTCAATATGTACTATGTAATTAGTTCATTTTACTGTCATAAATATAAAAATAGGAAATGTAATTTTATAATAGATGTTTTAATGATTATTTATTTTAGTTGGGATAAAGGAAAATGCTTACAGAAGGCAAGATTTATGTAAATCTAGGGTTCAAAGATGCACATTTTAAATATTTATGTTAGCAGGAACTAACGTAAGTGCAAAATAGTGTTGTCCTAAACTGCCTTGAAAAAGAGAACAGAGACTTCATCACATGTAGAAAAGTTCTTCACATAAAATTAATCTTTAGAAAGGGAAGACTAATCAGTGTTTTCAGACAGTCAAAAATAAAATCCAGATATGGAAAAAAAGCTATCTAATAAATTATAGATGTCCATAAATGAAGGGATATGAATAATTAGAAACATAATGATATTTAATAAAATGAAGCTCTACACCAAGTTATTCCTATTGTAAAAAGTTTATAATAAAAATGTATTCATATAAGTAATCTAGTTAGAAAACATTAGGCATCTCTTACTAAAAATATTACTGAATTTTTTCTACCTTTTGTGGGTATTTTTAATTTGTTGAGTCCCTTTCCTCCCTTTGTTCAGTGTTTGGATGTTTAAATGAATCCATTCTAAGTACCTCAGAGAACATGAATACATTCCATATATCAGGAAGCAGAAAATTTGTTTTTACCAATTTGATAAAGAGATGACACTATATTCTGTTTTAAATTTAAGATCTATAAAAAAATTAAGCACAGCACAAACTGCTTTCCAAAGGCTAGATTAAAAAAAACTGTTCTAAGAAAACGTTTTCCACTTGAAATTATACATATTTTAGAAATCGGCATTGGTTTATAAGTTTATATTTTAATATACGTGGGGAAAATTAGCATAACATTTTGAAAGGATTTTTCCTAATGACAGTATAGTATTGAAACATAAAGCAATATTTGACAAAGTAAACTGATTTGTGTCTTGCCTTTATAGTTCTGAATGCCAAGGGTAGAAATTTGCATTTTTCAGTTCAAACAATTTTAGTCTTTATCTACATTTTTTTAGTATACTAGTAAGTAAAATATATGGCAACATAACAAAAATGAATACTTTTTTTATCTCTTCAAGAAACTATATACAAATCGTTTTTCTAAATCTTAACAGTTTGACACAACATGTTCATCTCTGTCTGAGTTTTGGCTTTAGGGCTTTCCACATTTCCTCAGTTTGCTGTTTGGCTACAGCATCGGCAGAGTAGTCAAGACAGTTTGCATTCCACATGCCAATACCCCGCAAGCCATAGTGTGATACATATTCTGCCTTCAAAGAAATGCTCTGAGGGTTATCATACCACACTTGATGGAAATGGCCGGCATGATCCTGTAAAAATAAATTAAAATGTAAATTTGAAGTATTCACAGTAAGAGGGAAAAAAAAACTCTCAAATCCATGAATTAGAACACTATGCAACGAAACAGTGAGACTTTTTTGAACTTAATTTCCCACTCTGTTAGTCTGTGGCTCCATATATGTTGCTTTCTAGATGCTATTGCTTAGTATTAAAGATTAAAACCTGTGTCCTAAAATCTGCCATTTAACGTTCTTCTCATGTCTTCACTCTTCTCTCTGCTTTTTCTGGCTCTATGGCTATCAACCAAGCTTTGGAAAATAGATATCTGGTACTCAACAACATCTCAAACCTTATTGAGTCAAAATCCTCTAGGGTTGATGCTATGACATTTAAAGTTTGTTGATTAGATATTTTAATGTTCTGTTAGGTAATACTGTTAGGTGGCCAAAGTTAAGAAGAATCACTGCTCTAAAGCCACTGATCTAATATACATTTTTGTATTTCCTGCAGTTCCTGGAAATGTGCATAGCTAGATCAACAGATGATTTTGTTTGTGATAAATCAGTCAAATGAAAAGGTAAAAGCAACAGAGGAGGGGAATGCCTCCTTTTTTAAGTCTTACAGAATTGATGCTAAGAGCCTGTTAAGTCTGAACTCCATAAGTAACTTTACACATTCCTGAGTAAGAACAGTAAATTAGATTCTAGCCATGCTCATCTTCCACTCTGTACAGTGTCCTTCAATGAAGGTGGTGCCCCTACCCTGTACACTCAGTGTCTCTTAGGGAGCACATAAGCTACTGGATGAGTGATAAAGGAAAAATGAAGGAACAGATCTAGTCAAAGGGTAAAGGAAAAGTGCAAAGCTAAGAGGTAAAAGTAGACCTATAAAAAATAAGTTGCTGATTTTATATACATCTGAAAAAAAGAATTAAAGGCAATTAACAGTGAACGCCAGTGATATTTTAATTTATAGTAGCACTCTTCTGGAATTAGAATAGTCTCCTAAAATGATTTGTTTGAAGGGTAGTAGTTATTTGGTGAATGAGTAGGCTGTGGTATATTTAAGTATATAGACATATTACATATAAACATATCTCATCCTACATGTTGTGCTGTATTTTTCAACATATCTTAGACAAAGCAAAGCATGCTCTAGTATCACTTGTGATTCACATTTTAAAGGCAGCCTGAAAAACCTGTACCATAATATAAGAGTCTTGAAGTTTTAGAGCAAAATCAAAAATGTATTCATATACCTTTGATTTTGCTATCATTCTAGCTAATACCTTGAGTCTTTTCAAATTGTTAAGAAATTCAGTGTCTCCGAGTACTCAAGGATCAAAAGGTGAAAATGGAGTACATGTAGATTGACTCAAGCATGGTTCAGGGACATATGCCTTCCAGAATATTGAGGCCAAGATGAAGCTGCTATTCCCAAAATCATGTAGGAAGGCAAAATCTATGCTAGTAGTTATATAGTTTTGATTTTCAAATTCAGAAAGTTCTACACTAGGTATTCCTATCTAACTAATCAGGCAAGTACATGTATATCAATTATAATTGTTCATATATTAACAAATGTGTGATCATTTCCATTTCACATCCTTTTTAATCTAACAATCTAAAATAAATGTAAAGATTATTTGTACTTAGGGGCAGGTGTTTGGCCTAGCAACATACCCCACATTCTATATTGGACTACTTGGATTTAAGTACCATTCTATTCCCAATACCACCTTCCTGCTAACTGCACACCCTACAGATAGCAAATAACAGAGTCCTTGCTACCACATAGGGGAACTAAATTAAACTTCCACCTCCCAGCCTCGACCAAACCAAATGCCAGCCAGGCATTTGGGAATGAATCAATGGATGAGAGCGCGCTCGCTCTCTCTCTCTCTCTCTCTCTCTCTCTCTCTCTGCCTTTCCAATTCAAAATGAAAAGCTTATTTGTCAATTTTTGAGAAATAAAAAATTTTATTAGAAAAGGTGAATTATGAAAAGCATAAATTTCCTTTCTGTTTTGGCATATTAGTTTCTGTTTATTAAATACTATCTGACTGAACTTTGTTTTCATCATTTACTGTATTTCTTCAGGGTTTTATGGCAATAATTCTCTCTCTGGTTTCTTTTCTAGAAAGACTTATTTATGTATTTGAAAGGCACAGATAGGAAGACAGATAGATGGAGATTTTCCATTTGCTGGTTTATACTCCAGATGACCACAACAGCCACACTGAAGCTCGAACCTGGGGCTCCATCCAGGTCCTCTATGTGGGCTCAGGGGCTCAGTGGCCATCTTCTTTTGCTTTCCCAGGTGGTGTAGCAGGGAGCCGGATGGGGAGATAGAGCAACTGGAATTTCAAGCAGCTCCTTATGAGATGCCGGTGTTGCAAGTGGCAATTTAACCTGACATGTTTACTTATGTCTATTTGTTCCATCTTGAAATAAAACTGACAAATTATTAATCATCAACTGATATTTATAAAAATAAATTATGAAGACTAATAGAATTTCATAACGTAGAAAATCTTACTTTATAGTTATAAAAGGGAGCTTGTTGAACTTTATCCCATTGACTTCCAGAAGTAGAATGAAGTATTTGCTTCATGATCACTGCATAGCACACCTGGCGTCCTGCAGCATCACTGCAGGGGGCTCCCCGGAAAGGGACTTTTGCAATGGTACAAACATTCTCCTAGAAGTGCAGAAATGTTGTTCCAGATTATCAGTTCACTGAATCTTAGGCAGCAAATCACTTGTAGTAATAAATAGACTAGAAAACTTGGCTTAATAGAATAAAACTTAAATTGCATTATTTACTGAAATTAATACCACATTCATAAGCTGCCATTGGATCAAATAATTTAAAATAAGCAATTTTTGGTCTCAAAGCATGTTTCAGACTCTAAAGTCTGTATTTTTATAATGAAACAAAATAAGTTATTAAATATCTATTCAAGAAAAAAAAATGACAAGCAAATGACTATTCTTACCTCAGATAGATTCAGGCAGGTATAATCATAGCCATACCAGGGAACGCCCATTACAAGTTTCTTAGGGTTAATGCCCATCCTTGTGTAGTCGCTATACCCTAGTCGAGTAGGGATAGACAGAGCACATTTGTTTCTCTTCAAAACATAGCAAACAATTTTTTCTCTGATAGACTGAAGGATACAAGCCATGCCATGGAGAGGGTAACGCAAGAGCAAAACATGGCAAGTCAGAAGGATTCTTAATTATAATAGGAAAATAATTTTTAATATAAGTACTGATATTAAATGAGGTAAAATCAGTCCTATTGATCAAGTATAAGAAGTACCCATATCAAAACTTTTCAATTAAATTATTTAACTGGTTATTTCAACAAAAGACCTTGTCAAGTTATAGGTAAGCAAATATTCTCTTCATGTGATTTCATGATAAAAATTGGGCTTAGAAGTTAGAATACCGGGTTTGGATCTCAACTATTTAATATTTGTTATTCAACTATAAACTGTTTTCTGTAACAGAGGGTTAAAGCTAATAGAATAAAGTGAAAACTTTAAAACACTCTTTGTAAACATTAAAATTCTCCAAATTAAGTGTTTTTACATGTTTCAAACAAACTTTGAAAATGGAAGGAATGTACAAATAACTTAGACAAGATATCTGAGTATTTGAGTGTTGGAGTTAATATTGCTAATAAACAACCCATTTTTGACTTCTTACCAGCTAAAGTCTGATTATGGGGAGCGTTGGCTGCTGCGATACATTGTGACCAGATCTGACTTTGTTCATCATATGACATCACAAAGAGAAAGTCACAAGCATCTGCAATTCCAGTGTAGTTATAACACCTTCTGTCTATACACTTTGGAGACCAAGCTACATCAAAGGTTACCTGTGGAAAAAAACACATAGTGTTTTATATACATCCTGAAATATGCATGTTATGTTAGACATTTTATTCTATATTCACTTGCCTCATGCTACCCAAGGAAAAAGAACTATTTATACTATATAAATGTGGAGTTTGACATATCAGAACTATGTTTCTTAACTGTACTCAACTGGCCAACATACATTTGGACATAGGATGACCAGGAACAGGACACTACAGAAGAGGGGCGCTTGAAACTCAAATGTTTTCTATTAGCTGGTGACTCAACTAATTGAAAGAAGCCTGTACAGTGACAATGGGGGGAGGGGAAAGCAACTGGAGAGTAAATGCATCCTAAAAGAATTAAAATACAGAAGTTAGTAAAGACAGTGTGCAAGCAAATAGGTCACCTGATGGCACAACCTTACTGGGTTTGAGTGTAAGCTTCTGATTCACAGCATTAATTGGCAGCTTTGGCCCAATCTTACAGGGGTTAGAGCTCACCGGTGTAATCAACTCAAAATGAATCATTTAAATGATCATTTATGGTAACATTCAAATAAAATTTGAGTGATTATCTTTTACTTTGAATCATGACTATATGTTTATTGCTTTAGATAAATATTAACTAATTTTATATATGTACAAAAATATTCTAAAACTTCATTAGAGGTTTTCTCCCTAACTAGACAATAGATACCTACTACTTATTACAGAAGTCGATGGAACCAAAGGCCAACATTGTGGTATAGTTGGCTAACTTACTGCCACCTGCAACACTGGTATCCCATGTGGGTTCCAGTTCTTGTCCTGGCAGCCTCAGTTCAGTTCTAGCTCTCTGCTAATGCACCTGGGACAGCAATAAAAGATGACTCAAGCACTTGGTCCCTAACCCCATGTGGGAGACCCGGTTGAAGCTCCTGGCTTTGTCTGACTCACCCATGGCTGTTGGTAGCCACTTGGAAAGTGAACTAATAGATGTAATCTATCTCTGTCTCTCACTCTCATGCTCTCTGTAACTGCCTTTTAATTTAAATGTTGAGATCCTGTAGATAAAATTTTTACACTCTGACCAATTTATCCTACCAAAACTCTTTTTAAGATATTTTCTTAATTCCTTCTCAAATTTTCTATTAACACTGAAAGAAATTTGGCTTTGCAAGTATCAGATTTCAAAAAAATAAGTTATGAAGTAAAACTGGACTGCTCCCTATATCAAAATGACTGTTCATGAAGGGCTACCCATTGAAATACTAGAGGGGAAATCAGTGGGGCAGGAGGGAACTCGGGGAGGAGGAGAGGAGAAATCTTAAAGAAAAATTTCTTAAAGAAAAAAAAGCAGTCTGTGCTGAACATGTACAAACTGTTTTCTTGTCATTTTCCTCCAAGTAGTACAGAATAGCAACTATTTACATAACATTTATATTATGTTAGAAGTAATGTGGTATAAGTTAACTGTGTAGAAGGAGGTATATAAGTTACATGCGAATACTATGAAAATATTTTGAGCATCCACAGATTTTGGTACCTATAGGTTATCTTGGTGCCAATCTCCTATAGATACCAAGAGACAATCACCCACAGATACCAAGAGACAACTCTGTGTGTGTATCCTACTTGACTCAATTGAAAAATTTCTGAAGACAAAGATCATTCATTTATTCAATAAACAATTTTTAAATATTGTGTTAAGCATCAAAACGCTGGTCACTTGCCTTCAGAAAACTTACATGGTCTAGTTTAATAATTCTTAATCATAATCAATGTTGAAACTTCCAAAATTATGGAATTTGGGATAACCCAAGACCTCTGAATACTAGTTTGTCAGAGGCAGGTGTTGTGTCTGCATGGGACACCCATGTGCCATATCAGTGTGCCTAGGTTCAAGTCCTTTATTTACCTCCAATCAATTGTCCTGCTGATGTGTACCTTAGGAAGCAGTAGGTAACGGATCACATAATTGGGCCTTTACTACCCATGCAGGAAACTGTGTGAAGTTCCAGACCCTGGGTTTGGCTGGGCCTAACACTAACTGTTGTGAACATTTGGTAAATGGACCAGCAGATAAACGGTGTGCTTTTAATTTAACTAATTAAAATAAGTAAGTAAAAGTTTTAAAAACTTGAAGGAAGCACCCCGTGTATGTGTGTGCCTGTGTTTCTGTGGGTGCACTTGTACACATGTTCACTCTTGGTTTTTTTAAGACCCTTTGTCGTCCTACCACCTGGCCAGGTGTGAGAGTCTGATCTGAAGTCACCCCATTCTTTGGTACCTGCACATCAACTCATGAGATGCCTGTGCTGTGATCTGTGCCAGGCATGCTCATCATGGCAGTGGGAAAGCACATTGCCTGTTGTTTCTCTAGTTTACTCCTTTCAGTCCTGTTGGGCCTTGGATCCTCTGCAAGAAATTTAGACTTAGAGCAAAAGGGACCCTTCCGCATAATTGCTTGTACTCTTTGTAAACAGCGGCTTGGCCTTGCATCAGTGAAAGCCAGTCAGGCTCTTCCTGATTCTTGCTGCCCCCATGGATTGTCCAACATTTGTAACCCTGCTACAAGGCAAGTAGATGGGGAAATCCAAAGATGGTGCTTTCATGTGACTAGAGAACAGATTTAGGATCTTTAAATTCCATAAAGAACATAAAGATCATAGAAATAATTTCTATAGTAAGTCTGTAAGTATAGACGTGCTTTCCTATTCCATTACAACATCAGGAGTGCATTAGTGTACAGATGCACGTGCACAATCACCCCCCCTTTTCAAGTAGGTACAATTTGATAGGGAAATTCCAAAAGCAAACTTTTACCTGTGATCCCTTAATTTCCTGATGGAAGGCGTCCGTGGTTTCCCTGACTAGAGCAGTTAATGCATCATATTCTGGAGAAGAACAAGTAACTTCTTGCTCTATGTCTATATTAATTCCATCCATATACTGTGTCTTAGCCAAATTCAGTTTTTGAGCTATCCAAGATGCTCTGAAATTTGGGTCAATTATCTCCTTTAATGACACATCTCCTATGGAAGAAGGATACATTTTTTGTAAACACATGCTTTTCAGATTAATGACATTAAACATATTTCCAAAGAGCTCAAACTGTCTTTAAAACATTTCACTCTTTTAGAATTCCAAGCCCTTAATTGAAGTTTTGGAAAAAATAATAAATCAAATTAATAAGCCATTACTCATTAATTTCTGCAATAATCATACATACTTGATAAACCCATTCTAAAATTGCAAGCAGAAATTGTGAGGTACGAGTAAAGGTTATCATGCTAATTAAACATTTGCTACAATTAATACATTGGTTTATTATTTTTTTAAAAAAACCTGCATTTATAAATGAATTTGACAAGTTTCTACAATTAATTTAGGATTACACAAAAGACAAAAAGGAAATATCTTGTAAAGTCATGGCTATAGCAAATGATACAGAAAAACTCATCAATCAGTTGGGTGATTAAAACATACCTTTTAGCACTACCCTGGCTCCTTTTGAATGAGCATAGCACATAAGTTCTGAGTCATATTTTCCAAAAACTGCCACAGTTGTAATCTGTGTCCAATCATAATGTTTCCAAGTTTTATGGCCAATATCAAATACAAAGACCTGCCAAGGGCAACAACAATAAGCACCATCACTTCTATCAAGAACATCATGCTGACTATTCATGCTATTCACAAGGCTGGACACTGACTGCGTAGAGGTAGTATGACACAGGGCCCCCAGTATAATTGGTGACAGGGTAGGCAACTAGCCAGGCCTACAAAGTAGGGCAGAATATGTCAGGAAGAAACAGTGGCAAGTGGCAAGGCCTGAGGCTGAGAACATAGTGTGGCTGAGCCCTGGAGACAACAGGGTGAAGAAACAGTAGGCAGGGGCAGCCTTGGCAGCCTGCTGAGAAGTTGGTACTTTATTCTGAGCAAATCGGAGAGCAGAGAAGCAATCCTGCTTGGTGCTCTGCTTTCCTGCTAATGCATACATGGAAAACAGCGGTGATTGCACAAACAGCTGGATTCATCCTGGCCCAGGATCAACTGTTGCGGGCATTTGGGGAATGATCCAATGTATGGGAGTGTTTCTTTTTCTCTTTTTCTTTCTCCCACCCCTGACATTCACATAAGTTACAGTAGATTTGTTTTAAGAGGAGAAAGGTTTCAGATGGAAAAAATAATATAACTTTAAGAAGAGAAAGTTCCCATTAGTTGAAGTAAGCAATGAACTAAAGAGAGCCCCAAAGTGGAGGCAGAACAGTAAAACTGTTAGAACATTCGAAGCAGGAGATGGTGGTAAAACTGATTCTTAGCAGAGTAGTCATATTCTAAGGCAGCTAATGTTATGTTTCTCCAGTCTCTTTTTTTTTCTCATAGAGAATTCTAGAAACACATCTCAATAATCATTTTAATTTTTTTAAAGATTTATTTGCTTTAATTGGTAAAGCAGATTTACACATAGAAGGAGAGACAGAAAGATCCTCCATCTACTGGTTTACTTCCCAAAAATCACAATTGCCAGAGTTGAGCCGATCTGAAGCCAGGAGCCAGGAGCTTCTTTTGGGTCTCCCACTCACGAGCAGGTACCCAAGGCCTTTGGCCTTCCACTGCTTTCCTGGGCCACAAGCAAAGAGTTGGATAGCAAGTGGAGCAGCCAGGACAAGAACTAGTGCTCAAAAAGGATGCTGGTGCTTATAAGCAGAGGATTAGTCAATTGAGCTATCACCCCAGCCACTGATCATTTTAATTTTATCCCAATATCTCAATTCATTAACAAATATTCACTGTATTTAAATAAGGTATAAGGAGGTTACTTTGATAGGTTCTCAGATCTTAGAGGTTAACAAGAGAGGGCTAGTCCACTAGGGAGTTAATTATTGAATCACAGCAGTATTTAGGACTGTGGGAAGTGTGGGAGGCCATGACAGCATACAAAGGAGACCTGCCAGCCAGGTGGAGCAGGAAAACTTCCCTGAGGACCACATGCTTCAGGGAGATGTGAAATCTGTGGAATGAAAGATGAAGGTTACTTATGGACAAAAGTAAGCCTTCTCAACAGAAGGACCAAAAAGCCCAAAGATCTCTCATACCTCAGGACAACTTGAGCCGAAAGCCCAATGTGGTTAAAGCACAGAAATCTTGAAAGTCTGAGCCTGTGAAACTGGGAAAAACTAGAAGGGAAATGGTGATAAGAAGGGCAGGAGTTTGTATTTCACTCCAATGAGAAACCATTAGTTTTTCAGCCAGCAGGGTATATTATAAAGAAGAAATCACTGGGCCACTGTGAAGAGAATGGACAGGGAAAAGACACTAGCTATAATAGGTTAATATACTCATTGGCTTTATTTTTTAAAATATGCTTTCTCAGTGTTATATTCATTTTCCTGCTAAGCAACCAATCACTGAAATAAAAATTACAGAATGCAAAATTGAATGACAAATTGTTTTTAGACTCATAGTTCTATCAGCACTACACCCCTATTTTAACTGATACTTGCCATTGTTTGTTTTTAAAAACTTCAGACGGGCTGGTGGTATGGCATAGCAAGTGAGGCCACTGCCTATGGTGCCAGCATTCCATATGGGCGTCCATTCACGTTCCAGCTATTTCACTTCCAATCAAGCTCCTTGACAATATTTGATAAAGCAGCAGAGGATGCCCAAGTGCTTGGGTCCCTATTTCCAAGTGGGAGATCTGGCAGAAGCTCTTGGCTCCTGGCTTCAGAATGACCCAGCTCCGACTGCTGCAGCCATTTGGGGAATGAAGTGGAACAGCTGTCTCCTACTATAATTCTGCCTTTGAGAGCCTATGATGTAACAAATTCTTTAAGAGGAAAAAAAAAGCCCAGTTACATTAACTAATTGAAAATAGAAGTAGGAAAAAGATAGTCCATTTAAAAAATTGTGAACATATATATAAACATTATTCTGTTTCTTTGTGTAATTGGTTTTCAAAATGCCTGCCACACTGCCTTACTCACAAAGTACTGGCTACTACAACAAATCTGGCTGAACATCCACACAATTTTAATTGAGAGGCTGTGAAACAGCTCAGGTCTTGCATTTCTACTTGGGCAAAATGCAGCACAGTGTGAACAATGAAACAAACCAAAGAGGAACCAGTAAGAACCTCCAGCCAACTTCCACGTGGGGACTTTCCACCAGATCATCACTCAAGTGAACTTCTCTGATGGTCTCATGCTGCCTGCTGGTGGATGATCTTTTACTCGCCTAAAATCTTTAACAAGTTGTAAGGCTTCCGTGCTAGGCAGGTTCTTCAGACTCTCACCACTGTTGTTCTAAGCTACACACACACACACACACACACACACACACATTTTTAACTTTTTAAAGGCAGATTTTACAGAGAAAAGGAGAGACAGAGAATGTCTTCCATCCACTGGTTCACTCCCGAAGTGGCTGCAATGGCCAGAGCTGAGCCTATTCGAAGCTAGGAGCCCGGAGCATCTTCCTGGTCTCTCAAGTGGGTGCAGGGCCCAAGGCTTTGAGCTGTTCTCTACTGCTTTCCCAGGCCACAAGCAGGGAGCTGGATGGGGAAGAGGAGCATGGAACAGCCAGGACATGAACAGGTGCCCATAAGGGAAACTGGTACATGCAAGGTAAGGAAAGATTTTGCCATTAGAAAAATAGGGACATACATGTCCCTGCCTCAAAATTAACCTATTGAATTAAGAGCTAGGAACTTTTGCTGTCTCTCCAAAAGAAATGTTCTTTGTACCATTAGGTAGGAAGGTAGACATTAGCCTCATGTGTGGGAGGGACCTAAGGAAAATAAAGCACCTGTAGAGGGATGTAGCAGCCTCCAGCCACCCACAGCACACCTTGGAAGCAGCCCAGCATTTCACAGAGGAAGTTCACACCCAGCAAACCCTTCTTCCAGAAGAGGGTGGGGGCAAAGGGGATGGATGGCAAAGAGCGGGCCCAGATTTCTTCCAAGCCCCAGTCTAAATGCAGATAGCACACTCAGATCTCCGTGACGCCTGGTTGACCGATTGTGCTGCTCTCTGCTCCCAGTCCTTTGCCTAGCTGGCCCAGCCAGGTGTATTGTTTCCACTACACTCTAACTGTGCGCCCCTCAGTCTGAAGGGGCATTCTTCGATTCCAGGTGGAGAGGTGTCCATCCTTTCTGACAGATGTCCTGGCTCCCATTTCACCTCGCTCCCTGCCTCAGCGATGCTGTTTATCGCCAAGACAAGAGCCTCCGTTTTAGCCCCGTAAGCTTTCACCCTCCCTGACGTTACTTTCCATTGCAGTGGACAAAACTCTGTATCAGCAGATGACTCCCAAACTGCCTCTGAACAGATGTTTCACAAACATTTGCCAGAAGCCTGGTACAATTCAACGCCTATTTTTAAGTCCTCTGCTAGAGTGGCTCTGAGGGAGCTGTAAAGGAGCTCAGATTCTCTTGCAGGCGAGGTAAGGGCCTATCCAGCTCGCGGGAATGCCGCCAGAGGGGAGGAGCAAGGCGGTGATCTGGGCCGCCTGGGGAGGCTGATCCCTTCTTTAAGTATGTAAGAGGCCCTGGAGGAGGACCTTGGTCGCTAGCAGCCCGAGTTTCCGAAATCGGAGTAAACCCGTGCCCGAGAGGGCCCCGGAGAGTGAGTGAAGATGGTTTGGGCCCCAGGACCTACTGACTTCTCCCCGGACCTCGAGAGCCAGTGCAGGGGACGGGGAGGGGCGCTGACCTCGAAGTCGGGGCGGTGGCGGATCGGGAGGCAGTGTGCGGGCTCCTGGCACGGGCAGTGGTCCCCGGCGGCCGAGAGCGCCAGCAGCGGCAGCAGCAGCAGGAGGCGCAGCAGCAGGCGCGGACGTCGGAGCTGCAGCCCTGCCATGCCTGCAGATCGCCGGGCGAATGAAGACTGCTGTTCCTGCCGGGGCAGGCTGGACCTGCCCTGGGCCGCTCGAGGTCGGGCGGGGCGGTGCCAGGCGGGTGTGGGAGGCGCAGGCCGTGGCCCTGATCGAAAAGGGTCCGGGGAAGGGGCGGCCCGGTCGCCTGGAGAGCAGGGGCCAGTGCGTCGGTTGTGGACTCCGACTGAAATCGGCTGTCCGGTGGGGGACGAACCCAGGGCTGAGCACGCTGACTCCCCCTGGTGGTTTTGTGTGCTCATTGTGGCGTCTATAACGAGATCATGTCCTCAAACAGGAGACCCAGGTTGGGGTGAGTTTAGCATACAAGAGCGTGTCCATTTTTGAGTTACGATGACTGAATACAGCATCTATTTCCACTCCCCCCTTGCTATTTATTTGTTTATCTGAAAGGTAAAGCATCAATGAGGGCTCTTCCAAGCCATAATTCAAATCCCAAGTGTCCCCAAAAGTCAGGGCAGGACCAAGCAGAACCTTTTGGGGTGGCAGAGATGTACTCCCTTGTGCGAGTGCTCACAGCTAAAATTAGTAACAGCAGAAAAAAAAAAAAGCAAATTCAGTCAAGGGAATAGATTCAGAGGAAATCCATGCAAATGGGCCTTCAAAATATTCATGAAAAAATGCACACACTGCATGGATTTCAGAACCATTTGCATCACTGCCATCTCCTTTTCTTTTTGCTTGTTGGGAAGCATTAACTGCAAGAGAGGCTTGCAAATGTCCTAAAATAATGTCCTCTTGTTAGGTTACCTGATGCCGTTGCTTCGGCTGAGGCAGTCTAGGTCCAGCTGTACACAGTGGGGAAGGAGTGGCTGCAATGCTCCTGGGTAGCCACGTTGTCTCCAGAGTTCCCACTTTGAGATGTTTCACAGATTCCTTTTTTTTTTTTTAATTGTTGGAAGTATTGGTGTGTAAAAGTGCCCCCTTCCCTAAGTGTCCTGGGAGGGAATGTGCTTCCAGAGGCTGCACATTTCCACACCCCAGAGACACCCAACAACCATCCAGGACAAATATTGTTTGATTTTTTTTTTTTTTGGTGGGGGAGGCTCCGGAGTGACCCTAATGGTCATTGCCAGAGAGGATGGGGATCCAAAGTTGGAACTAAGTAAGGACCAGAGAAAGCTCCTCTCCCGAGTCCCGAAGGAAGTTTGCTGTTCTTCTGTGTCTATGGACCGCTCAGGACTCCTAGCCGTTGTTCCGATGACCTTGGATCCTGTGAGGAAGTATTTGGGCTTCTTCCATCCCATGTGGTAGATTCCAACGGGGGTGGGTGACCTCAGAGTCCTCGGCTTCCGAAGGCACTCCAATTCCCAGTGGTCTCTTTGGCAGTTGGAATTTAGTCCTTGGTGCCCGTACTGATAGTCCTTCGTGTAGATCCAGGGGTCTCCAGGGTTGGGATACGAGCCTCTTGGAGACTTCTTAACATGCTTGAGTCCTGGCTGGGTAGAGGAGCGGGGTCCTAGGTTGGCATGTGTGCTGGAGGACTCGCTCTGGGATCTTAGGTGGACGGGCAGGGCTCCAGGCCAGTAGGCCATGTCTCTAAAATACAGTGCTGGGGAACCCATGTGCTCATGGGTGCAGAGGCTATGGATTGTTCAGGGAAGGGGGTATAGGATGTGTGGGAGGGGGAACCACTGAGAGAGTATGTTACAAGTAAGAAGTGACTTTGGGGGGACTTCTGCTGACAAGGCCACTGTACTTGCAGGTAAGCAAGGGGACTGAGACTGAGTGGCTTGGAGGATGGAAGCTAGAGGACCTTTCTGGGTCAGACCAATGTACCCACCCACATGGGAGACCTAAGCTGGGTTAATTAGTATAGATTACCATTAACTACCACCCACTGGTACACACTAAAGCTAGGAGTGGGGGCCTACCTAGCAGGGCTAGATAACAGTATTTACTAGTGAGTGTTGGAACAGGGGATGGATAAAGTAAGGCTGGGCCATGACATAGACCAGCATGCAAAACAAACAGGTCTGGAGACAGATTCTGTGGGAAATATGTGGGCCCACCCCTGTGGATCCGCAATTTCTGTTGGTTTTCTCAAGAGCTGGGGGGTGGGGGCGGCATTTGACAGGCTGAGCTAGGTATGACCATGGAACTCCCCAAACGCTCATGTGAAATAGGGTAGGGAACATGCCAAGCTGGCGCAGGCTGCAGCACCCATGGGCACACCCAGGAGTAGAGTGTGAGGAGAGTTGCACTGCAATATCCACCAGCACACACAAAGGTCAAGATATAGGAGGCTGACTATGCTGGAAATTGCCTAACACCTGCCGGCACATGTGAAATCTGGGTCTTGGAGTGGGCCTAGTGGGGGAACTTGGGGAATGCCTCTGGTGGGCTGTAGCTCTCATTGGTGAGCATGTGAGTCAGGCCTGGGTGTTGGTGAGGCCAGGCAAGGCTGCTCCACTTGTCAGAAAGTGTGTGGGTTGGTTTAGGGGGTATTAATGGGGCAAAGAGTGGACCAGGCAGAGCCAGGACAAACCTAATCACCCTGGCATATGGAGGAGCCTGGACAGAGTGTGGATGATACTGGGCTAAGCTATCACACCTATTGTTTTGTGTGAAAGTCAGGGGTGGAGGCAGACTGGGCAGGGCTAGGATCCAGCACCCACCAGTGAAACTTGGGACTGGGGGTGGGCCGGGCCAGGCCAGGCTGCAGCGTCTGATAATAAAGGCCAAGACTGGGGATGGGACATGCCAGGTTGGTTTAGAGCAACCACTGGCACAATCTGTGTCAGGGAGCTAAGGGGATGCCCCAGCTGGGTTGTGGTTCCCACTGGTGAGCATGAGATCCAGAATGGGGACAGCGATCTGGGCTGGACATGACTGCAGTATACTTTGGCATGGCTGTGGACTGGGTCTGGGTCTGCTGGTACTCATGGGTATAGGGTGGGCTGGGCTGAATCAAATAAGAGTTGGATCTGGGGTTGCAACAGGCATGGCTGGGCCATAGAAACCAACGGTAAGAGTTGGAATGGGTGTGGGCCGATTGGGTAAGGCTGCTGTACCTGCCAGCACAGGAGGTGTGCCAAGTCAAGTTGGGCCAAAAAAAATACACTGGTATGCACAAGATCTGCCACTGGGAGGTGAACTCGATATAGAGGAGCTTGCGGAACCCCTCTGTCAGGACACAGTCCCTGCAGGTGAGCACAAGAACCGAGGCTGGTAGCAGTTCAGACCAGACCAGGCTACAGTGCTCACTGGCATACTTGTTGGTCAGGTCCCCATTACTGATGCGATTAAGATGTTGCGACTTCTCCCCTTTTCTCCCCTGTTCCCCCAGACACAGGAAGAAGAATAAAATTTGAAACAATGGTCTCATTCCCTTTTCCCTTTTCCTTGGTCCTTCCTCAGTGCATGCATCCTTCTCAACTATGTAAACATCACCAAAAATAAAATATTAAAAAATGCAAGGGAAAAGAAATAGCAGATGTAATAGCAGATGTTAATCAAGAAGAAACACCAGGGCCCTGCATGGTAGCCTAGCGGCTAAGGTTCTCCCCTTGGGTGCGCTGGGATCCCATATGGGTGGTGGTTCTAATCCCAGCAGCCCTGCTTCCCATTCCCTACTTATGACCTGGAAAGCAGTTGGGGATGGCCAAAAGCCTTGGGTCCCTGCACCCACGTGAGAGATTGGAAAAGGCTCCAGGCTCCTGTCTTCAGATTGGCACAGCTCTAGCCATTGCGGTCACTTGGGGAGTGAATCGTTGGTTGGAAGATCTTCCTCTCTGTCTCTCCTCCTCTGTATATCTGCCTTTCCAATAAAAATAAATAAATGAATAAATAAATAAATGAATAAATAAGTAAATAAATAAGGAGCATCAAGGACATTCTCAAATGTGACAAATGGTGTAAGGTAAAGTGATATAATTGTTTTGGAAAACAAGAAGGCATTAATTATTAGACTTTAAGATATACATACCCTGCCTAACAGGAATGAATAAAGGTACACTGCAAGGAGAAACATTGTATACTGCAAATACAGAAAAAAAATTGCAGGCAGTATTCATGCACTATAAAAATGATTAGTAAATTAGAAAGAGAAGAGACAGCAAAAAATGTTGCTTTGCACCACTCTTTCCCAATTGATCTAGGATTTATAGCAATTTACTTCACAATTCCACCAGGAATTCAAGCAACCCAAGAAGCTTTCCTATGTATGTGCGGAATAACTAAAATAAAGCCCATCATGAACAAATACAACTCATACATTATTTGTGGGCTTATGAATCGGGACCACCACTTCAGGAAACAAATTATTTTATCGATTTACACACCCTGGACTCAGCAATGTAGCTTCTAGACTTGAGAGTGTTTGCAGTTGTTCCTGACAGACACAGACAAGTAGAAAGTTAGCATTGAGGAGAGAGCTGGATCGGTGCAGGAAGCTCATTTCCTCTCCTTTTTTTTTTTTTTTTTTTTTTTTTTTTTGGCAGAGAGCCAACCTAGCAGTTATGAATTTGGTCAGCTTATCTCATTTGATGAATTACGAAGATTTCGTGTTTTGCAGGTTTCGCCTCTTTGGGCTAGACCCCAAAGTTTCTGTTCTTGAATCATTAGGTAATTTTCAGCTTCCTATTCCTAAATACATACCACTCGAAGTAGGGAGTTTCCATTGTACTTGAATTTTGGTCATAATAAATGCAAATCACGTATGAGCAGCCTAAACTATGACTGAATGTAATTACAGTTTAGAAAAATGTGTGTGCTTTGGGGCTAGCATTGTGGCAGAATAGGTGAAGCTAGTCTCTGTGGGCACACCAGGATGAGCTGTTTCACTTCCTATTTTGCTCCTTGCAATGGTCTGGGAAAAGCAACATGGATGGCGCAAGTACTTAGGCTCCTGTCGCCCATGTGCAAAACCCTGGCTCCAGGCTTCACTCAGTCCTGGCTGTTGTGGCCATCTGGGGAGTGAACTAACACATGGAACAGCTCTCTCTCTCTCTCTCTCTCTCTCTCTCTCTCTCTCTCTCTGTAATGCTGATTTTCAAATAAATAAATAAGTCCTTTTTAAGGAAAAAGAAAAATGTGTGCTCTACTAAATCTCTGATTATAAACTTTTTAAACTTTCTCCTTAACAAATTCTGTTTCATAGCTGCATACTTAGAGGTGTGCATTAAAGCCTTTTGCCTGACAGAATCAGTGTTTGTAGTAGCAGAAAAACCAGAAACAACCCAAATGCCCATCACCATGAGCAAAGATATGCATTATTCGTATAATAGGAGCCTATGCAATAATGAAAAAGAGTAAACCAAAGCTATAGGCACCAGTATGAATAGATGTTAGAACCATGACTGAAAACACACACACACACACACACACACACACACACAATTAATTGAATATAAACCATGCTACTATTTTTATAAAGTTTCAAACTTCATACAAGTAGCTTACATAAGAGTGAGATCAGAAAGGACAGCAAGGAGATGGAAGACAGATATGAGAGTGATATTTGGTGGGGATTGAGGGTTTGGACAATGGGATTTACACAAGTCAGAATGTGGAGGCACCTAAAGCTATGGGTAATATTCATTCTGATTAGGTTTATGGCATTTTCTCTATTGTCTTTCATGGCTTAAATCCATATTACACTTTTGCATGTATTTTTTGCAAGTTTTAAATATGAAAGAGAATGTGACTTGGCTTGTTCCCTTATCTGGTGACCTAGGTAGCCTCCTAACCCTTCTTGAAGTTTTCTGGTGTGGAAGTAATCACATGTAAAGCTGAGTGTAGGGGACAGGAAACCCTTGTGACATGTGCTTGGGCTGCTTCCTCCTGTTCCTGTTCCCACCAGAAATACCCAAGTGACTCTCATGAGCCCAGGGCCCAGAATGAGCATGTTAAGCAATCTCGTTAGGTCGGGACTGTGGGTGTAAAATGGAGACTTCTGTAATAAGCAAGGTTAAGTAGCAGTGGCCAGGGCTGGGAGCAGAGTGAGAATCTAAAATGTCTCAAAAGACGTGCAATACGGACTGCATTCAAGACCTCCGTGCTAGCCACTTGGAGACCTTCTTGGGCTCCCTGCCAGGGTGAGGTTGGTTCCACAGCCCAAGACAG
The DNA here is from genome assembly GCF_030435755.1 of Ochotona princeps. Lineage (NCBI taxonomy): Eukaryota > Metazoa > Chordata > Mammalia > Lagomorpha > Ochotonidae > Ochotona > Ochotona princeps. Next base: position 71,229,422 of record NC_080833.1, read on the forward strand.
AACAAAGGCTGACAATGAGAATGAAGGCTGCCCAGCTTCTGGGCTAGAGGGCCAGGGAGCTGAAAGAACTTGGTGCACCTGTTGGTTGTCTGCCAATCCCAGGAGCCTGTCTGGATGCAGAAGGGATTTATAGCCATGAGCTCAATATCCCCAAACTCCTCATGGGACCTGGCATACTGAAAGTACCTGCTCTTTATAAAATTTCAAAAACTCCAATTTTCTTTTTAAAATTCAAAATGCATTGAGTATGTCAAAACAGGATGTTAGAAAGCCATAAAATAGATGGGGCAATGTAATTTTTACATTATCAAATATCTGGGTAAGTATGTATATATTTTCCCAGGAAAGCACAGATTTAAATAAAGAAAATAATTGTAGTTCAATGAGCTAAACTAAGAAAATATAACTATGTGGCTCACTGAATTTTACTGCAGGACCACAACGTGTGAGCATCAACAGTTATTTTTTTTAAATATTTATTTTATTTTTATTGGAAAGGCACATACATGAAGAAGAGGAGAGGAAGAGAGCCCAGCACAACTGCTTTCATAGGCCACAGCAGGGAGCTGGATGGGAAGCAGGGCTGCCGGGATTAGAACCGGTGCCCATATGGGATCCCGGGGTGTTCAAGGCGAGGACTTCAGCCGCTAGGCTATCACACTGGGTCCACACACTAGTGGATTTGAGAAGAAAAAAGAAAAAAAAAAAAACAGTTTTCAAAGTTATTTGTGTCTCTGGGGATTTTTCCAGTCTAAATATCAATAGGAATAAACATTATCTTTGTGGCTATAAAGGAAATGAAATAGTATAGACATCATAAAGTAATAACAATTAAAACTAATTGTAGCATATGAGTTGAAATATATTTTAAACCCGCAAAACACCAATACAATTTTAAATTATGTAGATTCCCTTCCCAGAACCAAAATATTATCACAATAAAGACCTCACTCTAGCTGTCTAAGAATGACACATTTCTTCTCACAGACTTGAAAAGATTACTGTGAAATACTGCTTTTGATACTAAACAAGAGTCCTTTTTCCTATTTTGAATGCTTCTTTGTGATTCTTGGCACCACCAGTCTTTTATTCTCCTGAACTATTTCAGAGGATTTAGTTTGCTTTGCATTTTGCCTCTCCATTATCTGCTATGATTTTAGTTTATATTCTTTTTTTGGAAAGATTTATTTATTTTTATTGCAAAGTCAGATATATACAGAAAGGAGGAGAGACAGAAATATCTTCCGTCCGATGATTCACTCCCCAAGTGACCACAACGGCTGGTGCTGCGCCAATTGGAAGTCAGGAGCCCAGATCCTCTTTTTTTTTCTCCTTTTTTTTAATTGATTGCATTGCATTATGTGGCACAGATTTTTAGGTGCTGGGATTCCCCCCGCCCCACCCCAACCCTCTTCTCCCCATGGTGGATTCCTCCACCTTGTTGCATTACCGCAGTTCAAATTCAGTTGAGATTCTTTCATTGCAAGCATTTACCAAGCTTAGAGTCCAGCATCTTATTGTCCAGGTAAGTTCAACGGTGTCTTGGGAAGACCATCTCTGGTCTGAAGGTAGAGCCGGCAGAGTATCATCCCAATCAATTAAAAGCCCCAACATAACATCGGTAACAATTTATAACATTATGGAATTAAGGGACATAGTATTGAGTAACCAATATGTTAAAAAAATGAAAAAAAAAGAATGCAAGTTCTGAACCACATCCTGTGACTTCTTCATTGACATCTCAATTATTAGTTTATATACAACCGGGTTCTTTACACCTTAAAATGGCTATAGATTACTATTCAGCTGTCTCATGTCTATTTTAATTTCAGTATTTAGCAGTTTATAGCATTGAAGCATGATTTTGCTGAACTTGGCTGTTTTTTGGGTAGTCTAGACTGGCTTATAACTCTAACAAGACATATGTCAACAGTTTAGGTGAACAGTTTTAGGAGGGGTGTGCAGAGAAATCTTCAATACCGTAGTGAGGAGTAACTAATCTTTGTGTCCCACCTAGTAAGGTATAAGTGAATCCACGCTGTTTCCTGTCTGATTCTAACCTTTCCTTGTTGTTCTTTGTCTATCTATTCTAGATTGTTTGTTTATTTGTTTGTTTGTTTTGAGGGGTTGTTGGAGCGATCCTGATGGTCATTGCGAGATAGGGTGGGGACCCAAAGTTGGAACCAGGCAAGGACCAGAGAAAGCTCCTCTCCCTAGTCCTAAAGAGTTTACTGTTCTTCTGTTTCTGCGGACTGCTCAGGGCTCCTGGTTGTCGTTCCAACGACCTTGGATCCTGCAAGGCAGGATTTGGACTTCTTCCATCCCATGTGGTAGATCCAAATGGGGGTGGGTGACCTCAGAGTTCTCGGCCTCCGAAGGCAGTCCAATTCCCCGTGGTCTCCTTGGCAATTGGGATGTAGTCCTTGGTGCCCGTACTGATAGTCCTTGGTGAGGATCTGGGAGTCTTCAGGGTTGGGATCCAAGCCTCCTCCTGTCCACCTGCTCCACTCTGTAGAAGCCCAGATCCTCTTACAGGTCTTCCACACAGATGCAGCGTCCCAAGGCTTTGGGCTGTCCTCAACTGCTTTCCCAGGCCACAAGCATGGAGCTGGATGGGAAACAGGGGCTGCCGGAATTAGAATCAGCTTCCATATGGGATCCTGGCACATTCAAAGCAAGGACTTTCGCTGCTAGGCCACGGCACCAGGCCCTTGCTCTTAGATCATAGAAATAACCACATAGGCCTGGCACGTTAGCCTACTGGCTGAAGTCCCTGCCTTGCATGTGCCGAGATCCCATACGAGTGTCTATTCATGTCCCAGTTTCTCCACTTCCCATCAGGCTCCCTGCTTGTAGTCTGAGAAAGCAGTCAAGCATCGCCCAAAGCCAACCTTTTGCTAACTTTCACTGAAATGCTTACTTATGAAAAAGAAGGCTTATTTCAGTTCTTGGTTTGAAGGATCACAGTCAAAGATCAGGCAGCACTATTACTTTGTCATCTAATGGAGGCTCACCATGGCACAGCACATGTGGAGGAACAATAACATGGAAAGTCAGAAAGTACAATGTGAGCACTAAGTCCAGGGCAGCTTTGAGAACCAGCCAACTCACAAGCACTTCCTCCAGAAGATGTGTTCTAATGTCCTGAAGATCTCTCATAGGGCTTATCTTCTAGAAGTTAGAATCAGATCAAGTTTCTACCTTTTACTCACTACCTGTTGACATTAATTCATTAGCATAAGGAGGACTGAGCCCTCAATACCTAAATCAAAATATAGCAACATCCCACTGAGTAGCCCAGTGTTCTTTGAGGAAACTAATAATCACAAATATCTCCTGAACCTTGAGCTAAAAATCTTCTTCATGAATTCTCCTTGGTTCTGGTTCTTTCTCCCCAGGATTCACAGAATTATGGTCCTTCTACTGCATGGTACTTTGCATATATTTGAAGATGCTCAGCCAATATGTCCTCTTCCCTCCCTGTTCTCTAAATATCTCCTTTTTGTATGCTAAAGAAATCCAGTTCCATGAACAAATTCTGCTACAGTGTGATTGTCAGAATTTTCACCATCCCACTCATCAACCATTTTGATTAGTCATAAGGATTTGGTACAAAACTAGTCTGGGAAGGCGTGGTCTGTCCAGGGCAACGTGTTGCAGAGCTATTGCCTCCTTTGCACTGACATGCCTTACTACTTTCTGGGCAGCCATGATTTCTTAGCTTTCTGGGCAATACTTCTTTGGTGGCTCATCATAAATTCATGCTCAACTGAAACCTCTTGCTATGACTGTTTGACACGATGCATTGTTCAACAAGATCTCTGTAACCTTTTGCCCATACAGTAAGTTTTTGTTTGGCCCAAACTTTTCTTTCATCTCTTGAAAATGGATCTCACTCAACAGAATTCATGGTGCATGAAACAGAAACAATGTGTCTTCCTGCAATTAAATTATAGAGGAGTAGAAAACAAGATGACAACCTGACAGCTAATACACTGTTTTGAAATGGATATTATTGTCATGGCCAGTCATCAAAAAAGGTGTCCACTTGCCAGCTGCCAACCAACGAAAACCAACAGAGACTGAGACTGTCCAGGGTAGTCAGGCCTCTTTGTTGCTATTCCAAGAATGGCTGAATGAGAAGCAAGTGGAAGCCTTTTTTCCAGGGCTACCATTGGCTAATCTCTCTTTCATGACAGCCCACACATTGGGAAGATATTCATGCTATTTCATTTGGTATCTGTATGATTGCTAGTTTGCTAAGGCTATAACATGGCCACCTTTCTGGGGACCAGAAGTCCAAAATCAAAGTGTTAGCCAGGCTGATTCCTCCTGAGGGCTATAAAGGAAAGATCTGCTCCAGACCCAGTCCTGTGGCTTGTAGATGGTTATTCTTCCTGGTCTTCTTCCTATGTATGTGTCTTTCACCAATTTTTCCCTTTTTGTTAGGACACCATATATACTAGAATAGTCTATCATTATGATTTCATTTTAACTTAATAAAGATCCTGTCTCCAAAGAAGTTCACATTTATAAATATTACAGGTTGAAAACTCAACCTATGAATTTGAGGAAGTGAGGGGGACACAATTCAAACCACAGCAGTATGTATGTGCCAAGAATCTTGAAATGGCAGTTTCTTCCACAGGGCTCAAGATCCAAGGCAAGACTCTGCTGTATTCTGGTTGACTTAAAATATTATCACAGTGAAGTTAATGATGACACTGATGATAGTGGGAGTAGTAGTGGACGCTGGTAGCACATTTAGTAAGAAAAACTGCATGTAAATACTGTGCTGGTGGCTTAAAAGAACCAGTAGGTTTCAAAATGTTCTACACATTTTCACAGCCCAAAATACACATCCCTGTAAATCAAGGGGAGGTCAGGTCATCAGGATTGGGTTTACTGAGAGCCAATATGGTCTACTAACAACATTCTTACAATGCACTGATAGTAATCACCACCAGGATTCCACTGGCATTCATGCTGTTCTTTCAGTACTTCTTATTTCAAATAGAATCAGAGGACCTGAATTCTATATGCACATTTATCTCTATACTACCTATATGACTCTTGGGGAATCATTTTTCTGCACTGATTATTGAATAGAGGAAGGATAGAAATTAGCATTCTAGGTTACACATTCCTTTGCCATGTTCCTGGTTCGGCAGGATCAACATAATCAAAATGTCCATATTACCACAAATAACATATAGATTCAATGTGATCCCAATCAAAATTCCAACAATGTTCTGCTCAGAAATAGAAAAGATGACACAAGAGTTCATCTGAAAACACAAGATACCATGAATACCCACAGCTATCCTGAAGAATAAAAAATCAAGCTGAAGTAATCATAATTTCAGACCTCAAGACACACTACAGGGCAGTGATAATAAAAACACTGGTACTGGTACAGAAATAGATAAGAAGATCAATGGAACAGAATAGAAGCACCAGAAGGGAACCCATACATGTACAATCTAACAATGTTCGACAAAAGAACTGAAAATAGTCCAGGGAAAAAGTCTGGTCTCTTCAACAAAGGCTGTTGGGACAATTGGGTAGCAGTCTGCAGAAGCAAGAAAGAAGACACCCCCTCATACACACATTTTTCACCTTGTTCAAAAATCAACTCTCAAAGTATCAATGATCTAAATCTGCACCCAGAAACAAACTATTAGAAGAAAACAGGTAATGCTCTGCAAGACACAGTCATTGGTAAAGACTCCTTAGAAAAATCATCAAAAGCGTAGGCCATCAGTCCTAAAATAAACAAATGGGACTACATCAAACTAAGAAGCACAGCAAAGGAAGCAACCAACAAAGCGAAGAACCAACTAACAGAATCAGAAGATCTTTTCACACTATACAACAGATAGGGTATTATATTCAGGATTTACAAAGAGCTTAAAAACTGACCAACAGCAGAACAAACAACCCTGTGAAGAAATGGGCAAAGGAAAATGAACAAATATTTTTCAAAAGAGCAAATTCAGATGGTTAATAGACATATGAAAAATTGCTTCCCAGCTGACGGGGATATCCAAATAAAAACTACATTGAGGTTCCACCTAGCTCCATTGAGATTGGCCTATATTTGGAATTCTACTAACAACACCTATTGACATGGATGTGGGCAAAAAGATACCCTCCTTTACTGTTGGTGGAGTTGAAGCTGGTACAGCCACTATGGAAGTCAGTATGGAGAGTGCTAAGACAACTGAAAATTGATCTACCATATGACACAGCCATCCCACTTCTTGCACATGAAATCCACTTATGAAAAAGTGACCTGTAATCCTGTATTTACAGCTGCACAGACTACAGTAGCAAAGACATGGAAGCAACCTAGATTCTTACTGAAAGAGGAATGGATAAAGAACTGTGGTAAATCTACTCTATGGAATACCACTCAACAATTTGAAACAAAATGGTCCCAACTGGAAAGCATACACAGTGAAATGAACCAATCTCATAAGTACAGCTATCGTATGTTCTCTCTGATACAAGACAACCTTCATGGAAGACACAAGATTAATAGGTACATTTAGGTAAACATGCATGTATATACAGTCATTTGGAGAAACTGTATAATGCAGTCTAGCATACCAAGAAGTGAAGTCACAGTGCAATATGAATCTCTACTCACAAATAAAAGATGGACTCCCAATGGAACTATTAAATGTATCTTGATGATAGGATACTGGATTTTCTACCATTGCTTATACCTACAATACAAAGATACACTTAAACAGCAGGATCATGGACTTATGACTGCTGTTGGAGGACTATACTATTGTAATAATATAGGGGAAATCAATGTGGGATGAGGAATGGGGTGGAAGGGGAAATCCCTGAGACTATGGAACTTTTTCATGAAAAACCAACTAAATTTAAAAAAATAAAGTTTTGAAGGATGAAGGAAATCTCAGCAGGCAGAGGAAGTTCAGTAGAACGTAAAATCACAACTTTCATGAGAGTTGGTTTTTGAGATTATTTTATCAGCAGTAAACTGAGTGTGTTGAATCAGAGGACTTACTTAGTTCTCCGTACCCTGTGCACATCCATTGGAAGTTGGGTTGACAGCGGATTCACTGAACTGCAATGGCAGTGGAAGTGGTAGGACAAGGAAGAAGAAGGAAAAGGGAAACAGGGCTAGTAATGAGCATCAAAATATATTTTTTCATGAATGCAATAATGCATTCATATGTTTAGAATTCAACTAAATAAATTTTAATGGAAGGAAATTTTCAAAAATGATAATAAGATCTTTAAGCTTTGCTAATGCTATGCTAACCTTCCCCTTCCCAATGTTAGAAGAATATACCATTAGTTGTTCTGGCAACAACAGCACCAATTTGATATTTTTTAAGTCTCATCTTTGTTTCTTGGGTGATCAGAGCTAAAGCTTGTTTTTCATCACTGAGACATGTTCATTAGAGAGTTAAAATTCACTTGAAGAATAAGATCCAGGAGCTGTGGGCAGCCCCACCCGCCCTGCTAAGCGGTGCTTTTGCCCCCAACCAGATGGTGGCAGCAGGGTTGGCCCTGTGCTAGGCTGGTCTGGGGCCACCTAGACCCCTTGTGCTCTTTAGGAGCTGCAGGCAGCCCCAGTCCCTGCGAAGGGGTTCTTTTGCCACCACCCAGGTGGTAGCACAGGACTGACTCTGGGCTGGGTAGCCTGGGTGCCAATGGCACTGGGTGCAACCTTTGGGCTGCTCAGTGGTGTGTACCAGGAACTTGTGCTTGAGAATTTGCAGGGAGACTGAGAGGTCACACAGGTGAGGAAGAGCAACGACCTGTGGATTCATTCCCAGGAGGAATTACTGCTGAGGGACATCCCTGAAAAAAACCACCATAAATGTAGGTGAGGAATGACTGCAGAAGGACTCCAAAAGACAAGTCCACTGTACTTCCAGGTAAGCGAGCAGATTGAGACCTGGTGGTTTGGAGGGGAGATACCGGAAGACCTTTATGGGTCAGACTGATGCTCCAGCCCACATGGGAGTTCTGGGCTGGGCTTGTTAGCATAAAACATTGCTGACCACGACATGCCAGCCCATACAATCACTAGGGCTGGGGGCATGTCTGGCAAGGTTACATCCCAGTACATGACAGTGAGTTTTGGAACAGTGGATGGATCACATTATGCTAGGCCATGACACCAACCAGCACACAGAAGAACCAGGTCTGGGGGTAGATTCTGTGGGGGGATATATGGGCCTAACCCTGTGGAAATGCAAGGCCTGCTGGTTAGCTTAAGAGTTGGGGAAGTAGGGCTGAGCTAGGTGTGACCACGGAAGCTGCCAAAACTCGCTGTACTGGGGCTGGAAAAGGTTAGGCATGTCCAGGCCACAGCACCCTCATGTGCACCCTTACCATGGTGTGGGGCAGGCCAGGTCACATCATCTACCAGCTCATACAAAGGCTGGGACAGAGGGGGCAGTTCATGCTGGGTAGGGACCTGGCACCTACTAGCATGTGAGATCTAGGTCTGGGAGTGAGCCAAGGTGGGGTAACCTGAGCAACTCCCCCTTTGGGTCATAGCTTTTGCCGGCAAGCACATGATTAAGGCCTGGGTGTTGGACAGGCTGGGCAAGGCTGCTATCTGTTGGCAAGTGTGCGGACTGGTTTTGGAAGGGGGCAGACCGGGCAGGACCAAGCAGAACTTAGCCCACTGGAAAGTGCAGAAACCACGTTGGAGTACAGATCATTCTGGGCTGGGTTATCACACCTGCCAGTTTGCTAGAGCCAGGGATGGGAACATAGAACAGGTCCAGGTTGCAGCACTCATGAGCAAGAGTTGGAACTGGGGGCTGGCCAGGTCAGACCAGGCTATAGCATCCAAAGGCAAAGGCCAAGACAGGTGGGGGCTATGCCAAGCTGGGTCAAAGCAACCACTGGCACACAAGAGATCTGTGGCTGAGAACAGGCCTGGTTGGGGAGTAAAGGAGACGCACTGGCTGGGTTGTGGTTCCCACTGGTGAGTGCAAGGGCCAGAGTAGGGTTTGTTGTCTGGTTTGGACATGGTTGCTGTCTCCCTTGGTATGGGTGTAGACTGGTTCTGGGGTGTGCCAGACTGGGCTAGACTCCAGCACCCACTGGTGATTGTGAAAACCAGGATGGGTGTAGGATGGAGCAGGCTAGATCTCTGTCCTTACTGAGCTACATGTGAGCTGTGTCTGGGTGTGGACCAGGCTTGGCTAGGCTGTAGCACCCCACAGTAAGAACTGGAAAGGGAAAGAGCCAGTCAGGAAAGGTCACCATTCCTGCTAGGATGGAAGATGGACTAAGTAGGTTTGACCCATGGACCCACCGATGGGTGTGAGATCTGGCATTGGAAGAGGTTCTGATGGAGGAGCTTGGCAACTCCTCTGTTGGGACACAGTCCCTGCAGGTGAGCGCAAGCACCAAGAAAGGAAGCAACCCAGACCAGTCCCGGTAATGGTACTCGCTGGCATACATTTGGCTCAGATCTGGGGTGAGCTAGGCTAGGCCAGTTCATATCACCCACTGGCAAATTTGAGAATCAGGATGGTGTGTGTCAGGCCAGTCACAGCCGGTTACATTAAAGCTGGAACTGGGGGCTGCCTGGGCTGGGCTAGGCTGGGCTAGGCTGTAGCCCCACCAGTATGAGCTGGAACTGTGGGCGGTTCCTGCCCCAGCCAGGCTACATCACCCACTAGCAAATGCCAAAGAGAGGCGGGCCATGCCAGAATGGACCACAGTGTTCTTTTTTTGTTTGTTTAATTTATTTTATTGTATTATTGTTGACAATCTTTACATAGTTAATTACGGTTTTAAAAAAAAAAATCCACCATGGTGGGAGGGTTTGGGGAGGGAGGTGTGGGGAGAACCCAAGCACCTATGAAACTGTGTCACATAATACAATGTAATTAATGAATTAAAAATAATAAATAATTTTTTAAAAAAATAATATGTTACAGGTGGAGGAATCCATCATGGTGGGAGGGTTTGGGGAGGGGTGGGGAGAACCCAAGTACCTATGAAACTGTCTCACATAATACAATGTAATTAATGAATTAAAAATAATAAATAATAAAAAAATTAGCTTGCAAAAAAATAATAATATAGAAAATTTTAAAAAATAATATGTTAAAAAAAAAGGTTCAGGGGGTATAGGGAAGTGGATAATACTATTATGTCCATATTGTTTCCATCATGTATCTGAGGTAAAGGGGGATATTGAGGGAGAAGCCCCACTCGGTTTCCCGCCCACCCCAAGTCCCGGATGTGGGGCATGCTCTGAGATATTTGCTCAAGTGGTTTTAATAGTTCTCCAGTTATGAATCACTGCCAGTTTCGCTCGATGAGGTCGTCCACTGATTGATATGGTCCATCATAAGGTCTCCGTTTGCCATATATTTCGCTGCCAACATATAGCTGAGATGAATGTTTGACCTGTTCTGTCTTCTGTCTTTTCTTGGTTAGAGTTCTGAGTTCAGCAGTTCGATTGGGGAGATCTCCAAAGAAACTTTGAGGTATTCCCAGACCAGATTCTTGTATGTTCTAGCAAGCACAGGGCCCGGCACAGTCCATCACCCCGATCAGCTGGTGGTTGCAATTGCTGGGTTGGTTCTGTTTTCAGTCCCGAGTTGCACTGGAACCAATGGGTGTTGCAGTCCAGTCTGGTTCAGCCCAGCACATACTCAGCCCTTACATCAACCAGTGGGAGCTGCAGCATAGTCGGGGCGACCCAAAATAACCCCCACCAGGCCCACCCCCTACCCTGGTTTTCCAGTATGTGTAGCAGTAGACCAGTCTGTCCCCCATCCCATTTGGCTCTTGTACTTGTCAATGGGTATTAAAGCTTAGTTCCATCTAACCAACTCAACCATCCAGCCCTCAGGACCACAGTGTTCTACCAGCACACGCAAGATGGGAAGGTAGGGAATGAACACAGTAGGGAGACTGCACTGGGCTCCCCTGTTGGACCACTACTCTTACTGGTGAGTGTGAAAGCTTGGATCAGGGGCAGACCAGTCTGGGCATGGCTACAACACCTGTTAGCCTCATTTGAGCTGGATCAGGGGAAAGCCAGGATGGGTTGACTCTTCCTATTGGTGCATGCATAAGCAGAGTGGGTATGGATTTGTCGGGCTTTGCTGCAGAATCAGCTGGCAGATGCTGGCACAGGAGGCAATTTTTGTCAAGTTAAACTGCAGAACCACCTGGAGAGTACAAGATCTGTGAGTGGGAATGGGCCTAGTAGGGAAACAGTGGGCACCTCCCTTTTGGCTTGCCACTCCCACTGGTGAGCATGAAAACCAGGACTAGGGGGCAGGCATGGCTACACAGAGAGTGGCACCCGCCGGCAAATGTGTAGGCTGCATAGTGGGGCTGGTTGGGTTGAACTAGGCTTCAATGCCCATTGACATGTATGAGAGCTGAATGGGATGTGGGACAGACTGGGCCAGTCTGTTGTAAATATAGGCAAGCACGGGAACCAGGGCGGGGGCAGGCCTAATGGGGGTTATTCGGAGTAGCCCCAACTAAGCTGCAGCTCCCACTGGTTTACATGGCCAAGTGTATGGTAGGTGGAACTGGGCTGGGATGCAACACCCATTAGTTTGCATAGAGGACAGGGCTGGAGACAGAACTAACTCAGCAATTGCAACCACCAACATGTGTGTAAGCTGATTAGGGTGACAGACTGTGCCGGACCCTGTATTGGCAAGCACACACGTACACACAAGAATTAGGTCTGGGATCACTTCAGCTGAGGTTTCTTTGGGGATCCCCAAACTGAACATCCGGACTCAGAACTTCAACTTCAACCATGGAGAAAATTGCACTCCTGTGTTGCCAACATCCATGGTGTAACTGTGGAATGCTTGTGTTAGAGCTGAGCCTCCTCAGTGTCTTACGAAACAATGGAGTGCATGGCCAGCTGGATATGAAGGATACAATGGTACATTAGAATTTGCAGAGGACAGCTGGTACCATAACAGAGAACAGAGGACAGAACAAATTGATCAACTACCCCAGCCAAGTGTTGGCAGTGAAAATCTGGGCAAATGGAGACTCTAAGGTGGACTATGCCAACCAGTGGATTCTGGAGAGGTTTCATCGTGCTTGGAGTGGCGACATTGGCAGCAATACAAAACTGTTAAGCTATCAAAACCACTTGAGTGGAGACCTCAAAGCAGGCCCCACATTAGGGATCCTGGGATCATTGGGAGGCTGGGTGTGGCTTTTCCCCTTATTTCACCCCTTTCCCCAGACACAGAAAGGAAAAAAAAGAATGTGGAAGTAATGGTCATACCCACTTTTCTCTAGCTCTTGACCCTTCATGCCCGAATCAACTGTGTAAAGATCATCAAAAAAATAAAAATAAAGGGAAAAAAAGAAAAATAAAATCTACCTATGTTGGTGAAATTATTTGATTTTTAATTGGGAGGTCTCAGATGGCATCTTCCAACTTAAGAAAATAATTAAATTGTAATACCTTTCATGAAATAGTAGTCTGTGATGTTGTAATCTTAAGTAGAGAAACAGAACACAAGATATTACAGATGAAGTAAAATTTTGAAGGTGTCTGCTTTGGGCAGGTATTTCTCTTAATGGTTAAGAAGCAGTTTAGAATGCCACACTTTACAGTGAGTACCCGGGTTCGATCCCCAGCCCTGACTCCTGATATCAGCTTCCTAAAGACGCAGACCACAGAAAGCAGTGGTGGTGACTCAGGTAATCCAGTTCTTGCCATCCACATGGGAAACTTGGATTGAGTTCCTGTCTCCCACCTCAGCCCTCTGATTGATGCAACCATTTAAGGAACTAAACAATTTAACAAATTAAAGAATATGATGGGAGTTTCTGTCTCTTTTCTATGCTTCCTTCCCTCTCAAAGAAACGTATCAACATTTTATATTTTATTTAGAAAGTAATATATACTATACACTCAAAATTGAAGCCTCACTAAGTGCCTACTACTCCAAAAGATCTGAAGTAGAGTACAATGGGAACCTAAACAGACATTTAAAAACCCACAAGGGAAACAGAAAGATATCGTCCATCTATTGATTCACTTCCCAAATAGCTGCAATGACTCGGGCTAGGCCATCCCAAAACTCCATCTGGATCTCTTATATGGGTGGATAGGGTCCAAATACCTGTACCATCTTATGTTAATCCCCAGGCAAATTAGCAGATAGCTTGCTTAGAAGTAGAGCAGCCATGGTGCTGGCATGGTGGCACAGTAGGCTAATCCTCTTTCCTGTGTTGCCAACATCCCATATGGGCACCAGTTTGTGATGAAGCTATTCCATTTCTGATCCAGTTCTCTGTTTATGTCCCAGAAAAGCAGTGAAGATGGCTGAAGTCCTTGAGAACCTGCACCCAAGTGAGAGGCCCAGAAAAGGCTTCTGGATCCTAGCTTCAGATCAGCTGAGCTCTGGCCGTTTCAACCATTCGGGAAATTGAATCAGTGGATGGGAAGACCTGTCTAAATCGGCCATTCAAATAAAAATGAATACATCTTAAAAAAGAAAAAAGCAAAGAGGAGAAAAGAAAAGAAAACAAAACAAAAGGAGATGAAAGAGAAGAAAAAAGAAGTGGAGCATCCAGGACTCAAATGGGTTCTCATGTGGGAGACCATGCAGGTGGTGGCTTAATTCAATATGCCACAGTATGCTCCTTGAGAATTATTAACCCAGTGTGCCCCTTGATAACTTTTAATCCAATGTACCCACAATCATTATTTTTAATACCTATATTGCTGTTTACAATAATGCATTATCTCTTTAAAGCATGTGAAAGAAATAATCTTGATTAGAATTTAGTATCCATCTAGTATGTTCCAAATAGATTTCTGAAGATGAACCACAAGCACCTGTAGTGCCTTGCCTTGGTGAAGGTGCCAGTTAGAGTCCCTCTAATCTCTCAAGTGGCTCTTGCTACCACTGCCACTGCTGGAGGCACAACTGCCAGCGCTCTGTCCACACTGCTGTGAGGTTCCTGTACCCTCTACTGCTTCTGCTGCAATGGCTGCTCTTCATACTGCTGCTGTAATTGAGGAGCAAATCGCTCCAAATCAATCTCCTGCTAGGCCTTTTTCTTTGTGTTTTCCTCCATGAATGTTTGTGTTGTTGCTGCTGCTCCTGTGCTGAAGCTGAAGCTGCCCATGGCTTTGGTCTGGGCTGTGATGGGTGTTTTTCCAAGAAAGCCTACGCTCTGACCTTCACCATGACACTGCTTGATCCTGTGTTTGGATCACTTATCTTGCTTTTTAGTATTCTGAAAATACTATAGAAAGTGTTAGCACTTTTCAGGAGGAAATGGAAAAAAAACTGGTATGGAATTTTCATGTCATTGTCACATTTGTCTTTAGAGATACATGCTCATTGTTTTTGCTAAGTCTGGTTTTGTTTTATTTTATTTTATTTTATTTTATTTTATTTTATTTTATTCTCATTTTAAAATTTGTATCTGTATTTGAGAATCAGGCAGACAGGGGGAGAGAGAGAAAAAAAGAGTGGATGGCCATTTGTTGGTTCTGTCCCCCAAACTAGCCATGACTAACTCTGGGTTGGGTTGAAACAAGGAGCTGGAAATTCAAATCAGGTCTCCCGCAGGGATGACAGGACCCCATTACTTGAACTATTCTGCTGTAACCCAGCAGTCTGCATTAGCAGAAAGTTGGAGTCAAAACTTGGATCTGAAAATCAAATATTTGCACTCCAATATGTATCGTGGTCATGCTAATTAACGTTTTAACCTAGGCTGAATATTCCCCTCTTGACTTTGCTTTTTATGTTGTAAGTAAAATTAGTATTTATAATGAAACTGCTAAACTTCCAGTTCTTCCTAATTTGGCCATAAGAATGTTACTGAACTCCAAAAACTTGTTTTTTGTTTTTTAAAATACGGATGACAATGCTGCCATTATCTCAGGATACTATGAAAATCTCATGAAAAAAGAAAGTTCATGTAAGACACTTTGTATACTATCTGATACACAGTAATATTGAGTAGATTATCAATTACTAAATCATACAAATGGCTAATAGAGTATTTTGCATATATTATGTATTTTGTATGTTTTATCTTAATTAACTAAACTAATATTGTTCAAACAGCATCTCTAGAATTTCTTAAAACTTATGTATCACTCTGTTTAAATATCAAGCACATTAGTTATTTAGTAGATGATAAAATTCTGAAAGTTTTTTGTCATCCAGTAAAGTAGGAGACATTTGAGAATTCTGCAAAAACATTTCTGATATATTTCAAAATGAGGACATCAGTCTCTCTGAGTGAAAATACAAATCTCAAGCAGAAAGAAAACAAACAAGTACTTAAAGATGAATAGAAAATTAAAATCACCAATATTTATGTGTTCATTTATAAAGTTTTAGATAATCTTTGATGGATATGCACTGAGTGTTAGCATATCCTGAAGTTATTCCACTATGAACTCCTCTAAGTTTATGGATGAGGTTGAGGCCTAGAACAGGTTCAAGCGGACATGAGCATCAGAAGAGCCCACTGTGGGGCTCAGCTCCTGCCACTAGGATTTCTGGTGCTTCAAGCAAATGGGGAAATGGCCACTCCTTTCAGCCCTCTTTACTGGACCACCCTCATTCATACCTCTTGCTGCGAGGCCCCAGGGTTCACTCTTCTTTTGAATCACGTTTTGAGGGATTTCATATTGTGAATTCATCCTGCCCATGACTTTAAATACAACTTATTCCTATCATTCCCACCTTCCCACCTTGATCTCTCACCTGAGATATGCACATTGAACAGTCTCCTTCATGTCTCTACTTGGGTTTCACTAGACATGGTGAGCTCATCATGTCCAAATTAAGCCCTTGATTTGCATCCCACACCTGCTCTTCCTCCACTGTTTTCCCCATCAAACCACTAACTTACTCAAGCCAAAAACCTGTCTGTCTACCTCTCTTACATACCACACCTAAGCTGTCAGCCTCAAATTTTTCTCATCACATCTTCCTCTACCACTCTTTGAAGCAACTTGCCTTTCTCTTTGGGTCAGCTATTATGGCCTCCTATTTAAATACATCATCTATTCAAAATAGCTAGAATGATCTTTTCATAACTGTATGTCAAATCTCACTACACATTCCAAATTGCATCCCAAGTTCTTGGCATGGCTCTGCCCATCCTCAAAAACCTTCATCTGCCTACTAGCAAGAGTGACCCTTTTGGTGTTACTCTTGAACTTCCCAACTTCATTCTTGCCTCAGGGCTTTTGCAATTGCTGTTCCTATCATTGCAACACTCTTCCTCCCAATTCTCATGCCTTTTTAAAAACACTTGTTGCAGGTCTCCTGCTTGGATATAAATCTTCACTCCTCCTAGCTCTCCTGATCAATCTCCTTGAAATATTCATCCCCATTTAAATAACCTCTCTTTGCTGTATTTTTCCTTAAAACACTCAGTCCTGGTAACATGTATTAATTTGGTGACTCAATCTTTAGAATAAAAGATACATAAAAGCAGAGTTTTATTTTTCTTATTATCTCCAAATTTGTTGTCTTAAAATACTCTCTAATACATGAAATACATGCAATAAATATTTGTGGAAAAATAGAAATCTCTGCTCTCCCTAACCTGGGGACATGGCACCATAGCAGGCTGAAGTTCAATCCCTCACCCTTTCTGTAATGCTCACTGGCTTGTAGGCACAATACTAAGATGTTTTGTCTTAACTATTTCCTGTCTTTGTTAACCCTTACAGCGTGAGGAGTGAGTATTTGATGACTGTGATGATTTCTTTCTCCTGCTTTATAATTAAGGACATGGAACTCAGCACTTCTACCAGCACAGCTGGGCAGAGAAAGAGCAGCTCTGGAATATCTCACATGCAGCCTGCTGATGCTTGTTACAGCTGGAGGAAGCTGTCCCTTGGGCCAGGAACTCTCCTCATGTGGTAGAACAGGGAGCCCTGACCAGGAAAGCTGGCCTACTGCTTTGCTTGGGACCTTCCCTCCCATTCTAGATCTGACTTTCTCTTCCTTTTTTGGCCACAGCATGTGTCATATGCTGTCAGGTTGCACACTGCCCACACTACTGCTCTGTGTACTCCTGGTGGATAGGGAAAGGGCTCTTTTACTTGCAGTGCATGGCAGGATGCTTGCAGACCACCTCCGTGGCTGTGAGTCACAGAGAACCAGCACTCACTATTGAAGCTGGTCTCCCTCTGATCTCACTCCACCTGAGTGAGTTTTGTGCCAGACATTGTGTGTGCGAGTTATGTCTTTCTTGGCAACCCTGTCACCTGTAAGCCATTCAGTGGGCTGACTTCTGGGAACAGCTGCTCTTGGTAAAGGGCATGGTTGTGTTGCATTTTGTTGTCCTCCACAAAGTGCAACTCCTCTCCTGTGGTGGTGATGGTTGTCATTGATTTGACAGAGAGCAGAGTCACTGCAAGGTATATGGTGATATGGTAGAGGTGCAAGTGTATCAACCAAGCCATCCCAAGGTGATACTGGCTTCTAGGGGTAAGAGTGGCAGAGGTGTTGGCCTCTGGCTGATTACACAGGGATACATTGGTTGGATGCAGGCAGCTTCCCTGTCAACAAGGAAGAAGTGGGGCAGTAATGAAGATGGACAGGTAGGCCCTAAGTAAAGCAAGGAAACTGCATCTCAGCTCCCTGCTGCCTTTAACGCTTCATACCAGTCGCCAGTTGACAGGATGTCTTGGCAGGCACTGATGACGCCTGAGGGGAATTAAGGGTCTCTGCTAGGACTCTATTCAGGGCAGGCAACTTACAAGTCTCAGGTTCCACTCAGTGAAGAACCACAGATGACACTGCTGAGAATGGAGCCACTGGATTGAGATTCTTCTCTAAGAGTGAAACATGAAGACTGAGGACAGACACAGCAAAGGAACCCAGGAGTGCCAACTATCATTGGTATTTTAGATGAGGGGCATTGCAGATCTGACTGTCTCCCATGGGATGATACAGTCTCAATAAACAAGACAATGAGCTCTTCATACAGGTGTTCTTGTCCACCACTGAACCAGACAGAAATAAACCTGCAAGACTATTGCTCTAGGAAATCAGAGAATATGAAGACAGTGTTTGGAGGTATTGGAGCAGTCTTTGACAGGGATCTTGATACTGGCATTCGTGGGACAATAATTCCAGGCCCTTACAGGGTAAGTATATCTGGATGCACTCAGAGGTTTGGGAAAGAATGTGGGACCCATAGCAGATGTTCTTAGGAGCTTCTGAGTGCTGCCCTTTAGGTCATGTTGATGGCTTGTGATGGTGGTTCCCACTGCTAAGCACATATGAACTGTTTGTGATGTGTTATTTCATGGCTGCCTCACGAACTATGTCCTCTCCAACAGTGGGTCATGTCTTCTCCCATCCACCACTTAAGTTGTGCAAACCCCAGTATGTTTTTCAACAAAAGCAATACTGCACACTCAGTAGAGAAAAGGTTTCCTGTTGCGACAGGACTTGCTCTAAGCAAGAGTATTACATACCATAGTGATGCAACTTGACAATCCAGTCTGGCTTATGAGGGATGCCTCAGGGGTATTGAAGTTGATCAAGGACCAGCAAAGACTGAATGCTGAAGTGCTTTCCTACCCCTGTGGTACTCAGCTCCATTGCCTTGACCAAAGCTGAAGTGGCTCACATGAAGACTGGTCCCATTACTCATCTAGTTGATGTTTTCTTTCTGTCCTTTTCTTATTTCAGGTATTTTTAAAATTTTGTATGTTTCTAAATAATTTTTATGTTTACATAAGAGGGAACAAACATCACATTCCATATGTACAAGTTTAAGAATATAATGAGTTTCCCACCCTACCCTGCCCCCTTCCTCACTCCCATCCTCCCTCCTGTTTCCTTTTCTATTTTTTAAAAAATGTATGCAATGATACACTTTCCATTTACTTTATAGTCACCAGCTACTAAATGAAGAATTCAACAAGTAAGTAGAAAAATCATTGTTGCTGAGGAGTATAGATAAGGGTTATAAACAAAAATCAAATATCAAGCACATTGCAATTTTGTACTTTGTGTATTATCACAAATCAAAGAACCCATATGATTATGAGTATGTAATGAAATGCTACTCAGCCATTAAAAAAAGAATGACATTCAATTTCTCACAATAAAATGTATGGAGACCATTATTCTTAGTGAAATAAGCCAGTTCCAAATTGTTTCCTTTTTGGTCTTTTTGTGGGATGAGAATCAGGACCAATTTGCATTCACATGGAATGGCCTATAGAATATTTTCCCTGCACTTTAGCTATATGATCTCAATTCTTTTTCCATGTGCCAGCCAAGGCAGAACTAGACCTGCAACAAGACAAATTACTCCCAGCATTACTTGTTATCTATCCACCATAATAATGACATCCTCATTGCAATCTAAGAAACTGGTTGATCAGGTGTTAAATAAGGCTACAGATGCCATGCTAGATATAGGCTGGGCCAGCAACCTCCCCAGCTATGATTAAGTGCAGGAATTTGCTTAACAAATGCAGTCTTAGAAACCACCTGGGTACCAGAAGAGCAACCCCAATGAAGTCCACCACAAATTGCTGTCCTTGGCAGATCCAATCACAAAATGAAGCTTGGCAGCTAGTACACCACTTGGCTATAGTGTGCATAACATGTCACATTTGACCACTTTTGTGGTCCCTTTATTCAGGTCACCTGCAGGCCAGCTTCCCCATGTAAATGTCAACAGAGTCACTGGTGGTAGGATTTGAGAAATTGTGGGGAATAGAAAATATATAAGAGGTGGCAAACATCATACATATGTTTAAGTTATAAAAAATAAGGCCTGGTAAATCTAATAAAACACACATCTGTAACAAGGTTCTGAAATAAATTTTGAAACTAATTGTTTTAGAACATTTCAGAAAGACTCAAAAGACATTCCTGGCTCTTTGCTTGGGATTAGCACTGTTCTGACCATTGCATCCACTTGGGGGAACGAACTGGTAGATGGGAGATCTCTCTCTGTCTCTCCTTCTTTCTCTGTAGCTCAGCCTTACAAATAAAAACAAATGAAGCTTTAAGAAAGGAAGCCAAATAACCACACAAAGCCACTGAGAGTTTACTAGCTAAATTCATAAAAGGACACACATGTCCGTGTCTAACATGGCCCCTGGGGCAGAGGAGCACAGTAGAAGGGCTACAGCTGATTCTCAGGAAGGCACTTGGTAGTCTTGAGACCCACAGGAGTGAATCGGAAGGATGCTAAGCAGTTAATGAGCTGAATGAGAGAGATGTTGGCCAGCACAGTTCTACCACTATACTCTATTTCTTCTCAAAGAATTTTCATATCATAGCCTATTCCCAACACTGTAACCTCAAAACCTCCAAAAAACAGAGTACAATTTATGTTCATGAGTGGCCTTTGGAAATAGAGCATGATTTCATAAAATTAAATAGAAACCATATTCATCCCCCAGCTATAGGCAGCTGCAAAGGTTGCCTTGTACCTAGGCAAGTGTTCTACTGCTGGGAGAAAAGCAGCTATGGCTTGTGGGCATTCTGGGCCTGGTTGATACTGAATTTGTGTTAAGTATACCAGTGTGCCATCATAGTTGCCTATTCTGTTCTATATTTCTATTTTAAAAATATGTGGGGAAGGCAGGGGACCACATTGGTCCCCAGGCAAGGGGCTGCAAATTTCCCAGGGAAGGGGATCTGGGAACATATTAGAGTGTGAGCATGTTTGGCATGGCAAGAATGATTTCTGGGGTCTTCATGGTCTGGGTCACTACACTAATAGGTAGATGAGGGAGCTAAGACAGAGCAGTTTAGAGGGGAATAACCAGAGGGCATGTCTGGGTCAGGCCAAAGCACATGGCCACATGAGAGACCTGGGTTAAACAACATCCCCCTGCCCACTGGCACAAGTGAAAGCTGGGCCTAGGGGGCATGTCTGGCTAGATTAGGCCACAGTGCTTGTCCACAAGTGTCAGAGCAGGGGGTCAAGCTGCAACACCTTCTGGTGAATGCTGAGAATGGGGCCAGGCCATCTCAATCTGGGCCACAGCACCTGCTGGCACATACAACACCTGAGGCTTGGAGCATTCCTGCTAGGGGAACTTTGGGGATTCTGTTGCTAGACCACAGCTTACATTGGTGAACATGAGAGCTGGGACTAAGGCAGGCCAGGCTGGGCTAGGCTGCTGCAGCTGCTGGCAATAGGAGAGCCAGAATAGGTTTGGGCCAGCCAGGTTAGGCTTTTCAGCATTCACTGGCAAGTTCCGAAACTGTATGCAAGTCATACAGGCTGAACTGCAGTACTTCCTGGCAAGTGCAACATCTAGGGCTGGGAGAGGGCCTGGTTGGGAAACTGTGGGTATTCCTCTACTAGACTGCAGCTCCTACTGGAGAGAACAAGGGTCAGGGTTGGTGGCAGACTGAGCTGGGCAAGGCAACAGCACCCATGGGCATGTGTGTGGGCTGATTCTTGGTGGGGGTGCAGGCTGAGCCAAGCTGCCACACCCATGGCTATGCATGAGAGTCATAGGGAATGCAAGATGGACTGAGCTAGTGTGCAGCTCATGCCGGCACATGCAAAATCCAGATCTGGGGGTGCGCCTGGTGAGGGTTAATTGAGGATCATTCCAACCAGGCCATGGCACCCATTGATGTGTATGAAGACCTTGACTACTGTGTGCTGGGCTGGGCAGCATCCATCAGTTTCCATGCTGTTGGGTTCATCACTGTAAAAGTTACAGAAAATTTAGATATCTCCTAAATTCCTGCCACTAGAATAGCATCCAGCTGCCATCACTTTGACACATTTAGAAATCTGTTCATCTATCTCATCCTGATCCACAAGAATCCCTGATGTTGTAACATAACTTTAATGTAGCTTTACCTGCATTGAATCTTATCCCCAAGCAGCTTCCTAACAATATCTGAGATGTCAAAGGTAGATCTACAACTGAGTAGGAATATTCCTACTCAGTAAAAACATACAACATCACTGTGGATTCCACAAGAGGATGCTCACCTAGTTGGATGAGGTTTCCGACTGTTTTTTTTTTTTTAAGATGGAGAAAAGCAACTAAACATTTTCATTGCTATAGTATATATCATGATGACTCTACCACCAGTGTAATCAAATACAACCCATAAGCTTATTCCAGTGTTTTTCATTTCTATTAGTTGCATTGCCATTCAGCTAAGTTCTTTAGGGATAGAGTAAACAGAGGCCTTTCTACCTATGGGAATCAGGTATGCTGGACTGTCATTCATTTCCACTAGATTAAGAGAATGTCATACAATAAATGAGATTCAAGGAGCTACCCCTGAGAGAATAAGACCTATTGTTTAGGTAAAAGAGAAGAGAACAAAATACATACTTTGGGGCCAAAGAGGCACAGAGGAATGAGCTGCTGCCTGTGGTGCTGGGAATCTCATTTGGATGCCAGTTCAAGTCCTGGCTGCTCCACTTCCCATCCAGCCTCCTTCTGGTGTGCCTGGAATGGCAGCAGAGGATAGCCCAAATTTTTGGGCCCGTATTGCCCATGTGGGAGACCTAAATGGAGTTCCATGCTCCCGAGTTTGGGCTGGTCACCGTAGTCACTTAGGAAGTGAACCAACAGATGAAAGATTTTTCGTGTCTCTCCCTTTCTCTGTGTCACTCTGCCTTTCCAAAAAAATACGTATTTTTTCGTCTTACAATATAGTAAACATTTTATGCATCCTCTTACGTTAATCACTACTGCAAACTACAAAGGAACTAGAACCTATTTTCATTTTACAAAGTCATTCATCATTCAACTATTCCTTTATCTGTTCAGGAATCATTTTTTGAGTACGTAATATGTATTAAGTTCAGGGTAAACAGCAGGTTGGTAAATGATGACTTAAAAGACTTAGTCCCTTGGGCCCGGCGGCGTGGCCTAGCGGCTGGAGTCCTCGCCTTGAACGCCCCAGGATCCCATATGGGCGCCGGTTCTAATCCCAGCAGCTCCACTTCCCATCCAGCTCCCTGCTTGTGTCCTGGGAAAGCAGTCGAGGACAGCCCAAAGCCTTGGGTCCCTGCACCCGCGTGGGAGACCTGGAAGAGGTTCCTGGTTCCCGGCTTCAGATCGGCACAACACTGGCCGTTGCAGCTCACTTGGAGAGTGAATCATCAGATGGCGGATCTTCCTCTCTGTCTCTCCTCCTCTCTGTATATCTGCCTTTCCAATAAAAAGAAATAAATCTTAAAAAAAAAAAGACTTAGTCCCTGTATTCTTAGGGGAGCTAAGAAATGTGTTAAGTAATCAGCAAGATACTAATTGTATGACATACAGAAGCAAGACCTTACAAGATTTAGAAAAGAGTAGCATGAGGATTCAGAGCCATCTCAATCTGGCTCCCAATGCTCTATAATTTCTGATTGCCAGCTGCCTCCCACAGGTAGCTCCATATGCTCATCACTCACTTTCTCAGCCAAGGCAGAGCATGCTTAGAGATAAAATTCGGGTAACATAAACAGTACCCCAAACATGCAAAGAAAATTACACTGCATAATTCCTTTTGAAATTATTAGCATAAAATGCTATAGTGTCTGTGTTTAAACATCATGTCTCAGTCTGTTTATGCTGCCATAACAAAATACCAAAAATTGGATCATTTGTAAACAATAAAAATGTATTTATTACAGCTCTGGATGCTGAGAAGCCCAAAATGAAACTGCCACTGTGTCTGCTGCCTGCTGTGGGCCTGTGTCTGCCTCCACCAGGGTGCTTAGTTGCCCTGTTGCTGCAGAGCAGACAGCTGAAGGGCCAAAGAGGGCTGAGGTCTGCCCAAGCCCCGCTTCACCCACCCCTTAACCCCATTCAGGACAGAGGAGTGTTTATGACCAAAGGCTTTCTGAATGAGCTGCTATTAGCACTGTTGCATTAGAAATTTAAGTGCCAACATGGATTTTATAGGACACATAAACATTGAAACCACAGCGAGAAGGAAAAAATGAACAGGTTAGTAAGGAACACAAACAAATCTAGGTAAGTAAATATTTGCAATGAAATGCCAATCTTACATCAATCCTTTGTGCTCCATTTGGGACATTGAGGATGTGTCTTTCTCATCACCTCATCATGTAGTTATTACATCTCCCATTTAAAAGGAAGAAGCCTGAGACTGAGAGAGTCACAGCGACTATCTCAGAGTCACACAGATACTAAATATTGGATTTGAAGACAAAAGTCTCCTGGTAGCTGGTATCTCACCAACCTTAGCAATGCCCTGATCAGGAGCCAGCAACCTTGGCCAGCTCATGGAATGCAGCTCACTTGCCTCTGCAGAGTTTGTTTGTCTATAAACAAACTAGAAAGCCATTCAGATACACAGTCATCTTTTTGCAAGGTCTAAGGTTTCTGGTCCTGCTCATAATTGCTCAGTTATATTTTTTTGTCTTCTAGGATGGCTCATCTGCTAGGCAAACTCTTGGAAAGCCAACTGCAGACAAAAAGAGAGAGAAATGTTTCTGTCATCCCAGCATCCTACATGGCATTTGAGGGCAAATCAGCATGCTCGGAGCTGCTCCTGCTGGTTTCCTGATACTGTGTGCAGCAGGTGGAGGATTTCTTGGCATATGTTGATGACAGTATTCATCACATTTTCAGAGGTAATGTGTTTCCAACCTTCCCAGCTTGTGTTCAGATTTACCAAGGATGGGGAGATGGGCTGTCAGTGCAGCAATCAACTGGTGTTGTGAAGCGGTCTTTGGACTAGCCACTGACGCCACCAATTTGGGAGACAGAATCTACAAACAAAATTGTAGAAAATAGCTAAATTTTTTTGAATCAAAACATTTGAGAGAAAAAAGTTCATCAATTACCTATTTAGTTCACTCTAGCAGTCTGTTTATTCATTCATCCTCTGAGTATCTGTCAAGTACCTGCTTTGTGCCAGGGCCTATAATTTGCCAAAGCTAAGCATCACATCGAAAGGACTGGCGAGAACTGTCATGGTGACACACCAACCTGAAAATGCTCCAGGCTTTTTAAAATCTTAATTTATTATGATTTCTCCCCAATTCTCCACCACCCAGGAAACTCATCAAATCTTCACTAAAAGCCAGATTGCTATTTTGGGGAGTCCCGGTGACACTGGCGATCACCACTGTGGATTCTGAACCAGCTTACAACCCAGTTTAGAAGCAGACCAAGTGTGGACATCAGGGAGTGTTTTGTTGTCTGCAAGTAGAGACCTGGCTATGCTCTCCTCAGGTAAGAAAGGGAAAACTCAGAAAGCCAATTTCATATTGGAAGGACCAGTGTGGTAGAGAAAAACACTCTAAAGCATTTTGCACTTGAGAGAACAAATAAAACAATGAGCTAAACAGTGGACTGCACCAGATCACATTAAATATAAACTAACATGACCAATTTTCTCTTTTTATTCAGATGTTGCAAATATGGGTATGCTAATCTCTATTCCAGGTTCTTGTCTTACACAGAGATGAGAATATTAAACAGAGATGTACATCCAGGTGCACAGAGAACAAGTTCTATTTAAAATATAAGAAAGCGAACATACATCCAACATAAGCATTATGAATAGGTCAGAGTGTTCCCCAACGATGAAGGGTGGGAGAGAAAGAGAGAGAGAGAGAAAGTAAGTCTGAGTAGCACCGAACCATGGTGCACAGTGCAAAGATAGTGCCTCTACCCCAGTTCTCACACTCTTAGCACACATGCAGCCAGCTGGGAAGTCTATGACACCTCCCCAAGCTTCACATGAACTTAGCATCCAGATGATCACTCTGTCTCCTCCTTCCTCATCCTGCATGAGACACAGGGGAAATGGTTGTCTTTGATGTACAAAAATACATTGTGCGGATTTCCAACTCACTCAGTCCTAACTAGCCTAGCCACATCATATCATGGGGATGATGGCTGGAGAGCTTCTCTTCTTGTTTCCCTGCTCTTCCCCCAGTTCCACCTCACCAAGCTTCCCAGGAATCCCTCCTGGGTGTTGAATAGCCTCATCTTTCTCTGTGCACTGAGGGTGAGTCTACCCCAGTGTGAACTTTGTGACAGGTTCACAAAGCAAAAAGAACATGAGGGTGAAGGTCACAGGCCTTTCACTGTGTGTCTCATAATCAGATACGTAAGTGGACCCACAACTACAGAGAAATGTTCTTGCTTTTGAAAAAGAAAATCCCTTAACCTAGGAGTTTCCAATCATGGCAGAAGAATTGCTCAATTCTCACTGAATCTGTAAATAAAACCATTGGTTTTGCTTCCAGGGAAGAACATGAACAGTTTAGAAAATTGTGGATTCTGCAAAATCGTATCAGGAATAAAACAGAAGGGAAACATTTGAGATGAGGCAAGCTTATTAATAAGACATGACCCCCTCAGTCCGGATTCTCTCAACTCCTAGATCTCTTGATGCTAAGACATTATATAAGACACCTTGCCTCAGGCATGCATTTATTTTGGACATATTACAGCTCCCTCTCTTTTGGAAGACATCTGTGGAAGACTGCATGCCACCAAAGATCTACAGCAGCTTTCTAAATGTTCCAGGAAAAAAACAAAAAGAAAATTTGAAAACACAAATGTGAGATCTTCTAGCTCTATCTAACCCTTACAAAACTTCCTGTTCATGAAGTAAATTAGTCCCTACTGACTTATTTCAAGAACTTGAACCTGAACCAATGGATGATCCAGGTTTTCTAGAACCCTTGAAAATGCAACCTTCGGAGTAAGCCTTATTTATGCCCCCAGTGCCCAATAAGCCATATTTATATTTCAAGCATCTTTTTAAAACATCGAAAAATATAGAAACAAAAAAATGGACAACTGGTGGACACTTCATAGTAGCACTTGATACAAAGATGGATAAATCCTGTTTCCAAGGGGCAGAGAGACCAAGGAAAAATGGAACCTGTAATTGCATCTCTATGGATCCTCTCTTATGTAAGTCTCAGTTTTGTTTTAGTCACATCAGTTTAGTGAGCTGGATTCTGTTAGCTAAGTTGGGAACAGTAATACTTTCTCATCACAGATGGGTTTTCCATAGGCTGTTTTGAAACAGAAAGGCTAATAAAGACTCAGAGGCTTAAACATTTGTTTCTGTTGTGATATTTTATGTCACCTTTATGAATTGTTTTTGGGTGGGGCAAGGAGATAACAGAGATAACAGAGGCAGAATAACCTTGAGTCAGACACTCAATCCAGTCCTCCCACATGGGTGACAGGAACTCAGCTACTCGCACTATCACTACTTCCTCCCAGGGTGCTCATTAGTAGGAAAATGGGTCGGAAGCAGAGCCAAGATTCAAACTCG
The DNA here is from genome assembly GCF_030435755.1 of Ochotona princeps. Lineage (NCBI taxonomy): Eukaryota > Metazoa > Chordata > Mammalia > Lagomorpha > Ochotonidae > Ochotona > Ochotona princeps. Next base: position 71,256,697 of record NC_080833.1, read on the forward strand.
GGTACTCTGACATGGGATGTAGGCATGTGCGAGTGTATCTTGATGCGCTAAACATCCAGCCCTGGCATCTACACTCTTAACGCTCCAGTCCAAGAAAAGCAATGGACTTGTTCTGAGCCTTTATCTGTATTCACTAGTTCAACAAATCCTTCTTCGTTTTCTATGCTTTCTTCTGCTCCTTTCTTAGGCTTGAGAGAGAAAATAAATAGGACTGCAACAAAGTCACAGTTGCTTATAATCCTGACCTTGAGAAAGCCACATTTTAGTGACAAAGCGAGATCTAGAATCCAACAGACATGGTTTATCTAATGACAGTGATCAAGGAATATTCACATTGTTGCTGAGATCCAGCAGTGGGGATGATGGATTTTCCTTGTCAGGGGAAACATATGCAAGGGAGCATAAACTCACAAAGTAGAGAAGTGAGAAAGAGAGACAAGATCTGCAGAAGGAAATGCAGATGTAACGTAAAGGAGGCAGCATCGTCTTGCAAGTGTGCAGAAGGATGAACTGTCCCGGAGGCTGCACTGAGGAGTGTGTGAAGGACACCAAGAATGACTTACACAGCATCAGTTCTCAGGCCATGTGCCTGCTTTTTCAGAACCACACAGCAAAGTGCCTGGAAACTCGAGTTCTAGGCATTATCTTGCTAACCAAGTGTTCTTGGCAAAGTCTCCCTGTCTGCAGACACCTTCCAAATGCTGGAAGGCCAAGGGGCTATAGGAATGAGCCTTTACAGAAAAAGGGAAGAATTCCAAGACTCTGCAGTTCACTACCTTCATGAATCCCTTTGGAACATAACTTCTACAACAACAAAGACAAATGTACTGTTTCCTGCAACCTCTTATATATGGTGCCGACGTTTGTGATGTTAGAAGTAGGTTTTGTATCAAGAGACATAAATTCAAAATAATAGTGGCAAATAAGGCTAGAAATGTCCTTCTCATGGACAATTCCAGAAGCAGGTGGTTAGGCTGGGGTGCATAGTGTCAGGAATGCCTTCCATGCTGGTGCTCGGCCTTGCTCTGTGCTTGAACCTCACCTTCAGGGTCCAAGGTGGCAACTTTCACCTTCTCATTCTGGTCACAGGATAAAGAAGGAAGGAAAAGAAAGGCTGCAAAGGACACGTGCTAGCTTCTCCTTGAAAATATCCTTGGGAACTGCTATATGATGCTTCTGTTTACACTCACTTTGCCACATCCAACTGCAAGACAGACTAGGAAATACGTGAATACTGTTGTTATTTTCATCAGGAAGGATGGCTGAAAACTGGGAGGCATTCTGTACTGTCTCCCACAGGCTGTATGGAGGACAGTGTCAGAGGAGGAAATGAGGATGATGAGAGCCAGGTGGGGAAGCCTTGACGTGACATGTCAGGAGTTGAGGCTTTCTCCCCTGTCAGTGGGAAGCATCAGATGGGTTTAAGCAGCAGAGAATGTAAACCGAGCCATGTTCCAACCCTCTCCCTGACAGCCATATGGATGCATGCTGGTGATGCTGTGGCCAAGAACTAGCTAGAAAGCAAGCATGCTGGTTGTGTGAGAAGTGATGACAGCCTGAATTAGGAGATAAGAGAATGGAAGAGTGAGGTTTGTTAGGGTAAAGAGGACAGACTTTGGTGGTCAGCAAGAAAAGGGCAGTGGAGGAAGAGCATGGAGTTTAGGATGATGCCAACATTTGCAGCTTGAGCAACTTGGTAAATGACAATGCTACTAAACAAAATGGAAATGAACAAAATGACAATGCTAAACAAAAGGAAAAGGAACATGGAAGGCATAGGAGTTAGCAGTACTGGGGAACATATGATTGGTCTGATTATGCAGACATTAAGCTTGACACCTATTAGAACATGTTCAGAAAGCAGATAAAAATGTGTCAGCGATGTTGGAGAGAAAGCAGAGTTGTGTCAAATAAGGAGAAGTCTAGAACTAAGTAAAAGCTACAACTACAAGCTTGGAGTGGATTGGCTCAGAATGAGTGAAGGAGCAGTCAGAGATGACCACACACTGATGCTGTGTGACTCCTCTGTGAGGTCTGCTCTGCTGGGGGAGTATTCAGGAGTTACAGGGCATGCATGCTCAGGCTGCAAATGCATCCAGGATCTGGGTCAAATATTTCCATTTTCAGACAAAATAAAACTGCTGAAGCCATTCTGAAGAAATGTTTTAATGCCAATTAAATTCAAGTTTGGAAAAAGGTTATACTTATGGCAGAGATTTTCATTTCTACTCTGATTTAACAGTGGAGTATGTATGTGAAAAACACCTGCCTACTTCACTTACGATTTTTCTGCTGGGCCCCAGGGGACAACTTCAGTGGGTTCAGATTCAGGGGATAGGAGCTGACCTGTTCAGAAGAGCCCTCCTTTCAACTTTGGGGAGACTTAATACCATTTTAATGGCTTGATGTCATTTTGATGGTTAGTTGGTACTGGTATCTGTTTTAATTCTAGAAAAGGTTTCTTCTCCTCCTCCTCCTCCTTCTTCTTCTCTTAGAGGGAGGGAGGGTGAAAGTATTATATTTTTCTTTAGATGTAAAATTTATTTTTCTTTTATTGAAAAGGCAGATTTACAGAGAGAAAGCTCTTCCATCTGCTGGTTCACTCTCCAAGTAGCCACAATGGCCGGAGCTGATCCGATCCAAAACCAGCAGCCAGGAGACTCTTCCAGGTCTCCCACACAGGTGCAGGGTCCCAAGACTTTGGACCATCCTCTACTGCTTTTTGAAGCCACAAGCAGGGAGCTGACTGGGAAGTGGGTAGCTGGGACACAAAGTGGTGTAGGGCCCAGCGGCATGGCATGGCATTGCGGCTAAAGTCCTCGCCTTGAAAGCCCAGGGATCCCATATGGGCGCCGGTTCTAATCCCGGCAGCTCCACTTCCCATCCAGCTCCCTGCTTGTGGCCTGGGAAAGCAGTTGAGGACAGCCCAATGCCTTGGGACACTGCACCCTCATTGGAGACCCGGAAGAGGTTCCAGGTTCCCGGCATCGGATCGGCGCGCAACGGCCCGTTGCGGCTCACTTGGGGAGTGAAACATCGGACGGAAGATCTTCCTCTTTGTCTCTCCTCCTCTGTGTATATCTGGCTGTAATGGAATGAATAAATCTTTAAAAAAAAAATAAAAGTGAGATGAGCAAATAAAACTGCGTGAAAAAAAAAAGCTAGTTTGCATATAGCACATCTTTCCTCCGAACCAAAGTTGCTGTTCTTCTTTGCTCCCTCCCCCTCCTTCTGGTTTTAGATTGTTGGCTGAGTTAGCCCACCTTCAAGGCACGACTTTCTTGAAATTCAACAATTATCATTTGGAAAAGACTTCTGACTATACAATGTGATACCAAAAATACTCCATGCTTGAGTGGTTATTTGCAGAGTGCCTTCAGCTAACAAGTATCCAGGTAGTGAGACCTTCATTTATCTAGGAAGCTCTATAATTCCAAACCCAACAAAACCAAAACCAAACTCAAAGTTTAATAGCAGAGGCTGGGTTTAGGGTATAAATGTTAAGCTGTACCCTGAGATAGAGGCATCCCATGTGTGCCCTATTAATGCACCTGGGAAAGCAGTAGAAGATGCCCATGAGTACTTGGTCCCTGCTACCCAGGTGGAAGACCTGGGTGGAGTTTCCGGCTCCTGGCTTTGGCCTGGCCCAGCCCTGGCTGTTGGGGCCATTTGAAAAAATGAATCAGCAAATGGAAGATCTCGGTCTCTCTGTGTGTTACTCTCTTTCAAATATTTTAAAAATAAATAAGGTAGCAGAAAATTCATCTGAATGAGACACATTGTTATCGGGACATCTTGACCTCAACATGTCTTGAGGCTGAGTTAACTGAAGTGCATCGCACTGATGCCTTTGAATAGTTTATGTTCCTCTAGCTTTGGGAACTTTTCTGCTGTCTCTTTGATATGCTTTCTGCCACTTTATCATTGTCAAGTCTCTCTTGGATCCCAATAGAGCAGAGATTCTTTTCACGCTGTCTCAAATTCCTCTTGATTTTTTTATATCATTTTCTCTAAGAGTGTATTTGCAAATAGGCTATCCCAAGGGCTGCTGTGAGACCAGGCATGAGACCACAGTGCTCAGTTTTTGTATAAAAATAAGAACAAGCACAGAAAGAAAACAGGAAGAAAGAGTTGCCTGTGCCACCCCTTTCCTCAGCTCCAAGCAGCACAGTGTGGAAAGTTACGTCTTCTGCTTGGAGAAGGGAGAGGCGATGACTAAGTTGACTATAGCCTGAATCCCAGTCCCAGGCCCATGATGAAAAAACTCAGAATGGGACAGGACCCCATTGGCCGATACCCTCTGGCCTTTAGCTGTAGACTGAGGTCTTTGAGTCTTCCTGGTCTGTATTGGGTGACATCCATCACTTTCCTCCAGCTCTTAGGACAAAGCCAAGCTGACGAGGACAGCACAAGAGTGAACTCAGGACTGCCTCAGAGCTCAGAGATGTTCAGGGATGCGTTGGCTTTCACATGAGCCCCCTAACAGACACCACTGAAAATAGGGCTCTATGCAACAGGAGTGGAACCTCACACCTTTTTCTGTCAGGAAGGCTTCATCATTTTCACATCACTCCCACCAGGAAAAGATGCCAAGTTGGTAAAAACAGTTTAAATTGGAACTTGAGTTCTCTGGCCTGCACAATCAGAGAAAATGTTCCAAAATGTTTTTTCACGAATCAACAGGACAAAGTGCCCTTTTATATTGGTCTACATTGTTATTTCTCAGAAGCCAGCAGGATAGTTTCTGATTGCTCTTGGTGTGGGTAAAAGCCTCTGCAGCGGTCAGGGCCATTATAATCATTAACTAGGAAGTTACAAACAGCCAGGTGTGTGATCAGGGGACACAATGTGCTTTTTGGTGAAGAGAAATGGCCATGAAAATCTCCAAGCAAGACAGGAAGACTCAGAACTGCCCCCTCCCGTAATCTATTTATGCAGAAATGAGGACAGCCTAAGAGCAGTTGAATTAAAAAAAAAAAAATACAAAACTCCTTCCTCCAAACACATTTTCAATACAGAACATTAAGAAATAATAATAATAATAATCACTCACTATTTTCCAGTTAGAACTTACCATTGTAAACTTTGTTAGTTACCTTTTTAAAAATTCCACTTCTCCATGAACTTACATATTTGAAAAGCAGAAAGATAGGGAGAGAAATCTCCCTTCTGTTAGTTCACCTCACAAACACCCTTCGGCATCCAGGAACAAGGAACCCATTCTCCCAGTAGGGTGACAGGGACCCACCAACTTGAGTCATCACTCAGTGACTTACCAGAGTGTGCATTAGCAGGAAGTAGGAGCTGGGAGTGGAGCTGGGACTTGAATCCAGACACTCTACTAGGGCACATAGCTGCCCAAAGTGGGAACTCAGCTGCTGAACCGGATGCTCTGTTAACAGTTGGATTAATAGCCTTTGGGGGATAGACAGTTGATTAGCTGACAAGTGTGTATACAGATACTCACCCAATATACATGTGTATGTGCTAGTGCATTTAAGCTAGAGCCCGGAGCAATAGCTTAGTGGCTAAATCCATATGGGTGCCAGTTCATGTCCCGGCTGCTCTGCTTCCCATCCAGCTTCCTGGTTGTGGCCTGGGAAAGCAATAGAGGATGACCCAAAGGCTTAGAACCCTGGATCTGTGTGGGAGACCAGAAAGTCTCCTGGCTGCTGGTTTTGGATTGTCTCAGCTCTGGCCAAGTACTTGGGGAGTAAAGCAACGGATGAAAGATCTTTCTCTGTTTCTCCTTCTCTCTGTGGATCTGACTTTTCAATAATAAATAAATAAGTCCAAAAACATTAGAAATAAAAGAGCCTATTGCTAATGGTGATCTATTGAAACAGCAATTGCTAAGAGGGTGTTAAAAGCAGGCTGCTTTTGTCTTGCATAGATAGTGTTTGGATATTTCATAGCTATATATTACCATGTATGTTGTGAAAAATAAGAGGGGGATTATAACAATGTTGAGACAGCTTTTCAAGCAGAACCAAGAAGCCTTCAGAGGAGGAACGTTGACCCAACAGGCCTGCTGCTGCCTAAGACCCTAAACTTTTTTTAAAATATATTTTGTGTTTTTGAAAAGGGTTATAGAGGGAAAGCGATCTTTCCTCCACCTGCTGATTCACTCCCCACATGGCAGACATAGACAGCATTGAACAGACTGAAACCAGGAGCCAGGGACTGCTTTCATGGTGTGGCAGAGGTCCAAGAACTCAGGGCTCCTCCACTGCTTCCCCAAGGGCAACAGCAGGGAGCAGGGTGGCTTGGCAGCAGCCAGGGCTGGAACCCAAGCTGGGGTACAAGATGCAGAGTTTCGCAAGTGGCAGCTTAACTCTGGCCCTGAACTTAAGCTGTATTTTACTAAGTATGCACATTATTTTCTTCCCCTTTTATTCATCGTGTGCTTGCCACACAGCATCTGTTTGCAACTTCCAATGCAATACCCTCACAAAAGAATTTTCATTGATTTGTAATAAATCATGGAAAACGCAATAAAAAAGTTTATTTTGGCACAAAAGTTATGAAGCCTACATTTTCCTAACATGTATTTTCATGAACTTTAAAAAGATCGTGTATATGTATATATACTGACTTCAAAAAATTTTTGCGCCAAAACAAACTTAGTTTTTTAATGCAGTTTCCATGAATTTTTAAAAGCAGCCTCCTGCAAGCTTCCCTTTGTAAGCTCCCTCCCCCCCAAGACCTTTTGAGTTCGTCAGTTTTTGACTTTGGTCTGACCTACAATGTAATATTGTTCTGGTTTTGCTAAAATTGTGAAACCAAATCACTCTAGGAAGCAAAGGGATCTCTTGGGCGGTCCTGGTTACCGTGGGCCCTGGGTAGGGAGCATGCGGCACGTGGAGTTGCCGGAGAGAGGTCAGAGACAGCAGGGGCCTCTCCGGGCGGCAGGTTAAAGGGTGAGGTCTCCCTGAGGTGGGGAGCAGTGCTCTCTGCAGGATGGGGGAGGCGGTACGCTCATTGCGCAGGCGCACAGCGTCTTTACACTGGGGTAGGGGGAGTGCGCGGGGGAGAGGGGGTGCATTTCTGTGTCTTACTGCGCCCAGTGCCGCAGTTCACCGAGGCGCGTTCACTGGCACTCTGGAGCTTCTCCGGACTTTGGAAGGCTTTTCTGCAAAGGAGACAGAAAAACTGCGAGTCCTTCGGAAGTGAGGATGCTCACTGCGGTGCCCTCGCCGGGACGCCCTCTTCCGCAAAGGGTCAGAATTGCCAGTTCTGAGCAAGAGGAAACCAGCTGGGTCAAGCCAACTGGTTTTTTTTTTTTTTTTTTAAATCTATTTTATTGTATTGTTGTTGACAATCTTTACATAGTTAATTACAGTTAAAGGAAAAAGAAGAAAAAAGAAAAAAAGGTTCAGGGGGATAGGGAAGTGGGTAATGCTATTATGTCAATATTGTTTCCATCATGTATCTGAGGTAAAGGGGGATATTGAGGGAGAAGCCCCACCCGGTTTCCCGCCCACCCCAAGTCCCGGATGTGGGGCATGCTCTGAGATATTTGCTCAAGTGGTGTTAATAGTTCTCCAGTTATGAATCGCTGCCAGTTTCGCTTGATGAGGTCGTCCACTGAATGATATGGTCCATCATAAAGTCTCCGTTTGCCCCATATTTCGCTGCCAACATATCGCTGAGATGAGTGATTGTCCTGTTCTGTCTTCTGTCTTTTCTTGGTTAGAGTTCTGAGTTCAGCAGTTCGATTGGGGAGATCTCCAAAGAAACTTTGAGGTATTCCCAGACCAGATTCTTGTATGTTCTAGCAAGCACAGGGCCCGGCACAGTCCATCACCCCAATCAGCTGGTGGTTGCAATTGCTGTGTTGGTTCTGTTTTCAGTCCCGAGTTGCACTGGAACCAATGGGTGTTGCAGTCCAGTCTGGTTCGGCCCTTGGGTCGCTATTCCCGTGGGAGGGCATGAAAACTAGGATGGAGGCTGGGATGGCTAGATAGAGAGGCACTCAACAACATCTGTGAGGGCTGGATGGTTGAGTTGGTTAGATAGAACTAAGCTTTAATACCCATTGACAAGTACCAGAGCCAAATGGGATGGGGGACAGACTGGTCTTCTGCTACACATACTGGCAAACCAGGGTAGGGGGCGGGCCTGGTGGGGGTTATTGGTGGTCACCCCGACTAGGCTGCAGCCCCCACTGGTTGATGTAAGCCAACTGGTTTTAAGATTGGATTGTTGTTGCTGCTGCTTTTGCTGGGTGTGTGTATGTGTTTGAAGGCTGATTCTATTTTTATTTGAAAGGCAGAGTTACAGAGAGGAGAGATAGGTATCTTCCATCCATTGGTTAACTCCCTGAATATTTGCAAAGGGCAGAGGTGGGCTGGTCTGAAGCCAAGAAACAGGAACTTCTTCTGGGTCCCCCACGTAGATACAGGGGCCAAAGGACGTGGGCCATCCTCTGCTGCTTTCTCAGGCCATTCGCAGGGAGCTGGATAGAAAATCCAAAAGCTGAACATGAACTGGCATCAGTGGTTAAGTGCTGTCTTCCAAGAGTTTGTTTGTTTTGTTTTAATCAGTTTTTCAATACTTTGAAGTAATGCATATTCATTGTAAAATAATTGGACACACACAGTAAAGCACGAAGAAGATAATAACACCTTCAATCTGATCATCCAGAGATGAGCACATTAAAGTTTGTAAGAAGTATTTCTTTTCTTTTCTTTCTTTTTTTTTTTTTTTTTTTTTTTTTTTTTTGCTATACACAATGAGCAAATCCAGTGTTTAAATCACCTGAGCACCACCTGGGCAATGCTATTGGAGGAGTCCAGGCCAGAGTTGAGAGGGCATGGGGAAAGAGACCGAAGGCCCAGCCTGAGGAGGAGCCTCCTGCCCTCTACCACAGGCCCTGGCTGCCTCTTGGCTTGCTCTTATGGGTCAGCTTCTGAGATAGCATGGCTTTCCCTCCCTAGCTGCAAGTCACGTAGCTAAACTCACCCTTCTGTTGGGAGCGAGCATGGTATGGCTGGTAGGCCTGAGGAAGAAAGATGGTTTTCATGGTAGCAAAATATTTTTTAAAACGCATGACAGAGAGAGAGAGAGAGAGAGAGATCCTCTGTGTGGAGGCCTGAGCTTGCTTGTCTCTACCTGGTGTGGTTGGACTTGGGGATCCAAGTCTCATTTGGGGAGGGTGTCTACTTCATAGTTTATGGTGGCATCTGGGCATCTCCTCCCTCCCTCTGCTCTGATTAGCAAAAGAGAAGAGGATGGCAGAGTTAGAGATCCTTTCTGTCCAGTGATTCATTCCCAGATGGCTGCAGTGGGCAGGTCAAAACCAGAAGCCAGGAACTCCGTCTGGGTTTCCCAAATAGGTGATAAGGCCCCAAGCACTTGGGCCATCCTCCACTGCTTTTACCAGGTAGCTGGATTAGAAGTGGAGCAAGCCAGTATTTGTATCTGTGCCCACAGAGGATGCTGGCATTGCAGGCAGATGGGTTTACCTCACGCTGTCACAGGGCTGGCCCCTGAGGTGATGGTGTTGAGGAGCAGGGGATGCATGGTGAGATTTGCACTACAATGGAGACTTGCCTCCCCCCAATTGCTCAGCAGGGGAGGGGCCTGAGGGGTCAGAGCTCCCTGCAGAAGTTGCCCCAGGGTCAGACTTGAGGCAGTGAAAGCGGATACATGGGTGCCACTTAGGAGACTGCTCTGATTCTGACTCATCTGCTGGCTTGCCCTTTTCATGGAGTTGGGGGATGGGGGTGGCTCTGCAGGACTCAGTGTCATAGGCCGGCTTCTTGTTGGGCTGCTCTGTAATTGTGTGTTTGGCTGTGAACTTCTGAACCTTGCCTAAGCTCTATTCATTCATCTCCAGAAAAGGGATAGTAGTATTGTCTGAAGGTGATGCTTTCGTGCCTATTGTGGATGCCAAATGCAGGAGGAGGAGGGAGGCGTGTCTTCAAATTCCAATTGTGAATTTCCTAACCTTAAAAGCCTTGCACCTCCCTACACATGATTCTCCTGTTTCAGAGTTGAAACCTCCACACTGGTAGTCAGCCAAGTGGAGAGGCCCTGACTCAGCGCTGACCTAGACAGTCTTCACCCTGTAGTGGCAATGTCATCTGTGCCATTCCCAAGCTCTGAACTAGACTTGTCCTTCCTGTGGTTGAACAGACAGGCTCAGAGAGGTTGAACCACTTTCCCCAAACAGCACAGGTTGTCCATGACAGACTCGAGACCTGAATGTATAATTCTATAAGGTTTCTAACCTGCCTATCCTCCCACCATGAAGTCCGTCCCACGATGTCAATGTCTGCATTTAGATGACTAGGAGAAAGAGGTAGAAGATGTTAGCTGCCTCATGTTTCGCAGTGGGAGGATGAGTCCATTAGCTTTTACACATTTAGACTCATTTTCTTTTTAATAATGCTGTCACAGGCCATAACAGAGCCGAAAATGTATTTAGAAGCCTTTGAAAGCTTTATAAAGTAAATTTCAAAAACAGACAATTTAATAGGCTGCATCTATGCTAGATGAGTCACTCAAAATTGTCTCTACATTTCTCAGAATGGGTGGATGATTCTGTCTCTGGGAAACTGTTTGTCACACTCCTCTGACCTGACCTTTGTAAATAGCACTTGACCAACTTTGCTGTTAAATTCTCTCTGGTCTGCAGACTGCAGATCTCCTTTGCAAAACCAAAGACAGATTTCTGGGTTGGTTTAGGCTAAGGAAGCAATCTCCAAGACTCAGATACTTTGCATTTGACCCAAGAGAAGATAGACATGCGGTTCTGACCTGGCTGAGCAAGCTATATGAATTTTTCTATTAAGCCATGTGGCTTATGTCTTGTTTTATTTCTATTTGTTCACATTTTGGCATTTATAGATTCTACACTTGACCATAGAAAAGCCTCCCTTATTAGTGTACTTTGGTTATATTATCTTGAAGGGCAAACTCACCTGGACTTCAAGGGCACCTGTCCTTTGGCTCTTGACATCCTGGCTTCTTATGGGGTGGGATACACACAGGCAGAAAATAATAGACCCTCCGAATTTGAAAACAAGAACCAGAAAAGGAGGCTAGAGTTTCGCCTAGTAGTTGGGACTGAATTGGTTGGGACACTCATATCCCATCTACATCAGAGTGGCTGGGTTTGAGTGCCAGCTCTGCCCCCAATTCTAGCTGCATGCTGATGGCCATCATGGGAAGCAGCAGGAGACAGCTCAAGTGACTAGACTCACCCATGCAGGATAACAGGATGGAGTTCCTGACTTTGGGCTTCAGCCTGACTCAGCTCTGGCTGTTGTGGGCTGTGCATCATTTCGGGGAATGAACCAGCAGACAGGAGGTGTTCTCTCTCTCTCTCTCTCTTTCTATCTCTCTCTCTCTCTCTCCTTTATTTAAATAAATATATAAAAACATTTAAACCCCAAAGGAACTACAAACTTTTTAAGGTTGTATAAGGTAATTAAGCAATGTTCTGGAAGTGCAGATTGACCTTGGAAGTGAGGGTTCTCTTTGAAATCCTGTGGGATTTTACTTTTGCCTGGATGAGCACAGATGAATCCAGATGCAGGACCAGTTCAAACACACGACCGTGGGAATGGCACTGAAGCCACCATGCAGGATCCCCACAGGACAGTCCTTCTACCACATGTTTCTTCCAGAAGTTCCTCTCTCTTGAGTGACCTCACCACAATGGCTGACAGGTAGGGAAGAGAATTCGGCTAAGAATGCAAAGGTGGTGTTATCTTGTCCTTGGGGACAGAGAAGCAAATGAAATTCATCAAAATGAGCCCTACACCCTATGCAATCACCCTGAGGCCACCCTAAGGCTTGCAGAGTTGCAAACAAGATGTCTGCAGAGTTGTGGCCTGGGAAAGCAGTCGAGGCGGCCCAAAGCCTTGGGACACTGCACCCGTGTGGGAGACCCGGAAGAGGTTCCTAGTTCCTGGCTTGGGATCGGCGCACACCGGCCCGTTGCGGCTCACTTGGGGAGTGAAACATCGGATGGAAGATCTTCTTCTCTGTCTCTCCTCCTCTGTATATCCAGCTTTCCAATAATAATAAAAATCTTTAAAAAAAAAAAAAAGATGTCTGCAGAGGTCACTGCTGGAGGAGGACTCTGTCTTCTCCCCGCAGGACAGATAAGCAGAGCAAAAGGCAGGCAGGTCAGGAGGCAGAGTTGCATAGGCTTCTCCTGTCTTTCCTGCTGTCAATACTGCTGCCCCAGTTCTACTCAAGTAACTTTATAGTTTCCTAGGGAAAAATGTCTCCCCCAGCGGGTGACATCCAGGAAGTAGAGCCTCAATGCAACCTCTATCCACATCCCCTGATTTAGGAGACATGGAGCTCGTTTCTGACACTCCCCTGTTCCCCGCTCCAATCTGGGGTCAGGCAGACCTCATTCTGCAGGCCTCCAAAAGACAAAAGCTTTAGACAACCCTTCCAAAGAGAAGAATCTCCTGGGAATTAGAGACTGAGGGTGAATCTTTCATCAGGAGTTGGGGAGCTGTGCAGTTCTGCGACAATCTGACCAACCCCAGCAGGCCCCGGGTGGCCTGTAATGCAGTGCTCAAGGGTGCAGAGCTATTCCACAGGCTCTGAGACATTGAGCTTGCACTTCCTCTAGAACCGCTGCAGTGGGCCGTCTCTTGCTAGCAACCCTGTTTTCTTGTTAGTGCTCTTTTCACCAGGTCTTACCTTACGGACGTTCCTGGGCACAGCACCCACTCTGCATGTGAGCCTTCATCCACTCCCAAGAAGGCTGATGAGTGCAATTATGTGGGAATGACAGCATGAAGAAGTTTGAATTTGTCCTAAATGACTGAAGAAAGAACTCCATTGGGGAAATAGTTTGGGATCTCTATCCATATTGGAGTACCCGATGTACAATCCTGGTCCCACTTCACACTCCAGCTCCCTGCTAAATATGCACCCTGCAAGACAGTAGATGATGCGGTACTTGGATCCATGCCACTTGTCTGAGAAATTCAAAAGTTCCTGGCTCTTGACCTGATCTAGCTCAACTCTGCCTATTGTGGGCATCTGGAGAAGGAACAAGTTGGTTCATCTTTTTCTCTCTCTCTCAATTTCTTTGTTACTGTGTCACTTTGTATCTCAAATAAATGAAACTTTAAAAACCCTCTGCCTTTGTTTTTGTCTTGCTCTGGTGCGCTTTCAGATTTAATAAATAAATCATTAAAAATAATTTACTCACACTACTTTATAGTAATTACTTTCATTCTGTGTCACTGAGTTAGAACCACTAGACCAAACCATGGGATTGGGTTTCTGATCAAATCTTATTTATTCATGCAATTTTTTAAGACAGGCTTACACAGAGGGAGAGACAGAGAAAAGAGAGAGAAGGAGATATACAAATCTTCCATCCACTGGTTGACTCCCCAAGTGGCTGTAACTGCTCTAGCTAAACCAGACAAAGCCAGGAGTTTCTTCCATGTCTCCGGTGTGGGTATAGGAGCCCAAAGTCTCGGGCCAACTTCTGCTGTTTTCCCAGGTGCATTAGCAGGGAGCTGGATCATCAATGGAGCAGCCAGGATGTGAACCTGTGCCCACATTGGGTGCCAACACCGCAGTTGTCAGCCTTACCCATGACACCACAGCTGCAGCCCTTCTGCTCAGATGCTGTAAGAACTAGAGACCACCCACGAGTGTGGGGCGCCAACTACCTCCTCAGGCATTGCCATCTTCATATACTGAAAGACGGACATTTGGTCCTGTATTTCCAACTACATGTTGATGTCTTGTGCTGGACACTTGGCAATGTTCTTTCAATGGCGTGTTACACAACTTGCTAAATTCTCCTTTTGTCGAAGTTATCTCCATCTGGGTTTCCAACACTTACATGGAATTTGATCAGCAAATTCCAGATCAAACTGGAATCAGATTCAGTGCTTATGATGAAAATTTTGTTGAAAGACAGTCATTTTCATTTCTCTGCATGCACTCTCTGGTGCCTTTGATACTAAAACAGTGAAATTATGTGATTGTGCAGGGCCTGCATGCTGTCACAGTAAGACACTGCTGCTCAGTTACAACTCTGTGCTTTTAACTGCAATTATAAAATGGCGATCGTTGAAGTCACAAGTGTTTCATCTCATAGTAATGTTTAAAAATTTTAAAAATGCTTCCTATGCATAACCACCATGACAAGACAAGACAAGAAGAAAAGTAAATCCTTATTGTTATGGTCTTAAAGAATAGCGGGGTGTGGATTCTTTTTATCATCTTAGATATCAAACCATTGCTTTATTATGTCACAGTGTTCTGACTGTGTTGAGAGAGTACAACGTATGGTAACATTATCAGACTAAGAATTCAGCACAGATTCCTAACTTGTGAAAATAAAGCTCAGAAAAAGAAATGATAAAATTACAATTAAAAATGAAACTGTAACAAAATAAAGTTTCCAAAGGATTCATTTGTTACCCAAATGAGAGGAATTATTTAACAGTGGTAAGTTAATTAAATGCATTTAATTGAGTTGGCTGAAGCTATGTGTTCTAGCAAAATGAGTTTATTGAGGCTATTTGCCTTTGAGGCAGCAAAAACACTTGAAAAATTAGAGGCACTGGGAGCAACACCAACAGCAAGCCAGGCCATCAAGGCAGGCCATCAAGGTAGGCCATCAAGGTGACCATCAAGGCAGGCCATCAAGGTAGGCCATCAAGGCAGGCCATCAAGGCAGGCCATCAAGGTAGGCCATCAAGGCAGTCGTGGGCATTCCGGCCTGGCAGGGGAAGCTGCACATGAACCATCTGCATCACATGTTGGAGTGCTGGGGATGAAGGCCTGTCTCCACTTCAGATTCAACTTCCTGCATATATGCCTGGGAGGAAGAAAATAATGACTCGGTTACTTGGGTTTCTGTGACTATCGTGGGAGGACGTGAATGCAGTTCCTGGATCCTGGCTTTGGCAAGCCCAGCCCTGGTTGTTGAGGACATTTGGAGAGTGAAGTAGCAGATGAAGGCACTTATTCTCCCTCCCCCACACCAGCTCTATCTCTCCTTCCCTGTCACTCTGTGTTTCAAATGCACAAATAAGTAAATGTAGAAATTTCAAAAACAAAGGGAAAGTGATTTTGAATGGTTTTCCTTGATGAGGAGTGGGCATTACTGTCCAGTTGTTTATTTCACAGACAGGTGTGAAGTTATTGAAGAATTAACTGCTGGGTATAACTATCATGGAACAGCTACACGTGAGAATATTTTCAGAGCTGTTGAGACCACTAATTCAGTACAAATGAAGGAAACTCTCCTAAGATGTAGTGCACTTGATGGTGGCGCAACAAATAGCACAAAGAGTTGATTCCATCTGAATCTATTTTGCAGTGATACTAGAGCCATAGGTCATTAAATCAGTGATACCAGCAGTGAATTTCCTTCATTTTTGTTGACTAACCATTGTCAGTTCCATGAGTGCATGTCAGAAAAAGCAGCTGAATATCCAAACTTTCCTGTATGAATCAATTTGGTGGTTGAGCAGCAGTAAATTTTTACTGTAATTTTTTAGATCAGGACTAAGTTGGAAATTTTTTAAACAAGAAAAATCACCCTCATTCACTATTTTCAGACATGAATAACTTTGGAAATGAGGTTTTACTGCACCTGCATTAATGGTCATTAATGGATTCAGCCTGAAATTGCAAGGCAAGACAACACTTACATGGGGAAAATTATTTTGCTGTGATGGTGTTTTGACCATAACTAAACAGGACCCAAATTACTTTATGCTTCTTTATATACTTCCATGTTGCCAATGATTAAAAGTAGAAGAAAGCCATTCTCACACAAACTTACAGCAGGTGTATCTTCTGAGCTCCAAGCACAATTCCACAGCATTATTTGGACACTGGTGCAAGTGCAAAGAAAATGTCCTTATTTCAAAGTCCATTTAACTGTGCAGTTAAAGAGCTTCTGTCTGACTTTAAATTGCAAATGATAACTTGCATTCTAGTAACAAGCAAAAAAGGCTGATAGAAACACAAGAATCCACACGTATAGTGTCTTCTAAACAATAAGAAGGCTCAATTAAAATTGCATGTTCATGGATGGATATTGGAATGGGCAATATATATCTGCGTGAAAGGGCATTTTTAATGGTGAAGTATGTATAACTTCATTGCAGATCAGTATTAAGCAATTAACATATGCAATTATATTTAATGACAGGACAAACTAAAGCTGATTATTAATATTTTCTTAAAAACCTCATTTACAAGAACACTATGAAAGTTTTCCTGTCATTATAAAAGTAACTAATATCATAAATTTGATCTGTTGTTTATTATCTCTCCTTTGACAGAAAAAAAATTTGCCAAACTAGCTATTATCTACAGGATCCCAAGTACTTAGAACAGTATAAGATTGTTACTGTGTTTCTCTGAGACACCTATGCAGACAATATTCACATAATATTTCAAGAGGGCTGAAGTTGTCAAATACCACCTTCTTGTGCTTCTTCCCCTGGTTTAATACAGACTTGTGAGAAAAAAAAAAATCCCAAAATCACGCTGTTCAAAAAATAACAGTCTCAACTGTAGAAGACAAATATTAAGACTATTACACCACATCTTTTCTAGAGGATGTATTTTACATTGCCAAATATCATTCACAAAAATACATTGTTACAGTTGTGTTGAACAGCCCCACACAGCACTCTTATGTGGGGTAGAATACACACATTTCTAACTCAGAGCTGCTCACTAGTGCTACTCAACTAAATGAGATGGCTTTGCAGTTAGGAAAGCCATTACTAAACTCATGTATCAATGGAAAGGACTGTACTCCCTGAATTAATAAGAGATTATTTTTGAGACAGTTGAAAAAAATACATTGTTTTTATTGTTAAGTCATAAAGAGGCATCAAAACCAAAATTAGAAGCAAAAATTACAGGGCAAGACTTAACTACCAGGAGCATCCAAAGAAAGTGAAAATGGGACTCAGTGCAGGGAAATATGAATTAATGAACATGGGATAGACAATTTCAACAGTGCTAGGACCTATTTTTATATTTCTTAATTTTAAGATATAGTTAACTGGATAACCATAATGAATTTAATGACAGATTTTTCAGGAAAGCAAACCAAGTACATTTAATATACAAATTGAGCCTAAGACATATCAGTCAAAAAGTGTATCAATTTCAGATATATTAAAATATTCAACATGTTGATATATTTATACATGAGTATATATTAACATTTATATCTATATGCTTGTGTATATGTGTGTGAATTGAAAATTAGGAATTCAGGGAGTGGCACAATGGTTCAACTGGCTAATCTTCCACCTTTAGGGGCTGGCATCTCATATGGCCACTGATTTGTGTCCAGGCAGCTCCACTTCCTATTCTAGGGAAGCAGTGAAAGATTGCCCAACACTGCACTCACGTGGAAGACCCCAAAGAAGCTTTTTTGTCTCCTGGCTTTGAATTGTCACAGCCATTTGGGGAGTGAACCAGCAGATGTAAGATCTTTCTATGTCTCTCCTTCTCTCAGTAAATGTGCCTTTCCAATAAAAAAAATGAATCTTTTAAAAAAGAAAGGAAGTTAGGAATTTGGCTAATTCTGCACTCTTTATTTACTTTAGCTATGGTTTTTATATGCAGGTCCAGTAACCATCTCCTTCATCCAAAGGCAACTTCAGAGATGTAAAAGTTTTCTTGTCTAAGCAAAGGAGGAGGTTGCATACGTGATATTCATTCCACTTCCCAGAACTGGCTGAGGAAGCAGTATTTTTTAATAAATAAAAATATGAAAATTATCATGGGAGAAAGGATCAGGGTGGTTTGTAGTTTTAAACTGGAGTGCTCACAGTAGATCTTATTGGAAAGTAGCAACAACAACAACAACAACAAACTCCAGGGAGAAAAAACATAAATGACCAATAAATGTGGTGAAAGAGCTCCTTCAATTTCAGTAGTAAAAGAAGCAAGAGCAGGACTGGCACCATGGGAAAGCATATACTAAGCCTCAACCTGTAGTACTGGCATCCCACATAGACACCAGTTCTGGCTCATGCTGTTCCATTTTTGATTCATTTCCCTGCTAGTGCATCTGGGAAAGCAATAGAAGATAGTCCAAGCATGTGGCCCCTGCACTGACCTGCAAGATCCAGAAAGAGCTCCTGCTCCCAGCTTCAGACCAGCCCAACTCTGACCACTGCAACCATTTGGGGAGTGAATCAGTGGATAGGAAGATGTCTTTCTCTGTCTTCTTCTCTCTGCAACTCTGCCTTTCAAATAAAAAATGTATCTTTGAAAAAATAAAAGCTACGGAGAACAAGTCACACTATAAAACCAGCAAATATAGGAACAACATAAAAAAGTAGCACCTGGATTCACTCGTATGGTACTAGTGCAAGTGCCATTTGACAACATACAACACAGGTATGCAAGGGGTTTTCAAAAAGTTCATGGAAAGTGTGTATTATAAGTAAAAGAAACTACATGTGAATTTTAAAAAATCTTTGCACCAAATTAGACCTATTTTAATTCATTTTTTCAATGAAATTTTTGAAATTCCTTTATATGTTGAGTACGAAAGTACACATACCTCTTGCCTTAACTATTCCAATCAGGAATTTATCCTAAACAAATAAACAGGTATGTAAGGTTGTTTACTTGAAAATGTTTACTGTCCAGGAAAGTTCAATTGTTAAAAATTGGTGCATAGCTTAGTTCCAACTTTGGATCCCCACCCTCGCTTGCAATGACCATTAGGATCGCTCCAGAGCCCCACCCCCCCCCAAAAAAACATAGAATAGACAGTCAGAGAAATACAAGGAAAGCTTAGAACCAAACAGAAACGATCAGCATGGATCCACATATACCTTACTAGATAGGACACAAAGATTAGTTACCCCTCACTAGGGGATGGAGGATTTCTCTGCACACCCCTCCTAAAACTGTTCTACACCTCAACTGTTGATAAAGGCCTTGTTAGATTTATAAGCCAGTATAGATTCTCCTAAAATCTACCAAGGTCAGCAAAATTATGCATCAACACAATAAACTGCTAAATACTAAAATGAAAACAAACACGAGTCAGCTGAATAGTACCCTATAGCCACTTTGGAATGTATAGCAGCCGGTTCTGTGTACACACAAAAATTGAAGCGTCAATGAAGTAGTCACAGGATGTGGTTAAGAACTTGCACTGTTGTAACGTATTGATTACTCAATACCATGTCAATTAATTCCATAATGTTGTAAATTGCTGTTGATGTTGTGCTGGGGCTTCCAATTGATCGGGATGATATTCTGCCACCTCTACCTTCAGACCAGAGATGGTCTCCCTAAGAAACTGTTGAATTTATCTGGACAATAAGATGCTGGACTCTATGCTTGGTATATGTTTGCAAATAAAGAATCTTGACTGAATTTGAACTGTAATACTGCAACAAGGTGGAGGAATCCACCATGGGGGGAGGGCACGGGGAGGGGATGGGGGAATCCCAGAGCCTATAAAACTGTGTCACATAATGCATCGTAATAAATAATGAAAAAAATTGGTGCATAGACTAGTAAGAACCAACTTAAATAAGAATGGTCTGCGTGCATTCACCTGAAATGTTTCTGCTACTATGTGTGTATGTGCATGCCGGGGAAGATTTTCTGAAAATTCACATGTTCAGGGTGATTTGTCCGCACTTTGATCTGTTGTTTGTGGAGTACACAGCAGGGGCTGAAAGCCAATGCTGCTTGAGGATGTGGCTAACAGACAAGGGGCCTAGGACTTTGCTCAGGATGGAAGAGCATTGTTGTCCAGAGGCCCCTCTCATGATAGCCATGAACACGGAGGTCTAGCTGGCAGTGTCTGGGGCAGCAGCTGGTATATACATTAGATACTTTCAAAAGACTGCTTTAGAGAAGTGTTATGCTTACAGCTGGACTTTGACTTTAAACACCGTCATTTGTGTCCCTTGCTCTTTCCACTAATTTCAACCACTTTTCCAAAAATTTGCATTATTTTATTTTCCTGTATGAACCAAATAAATGGTAATGGTCTTTACGGAGGAAACCCAGAAGGATGTCTAAACAACAGCTCAGCACAAAAGTTTACCACTAGATACATTTGTGAGGTGCTCCTGGAATTCTGGTTTTCTCTGTGTCCCCGGGGCCTCAGACCTCTGCCAGGACAGCACTATTCTCACTGTGTTTATCCAGGGGTGCTCTCTTAGGCACTAAACTGGACCCAGTTTTATCCAATCCAAGTGGAGATGAAGTGATCACACAACACAAAAAGCTCAGACGCCTGAAATCAATCTGCTCCCCTTGCACATCTCCAGATGGCAGCAATCACAGGTCTGTGTATAATCTGAAGATCTTTTCACTGTAATCTGAGAGATCTGAGGTGACCAAAGTTAGGACTAAGAGAATGCCCGAAAAGGTCACTGTTCTAGAGAGCTGGCACAGGAACTGAGGTTGAAGGTGTGGTGGGCAGACTCCACAGGAGCTGATTCCCGCCTGCGTGACTTTGTCTTACTCTGGCAAACAAAGCCACAGCAAAGCTGATGGCATGCTTGCGATATTTACACAATGATGTGTCTATCATTACACACACAGTTGTCTAATGGCTGGAGGGAGCTTGCTGAAGATTGTAAGGTCTCTCTTGCTGGAGACTTGTTGCTAGCTTTGAAAAGGCAAACTGCTCTGTCATAGGCTCGCTATGTGGGCACAGTCACCTGGAGAGGAATGGCAGTGACCAGCAGGCCAGTGACCATAACCAGCAGGAAGCTGAAGGTCTCCATCCCACAGCTGCAAGGGGCTGACTTTTGAGAACACCCTGGGTCAGCTTAGAGGCAGGATCTTCCCACTGAGCTAGCATGGAGATCACAGTCTGGGCCGACAGTTGGAGTACAATTCATGAGACAACCCCTAACCCCTAAGCCTCCATGTCTGTACAGATTTACTGCACAGCCATAGAAAAGGAATATAGTGACCTCTGAAGAAATACAGGTCCCAGAAAGGGAACTGCTGCGGTGACGGGGATGAGCAAGTCAACAACACCATGCCTTGGGGAGGTACAGTTCTGTCTTGTTCCAAAGACATTAGGTAACATCATCAAACCTGGTGATTATCTTAGTGCCTGTTTCACCAAACTAGGGCACCAATTTTATTCCATTTGTGTTTTTTCTCTCCTCTTGAACCTTTTTTATATACTAAGTGCTTCATTGGCAAATGGAGGATGGAATTAAATGGCAGCAAAAGGTTTCCTTAGAGTACTCCAGAAAAGAAATTGCCTTCACTTAAGAGGAGTGGAACATTTATTTCCTCTTCACATATTCTCTTCCTACTCGGTAGAACATCAGGAACTTGGAAGGAGCTGACCACTTGAAAGGTAGCTGGTCCAGATTCAGACTAAATATTATTTACACTGGATTTTTAAGATTAGTATAAAAATGTGAACTAATTTGTTATATTAGCAGTGATAATATTTCATATATAGTGGGATAAATAAAATACATGATTACATATCAATTGTTTAATTTTACTCTTTTGGGTGAAGACTCTAATTCTGAAACTCCTGATTATCTCCTTTTATTCTACAAAAATACGCCAGGTTAAATTTGAGAAGGGGGTGATAGTGTGCCACAGTGGGATAAGACACCATTTTGCAATTTCAACATCCCATGTTGGAGTACTGGTTCAAGTTCCAGTAACTCTACTTTTAATCAGTGCTCACTAATATTTTTGAAGATTTATTTATTTTTATTGGAAAATCAGATATACAGAGAGCAGAGACAGAAAGATCCTCTGTCCATTGACTCATTCCCCAAGTGGCCGCAACATCTGGAGCTGTGCTGATCTGAAGCCAGAAGCCAGGAAACTCTTCCAGGTCTCCCATGCAGGTACATTGTACCAAAGATTTGAGTCTTCTCAACAGCTTTTCCAGGCCACAAACAGGGAACTGGATGGGACACAGGGGTGCCGGGATTAGAACTTGTGCCCATATGGGATCCTGGCACATTCAAGGCGAGGATTTTCATCACTAGGCTACTGTGCCAGGTCCAGCACTTGCTAATTTATCTGAATAGACAGAAGATGGCCCCTGCTACCCATGAGGGAGCCCAGGATAAAGCTACTGGCTCCTGCTTCCTGCGTAGCACAGACCTGGTTGTTGTGGCTATTTGGGTTTCAAGCCAACAGATGGAAAATCTCTTTCTCTGTCTCTTTTAATTTTAAAAAGGCAGAGAAACTTTGATTGGAAGGCATCATCCATGGTGTAGTTCCTGAAGAAAGCCTTTCTGGACCAGCACACCTGAGAACACATAACCATCACCACCTTCCCTAAGGGCGGCTACCAGCAGAAACTTACGCTAGTAATGGCTGCTTCCTGGCACCACCAACTGTGAATCCCCCAGGTGAGGAGTGTCCAGGCTTTCTGTCCCAGGGCTTGCCAAAGGGAGCCCTAGGATCTCCCTCCAGACCCCCATACTGCCACAAGTTCCCTAGACATGTCGCCAATGGTAACAGTGCAGATTTAGTGCTAGCAGTGTGCTGGAGGTCTTAGCTGTTGCTCCTGAGATAACTTGGCCATCATCTAGAAAGAATCTGATACAACAATGCAACAACTCCTATCCATGTTATAATAATATTAGAAGGGATGGCTAAAACCCCACATCAATTAAATGAAGCAACTAGAAATGGATTCTTCCTGAAATACAGCGCAGCCCTAGGTATAGCAGTAAAAGACTTGCCTCCTAAAATACTGAATCCTAGGATAATCTCAATTCTGAAATCAATTTTCAATAGACTCCTTCCAATTTCCTGAAAAGCATGCATGGTAAGAAAGGGTCACAGCATAAAAACATATTTTTCCGGGCTCGGCAGCATGGCCTGGTGGCTAAGGTCCTCGCCTTGATCCCATATGGCCGCTGGTTCTAATCCTGGCAGCTCCACTTCCTCTCTATCTCTCCTCCTCTCAGTACATCTGACTTTGTAATAAAAATAAAATAAATCTTTAAAATATATATATATATTTTTTTTTCCCAAATGCTCTATTAGGAACCACGTGCTCAACTTGGAAAGAAAGAAAAGAATCTACAAAAGCACAAAGCAGGGTCGTATTTTTCTCAGGGACATCATTTAAGGCAACAGAATAAACTCATTTAGAAATTCAAACGAAAGAACTTCATAAAGCCTGTGACAAGTGCTGCCACTCTAAGATCTTTGCCTCTCTCAGGTCATTCTCTACAGAACCACCAGTATAAAGTGTGATTCTTTGGATTTCATGCCTCTGCGTCATGTGCTTCGATCCATTCAAGATAACTCTCATACTGCCTTCTAGGATCCAGTCCCAGGCTTTCTTGCCTGCTTCATTTCCGGTCCCTCTCCAATGCCCAACCAAGTGATGCTTGCCCGTACTCCTGATGGGTCCCTCCTAACCACCATTTAAGACACAGCTTAGGATGCAGCCACGCTCCCTCCCACTCTTTGTCCAGGAAGCTGACCTCTCAAAGTAGAACTGGTGACACTGGGGGTCTCCTTTGTGCACGAGGCACTTGGGGCTCAGTGGGCAGTAGGCATCCAAGAGACTGACTCAGGACATGCGGGCAGGTGCTTTTTGAAGTTACTAAGGAGCACAGTCTGTCTTACTTGCAGTTTTCTGTCTTGATCTTAATGGTCATTTTTGGAACATCTGGACTTCCTGAAAATTCTCTCCTCTTTAAGGATGGCTTCTGACAGTTTCTTGATATTCACGTTCAGTTCTCATCTCTTCGCTACGTGAAAAAGGCCTTTGCTTCTACACTTGCCTTTTAAATGCCAGCATTATCTGTCTTCGCCTTTCTTCTTCTTCTTCTTCTGATTCTTATTCTCTCTCTCTCCTTTGTAATCTCATGTCCACAGTGAGAATAATCATCCACAGATTGACTTGCAATATTTAGCCCAGACTTTGCTGTTTATTTCCAATGCTTGTATCCATTGTCCACTGGACATGTGTTCTAATCAATTCTTCATCCCTGTATCAAGCATCCCTCAGATCACTGTGAAGCTTGACAAATCACTAGAAGGAATCTGCAGATTCAGACAAGCTGTTGCGCTCTAAGCCAAGCCCAGGCTTCCAGCTGTCCCTTCCCAGGGAAGTCATGACAGTGTGAAACATGTGGAAGGGGCGCCACAATGCTTGCTGGGGCCAACCAGATAAGCCTGCAACGCCATCGCTGTGACTCACAGTTCAGAGCCCTGCCTCTCAGGCAACAAAAAACATTCGCCTTAAATGACATAACTGGAATAAGCTTGCCAGGTCCTATCACTTCAGACCGGCCCAAGGCCTCAGGCATAGAGATACTCGGTTAGCAAGCCAAGGCTCATAGGCCCTCTGCCAAGAGCTAGCCAGGCCAATCCTGCAGACACAACTTTCTATGGAGTAACCTGCAGACACCCTAGCCCTGCTGGGTTCATCATTGTCCACACAGAGGAAGCTGTTCTTCCTTAAGCTCTGCTCGGCATTACAAGCTGAGCCAGAAATCCGTTTGGAGAGTTTCATTTAAGGCCAGCATCAAAGTGGACTCTGGAGCCAGCACCATGGTACAGTAGGCTCAGCTTTCATCTACAGTGCTGGCATTCCATATGGGCATGGGTTCAAGTACCAGCTGCTGCACTTGCAATCTAGCTCCCTGCTTATGGCCTGGGAAAGCAACAGAGCATGGCTCAAGTCCTTTGGCCTCTGCACTCACAGGAGAAACCTAGAAGAAACTCCAGGTTCTTGGCTTGATTGGCTCAGCTCTGGATGTTGTGGCCATCTGGAAAGTGAACTACTGGGTGGCAGCTCTCTGTCCCTCAAATAAAATAAATATTGGAGCCCAACACCTGGCTAGGCAATCCTAACAGGTACTGAACAACTAAATGGAAGAAAGTAAGTTCAACAGCCAAGGGGTGTTAAGAACACTTAAGCTAACTTTGAATCCATCAGACTAAGCAGAGAACACGTCCTAACAAAATTGTAATATGATTCCTGGTTTTGAAATGGTAGCTCCATCACTCAGCTGTGGGATGCTGGCAAGTTTACTCTTCTTTGCCGCAGTTTCCTCGTCTTTAAATTGCTTATGAAAATTACTCCTATACATAGAGGAAAAATGGTTTACCAAATCTTAGAATGTGCCTAACCCACAAGGCTTCAAGGAACTTTAGTGTTGTAAAAATTCCAGAATTCTGTCCCCCTGATAACGGTTTGTACTACAGGTGAATGGAGCATACATACAAATTTGAGGAATGAACCAGCAGACAGAGTAACTCCCTTCTACTCTCTGTAACCTTGCCTTTCAAATAGATAAATCTTTAAAAAGAAAAAAACAACCTGGTATCCTGGAGGTGGTCTTCCCCAGAAATACGATTCTGCTTATACCCAGGGTGCAGGCCTACCAAAGAACAGCTCCCCTTTTTCACTGTCGAAAGCTCAATTTGTACAAATTGGGGACAAGAGCTATAATCAATGAACAGTTAGGCGATGTTTGCAGATCCACAAAGTGTAGACACCTGACCCCACAGCTGGGGGAGGCCATGGTCCTTGCAGCTGTGTTGCAGCTATACAGCGCTTCCTGGCCCTTATCACCTGGGTCAGAGGCCACTTCTGAAATTCACCATGTTTTTTTTTTTTTATCAAAGAATTTAAATTAAAAGCATATTTGACTTATTAGCTCAGATCTTTGCCCTTGATAGAAACGAGCAATAGTACTTGAGACTCAAAGGATCAAAGCTGACTTTTCAAAGTCCAGTGATTTACCACCAGGATTTCTTTGAGAATGTGCATGCCAAAGCATTGTGGGACTGGTTGTTGGGCTTCCATTTTTCTTGGGGGCATGCACATAGAATCTGAAAAATCATTTGTTTGGAAAAGTTTAGTTTCACTATATAATTTATACTTGCCCTATTACTTTTAACTATTAAAGTATTACTTCTTTGCCTAAAACAAACCTACAACAAAATATCTGCTATTTGCCCTTAGAGATAGAATTTTTGTGTCTGTGTGTTTTTTTTTTTTTTTAGGAAAAAAGAGTAGTTAAAGCTGAAGCTGCTATTCCACAAAATTACTGCATTCCCAAGGAACTGTGTGAGAACAGCATTTAACTGAACCTCTTCACTGATCAAAAATTACACCTACAAAAATTTATCATATATAATCAAGTTAACAGCCAGGTTAGCAGACTGGTTCAAGGCAGGGCTTCAAGAGAGCAAAGCCGGACCTTCAGAAAGCAACTGGCTGACTTCATACCTGCTGGATAAGGACAGCTCTACCCTGCTGTTTGAGGCATTGATTTTTCTAATCAGTTCACTCAGGTGCAGTTTGCTAAACAGGTAACATAGTTAGGACTGAAACCATCTTGGCAGACAAGGATTAAGAATGGAAATATTTGGGGCCCGGCGTGGTGACCTAGCGGCTTAAGTCCTCACCTTGAATGCGCCCCGGGATCCCATATGGGCGCCGGTTCTAATCCCAGCAGCTCCACTTCCCCTCCAGCTCTCTGCCTGTGGCCTGGGAAAGCAGTCCAGGACAGCCCAAAGCCTTGGGACCCTGCACCCGCGTGGGAGACCTGGAGGAAGTTCCTGGCTTGGCTTTGGATCGGCACAACACCGGCTGTTGCAGTCCCTTGGGGAGTGAATCATCAGATGGAAGATCTTCCTCTTTGTCTCTCCTTCTGTGTATCTGAATTAGCAATAAAAATAAATAAATCTTTAACAAAAAGAATGGAAATATTTGATGCAGCAGAAAAACTAGACTAGGCGCAGTCACTCTGGAGGAAGGCATTCTCCCTAAACTGAGCCCCCACAGCCACATGCTAACTCCATCACTTCATCTTTCACAATGGGATGCTTCTGAAAGCTTGCTGGACCTTTGGACACCAGGAGTTTCTGGTCACTGGGCTTGTGGCCAGAGGATACAGGACACACACCAACTGCCAAGAGT
Source organism: Ochotona princeps (assembly GCF_030435755.1). NCBI lineage: Eukaryota > Metazoa > Chordata > Mammalia > Lagomorpha > Ochotonidae > Ochotona > Ochotona princeps. Next base: position 71,283,602 of record NC_080833.1, read on the forward strand.
GAACTAAAGGTAGGGCAGCAGTGTGCAAGGGCAGCCATGTGCAGGGAAGCTGAAGGCAGAGCAGCCGTGTGCAGGGCAGGTGTAGGCAGGGCAGCAGTGTGAAGGGAAGCTAAAGGCGGGGCAGCAGAAACCAGATTATCCAGGCTGAGCTCCAGAGTATTCAGTAGCCTTTGCGTGATCATATGCTCCTTTCTTAGTTTCCAATCTGTTTATGCCCTCATGTTAGACATGTGGATGTTCAATCCTGAATCGATGGGCAGGGCAGCAGTGTGCAGAAAGCAAGTCTTGCAGCAGGACCAAAGATGATGACGTTCGGTGCTGATAAGTATTAGCACTCAGTGAAGAATTGAACAAGTTCAATTTAGAAAACCATACCAGCAGACATTGCAACAATGTGGAATAGATTGGAAATTTTAAAGAACAGGCTGTTAAGAAGCATTTTTTGAAAATGTTTATTTGAAAGGCAGAGCAAGAGCGAGATCTGCCATCTGTTAGGTTGTTACCCAAATGCTAGGAACAATTGGGGCTGAACCTGGCTGAAGCCCGGAGCCTGAAACTCTATCCCAGACTCCCATACATGAGTGGCAGGGACCCACGTGCCTGCACCTGCTGCCTGGCAGAGGTGTGTTAGCAGCAAGCTAAACCCATGAGTGCGGAGTTGTCAGGACTGGAAACAAAACTCTGCTATGGTATCTCCATGTCCCACTCTGCAGCTTAGTTTGACTTACCGTATCACCTGCCGATATAGGATTTTTAAGTCTAGTTTATCACCCACTAGTTCTGTGACCTTGGGTTCATCACTTAACACCCGAGTCTGTTGTCAACTCTAAAAATAGGAGGCTTAACACTGTTTTGCAGAATTGTGAAAATAAAGAGTATATTGTGATATCTGAACAACTAAATAGGTAAAACTACCTCCAGAACATTTTGAAAACAAACTACTAACATTTCAAAACCTGCTGTGGGAAAAGTTTATCATTTAATTCCTTTTTCCCAGATTTTCTCATGCTCCATTCTGCTGACTTGGCAATGTTGGGGATCACACATTCCAGATGGTACAACTTGGAGGATTCATCCTGGATGTTTCCTGAGCAAAAAATTTGAATGTCCACATTATGCCACAACAACATAGTGTTTCTTCTCTCTAGCATGGACTATTCTACCTAGTACTCTGGGCAAGAAATGAAGTGAGATAGAACTGGAGACAATCACAAAATAGGCTTCCTGCCTTCTCAAAAAACAAGAGCTTTAGGAGTCTAACTAACATTTTATATTCTATTCATTGCAGTGAAGAAATGCACCAATTTTTTTTTACCATCATTTTATATTACATATCAATATTGTGCACACTATGTGTGTTAAACATTATAGTAAGTACAAATATTTCTTAAATATATGAATATTGTGGTGGATATTTACCAGGATGTTTAGGTATAATAACAAACATGATAATATGTTCCTAACTCTTTAAAATCTATTTGTAAATATTAACAATAAAAAACACATCAGTGACCTGAGAAAGGTTTTATATTCATTTAATCAACAGTCCATTCCACTCTTACATTTACATCCAGCCTGAAAAAAAGAACATGATACCTAGGAAAAGTACTGGAAAAACCTGGTTTATTGTGTTTCACATCACACAAATGTATGCAAATGCTTTTTCTATTATGTAATAACTCATGTTCATGTTGAGAAAATCCTACTCTTACATTTTTATCATAGACAACCAACCAATAAAAGCAAAGCAATTAGCTAACACACTTAACACCTTCCACAAAAATGAGGCCATGTCACTGTTTCAAACTGGTTTTTTGGCCCCCAAACAGAAACACCAGTCCACATTTTAAGAACAGAATGAGTGTGTAACTGCTATCAGTATTACAGTGTGTGAGGTTTACACAGCTATTTTCCCACTTATTTCAGAGTCTCAGTATCAGACCGTGTGTGCTCATCTTCTTATCCTCAAGGACTGGAAAGCAAGGACAAGTTTGACATACAGCACGTATCTCATAAATGCTTCATCAAAGATTGGGAAAAGAAAGGACGAACAGAAGGGTGTGTTGCCTAGATTTCCATGTCCCATCCTTGCTTATGTAGCAAAGCACCTGCAGGAGCTTTACAGAGTCTGCAGAGAGGCTGGACGTCACCATCATCCAGGTGCGCACACTGAAGAGTGCCCCCTAGGGCTCACCAGGGAGGTTGGGCCCAGATCCCAGAGAGCTCCCTCCTCATCTTCCTGGAATGTACTTTCTCACAAAAAAAAAAAAAAAAAAAAAAAAAAAACCCACAAAAAAACACAATGTTACTAACAAACCAACTGAATAAGCCCAGTCAGCTAAGGTAGGAAATATAGAGCACATCTTCCAAATAACAATATTTCCATCATGCAGCAAATAAATTGCTATAGACTATGTTGTGAAATTAATCATTTTAATATACTGCTTCCATAGAAAAATACCCTCTAAGCTAAATTTTAGTTGTGACTTGCTGGTATCATTAATTCTTCCAAGTTTCTCATCCTCATAAACAGCAAACACAAGCATTTCAGAAATAAAATATTTAGAGTTTTTCTTTGTCACTTATATGCTTTGAAAATTCAAAGTCAATATACCATGTAAAAATATATGAGGTCCAACATTTTAGATATGCATGTTGCTAAATAAGAAAGTGCTTATTTAGAATTAGGAGGAGGACTTCGAAGTGACAGTATTCCATGGTACCATTATCCCATCATGGCTAAACCAGAGACTGCAGTCTGGGTCTGGCATGCTGCATCCACCTGGAAAGCGAAAAGAAAAACAAAACCCAAAGAACTGTGTATGTGTGGTCAGGGGTTTCCAACGTGAGCATCGTGACAGTGCTCTGCGAAGTCCAGGGTAACGAGCAGACTGTTGTCTGCAAATGTCAAATGAGCCTGACTTCCATTTTACTGCTTGTTTGACAAGCAATTTTCCTTTCAGATAACAAGGTTCTCTTTAAAATGGAAACACACAACAAAAACAGCTACCGATTGTTTAAAAATTACTGTCATGAAATACAGTGTTCTCTTGCGAGGTGGGCACTGAAAGCCGGAATATTCACAGTTGGCAAACATGACATGGAAACCTCAGGTGGTGGTGATGGTGAGGCATTCCTGACAAGCACATCGCGATTTTTTAAATTTACCTTTCTTTGATCATGTTATTGCTAAACAACAAAATAACTAGAGCTCAGCCGAGTCTCCTCCTTTGGGACATGGCAGTGTCTCTGAAATTCCATCACATCTGTAATATTCTATATAGTAAAGAAGTGGTCATGCATCAAGCTGAAGGCAGTGAGTGACTAATGTTTAAGAGGCAGCAGCTCAGCCTAAATATATTATGTTACAAGTTATAAGATACTCTTAATGTTACCCTATCAGCCCTAAAAATATGGCTGACGCCACCCAACTCCAAAGAGTCGCATGTAAGTAAACAGATGGCACAAATAGGCGATTTTGGGGAGGGGGGCAATACAACAAATTTAGATGGAACAACCACAACAGGGTTTGGGAGTGTAAGTGGTTGAACTGCTAGAAGATGGGCAGGCAGATGGCCCTGACTACTCAGACAGGATCTGTGTCAGCATCTATGTACAAAGACAAGCAAGGGTAGGCACTTAAAGCTTTCTGATGAAAATTTGGGACCTACAGTAATATTACTATCAGTATTAAGATGCTTTTCTTGAAGAAACATGCAATCAGGGACATTAGAGAGACAGCAGAGTCTAAGACGTCTAAGACTGTTCTGAAAATGCAATGACAAAAGATTGTCCAGAGAACATGGATTGTAAAATACATTGTCATTGTTCTTGAGCATCAGTGGGGTCTCATTGAGAAAAAATTATTTTAAAATTATTGGCAATGATACAAAGCCCTAGCTGGTACAGAAATTACTAAATTGGGATTCATCTGGTAAGGAAAATAACACCATCCAGATATCTTAACTATCTTCCATCATCCAAATACCTTAAACCAATATTCTTAGATTGTTCCATTCAAAGCCATTTTTTGTCTTGCCCCATACTCTAAAATCAATAGTCCTTTAAAGGTTATAATATTCTACATATATAAAATAAAAATCTAATGTAAAAAATCTCAAAAATGTAATATTAATAATGTTGATTATCTAAAGAACTCTGCTTCATGGTGCAACTTTGACTATATATCATCCAGATGAATTAAAAAAAATTTTAAATGCAATGTGGCAATGGACCTAACATATCTATAAACAGAATTTAACCAAAAAATTTTTTATTGGCATGAAATGCTATACTTACGGTTGTGCGAAATCTCTATATCTTAAAGCCTTTTAACATAATCATGTGTATCTATATACAAAACATACATAACTTTCACTTTATTTAAAACATATGAAAGAGGTAATTTCAAATCACACTAAACATAATAAATATAGAACTTGCTTTGTTAAAAATCTACAGTATACATTCAAGTAAAGACTAAACTTCCAATTCCAACTATATTTGAGACAAAAACATTTACAATAATTGATTTCCTAAAAGTGCTGTTTTTATTACCTCTAAGAGGAAACTCATTCTAGTGCTTTGTTTCTACCCCAACACCTTACATTCCTTTATTCACAGAACCAGATGCTTCTGTTACTATAAATACATGTCCAAAGCTTTTAGATCTGTTTAAACAGATTTCATGTTTCAGCTCTTTGGGGGAAGACAGGGGAGTCCAAACAGATCACTCAGACCACCTGAAGTCATCAGAGATGACAAACTTTATGATATACCCTGTACCCTGTTTTCAACTCAGATGTGAAGTTGGATGAACAGGTTCATGAAGACATCATGGCTGGCGAGTCTAAGGTAAGTCATCTTTCTCCACATGAGCATTTGTGAAGGGGGAGAAGCAGCCACTGTAGCCACCTTCCTGGGATCCAGGTCTCGACACCATACTCCACTTCTGATTTGCACATTCTCGTCCCACTTGATTTGGCTTAGTTTCTTCAGGAGTTACATTAAGCACATTGATTGAACTGTTGGAAACAAAAGATCGATCTTCGTTAAGTCTCCCCTGTTCCTCATACACTTTAGGTACAACTGAATGCATCTGAAGTCCCATGGCCCCTCTGCCCTGTGCCAAGGATATTTTGAAGACACATCATCAAGAACATTAAACAGGGGGCTTGGCAGCATGGCCTGGTGGCTAAGGTCCTCGCCTTGATCCCATATGGCCGCTGGTTCTAATCCCGGCAGCTCCACTTCCTCTCTATCTCTCCTCCTCTCAGTATATCTGACTTTGTAATAAAAATAAAATAAATCTAAAAAAAAACAAAAACAAAAACAAAAAAACCAACATTAAACAGAACAGCTTCAAACAGCCTCACTGGCCAGTTTTATATCTCACTTAACTATCGACCAATCTATTTATCCTTAAGTCTGTTCTGAATCACATTCCCAAACAAAACTTAAGGTGGACAGAGCACATGTGAGATTTTCAGCTGACATTCCACACACTGCTTTCTGCCACTATTTCCAGATCTCTAATGTGTTTTTCCGTATTTTTGCTCACGCACACCTACTATGTCTATCTGTCTCTCTAGATATTTAATGAAAACCTATACCACCATGGGGGGAGGGTTTGGGGAGGGGTGGGGAAAATCCCAGTACCTATGAAACTGTCATGTAATACAATGTAATTAATGCATAAATTAATTCAAAAAATGCAATAAAAATATTAAAAAAAAAAGAAAACCTATACCAGTAATTCAGAGATTACACATTGAGGACAGATTATTTAGGTTGAACCGGTCTCAAGACAAAGAAATCTAGTTAACTGATTAATAATCTGTGAAGTACAGGGAATGAATGACACATTTTTACCAATTGCATATATAGCATATTTTTTCACAGAAACTTTTCTAAATGTACATTATTGTATGATTTTTCTTTACCCTAACCTGACCTCATAATGCAGCAATCTTAAGAAACTTAAATTACTTCTAATTCTAAAAGCTTAATCAAAATTTCTGATTACGCAGATTTATCCTTTATAAAAAAATTGCTTCCAATGAGTCAGTCCCCCAAATCCCAATTCCTCAGAGCTGTCACAGCCAAGTTCTGTAAGTAAGTAAGAGAGTTACCATGAAGACATAGCCTATCCACAGAATTCTCTTCTACAGTGAAGGAGCAAAGAGGTCACTACCGTAGACATTATTTTGCTGTTTTCTAAATATAAACCCAAATCCAAGTTGCTCCAGGAGCTAGAGATCCCAATTCAAATAATTTACCATTTCAAGAAATCAATGTGAAGCTGCAAGGCTTTTCTATTTTTCACATGACTCCTTTATGTTTTGTTCTGAGCCGCGGGAACAGCCCGTTTCTTAAGCACCAACATCTTATTTTCTATGCTATGGATGCTGGCGAGGCTAGGCTTCAGAACATGAGAAACAAAAAGCATTCTTACAATACATTTCTGATCACATCTTTTTCTCCCATAGCCTGTCACTGAAGGTTTACAATGTACTATGTACTAAGTGTCTTATATATATTGACAGTTAATTCACAATGCCCTTTGACAAGAGCACTTAAACACTGGGTGTTTTATGCTTATTAAACTCAAAGCAGGGCCCAGCGGCGTGGCCTAGCGGCGAAAGTCCTCGCCTTGAAAGCCCCGGGATCCCATATGGGCGCCGGTTCTAATCCCAGCAGCTCCACTTCCCATCCAGCTCCCTGCTTGTGGCCTGGGAAAGCAGTTGAGGACGGCCCAGTGCATTGGGACACTGTACCCGCGTGGGAGACCCGGAAGAGGTTCCAGGTTCCCGGCATTGGATTGGCGCACATCGGCCCGTTGCGGCTCACTTGGGGAGTGGATCATCGGATGGAAGATCTTCCTCTCTGTCTCTCCTCCTCTGTGTATATCTGGCTGTAATAAACTGAATAAATCTTAAAAAAAAAAAAAAGATATCTTTAAAAAAAAAAAAACTCAAAGCAACACCTCTGAGGAATATCTCATAACCAAAATAATTGTGTCAGGTAAAAAATTTCAAACACAAAAAGACTACTGAGACAATTTTGTTACACTATCCTTAAGACATAAAATGCATTATTTCCAAATGGTGACAAGGAATCTGTGTCAAATTTGGGAATTTCTGTAATAGCCTGCATGAACAAATTCTTACATTATCTTTTGTCTATAAACTTCTGCTTCCCATATGTGATATATCAGTCAACCTGTTGATTCTAACTTCAAAATATACGCCAAATTTAAGCATTTCTATCTTTACATTATGGTTGTTGTCCAAATTACCATTTCTCATTTCTGTTCCAATACTGTTTTCCTGGTTTATATCACTGACTCCTAAAATCCTTTTTTCCTAAAATAAAAACAGCATACTCTATTTAAAACTTGAAATTGTTTCCAAGCTTCTATTTAAAACTCTCCAATGCTTTTCCATTGCTTTTAGAACAATATTTGATCTGTAAATATAGACTAAAATTCTTTACAGATTTACTCCAAATGTGTGTGAGTGAGCGACAGAGAATGCACAAGTGAAGTGGAATAAGGTTTTATATAAATAATACTGCTCACAAGCCAGTAACTGCTGAGCAGGGGACAGGTTTTGTGGTGTGATGACTGTAGTCTTGCCTCCCTATCTGATTCCAGCTTCCTTCTGTGTACACTGAGAGCCAACATGATGGCTTAAGTAACTTAGTTCCTGATACCCACGTTTGGAAACCCAGATGGAAGCCCTGGCTTCACCTCGCAAATGTGCCGTCCTGCCTCAGGATCCCTGCAGTTCTGGCAGTCTTCCTGCTCAGCATGTGATACCCCCCAGTGCTGGATTGCAGTCCCCAATCCTCCTTTCTCTGGAAAGCAATTACAAATTGCAGTGTCTTATCCTTCTTTTAAAGAGCTTCATATCTGGTTTTAAAATCTGTTTTATAATTCTTGGCCTGACAGCCAGCTGGCTTAGTACTTAGTTCTACTACACCAATTTCTCTACCACGGGCCAAGTTTGCTTGCAGCCATGACTCTCACATTCCAAGGCACTTGTAAAACCGCAGGCCCTCGGGACCCTGTCTCCCAGCTTAAGAGGAAAGATCATCACTGCACTTGCTAACTTTACCCTTTGATTTTTTTTCTTTTTACTCCTTGCTACCTTCTTTTAATGACATACTTGTTTGAAAGGCAGAAATACAGAGAGGAAGGGAGAGACACACAAAGACATTTTTCACTTGGGGATTCACTCCCCAAATGGCAGGTCAGTCAGCACTGGTACGGGACAAAGGGACCCTAGCACTTGCGCTATCATTTGATGCCTCTCCCTGAGGCATGCATCAGCAGGAGGCTGGCCTGGAAGCACAGACTAGCTGGAATTTGCTCCCAGGTCCTGCGGCACAGGTGAGAGTTTTCAGAAATGGCTTAACACATTACACCAAATCTGTATCTACTGCTCTTTCTTTACTAAGAATACTCTTTGTTTCCTATGCTTAGTTCAAAATTAATCTTGGCATCGGCTCTGAAGCAGGGTACTGACACTGTATCTAAGAAAAAGATGTATGGGGCAGGCACTGTGGTGTTGTAGATCGAGCCTCTACATGCAGTGCCATCATCCCATATGGGTGGTGGGTGTTGGTTCAGGTCCCTGCTGCTCCACTTGCAATCCAGCTTCCTGTTAATGTGCCTGGGAAAGCAGTGAAAGACAGCCCAAGTCCTAGGGACCCTACACCCAACATGGGAGACCTGGAAGAAGCTCCAGGCTTCTGGCTTCAGACAGGTCCAGCTCTGGCTGTTTTAGTCATTTGGGGAGTGAACTAGTGGATAAAGAACACTTTCTCTCCTCTAACTATACCTTCCAGATGAAAATAAATAACAAAGAATGAAAAGGAAAAGGAAAAGGAAAGGAGCAAGAAAGGAAGGAAGGAAGGGAGGGAGAGAGGGAAAGAAAATCATGTAGGGACAGAGAAAGCTATTTGTAGAATGAGGAAATCAATCTATTGAGCTGGCTTTGGGGCACTGAAGGTAAAGCCATCACTTGTGATACAGGCTTCCCATCCCCATTCAGTTCCCGGCTAATGCCTGGAAAAAGGAGCAGAGGACAGGCCAAGCCCTTGGGCCCCTGCTAACCATGTGGGAGAATCAGATGAATTTCCTAGCTCCCACCTTCGGCCTAGCTCAGTTTTGGCAGTTGTGGCCATCTGGGGAATAGACAAGTGGATGGAACCTCTGTCTTAGCCTTCTCCCCCTCTCTGGAACTGTTTCAAATAAATAAATCTTCAAAAAAAAATCAATCAACTAAACTCCTCTTCAAAGTCTCTATTATCACCAATACAACAGATAGACCATTTTTTCCTTAACAGTACAAGTTAAGCAGTTTGAAAACTGAGCGAGAAAAATCTCCCACGGACAAATACCTATGTTCAGACACACAGGAACGTGTCTGGCAAAAGTCTGAAGTAGAAGGTGAGGCAGGAAGAGACTGAGTCAGCTTAGATGTGCAAACTGGAGACCCGTTAGGTACACCGTGAGGCTTCTTTTGCCGCAGCCTTGAGGGCATTATAAGATTGTCCTGGTCAGAACCTGCTGAAAAAAAATGCAGGGGTGGAAGGGTACGGGTGTGGGGGGTGCAAAAGCAGTGCATATTAATGATGAAGCATTAAATACAGTCAAGGCAACTAACTGGCATGAGTCATTAGAGTTCTGAGGGAGGTAAAAAAAAATAAAAAATGTTAATTTGAATTTCACTAACTGTGATTATTCCTACACATTCTGCAAATATTTAGAAGGAACTACATTAAAAAATACTTCTAGAATGAGAATAGTCAAAACGGACATTGTGACACATTTAGAACAAAGTTACTTTATTATGCACAGTTTTCCTGTCATTTCCAGTTTGACAACAGTAAACAAAATATTAAAGTTGACTTTTAGTTCCAGTTAAAGAGCTCTTATTGGTGATCTTCGTAGTTTTATGTTAATAACCTATGTGCTTTATTTAAGTGTGTTTTCAGACAGGAGTTTATGAGAAGGCACACTTACTTCCTGAGAAGGCACTGAAAAGTTTCACATTTTCTGAGTTCTGGTGGTCAAAGGTAGTCATGTTTAAAAACTGCTGCTTTAACCAACTGGCCCGTTCTTCTTCAAATGCCTTTCTCTACCATCAAAAGCAAACCAAGGAAACAACGATCAGTATGTCAACATCCACACCGTTGCCATTTTATGTGATTTCTCTAGTTGTCTGTATTTGCTATCTGCCTAACTGGACCTATATATGTTTTAGAATAGGACAGTGGCCGATAAAAGTCACTATGACACCAGCACCCCTTATATGCACTGGCTCGAGTTCCAGCCTCTCCACTTCGGTTCCAATTGCCAACTAATGCGTCTGGCAAAAACATCAGCAGATGACCCACGTGCCTGGGTCCCTGCAACCATGCGGGAGATTTGGACAAGGTTCCTGGCTTCCTATTCTGGCCTCTCCCAGCTCCAGCCAATTAACTATTTAGCAAATGACCCAACATTGGGTGGGAGATCTCTCTCTCTCTAACTCTGCACCTCAAATAAATACATAAAATTTTAAAAATTGAGTACATTAGGTAATTCAAAGGATAAATTCTAAAAATAAAACTCAAGCAATAAAGCAAAATCCTGAAATGTTCTTCTCAGGAGTGCAAGTGAGGATAGAGGAGCACATTTTCTCACTTCGTACCTTTTGGTATGAATTTAAATTTTTTTAGTTATATTCAGATGTTAATTTCTCTATTTTTAAAAGGGCAATAAGAGAAGGTTCCAAAAAATTGACGAAAAATAAAATTAAAAGCTGCAAATTTTCCATGAGGGTTTTGAGGCCCCTCCTACCAAAAAACAAAACAAAGCAAAACAAAACAACAAAAGAAGCCATCAGTAGAAGTGCACTATAAATACAACAAACCACATCGTTACTGAACTCTTAACACATGCAGCCCTGCGGGAAGGACTAGAGATGGAGACAAAATGCTTTTGGGTACACTGTCTTCTGATGCCCACACTACTGTGATGGTTAAATGACAGATGCCCCAAAGATGCCTTCTCCTGTGTGAAACTACACACTCAACAGTAGGAAGCCAATTTGAAAGAATGATGAAATGCTAAATAGTTTTTAAAAAAAATTTCATTTTTAAATCTGGTCAGGTGAAAAAGATAATACTCCAGGGGCTGGGGACAAGCTATGGCACTGGCATCCCATGCAGACGCTGGTTCCATTCCTGGCTGCTCCACTTCCAATCCAGCTCCCTGCTAATGTGCCTGGGAAAGCAGCAGAGGATGGCTTAGTGCTTGGGCCTCTGCACTCACGCAGGAAACCTGAAGAAGCTCCTGATTCCTAACTTCAGAGCAGCCCAGCTCTAGCCAGCACTGGGGAGTGACAATGCAAGAGATGGAAAAACTCTGTCTCTTCTTCTCTGTGACTCCGGGCCTTTCCAATTAAAAAATATGTCTTTAAAAAATTCTGAATTCTGATAGTTTATATACTCAGCCTTTCAGCTGAAATACTTAAGAAAAAACCAAGATAGCAAAGAAGCAATTAACAGCAGAATGTAGAGTAGCCTACTGATGACCCGCCCCTGAATTTTCATGAATCCCACAGTTAATACCTCCAAGCCTAGGCGAATAGCAGCCTCTGTAAAGCTTCTTCGTTCTCTCTCAAAATTCTTTTTCTGCTCTTTAAAAAGAGACCATTCTTCTTTGAGGCGTTCTTTTTCTTCTAACAAATAACAGTCTCGTAATAGTGAAGTGGTATCATCATCACATGCAGTAGCGAGCTGCTGCTATTAAATTTTAAAATTTAGTAAGTCCCAACAACACTCCAACAAGCCAAAACTAAAGCAAGGGACGGCAGGTTAAGCTTTAGTAAAAAGACTGAAATTAAACAAAATCAAGCGGGATTCTCAATGCCCAAGTGGTACTAAGTCAACTAGCAAAGCATGAACTATTAAAAGAACGGTAACATATTTATTAGCAAACAACAGTTTAGACTGGAAAAATGTTGTATACTTGTATCAAATACAGGAATGAAAATCTAGTAAGAGTATAAAACTCTGGCCTTTCAGAGTGGAACAGCTTTGAAAGGTAATTCACATTTACCTGTAAAAGTTGTTGTTGAGTTTTAATCATTTCTTTACAGTGCTGAATTTCTAATTCTAGTTTTTCAGTTTCTTGTTCATGGTCTTGTCGTGATATTACATCTTCATCATTAAGACCTTCTACATGTACCTTAGAAACTAATGCACACAGAGAAAAAAAAGGCAAATGCTTAACAGCTATCATTAAGTCTTCGGTATTTTGAGATACATATTTTAAAATCAAGACTTTAAACTTCCCTCTTTCTAGAATCTAACAGGTTTTCTAAAATGGAGTTTTTTTCTTTGGCCTGTTACAATTTCCCAAGCTGGGGCTGATGCGGTGATGTAACAAGCTAATCCTCCACCTGTGGTGCTCGCATCCCATACAGGCACCAGTTTGTGTACTGGCTGTTCCATTTCCGATCCAACTCCCTGCTTGTGGCCTGGGAAAGCAGCAGAGAATGTCATAAGATTGTGCCTCCGAACGCAGGAAACTCAAAAGCAGCTGCTGGCTTCCAACTCTGGACTAGATGGGTCAAGCTCTAAGCAGTGCAGCCATCTGAGGAGTGAACCAGCAGATGAAGATCTTTTTTGTCTCTCCTTTTCTCTCATTCCATAACTCCAACTTACAAGGAAAATAAATCTTTAAAAAATCCATAGGCTATAAAAATACTAAATGTATATTATCTTAAAACTATGAAAAATTTAAAAAACATAGCATCTAGGTGTTCATAGAACTACACATTTGTATAATTCCAGGATGAAATTATATCCTCACAAAGAGCGCTACTGCCAACATTCAATTGGTAATCTGCATTTATACAATAACATGTGCTAATTAAAAACAGGTGATATGCTACATTCATAGAAGAGAAAAATAACAATATTGCCTCAAATGCAGTGGTATAACTTTTGCTGTGATTAAATTCAACAAATATGAAGTTCAAACACACCTGGTATTGTCAGCAGGCATTGATGACTGAAAAGAATAAAATCTCACGTAAATTAATTTTCATACATAATTTTGCTGAGTATTTTTTATTATGTAAAGTTGGCATTGAGCTGCTGGTTTTGACAATTTAAACTGCATTTTCTTTAAACAGACTTCACTATTGAGCATAATCTAATTTTCCTGACTGAAAAGTATGCAAAATATACCTAACAAGGCAAAATATCAGAAGTACAGATATTACTGAAGACTGGCACAGTAGGTTAAGCCAATGACTGCAATACCAGCATCTTCATATGGGTGTGAGTTCAAGCATCAGCTGTTGTACTTCTGAGCCAGGCCCTGTCAATGACACTGGAAAAGCAGTGAAAGAGGCGTGGGCTCCCGCCCTCCGCAAATAGGAGACCAGAACAGAGTTCCATCTAGGCTCCCACCTTCAGCATGGCCTAGCCCTGACTGACGTGGCCATTTAGCAAATGAACCAGCAGATGGAAATACTGCTCTCTCTTGATCCTCTCCTTTGCAACTCTGCTTTTCAAATAAACTGTTAAAAAAAATTTTGCAAAATACAAGAAGCAAAAGGTCATACTACATGATGCCAAGTATTTCTTGATTTACAAGATTAATAAAAAAAAAAAAGGTTCAAGTCTCTTGTCTCCACTGCATGAGGAATTAAGAGTAGTTGGAAACACAGCACTCTCTTTTAAAGAGAGCCACATGGAGCGTGTGTACTTTTCTTAGTGAGATTCAAACCCCATGTGTAAAAGCAGGCACCATCTTGCTTTCAGATCACCAGACTGAGCTACAGTGCAGAGTCTGCACCCACAATGTGGCTTTCCACTGAGCCTCACGACTCACTTCACATGCAGAGAAGCAATAGCTACCTTGGTTATCGAGCTTTTCGACATGACTTTTCAGAATTCTCCACTGTTTCCTGATGCTGTTGGTAAGCTGCTCTCTCACGGTCTCACAGGAAAGCTCCCACATGCTCTCTCTGTTCAGTTCCCCAGCATCGTCTTCCACATCAGAGGAAGCCTGCAAGGGAGAGAGGTACAAAAGGAAGAGCTCCATGGCTTCAAGCACTCGGGCAGTGTGCAGCAGGCTGACCTCATCACCAGCCTTGCCAATGTCACTGCCGTGCTGTACCTCACACATAGGATGCTTTATGGAAAAAAACAAGGTGAAATGGGCTTATTGGTTTGCTCAGTCTGTGACAGTACAAAATAAATAATCCTCAAATAGAGGTTTAAAGAACAAGTTTTAGTGACTTGCTGGCAATGAACTTTTTCCATCAACACTGCTATTTTCAGACTGTAATCACTAACGTGAACTTCGTGGAACCTGGAATTTAACCGTAGTTGTAAAGTAATGAAGTAAAAAGAATTTCTGCTATTCTGTGACTTTTTTCAGACCTCTGCATTTATCATCCCCCGTGTCAAATGCTTTCTTTCCTCATGTGTTCTGGCTCAGGAACACCAACTCGCTTTTTAAAACCTAAGCCAAATGTCATTTTCTCGTTTCCTTCCTTGGCTGCCCTAATTGGTCTGCTTTACATCTTGCAGCATGCTATGACAGCACCTAACAGATGGAATAAATAATCATGTCTCCCCTTCTCCTCCAAAAAGACAACCTTTAAAAAAAGTTTAAATATTTTTTCTTAAGAGAATAAAACATCATGAACATTCAATAAATTTATGGACCCCATGAGTGCTTGTTTTCCAAAGTTAACCTGAGTTTCACTCTCTATGTAGACTTCACGATGTTTTAACTAAATCCAAAGGGCACCTGGCCCAGCATCCTTGCCAGAAGCTGTTCCACTGAGGCCATAAAGCTCGAGCAGGCCAGATTTTGATGTTAGTCCTAGTTCTACTGTATGTAATGCTGAGCAGTAACCATCGTGCTTCAGAGTCCCCATCTATAAAACTGCACTAAGCATGGCATTAAAGTCATTAAATTACTATAATATTTGACATACTTTTTCATATGAGAAATGTGATCAAATTAGACAATGCTTATAATGTGTTTATCACAGTGCTTAGTACAAAGGAAGTCCCCAGAAGGTCACCTCCATGATTTCCCAGGCATGTCTGCAGAGATGGTTACATGGTTGTCATGGAAACTGAAGGCTGCACATCACCAAGTATCCCTTACTCCTAAAACCAATCAGGCCCTCCTTAGAATTCCCATCCGGAGTTTGACCGTTGTATGCAGCAATCTGAGACTGTATTGGGGGGGGGCCCACTTACAGTTCCTGTACCATCATCTGCTCGTTCTCTGGGTTTCTTTTTTTGGGGAGAAAGAAGAGAAATCATTTCCTTTTTCATTTGTTGAAGAACCTTCTTAAGTTCAGCATTTTCCATTAGGATTTGTTTCTGACGATATTCATAATCATTTAAGAGAATTTTATACATTTCGTCTTCATTCCTGAGAAAGAAATCGTTGAATATGAAAATATAGCATAGAAAAAAGTTAAGTCTGATTAAATCTGTCTAGTTCTGTCAGACTTTACCTGGCTTCGGTTTTACCAGTCCTCCAGGAGCCTCTTTTTCCATCTGCTCTCCCCACATAATTTAAAACGTCCATGGCTACACAAACATGAACACACAAAACAAATTCTTACCATACAAATACAGGTGTTGACAACTCTAATGCAATCTAAACACATCAGGGGTCAGCTTGGCAGATAACTTAAGATTTACCTCAAACAGCCTAATTTCAAATTCTAGTTTTACTGCCTGAAAGTACTGAAGTAGGTTAAATCTGTGTCTTCATTGATATGGTAAGAATAATAAAAGTGGGCACCAAAGAAGAGTTAAGAATACTGAAAAAAATATTAAACCACATATTACAAGTGAACAAAGCATCCGGCCCCCTGCAAACATTATGAAATTGCTGCTTCCAATTGATATGGACTGGGAAACAGCTAAGCCCTTATCAATGGGTTCTGTTTCTATACTGAACTATTTCAAGCTTTTCTAACTAGATGTTATTTCTACACTCCTAGCACTTCACCCTGCTCTCTCATTCATCAAAGAATGAATACAAGGCTAACCAACCTTAAAAAGCAATGTTTTCTGAAGACATAAGGTTTATTAACTCAGAACACTTAAAGATCACTCCATCTTGTCTTAACTGCTTAATAGTTTTCAATGGTTTTCAAAATAAAACATTCGAGTGACTGCACCATCTCTGCTACGAAGAACAACAGTGATGCTTGCTGACAGCAGGCAGAGCTTACTGTGTCACGGCCTGAAACAGATGTTCACCCGTGGGTGCAGAAACCCAAGCTCAGCTTAGTTAGGAGAGACAACTGAGGAATCCCACTGCAAAATGCTGGTAGAAGCCTGCATGAAATGCATACAGGAACCACACCTCAACGAACAAATGTAGCTTTCTTGTTCCTGAATTATATCTGGCCAGCACAAACTGTGTTGTATAGCTCCACTTTTGTGTATGTGTTGGTTTAGTTCATAATCTACACTGTTTACTTGAAATGATGCATATATTTATGCTGAAATGGTTGTCAATTATAGTTGGAGAACAACATCAGAAAAAATGTATTTGACACACATAACTTGTACAGTCTAGCCCTACAACTAAGTGCTTCAGAATGCACTTAAACTTAATGAAAGGAACTCAACTGACATGAATGATTTGATCCAAGAACAATTTTATGAAGTTAATTCCAAATTCATTTTTTTGATACTTGGAAATTGATGCTGGTTTTTCATAGTACTGGTTCTTTTCTTTGGAAGACTAGATTGTCCCCAGCTCTGTGCTCCTCTAGGATTAACACGATTCCAGTTACGTTAAAACAGCATGTGCAACTAATGCAGCAAAGCAAAGTAACTTTCACAAAGCAGTTGTCTATATTTCTGGCTTATACAGATGAAGACCATCTAAAACCAATTGCACAAAGCATGAAAATACTGCCTCAACAGTTACTGAGCTGAATCCTTTCACATTTCTTAGCATAACATTAATGTACTCCTACAGTTGTACTCAGCCAGTTGCTTACCTATTTTTTTATCCTTTTTGTTCATCACCAGCTGATGTAGACGTTCCTTTAATTTATTGTATTCTCGTTCTTTTCTTTTCATATCATGATTATACTGAGTAGCTCTACTTGCAATGATACTTTGTAATTTTTGTACCTGAAAAAGGCATTTTCTATCAAATGAGGGTTGATGAACCTAGTTAAAATCCACATTCAAAAGCAAGCAATCCCATTATTTATCTCTTCATGTTAATAGTTATAAAATTCTGGAATGATGCCTCCTTGTCCATAACCACAGGAAACCATTCCTTAAGATATCATTAAATTTGGGGTTAATATTGTGAATAAGTGTGTTAAGCTACTACTTGCAATACTGGAATCCCAAATGGGTGTGAGTTTAAGTCCCAACTGCTTCACTTTTTTTTTTTTTTAAAGATTTATTCAGTTTATTACAAAGTCAGATATACAGAGGGGAGGAGAGACAGAGAGGAAGATCTTCCGTCCGATGATTCACTCTCCAAGTAAGCCGCAACGGGCCGGTGCGCGCCAATCTGAAGCCGGGAACCTGGAACCTCTTCCGGGTCTCCCTCTCGGGTGCAGGGTCCCAAAGCATTGGGCCGTCCTCGACTGCTTTCCCAGGCCACAAGCAGGGAGCTGGATGGGAAGTGGAGCTGCCGGGATTAGAACCGGCACCCATATGGGATCCCGGGGCTTTCAAGGTGAGGACTTTAGCCGCTAGGCCACGGTGCCAGGCCCAGCAACTGCTTCACTTTTAATCCAGCTCCCTGCTAATGTGCCCTGAGAAAGCAGAAAATTGTGGCTCAAGTGCTTGGACCCTTGTGGCCCACATGGAAGAAGTGGATGGAGTTCTAGGCTCCTGGTTTCAGCTTGGCTCAGCCACAGTCACTGCAGCCATTTGGTGAGGTAAATTACTAGATGTCAGACATATTTCTCTTTCCCTCATTTTCTTTAACTCTGCCTTTCAAATAAGTAAATAAATATGTTTTAAAAAGACACAACTAAGTGAACATAAAGTTTTGATTTTCTTAATTTCCAGACATATCAAATTGCTAAATTATATACGACACCTTTTATTCCATAATTTCTGATAAGGCAGAAAATAAAATCTAAATTCAAAGATGATTAAGGCTTCATCTAAAACTAAAATGATTTATCACATCATCTGGAGTGACATCCTTATACCTACTTGTATTCACTTCTCATCAATTTATGACAATATCTATCAGCCAGTGGCACATGGTATCAGGTAAACTGCTCTCAATAAGCAGTGAGTCAGGCTGGTGCATTGGCTCAGCTAGCTAATTCTCCACCTCCAAGTGCCACATGTTATATGGCACCAGTTTATATCCTGGCTGCTCTACTTCCCATTTATCTCCATGCTTATGGCCTGGGAAAGCAGTGGAACATGGCCCTGCACCCGCACAGGAGATCCAGAGGACGCTCCTGCCTTTGGATCGGCTCAGTTCTGGCTATCGTGGCCACTGGCGGAGTGAACCAGTGGATGTAAAATCTTTCCATCTCTCCTTCTCTCTGTAAATATGCCTTTCCAATAAATATAAATGAATCTTAAAAAAAAAAAAAAAACAAAAACAGTAAGCCTGTTTAAACCCCTTGGAGTATCCATAATGTGTCAGGTACTGCTGTTCACTGTGTATCTACTACAGCTTCCCAGGCAGCTCCTGACAGGAACCACATTCTATTCTACAGCCACTTTCAACCTCCGCTGGAGACAAATAGATTAATTCAACCACTAACAAAGATGGATCAAACTAAGTGTAAGCAAAAAAACAAATTAAAATGCTCTGAAACACTTTCAGGGATGGATACACACACACACAGAGATATATACACAAGCACATATACATTTTTCTGTAGTTTGATAATGCAACTATTATTTTGTTAAGAGATTAACTTCCCACTTACTAAATATACTACTAAAAAACAATGTTATAAAATGTATCTACTTAAATTACTTTAAGGGCCTTTTTAAAGAAATACTTGTCCAAAAGTTTTAAATTTTAGTTAAAACCTATAAAACACTGAAATTAAGTTATATTTGTACAGTTATTACATGATTAGGAGTCAGACTGAAGAAATTTTTCTTACATATTTTAAAAATATTTTCAAATGCATTAATTCTATAGGTCTAAATAACCACCAAAATAGTAACTAAAATTATCGCAAAAGATTTACTATTTTCTAAGTAACTACTAGTAAGTAACCACTGTAGCTGTATCTTTTCCTTAGAAATAAGACTTGTAATGTAAATCGTTTATACAGCATTGTAGTCAGACTGGATGAGCAATGCTAATATTTAAGATACTGTTAAAAGATCTATGGCGGGGATCCTTACAGTTATAGCAGAGAATGACAGAGCTGTACTTGCAGACCCTTGTACCCAGAGAAAGAGACAGTGAATTTGAATCCAGGAAGGACAGGACACTGAGTAATCCTTATCCCAAATACCTGGAACCAGAAGTGTTTCAATTTTTGGATCTGGGAATATTTGTGTACATATGAGATTTCTTGATGGAATTCAAGTTCAAACACAAGTCTCTCATACACAAAGGCTGAAAGTAACTTAAGATAATACTTTCAGAATTTATACAATGTTTTTAGTAATTTAGTATACAATTATTTTACTAAGCTGTCCTGATTGTGACCCACTGCATGAGGGCAGACATGGATTTTAGCATTTAGGATTTTAGGGTTAGGATGCTTAACCTATACTGCATCAGATGGATCTGCTGGGGGCAGGATTAGAGGGCTGTGGAGGAAGGGGATTGCCAACCTTCTAATTAAATATGATGCCATCTTATACAAAGATCTCCAAATACTAATTAAGATACAGGATGGATAAAAGGTTCACTGTTTTCTAAATTAAGATGGCCATCATAGCCACACAGATCACTCACACACAATTTCACACTTCACTTACACACTCACCTCATCTTTCTCATTTTTTAGCAGCTGATGCAAATTCCTGTTCTTGCACTGTAACTGTCTGTCTCTTTCCTGAAGCCCAATCATTTCTCTCCTGGAGGCTTCCAGCTGTTCCTAAAACATCCACAGGTAACTCTGATTAGCAATAACAAAGGATTCAGAACAACTGAATTCTTAAAAGATTAACAACAAGAAATTACAAACACCGTTACAAAATCTGTTGGGTAAAATTGAAGATTTGTAGTTATCGATTTATTAAAAGAAATCATATGTTCTACACTATAAAATGCAAATTTACACATTAAATTTTATTGAAGGTATTTAATCACAACAGAAGTATTTATTTAATGTATTACACACACACACAAGCTTAAGAGATCTTCCCCTACATCATCTTGCTGCCACTGAGCATCGTTAAAGTCACACTCCTTTCCTTCCAGTCTCAAGCAGTCACAACACCACCATCAGGAAAGAGGCATCTTCAACCCACCACTCTTACGGCCCCAAGTCCATCCTTCATGAAATGCTTCACCAAATCCCATTCTTGGTATCCCCATTGGCACTCCCTCAGTTCCAGTCCAAACCTTCCACGAAAACCAGCTAACAGATATCCTTTTTCTCATCTGGGTTTAAAAGTTCCCTACCTCTAACCCAAACACAACTCTCCACCCCTCTAATTTTTCCACACTACGACCAGAATGGTACTCACATGATGCCTTCCTCCCATTTACAATTCCTCAGTGCATCTGTTTTCTGAACAATGCCTTTTACACTATGCGCAGCTCAGGCTCCGCTCTTACTCATCACACTCCCCGGTGCCCACAGAGCTGCCTGGGTTCTGTGAAAGTGTGCTCTCTCACAGCTCCCCCAAGGCTTTTACACAACTTGCCTGAAATGTCTTTTTGCAAACACTAGCAAATTCTTACTTTATTCTTCAAATATCAGAGTAAGTGTTACTCTTTGTGAAGCCTTCCATACCCCCCTCATCCCCTCCCACACAGCAAAAACAATTAATAAATCAATTACCACTCAATGTGTCTCCTTTCCTTGGACTGTAATCCCCCTGAAAATGGGATTTTTCATATTTGAAACTCAGTGCCTGGTGGTACACAAAACTAAACAAATTCTGCTGAACAAATGAAACAAATCCATATGCTAAATAGACAAACTTTCAAAATCCAAAATAAGAGATTCTGATCCAAGTGAACATCACAAATTGGAAGACATTCTGGAAAAAACATTCTATGTTCTTGGGAGTCCTAACAAATGAAAGTTCCTTAAACCAGGGGTGGGAAGCATCTGGCCTGGGGCCTGTGTAAGGTCAGCAAAAACATATCCTCTGTCCCTGCCAAGACAAATGCAGAAGGGACTCAAATTCAGTAAACCTATTAAGTTACTGATTTTATAAGGCTTACAAATGTTGTTCTAAATACACACACACACACACACATATGCATACACATTTTAGAGAAGGGCATAAATAAGAGAAAGAAAAACGCAAACTAGGAATGTTCAATATTTTAGCATACCAGGACCCTGGCCCTGTAAAAACATCCTTGATACAGAGAAAACTTAAGTTTCTAAAGTACTTTTCTATGTTTTTTCTAGCACTCTAGAGACTTCAAAGAGTTAGAAAATATCTACCTCATTTACTTTATAAAGTTCTAACTTCTTTGGCAAACAGACCTCAAGCATGTTTCTATGGAATTAAATGACACAGCCTCTCAGAGTAACTGAAATTACTTTACTATGCAAGATCGGAGGGAATGGAGGAGGCCATAGTTTCTTCAGAACATAGAGAGTTCCTAACCTTTCTTTGGATTAAGCACAACACTAAATAGTTCATAAAAGCAATGCCCTGGATATAAATATGAGAAGATAATAAAACTGATTTATAAAAACTCAGTTTTACTTACTAGTTGAAGAAAGTGTAAAGCTCCTTAAAATAATACTAAAATTTAATAAAAATGAAAATTCATCATATTAAACTTACTGAACGAAGTTTGATAAAGTGAATGAAAATGTATAGCAGTGAACCTTGTAAAATGGCACAGACACCCAGATTGAAGTGCAGGTTTCTACCTTCAGTTTGGAGTAGCAGTTCTGCAGATGGTCCATGTCACTGCCCAGTTTCAGGTTCTGTGTCTCCACATTCTCCTGAACCAGAAGGTTCTTCCGCTGAAGCACAAGCAGCTCATTCATGCAATTTAAAACAGCAACTATATTTAATTCTCTCTTTGCTTCTTTACCCTTGGACTCTTCGTACAATGAAGGAAAACCAAAAGTAGTCAATTCCTGGTAGGAGAAAATGTTTTCTTAAATGTCAGCTGCAGACAGGGAGTTGTCAAAGGATACAAAATCTCAGAGGGGAAGTTCAAGAGCCCTGTTGTACATTGTGGCTGTCAGTAGCTAACAATGTACTACATCCTTGGAAAATTGCTGAGGAGTACATTTTATGTTTTTCTCACCACAGAAAGTTGTAATGAGGTAATACATATGTGAAAGCTCAATGAGTCACTCCATAATGTTGACATTTTAAAATGTCATGTTGCACAGGATTGACATATATACACACATATATATATGCATATGTATATATAAAATTAAAAAGATAACTTTTTAAGTTGATTATTGGACAACTTAGTAAACAAAAACCTTTTCTGAGAAAAACATGAAAGCATCCTTAAACAGCGAACTTCCAAAGGACTGAGAATCAAGCCCTACAATCCCCTGTGACCTGCAGTAAAGAACTGAGGTTTTTGCAGCAATACAATGAGGGTTACACTCTGCAATGACTTGTCTCCCCACAGATCATGGGCTGGAAGCTTGGTCCCCAGTGTGGTGATGGGACAGGTGGTGCAGCCTTTAGAATGCAAGGCTAAACACAGGATGATTAGGTCATTGGCAGTCATGTGCTTAGAAGAGGTTGCTGTTAGTGTTGCAGTGTGAGTAAAATTCTTGCTGGAGCAGCTGTTATAAAGTGAGGCTAGCCTACTCATTGGGCCTCTATTGCACATAAACAAGTTTCAATACAGTGAATTTTAAGCCCCTAAAACTACAATCTCACTATAATTTTCCCTGTGTGAAGCACCTACCACCCTCAGGTATTTTGTTATGGCAACAGAAGATGGACAGATTCTCAGAATTGGAGCCCTTGGTATTAATGGGGTGGTAGCCAAGCTACTCAAAATAAAAGTTAACCTTAGTCTAGACTAGAACATCATCACAGTACTCTGTCATCCTAATACATTCTAAGTCTCGGGCTACTACATGCTAATATACTCGTACTTGATAAATCTCATGATCATAGCACATTCCATTTTATGATTCAGACTATTTCTTCTTAGATAAACATGTTACCTGATCAAGATATGAAATACTCTGTTCAATATTCTCTTCTGTGCAGAAGGCACTGAAAAAACTGTGAACATTTTTTGATAAAGGTATTGAAGAACATAGCACTTGCTGTGAGTATAAACTTGATGGGGACATCTTTGTTTCTGAGGTATACTGAGAGATATTTTTATTTTCTGAAAAAAAAAATCAACAAAACACAGTAACTAACATAATTTCTATTACCAAAGCTCTTAAAACACTTATTTTTAAGTATCTTCAAATTAAGATAAAGTTCTTTTTATATAAAAACTACCATTTAAAAAATACTACTATTAATGTGGCATTCTTAGCAGGCTTATTAGCTAACAACATACAACCCTAACTTGCACTGCTTTCAGTTGATAAAACTGACAAGGAGTGGGCATTCATTCCCCATTACAGTTTTCAGCTAATGCACACCCTGGGATGTGGTGAATGCTTTGGGCTCAAGATGGATCCCTGCCAGCCATGCAAGAGACCCAGAGTTCCAGGTTCCTTTCTCAAGTCTGGCTCAGTCCTGACTGTTGCAGGTATTTGAAGAGTGAACCAGCGGATTATCAACCCGTTGTCTGTCATTCAAAATACAATTACAAACATTCTAAACTATGAAAAAATAAAACAAAATCCACTTGCCTGTGTGACTCTAACTTTATGTGATTAGAGAAATAAATTAGGAGCCAGTATGGTGGCATGAGTTAACCCACCACTTGCACTGCCAACATCCTGTATGGGCACTGGTTTGAATCCTGGATGTTCCACTTCTAACCTAGTCCTTGCTAATGCACCTGGAAAAACATCAAAGGATGTCCAAAGTGCTTGGGCCCTTATGCTCATATGGGAGACGTGGATGGAGCTCCTGGCTTCAGCACGGCCCACCCCTAGCCATGGCAGCCACTTAGTGATTAAATCAGTTAGCTAGAAGACTCTCTCTGCTCTTCAAATAAAACAGATCTTTAGAAAAAAAATCAGAAAAAACAGAGTAGCCACTGAATATATTTAAAATGCATGAAAATTCCTCCTAAAAATAATACATAGTTATTTACCCAGAGCATTTAGCTCTAGTCATTATGGCATATTCCTAGCTGTCCTTGACAATTTTATTGAAATTGAAGAAAACCAGGCATTTATAGCCATTTATTATACTCTCTAGTAATATCTTCAGTATTTGTAAGTGACTATTTTCATTGAAAAATTCACTTCTATAATGCACACTGCAATTCACATTTACTAAAGACTCAGTTACCTGAGGACAGACCTGGATCTGTAACAGTCATCCAATCTCCCATAGCAATGTCCAGGGTCAGGGGACCTGAGGAACTAATTCAGCAGTGGCGCATGTGGTCCAGCTGCCACCACTCTTTTAAGTAGGCATCTCCCTGAAAGCCAAATGACAGAAAAACAACATCTATTTTAAAACTTGGAAGTCAATATAAAACCAATGCATACGTTGTGTGCACTTCAAAATAGAAAAATTCTGATGATTTCTATGCACAGGAACAGAGAACACAGTATAGCTTAATAAGAATTAAGTTGGGGATAGCGCAATAGTTCAATTGGTTAATCCTCCCCCTGCCAAGTGCTGGCATCCCATATGAGTACCAATACATGTGCCGGCTGCTTCACTTCTCATTTAGCTCTCCGCTTGTGGCTTGGGAGAGCAGAGTATGGTCCAAAGCCTTAGGACCCTATATCCAAGTGGGAGACCCAGAAGATGCTCATTGTTCCTGGTTTTAGATTGGCTCAGCTTCAGCAACCATGGCCATTTGGAGAATCAACCACCAGATGGAGGACCTTTTTGCCTCTCCTTCTCTAAATCTGCCTTTCCAATAAAAATAAATGAATCTTTGAAAAAAGGATTATTATAAGCCTGTATATGAAATACATAAGGACTAAGATGAAAGGTTTCCTAAATCACACTGGGGAATTTGTATTACTTCATATAAAAGATACATGGCATGTCATTCTTTGACTCGCAATATAAACCTAAGGAGAAAAAGTAACAAGTAACATTTCTCTATTACATTCTTTAAAATAGAAGCATAACTCTTATATACACATGAGAAGATGGCATCCTTTTGGCTCATTTTTACTAACTATATTATCAAAACCTTTCCTTTAAATTACAATTCTGGGTGTTGGCACAGATACAGAAAAATGAACACTCCAAAATGCTTTGTTCCAGATTACATTCAGTCGCACTATCAACCACGAACTGGTATGGCAGTATGTATCACAACATTAAAAAGAAAAATGTATCTTGATCCAGAAATTCCACTTTTAAAGTTTTATCCTAGCAAAAGATGAGCTTTTAAGTGTACAAAGATTCACCTGCAGTTTATTTACAATATTAAAAAACTAGAAAGAAGTTATATGTTCTATGGCAGACCAGGTCAATAAATAAAATATTGATAGAAAAAGCACTGTGCTGCCCAGAGACAAGTGTTGTGTGGAATCAGGGTGGCTAGTAAAGTCCCAAAAGGCCAAAAGTACCAAAGATCTCAGTGGATTAAATAAAATACATGCAATCTTCTCAGTCTCCCATTCATGTTTCAATTTACAGATAATAAAAAAAACATTTCTCTACCATAAGAAAACTAATTCAAATAAAATTGTAATCAGCAACTGGCAACTGACTTCATTCTGGGTTGGGGATAGAAAAGGGATGAAGCGCATGCATACAAAGGCGTGCACACATGTACACACAAGGCTATCCTTATTCTATCATTTTTCTACTCATGTACTTAGGAAGAGTCCCCTAAACCTATTTCATGCTTCTCACTGTTCTTAAATGGGTACTTCTTCAGCAAGAAGACTTACACAAGAAAGGGTTTGACTATATCCATAAGAAAGCTGGTTTCTGATACAGCTATAAGTAAAACAGAATGCAAATGGCAATAAACCCATCTACTCTAATGCAATTTCAATTTGGGCAAATTGTTCAACCTCTGAATCCTAGTTTCCTAATTAAAACCTACAGCTTAGTGAGATTTAGTGATGCAACGCATAAGGTAATCAGAAAACCGCTTGATATATAGAGCTCACCAAATGAATATTATTTGTCATCATCATCTAGATACAGGGCTGTTTAGGATAAGTGACAGAACGTAAAAATCTGGAAAACACAGCACTGCTTTTTACAGAAGCTGACCACAGCAGGAGCAGAAATTTGGACTAGGAACAGCAGCATCTTAACGCCCCAGCTGAGTGCATGGGTGCACCCCGAGTGCTGGCTCCGGGCTCCAGGTTCCTGACAATGCAGACCCTGAGAAGAAAGCCATGATGGCTCAAGGGAATGGGTTCCTGGCTCCTGGCTCCCTGAGCTTTGGATCCCAGCCACTGTGGGCCTTAAGAATGGTCAACCAGTACATGGAAGCAAACTCTGATCTTGCAAAGTTAAAATAAGGTTGAATATACATCCTTAGAAGATCTAGAGACAGTTGTCATACACACACACATATTTAAAAAGATGTTAAGCAGTGGGCTACTTTTATGTAACTTAGAGGTCAGAAGAAAAACAGACAAAAGCAGAAACAACCATTTTTCCAAGTCCTTTTGTGCTTTTAAGATATATATATATATAGATATATACATATAAAAGTTTATAGCAGCTAGTTGTATATATACAAAAATTGAGATATCAAGAAAGTAGTTACAGGATGTGGTTAAGAACCTGCATTTTCTAACATGCTGGTCACTCAATACCATGATAATTAACTTCATGATGTTGTTAATTTCAATGTTTCTTTCTGTTGTTGAAGTTGTGTAGTGACATCTCATTGGAGGGGATGATACTCTACCAGCTCTACTTTCAGACCAAGGATGGTCTCCCAATGAAACTGTTGAATTTATCTGGATAACAGGATGCTGGACTCTACGCATGATCCATGCCCGCAATGAAGGAATCATGACTAGTTATGAACTATACTACTGTAACAATATGGAGCAATTCAATATGGGGGAGGGTTTGGGCAGGGGCTGGGGGCATCCCAGAGCCTATGAAACTGTGTCATAAAATACATAAATATATATATGTATGTATGTATATATAAAAAATAAAAATAAATATAAAAGATATAAAAATGCCATGGGTCAACAATTAAATCCGCACCTTGCAAGAACCAGGGATCACATATGGGTGCCAGTTCATGTTCAGCTGCCCCACTTCCCATCGTGCTCCTGGCCTGTGGCCTGGGAAAGCAAAACATGACCCATAACCTGAAGTCCCTGAACCTGCGCGGGTGACCAGCAGGAAGCTCCTGCTCCTGGCTTCGGACTGGCTCAGCTCCAGCCACTGCGGCCATTTGGGTAGTGAACCAACAGATGGAAGATTTTTCTGTCTCCCCTTCTCTCTTTAAATCTGTCATTCAAATAAAAAATAAATAAATATTTTTAAAAAGAGATATACTTGGCAATAATATTCAACAGTGCTCAAAGTTCCTTTCTCATATATACTAATTAAAATTGTAACATAAGTCAGTTACTCTTTCAGGAAGTTATGTCTATCTATGGTATCTGTAGATTTAGCTGATGTAGTGCTACCTGGTCTATTAACTAACCACACACATAAAACTCGGCAAAAATATTCATGTCCAGTTAAATGATCACAATGAAAATCAAAACTTCATTCTGAAAGACCTATGAAACTAACAGTATACAATTTCACACAAACTAGAAGTTTCCATGAATCCCCTTCTGTTCAGTGATGCTTCAAATTATACACGAGAATTGTGATGAAATGTTATTCAGCCAGTTTTTCTAAGAAACACAACTTAAAACTTTTAATCAATTCCAAAAGCAAAAGGCTAAGTTAAGTATTCTATTTTAGCTCAACCATAACGACAACCTCAGTGTTGATGATCACAAGCTTAGCTGTTAGAAGATTACTCTGATTCCAAAAGCAAGAGAAAAAAAACAGGGAACAGAGTAGCTTCATTTTGCCTATCAGTCATTTCAATGCAAAAACCTCTAAAGCAGTCAAAGACTTTGTGACACAGCTGCTGAAGCACAGGTTTGTATCACAGATTGATCACAGCAAACCATTACATAGAGGAGCTCACTATCTAGGACATGTTACACAAACTTGGTCATACTAACATCATTGTAATTTCATTAAAATAAAAGCAATACTAATAAGTTGAGTTATGGTTTGGTTCGCGTAGCCTGTAACAAAACCTTTTACACAGTCACACATCACATGGCGACACTGCAGTTGATGATGAATGGCTTTTACGTCAGTGGTCCCAGCAGATTGTATAATCTATGACCACGGCAGGTATCTTACTTTGCACAGGCACATGCATATGATTTTATTGTTTTTTTTTAAAGATTTTTTTATTTATTTTATTACAAAGTCAGATATACAGAGAGGAGGAGAGACAGAGAGGAAGATCCTCCGTCCGATGATTCACTCCCCAAGTGAGCCGCAACGGCTGGTGCGCGCCGATCCGAAGCCAGGAACCTGGAACCTCCTCCAGGTCTCCCACGCGGGTGCAAGGTCCCAATGCATTGGGTTGTCCTCAACTGCTTTCCAGGACACAGCAGGGAGCTGGATGGGAAGTGGAGCTGCCAGGATTAGAACCGGCGCCCATATGGGACCCCAGGGCATTCAAGGCGAGGACCTTAGCCGCTAGGCCACGCTGCCGGGCCCTACATGCATATGATTTTACAGAATATATCTGTGTTTAAGCAACACATGATGTCATCTATCACTGATTAGGATAGTTGTCCAGATTCCAAGATAGGTCAAATTTAGCCATGAATTTATTATCAGTGAAACCTGAAGATTAAGCAACCTAAATATGTATTTACCCTACAAAAGCCATTTCATTCATGTAACATTATTGGAAAATAATATTGAAACATATATAAGCAAGGGAAAAAAACGTCAAAGTAATCATAATAAACAGGATTTTTCTCTCCCCTATCCACAATATCACAGAGACATTGCTTTTTCTTTTTTTTAAGACATTTTGTCTCCAAAGTTTTATTTATTTGAAAAAAAAAAAAGACACAGCAGGAGAATGATGCAGAGATATCCTTCATTTCCTGGTACACTTCTCGAATGGCCACACCAGCCAGGGCTGGGCCAGACTGAAGCCAGGAACTCGATCATCATCTGCTGTTTTCCCGTTGACAGGGAACTAGTACAGTATGGAGTAGCACGGACTTGAACCAGTAGTCCAAAGTGAGGATTCTCTCATTGCAAGCAATGGCTTAATCCACTGTGTCAGAATATCGACTATTTATTTGGAAGATAGAATAACAGAGAGAAAGAGAAATAAGTCTCTTTCACCCACTGTTCATTTCCCTAAATGCCCCTTAACAGCTAGGAGTAAGTCAGGCTGAAACCAGGAGCCAGAACTTCATCTGATCTCCATTCAGGAGGCAGGAACCCAAGTCCTTAGGCCATTATCTGCTGCCTCCCAGGAACACTAGCAGGAAGCTGTATTAGAAGTGCAAAGCAGGTGGGCCTCCAATCAGGCACTCGGATATGGGACACGGGCATTCCAAGTGGCAACCTAACCCAATGTGCAAAACGCCCACTCCAGACAGTTTTGTTTACTACTAGTGGGTAACTACATACACAGGCACCTAAAAACCGCCTTTAAGTACTTCTCAACATTGGGATCAGTACATATTCATAACAGAAAATCTCATTAGAGGAAAACTGCAATAATCTGAGCATAAAATGTTATCTTCCTACTTGTGAAGACTACTTCACTTCTGAACAGTTTTGCCTTTCCTGTATGCTGGTCTCATTCCAAAGCATCCAACAACATCTACATACTTTGGATGAAAATACGCAAGGGCACTCTGGATTTTGCTGGTAAAGTGATTATGCAGAGCTAACTACCAAGCAGCATTTTCCAGGTTAGAATCTGGAGAAAACTGGACAGCACTGAGACATGTGAACTTTACCCCTTCTGAAAGGAAACAAAGATCATAAATCTCGTTCTTCATGTCATCCAAAGATTTTTATTTTTCTATGCTACAGTCAGGAAACTAAGTCTCACAGAGATCAACAGGATTGCCACAGTCACATTTCAACTTTGATGTGAAGCCAGGATACACCTGTCACTTCTTCTCCACTTCAGCACTGTACATGCAAATCTATTACACAGCACTTGAAAATAAAATACAAGTGGGGCTGGCTCCATGGTTTAGTAGGCTAAGCCTGCACTTGTGGTGCCAACATCCCATATGGGCTCTCTCTCATGTCCTGGCTGCTCCACTTCCCATCCAGCTGCCTGAGGAAGAAGCTTCTGGCTCCCAGCTTCAGATTGGCTGAGCTACGACACTGTGCGTATTTAGGGAGTGAACCAGTAGATGAAAGATCTGTCTCTCCGTCTCTCTGTAACTCTACCTTTCAGATAAAAATAAAAAAGTAAATACACCTAAAACTATTTCTAAAATATTTTTATTGTAAAAACAGATTTGCAAAGAGAAGTAGAGACAAAGATCTTCCATCCACTGGTTCACTCCCCCAATGGCTGCAATGGTTGGAGCTGAGCCAATCCAAAACCAGAAGCCAGGGAGGATCCAGGAGCCTCTTCTAAGTCTCTCATGTGGGTACAGGGTTCTAAGACTTTGGGCCATTCTCTGTTGCTTTCCCATGCCATGAGCAGGGAGCTGGTTGGGGACTGGAACAATAGGGACACACAAACTGGTACTCATATGAGATGTCAGCACTTACAGGAAGAGGATTAGCCATCTGAGCCACTGTGGTAGTCCCATAATTAAGAAAATATTTTTTAAAAAGAAAGTGAAATAC
This sequence comes from Ochotona princeps, assembly GCF_030435755.1. Classification (NCBI taxonomy): domain Eukaryota; kingdom Metazoa; phylum Chordata; class Mammalia; order Lagomorpha; family Ochotonidae; genus Ochotona; species Ochotona princeps. The sequence goes on from NC_080833.1 coordinate 71,314,748, forward strand.
AAGCAAAAAAAGGGTTCCATGAAGCTTCCTTAAAAGTTCGTTTCCACAATCCACCTGAAATTATTGCACTTGGATCATACTTTCTTTAAAGCTTTAACTATTTATTTGGAAATTCAGAGTTACAGAGACAGAGGCTCCATCCGCTGGTTCTTCCAAAGGCTGTACTGGACAGTGCTGGGTCAGGTTGCAGACAGGAGCTTCAGACAGATGGGAAGGGCCTGAACGCTCAGGCCATCTTCCATCCTTGCCATAGTCAATGGTAGGAGCACATTGGTAGGGACAAGAACTGGCACTCAGATGGGACACATTTGTCACAGATGGCAGTTTTACCATAAAGTTATACCATAATGCTAAGTCATGGAGAGAGAAAGAAAAAAAAAAGCAACTGCAGTCATAATAAGCACAGGGCAACGTGAACAAACAGCCCTAGTCTCAAATACCAGATCTACTGTTAGAATGTCACAGATAATAACACAAAATGTAGGATGGACACTGTAGTGCAACCAGTTAAGCCATCACTTGGGATGCCAATATCCCAGACTCCCTGGGATTGAGTTCCAACCCTTCTTCCAAGCCAGCTCCCTGGGAAGAAGCAGATGATGGCTTGAAGTACCTGGGTTCCCACACTTGCACAGGAGACCAGGATGACCTTTCTTCCTGGCTCTCAACTTTGGCCTAGTCTGGCTCTGGCTAATGTGGGTACTGGGGAGTGACTCAATGGGAGAGTTCTCTATCTGCCCCTCTTTATGACTATCTTTTGAATAAATACATAAATTAGCATATATTTTGGACTAATCAATCAATGCATGATATCTTAAAGGTCACGCTGCCATGTTGGGCAAAAACTGGTTAGAGATTATATAAAAGTTCTACAGTTAATCAAATAATTATGCCAGGGAAACAGATCTCTACCAAAAGTGAATAATCAATTTAGAGGGCAATCTAGCAATTTACAGACATGAAATGTGTAAATCTCTGCTTATCAAAGGTGTTTTTAGGCATCTATTATCACATACTGAGTCATACAGACAGGCAAGTTTAACACATAAGGACACTGGTGACTACAATACTATTTGTAATGGCAAGTACAGTAGAGACAATCTTCACACCCATCATAGAATAACAGTTAAATAGCACTGTGGTACAGTCTAGCAAAGTGCTACTCTGGGATTACTGATCTGCATGCAGAGAATGCAAACAAAAAGTGATGGATTAATGAGAACAATACGAGCACATTACCAGTTACATCAAACTAGTCACATGCTCCTAGAAGAGGGGTCGGTAAAAGTCACAAACTGCTACAAATGGCATTCCTGACATGAGAGGGTCAGGTGCAGGGAGAGATGGAAGGCCAGGACTTTCACTTCTTCCATATAACACCTTTTTATGGCCTGAATGTTTTAATAGCATGTATCATCTAGTTAAATTTTTAGGGGCAGGGGACTCAAGCAGTGTGAAACGACATCATGGGGGTGAAAGCACTCATTCCAATCTCTGAGAGCAGCACCTCTGCCCTGTAGTGGAAACATCAACTAAGACAAATGAGCAGCTTCTCCAAGCTGAACACACCCAGAGATAATTTCTTAACACTGCAAGCAGAGATTAAACTACAATCAGTAATGATTCCAGCAGAATCACTAGAATATAAACTATATAATAGGCAAAATATTAAATTTTATAGTCATTTAAAACAAAATTTTGAAAAAAAAAAATCAGTAGCAAGTCCAACTTGCCAAGTTTCCCCCAACTGCTATTCTCCTTTTGTTTCCAGAACATGTTGCATTAACTCTTATTACAGCATGGATCAAACACAAGGAAACTTTTCTCCTGCTCCCTAAACTGACTCCCTGGTCTGCAAGTCTATCATCATATTCTTTATACTTCACCTGGACTGGAAGTCACTGACCTAGGGTTGAATCCCACCACATTTGCTGACCAAATGTCCAACAAGGCCCAATGACCTATTAGCACAAAGTATGCTATCATCCAAGAACAGACAAGCCTTAACATGTCAGCCATGCTTTAACTTACAAGGTTTTTAAGTGAGGTTTTTTTTTTTTTTAAAGATTTATTATTATTGGAAAGCCGGATATACAGAGAGGAGGAGAGACAGAGAGGAAGATCCTCCATCCGATGTTTCACTCCCCAAGTGAGCCGCAACGGGCCGGTGTGGTGCCGATCCGAAGCCAGGAACCAGGAACCTCTTCCAGGTCTCCCACGCGGGTGCAGGGTCCCAATGCATTGGGCCGTCCTCGACTGCTTTCCCAGGCCACAAGCAGGGAGCTGGATGGGAAGTGGAGCTGTCAGGATTAGAACCAGCGCCCATATGGGATCCTGGGGCATTCAAGGCGAGGACTTTAGCCGCTAGGCCACGCCGCCGGGCCCTCAAGTGAGTTTTTAAGTTTTATTTATTTTAATTTTTGAAATGAGAGAGAGAGAGAGAGAGAATGAATTATCTTCCATCCACTGGTTCACTCCCCAAAAGGCCGTTAAGGGTCAGAGTAAGCCAACTGAAAGCCAGGAGCTTCTGCCTGCTTTCTCACATGGGTGCAGGGCCCCAGGACTTGAGCCATCCTCTACTGTTTTCCCAAGCCACAAGCACAGTGCTCAATTAGAAGTGGAGCAGCTGGGACACAAACTGATGCCCATATAGGATGTCAGTGCTTCAGAATGAGGACTACCTGCTGTGTCAGCCCCTCTAGTTAATCCTTACTGGTTAAAAGTCAGGTGAGAACGCCATATAAAAGTTTTGAAATTACTATTTATTGACATTTCATTCCTAAAATACAGAAGAAATCGCAACAATATTTACTAAACACCAAATGTAATTCCTGAGTCAGCAAATGTTTCTTGTCAATGACTTAGTCCAAATTCAATCACTATAGTTCTCAGTGTGTAGTCCTAAAAGCAGCACTGCTTGGGAACTTGTTAAAAATGCCAAGTGTTGGGAATGGCATGGTGGACCCTGGCAGGTAAACATATCACCTGCAGTGCTGGCGTCCCTTATGAATGGCCGCTCAAATTCCAGCTGCTCTACTTCCATCCCAGTTCCGTGCCAATAGCCTGGGAAAGCAGCAGAGGATGGCCCAAACACTTGGGCCCCTGCACTCACACTGGAGACCTATAAGCAGCTGTGGCTTTGGGCTGGCACAGCACTAACCACTGTGGCCATTTAGAATGTGAACCAGCAGATGAAAGTTTTTTCTCTTCTTAACTCTGCCTTTCACACAAGTAAAATGAATCTTAAGAGAATGGGAGGGGGGAAGCCTGCTATCAAGTTCCCTCCAGACCAGAAACTCTGGAAATGGGCCAAAACTCAGTGTGTTAACAGAATTTCCATGTAACTCCGATGCGTGAAGTTTGAGAATCACTGCTGCAGCCTAGAAAATGTGGCTCAATATAAATGGGTATTTAAACAGTTTGGACGGCAGAGTACCATAAAAGGATTCTTACCGAAGGGCCCTACAAAATGGATTCCAAGAAATAACACCGGTACGAAACAAAGGTTGAAACTAACAATCCTAGGGAGTGTCTGGCTAAGAGCTTACTCAGTCTTGGTGGCTGGGTAGGGGAACCTTGAAAAACAACAGTGCGTCAGTTGAATGTTCGCTTATCCAATCCACATTCTCCCTAGCCCAGCGAGTCCACTCCTGGGTAAAACCCAAAGGAAACTTGTGGACATATGCCAGGCAGAACACACACAAGCAGCAGCACTCAATGGAGCAAAGGGCCCAAGCCTAAAGGATTAACCCAACCCCTCGCACACAAGGACCCACGAGCTGCAGAAGGTCCCAAGCTGAACTGGTGTGCAGAGGCCAGAAACCTTCAGTGACACACAAAGTGGATGAGTGTCAGCATGACAAAGTGAAAAGAGCTGCAGCAGGCAGGCCATATAACACATGCTGGATCTGAACCCTGAACAACATGGATTTAAATTGCATGGGTCCACTTATCCAAAGTAGTTTGAGTTTAGTTTGGTCTTGAGATTTGTGACAATATAGAAAAATCAGCAGACCAAATGTATAGCCTAAGAATATACACAAAAAAATAATAAAAGTTATGACACATGTTTGAGCAAGATAGTCTATTTTATCATAAAGCATACACCAAATTAGTTACAATTTGTCAGCAGAGTAGACATGGCTCCATTCCAAGTGCACCCCTTCCTGCTGTGCTAAGTGTGTAGCAGCCCCTGCTGCCACCACAGGGGGTAATACGTAATCCTCAGATTTGCATCTGCATGGGGTCAGTGCCCCTAACTCCGCTGCTGTTTAAGTGTCAACTATAGTTATAGTGTGTGTATGAGAAATTACAGATGCAATAAATCTCTATGGTAAAAGACACCAGGGGAATGACAAACACAAAATTCAGTAAGCAGTTGTTTCAGGTGAAGGAAATAAGAAAAGGGAATGGAGGGGTGCACATAGTTACACAGAAATTAATGTCAAGGTCCCAGCTCTTTGTTAGGTGGCACCTATCATATTATTAACACTAAATCAATAAATGGGCCAATCAAGAGAATGTGTCACAGAGTCCATGTTGCATTGCAGACTGTTAAACCCCCATCCGCAATGCCATCGTCTCATATTAGAGAACTGGTTTAAATTCTAGGTGCTCTGCTTCTGATCCAGCTCTCTGACAAGGCACCTGAGAAAGCAGCAGGAACACGATCAAGCACTTTGGCCATTAACACCCATGTAGGAAACCCAAATAGGAGTTCTGGTCTTTGGTTTCAGCCTGGATCAGCCTCAGCCATTGCAGTCATTTGGTGAGTGACCCAAAGGATGGATATTCTGTCTCCTTCCCAGTCCCTCCTAGACATTCTTTCAAACAAATAAATTTTTTAAAATGTGTCATAAACCAAGAACAGACTAATTCACCTGAAGTACTTGAAAAATTTACATATATACATATCATTCCTCAAATATTTCACAAATTAAATTGTATAAAGTGAATCAATATGGCTTAGGATGCAATAAATAAAGTTTTGGCTTCTAGGTCTTACTACCAACATGAAGGATAAACTGGTTTGGGGTCAAGGAACCCAAAGCTAAGAACTGCCCCCTTCACTCCCACTAAAGTATAAACAGATTTGACAAGTTTCAGATGTTTTACAAAGCAACCACAGATGTGCCAAGGATGCTTGCCCAAGTGCCAGCTAAGAAGACCTGTCCTAGCACCATCCACTGCTACAGGCACAGCTGCACCTTGCAGTTCCAAAGTGGTTCCAAAATGGGGTAGAAGTAGCTGTTTACCCATGGAAGAAGGTGAAGCAAGCCGTTGGGCAATGCATCCACATTACCTAGAAGGGGCACAAGCCTGGAAGGGGAAAATAAACACTCAGCTATCTAACCTGGAAACTAAGAACAAAAACTAGTTGTTTATAACTCCACAGATTCACTGACCTTCGCTTCCACCCCAAACTTAGCAAGTATCCAGAACAAAGAAAGAAATCCCGAGTGCACGTCCTCATTTTGAAATAACATGGCAGATCACTGGTTGTGCTTACTGATGATCTGTAAGATGCAGTCTTATCTTTACATTCTAAGAGCCCATCCACAGGGACATTCCTAAAATTTGAACATCATATAGAAAAGAATAATGTGGAAGGTGCCATCTCTTAGAATCAAATACACAACCCAGATTACAATTAACAGGGAAAAGACTGACAAACTCAAGTCAGAGATACACAGCAAAGGCAATGACTAGTACCTATCTTGTATTATAATTACCTACTGGCCAAATATTAAGACTCCTTGTGTTGGGCCCGGCGGCATGGCCTAGCAGCTAAAGTCCTCGCCTTGAAAGCCCCGGGATCCCATATGGGCGCCGGTTCTAATCCCGGCAGCTCCACTTCCCATCCAGCTCCCTGCTTGTGGCCTGGGAAAGCAGTCGAGGACGGCCCAAAGCTTTGGGACCCTGCACCCGTGTGGGAGACCCGGAAGAGGTTCCAGGTTCCCAGCATCGGATTGGCGCGTACCGGCCCGTTGCGGCTCACTTGGGGAGTGAAACATCAGATGGAAGATCTTCCTCTCTGTCTCTCCTCCTCTCTGTATATCTGGCTTTCCAGTAACAATAAAATCTTAAAAAAAAAAAAAAAAAAGACTCCTTGTGTTGTTTTAAGATCCAAATTCAGTTCTATAATCCTTTAAAACCAATCTGCTCCAAATTTATTTCCAAAATCAGTCCTTTTTTGTAGTGCTCATCGTATGCCAAGAACTATGCCAAATTTTTAAAGTTTTTTTTTTGCTTTATAGCTCAATTTTTCCCCAAAAAAGTACACACTAATTTCATTATATAAAAAAAATATTCAAAAGCAATATAACAAACTTGGCAATTTATGGTCAGGTGCCAGGTGACTGACTTGGCTGGTGACAATGAAGGTGGTGAATGGGCAGCTGAGAAGCAGAATTGACAGCCCATGGTGTCCAGGGTACTAGATGGAGGAAGTGATCCTCTCCTGTAAAGGCCTGCCTTTGGTACTAGAGTATAACGACAATTTGATAGAGTTAGAAGAGCGAGGTTAATGAAAGGGCTTGGGTGGTACCACATTCAGTGTATAACTTACTAGGTCCAGTTATGCCTTCCCAAGACATCCAACAGAGATACACTTCAGCACCTACACAGACCAAACATCTCTGCAGAATTAGGAGTCCTTGGTCATCACCCCATCCTTAATTCAGCTCGAATTGAATTCTAACACTTTAATAGCAAACAACACTATTAAGTACTTGGTAGATGCAAGCAATTTTTCCAGGCACCATTCTGGATACTAATATTTTTTTTCTTAACCATCAAAATCTTATGAGGCACATGTTATTAGAATTTGTTTTTGCCCACTTGAAATAACATTTCTTGGGGTCAGCGTGATAGCTCAACTTGCCACTTCTCTACCTGCAAGCACTGGCATCCGATAAGGATGTTGGTTTGTATCCCAGCTGCTCAACTTCTCATCAAGCTCTCTGCTTGTGGCCTAGGAAAACAGTGGAGGATGGGCCAAAGCCTTGGGATCCTGCACCCATATGGGAGACCAGGAGAGTCTCCTGGTTTTGAATTAGCTCAGCTCTGGCTGTTGCGGCCATTTGGGGAGTTAACCAGTGGATGGAAGATCTTTCTGTCTCTGTATATCTGCCTTTCCAATAAAAACAAACAAACAAACAAAACCACTATTTCTATTCTCTCAGAATCCCACATGTTTCTAACAATGCTCAGGTTCTGGTTTGCACTCTATGGAACGAGGTAGTTTAATAGAGCTGGATCTTATTTATCTGTGTATTCTCCCAGTCTGAAAAACCGGAAGATATTCAACAATGGCTTATGATATGGTTAGTCATTTCTAGGAACTTCAATGAAGTATTTTTCAAGTCTAACTACTGCCTAGGACATTACTTGGACTGACCATGTTCTAGATACTGTTGAATCACTCATACTGACTTGGGTGGTGGTGCTTTTCAAAAGTAAAAACCAAATATAAGGTAATTCACCCAAATAAGAACTTTCAAAGGTTCCCTATCGCCTACTGTCAAAGTTGATAGCACTGTTCTCCAACCTCAGCCCAGCACAACCCAACTCAGGGCCAACTTCAGCAAACCACCCATACCCGCAACTGTCTACTGCGCTACATGACACACCAGGTGTCCGACTCCTCCGCTCCTGTTAGACACAGCTGAGTTCTTGCTGAAGCCTTTCCCCATGACTCTCCTTTTCCTTCCCTCCCTTCCAAAACTGGAAATTTCCCAAATACAATTCCTCAAGGCAATACACATATTTTTATCCTCAGCTCTGTCAAGTTACACTGTAGTATTTAATAAGTGTCTACTGAAAGAATTATCAAAGCATAATTCAGTAAGTCTTCTCATATATTATTATTTTTAAAATACTTATTTGAGACATAAGAGAGGGAGAGAAAAACATTTCACCTCCCATTCATTAGTTTACTCCTGCCCCCAAATAACCACAAGGGCCAGGCAGGTCTGAACCAGACAAGAGCTGGGAATGTAATCCACGTTTTCCTGGTGTTGCCAAGAGCTCAAATACTTGAGCCATCACTGCTGCCTCCCCATTAGTGGGCAAAAAAGTAGAGCCGTAGAGCCAAGACTCAAACCAAGGGACTCCTGGTGTGGGATGTTAGATGCCTTAAATGCTAAATCAAACACCCTCTTCCCTATTACATAAAATCAACCTAACAGCAAACACCACCCTTCCAGGTATTTTCCAGTACCAATAATGAAGGGTACATGTCTCTATACTATCACATCCTACACATGCTTCAAGATACCCTGTACCTTCATGACCAGCTAATCATACCACCTTTACCACTGACACCATACTGCACAGGGTATCAAAATCTCATCATATCAAGAGCAAATGGTCAAATTAATAAGGAATGCTCACAACTACTGTAAGAGATATGGGAAGGCAACCCTAAGAGGCTTTGGGATCGCTCCAACTTAAGTACAAGAAATGAATAAAATAATATAATTCTGGGACAGTGTCTTATCATCTTTTAATTTCTAGCTACATACTACGGGGAAGACAATTGAATGTTCACTTCTAAAATATCTAAGGCATAGCTAGAGTTGGCCTAAGAGTCGACAAGCTCAGGTTCTAGAAAAAAGCCGACTTTTTGCTAGATTTTAGGTCTTTCACAATCAGATCTGTGAGCATTCTAATTTCCTCATATATCTTCCTTAGTATGTTTAGAACACAACGAGCTTAACAAGTCTTGTCACAAGGCGCAATGTGCCATGAGATCATCACACTGCATCCTAGAATAACTGAGTCTTTGCTCCTGTCCTCAAGCTGTTTCTTGCCCTGTTTCTCAACCCATGGGCTTTATTATCTCCACTGTCCAGGAGTGGAAAGAAAAGGGAAGGAAAGATAAAATGACTTGGTGGAAAGGGCCCCTCAGTCCCTAACAGAGCCTTCATTTTAACTATCAGTTCATAATCCTCTTATCAGAAAAAAAAAAAAACTTTGTTCTGGAGGCTTTTATTGACAGCAGGCAAAACAGGGTTTCAAATTAATTATTAGCTTTTCTTGCCCATAGAGTTTGAATAAATCAGCTAAGCTCGCCAGGCCTGTAGGTTGTTAGCTCCAGATTAACTTCTGTTTGCTGGACCCGAGCTCATAAATCAATCACTAACTTTTACATTTCAAGACAGCTTGATCTAAACTTTAAAAGTATCTCTTTTCTGGCCAGATCTCTAATGTTCACTTTTTTTTTTAATCTCCCAAAATGTGTCAAGTCATACCAACCTTTCACACCTACGATCAAATGGAATCAGAAAAAGCTGCCAGAAATTTCTTCTACCCTAGCCAATCCTTGCTAACACCTCGAAAGGTTCCATGACTTCCACCACTCACAGCCCAAGATGTTGACTGTTAGGAACAGAGCCCAGAAATCCAAACTCGATGAAGACTTCATCCTCATATCAACGCTAGCGAATGCCTCTTAATGCTGACCCAATCAGTCTGAAAACGGTAGAAACCTCAGTTCTCTCAGCAGTACAGTAATGACAGCTTGGCATTCACAACCGTGAACCTTTGAGGGTGGCATTAATGTAAGCATTCCCATATCCTAAGTGCTGAGAGCAAATTACTTAGAGCCCATTTCCTGAGCCCAAGTGACTTGCATAACTGGGGGATTAGCATAGGCTCAGACGGGTGCAAGAGATCACAACTGGGTTCATGGTAGTTGACAGAAAATTCTAAAGCTAAACACACCCGCCTATTACACTAGGTCAAATCTTCCCCTACAGTACTGTCAGGTGCTCTACCCTCCCGCAGAGGCCACGGGCTACCACCGAGTAACTCCTTACGACTGCCTCTTGTGGTTGGCATTCTCAAATCGCTAAGCCCGAACGTCCCGCAACCTCTTGAGAGTCACAACACTGCAGCCCCAAATCGGCCAACCCCTCCTCCCCACGCTTCGGTGTCGCCAGTCTTTCCACGCTGCCGGGCGCCACCCCAGCTCCATCCCTGACAGCACCTGAGCCTTCCCTGAGCTGGCACGTACCTCCTCTCCCAGCGCGACCCAGGTCGAAGCTCGCCCGCACCCTCCAACGGCCCCAACGGCCGTGCCGCGCCTCTCGCCAAGAACTGGGGCGCCGCGCCAGGTGCCGGTGCTCACCTCCGCGCCCGCCCGCCCACCCCCGCCCGCCTGCCCCCAGCCCAGTCGCTCCCTTCAAGCCTCCAGAACCCGACGCGTCACAATCCCGGCGCAGGGCGAGGCCGCTCACCGTCACGGCCCCAGGGAGCGGCGGGGAGTCACCGCTCGGCGTCCTCGCCCGGCTCCCGCAGCCCAGCGGGCCCGCACAGGCGCGGCGGGACGCAGCCCCTCCTCCGCCGCCGGCTCCCGCCTTCCCAGGCCCGCTGCGCTCCGCCCCTCGCGGCCGCCTCCCGGCCGCGGCAGGTCCGCGAGCTTCCCACTCCGCCTTCACGCGCCGGCGCCGCAGGCCTCGCCGCCTCCCATTGGCTCCGCCAGTTGCTAGGCGATGAACATCCGCGGCCCGCATTGGCCGGGTGGGGGGGCCTCAGAGTCTCCTCCTCACCACCCAAAAAAACGCCCTGAAGAAACCCGTCTCCCGGGAGCCTGAGCGGGCTCTGGGCGCAGCTGCGGCTGCGGCACCTGTTACGCCCTGAGATTCACCCGGCCGAGCTCTACTCCCCGCCCCCTCCTGCCGGCTCAGTGGGGGCAGGGGTCGCCGAATCCCAACGCCTGCCCTAGGAGCAAAAAGTGAGGTATGCCATGTGAGTTTGCCAACGCGAAGGGGTAAAACGAACACCACCTGGCAGCCAGAAGTAGGTCTAGCGTAAGGGAACATCAAGCATTGAGAACTGTGGATGCAAACACAAGGGCAAAGTTACACGTAAAATTAGGGCAAAGAAACGGACCTCAGTGCAAGTTTGGCTGTAAGGGCACTTGTGCGCCAGAAGCTAATGCAAAAATATCCCACACCCACTCTGAAAAACATGTGCATAGAAAATGTATGGCAGGTGTGGGGCAGTGGCCAAGGTCAGGGTTCAGCGGCTCCCCCACTCCGCCAACACCCATGTCAGCCTGAAGGTTGTTCAGGAAAGCAGAGAGGGCAGAGAAGGAAATGCTGAAACTCCAGACTTACGAGTTGCTTTATAGACTTCACGTGTTTGGGTATTTTTTTTTTCCTTGTGAAGCCAAAAGATTTACTCAAGAGGAGAAAAACTGGTTTGGCATTTTAAAATAGGAAGCTCCTGAGGAAGCTTTAAACAAGAAGCATTCACAGTGAAAGCCAAGAGGAATGCTCCATTTCCAGCTTCTACACACACACACACACACAACCATGAATGAAAGGTCAAGGGCAGAAAAGGAGCACGCCAATAGTGACAAGGTCAGGTCCAAGATAATGCTGCATTCGCCTTTGGCCCCTCTGCCGGGTGCAAAGCTGGGGGCTAAGGCAGAAGCCACTTACTACTGCCAAGGATCAAATAGCCTTGCTCCTAACTCAGGCTGTACGGGGGGGGGGGGGGGGGTGGTGGGGTGGTGGTAGCAATCCCCTCTCAAGAGAACTTGCCAAGTTTCAATTGTAAATTCCCAAAGCATCACACCTGTTTCAACCTCAAGGAGCAACTTGATGACCATTTTGCTTTGAAATAGCGCTTCCAGCTTCAGTTTGACCAGCTGACTCCTTAGATTAGCTGGGAATGTTGAGAACAGTCACTTCAGTAAGCAATGGCTGCCCCGCCCCCACCCCAAGTCCTTTGTTAAGAAGGCTTGAGTCTGGCAGAGGTGAGCTCTAGGGTTTGGCCAGCTTTGAGAAGAGTCAGATCCTGCTGGAAAACAGCAGTTCGCAGTCTTAGCAGATCTTTCCACATGTGAAATTACTGAGGACTCTAAGAAGCTTTTGTGTACATGGACTTTGTATCAATATTACATTAGAATCTAATATGAAAAAAAATTAACTTATTTTTAAAACAGAAAGTAGATGTTATTAACAAGAATAACACATTTCTCAAAGATTTACTTTTATCAGGGCAATTTTTACAGAAAAGGAGAAACAGAAAGGTCTTTCATCTGCTGGTTCACTCCCCAAATGGCCACAATGGCCAGAGCTGAGCCAATCCCAAGCGAGGAGCCAGGAACCAAGAGCTTCTTCTGGGCCTGCCACATGGGTTTATAAGGCCAAGGACTTGGGTCATCCTGCTTTGTTTTCCCAGACCTTTAGCAGGGAGCTGGATCAGCAGCAGAGCAGCCAGGACAGGAACTAAGGTCCATGTAGGATGCTGGCACCGCAGGCAGAGGATTACCATGCCACACTGCTGAGCCAACCCCAAGAATAACAGATTCTATAGAAGGTTATACTTCCCCCAAATTAGTAAGTTAATATGTTATTACTTTAATTTTTTAAAAAAAAAATTAGGCAGAAAGAGGCAGAGAGCTCTCCTTCACTCCCCAAGGACATGCAGTAGAGCCAGGGAGGGGCTCAGGCTGGAGCTAAAGATGGAAATCCAAGCTGGGTCTGCTACACAAGTGGCAAGAGCTCAATGGCTTGAAACATCACGCCTTTGTCCCAGGGTCTGTATTATGTATTAGCAGGAAATAGGAATCGGAGCAAGAGGTGGTTATTAGACTCAGGAACTCAATGTGGGGTGCTGGAGTGTTAACCCTAGGCTGTACACCCTGACTTGGAATACCAGAAGTCATCTAGATTCTCATTCTTGCTCTGCATTCAAAGTTCACTATTTCAGGTCGACTCTGGAAAATTGCACCATACACTCATAGGAGAATGAAAGAGAAAAAGGCAAACAAAATCTTAGTACTATAACAGTTTCAACCATGTTGGAGAGACTTAGGGATCTTCCCTAAGAACTCTTTTTGTTGCTGTTGTTATTTTTACAAATCATACATTTAAAATTTTTTGATTCAGCCTAACTTGATTCTTTATCCCTCTTTGTGTGTGACTAGCAAAGCAGATGAGTATCTAACTGTCGCTGTCCCGCAGCGATGGACTTGGTGCACGGAGCCGATAATAACACACGTGGACCCTGACTGATGGTCAAAGCCGTAGTTTATTAGTGGCATCAAACTTTATACACTGAGGGCCATACAGGATAAGGGAGGAAGTATTGAGCTCATCAACAAAACCATCAATGCTTTTGTTTGGAACTCTTTTGTCTTGTATATTCCACCAGGTGTTCTCATATACATACTCTCCACTCAACTGTTCTTATGCAAATGATATCCAATAAGGTATACAAAAGGTAGCCATTTGGTTATTCTCCTCCAAATATCCAACCAACTGTAATCCTGTGCTCACTGACCTTCTACGGTCACAATGTCCTCCTACATCTAACCAAATCCTGGTTGGATATAAAGGGATATGGATATGGGGAGGGGACAGGAGTTGCCCAGTCTCTAGTGAGAAAAACAAGTTTAGTGACACTTCTTGAATCCGAGAGAGAAAAGCCGGAAAAATGCACAAAAGACAACTCAGCATCCAAATGTCACTGAGTGGCTAGATGAGCCTACCTTAGCTCTGTATATCTTGTTTAAACCAACTCAGGTGTTCAACCAAGAAGATCCTGACTGAGATACCAAGTAATCTGGCTGCAATGTGAAAATGGTATAAGGTCACATTTAGTTCAGGGCTAAAAGAAACTGAGCTTGGTAGAATATTGCGAGAATAAGAAAAAATAAAGAAAGCACAATATGGGAATTATTTTTTAATGCTTGACTTTAGCTTTTTTCCTGTTCTTAGCAACAAAATTAAGTGCATGTGATTGAAATACCATTATTTTTTAAAATATACCAAAACTTGCACTCTTACTCCTCTGTGTTCTATTTTCACTACAGAGGCCAACCAGAGTATTTCTTTGCAAACACATGTCAGGTCATGTTACTTTTTTGGCTGTCCTCACTCAAGGCATGAGCTTATTGAGTCTGTAAGGTTTTATAAATTGTCCTCCACATCTCTGATTTCAACTCTTGCATTTCCATCAGCCAGTCTCTCAACTAACCCCAAGCTGCCTCATTGTCCTTCAATCTTACTGAGCACATTCTTGCCTCAGGGCCTTAGCACTGGCTATCCCTTGTGTTTGAATGTTCTTCCCCTTAGTGTCTGTATTACTTAGGACTTCCTTCTCAAGTCTGCCCAAATGTCACTATCTTTGCAAGGCCCAACCTAACAAAAGCTATTTAAAATTGGAACCCCCTGCCAAGTTTCCAAATCTAACCTTATTCTTGTATAAACATTAACCATGATATGTAATTAACTTACTCTGGTTGTTTAGTCTGTTTCTTGTTACTGAAAGGTGAGCTCGGCAGGAAGAGAGGTTTTTGTCTATTTTTAATATATCCCCAGTGCCTGAAAGAGTGTCAGGTACATTGTGGTTTGTGCTTGTGCTGCTGGTTAGCTTTCTATTGCCACAACAAAACATGTGAAACAACTAATGTTGTAAAGAAAGGATGCTTGTTTCAGCCCATTACTTTGGATGTTCACAGTATAAAACCAGAAAGGCCCTATTGGTTCAGTCTCTGGTGATGGCATTCTTGCTGGCAGTGTCTCAAGGCAGTGGAAAGCCTCGTCTTGTAAGAAGGTACATGCGTATCTGTGTCAGCATGTAAGTGGTGCTCAATATTATGTGGTAACTAAGTGAACTAAGAACCTCAAATGAATGTTTTTCATACATTGGGCCATACGCACATTCCAGTGGTAGTGCTCCTGGAGTATCCCATCTGTAGATAGCAGGCACTGAATTTGCTGAAAGTGTTTAAGAATAGATCTGTTTTTTGGAGCAATCCAAAAGTGAATGAGAGCCAACACATTTTGGACCTAAATGGTAAGATGCCAACCCTGTGTTTTCTACAGTTACTGAATTTGGATAAGTAAAGAAAAGTAAACAGACAAGATGCTTACTTTTCCAAGATAGACAGTAAACTGACTCTGAATGCAGTTCCCAAGAGGAGTGCAATAAAGCAATACCAGTAACAAGTTACAGAGTAAGCACCATGTTAATGACAGCATTTGTTTTAAAAAAACAAATTATATATTTGTGTATGTATGTCAGTGGATTTTTATACACCTATATATAGACTACCATTTTTGTATCTACTACATCAGAATCATTCTTCAAAAATGAAAACCAGGGGTGGGTGTTAGCTTAGCAGTTAAGACATTGATTGGATGTCCATGTCTCACACTTAGGAGTGCTTGGGTTTGATGCCCAGTTCTGCTCCAGATTTCACTTTCCTGCCAGTGCAGACCATGAAGGGCAGCAGTGATGTTTCTGTTGGTAGAACTTTTGCTAGCCACATAGAAAAGACCCGGATTGAGTTCCTGATGCAGACTAAGTGTCTGGCTCCCAACTAAATTAGCCCCAGGTGGGGCTGTTTTGGATGTTTGTGAAGTGGACAGCAGACCTAAGTAGTTCTTGCTCACTCCCTCTCTCAATCTTTTTTTTTTTCTCTTTCTCGTGGATGCTCAAATAAATAAATAAATAAACAAAAACAACCTTGTTTTTTTGTAAATGAAAATCAGTTTCCTTTTCCTCTTGCTCCCAATAAGACCCTTCAATGACCTTTTACATATAGTGTGAGAATGAACTTTCTGTCCAGTGCTGTGTAGCATTACGTGGTCCCTGTCCTCCTCTTGGAGCTCTTCCTTTGGCACACAAAATGCCAGCCATACCAGCACCCTTCTGGCCCACCAGGATCTTTGCACATACCATTCAAAATGTCTGGAAAGCTCTTACCACAGAAGTTCAAGACTGAATCTTGTTCATCATTCAGATCCCGCCTCCACATGCAATCCATTCTTCTGAGACTTGACTTGTTCAATTGATTGATCAATCGATCGATTGGTTGGTTATGTATTTATTTGCCTAGGATCAGTCTTCTTCTACTCATATTCCCTTGTCAGTTGTGTTGCATCTATGGCCCTTGTTTCTCCATTCCCCCACTGGAGGGCTGCTAACTGCTTTGGTTTGGATATGATTTTAATGTGTTCTTGGAAATCTTGGTTAGTTCCCACGAGTAGGTTGGCAAGAAGAGACTGAGTCTGTTCCCTGAAGTTCTCTCTGGCTTCCTGTCTCACCCTGCGGCATCTCCCTCTTACTCATGCTCCTGTCATGATGCTGTCCACAGCCTAGTGAACCTTCACCATTGACAGAACTTTACAGCTTCTGGGTCCTGGGCTTTTCAGCCTTCAAGCTGCAAACTGCAAGCTAAGTAAACCTCTTTTCTTCATGAAGTTCTCAGCCTCAGGTATACTGTTATAGTAATAGAAAATGAACTACTCAGCAGCAGGGAAGGAGGTGAGGGAACATTTCCTTCATCTGTGTTTTTAAAGCTTCAAAACTTTTTACTTCTGTTGAAATGAATAGGCTCTGATTTTAACATATGCCTCAAGTTAGTAAGGCACCCCCTTTTCTACTCAAATGTATTCCTTAGAAATGAGTGTTCTAAATACCCTGGCAGGTATGCAGTCCACAGGGCTTTTGCTAACATACATATTCAAGTCTTGATAATAAGAGGCCAACTGAAAGATACTTCCTGCTATAATGCAGACCACCTAGGTTACTTCAACAGCAGCACAGCTTCTAGATCTAGTGTTGAACATTCCTATGCAGAGCTGGGAAACTCTCGCAGGTGAGAATACAAGCTGAGTCACCTCTGCTTTATATCCCTGCCTCCTGTGCTTCTGGGTTCTGGCCAGGACTACCTCTCCAGAGATGGCCAGAGGACACAAGAAGTCTTGCCTGATACTGCCCAGGCACTTTTATATCCATGGTCTCATTTTATTTGTGAGACCAATTTAAAGTTATTTGTAAGGTACTGCAAAGCAATACTGAACAGAGTCCAAGGGCTGACAGATCTGCCAGTCCTTATTGTGGGACTAGAATGAGCAGGGAGTGCTCCTTAAAGGAGAAAAATACTAGAATATGGCCTTGTTGCCATCTTCAGCCTGCAAACCTGGTAGCGGCCATTGAGAAGAGACCCCCCAGCTCTGTTTTCTGAGTTCTGGAACTTCAGTATAGCTGGGCTCGGCTGTTCTGTCAAAGAAGCTCTGCACCATGCTGCCTTTCCAAAAGTGATTCATTTCTGGCCAATCCTTTTGGATTTTGGCCAGTAGCAGTTAAATGACAGTGTGTCAATTACAAAGTGCTGGTAGAGTTTTCATGGAGAGAAAAAAAGAAAAACACTGCTATTCATTCTTCTTCCCCATTCCACCCAGGTGAAAGCACTCAGAGAAGCAAACTGTCCCTCTGTATTTCAGCAGCTCCTTCAGCCTTGCCCCATCTCTCTCTCTCTCAAACACACACACACACACACACACACACACACACGGTGAGGGAGAAAGAATCTTCCATCCAGTGGTTCATTCCCCCAAATGGCCACAATAGCCAGATCTGGGCAAGTCTGAAACTTGGAGCTAAGAGTTTCTTCCAGGTCTCCCACATGGGTGCAAGGACCCAAGGTCTTGGGCATCCTCTGTTGATCTCCCAGGCTATTAGCACGAGGCTAAATCTGAAGTGAAGCAGCCAGGATTAGGATCATTGGGATGCTGTTGCTGCAGGTGGAGGATTAGCTTACCATGCTACCGTGCCAGCTCTTCCCTGTAATTTATGTTGAAATGATTCTTTTTTAGTAAGACTACCTGATGAATATGACCAAGTGCTAACACTTTGCTTCAAGTCTCCGTTTGTTCCCAAATCAAATCTATTAACTTTATGTGGGCGATGTAAAGTTTGATTATCCACAAAAACTGGAGAAATTTTGAATTACTCTTAAAGAAAGGTACTCAGGTACCCATGGACTACTTCAAACCATGTTTCTAAGACAGAAACCCAAAACCTGTGGGAAGTTTAGTGCACAAACTTGGTAAGGAATCATTGTAAGTAATTCTGAAAACTGTCTTAAAATTTTTAATAGATTTATTTGAAAGGCAGAATAACACACACAAACAGTGAAGGAGATCTTCTAACTGCTGATTTACTTCCCAGTGGTCCTAACAGCTGGGGCTAGCCCAGGCCAAAGCCAGGAGCTAGGAACTTCATTTGAGCCTCGCATGTTTGTGACAAGGGCCCAAGAGCTTAAAGCATCATCTGGTAACACCTAGGAGCATTAGCACGGAGCTGGACAAGAAGTGGAGTAGCCTGAACTCCAACTGACACTGATATGGGATGTTAGTGTTTCAAATGGCAGTTTAACACACTGTACCACAGCTCTAACCTGTGTTGAACTGTTCAAATACAGTCATTTTAACTCAAGTTCTTGACACAAATTCATCTTCTTTAGTATCCACTGATGTCACATTTAATTTGATTTTTATGATTTTCATGAAAACTTGTAAAGCTTCATTCTATAGCCTATACAATTTAATGTACTAGAAAACTGTCACCAAACGTTTCTCCTCTTAGGCTTCTCTCAAAACACCTTGTTTTGGCTCATTCTTCCCTGCTAGAGTGTGTGTAGATGCACTTCTGTGGCCAAAACTAACCTTGCTCCTCCAGGGGCTTTAAAATCTTCCTCATACAGAGCAGTATAGCTCAGTCTGCTCTTGAAATTCAAAAATTTAGATCCAGTTGCTCAGCCAACAAAGGATACTCCAAGAAATGAGGGACTCCTGGTGACCCCAAGCAGTTCCCGGTTGTACAGAAGTTTGCCTCAAAACTACACAGCAAGAAGGTACTGCATCACCTTGAATAATTTGAACTAAGTTGTATACCTAGACTCATTCTCCTCCTCCTATCTGAAGTTGGCTTCAAGGGTCTGTTGCCTCTTTATCAAATGATTTCTGTCAGCTGACCATGGAGAACTATAAGGTAAGAAAAAGTCTTTGCTGGAAACAGGAATCAAGAGTCTTCTGGGATGGCATGATAATGAGAGTACAAGAATTACAGGAAGATGTAGAGTGTACTATAGCTTCTTGGTTCACACTGCCAGGGCTGAAATCTTGAGTCTATCATCTGAATCTATAGTTGGCATCACTGAGTTCCCAACTCAACCTAGGACATCATTCCTCTGTGTATTCTGTTTAATAATAACTTTATGCTCCAGGCCACCTTCAGTTAGGTTGTCTGTTATTTGTATCCAAAGGCACCTTGTCTGATGGTACATTGTGAAAAGGACAGTCAGGGACCTAAGGGTGTGACAGTTCATGTTCCTGTTCAAATAAGTTCCAGAATTGCCAGTAGGAATAGCCTGGTGAGCAAAGCAATTCATAAGAAGTGGATAGGAGTTATCTACAAAGTGCTGACTGAATGGAATGAAGAGATAGGAAGCAGGAAAAATATGGGATTGCTTATGCTTTATAATGTATATCTAAGGCTGGACCTGGCACAGTAGCCTAGTGGCTAGAGTCCTCGTCTTGTACACGCTGGGATCCTTTATGGGCGCTGGTTCAAATCCTGACAGCTCCACTTCCCATCCAGCTCCCTGCTTGTGGCCTGGGAAAGCTGTCAAGGACAGCCCAAAACCTTGGGACCCTGCACCTGTGTGGGAGACCTGGAGGAGGCTCAAGGCTCCTGGCTTGGGATCGGCTCAGCACCGGCCATTGCGGTCGCTTGGGGGTCAGCAGACAGAAGATCTTCCTCTCTTTCCCTCCTTATCTCTGTATATCTTGACTTTCCAATAAAAATAAAATAAATATTTAAAAAAGATACATCTAAGGCATAAATATCTCTTTAAATTATATTTTTCTTACTAATTAGAGCAGAAAAACTCAGGAATATTGATAAATGTAAGCTTTTTTCAACATGACTTATTCTGAAAATTTCATGCTGCAAGACTATGTTTTCCTGCCAGTTCTTGCATAGATATTTTCCAGGAAAAATGATACTTAAATAATGTATTCACAAATCAAGTTATATTCTAAATGTACTAGTGAAACTAAATATTTTAAACAAAAACTATGATAAGTTTTTTGGTATGCTGAATGACACCTTTGTAGAGCTAGTACTCACTTTCTCATTGCTCCACTGTTAAAGATCTTATTTCATTACGCTGGATTTCCTTAAAACACTTTTATATATCATGACTTAAAATCCAGACTTATGTGTGATAGTTTTAATGAAGATTTTTCTGTAGTATGAATCACACAACAGAAGGCTCCTTAAGATGTTGCCATCAACCAAACATTTTGTATTTTTTTTATTTCGCAGTTGGCAATTCAGTTTTATCTGTATAAATTTGCATTTGGCTGTATTATTTATATTTCACTAGGAAAAATGTCTTTCCTGTGTTCTTTGTGGAGAAGAAATCTGATTCTTGATGGCTTTTTATTTCTTGATTTTGTACTTGATGTGAACAAATAATTGCTCAAACTGAAGTACTGTAGCATAGAATTCTTTATATACTAAGTAAAACACATAACATTTCAAATTTAAAAAGCTTTGACAATAATGAAAATGCAAGATTGTTCTAAAATAACAGCTTCAGGTTTAAAGTCATTTGTAAGTCTGCCTGTCCCTTTAAGAGGAAAAGCAATCGCCTTCTGGTTGTTGGGCTCTCATGGATTTATTTTATCTTAGCAGCTGTTCCTGCAGTCAGTGTGAATCAGATGAGGATTTTCAAGCTCTTTCTTGTGTTTTTCAACTTTTGCGTATGCTGTCACCCATAAAACCCCAATTTAGAATGAGGTGGAGTGGGAACAGTAAGAAATACTAGAGAAATAAAGCAATATTAGGGAGAAAAACTCTCTAATTTTCATGTAACAATGATCAAACTGTTGAACATGATCTGCCTGAAGCCCTTGCAACAGTAGGAAGACAAAGCCTGAACCTGGAGGGCAGAACTGGATGATATATTTAGTCATAAGTGTATGTGGGGGTGATGGAAAGTGCCCTAAATGGCGATCATGGGAACTCTGGCCATTACAAAAAAGAAGAATTGAACCCCTCTTACCACTATAAAAAGAAGCAGATTATAAAGTGTCTTACATATGATGGTTTATCTAGAAAGAATGATTTTATAACACATTCTTCTTATTTCCCTTAGTTTTGTGTCATCTGGACTGGGATGAAGTGTGTAATGTCATGGTGTGGCAGGTTAAGACACTAGCATCCCGTATGGGTGCTGGTTTGAATCCCAACTACTTTGCTTTCAGTCTGCCCCTCTGCTAGTGCACCTGGGAAGGCAACAGGTGATGGTCCAAGTACCTGGGTCCCTGCTACCACATGGGAGACCAGATGTAGCTCAAGGCTCTTGGCTTCATTCTGACCCTGTCCTAGCCATTGCTCAGTGCGGTCATTTGGAGAGCAAAGCAGCAGATGGAAGATCTCTGTCCTCTTTATCTCCTCTCTCCCGTTCTCTCATTCTGTCTTTCTCTATTTGAAAGGCAATGTTGGAAAAAGAGATAGAGAAGAAATTCTGCACAAAAATTGTGCTTTTGCTACACGCTAGCTGTGGAAATAAGTATTTTTCTTACAAATGACACCTTAGACTAGCTTATGTAACATATATATGCTAATTTCTTCATATTAATGTTAATGATCTATTAGGAATTACTACTTATCAAGCACTTTAGAAGTTCTTTACATATTAATTCATTTAATCCTTACAATAATCTCATGAAAAAGGTTTCAATGCTGCTTATATTTTCAGATGACAATTAAAGAAGTTGAATACGTTTTCCAACTTTATATGAAAGGACTTTAAAAAGTTAATAGAAAATGTGTATTATAGACAAATTATACATGAATTTCAAAATTCTTGATGCTAAAATGAACTTTTTTTTAGTTTGCACCTCTTTTTTCTACTTTTATTTAATTTGCTTAATTTTGAAAGACAGAGAGAGAGATTGTTCATTTGCTGCTTTTTCCCCTAAATGTCCATAGTAGCCAAAACTGGTCCAGGACAAAGCCAGGGGCCCAGAACTCAACTCCAGTCTTCTATGGTGATGGCAGGGGCACATAAACTTGAACATCATCTGCTGGCTCCCAGGGTGCTCATTAGTAGGAAGGTGGATAGGAAGTGGAGCATTCTGATATGGAAAGCCTGATGTTCCAAGCAGCAACATAACTGCTGACGCAAGCATCTGCCCCAGCTTCATTTGCTACAAACCCTTGAAGGTCTCTGCAAAGGCTTTTAGCAAGTTTTAGAGCAGGGTTTATAGAGCTTTCCTGTTAATTACCACCTACTACTAACATATTCAGGACTGCCTTGGCCCTAATAACAATCTTTTTTTTTTTTTTTAATTCAAAAACCTGCTTTGGAATGAATGGAAGTCTTCAAACTGAGTTAAACTTTCCACCCACTCCTCCCACCCCCTGTCCAAAGGTACAGGAATGCTAACAGGTTCAGAATGTGCATTGCTTTAAGAGGCTGATTTCTATGTCCTCTGCTTTCATTTCTATGCTTTCACCTGAAACCAATATGCCTGAGAACATGCTGTGGTCTCTTTCCCACCCCCATTCACAAGTGCCATTTTTCCACTAGACAGAAAGTCATTCTTCTCATAGATCTCCTATCTTAGGATGATGCATTTTCCCAGCTTGTTAAAAAACAGACAACTGGCTTTGAGAAACAAAATGACTGTGATGACTGGGAAACACAATTGTGAACTGATATAGCATTCATGAAAAGTCACTAGGGGCATGCATTTGGACTAGCAGTTAGCTGCCAGTTAAGACACCTGCATCCCATGTCAATGTGCCTATGATTAACACTCGGCTCTGGATCCTAGTTCTAGCCTCCTGCTAGTATGCACCCTGGAGGCAGCGACAGCAACTCAAAAAGTTGGATCTTTGCAACCCATCTGAGAGAACTGGGTTGAGTTTCTGGCTTTAGATCTGCATTGCAGGTGCATGGCAACTGAATCAGGCTGGAAGCTCTGTCTGTCTTTCTCCCTCTATCTACATCTCAAGTAAATAGCTTAATATATATAATATATATCTAATATAATATTTTTTAATATTCAAAACTCCACGAGTCATATACTAAAACATTTTTTTTGCTTAAAGCATAACCCATTGAAGGATATTTGATATACATCTGAAAGGAATTCAGGATATTGAATAACACTGCAATAAAAAATCCCTCCCTTTCCCAACTATAAAGTATTGCAAATTTACATCTGGGCACACAGTGTCAAACATATGAATAAAATTAAGGCAGAACTCTGTCTCCTATCTGTAAGTAATATCCATCCTTACCGGGAAAGAAAAAGCTCCTTTCATATAATACATGCATTTTTCATAAATTTTTATGTTCAGAATTATTAATTTATTATACAGCAACTGATCAATTGTGGACATCTGTCAATTATAGCAACAACTCCATCTTGAGACATTTTAACTCATAGAATTCTGATGTCACAGGAAAGTAAACTTAAATAAACATGTAGGTTTTTTTTGGTTTTTTTTTTTTGGTTTGTTTTTTTAATTTATTTATTATTTGTAATTCATTAATTACATTGTATTATGTGACACAGTTTCATAGGTACTTGGATTCTCCCCACCCCTCCCCAAACCCTCCCACCATGGTGGATTCCTCCACCTTGTTGCATAACCACAGCTCAAGTTCAGTTGAGATTCCCCCATTGCAAGCGTATACCAAACATAGAGTCCAGCATCTTATTGTCCAGTCAAGTTCAACGGCTTCTTAGGTATACCCTTTCTGGTCTGAAGACAGAGCCAGCAGAGTATCATCCCGATCAATTAAAAGCTCCAACATACCATCAGCAAAAATTTACATCATTATGGAATTGACATAGTAATGAGTAACCAATATGGTAAAAGTAAATGCGAGTTCTTAACCACATGTAGTTTTTAATGAGGGTCCCCCCAAAACACAGTATTAAAGTGAAAGCAGTGCAGGCTCCCTGGCTGTGCCCAGAAATGCAAATCTCTCTGAGAGACACTGTTTGATCTTGGGAGGAAAGACATACCCTAACTACAGTTAAAAGCATGTCTCTTAGATTGTAGTACCTGTTGTAGCACAGCTGCCAGCTTCTAGCTGTTTTTCTTCCCACTCTGCTCTTTTTCAGTGTGTGCCACTAATCTGACTGTACTCACTCTGTCAAACTACTCTGCTGATTTCTTCCACCTCTCAACAGCACAGGCCTCAGCCAGTTGCCAAAATGTGCATTGTTATTGTAGAACCTCAAATAATTGGCCCAGCATGATGGCTCAAGAGGCTAAATCCTCACTTTGCACATGCCAGAATCCCATATGGGAATCCATTCGTGTTCCAGCTGCTCTGCTTCTCATCCAGCTCCCTGCTTGTAGTCTAGGAATACAGCAGAATATAGGCCAAAGTCTTGGGACCCTGCACCTATGTGGGAGATGGAAAAAGCTCCTGGTTCCTGGCTTTGGATTGACTCAGTTCCAGCCATTTAGGCCATTTGGGGAGTGAACCAGCAGACGGAAAATCTTCATCTCTGTATCACTCTCTCTGTAAAACTGCCTTTCTGATAAAAATAGATAAATCCTAAAAAAAAAAAAAAAAAGGAAAAAAAAGAACCTTAAATATGACCTGGGTTTGCTTAACCAACTTGCAATAAGGATGGTTGGAGACAGAGGTATCTGTTTTGCAAAGCATAAATTAGAGTTCAGAAAGTTACTGCTCAATACCCAGACTGTTCAAGAGATTAATAATGATGGTGAATCCTACTGATCAAAGCTGGAGTTGAATACTGTATGCATGATCAGTGCATGTGTGGGCCTGATTTGCCCATAGTCTAGAGCATTTGTGGCCTTTGAAGTTCCGGTGAAGAATATCAAAATGGGATTAACATTAAGATATTAAGGTGATCATTGAATTCTGAGTCTAAGTTTTATAGGACCAGCCTGACTTATGCACCATGGTCTTCATTTCACAAGTTAATTTTTAGTAAAGAGTTGACTTGCAACCATCAAACTGGAGACAGAGGGACTACAACTGAGGGAGACAGTAGGTCTAATGAAGTTACACTAAGTGGTAGGGACTTGATTTCATTGTAAAGAATGAGGCAATGATGAATAAAATGTATTCAAGCACAAAATGTGCAGTATGGTAGAGCTCTGTGAGGGAAATGGAATAAAACTCTGATTTCAAGAAGAAAAGAGAACAATGCAAATTTTCTGAGTGTTGAAGAGTTGGATCATACATATTTAAAACTAATGTTGGCTAGCAAATCACTGTGGAATTTAAATTCCTTAAGATAAATGTAAAAGAATGAACTAACAGTTTCCATTTAGCATCCTATGAATTACAACATGCTAGAAATTACACTCTTTGCAAACTTGTGAGGAAAATTTTAGGTGGCAACATAAAAATGTGGGAGGAATATAGTGCTTTCCCCCCACCTTGGGGTATGGAGGTAAAAGCATTTGAAAACCACTTAAAAATTTGAAGACTGCTTAGAAACCAATTCAAGTGATTATTAATGCTAAAATATTACCCAGAAATACACAGCTCCTGTGTAAAATGTCATTCATTGTGCTGTGTATGTCGTGGGCATTAAGCAAGGCTTACAAAAGAGACCATTTATCCAGACACCTTTGTCTGTAGTTTGTGCATTGTTTATTTTTTATTGTTTTTTTTTAAGATTGATTTATTTTTATTGGAAAGGCAGATTTACAGAAAGAAGGAGAGGCAGAGAGAAGCCCAAGTGTCTGTAACGGCTGGAGCTGCACTGATCTGAAGCCAGGAGCCAGGAGCTTCTCCTGGGTTTCCCACATGTGTGCAGGATCCAAAGAGGGACACCTTCTACTGCTTTACCAGGCCACAAGCAGAAAGCTGGATAGGAAGTGGAGCAGTCAGAACACAAACTGGCACCCATATGGGATGCTGCTGTCACCACAAGAAGAGAATTAGCTTGCTATACCACAGCTCCAGCCCCAGTGTGATTATATTTTTGTTGGATTCTGTGAGATTGGGTCTCCAGGCTGATTTTTGGATTATATTCAGTCACTGTAGACATAGTACAAGATCAAGTTTTTGAGGGTACTAATCCACTGCTGGACTCGGAGTTGAGCTAAACATATAGACAACCTATGTCAGGTAGTGCCCAATGAGCTTCAGCCACAGCATTGCTTTCAGTATACAGCACGTGGAGTTGGGTTGGTGGTGGCAGGCAGTATGTATCTCTGTGTCCTCACCACTGGTACCCTGTCCCTGAAGATGCTATCCCATGGGTCAAGCAATCCTTCAGGAGTAATTGTGCCTCTCTGAGGCTTTTTGAAATCATTGCTGTGCTTAGACCCTTCAATGAATAGGCTCTTTCACCCCCAGGTGATATTGTGCTGTTGAAGTTGATCTTAATCCCCCCTACACTAGGGCTATAGATTCTTTGTGAAAAAGAGTGTTGCTAGCTTCTGCCTCCACTGAGTCCATTGCCTATCCCCCGGTATTGGAGGTTTGGGAAAGGCAGGAGTATGGTCAACAGACAGGGAGATCATATTTTGTGAATGGAGTGATTATGAACTAAAGAATTCTAGGGCCCAGCGACGTGGCCAAGAGGCTAAAGTCCTCGCCTTGAACGCCACAGGATCCCATATGGGCGCCGGTTCTAATCCTGACAGCTCCACTTCCATCCAGCTCCCTGCTTGTGGCCTGGGAAAGCAGTCGAGGACGGCCCAAGGCTTTGGGACCCTGCCCCCGAGTGGGAGACCTGGAGGAGGTTCCTGGTTCCCGGCTTGGGATCGCCACCGCACCGGCCATTGTGGTTCACTTGGGGAGTGAATCATTGGATGGAGGATCTTTCTCTCTGTCTCTCCTCCTCTCTGTATATCTGACTTTGTAATAAAATAAATAAATCTTTAAAAAAAAAATCCTAAAGAAAGTGTGCTGCCCTATGCTATTGCTATAAAATTGACAGATTTAGCATGAGGAGAAAGCGAATAATCATTCATATTTTGATACTCTGATAAGACCTGTTAATCAATGAAGGATACGAACCCATGTGAGTCATTAGAAGTCAGTATTAAGAGTGTCACCTGAGTAATGATTCATTCAGCATTAAGTAAATGGTCTTTGGAAAATTTCAGGGGCCAAAAAAAAATCCATGTTCTTGAAACACAGATGAAGTTCTAAAGAGTCATAGTAGTGTGAGAGATAAAAGCATTGACATTGATACCTTTGACAATAAAGAAGATAAAGCTGTGATTGCTGGGCCTAAAGAGAAAAGGTGATATCTAGACACTAGATCCTTCATGTAAGATTGCTGGACAATCAAGACACAAGAAGTACCTGTTTTCCACTCTCAGCTTTCTAAATCTTCAGCAATAAATTATCACTCTTTACATTCACCCAAGAACTTTATAAAATATGTTTGATCAGACTATTTACATAGACAAGGGCCTGTAACAATTTATTTGCCTATACTTTGTCTCCATTTCTTACCTTTGCCTCTTACGGCACATTTGGCTAATTCTGTCCTAATGCATATAGGATTTCTCCATTGTATGGGAAACTTGGATGCGTGTAGCTCTGGGTTACATCTTGCTGCCTGTAACTAAACAGAAATTTATTCCAGAAAATCCATGAGACAATGTGCCCATTCCTTAAACCAATCATTGTGTCCTAAGGAATGTGTTCAATGACTAGCCTAGCTGGCATCACTTACAAATCCCTCTACCATGGCAATGACAGCATTTCATTGATTGGTAACTCCAGCAGAGCCACACCCAGTAAAGGAGAAGTGATCAAGGTACTGGGACAGTTTCCATAGGAAAAGGGATGCAAGATCAATAGAAACAAGAAATGCCCTTACAAAAGTTCTTGAAGCGTAATAAGAACCTGGAAAAGTGAGTTGTAGACAAATCCTAACAGATATGATTGTAGTGTATTTGCATTATAATTTATTCCAAAACCGAAGTGGAGTTGGCAAATAAATTTAAATGCCTTGTCCAGTTATCTATAAAATTCATAATGTAATGTTAAAAGCAAAAACCCCTAAAGTAAAACTTCAGGAAAGACAGAAGGAGTAAAACTGTTTATATTACAAATTGGCAATCCAGGAGATTCATATCCATAAGAGAATGTGACTAAAACTCTTTGCTTCTCATTTGCAAAATAAATGAGTCTTTAAATATAGCTTCATGCTTTTCTGAAAACCTAGAAATCAAACATACTAACACATTAAAAATATTCAGGAAAACTTAAGAAACAAGGGTTTCAGGTTTTTATCTGTATTTGTTATATTCTTATCTACTGTAAATATTACTATTGATAGTCAAACATTTTCTTAGGGCAAGTTTTAAGCCATTGCTTGGGATTTCCACATCCAGCATTAGAGTTCTAGAGTTCAGCTCCTGACTCCACTTCTCATTCCATCTTATTACTGATGTACACCTTGCAAGATAGTAGGTGATGGCTCAAGTATCTGGATCTCCTTCAACCATGTGGGAAGCCGACATGAAGCTCTGGGCTCCTTGCTTTGGTTTGGCCCAGCTCCAGCTGTTACGTTACGGGATGCGAACGAGATCACACCAGATATGTCTAAGGTTTATTAAGGAGTCTTTATTAACCAAGCTTGGTGATAATAGAGCATACAAGAAATAACAAATCACAAGTCCATATGGCAATCCAACCAAACATAATCCAAAAGGGGAACAAATGGTCATTACCCTTAAGTTTATCCATGAAGTTGAAGACCTGTGTCTTAGCTTCCCTAATAATATAAGTTATCCTAAGAGACGTGCAACGAATAACCTGGACACACTTACAAAGCTGCACACATTCACCTTTCCCTGGCTTCTCTGCCCACATTCCATCACTGCTAGGCCTCACCTCCCCTGAAACTCCTGATAGTACACAAAGCAGAAACAACATTACTATATCCATTGTCCCATCTAAGCAGTACACTGGGACCATGATTGCTGCAACCAGCAGAGCTAGTAATGTGGACAGGGAGAGGGTTTAGGGATGAAGCACCGACAGGAGACCAGTGATGGTAGAAGTCTCTGCAAAGTCTCACTTTATTGCTCCTTCACCTCTCCTTATATACTCTTCTACCCCCCCATGTCCTAATTTAGCCAGGATATTGGGTACAGATGAGTCCATTTAGTCTAAGTGTTTTTAGCCATAAGCCCAGTTCCTGTTCCTGCTCAGCTCAACAAGCGCTAATTAACTCTTCAGCCCACTGTCTATGGGTGCTGGCTATCACTGGCTGCACCCCATAACAGTTATAGCCATTTGGGGATTGAGCAAGTAGATGGAAGATTCTCTGTCTTTCCTCCTTTGTTAAAGAATTTTCCTTTTTAGCTATAGTAAACAAGGTAAAGCAAAATACATATTTAGTAAAACTAGGGGTAGATGTTGTGGCTCAATGTTTAAACCTCTGCTTGGAATACCCACATCTCAGGATGCATGGACAAAGCTCCACCTCCCATCCACCCTCTACCTGGGCAATATCAGATGAGAGTTCAATCATCTGGGTCACTGCCACCCATGTGGGAGACCCAGATGGAGTTCTTGGCCTCTGGCATTTGCTTGGTCCAAGCTCTGGCTGTTTTGGGTGTTTGGAGAATAAACTAGTGGATACAATCCCTCTCTTACACACTGCCCTTCACGTAAATAAAAATGAATAATTTTTTAAAAAGAGATAAGAAAGAAAAACAGGTTTTAAAAGGCTCAAGATTGTAGAGCTGTTGATGACATTTTTAGAACATGATGAGCTATTTATAATCCCAACATTTTCAAATTTCAGCATCTTTAAATGATGTTACCTGACTGTGCAAGCCAAAGGAGTTAAGCTTAGAGCTGCAAGCAACATGGATAGAACAATCAAACCCGGACCAGATGGCTCTTTAACACTATTCAAGTAGGTTGGTGAAAATGTGGTGTTATGTAAGGATCTAGAGGGGGGAAACTCCTCCTTCAAAAATATCTCCCTCATCCAAGAGTCTTGATGCCTAAAGCTCTACCATTAATAATCAGGGAAGGCAAAGGGTGTATGTCACTCTTCCCTGCCTGGTATGTGTTTATCCTAGTGGTGACAATATCCTGAGTTTCCTTAGGTAAGCACCTCTCCCTAGGTTTCCTTGAAGCAGTTAAATATAGTTCATTCTGAATATAAAATGAGACATGGTCAGTTTCAGTATATTGCATCCTATGGCCTCAGTAACTGATTCAGGAACAGACATATAACACAACAGGATGCAGTTGTGGAATTATGGGTGGAGAAACTGGGAAAGAGATGCTATAGTGAGATTGACAAAAGTCTGGCTTGCTTGGGGCCAGTCCCTGTTCTCCCTTCCCTCTGTCTTAGACCAACCACTATGATGTTATAATTGGTAAGCGCCTTTGTACTTCCCCACGTAGGTTCTCAGAACCGAGCCACACTGACTCTGGTGACACCTTCCAGCATGAAGCAATAACTTTGATGTTGTCCACACACATCCCACAAGACTTGTTTCAGAGGCACTGTTACCCATGTCAATGTGTGGCATTAATACCTGCAAGAGGAAAAGGATGCTCCATTTGTAAGGAAGTACTTGGATTTTTTTCTTCTTTATATCCAACCTCTTGGAAACAAATGGACATTCAAGGTGTCCTACCCCAAAATATAATGTAAATACTGCATTACTGAATATACAATGAAGACATAATTTATATTGTAATATATTGTGTGGTAGTCAACAAGGATCATTGAAATAAATTCATTTTATTCTGTTCCTTAAAGTCTTCGATGGTGACTGATAAAATGTTAGGAGAGAATCATAGTGAGATTATTTCTCTGAACGTATTTCACTTCGCCCTTGGTTCCAATGCTGGCAAGGTTTCAGAAGAAGCAATTTACACAGTGAGGGGAGGCAATAAGGCCACCTCACCATGCTGAAGAGTGGACTGATCTAAATTTGCATCTGTGCTATGCTCATTCCATTCCAATCTCCTTCCAAAATCCTTTCTGTCTGCTTACCTTGAAACAGAGGGACACAGTGTGACACTATGTCCTAGAAATTGAGTGGGGAGCAATCAAAGAAATAGATACATTTTTTTCTTTCCTATAGCATTTAGCTCCGGTTCATTGAGATAGAAGACAAACATGGGGCTGCTGCCGTGGCATAGTGGGTAACATGGTAGCACCGTTGAGTCACAGGTGCTTCGCTTCCAATATAGAATCCTGCTAGTGGCCCATGGAAAGAAGCAGATGAAGGCTTGGATTCCAAGTGCTTGGATTCCTGCACTTGGGAGATCCAGAAAAAGCTGTGGGCGCCTGGCTTCAGACTGGCCCATCTCCAGCCATTGTGGCCCTTTTGGGTGTGAACCAGAGTATCGAAGATCTTTCTCTTTCTCTCTCTCTCTGTCTCCCTGCAACTCTGACTTTCAAATAAACGAATACCTTGGCAAATCTTACAGGAAAAATGCTAGATCTTGCAGCAGGAAGAGTTTGGGCAGTGTTCCAATGTGGGTTTGGGGCAAAAGAAGCCCCTTGCAGTGTGGCAGCTGTGGGGGAGTGCCCCAGCAAGGCCGGACCCAATGATGGGGCACCAAAGTCACTGCTGAAAGGCAGTTGACCAAGTCCTAGGCTTTGACTGACCAGCGCACCAAGTGGTACCTGCTGGCCACCCAGTGCCGAGCTCTGGGGTTTTTAGAGTAGGGACATCCATGGGTAAGGTCAGAGTGAGTGTAGGTGAGGGATGAATTCTGAGTGATTCCCAGCAATGGGGTCACGGAACTTTCTGGCAAGCGTGGGGACTGAGACCTGGTGGTTTGGAGGGGAGAGTCCATAAGATCTATTTGGGCTAGACTGATTCTCCAGCCCACATGGGAATCCTGAGATGGTCTGTTAGCATAGAGCATCATTGACTGCCACACACCAGTCCACACAAAAGCTATGGCTGGGGGCCTGTCTGGCATCGCAGGGTACCTGTACCTGACTGAGTGTTGGAACAGGGGAAGGGTCTCACTTAGCATGGTCAAGACACTAACCAGCACTTGAGAGAACCAGGTCCTGGGGTAGAATCTGTGGGGGAAGTGTGGGCCAAACTCTGTGGAGATACAAGTCCTGCAGGTTAGTTTGTGAGCTTGGGTGGTAATGGGCTGAGCTAGGTGTGACCATGGAACCTGCCATCACTTATGGATAAAGGAATCGACAACAGTTTGGGTCGGTCAAGGTGGCAGCACCCAAAGGTGCGTCCTAAAATAGGATGTGTGGTGGGCCAGGCTGCAACTGGAAGAGGGTGGACCAGGCAGGCCCAACAAAATGTTAACTCACAAAGAAGAGCAGAAATCAGGCTGGAGTACAGGTCATGCTGAACTAGGCCCTTACACCAACTTGTCTGCATGGGCCAGGAATACTAGGCCACAGCATCAAAAGCAAAGACTGAGACAGGTAAGGGGCTAAGCCAACTGGGTTGAAGCAACCACTGGCACGTGTGTAATCTATGGCTGGGAATAGGTCCAGTTGGGGAACTGTGAGAGTACACCCTTGCTTGATGTGGTTCTCACCGGAGAATATGAGGGCCAGAGTCGGGGCTGTGTTCTGGTCTGGATGTGGCTGAGTATCCCTTGGCACAAGTGTGAACTGGGATTGGGCACACCTAACTGGGCTAGACTCCAGCATCATCTGGTATCTCTGGAGAACCTGGGATAGATGTAGGACGGACTAGGCTAGGTCTCTGCCCTTATTGAGACATGTGTGAGCAGTGTCTGGGTATGGATGAGCCTTGGCTGGGCTGAAACATCCAACAGTAAGAACCAGAATGAATTGAAGGCCAGCAAGGAAAGGCCACTGTTCCTACCAGGACAGGAGGTTGGACTAAGTAGGGCTGGCCAATGGACCCACCAGTATGCGCAAGATCTGGCATAGGGAGAGGTTCTGATGGAGGAGCTTGGGAAACTCCTCTGTCAGGACACAGTCCCTGCAGGTGAGTGCAAGAATCACAATAGGGAGCAACCCAGACAAGACCAGAGAAAGATACCCACTGGCATACATTTGGCATAGGTCAGGTGCAGGCCAGGCTGAACCAGTTCACATCAGCCACTGGCAAATCCAAGCACCAGTACAGAGTGTGGGTCAGGTCAGGTTTGGTCGCAACACAAACCAGTGTACATTTCAGAGTGCCAAGGTGAGGTGAGCCGTACCAAATGTGGCCGCAGTGTCTAAATAGCACAAGTGGGGCCCGGCGCTGTGGCCTAGTGGCTAAAGTCCTCGCCTTGAACGCCCTGGGATCCCATATGGGCACCGGTTCTAATCCCAGCAGCTCCACTTCCATCCAGCTCCCTGCTTGTGGCCTGGGAAAGCAGTTGAGGACGGCCCAATGCATTGGGACACTACACCCGAGAGGGAGATCCGGAAGAGGTTCCTGGTTCCTGGCTTGGGATCGGCACCGCACCGGCCGTTGTGGTTCACTTGGGGAGTGAATCATCGGACGGAGGATCTTCCTCTCTGTCTCTCCTCCTCTCTGTATATCTGACTTTGTAATAAAAATAAATAATAAATCTTTAAAAAAAGAAAAAAACAGCACAAGTGAGAACCAGGGAGAGAGGTTGCAAAACCGGCAGGGGAATGTGGGCTCCCCTGCTGGACAACCACTCCCACTGGAGAGCTGAGTTGAGATGGGGCAGATGAGACCAGGCAGGGCTACAACATCTGTGGACCTCATGTGAGCTAGATCAGGAAAAAGCCTGATTGTTCTGACTGGTGCAAGCAAAAATTAGAGTGGGTGAGGGTTGGTTGGGCTTTGCCACAGCATCAGCTGGCAGAGGCTGGCACTGGGGGCTAAATTTGTCAAGTTAAACTCCAGAACCAACTGGGGCGTGCATAATCCAGGAGTGGGAGTGGGCTAGTAGGGAAATAGTGGGCACCTCCCTCTTGCGTTACCACTGTCACTGGAGAGCATGAAAACCAGGACAGGGGTAGAGGTGACTAGACAGAAAGGTACCCGCCAGTATGTGTGTGGGCTGGATAGCAGGGTTGGTTGGGATGAACTTCAATGCCCATTGACATGTACAGAGCTAAGTGGGATGTGGGACAGACTGAACAAGTCTGCGGTACATACTGGCATACATGGGAACCAGGGTGGGGGCAGGCCTGGTGGAGGTTATTGTAGGTTGCTCTGACTGGGCTGCAGCTCCCACTGGTTTGTGTGAGGGCCAGGTATGAAGTGGGCAGGATCAAGAATAGGCTCCAACAACCATTGATTTGCATGAAAGACAGGGCTGGAAACAGAACTGACCCAGCAATTGCAACCACCAGCACGTGCATAAGCTGACTGGGGCGATGGACTGTGTCAGACCCTGTACTGGTAAGCACACACAAGAATCAGCTCTAGGATCACCTCAGTGAAGTGTATTTGGAGATCCCTGCAACTGAACTGCTGATCTCAGAACCCCAACCATGAAGAGATTATGTCAGCCAGTGGATTCTGAATAGATTTCATCGTGCTTGGAATGGGGAGATTGGTAGCAATTCAGAACTGTTGAGCCATCAAAACTGCTTGAGCAGGACCCTCAGAGCATGCCACATCAGGGACCTGGGATGGGTGGGAGACTGGGTGGGGCTTCTCCCTTTGTTTCTCCCCTGACCCCAGATACGGGGGTGGGGGGGGAAGTGATGGTATTAGTGTGGAAACAATGGTCTTACCCACTTTCCTGTAGCCCTTGACCCTTTGTACCCTGATCAACTAAGTAAGATTATCAAAAAGAAAAGAAAAAAAGATAAGCAAATCATTCAATAATGCAACATTAGATGCTGCTAACATTATGAATAAAAAGAACAGGAGATTGGTGTTGTGGCACAACAGCCTGTATGGGAGTGTCAGCCCAATTTTTGACCTCTTTAATTCTGATCCCATTCCTGATAATGTGCCTAGGAAAGCAATGGAAGATGGTTCAAATATTTGGGCCTGTGCCATTCGCATGGGAGATCCAAATGGCGTTTCTGGCTGCTGGCTTCAGCCTGGGACAACCCTAGCCAATCTAGCCGAGGCATCCATTTGTGGAGTGTCTGGTGGCTGAAAGAACTCAATCTCTTCCTGCTCTGCCTTTCAAATAAATAAATCAGTTTTTGGCAGGGGGTAGGGAAAGTGTAAAAACGTGTGTGTCAGAGTGACAGGCATTCAGAGTATCTCTAATTCTAAAAGCTCATGCAGGGCACAGGACTCCAGGCTGACAAAACCATAGAGGGAGGACTCTGAAGCCAGAGAGACCAAAATGGGTTTCATTAGGCTGCCCTGCACTTTCTGTGGCTCATACATGTGTCAGTGGCTCTCCCCCTAACCCTGCTCACATGCAGACCAATGGGTTTTATAGCCCTGCACAACCTGGTTTTTCCCAGCTCTCATGCTCACCAGCAGGAGCAGTGGCCCAGCAGAACTCTTGCAGCCCTCTGAGTCCCTACCTGGCTCACCCCTGCCGAGTGTTAACATGTGTTAGTGGGTGCTTCAGCCCAATTTGGCATGGCCTGTCTCACCTCAGCAGTTACCAGTGTGTGCTGCAAGCCTGGCTTGGTCTAGCCTGGCCTGGCCTGCCCCCAGTTCCAGCTCATACTCATGGGTGCTATAGCCTACCCAGTCCAAGTAACCCCCAGCCCTTGCCCTAATGTGAACTGGGTGGCATTGTGACCCAACCTGGCCTGTCCCACACCCCATCCTGGTTCTCACATCTGCCAGTGAGTGCTATGAGGCCCAGCCTGCCCATCCTTACCCATCCTGACCCACAAGTATGCTGACGGGTACTGTAACCTGGCCTGGTCTAGGCCGCTCCCAGCCTTGATTCTTACTTGCAGGGACTGTGTCCTGACAGAAGAGTTCCCCAAACTCCTCTGTCATGCCACCTCCTAGGTACAGATCTTGCACATACCAGTATGTTCTTGGCCCAGCTTAACTTGGCCCACCTCCTATCCTGGCAAGTACAGTGACCTTGCCTGACTGGCACATACCCATTCCAGCTCTTACTGTTGGGTTCTACAGCCCAACGCTGCCTGGCCCATCTCCAGATCCAGTTTTTATGTGGCTCAGTGGATGCCAGGACCTAGCATATATAGGATGCTTGTCCTATACCCACTCTGGCTGAATGTGAGTGAGTGCTGGAGCCTAGCCCAATTGGGTTTAAACTATAGTCAGACCTAGTCCACCACCATGCCAAGGGATGCTACGCTATGTGCAGCCCGATTGCTGCCCCCATTCTAACTCTTATGCTCACCAGTCAGAATCGCATCTCAGCCAGGGTTTCCTCATAGTTCCCTGACTAAGCCCATGGCAGTGGTAGCTCCAACCCAGTCTGGTATAACCCACCCCCAGCCTTGACCTTTGTCATCAGGTGTTGCAGCCTGGCCTGGCCTGGCCCATCCACAGTTCCAACTGTTGCTGATGGATGCTTAGCTTAGCCCTGCCTAGTCTGCCCCATCCCTGGCTTCCATGCAAACCAGTAGACGTGATAGGCTAGCCTAGCCCAGCATGGCCAGTACCCCTTTCTGGCTCCTGTGCATGCCAGTGTGCTATGGATTGTCTGGCACTGCCTAGTCCATACCTCCAGAGCCAACCTACACCCTGCTGACATGTGGAACTGCCTTGCCTGGCCTGATCAACACCCAGGCCTGACTTATGCTCACCAGCAGGAGCTACAGCCCACCAGGCTAGTTCCTCAAGTTCTTCCACTAGGCTCCTTCCCAGACCCATACCTCATACATGTCAGTGGGTATTAGGTCCTTACCTGGTGTGGTCTGCTGCCTGGTCTCAGCTTTTGTGTGTGATGGTAGATGTTGTGGCCAAGCCTACAGTAATTCTTGGGTATGCTTGTGGGTGCTACAGCCTGGACCAGCTCGGCGTGTTCCCAACCCTGGTATCCATGAGTGACAGTGAGTTTCATGGACATTCCTATCTTGGCATGTCACCACCCAGGTGCCTCCAGACCTGATTCTTTTGCTTGCTGGTTAGTGTCATGTCCAGCCTATTGTGACCCATCCCCTATTTTGACACTCATTAGTAGGCACTTATTCAAGCCCTGCCAGGCAGGTCCCTAGCCCTACCTTTTATGGGTGCTGGTGGGTTGTTGTTAGTGGTGGTTAACGCTAACTAGTGCAGTTCATTCTCCCACTTGGATGGGTGCATTGATCTGACCCAGAAAGGTCCTCCAGCTTTCCTCCTTGAAATCAGTCAGTTCAGCCCTCAAACTTACCTGAAAGTATAGTGACCTTGTTGGTAGAAGTCTCTCAGAAGTCATTCTTTGCATGCAACATACACCCTCAATAATCTCCCTTCCCTCTCATCCCATACCCCCTTCACTGAGCAAGCCACAGACTCTGGGCCTTAGAGCACACAGTTTCTCCAGCCCAGTCTTCCTGGGTGGTGTGCTAGCCTAGAGTCAGCAAGGCGCTTGTGTCTTAACAAAGTAGTGATTATTGAAGTTTTGTATTGAGTTTAAAAGCCCAGTGTACTACTGGATTCCAAGCAGTGCTCAATAATAGGTATGCATGATTTTCATCATGCTTTAATGTTTACATTCTAATAAGTAAAGAAATCCAAAGGGTTAAGATCATGAAGATCTATGAGGAGAAGCACCTTTTCCAAGGATCCCTGAGATTAGCAGATAGCCAGAAAGTAATGGGTCACCAGGAAGTAAGGAGAGGAAGTGGTGGTAGCAAGGCAGCTCAGAGCTCAGCGGGAAGGGCTTTTGAGAAGTCTATAGGCAAAGGCTCAGTGGGCGGGGTCGGGGGCAGGAAGGATGTGCAGATGGCGCTCAAAGACCTAGTTTCAAATCCCATTTAATGCTTATTCACTGTGACATTTAAAGAAGTCACTTGATCTCTACTGGCTGATTTTTGCTCAAAATTGGACTTAATATTTCTTTCACAAAGTTGTCATGAAGCTAAAATATGAAAGTGTAAGAACATTTTGTAAACTGCCAAGACTATGAATTGGACTATGTTATTACCTCCTCTCACAAGTAGGCTGTTCTCCATTCCCCTAAAGTTGTATGACAGATCTTACCTTTCCACAAGAGTTCTTGCCAGAGTGACAGTCTTCTAATGTTCCTCTCTAGACAGCAAATACAGCCATACTAATATTTTCCAACAAAAGCTAATATTCCACGTCAAAACATGCTCCATTTTTATTTCTTCCACAACCTTTCTTATGGTAAGTTCATTTGTTACAAACCAGAATTTAGATACAATAAAAATAACTGTTCCCTCAGAAAGACAGAGTAGATTTGCAGCATATGCAACTGGGAATTATTTATAGCAGAGTCGGTTTAAGGCTGCATTTAGCTAACTAGCATATAGATGCGTTACATAATAGAGTTCAGAGAGGCTTTACAAAGCATGAGAGATGACAGAATTCCAAAGCCAATAAAGGGTTACAAGTCAATGCTGCTACTACCCAAAAGGCTGAAACTAGACTGGTAGTCCTACCTATCAGTGCTCACACAGATGAGCTACAGTAACACCAGCTTGCAGATAGCTTCTTTGATTAGTAAACTGCGCCTGCCTGCTGTGAATGCAGCAGGACACTCTCCCTCTCATACTCTGTTTTGCAGAGTTCTCAGCTGTAAGTGTATCAAATGCTACCCACCTTCTCTCAGGGGAGTGTCCACTGATCTGTCTTCGCCACTGTGGCCCGAATGGAAATGAGTCAGCCATTCAATACATGTAATCAGATGAAAGCCTATTCCCGGGGGATGACCTCAATCCCACAGAGAATGGGGAGCAGACCAGTGTATTGCAGATCCCAGGGCACCAGGCATTGTCTGGTAAACAAAAAAGACAGCAGACGCACAGGAGTGAGACACAAAAGTCAAATTAATGCTTTATGTCTGGTAAAGTTTATCTTTGTTTAAATAAAGATTTTTGAGACTAGTGGTGAGTCATTTGTAAATAAGCATTGCAGTGTAGGATGCAAAAGGGGGGATATTCATTCATAAAATGTCAATTTCACAAGTGAATAGTTTAGAATCATTCAAAATCAATATGACTTCCTCTTTCTACCAAATCTTTGTGACATGCTGGTTTACTTTTATGCAGGGCTCTGTTGTATTGTAGGTATATGTATACCTGAAAGAATAGAGAAAATACGGGGGCAGAGAAGTAGATTGAAGAGTAGCAATAACTACCAGGCTTAACAGTTCCAGTGTAACATGCCAGAAAACTATCAGAATATAAAAGAATCTATAGGACAGGTGACCTAGGTTTTCCAGTAAATAAAATGCATGGAAAATAACAGGCATTGTGGTACTCTGGGTTAAGTAACCACTTGGGGTACCTATGTCCCATAACAATGCCTAAGAAATGAGTTATACCTGTTCTTCTGATCCAGGTTCCTGTTAATGTACCCAGAAGGCAGCAGGTGATGGCCCAAGATTTCAGTCTTTGACTCGCACATGGGAGACTCAAATGCTATCCCTGGCTCCTTGCTCTGGCTTTGCCCAGCGTTTGTTTTTGTGAGCATATATGGGCAGTGAACCAGCAGATGGAAGATTCTCTCTCTCTCCCTCTCTCTCCCCATCACTCTTGCATCTCAAATAAATTCATAAGTGAAATTTCTGAACAATGCAAGGGGGTAGGCCTGATGTAGGCATGCAAATAGCAAAAGCAGCAGCAAGTTGCTGATGTTTGCAGCGTTGACCTAGGACAGCCCTACATGTCCCTGACAAGGTTGCAGGGCCTGTGGTTGACAGCTCTAGCTGACTGGCATTACAGTTCTCTGGTTCATGAGAAGTTCCAAAGGCTGGTATAACGGCTGATCTGTGTGACTGACAGCCTGGCCCACAGCGTTGAAACCTCCTTTCCATGCACTGCCTAAACTCCTTTCTGCACACTGCCCAATTCCCTCTCTGGGTAGTATAAACCACAAGCTCAGTACTGCAACTTCGAACCAGAGCCAGCTAGAAATATCCAATAGGGCTGCAGCCAATGTCACCATGATGACCTTTAGGCCATTATAATGTCGTGATTGTATGATTACCGCTGTCAGCACTCCCAGTCCCATCCTGCATTTGGTAGCATGACATTTTCAGGATTTCCATGAAAGGATGCAAAAATGGGCACCACTCACGCTCCAGCCCCAACCTTGCCTCCATGTATTAAGCATTGACTGTTAAATTAAATTCCTCCCCAGATGTCACTCCCATACCTCCAGATAATATAAAAGGACATCTGAACTTTTATGATTGCAGCTCATCCTCAAGCTTGCCTGCATTTATTTCTTGAGTGTGCACTTTTCCTTTGCTTTCAATAAATCTTGCTTCTCTGCTCACTTTGTCTATTTCTCCTGCTTGAATCCTTTCTTGCACTGGAGAGAAAAACCTGAACCAAGCCTAACCAGCGGCCTCCTGTGGTATAGAGGATTAAGTCATTACTAACCATGCTTGCGTTGAATTTTGGAGTGTCAACTCCAATCCCAGATATTCTGCTTCTTAGCCATTTTCCAGCTAGAGTGGACTCTGGAAAGCAGCAGGTGATGGCTCCAGTGATTTGGTGCTTGACATATGAGGACCCCTATGTTACTGGCAAAACTTGATGGGTTCTTTCCTTAGAATAGTATAGAAACAAAAAGCCAGGAAACAAGTGCAAGCATAACATAACCTAAAGCAAAACAAAAGGAAAGCACTGTCCCACGAAGAAGTAGGGGAGTGGAGTGTCCAAGTGAATGCTGGCTTTAGGGAAAATGGGTGGGGCTTTTTAAAGTTTTTTTTTTTCCTTTCTTTGAACATGGGGGTTGGTGCATGGGGACCTAGGTGTTTGGGCTGATAAAGAGGTGTCTTGAATGAGAGTATTGAAGTGACCATCTTGTCCTATTGTGGGAGCATGGCCTACACCCACCCACTCCCTAGAGGTGGGCAGAGAAGCAGAAGGGAAACTCCTTTTGCCTTTGTTTCCTTTTGCAGCTCCAAGGCCTTGCTTTGTGCAACCAGTGCAGATAGTGAACTGTGAAATGGGACCCAAAAATTGGACACCTCCTTGCTAGGCCCTGGACCTGCCCTCACCCTAGACTCAGCCTTGCCATGCTCCAGCTATCGTGGGTGTTTGGGGAGTCAACCAGTGTATCAACGGCATCTCTCTCTGACTTCCAAATAAAATGAAAATAAGTAATTTTTTAAACATATGTGAACTATGGAGCCAGAGTTGTGACTAAACCCTGATGTACAATGCCAGAATCCCACATTGGAGTACCAATTAGAGCCCCAGCTTCTCTATTTCAGACCCACTTTCTACATATACACCCAGGAAAGCAGCTGAGGATGGCCCAAGTACCTGGACTGCTGTTGCCTATATAGGAGACTGAAATGGAGTTACTGGTTCCTGTCTTTGGCCTGGCCAAGTCCTTACCATTGTGCTCCTTTGGAGAGTGAACCAGTATATGGAAGATTCTCTTTCTTTCTCCACCACTGTGTGTGTGACTGCTGTTCAAATGAACAAATACAGCTTTTTTAAAAAAAATCCATGAAATAAAACTTAAACTCTAGGGAAAAGTTAGCTTATTCTCCATTTGTTATATCTCTTCTCTGAGGCAACAACTAGAAAAGAATATCTGACTAACTGGGGAAGGGAAATGATGAGGGAATATGTCCATAAATATTTCAATTATTTTTTCTTCCATTCCAACAATGCATGAGTGGAAAAAATGGTCCACAGCTGAGTGAGTTACTCAGCCTGACTCAAATTGCCATAATTAGTTAAGACAGCTTGGCAATGTTTCAGAACATCCGGGAGGAGGATCATATTGAATGTCTGCCCTCAGCCCCTGAGAGAACAGATGGGCCATCCAATGCAGTTTTAACGGTACCAAGAGATTCTGACTTCCATATTTTTCCAAAAAGACATAAAACCTATTCTAATAGATGTAGAAAGAACTAGGAAGTTCAAGGAAATGTGGCCAAATGGCATTGCTGCTCTTCAAGTTTTAGTTGCAGTATTCAAGTTTTTTTTTTTTTTTTTTTTTTTTAAAGAAAGGCCTTCATTTTCCTTTTTCAGAGCAATATAGAATTTGGAAAAGTAGTTCCATGTTGTTCCATCCTACTCCTCATTTGAAAACTAAGCCATGTGAATGTGTCACTCATTTTTCCATTTGTGTACACAGCAAATGCTGAGCACCTGTGTGCCAGGCACTGTGCTGGAAACCCTCAGAACTACCCAGGGTGACGCCGTCTTCAAGCATCTCTTGGGTTTGTTTGCCAGCCCCACTTGGACAGTCTGTAGGTATTAATTTGAAAAACCACTAAGCCATGAAATGCTGTGGCCAGAAGCAGGAGTTATTATGGGCTAAGAAATGTGTGGTTAGGAGATGTGGCACGACAAGAAAAATGTTAATGGTGTCTTTCAACTGAATAGGCAAAGAGAATGAAAAGATCTTTTATGAGTGTGTGATTGTTCGAATGAACATGCTGAGGGGAGAGCTTTGTGTCATCTGAGTATCAGGTTAAATACCACTGTGTTCTTGACGGTCTAATGAATCTTAAAAGTATTGTTCTAATACAAATCCGGTGGGCAATAAGGATGCAGAAATTCTGCTTCCACAGCTGAAAATAGGGTCATTCCCAGGCCCCTTTCTAAAGCGACACATACTCATGCTGGATTACATTTTGGGCCCATTAGAAACTCCCTGCTCAAAACAAACATCTCTTTGAACTTGTGATCCTTAACCCAAGTTACAGACCAAGAGGAAAAAGTGCTAATTGCCGTCTAACAGTTCACAGACTAAATGCCCATGTGTTTAGCACAGCCTCACACATTTCCAGAAGTTCTAAGTACACTGGATGTAAAGACACCAATTAATGTTACATTTTGTTCCTTATGCATCATGTCCTTTTCTCCACCAAAGTGAAAAGCTGAAACTTTCTTTACTGAATTTCTACTAATTAGTCATGATCATGAGGTATACAGATAGCTGAATCCAGTCATGGCTACAACATGAAAGATTTCCTTCTGTTGCTCCCCCCGCCCCCCCCCCCCCATGGTGTTGTTTTATTATAGTTAGGAGCCAAAGCTGTTTCCATTTGATATCTGGGAGGATTTCCTTCTGGAGATTGGTCACTTTGAAAATAGAACATATAAGAGTGGTGAGAAGAAACACCCTTTCTCATTACTTAAACTATAGTCACAGCGTAAGCATAAACCCTACTTCATAGACCATACTTCTATTCAAACAGTACTTTCTGCGACAAAAGCTATTCTATACAAATAAACATAGGAAATAGTAGAAATGAAGACAGAGACAGCCTCTCCAACTAGCAGCCATGAAAAGCCTCATTTTGGTGCTTGTAACTGGGAACAATGACAGGCTGCACCAGCACATACCAGACTTTCTGATAGAGGAGACAGGTTTTGCTGACTCATGGTTTTCCTGTCTTCCCAGGATGAGGCCATCTGTCAATATCCCAGGGCTTCATCTTCAGCCTGGGTTATGTATTGGAGGAAGAGAGATAGAGAGATAGAGACACAAAGATCTTCCATCCACTGATCATTCACCAGTGCCTGTAATAGCAAGTACTCAACTAGGCTGAAGCCAGGAGTCAGAATTTCATCTGGGTCTCCCAGATGTGGTAGGTGTTACCGGTGAAGCTCAGTGGGTTCTTTCTCCAGCTAAGTATAAAAATTAAAAGTGGGGAAGCAAACACAAGCATAAGAGAAACTTGATTGGAAGCAAAGTGACAGGGAAGTATTGCCCCACGAAGATGTAGAGAGGTGGAATGTCTAACTAGACACTGGCTTTAGGAGAA
This sequence comes from Ochotona princeps, assembly GCF_030435755.1. NCBI lineage: Eukaryota > Metazoa > Chordata > Mammalia > Lagomorpha > Ochotonidae > Ochotona > Ochotona princeps. The sequence continues at coordinate 71,358,309 of NC_080833.1, forward strand.
AATACCTGGACCCCCCCGTTTTCTAACAGTTATGAACATAGGGAGGGGGATAGGGGGATCCAGGTGTCTGGGCTGATAAAGAAATGCTTTGAATGAGAGTATTCAAGTGGCTACCTAGACCAGGGAATGGCCTGTAACCTCCTCTCCCATATGTCTGGACAGAGAAGCAGAAGGGAAACTCCCTTCATCTGGATCATCCAGGCAACTCCAAGGCCTTTGTACAGCCAGCACCTGCAGAGAACTGTGATGTGGGGTCCTGGAAGTGAACACCTCCCTTTCATCAAGGGCAGAGACCTACCCTTAGTACAAACCCAACTACTTGAGCCATCATCTGTCGCCTCTAAAATTGCACACCATCCCAAATCTGGATCCAAGATGGAGCTGAAATGTGAATCCAGGCCCTCTAATATGGGATGTGGGTGTCCCAAGTGGCATTGCAACTGCTGTGTCAAATGCCAAGTTTGACCTGGGGAATTCTTAGCAACTTCATACAAGGTGTCATTGTGACAAAAGATGATTTAACGCAGAGCCTTAAATCCAATCACTGTATTTCAACTTATAATCTTGTTTCCCATTTTCCTGTTTGTCTAAGGCCTAGATTTATGGTTCCCTTCTGTTTTGGGCCACGTCTGTTCTTTCCCTGAAACAATAAGCAATTCTGCAGCCGTGTTATCCCCTTCACATTGTTGATTAGTATGTATTAATAGCTGGGATCTTGAAGAGTTTAAATGGGTAATTTTAAATTCCTGTGTCAATGTTTCCAGGCTTAACTGGGGTGATTAAGTTTGTGTCTTGCTTCTCCTTGTTAAAAGAAAGGTGGCCAGAAAAGATCTGGCATGTGGGTTTTCCCACAACATGAATCCTGAGCATGAAGACTCACATGGATGTCACATGGTATGATGAGTTTGGACTACCTGATTTTGTCTTAACCACCTGCAGTTCTAGGATTTTCTAATATCCTTGATATACTGTTCCTAATGCTACTTGAAGCTTTGTAATACATAGGAAATCAGGTTCCTATTGCTGGAATTCAGAAATTATGGACTCATCTCCTATCACCCAAAGGGAATTCATCAGAGCCTTCCCTTACACAAACTCTGGAGTCTAGTATGTCATCTGGTCCCTTTTTTTATTAGTGTGAACAGCATAGGTTGATACTAAGTCTGCCAATTGATCCATTGCTGAGGGTGTTGTGTTGCTTTTCGCTTCCTCATATCTGTCATTTCCATGGATCCTGTCAAAGTTCAAGTGATTTAACAAATAGCTCATCAAGGGAACTTATAAAAGTCTGTGGAATATTGGATTAAAAGACATTTTGTTTATTTTGGTGCAAAAAGTTTGAGATCCTGCATAGGTTTCATATTTTATTTATTTTAGTGATACAGCAAGCGAGTGAGTGAGAAACAGAGTGACAGAAAGCTCTTATCCACTGCTTGACACCCCTGATTTCCACAACTGCCAGAGCTGGACTAAGGCTAAGGCTCAGAGACAGGAATTCAAACCAGGTTTCCTATGCGGGTGGTAGGAACCCAATTACTTGTCCTACCCAAGTTAACAGGAAGCCAAGTCAGGAACCAAAGGCAAGCGTTGAACTCAGGTATTCTAAAGCAGATGCAGGTGTCTGACTGGCTAGGCAAGCTGCCAACCTCCATAGGTTTTTGTTTGATTGCTTTTTTTTTTAACTGCTTATTTTTAAATTGGAAAGGCAAATTTACTGAGAGAGAGAGACAGAGAGAAAGATCTTCCATCTGCTCACTCACTCCCCAAGTAATGGCTGGGCTGAGCCAATTTGAAGTCAGCAGCCAGGAACTTCTCCTGGGTCTCCCATGCAGGTGCAGGGTCCCAAGGCTTTGTACCATTATCTGCTGCCCTCCCACGCCATAAGCATGGAGCTGGATGGGAAGTAGAGCAGCTGGGACACAAACTGGTGCCCATAGGAGATGGCACTTGAAGGTTAGCCAATTTAACCATTGTGCCAGTCCCCCCCCCCTTTTTTTTTACTAATTCACATTTTCCATAAGCTTTTAGAAGTATTCTCTTACACCATTCTGTGTTTCTGCAACAGGATAAGCCCTGTAGCTATAAGAAGAACTAAAGTAGAGAAATCTAGGTATAAGACACAACCTCTGGAGGCTGGCAGCTCAAAACAAAAGTGAAAGAGATGGAGTCCAGCATGCTGTAGTCCATCAGCAAACTCACTGATTTCATGAGTCTTTGCCAGGAGAAGATAGCAAAGGGGAGGAAATAGTTGTGTGGGCTGGTGTTAGGGGGCAGTGTGTCACATCTGCATTCCATATTGGTGCAGGTTCATGTTGTGACTGTACCACTTTCAAACCAGCTTCCTGATAATGGCCTGGGAAACGCAGTGAAAGACGCATTAGGTGCCTGGGTTCCCAACACTCATGAGGGAGACCCATAAAAGCTCCCTCCTTGCTTTGGACTGGCTCAGTCTCGGCCATAGCAGGCCACTTGGGTAGTTAGCCAGGAGATGAAAGATCTCTTTCTGTATCCCTGACTTTCAACTAAACAAATAGATCATTTAAAAGGAAAATCAATTGTTGTCTTTTCTTTTGAAAAGTGGAGTGGAAATTCTTTTCTCTTTATAAGAACATAAACAACAGGGATTAAGTGTTCCCCTAAGCACAACTGTAAATGCTGGAAGATTTTAAAAAGGGAGCAGGCACTTTTGGCTGGGTTGTCCAGGCTACCCTTGACCACACAGGTTTATCTGGACCCTGTGAGTGAGAAGGACTGTCAGAGCCATTAATGGACCTGGGAAGCCACGGATTGCATAGGTCAGAATGACTTTCTCAGTGAATAATCTCTGACTGTAGGAAACAGCTTTGACCAACTCAGTGCTCACACTTCTGCCTCAACATACCTCAGTTCTAATGGCATGGCTAAGAATATCTAGAGCAAACTTGGCATTCCTGACCCAAACCTGATGGCTGGATTATTGGCAAGGTATTGGGCAAAGGGATTAGGAATCCCAAGCCCTTGCCACAGCTCCACCTAGTCTTGGTAGGTCTATATTTTTCAATTTTGTCATTGATCTTTATCACAATAAAATAAAAATTTTAACTAATGTCATTCTAAGGAAAGTGACTGAGAGATGTATGAAACTTCATAGGATTAGCCCAGACTCAATGGAATAGTATCTTAATTCAACATAAAAAGTTCTATGGTCTACTTTCTTATCCAAATATTTTTCAAACCTTCTAATCTTTTTGGAAGTTAACCATTTTAAGAACAAGAAATTGTTTCTCGTTCCAGAAAAAAAAAAAAACCAGAAAACTGATATGAACACATTTTCGGATAAGTAATTCATGCTTATAACCTCAAGGTATTTTATTATATATCTACAAAGACAGTTATCTGGTTATTTGTAGATATATATATGTATATACATATACATATACACATACATATATATACATATATATACACACACACGTCTAATATGTGCTATTTACCTTGAATAAGACAAGATTCCTGATAACAAACACAATTTTGGTTAGTTAAAGCGGAACTGTTTGACAAAGGATGTTAGTTGTCAGAAGTAAACATTTGGTTCATTTTCAAAATGAGATATTTAGCTGTGAATAGACAGCTAATTAACATAACAACTTACATTAGGAATGGCCAAAGCAGATAAAACAAATGCTAGGAAGATTATACCCTCCACAGTACTCAGTCAGTGAAGAGTTTGGGGAGGAACTTATGTGCTAGGAAACAAGTGAGTTTCTATAAATCATCCCATCATGTGCTGACCCACCAGGTAACTGATATTGCAAGATTGTTGATAAAGTCTTCCTTTCATCGCATTTTCTGAGTCCATTCTTTGAGTGGATAGGTGAGGCTATTTCTCACATTACATAATTCAGACAGTATTTGTGGATATTGTAGTTAAAATAAAAGTATAAACCACATTATAGATTATGCTACTGTAAAGATACTGTAACACATACTAACAGGGATGCGGCTGGATGCCTGGAATTTGGTCATGACTTACCATTCAATGTGGGATGTTTCTAACCCCTATCCTCACCAACACATCCGTTTCTCACTGCACCTAGACTTCATTTTTCTCCCTTCTAACTAAGAGATTCACGTGGATAGGACAGTTTCAAGATCACATGCCTGAATCCTAGTCATAAGTCATTTGAGGAAAAGGAAATTGTAATGTGGAAATTTTGGGACACTGGGTCAAAGGGTTGTAGGTGATCATAATTCTCAGTATGTTGACCTCAGTCAATAACAGTTCAACAACAGTATTTAGCTCCCAGCTACACTAACTTTTACCAGCTTTTCATTTTAAGAGCCGAAATATGTTCCACTTCTCCTAACAAGAGTTGGGGTTTGGTCCCAACTACTTCAACCAATATAGAACCGAGTTGTTCTTTCCTCTTTTGCCATTCCATTGTTGAATCCTGCAGAATATGCTTTTGTGATGTTGCTAATTCCAACTATTGTATCTATCATTACTATATGAAGGCTTTAATTTTGCTTGTCAACTTTGCTATGCTATGGTGGCTTTTGTTTGGTTTAACATTAAATGAAAATATATACTGCATGAATATATTTCTTAAATGTGCTTCACACTGGTAGACATTTTCTTCTTCTTTTTTAATTGGAAAGGCAGATCAGATTTGATGAACAAAAGGAGAGACAGAAAGATCCTCCATCCACTTTATTCACTCCTCAAATGGCCACAATTGCTGGAGTTGAGCTGATCTGAAGCCATGAACCAGGAGCTTCTTCTGGGTCTTCCACATGGATGCAGGGCCCCAAGACTTTATACCATCCTCTACTGCATTCTCAGGCCACATGTAGGGAGCTGGATGGGAAATGGAATAGCTGGGACACAAACAGGTGTCCATTATGGGATCCTGGTGCTTGCAAGGTGAAGATTTAGCTGATTAGCAATGAGCCATGATGCCAGGCCCCAACATTCGTAGACTAAGTAAAGCAAAATATCCTCTCTTCTTGTTGGATGGGTGGGCCTTATCAAGCCAGATGAAAGTTTTAAGAGACATAACAAAAGAACTGCATAGTGTGGGTAAAGAATAATACTTTGCCTTTGGTGCTGGCATCCCATATGTTATCAGTTCATATCCTGGGTTCTCCATTTCTGATCCGTCTCCCTGCTTATGAGCTGAGAAAGCACCAGAGAATGGTCCAAGTCCCTGGGCCCCTGAACCAATATGGGATATTCAGAGGAAGCACCTGGTTTATGGCTTCAGAACGGCTCAACTCTGGCCAGAGCAGCCATTTGGAGAGTAGTGAGTAGATGGAAGATCTGTCTCTTCTCTCTGTCTCTGTAAATCTGCCTTTCAAATAAAAATAAATATTTTTGGAAAAGAGAGAGAACTGAGAAAACTTAAGGAAAAATTTCTACTTCTATCTGTCTTGGGTTTTCCCTGAATTTCCAGCCTGTTGACTGCCCTACAAATGTCAGATTTGCCTACTCCCACAGTTTTGTGAGCCAATTCCTTAAACTAAATCTCTCTCCCTCTCCATTTCTCTATATATCTTATTACTTCAGGTCCTCTGGAGAATCCTAACATTGGGGGATGGGAGAATGGATGAGATATTAATAAGTTCCTAGCAGAGAATTTGCAAAGAGGAAAAAATGATGTGTTCTTAACGGTCTGTTGTATTTTTTCACCATAGCCATTCTTTTGTTCCTGTGAAAGTTGGACTACAAAGTTTGATATATCTCTTTCCTCAGGCATGTGCTTTGTTGGAAAGAAAGGCCAGGTTGTAATTCAAGACTGTAGTAACTAGCTGGAATCTCTCCCAAAGGCTCTTGGGCTCATTGCTTACTCTGAGCCGTGACCTGGTAGAAAATTTTTCTCTCTCCTCAGGAAAAAAAAAAAAAAAGGAAAAAAACTAAAAAAACAAACCTACCAATCTCTATTTTTCTCCTTAAGTCAAAGTTGGATTCAACATTAGAATATGAGAAAGAAAGAGGACCATTTATTTTATTTCTTTTATTCTTTCATTTCTTTACTTTTTAAGCCTGTAGACCAGGAAGGAGGTTTGTGGCCCCATAACATAGCAACCTCACATTCAAAAAGCACTGCTGGGGAAATTCCATTGGTTGGGGCAATCTCTCTCTCAAAAAAAAAAAATCTCATTGTCAGGGGTCCTAACACATTAACAAGGTTCCCAACCACTTCCCGCACACCTCAGACTAGTTCCCAAATCTCCTCTCCTCTCTGGCATGACAGTATTTCCAGTATCGAGATGATTTTGACCTTTAGCCTAGTGCTTTCATTTATTACCACGCAAAAACATTGGGAAGGAGTTGGCAGGGGCAGTCCCAAAGCTAATCATGGTAGGCAGCATCCCAGAGGACCCATCACTGAGGAGCACGAAGAATTGCACTAGAGACAGAGACCCATGGGAGGTCAGTAAGCTAAGCTCCAGCTCCTTTATCTCCTCTGCCTCCTGCCCCGCAAGCCCATCTTTATCTTCCATCACAGAAGTGCAAAGACCAAAAGTAGCCTATCAACCACAGAAGCTGAGCTCAGAGGGTGAGGCAATGTGGAAAGAAACTTAAAGGCAGAAGTTAAATTCCTCCCGGGTTGGGAGGAGTTACCCTGTGAGGCTCAGTGGCATAATGGCTGAGGCCAGACACTTCTGGGTCTGCCACGTGAATAGCAAGGATCCAAGCACTTGGGCCATCTTCTGGTGCTTTCCAACACCACTAACAGGAAACTAGATCAGAAGTGGAACAGCTGGGACATATGGGATACCAGCGTCACAGGTAGTGGCTTAACCCTCTGTGTGACGAAAGTAAGCTTTTTAAGGAATAAACACAACGTATCGCTTTGCTTAAAACTCTTCAATGATTTCTTAGGTAAAATAAAAGGACAAGGGCCAAAAGAAAGGAGAAGTTTCTGAGTTGAATCAAACAGGAGTAAGGCAGGGGAAATACAAATAAAAGAGAAAGAGTCAGCAGGGACCACACCAAGGGGATAATAGAGCAAGCCATTGTGTTTTCTTTTCTTTTTTTTTTTTTTTTAAAGATTTATTCATTTTTATTACAGCCAGATATACAGAGAGGAGGAGAGACAGAGAGGAAGATCTTCCATCCGATGATTCACTCCCCAAGTGACCCACAACGGGCCGGTGCGGTGCCGATCCGAAGCCAGGAACCAGGAACCTCTTCTGGGTCTCCCATGCGGGTGCAGTGTCCCAATGCATTGGGCCATCCTCAACTGCTTTCCCAGGCCACAAGCAGGGAGCTGGGTGGGAAGTGGAGCTGCCGGGATTAGAACCGGCGCCCATATGGGATCCCGGGGCTTTCAAGGTGAGGACTTTAGCCGCTAGGCCACGCCGCCGGGCCCCTCCATTGTGTTTTCTAAACACAGTATTAAAATGGTCCCAACTGGAACCTGTTGTGCTCAGTGAAATAAGCCAATCCCCAAAGGACAAATATCATTTGTTCTTTCTAAAATAAGGCAATAGTCATGAAAAAACACAAAGCAAATCGATGTATGGGTGAACAAGTATATACATCTATTCTCATAGATGAACTGTATAATGGAGACCAGCATACCAGGAAGTGAAGATAATACATTGCTATATGCATCTCTCCTTCCGTGTAACAGGAGGACTCTCAATGAAATGGTTAGATATACATTGGCAGCATGGTACTAGATTTTCTACCTTTGCCTGTACCTAAAATTCCATGCTGCACTTAACAGCAGAAAGTTAAATAACTGTTACAAAAGGACCATACTGCTGTAATAACATAGGGGAAATTGGAGATGGAAGGGGGATAATTACTATAACTGCAAAACTCTTTTATGGAAAATAACAACAAAAACAATTTTTTTAAAAAAAAGAGCAGCCCAAACAAGAGAGTTGCAAGAGAGAACTCTGTGGTGAAACACAAAAACAAATGCTGTCTTCAACTTATTTTAATAAAAAATGGGCAACAGAAAACAACTGTGGTCAGAGGCCACACAAACTCAAAATCACACAGGCAAGAAGTAACAGAAGTCCAGACAAGAAGGATAATGTATTTAAAATGAATAAAAACCATTAGCTGTTATTTTCAAACAAGCTAAGTTCACTGGGAGGATAAGACATTAAGGAACAGCATAAATTAGAATTAGTAAAACACAGAAGTGAGATGACAAAACTTAATATGAGGAATAATAGTGAAAATAATTTTTTAAATTTTATTTTATTTTTGTTTATTATTTTTATAATCTTAATTAGTTGATTAGGGTACAAAGGGTCAAGGGCTACAGGAAAGTGGGTAAGACCATTGTTTCCACACTAATATCTTTTTTTCCCCCTGTATCTGGCGTCAGGGGAGAAACAAAGGGAGAAGTCCCACACTGCCTCCCACCCATCCCAGGTTCCCTGATGTGGGGCATGCTCTGAGGGTCCTGCTCAAGCAGTTTTGATGGCTCAACAGTTCTGAATTGCTACCAATCTCCCCATTCCAAGCATGATGAAATCTATTCAGAATCCACTGGCTGACATAATCTCTTCATGGTTGGGGTTCTGAGATCAGCAGTTCAGTTGCAGGGATCTCCAAATACACTTCACTGAGGTGATCCTAGAGCTGATTCTTGTGTGTGCTTACCAGTACAGGGTCTGACACAGTCCATCGCCCCAGTCAGCTTATGCACGTGCTGGTGGTTGCAATTGCTGGGTCAGTTCTGTTTCCAGCCCTGTCTTTCATGCAAATCAATGGTTGTTGGAGCCTATTCCTGATCCTGCCCACTTCATACCTGGCCCTCACACAAACCAGTGGGAGCTGCAGCCCAGTCAGAGCAACCTACAATAACCTCCACCAGGCCTGCCCCCACCCTGGTTCCCATGTATGCCAGTATGTACCGCAGACTTGTTCAGTCTGTCCCACATCCCACTTAGCTCTGTACATGTCAATGGGCATTGAAGTTCATCCCAACCAACCCTGCTATCCAGCCCACACACATACTGGCGGGTACCTTTCTGTCTAGCCTTGCCTCTGCCCCGTCCTGATTTTCATGCTCTCCAGTGACAGTGGTAACGCAAGAGGGAGGTGCCCACTATTTCCCTACTAGCCCACTCCCACTCCTGGATTATACACTCTCCAGTTGGTTCTGGAGTTTAACTTGACAGATTTAGCCCCCAGTGCCAGCCTCTGCCAGCTGATGCTGTGGCAAAGCCCAACCAACCTTCACCCACTATAATTTTTGCTTGCACCAGTCAGAACAGTCAACCCAACTTAGCTTTTTCCTGATCTAGCTCACATGAGGAAAATTATCTTAAATGTAAACTAGCAAGGCCACAGGAGCAAATAAACACAACGAAGAATAGCTTAAGTAGAAGGTGAAAAGAAGACAATCCTAAAAACCCTCCAATTTTTAAATTAGAATTACAGAAGATAGCAAACAAAACCAAAGCAGTCTCAAAAACTGTATCTGCATAAATAGACTGCTGAAGAACACCGAAGTAAGAAATTGCTAACGACTATAACTACTACACAGCAGAGGAAACCATCACCAGAGCAACAGACAACGGACAAAATGGGATAAAATATGGGTAAACTACCCTTTGGATAAAGAATTAATATGTAGAATGTACACAGAGCCCTAGAAATTCAACAAACGAAACAAATATTCAAGAAATTGAGCCTGCATCAGCTCATTTGCCGGGGGGCAGCAACCCACTAAATGACAAAGAGCCCTTGGGGGCCTGAGGATGCAGACTTGGGTCAGGGGAGAGCTAGGGGCACAGCACTAGTGGGCATGTGGGGACTTGGGTGCTCACCTCTGGACAGGGGGAGCGAACTTGGTGATTTCCCCATGTGCTTCATCCTGGGTAAGGTGAGGAGAGGGGGAGAGGACAGCATCAGGTCAGCATGCTGCCCTGGTGTGCAGGCATGAAGAACTTCAATGGGCCCAGATCTTAGATGTGTGGAGGGGTAAGGCACCGGGCCAACATATGTGCCTGAAGCTTAGGACCACGGTGGGTGGGCAGAGCTCCAGACCAGCACACCACCCACTGGACTTCTGAAGGCTGGGATGGAGAACCCTTGCACTCCTGGGCACAAGGATTGTGGATTAATTAGGGAAAGGAGCAAGGGGATATGGGGTAGGAAGGACAGCAGTGGGAGTATTTTAGAGATGAGAAATTACTCCTGAGAAACCCCAAATAACAAGGCAACTGTTCTTGCAGGTATGCGAGGGGACTGAGACCTGGTGGTTTGGAGAGGAGAGACCAGAAGACCTTTATGGGACAGACTGATGCACCAGCCCACATGGGAGAATGGAGCTGGGCATGTTAGCGTGGAACATTGCTGACTACATGCCAGCCCACGTGAAAGTTAGGGCTATCACACCTACCAGTTTGCATGAGCCAGGAATGGGAGCAGACTGAGCAGGGCCAGGTTGCAGCACCTGCCAGCAAGAGGTGGGGCTGGGGGCTAGCCAGGTTAGGTCAAGACCGAATAACCACTGTCATGTGTGAGATTTCTGGCTGGGAACAGGTCTGGTTGGGGAGCTAAGAGGACATCCTACATGGGTTGCAGTTCCAACTGGTGAGTGCGAGGGCTAGAGTGGGGGCTACAGTGTGGTCTTGACAAGGCTGTAGTGTCACTTGACACAGGTGTAGACTGGATCTGGGATGCACCAAACTGGGCTAGACTCCAGCACCCACTGGTACTTATGAGAACCAGGGTGGGTGTAGGACAGGCTGGGCTAGGTCTCTGCACCTGCTGAGCCATGCATAAGCTGGGTTTGGGTGTGGACCAGGCTTGGTTGGGCTATAGTACCCAACAGTAAGAATCGGATTGGGTGACGGTCAATCAGGAAACGTCACTGTTCCTGCTAGGATAGGAGGTGGACTAAGTAGGTCTGGGTCATGGACCCACCAATGTGTGTGAGATCTGGCAATGGGAGAGGTTCTGAAGGAGGAACTTGGGCAACTCCTCTATCGGGACACAGTCCCTGCAGGTGAGTGCAAGAACCAAGAAAGGGAGCAGGCCAGACCAGGCCAGGTAATGGTACCCACTGGCGTACATTTGGCTCAGGTCTGGGATACGTTCATATCACCCCCCTGGGATCCAATCACCAAAATGGAGTGTGGGTCAGGCTGGATTGGGCCACAATACCAGCCAGCTTGCGTTAGGGCCGGGACTTGGGACTGGCTGAGCTTTGAGCCAGACCGGCCAGGCTATAGCACCCACTGGCGAATGCTCAGGTGAGGCAGGCCATGCCAGATTGGGCCGCAGCACCCTACCAGAACACATAAAACCCAGGGTGGAGGGGGTGAACCGAGTAGGGGGTTGTAAAGGGCTCCCTTGATGGACCACTACTCCCACTAGTGAGTATAAGAGCTGAGATCAGGGACAGACAAGGCTGGGCAGGGCTACAACACCTGTTTTGGCCTGCATGTGAGTTAGATCAGGAGAAAGCCAGGATGGGTTGACTGGTGCATGCATAAGCCAGAGTGGGTACGGGTTGGTTCTGCTTTGCCACAGAATCAGCTGGCAGAGGCTGGCTCAGAGGGCAAATTCTGTCAAGCTAAATGGCAGAACCATCTGGAGAGTGCAAGATCTGTGGGTGGGAGTGGCCTAGTAGGGAAATAGTGGGTACCTCCCTCTTGGGTTACCACTCCCACTGGAGAGCATGAAAACCAGGACAGGGGCAGGCAAGGCTAGACAGTGAGTGGCATCTGCCAGCAGGTGTGTGGGCTGGATAGTGAGATAGATTGGAAAAAGAAAATGTGGTGTATAAATACACATGGAGTATTACTCAACCATAAATAAGGATGAACTCTGGACATTTACTTCAAAATGAATGGAACTGTAGCTCAATATGCTAAGTAAAATAAGCCAGAAATGAAAAGACAAAGACAAGATATTTTCTGCCATATGTGGAAGTTTTATATATACATATGGTCTAAAGAGATGTCAATGCCATGTTATTTATATTATTTTGGTATATACATATTTATAAGGGGTTGCCTCTGCTGAATTATACTCTTTATGCAACAATACACATTTCTTTGATTATTTTAGAATTTCTGTCATGAATTCCATACCATGTCACACCCTGCTTTAAATAAATCGTATATTTGTGTCTTAATATCTTGTTTATATATGAAGTGAATGTGACAAAGTACTAAAATGTGTTTGAATATGTGTGGTCTGTGAACTCGCCCTTGTAATTTTTCTGTACTAAATGTTTTTAAATAAAAACATAGAAGACTGTAATTTTTTAAAAGATTTGTTTATTTATTATTGGAAAGCCAGATCAACAGAGAGAAGGAGATACAGAAAGATCTTCCATCCACCGGTTCATCCCCCAGTGGTTGCAACGGCCAAAGCTGAGCTGATCCGAACCCAGGAGCCTGGAGCATCTTCCAGGTCTCCCATGTCAGTGCAGGGTACCAAGGGCTTGGGCTATCCTCAGCTGCTTTTCCAGGCCACAAGCAGAGAATTGGATGGAAACTGGAGCAGCCAGGACATGAACCAGCACCCACATTGGATCCTGGCAGCTGCAAGTCAAGAAAATTAGCCACTACGCTATCACACCAAACCCAAGATCCTATAATTTTAAAAAATCTGAAGTAAAAAATATTTTGAACTTATAAAATGGAAAAGTACTCTGTTAGCACAAGATGACTGACATGCTATGTCCTAGTAAAATTAGCAGCTTTTAAAGGACAAGGGAAAAAAATCCTTCGCAAAATCTATACACAATCATTATGAACCTTATGAGGGAATGAAAAATAAATTTATCTTTAGACTATCTGATAGCAATCTTCATGCCATAATAAAATTGAGTAACATTTAAGACACTCAAAGCAAGAAAATGTAAGCCAAGAATTTATTATCCAGAAAAATGACTTTCAAATATAAAAGGCACAAGCTGTTATCCACAGATGAGAACCCAGAGAATATTCTTGCCTTGAGCCATCCATGAGGAATTAACTTAAGAGCTTGTATCACACAGCCTAAGTGATACTTTGATATAGGGAGGTGAGCCCTGAAGAGGGTTTCCTGAAAGAATTAAGAGTATGGGAGGGTTAAGGGAGGGGGGGAGTGCTCTAACATGGTCTATACAGCATAACCAAGTGTTAGGGAAGAAAGGAGAATGGGACCAATACATCCAAAAATTTTGTCTTTAGCAATCATAATTGGTGGTGAAAGTGTCAATATTATCCTGAGAGAGCTGTGCATATGATGTGGGATAAACCAAAAATTCTTATGGGATATTCAAATCTCTCATATCCAGTGACCTTCAGATCCCAAATTCTTGCTATGCAAGAAAAATCTTGAATTTTGAGTGGAAAGCATAAATAGAGAGACATGAAATACTTTAAGAAAAAAATATTGGTCTGTCATTGTGGCATAGCAAGTTAACCAGCTGCATGAGGTACTAGCCACCCGTATGGGTGCCACTTCAAGTCCCAGCTGTGCCACTTCAGATCCAGCTCCCTGGTAATACACCCAGGACAGCCGTGGAAGATGACCCAAGTGATTGGATCCTTGATTCCATATAGGAATCCCCAAAGAAGCTCTTCGCTCCAGACCAGTTCAGCTTTGTCCACTGCAGCCATATGAGGAATAAACCAGCTGGTGATCTAACTCTTGCTCTCCATCTCTCCCTGTAATTCTGCCTTTCAAATAAATAAAATAAAATGAAAGATCTTCAAAAGCTCTTGGAAATACATGTTATGGAAATACTGTATAAATTTCAAAAAGTTTGTGCCCAAATAAACTTTGAATTTCAGTTTTTATAAATTTTTCAAGGTATTCTATCTGTATAACATGTTTGTCTCTCTCTTTATGGGTGTATTAATATATGTGTGTGCATATCTATCCACTAAAATGTTTTAGACAAAAATGACCAATCCATATACCCAAGAACACCCTTTGTACCCCGACTGTGGTTTTGAAATATTTTCCATTAAAGAAAGTAAGGATTGTTATCTTGCATGAGTAGATGATATAGGGGCAGGAAGTGTGCAATATGGACCTGGGAACATCTCATCATTCCAGACAGCAAGGAAGCTACTGAAGATAAGGAGCGAAATCAGGAAGACTCAGAAATGGGACCAACATTGTGTCACAATGGGTTAAGCTATACCCTAAGACACTGACATCCCACAGGAACTGAAGACAGTTCAAGTGCTGGATGCTCCAGTTCTAATCCAGCTTCCTGTTACTTTATCTGCGAAGGCAGCATAGGATTATCCAAATGCTTGGGCTCCTGCCACCCATGTGGGCAACCCAGGTGGAGTTCTGGGCTCTTAGCTTGGGCTTGGCCCAGCCCTGGCTGTTGCAGCTATTTGGAGAATGAGCCAGCAAGCAGATCTGTCTCTCTTTGCCTCTCCTAACTCTACTTTTGAATAAATATTACAAATAAACTTTTTTAAAAAACAAAGATTCAGAGGTGACTTGAAACAGTCCTCAACTGTCATCAACAATAGCACCAACAAAAAAGAGTGAAGGAGCAATCTGAGCTTTAGAAGTGGTAGTAACCACCATGGGAGAGGGAGGAAACTGCGCTTTGTCACACTGTATGGAGTTGTCGACAAATTTCATTTCCTTGATTTGTTGTGCTTACAAGGGTGTTGGGCTGATAAGCCTTCATTCAGTTGTATATTTATTTTGTGTGCTCATCAGTGCTTTTGCTTTATTTCACTATAACAAGTTGTGACAAATTGCTGTTGACTGAATGACATTATTTCAATTTCTTGGGCCCTATTTTTGCCTGAACCATAAAGATATAGCTTTCCAGGCCCAGCATGATGGCCTAGTGGCTAAAAGTCCTTGCTCTGCATGCACCAGGATCCTATATGGGCACGAATACAGGTACCGGCTGTTCCACTTCCCTTCCAGCTCCCCGCTTTTGGTCAGTGAAAGCAGTTGAGGACAACTCAAAGCCTTGGAATCCTGTACCTATGTTGGAGACCTGGAAGAAGGTCCTGGCTCCTGGCTTTGGATCAGCTCAGTTCTGGCTGTTGTGGCCACTCAGGGAAGCTCTTTCTGTCTCTCCTTCTCTATAAATCTGACTTTCCAATTAAAAATAAATAAAACTTTAAAAATATACAGCTTTCCATGTGAAATTTGGAATTCTACTTTATATTCCAAAACTGTTGATATTATAATAATTATTTGTCATGGTTATGGGAAACAACTGAGTCCATTATAATTCTCCAGGCCAATGCTGGAATGGTGTTCAATGAACGGAAGCAGTAGAGAGCTGGCTGAATTTTGACAGTAATGTCTTGACACTCCCATTTCTATTTACAACTGCCTAAGAAATGTGTGGTCTCACTAGGAACCCGCTCTTTTTATTTATTTGAAAGTTATGGAAGGAGAGATACCTTCATTCCACTGCTTCACTCCTCCCAAGTGGCTGCAATGGCCATGACTGGGGCAGACTCAAAGCCTGGAGCTTTTTTAGGGCAACCCACACAGTACAGGGGCCCAGACATTTGTGCATTCCTCCACTACATTCCCCACTGTATTAATAGGGAGCTGCTTTGGAAGTGGAGCAGCCAGGACTTGAACTGGCACCCAAACAGGCATCACAGGCGGTAGTTTTACCAGCTATGCCACAAAACCGGCTCCAATTAAAGCCTTATGTCACGTGACCTCAGAACTGGTAGCTCTGTTCCCAGACACATCACAAGTATTTGACATGGTTGGCCACACGGCAGGTATGAAATTCTGAAAGCAGAACTGTCTGTAATAGCTTTGAAATAATCCTCACAGTGAAGAAATGAATTGTTATTCACGCTGTGGACCTGCAGGTAGGAGTGGAAATGAAGAGCCTCCAGCTTCACTGTAGGGATTCCTAAGGGCTAGAGAGGAGCTGCAGGAATCCAAGATCCAGTAACAACAATTTTGGCCGAAGCAGGCAAATGTATACTTAAAGGTTTCATCTCCTAAAACCATCAACCTGAGGATTGAGTCTCAACATAGGGGCTGGGGAGTGAGTGAGTGGGATTAACATTGCCCTTTTCTCTGTTTGCAGCAATCATGACACATAGGCTGTACCTCTTGGAAGTGGAAGCTTCTGAAAGCCCTACAAAGTCACCGCTTTCGGGCCCGGCGTGATAGAGTAGCGGTTAAGGTCCTCGCCTTGAATGCACCGGGATCCCATATGGGTGCCGGTTCTAATTCCAGCAGCCCTGCTTCCCACCCAGCTCCCTGCCTGTGGCCTGGGAATGCAGTAGAGGATGGCCCAAACCCTTGGGACCCTGCATCCGCGTGGGAGACCTGGAGGAGTCTCCTGGCTTCGGATTGGCTCAGCTCCAGCCGTTGCGGCCTCTTGGGGAGTGAACCATCAGAAGGAAAATCTTCCTCTCTGTATATCCACCTTTCCAACAAAAAATAAATAAATCTTAAAAAAAAAAGTCACTGCTTTCTTGTCCACAATGAACAGGCCCTTTTGGTAACTGCATATCTTACTGTGAGAGCACACAAGGCTCTAATGCTTTCCCCCTGAAAACTTCTCTCAGTGGGCCCAACTATAGGATGAAATGCTTTCCATTTTGTTTAAAGGCTCTGTGTGGAGAAAGAGTTCAAACTGCTAATTACATGATACAAGTGGTAGAATGTGTCCTTAATGACCAGAGTGAGAATAGATTTTCAATTGTTTTCTCTGTGTCCCTATGAGGGTTTCAGGTTGGTACTCTCTGTGGCTGGTGACTACAAGTGACTAATGTTAAGAATAAACATCTCTGATTTCCATACAGAATGAAGATAAGTTTTTAGTTGTAAATCCTGTTGGATCACAGTTTGAAAGCTTTTTTGTTGTTATTATTAATACCAATGTGTGGCTTTAAAACTCTTCTATTACATGAATGTTCCATTCCGATTTCCTTTGTGGAGGTTTTGTTTTCTGGCATTATTCAACTGCCTTGACACCAGTCCTTACCTGCCAGCAAGAAATGCATTACACTCTCAAATATGGCAGAATCCCAGCATGGGGTAGCCTAACACCCAAGCATAAATAGAGAGGAAATAAAGCTAGATATACAGTTGTACAACTGTGTGTCAGTCAAAATGTGTTGTCTGTTATGTACTGAAACTATGTTAGGATGCTGGGGACATGACAATGAAAAACGTATGGTTCCCAACTTCAAAGTTCTGGTTGTCTGGAGCAGTTTATTTTTATTAATCTTTAAAAATGCATATGTGTACCTACGGTCATCAATCGTGAAAGCATCAATCTCTCCTTTTAGCTTGTGAGAGGGAAAGCATGGACTTGAAGTTCCAGCTAGATTTCCTGAGACATTTCCTGAAGAATGTTCTGAAGGAAGAGTAAACACGGAAATGTGGCACTGACATGGTAGTGGTACCATGGTCATAGCACATCGGTGTGTTGCCCTTTGACCCAGTCTAAATTAATGATAACAGCTGTGATTCTTTCCTCAGAGGGTGGGCTGAGCCCTCTCTTGAGAGCTGGTCTGGAAGCAGAAGCTGGAGTTTAACTGTGAGAAGAAATTGGGAATTCACCATGGTAACGCTTGAGGGAAGGTGGGGGGTGGCAAGAGTAGAAACTGGAGTGGAGCTATAGGAACAGATTGAGGCTGGGTGCTGCATAGGTAGAATTGGCAGGGAGTCACTCTGGATGCAGTGACTAAGTGGGTGCCACTAGAGCTCAACATGAAGCAGTTTTGTTGCTGCAACGAGGCTTCTCTCTGGCCCTGCCATTGGCTCCTTCAGTGATGTCCGCAGTTGCACATTGGACTTATGTGAATGGTGCTGGAGAGTGTGATGGAAAGAACAGTGGCTCTCAGTCTATGTTGCCCTGTGATGCTGGGAGATGACTTGGCAAATATGATTCAGTTAGGAATCTGGTGGTCAGGAGATGAACCCCAGGTAAGTCCAGTGGAGCCACAGGGATCTATATAATTGGCAGGGGAGGCAGAAAGAGATAACCAGCGGGATGAGGTAGAAACACAGCCCCATTGGCCTACAGGCAGAGGAAGGGGGCTGCAGGAGTGGGGAAAGGCAAAGTAACTGATTCTTCCAGGGGTGCTAGAGGAAGGAGGGTTGCCTGGTGGATGGCTGAATCCCAGCTGCATGAGTCTCAGGGTAATAAATGTGTGCTGTTAACGCTGCTGTGTGCTTGGTCATCTGTTACAGCAGCAACAGATAGCTACCATGGAGGGAAGAGCAGAGATCCAAGTTAGCGTCAAAGTAACGTGCAGACAGTGGCTCAATCGGAGGCTGGCCTGGGGGATTTCAAAGACAGTAAGGTCAGTTGTGCCAGTCATTGGAGAGCTGAATGAGAGATGACTGAATGTAGCTGCTATTGCTCGGCCCTGTGGAGTGCCGTAGGAAGCAGAGTTCAGAAGCTGAGAGCACGTGAGCTCTTGGGGATGGCCACAGGGCTCTCTGGAAGGATGCCCAGCACTGTCTCAGAGCTCGGCTGATGTAGCGCAAGGGCCCAGGCCCTGGGTGGGACCTCCCATCCCACTTCACAACAGCTTGCCTTATCCTCCGCTTTAGATTTCATTTCAACAGGACTTATGTGTCCAAAAAATTCAAATGAAAACATCAAACAAGCATACCTTGCTGCACAATGAGAATAAATGTCTTGCTCCTGGTTGCCCAGCTAGAAAGTGGGAGAGCTGGGATTATTCCCTAGGAATCCTGACTCCCAGTCCTTGAGTTTCCTGGGGGGGGGGGTGCAGGAAGAGTGATTGGAACAAGGAGTCAATGAGCCCTTTGTGAGGTGGTCCAGATGTCAAGCCATGGACAATTGAAACTTTCAGCATGAAAAGAAAGGCCTGGATGCAGAAGACAAATTTGGCCAATCATCCTGTCTGGGGACCCAGTGGACCCAGAGGCACTGAGGCTTTGCCCAAGATCACCAGGTACTCATGAGAAGCTGACCTCTCTCAAGTGTGGTAGTCCCTAGATGAGGGAACTGGACACTTGGGAGACTCCCACACAAAGGAGGACCACTTGAGCAGACCCCCAGCACATTCTAAGGATGCAGAGAATGCTTTCATGGTGAGGGTTCACTCATCTCACACAGTCAGACACTAAATCCAACAGTAGGGTAGGAAACAGAGACCTGGTTGGCTACCCAGCATCCCAGAGAAGCATACACCAGTCTCTCCACCTCCTCCTGACTCCACTTCCAGGAAACTTTCAAAATTAGAATGTAATGAGTTCTGGGAAGGCTCCAAATGAATGTTTCGGATCTCGTGGTTCTCCAAGCATGCCTTTCAATTGTCAGGGTATTATTAGTGAAACAGGAGCATTGTAATTACTCGAGCATTATTACAATACACAATGTAAAATAAGCAGTAGAAAAGTTTTGATGAATTAGTAGTTCTTTAGAATCTTAGAGTTGTGCGTCTCCTGTTCAAAAATATTTGTTGAAAGTTATTAGAATCAGGGAAAAGCTACTGTGGCTCTCAGTGAGATGTTTCTTTTTTCAGTTCAAGTTGTGCTGTCTGGACACTCTACCCGCAAGCTCCACTAACTTCACCTCCAGCTCAGCATATTCTATATTGAAACTCTTCCTTTTTCACTCCTGGCCATGTAACATCAACAGCCACTATAAACATCATGATAGAGGCAGCTATTTTTGGAATATCTATCATATCTTAGGCATCTTACAGATATCAATGGTAATCCTTACAACTCTTGTAACATTAAAGTTATGGTCCCCATATCATGGCCACAAGCCTGAGAGTCAGACATTTCCTAAAGATTCACCTGCCAGGAGGTAGCAATGGGGGCGGGGGCAGGATTGATAGTCTTATCTATCTAATCTAAAGCTTCAGTGTTTTCTGTGGCACCAGGCCTCCAAATCATCCTGCTAAGGGTCACTGACAGCTATCTACTTCTTTGCATCCACACAGCTGTTTCCTACTTATTTTATGCTTTCATTGCCTCTTGCTCTGCCAATATCACAACTTGGTCTCTACCTGCAGTTCTTCCATGTTCCCAACAACTGTTTCTACTAATAGAATGGTAACAAACCATCAGCAAATGCCTGCATGCCCTCACAGTGTACACAGAACCTCCTAAATTATGCATCTGTGTTAGGAGTACAATCTGTACCTGACACACACATGTTGATTTTAATGATGATCAGGACAGCCAAAGGAATTTCCAAGAAGGAAACTTCCAGATCAAAACTTTCCATGACTTCTAATCACCCACAGAATAAACTGCATAGCACTTAACTTGACATAGAAGGATCTTTTATGACTCAGCTACAACCTATCTTTCATGATGTGCTGGCACACAGATCACTCAGCAAATTAAACTCACAGTGTGCTAGGCAGAATAAAATAATGGACCTCCAATATGTCGAGGCCCAGGTCCTCAGAACCTGGGACTATATTACCTTGATGTGGCAAAACAGACTTTGCATGTGATTGAGGTTGAAACCCTAGAGACCAGGAAGAGGAGACTGGGTCTTGGAGCAGACCCAATCTAATTGCAAGGGTCTCTAAAAGCATAGAAGCTTCTCTAACTGTGACCAGAGAAGCAAATACTATGGTGGGAGAAGGTTAAGAGGGATAGAGCCAAAAGAAAGTTTGGCCCACTGATGCTGGTGGCAAAGATGGAGCCAGTGGGCAATGAGCTAAAACATAGGACAGTCTCTAAACAGTGGAAAGGAAGAAACTGTATTCCCTGAGCTTCTCAAAAGAACTGCAGCCCTGCTAATACCTTGATTTGGGCTCACATCAAACTCCTAATCTTCAGAAGTATCAGACAATAAATTGTGGTTATTGGATGCTAAGTTCGTGGTTATCTCCCACTGTAGGGAAAGGGGGAGACAGGAATCCATTTCTGCAGTGCTTGTCCCTACCTATGAATATGCTCAATTCTAATGTGTGTTGGATGTTACCTTTGCTTATTAACTCTCGAGATTGGCTTGGAGCTAAAGAAGGGGTCAGCACTTCAAGCAGACACAGCTCTCCTGTCTTCTGCCACAATTACTACAATGCCTTCACCCATCTAGGAATAGAGATGGACCCTTCTTCTGTTCCAAATACCTTGTCTTCTGTAGTTCCATCCCTCAAAAGGAAGTGTGCCACAGTGACTTGCTGAATGTGGGACTTGAGCTGACTGAGGGTAGGGATGACGAAGGCTAGTCTAGCCTTGGATTCCCGGTGCCTATCCAGGTTTGCCTTTATTGAGCTTTTGTAAATGTTAATAAATAATCGATTAATGGCAAGCTAAACATCCCTGTCCATCCGCCCCCGCTTTCCACCTTCTCCGTCCTTTCAGCCTTTCTTCCATTCAACACTTGGTAAGAACCTACTATGCTCAAAGGCTAACAGCTGTGGTTGCTAAAATGGGTAAGATAGTGCAGATTGGGAGGTGAGAACTGAGACATGGCCTGTATTCCACAATAATGTGAAGGCTACTGCTAGACGGGAGTGAGTGGTGAATGGGTTTATGGAATTGGATCAAAATCTGTTGGTGGTGGAAACCACGTTTGCAAGCAGTTCTAACATGGAGGCCTATAGGACCTGAACAACATTTTGTGGCTTTGTGAGTTTCTTCATAACTCCCTGGCACCATTGTGTTGCTGCACCTGACCTGCAGAGCCACGTTACTCGGAGAGGTGCCATGCAGCTGTGTTAGCCAGCCAGGGGAAGACGTGTGTGCACAGGCATGTACTTACGGGCTGCAGGGTTTAGAATATTTTAGTGCCACTCCCTGAAGATGTGTTTTCTAAAATGTCTATGCTTGGCATAAAAAATGATTTCCACCAAATCATGGCAGAAAGCTACATATTCACATGGCTCAGAGAAAGTGTGTGCCTCAGTTCTATGAAAATCTGAAATTCCTAAGGCAGTAAAGACCTCAGACTTCACAAAGATGTTGTTTCCCTGAAGCTTCAAAGTGAAGGACCACATGGCCACATGGCCACTAGCCACACATTACATTTAACTCAAAACAAGGGAAGGAAAAAGCAGTCTTCCCTTGCTGTGATGCACCTTGCTTGCATTCTATTACGTCTGAAAGCTCCCAGCCACAGCTGCTGCATCACCTGCCCCACCTGCTCGGGGACTGCGAGCTGTGCTGCGAATGCATGGCAGCGGCACAATGAAGAGTGACAACCTGGAGCCACATGGTCAGTTTGGGAGGGTTGGGGACCAGTGAGCACAGCTGTGCTCAGGGTGCACGCCTCGTGGAGGAGAGGCCCACAGCCGAGGCTTGAGGAGCTGGGCTGTCCAGACGCCTGGGACAGCAACACTCACAGTCTGGAAGCAGGCATGGGGCCAGCTCTTCTTCCTTCCCCACAAGCACAGTGGGTTCAGGAAGCAGCTGCCCTCCTTCACTCTTTGTAGAAGCTCCCAGCATTCTGCACCTCAGGGGAAACTTACATGTCATCTTCATCAAACTACCCTTACCCCTAACACCTAAAGCCCTCCCTCTTTCTTTCTTTCTTTCTTTCTTTCTTTCTTTCTTTCTTTCTTTCTTTCTTTCTTTCTTTCTTTCTTAGATTTATTATTTTATTACAAAGTCAGATATACAGAGAGGAGGAGAGACAGAGAGGAAGATCCTCCATCCGATGATTCACTCCCCAAGTGAACCACAACGGCCGGTGCGGTGCCGATCCAAAGCCGGGAACCAGGAACCTCTTCCTCCAGGTCTCCCACACGGGTGCAGGGTCCCAAGGCATTGGGCTGTCCTCAACTGCTTTCCCAGGCCACAAGCAGGGAGCTGGATGGGAAGTGGAGCTGCTGGGATTACAACTGGCACCCATATGGGATCCTGGGGCGTTCAAGGCGAGGACTTTAGCCTCTAGGCCACGCTACCGGGCCCATGAAGCCCTCTTTCTTCTCAACCTCTTCAGTATTTCATCCACACCTCACTACATCCATAACATCTGAACCAGGGACAAGTTACGCTTTGGGCTTATTTCCTTAATTGTAAGTATGTGGGCATCATGCTGATGTCTCACTCTGTTCTTGTCTCTGTGTTTAGCACACTGTCTTACACCTGGTAAAGGACTCATTTGCCATTTGGTACAGGGGCCAGCATCATGATGTAGGGGTATGGGTGCTACTTAGGGTCCCGGCTGCTTCACTTCCAATGTGCCTGGGAAAGCAGCACAGGATGGCCTGAAACCCTGGGTCTCTGCCTGCCATGTGACGCCAACTCCTGACTTCCGGCTTCAGCACAGCCCAGCCCTGGTTGTTTAGGCCATTTGGGGGTAATGCTGTGAATAGAGGATTTCTCTCTGTCTTTCCCTCTCCATTCCATGGGTCTGCTTTTCAAATAAATAAATCTTTTTTTTTCTTAAGTAAAACGGACTTGGAAATCTGTCTTGATCCAAGAATTCAAAAAAATTTGCATGCATAGTGGAAAATAAGTGGCATCTTTTTCAAAAAAAAAAAAAAAAAAAAGAAAGAAAGAAAAGAAAGAGGTACACACAAACACCCGGGGGCCAAAGAAATGTTTTGTCTTTAGCCGCTAGGCCACGCCGCCGGGCCCAGAAATGTTTTGTCTTACACCCAGAAGTTGAAAATAATTTGTGTCAGAAAAGTCCCTAAAATCCCACAGAAGATTCACGAGTTGAGCCTTGGCATTTACAC
This sequence comes from Ochotona princeps, assembly GCF_030435755.1. Lineage (NCBI taxonomy): Eukaryota > Metazoa > Chordata > Mammalia > Lagomorpha > Ochotonidae > Ochotona > Ochotona princeps. Next base: position 71,381,865 of record NC_080833.1, read on the forward strand.
ACTTACACCTGCCTCTCCATCACTTCCTCCCTTCTCCCTCTCTAGTCTTCTTTCCTTTTTTTTTTTTTTGATTTATTTATTTTTACTGGAAAGGCAGATATACAAACAGGAGGAGAGACAGAGAGGAAGATCCGCCATCTGATAGTTCACTCCCCAAGTGACTGCAACGGCTGGAGCTGAGCCAATCCGAAGCCAGGAGCCAGGAGCTCTTTCAGGTCTCCCATGCGGGTGCAGGGTCCCAAGGCTTTTGGGCCATCCTCGACTGCTTTCCCAGGCCACAGGCAGGGAGCTGGATGGGAAGCGGGGCTGCAGGATTAGAACTGGTACCCATATAGGATCCTGGCACATGTGCAAGGCGAGGACCTTAACCATTATGCTATCACGCCAGGCCCTCTAGTCTTCTTTCCAACCAAGACTCAGTAAGAATTACCATATTCCTGCATCAGTCACTGTAGTTACCATGATGGTTAAGACAACCCCTGCCTCTACACCCCAAAGTCTAGTGGGGCAGAAGGCAAGGTAGCGTGGTGGCAGCTTAGACTGAGAAGGGTCACCAAGTCACCCTTTCACACCACAGGCCAGTGCACTGTCACCTTCTCCAAAGTTCTGCCCCATCAGCAAAGACTTTATTAAGCTCTGTGTCCTGTGGTTTGCATTATGACAAGAGTTGTGTGAACACATAAAATTCTTGTAATACTGAATAAGCTTTGGCAATGTGTTTACATATAGCTAAAACAACATGAAAAGCAGTACAGTGTGAAACGCAAACTATAGGCGTCCCTTCTCACCCTGGAGGGGTGTTCTCCAAGCCCCCCAGTGGATGTTATAAACAGCACCAAACCATGCGTCTCTAGGCTTTCTCCCATGGATATCCCATACCCACGATACAGCATAACCTACAAAGGAACACAGTAAGAGCCTGAAAACAGTAATAATGAAACAGAACAACTGTCACAACACACCATCCTGGATGGCCAGTGTCTCTACTGTCGCACACTGGAGCCGTTATTGAATAAAATACAGGTCACTTGAGAACATGCAGGGGACACCAGCACCGCCCCTGTGACAGTCCAGTGACCCCCCAGTGGCCCGCAGCGCCAGGGGAAAGGACGGCTCTTACCCTCAGGGTGGGCTGCAGAAGACCTTCAGGATTCCATCCAACTGCTCAGAGTGGTTTGCAGTTTAAAGTTACGAATTGCTTCTAAAATTTTCTATGTTATATTATGATTGTGGGTTACTGACACCAGAGCAAGCAAACCTGCATTTAACTGAAGACCAATTCTAATGCTTCCGTTCTCCACAGGCTCCTCAAGAACAAAATCTTCCTCAAGTCCCACCAGGTCTAGAAATTTCTGCCCTGCACAACTTTTCCCACACCCCTCTTCTCTCACTGAGCCGCAGCCAGGGTCCCTCCGTTTTGTCCCTCTGCTTAGTTCACTTTTCCGTGATTCCTCCCTGGCTTACTCCTTATCCTTCCAGACAGGCCTTCAGGAAGACTGGGAAGACGCACAGGCGCCCAACGTCATGAATCCCCACCAGAGAAACCTACTTCCTCAGGGTCTTCAAGACAAGGATTCATCATTTCATTTGTTTACAGTCTCTTTTGCTAGATTATGAGCTCCACAAGCCGCTCTCTAGCCTACCCCGGGATTCACATGCTTTTCCCCACAAGGCCAACAGAGAAACCCTTTGGAAATAAAGGAATGTTAAAGGCGGCTCCCAGTCGGGGCACCTGTTCTTTCCCGAGAGGATGATGGCTCCGCCCAGTCGCAGAGGCCGCGGCGGGAACCAGCAGCGGAGCAACAGCGACACCACGTGGCCATTTTTCGTAACGCAGCGCGCTCCGTTCCAGCAGACCTCGAGTGTCCGGACGCGGTGGGCACTGAGGGTGGATCCTAATCCGCACCAATCATTGCCCTCTGACGCCTCCCACCACAGGACATCAGAAGCACGGGCTGACAGCAAGCTGGACATTAGGGGTGCCATGGTGCTGTCTCTCTCTGGGGCTCAGTACCGGAAACCTTAGGCTTTCAAAGCGGTGTGGTGTGCTTTGCAAAGATCTGCGTTTGTGGGCCTGGATGGACCACACTGTCTTTGCTTTCCTTTACGGGTTGGTGAATGGTAGGCTGTGAAAATGCCCGCCGGCAGCCAGTGAGAATCCGTGAGCCTGGAAGAGTGGCTGTTTCGCCCCTCAACGTCCCTCCGTGGCCTTAGGAAACCTGGCGAGCCTTGGAAGCTGCCCTGACGCCCTCCTGCCAGTGGCGAGCGCCGGCCAGGCCCGCAGGTCTCCCCAGTTGCCGTTCTCACAAGGACACTCTGCGGACTTGTCCTCCACGCCTGCGTTCCCTCACGGTTGCCCCCAGTGGACCGCAATGTTCTGCGTCCCTCGGAAAGGGAGGTGTGCACCTGCAGGCAGCCAGGCCCGCCTGGGTCTCAGCCCTGGGGACAAGGAAGGCAAGGGGATGTGGGAGGCCCGGCGCAGGCAGTGGGGAGCCCAGGCAGGTGCACGGTGAGGAAATGCATTGAGGTGATGATTCCCAGAGGCTCCTACTGCCTACCAAGTGTTGCCCCAGGAGGAAGGCCTAACCGTGTGGGCCAAGCAGGTCCTAACTCTCTCATCCATGTCTTTAAAGCAGCGTCAGGTGTCACATTTTGCTTCCAATGGGAAGGAAGGTAGTTTGCCTAGCACAGGTGCTGTCCTTTCCTGCACTGGCAGAGTGATGGAGGAAGGGAGCCCAAGAAGAGGAGAGAAGGAGGACCAGGATGGGGAGGAGGGGAGGGAAAGGAGAGGAAAGAAGGGGAGGGGAGAGAAGAGGAAGAGTGAAGGAGGAGGGGGCTGAGGGAGGAGGGAGAAAGGGAGGAAGAGGGAGACAGTAGGGGTGGAGGAGGAAGGAGAAGGGGAAGGAAGGGAGGGGGAGAACGAGGAGTACAAAGAAGAGGGGAAAGGAGGAGGAAAAATCTTTTTTCAATTGGTCCACCGCGAAATGCCCATGGGATCCAGGGCTGGGCCCGTCAGAGCCAGGCTGTTCTGGGCTGGGCAGAAGCCAAGAGCCTGGAACTCCATCTGTCTCTCAAGTGGATAGCAAAGGCCCAAGCTCTTGACCCACCACCTGCCACATCTTAGGATGTGTGTTGGCAGAAAGCTGGTTGGCAGGTGTAGAGTGGGGGAGGCCTAGCCAATGCTTCCATTTGGGATGTCTGTGTCCCAAGTGGCAGTGTAATGTGCTGTGCCACAACAGTATCTGGTAGTGGTTTTGCCTAAATGCTTGTCCTTTATAAACATGTCATAAAAACTGAAAAGAAGTGAAAGTTCCCTCCTCTTAGCCTCTTTGTTCACCACGCTATAGCATAGAGTTCTCCTGGAGCAGTTGTGGGTGTGTGTCTGGGAATATATACACATACTTACATATAAATAATGCGATATTTTGAAAAGTCAGGGGAGGGTGTGGGCATTTGTCCTCCCAGTTACGAGGACTCCCGTATGCCTTAGCAGAGTGCCTGGTTTGAGTCTGGGCTCTGCCCCTGATTCAGCTCCCTAGAAAGCAGTAGATGATGAACTAAATATTTGGTTTCCTGCTACCCACATGGGAGACCACAGCCAGATTCCCAGCCCCCAGCGATGGCCTGGCCAGCAGCACCTGTTGGAAACACTGGGGAAGTGAACCAATTAGTTGGATATCTGTCTCTGTCTCCCTCTCAAGTAACTTTTTAAAATGCTCATGTTAAATGTAATGAAAAGGTTAGTGCATTTGGGTGCCAAAATTGAAATCCATGCATAGTTGTTTCATAACACAAGTTTCCACAAACTTTTTGAAGACCCTTCCTGTACACGTTTGCACACAGAACCGAGGCGTGTGTTTATTTCAGTGCTCTAGTTCTGTGGCTCCGCACTAGTTCTGTAGTGCAGCTCTTGCCATTTTGCCTTCAGTGCAGTTTGAGTCTCAAACACAGGCCTGCTTGGCCTGTACTGTGGTCCTTGCTTGTCCTGGCAGCCTGGCTCCCCCATCCTGCACCGGAGGTTGCCATGGGCACACACCATGGCCCTACCCCAGGCATGCTTTATGGCCAGGTTTTCTGCCACCATGCATGGCTTTGATTCTGACCAAATGTTCTCCAGGGTTCTTCCCCCCCTCCAGCAACCCCCCCCCTTCACTCCACCCATGTGCGCACTGTCAGCAGCTTCCCTGCTGTCTCCTCATCTCCAGGTGGGGCTCACAGCTCCAAGCAGCTCTGCAGGTGTGTCTCTCTGGACCCCACACCCATTCACTACCTCCCATCAGCACGTTTGCTGTCCTCTCATGGCCTGAACAGCCAGGCATGGCTCTTCCAACACAAGGACTTCCCAGAAGTGAGGAGGTAGGGGAATGCTCTTGGTGCACACACACACACTCCATCTGGTGGCACTTGGTGCTTATCTCACAGTGACAGCCATTGTGCTTATGAAGGGAATCAGAAATGTGTCCCTGTCCAGCTGTCACAGGAGTGTCAGGGTGAAGCTGTGTGGTTGTGTTCCTAGTCCACGGACCCTTCCCGCCCTTCATTTTTACCTGTAATTACTTCCCCCTTCCCCTCTGTCAAGAAGGTGTTGATTTGGTGCATAACCCTGTGATAGGCACTGTGAAGGGTATGAAAAAAATCCTGAGGCCAACCCTTTTGAAAAGGTGTTAATTGGATTCTTCCCCAAATAAACCCCTCATCACATTTTATTTCCCAATTCTGCTTCTCACAGTCAACTTCATTTGCCCATTTAATGCAATTTGCTTCTCATGATAAGATTCTATTAAGTGATTATGGAGGCATTCTGAGTTCCAGCAGCAATGCGTGTCTCTAATCATTACCTACCTCCTAGGGGTGATCCTAGGTGTAATTAGTTAAAGCTCACTGCTGCCTCCCAGCACTCAGAGCTCCAGCAGAAGGCATTGCCGGCAATGAGCTGCGAGCTCTATGCTGAATTCAGGTCCCAGGCAGTCTGCTCACTGTGAGATCCTCTGGAGCCTTGATTGGTGAGCATCTGTGCTGGTTTGCAATCTATGAAAATGGCACGCTGGAAGCTGCCTATTTTCCTATCAAACTATATCTTTATGATATTTTTACTTATTTATTTTTGTAAGGCAGAGTTACAAAGAGAGAGACAGAGAGAATTCTCCATCTGCTGGCTCATTCCGCAAATGGCTGCAATGGCTGCCGCTGGGCCAGTCCAAGATCAGGAGCTAGGAGGTTCTTCTGGGTCTCCCATGCAGGTGCAGGACCACTTCGGGCATCTTACGCTGCTTTCCCAGGTGTATTAGCAAGGAGCTGGATCAGAGGTAGAACAGCTGGGACTCAAACCTGCACTCATATTGAATGCCAGTGCTGCAAGCAGAGGCTTAAGTTACTCTACCCTGGCCCCATCTTTTTATTTCTAAACCTTGTTATTTGATAGTTCTAATCTTAATGTTACTAAAATAAATACAATAGAACTTCAACAGAAGACTCAAATATGCTGTAGGAAACCAACCTAGCATTCCCTGAAACCTCTCATTCTTTTCTGCTTTCAGAAACAGCTCATGGAGTTCCGTATACAAGAGGCCCTGGGCCAGGATATAAAGCTATGATGTTTAAAAAGTAGCTACTGCCCTCAGGAATTTATCATCAGCAACCTACAGAAATAGCTGCGATGACATTATGTATCTGCAGGCCTCCCAAACACTCAAAAACCTGGCTAGGACAGAGAGGGAGAAGGAATGTGCAAGAGATTTAAACACTGCACTGATGAAAACACTCAAAGCAAATATCAAAGGCCGTGTCCCTTGAAGTCCAGGGAAGATTAGCAGGCTGTAATTACAAGAGGGACCCGCTCATCTGGGGCACACTGTGAGAACAGCAGAAGGCATGCGAGGGTTGGCTGCGCAAGAAGAGATCAGGCTGAGAAGCCCTGAAAAGAAGCAAGAATGCATGGCACACTGCAGTGTGGGGACATTTAGTGCAGAGGCAAAAGCTCAGCCAGGCCGTGTAGCTCCTGGGGGCTTGTCCACAGTGCAGCACCACACAGTTAGTTGCTTCTGCAATGAGTCTCCTGAAGGCAGGTTGACCTCAAAGCAACCAGGCAAGGCAAGGGGATGTGTACTAAAAGATGGTCCCTGCCAAAACCTGGGTCTAGAGATTTAAATCAGTCCTTCAGTCATTCCTCAGTAATACAATGAGGTAGGGCAATCCTGACATGGTTTTGCAAGGGAGTTTCCTGCAGCTTACAGGTACCCAAGCAAAATCTCGACAACCTCCTGTAAGGATGTTTGGCAGGGCTTGAAATGTCTGGGAGTCAAGTCCCGATGACCAATTGTAACATGTGCTCAGTGATAGCCCTGTGATCCCTGGGTCTCCACGAGCAGGAGGAAACCCTGATGTAAGTCAGTTCATTTTGGCTTAAGGAGATACATTCTACTGCTTGAAGTTCCAGCCAAGCGTGATCTGAGTTGGTCTTTAAAATCTGCACTGGGATGAGCGTTTGTCTAGAGGTTAGGACTTCCATGTTTCTAAGCAGAATGCCACAGTTCAGCTCCTGCCTCTGACTCTGCAGCTTCCCGCCTATTCAGTCCTTGGAGGCAGCAGGTGACAGCCCGAGTAATGAGACTTTGTCTCCCACATGGAAGATTCCATGTGCTCAGATTTCCTGACTCCGATGTTCAGCCTGGCCCAGCTGGCTCTGTGGGGAGTCTGGGGAGTGAACTAGCATATGGAACATTCCTTTTGTGTCTCAATGTCTATCTCTATCTGCCTTTCAAAACAAAAGCAAGAAGAAGAAAAGCAAAATAAAACAAAAGTAAAATTTTGACCCATATTCAGTACACTTTAAAAATACTCTATTTGGTATGATGGGTGCTCCCTGACCCCTGTGGGAACAGCCAATAGTAAACAACATTAAGAATCACACATTAGAGCTGATGTTGCAGCACAGTGGGTTAAGCTGAAGCGTATGGCAGCCGCATCCCATTCCAACCCAGTCCCTTGCTAATGTGCCTGGGAAAGCAACAGAATATGGTTTAAGTACTTGGACCCCTGCCATCCACATGTGAGATCTGGATAAAGCTCCTGACTGCTGGCTTTGGCCTGGCCCAGACCTGGTCATTATGGCAATTTGGGAGGGAAGCAGAGGAGGCAAGTCTCTTTCCAACTCTCTCTGTCTTTCAAATAAATAAATCTCTAAATAAGATTACTTCTTGGGCCCAGCGCTGTGGCCTGGCAGCTAAAGTCCTTGCCTTGAACGTGCCAGGATCCCATATGGGTGCCAGTACTAATCCCGGCAGCTCCTCTTCGCATCCAGCTCTCTGCCTGTGGCCTGGAAAAGCAGTCGAGGACAGCCCAAAGCCTTGGGACCCTGAACCCACATGGGAGACCTGGAGGAATTTTCTGGTTCCTGGCTTCGGATCGGCGCAGCACTGGCTATTGCGGCTCACTTGGGGAGTGAATCATCGGACGGAAGATCTTCCTCTCTGTCTCTCCTCTCTGTGTATCTGACTTTGTAATAAAAATAACTAAATTTTTTTTAAAAAAATCACTTCTTGTTTCCATGGGGTGCCTGCATCCCACCTCAGCGTGCCTGGCTCATTTCTCCTCTGTCTGGGAGGCGGCAGAGTGGATGTGAGATTCCAGATTCCTGCACCCACATGGTTCTCAGCTCTTGGCTTCAAACTGCCCCAGCCCTGACTGTGGCTGGTTGGGAAATGAACAAGAAAATAAGGGCTCTATTTATGTCTCTCTTCCTCACTAGCAAAATAATAATCTATCAGTAGCTTTAGAAAGGCATCAGATATTGGAAATGCTTTTAATTGCTTACAGAGGTCCCATGTTGCACCCCTTCTCCCTGCCCAGGGCAATGCTGTGTGACTCCCGCCACTATCCCCGCTTTGCCACCTGTCGGATGACTGCACGGTGAAGCTGACCTCTTAGAAGGGGGCAAGGTGCTTGCTGTGCCTTCCATTTTAGAAGCCCAGAGCAAGAGGTTATGATTGTGTCACTTTATACTAAGCATTCGCTTGTCACCCACTGTGGGTGCTCTCCCTGTCACTGTTTTCCTTTTATTTTAAAAAATATTTATTTATTTTTATTCAAAAGGTAGATTTACAGAGAGCAGGAGAAAGATCCTCAATGCACTGGTTCATTCCCCAAGTGGCTGCAACGGCTGGAGCTGAACTGATCCAAAGCCAGGGGCCAGGAGCTTCTTCCAGGTCTACCACACAGGTACAGGGTCCTAAGGTCTTGGACCATTCTCTACTGCATTCTCAAGCCACAAACAGGGAGCTGGATAGGATGTGGAGCATCCAGAACATGAACCAGTGCCCATACAGGATTGTAGTGCATGCAAGGCAAGGATTTATCCACTAGGCTATTGTGCCAGGCCTTCTGTGACTGCTTTCATAGGCACCTGTGAGAGAGGCTAGAATTAGAAAAAATCTTGTTTAGAGAGAACCTGCAGTCAGGAGTCTACCTGTGGCTTCTGTGCTGTAGCCCAACTTCCTGCTCCCTCTCCTTTGCCCTTGGCCCCTGATTACCCACCCTCCACACAGAATCGCACACTTGCCCCAGAGAGTGGCCTTAGACCACCTGGGCAGTGTTAGTGTTCAGCCAGGCACACTTCTGGTGCTGCAAAATCATGATTTGTAGCTGATCACCTTCCCTTGTCCAGATTCAGACGTGCAGTGCAGGTACCGTGAGCTGCGGACAGCGCCTTCACACACCCAGGAAACAGCCAGCGAGCCTCTGGAGCAAAGTCCCCACCACAGGGACAGAAGGGAAGTTTGCACTTTGGTTGGGTTTGTTTGCAAAGAAGAGTGTAAATACTACTCCATCCTGCCCCAGCAATGTGGGCAGGGCCTCCTGGCAGTCCCTGGGGCTGCTCAGAATCCCCCAACTGTTCCCCAGTCATGGCTGGGAACTGGGGCTGGCCTTGGCTCCAGGCGGGTTGTCTGATGAATCACCAACAGTAAACAATACTCCCTATGCTTTCCACATACGGAATCAGTAACATAAGCTCCTTGTTGACACGGTCATGTTTCCCTATGAACATTAAGACCTCTATTTACACACGGCCTGGAAGGCTTCTTTCAGGGTCCATGGGAGAGCTGGATGCCCCTGGCCCAACCTGGGCCAATGTGCTGGCTCCAAGGGCTGACTGAGGGGGGTGCTTGAGCAGAGCAGGGGGCACAGCTGGTCTACAGGGCTCAGGAGGAGAGAGTGTCAGATGGCAGTGGTGGACCTGGTTTTCTTGCCTGTAATTTTCAGAGCCACTCATTCCTGGCTGTTATAAGCCCTTGTCGGCCCTGCAGAGGTGGCACAGCCTTGCTCGCCGTGGAGCACAGTGTCACCCACACCAGGCACCTCGGAAATCTTCGCAGATTCCTGTTGGATAATTTGATGAGTGGTTACGTGAATGATGGCTTCTTAAGTTAGATAAGCTTATTTTAGGATTATTTATGTATTTGTAAGGGAGAGAGGATGTGAGGAAAGGAATAAAGAGAGGGAGAGAGGGAGATTTCCTATCCACAGGTTCACTTCCCAAGTGGCTGCAATGGCCAGGGCTGGACCAGGCTGAAGTTGAAAGTCAGAGTTTGATCCAGTCTCCCATATGGGTGCAAGGACCTGAACACTTGGGCTATCTTTCACTATCTTACCAGGAGCATTAGCAAGGAGGTGGGTAGGAAATAGCACAGTCCAGACAGGAACCACTGCTCTGATGTGTGACACTGGTGCCACAAAAAGCAGCTTAACCTGGTGTCGCAACAGTGGCCCTGTTAGATGAATTCATAACTGATTTATTTGGGGACACATTGTGTGCATGTGTGCCTGCGTGTATGTGTGCTTGGATATGCACACAAAAGGAATCTAAATCAGCCGTAGAATGTGTGGACACATATACAAAGAGTGGACATGACGTAAACTGAGAACCTTAAGGATTTTATGAGGTGTCATGTTACTCTGCTGAACTTTGCAAACCCTTATCACCTACTCCCAAGTGGGAGGCTGTGCATTTGTGGAGGCAGAAGGATGGAAATTCTCTGTACTTTTTAAGCAATTTTGCTGCCATCCTGAAAAAAAAAATGCCCTGTATAAGTACTCCATTAATTGAGTGAAATGACCTATCTAAAGTGTAACCATTGTTACAGTATTTATTGCCATATTGCACTACTCTTATTATTAGGAAAAATTTAGTTTGCTTATGAAAAGGAAGCAAAATCTATAACATCTGTCTTCAGAGTCTCTGGGCTGAAGAGTGTGCTGGTGGGCAGGAAAAACAAGGCAAACAAGAGTCATCGTCATGATCATCACCACTACATCACCGCTGCAATCTAAAACAACACCAGGCAGTACATCAGGCCTGCTGTGAGTAATTCATCTGTGGTCACTCATGTCACCCCTAGGACCACACTACAGAGTCCAAACGATCATCAACACTTTCTAGCACAGGAAACCCATCAGCGCACATGATTCATGTTGTTACACAGCGTGCAAAAGCTAAGGGAAAATAAATGAGCACACAGTACAACTTATGACAGTCAGGGGGCATCACCCGCCTTGTGGGGTCTGTTAGCAATGCCGTATGGGAGTATCGGCCACTGTTCCCAGCTCTGGGTTGTGATAGCATGAGTGAACTATGGCTGCGTGCGTAGCCTGTCTTCTTTCATGCCAGTGCCTTCTGCTACCCTCAGCTTTCTCTGAGATCCCTTGGCTTCAGGCTCTGGAAATAAAACAACGGCATCAACACATGGAGCACCTTGAGCTGGTAGTGCATGCCAGCCCTGGGCAGTATATTCTGGCTGTTTGCTCGTTCACTTGGTTTTGTCTGCTAACTTTGCCCATCAAGAGGTAGCCTGTGTTGATTCCATCTGCCAACACAGTAATAGCCACCGGGTCTGATACAAACACCATGAGTCTGCCAAGTGCCTTCTTAGGCACCACCCCTTTCAAATTGTGCTCCCTCCCTGCTGCTGTTGTAATGTCAGATTTATACAAAACAAAACAAAACCAACAAAAGTGCTGCTTTCCCAAGGGTGGTAACTCCACAGAGTTGTCACTTTTACTATGTCAACCATTTGCTGGGAGCTCTCAGGCCATGCACTCAGAATGAAAAACAGCTGAAACGTTTCAAGCGAGGTGGAGTGTACTCAAGTGAACGTGCATCCTGACGTGGCTACTCACTGGCTGGCGACTATGAATGGTTGCCTATAGGTAGGACATTTTTAGGTCTCTGTGACAATAAAGTCTTTGGAGACAAAGAGGCCACAAATATTCCCCCTAAGATAGGAACACTTTAATAAGTGCACAGGGACCCCAAACCTCATCCCTATTCCAGCATGTCAGAACAGACAGCTTAGAAGGGCACATGTGAACTGGGTGTTGTAAGAATGAAGGCGAGAAGTCTTAGCAAAGGAGGATTAATGATTAATGCAAAGGGTGCTCCTGCCTCAATGTCCCTAAGATGTCTGACTGTGGTGGAGTGCACAGTGGGATGCATTTAGTACAAAGGGAATACCCTCCACTTATGTGGTTCAATAAGCATCCATGGGGTGTCTGCTGGGTGCCAGGGATAGGCTGGGATTAATTCACATAGGAAGGTCAGATCTCTGCTCTCAGGAAGCTTGAAACCCAGTGCTCAGATCTAGAAAAGGCAAGAAACAGTGAAGGAAGTTGTGCAATCCAGAAAGAGGCATGTAGGCCAACTGAAAGATCCCTAGTTCAGGAATGAGTTGACCCTAAGACTCTGGGGTGTGGGTGTGAGGCAGGGAGAGGAGGGGGTTACATCCTGTCCCTTAAGATGCTCAGTTCATTTCTCCTCTTGGTGCAGTCCCTTGCTGCTCTCAAACACATACAGCTTTGGGTCATTTGTTCTTCTTTGCTTTTTAAAAATGCATCTCAGAGTGGATGGGGGAGGAAATGGAGAGAGAGAGAGAAATCTTCCATCATGCTGGTTCACTTCTTAATTATCTGTTTCAGCCAGGGCTGGACCAGGCTGAATCCAGGATCCAGGAACTCCTTCTAGTCTTCCACATGCTTGGTGGGGACTTTAGTATTTGAGAGCCATCATCTAGGCCTCCCAGGGTACATTAACATGAAGCTGGACAGGAGTCAGAATTGAGATTTGATTGCAGGCACTCCATTGTAGGATGCAGGTATTCCAAGTGGCTTAGCATGCTGTGCTGCAGCACCTGTCTCAATTTTGTGAAGGGTGTCATCAACAGCCATCCACTGTCCATCTGTTGAAGAAAACCTGAGGCTTTGCACAGAATGGATTCAGCCTGCTTTTCTGGCATCCCTCCCTCACTACATTCTTACGTGTCCTAAAATATACCGGAAGTGCACCTGTATCCCCTTGACTGTTTATGGCTATTACCCCCTTTTCAATCATCCCTACTCCTCCTTAAAAGGTCAACTCAAATAGTATCTTCCCTGGGAAGATTCCCCTTCTCTTATAGTTTCATTTCATTTATCTCAACACGACATCCATTGCCCAGCACATTGTTTTAGATGTGCGGCATCCCAGTGAACTTATATTCTCAGAAAATGAAGTGGGTTGAAATGAAATTGTTAATGGATGGCTCTAATTTGCAAACAGAGTGCTCTCTTGCATGCTAAGCCATTTCCATCTATAAAAACTAGCTGAAGCATTGTGTAGAGGACTTTAATAAAACATTGTTGTCTAGTGGAAAATACAAGGCTTTCAATCAGTGATGTCAGTTACAGTCACAGTAAGGGAGTGGCAGTTTACGATGTCATTTTATGATTCTTTCATTAAATTGTTCCAAAGAGCATGTACTTTGTTGTTAATATAACAGAATCCTGGCTGTTTAGGGAGGTTTTTTGTCCTCACAATACTCACTTGGGTGTTCTGAGTCAGGTTTTCAATTTTCCTAAGTTACTCTTGTAATCGACTCCCCATGCACATGGCCTTCACTTGCATGAATTTGCTGTCATTTTAGGTCTGTCTGAATAACATGAAAAATAACCTTTTAAAAATATTAATGCTGATATTGGGAAAGATTTCTAAAAAGGTATATCTTTAGTTTGAAAGGCAGATTTACAGAGAGACAGAGACAGGTTATCCATCCACTGACTGGACATGCATTTCACTCTGCAAATGGTCACAACAGCCAGGCTTTGGCCAAAGGTAAGAGCCAAGAACTCCAATCAGGTCTCCCTTGTGGATGTTGGGGCCTAAACACTTTGGCCATCTTTTGCCACTTTCCCAGGTGTATTAGCAAGGAGCTGGACTGGAAGCTGAGCAGCTGGGACAAGAACTGGTGCTCATATGGGATTCTGCCATCACAGGCAGCAGCTCAGCTTCCTGCATCACAGCTCCAGCCCTGATATTAGAAATTATGAAGGCATCACTGTCAGGTATCCTAGTTGTCAACATTCTTAGCAACAAGTGCTACACAATGTCTGCATAGCTAATCCTGCTAATAGTGTCTTCTGCATTCAATTAGTATCTCGTTCTGGGTGCTGGGTAATGAAGCACAGTATGATTTCTCTCTAGCCTTTAGGAGAGCATAATGTGGTGTTTGTTCAAAAGACCAAACACGTCTCTTCTCCTTCTTGTGTGATTGGATGCAGGGCACTGTGTGCCTGAAACTCAAGCCGGAGGTCGCAACTCTGTACCGACAACCCTGCCAAATGCAGGTCAGGTGGTTCTCACGGTGCTCTGTGAACCAAGTCAAGTCTGCTGAGACAGACACTTCTCCATTTGCAGGCTGCAAGCAGCTTTGTTATTCACTCAGTTTTTGCTTCTGTTTCTCTCTCCACACACCCTGGGAGCAATGCTTCCCAATGAAGAAACAATCATTGCCCAGAAATGCAATCATAATAGGCTCGAGGGCACACAGGTTTCCTTAAGCAGAAACACCTCTCACAATGCCAGTGAGAGGCTGCCTGGGATGTGCCTGCACAAACAGCCCAAGGCCAGACAAGAGAGCCAGCACAGAGCAGATATGCCTGCATGCGCACTGGAAGGCAGGCAACTGCAATGTGAACTAATGTTTTAAAAACTTTCCTGCTGGGGAGAAATGGCAGGAGGGCTAACGGGTGTAATGAAGCGAACCTCCCAGGCAAGCAAAGTGCCAGTGCATCAGCCAGGCCATTTGGAACTGGAGCAAGGGAAATGACGGGGGAGAGAAGCACAGGGGAGCAACACTATGTGGCCCCGGGAATGGGCAGAAGCCCTTGGCCCTGAAGCAGAGCGTTCTGTGCCCTCCTAATACAGAGACCACAGTGGATGGTCAGTGGGCCCCGACAGAAGCTCCAGGTATTTGGGGTTGGTCCCTGGGAGTGAGGAGAGTGCGCCATAGCAGCCTGCTGTACAGGAGTACAGGGAGCTGGGCTGTGTGCTCATGCTAAACCTCCCTGACTGAGTCTATACCTTGTGAACATCTACGCTTGTCCATGCCTGGGTATTACTGGCACCTGCTTTCCCTGTTGCTGCCATGAGAAGCTGCCACACACTATGGCTTTAAACAAAGTCCATCTGGTCTGTCATAGTCATGGAGGCCAGAAGTCTAGAATGTGTCTTGTTTGCTTACATCAGCTGTCCCCTGCATTGCATCCCCTGTGGAGATTCTCCCCAATGGAGAATCATCTCCCAAGGGACAATCCAGGTCCTGTGTTTCCCTGCTCTTAGGAGTGGTCCCTGGGGCCTCTTTCTCCTGTGAGGTCACTTCTCTCTGTGACCCTCCTGCCTCCTCACTTTTCTTACAAGGACCTTGTGATTGCACTGGGCCCATGCAGAAAGTCCAGGATAATCTTCCCATGTTAAAATCCTTCCCTTAGTCTTGTTTGCAAAGTCCTCTTTGTCATGCAAGGTAGCGTATGCACAAGTTTCAGGTGCAAGGATGTGGACATGCAAGGGAGTTTTAGAAAGTTTGTAGAAGAGAATCAAGATGGTGGAATAGGGTAAGGACGTGTTTAAACAGACAGAGAAATCGTTAGTCAGGGTGAAGCAGAGAGGGCACATTTCAAGAAATAAGAGAGGACAGGTCAATGGCAGAGGGGCACCTGGAGACTGACAGACACAGGAAAGCAGTGGAGACAGCAGTGTGGTGTTACTGTGACCAGGTACCCCAGGGGCAGTCAGCGAGTGGGGAACTTGGCTCCACCAGCAGCCAAGTGGTAAGGGGAGTTCACCAGGAACTCAGGAGGTGAATCTGGAAAAGAACAGGCAGTTCTACTTATCTGTTTGATTTGACCAGGAGCAGAGAGAGCAGCAGCAGATCCCAAATAGGTGGTGCAGGAATAGGGTGGAATTCACAGCCCCAGACCCCACCAGAGCCACATCAGGTGCCATTTTGTGCAGGGAGGCAAAGGATAGTGGACAGGCCTGAGCATGCACTGAACTTGGAGCAAACTCATTTCTATCTCAGTGCATTGCACTGATGTGGCAGACTACAGGATGCACCCAAAATAGGCCCAGGTAGCTCCCAGATCTAATGGCAAGAAGGATTAAGGGCAGGCCTGGTTAGGCTGTGACACCTGCTGGCATTAGTATGGGCTGCAGGGTGGAGTCAGTTGGAATGAGTTGGGCCTCAATGCCCAATTATATGTACAAGAGCTGAATGGGAAGTGGGTGTCCTGTAGTCTGCTCTCAGCAGTCATGATGGTGGCAGCACCTAGCTGTCTAACAGCCGGTGCTCTGGAGCCAAGGTGAGAACTATCCAGCTGGGACCAGTGAGGACATGGCTGGCATCTCCCTCTCTAACTCCTCCATCAGCGTCTGTTCCACAGTCACAGCTCATGGGAAAGCTTCCCACCTCTGGCACCTTTTGAAAGGACAATTCACCTGGTGCTTGATCCTCTGTGCACACCCCCAAGAGACTGGCGTCGCTAGTTCTGCTCTACTGAGTCTCGAGTTTGGCTCTTCAATGGAACTTGAAAAGATAACATGCGTCCGCTCCTGCTCTCTCTTCCTTTCCAACCCCTTCAAATCAGTCCTTGTGTGAGTCACCAACACACCCACGGACATTTGCGTTCTGTTAGGTCTTGTTGGAAATTTCAGTGCCTTTTCCATTGAAAGAGACCTTCACTATCATGGCAAGGAATCCCTGAAATTGTGCTATGCTCCAGCGACATTATGTGTTTTGCAAGTTTGCTGGCTCACTGAGACCCGCTCATCCCTTCTGAACCCTCACTTGGCCATTTCCAGTGATGTGACTTGGGGGCTTAGAAGGCCTCTCGCATTTCAGCTCCAGGGATATCAAGGGGAAGTGTTCTAAGGGGGGGCCTCTCCAAGAGCCATGCCCACTGCCATCTTGCTTGCCTGGAACTCCAGAGTGACAGGCCTTCCACTCCTCTTGGCAGCTTTAGCCAATGGGCTGGAAGCAGGAAGCTGCTGAAGAACCTGGCCATGGAAGTGTCCCTTCTACAGTAACAGGCACTAAGGCAGAGCTCTCCTCTCTCTTCTTCCTGCTTGGCACACTGACCCCTAAGAATGTAGTGCCTGAGCCTGTCAGGACCAGGTCACCATGGAGATGCTCACCTCATGTCCTGGCTACTAGTCACCCAGGAACCCTCACCTCTTTATTAGGAGAGAAGATGTAATGGCTCCATGGGTTAGTTCTCTGTCAGATGAGTTTCACTTTAAGCATTCTTTGCATTGCTGTCCCAGGGAGGTTTGTGTAAAGATTAACTTGAAATAGGGAAAGCCAAATGCCTGATACAAAGCTATCATTCCATAAATGATCACCCATAACTATTATTAATACCTAGGGAAAATAAAGAGCAACTACTGTTTGCTTTTTGGCTTTCTATTATTAATATCACCACCTTGCCTTATGCTTGTCCTGGGAGATGAGGTAACGTCTCATAGGCAGCTGTATTTGATGAGAGGTTAATATTCTTATTTGGGGTCTAATTAAAGGAGCTCCTTAAGGATAGGAGATGCCTTTCACTCAGCCTGTAGAACACTCGGTGCCTCACACGCAGACTATTCCTAGAAGGTGTTCTTGGTGGGTGAGTGGAAGGACAGATCAGTGGACGGGAGGCACAGATGAACAGATGAACTCTCCACAGTTTTTGCAGAATGTCTTCTTACACAGTATCAGCCTCTTGTTCTGCAACACACACACACACACACACACACACACACACACACACACACACTGAAAAGCAAATCCAGACTTTTGTGGGAATCTGGCACTTATAAACCTAAAACCCTAACCAATAGTGTTTTATAGTCTATAGCCAGGAGCAAGGTTTCTAATTGGGCTAAGAATGCAATACAGTGTTCTCCCAGCCTAACATGAGCCAACTTGCCTATTGCTTTGGTGAAATGTTGAAGATACTGTGAGGTTTTTATTTAATGGGACTCCTTCTTTCCAAGATGACGACTTGCACAGGGAAATTTTAAGTTGTTTATTGCAAATAAAAGTGATTTAAAATTTTTTTATCCTCTCATAATAGTAATAATAATAAACTATTTCCAACTCCTAACTTCAGTTGAGGTTTTTCCTAGACAAGATCATCAGATTGGTGAGTGACCTGTGTTACTTTCTCGTTTACAAAGCAGATTGTTGCGTTCGGTAGTCAATTTAGAAGTAAGGGTTGAGAACCAGTGCACGATCACCATGCTTCAGCACTGTGGATCTATCAGCCCAGGAAACATCACTCGTTCTTCTTTTGTCTAGCTGGATAGCCCTCATCTATGCAAATGTGTGTGCACACTTTCTGTCAAGGTTTCTTCCTTAGGCATGGAAATGTCATAGGTCAAGGCCAGGAGGACTCTTCTCATCATCTACATGTGATCAGCCTCAATGGTCAACATTCATTCTATCTATCCCATTTTCATCCTCCCTCTGGGTTAGGAGTTTCTGCTAATCAAAGACTGGACATTATGTGTAACATGTGTGGTTTGGAAATGGCCAGTCCAGGTCTGAGGTGGCAGTTCTGCAGTGCCACTCAAGGACATTCATTCCTGTTTCATTGACCAGAAGTTAGTCACATGGGAAAGCTGGCTGTAAAGAAGGCTGGCAGATACCTTCTGTTTGCTAGACAGGTTGCCCATGCCTACCATGGAGCAAGTCATGGAGGATGGATGCTGAGTACAAGTAGTCAGTGTATGCTTGCCTCATCTTGATGCGGCTCGCCCTTTTATACATCCAAGACCCATCAAAGCTATGATCTCTGTTGGGTTCGGGTTTTCCTTTGCTTTTAATGCTCATTGTGTCATCTCCATGGGGGTTGGCTTTTGGGGCACTGTTCATGATGCAAAGCAACCAGACAAACAGCACTGCACAGTCCAACTAGACTGCACTCTCACCTTGAACAAGAACCCCCCCGCCTCCAGGGTAGGCAACACCATCAATGACACCAATGCAGGAAGCTACACCCTGAAAATCCAGCCTTTGCTGTCCTTACCTAATTCTTCCTCCTCAATCTTTATGTGGTAACTATCACTTTTAACTCCCTCTTCATAGATGAGGAAAGCAAGGATCAGAGAGGTTAAAGTAAATAGCCCACAGTCACAGAGCTGTGAGTTGGGATTTAAACTTTGATGTCATTTTTGTTTAAAAAAGATTTATTCATTTCTAAGATTTATTTATTTGACAAGTGAGGCTACAAAGAGAGAGAGAGATCTTCCAATTGTTGATTTACTCCCCAGATGACCACAATAGTCAGAGGGTTAGCCTGGGGGTAAAACCAGGAGCCAGGAGCATCTTCTGGATCTCCCACATGAAGGTAGGGACCTAACGACTTGAACCACCTTCTGCTGCTTTCCTAGGCACATTAACATGGAGCTGGATCAGAAATGGAACACCCAGGACATGAACCGGCACCCATATATGATGCTGGCATTGCAGTCAGAGGCTTTACCTGCAATGCTAGCACTGGGCTAGAGTTTTATTTATTTTTTAAATTAATTTTGATTACATTTCATTTTGTGACAGTTTCATAGGCTCTGGGATTCCCCCAACCTCTCCCCATGCCCTCCCCACATGGTGGACTCCTCCACCTTGTTGCAATATTACAGTTCAAATCCAGTCAAGATTCTTTCATTGCAGGCATATACCAAACATAGAGTCCGGCATCTTATTGTCCAGATACATTCAACAGTTTCTTGGGGAGACCATCTCTGGTCTGAAGGCTGAGCTGGCAGAATATCATCCCGATCAATTGAAAGCCCCAACACAACATCAAAAACAATTTACAACATTATGGAATTAATTGACATGGTATTGAGTAACCAATATGTTAAGAATGCAAGTTCTTAACCACATCCTGTGACTACTTTGACATTTCAATTTTAGTTTATACACAGAACCAGCTGCTGTACACCTTAAAATGGCTATAGGGTACTATTCAGCTGTCTCGTGTCTATTTTCATTTTAGTATTTAGCAGTTTATAGTGTTGAAGCATAATTTTTACTGAACTTGGCAGATTTTAGGGTAGTCCAAACTGGCGTATAACTCTAACAAGGCATATATCAACAGTTGAGGTGCAGAACAGTTTTAGGAGGGGAGTGCAGAGAAATCTCCAATGCTCATGCCTGCCTGTTTCCAGTCTGGATCCAAATTTTCCTTGTTGTTCTCTGTCTATCTATTCTAATTTTTAAATTTTATTTTATGTATTATTTTTGGGAGGTCCGGAGCGACCCTGATGGTCCTTGCAGGAGAGGGTGGGGTTCCAAAGTTGGAGCTAAGTAAGGACCAGAGAAAGCTCCTCTCCCGAGTCCCGAAGGACGTTTACTGTTCTGTTTCTACGGATTGCTCAGGGCTCCTGGCTGTTGTTCCGATGACCCTGGATCCTGCGAGGAAGGATTTGGGCTTCTTCCATCCCATGTGGTAGATCCAAATGGGAGTGGATGACCTCAGAGTTCTCGACCTCTGAAGGCAGTCCAATTCCCCGTGGTCTTCTTGGCAGTTGGGATGTAGTCCTTGGTGCCCGTACTGATAGTCCTTGGTGAGGATCTGGGAGTCTCCAGGGTTGGGATACAAGCCTTCTGCTGTCCTCTTGTAGAGGTTTGTTTTTACTACAGTGTTCATTTTACTAAATTTCATGCTGTCTCCATGAGGCTAGGCCCCCACTGAGTCTACCAAGTCACAGCTATCCCAGCCTGGTTGTGATTGTGATTACCAAATTCAGAAGTAGCTCTTTTTGGTGAGGTGGAAGCAGCAGTAGTGGCAGAAAGTGTGTCCTTGGCTGTACCTGTCCTTCCCCTCCCATTGTAGGATTTGCGAAAGGAGCAGAGGGGCATGGCAGAAGCTGAGCTGGAGCCCACATCTCGGCTGCCTCCAGGACCATGACTCTCACTGGGATCCTCTCTGCCAGGAACGCCAATGTCTTTTTTGGTCCAAGACCCAGCTTGCATGCTGCACCACTCCCCTTTAGTCTCCTCTGGTGAGTGTCTTCCTAGTCTTCCACACCCCCCTTAGCACTTTGGTAGAGCACAGCTCAGCTTTGTCTGTGGACCTCTCAAGTAGCACGTGCAGGACATTTTCTCATGATCAGTATTTTTAGTAGCAGTGCCATCCCAGGGATGTGTCTGTCAGCCTTGCATGGAGGCTACACCATACCAGTGCAGCTCGCTGCTGGAGGCTGTCGACCCTGGGTACTTGGTTCAGATGGTCCCTGCTGAGCTTTTACGCTGTGAGGTGGTTATTTTTCCCTTTGTCTTTAAGAAGTGTGAGGCTGTTCAAAGAGTGTTCCTTCAACCCTCTGCCCATCAGTTTCAGCATCTGTTGTGCATCTCACCTGTGAGTCTGCAGGCTATGTTATATGTCCCCCATAAATCATCTACTAATTATAATCCACCTCTAAGAAAGATGTAGCCCTCCTCTCATTTTTTAGCATTTTTTTAAAATTAATTACATTGCATTATGTGACACAGTTTCATAGGCTCTGGGATTTTTTTTACATTAGTTTGAAGTCATGAGTACTTGTTCTACAGATAATCAACCAGAAACATTACTTATCTTACCACTGAAATTGTTCCACCTCCTGTCACTGGGGGGAGCACTTTCAGCTTAGTTGCAGTTTGGGTTTGGATACGTCTTGTCGCAGCAAAAGTTCCTGTGTTGGAAAGTTGATCCCCAAGGTAATGGATGGTATTGAGGCAGAGGACTCTTTAGAAGCCGGAGCCTCATGGGAAATGAGTAGGTCGTGGAGGCATCACCCCTAGAAGGGATCCATGCCTGTCTGAAGTGTGACTGGATTGGTTCTTGGAAGCTCCAGTAGTCACAGAGTGAGGCCACTCCATGTGCTTGATCCCTTCTGTATGTAGCTGAACCACTTCCAGCGTCTCCACTATGTAGTGGCGTCACAAGACCGGGCACTAGGTGGTCTGAGCATCCCAAACACAAAATCATGAACCAAATGAAGCTTCTACTTTACAGGTTACTCAGGTATCCCCAGAATCCCTCAGGGAGTAGGATCCTAGCATCACATAATGGACTGTGCACCCTACCCCATTTTGTACCGTCTGATGTGCCAACCTTGGTAGCTGTTTGAGATCTGGCCAGAGCTGGTTCTCTCGACCTACCATGAGGGCTGGAGCCTTGCACTGTACCAGGTGTCTACACCAGGCAGGATGTCTCATATTCCTGCGCTCTATTTTGCTGGCCATAAAATGATAGGTCTGGATTTGATGACCTTTAAGACCCTATCCTGCTTTGAAATCCGTACACGCTTCAAATTTCTTTCCAGAAGTTCCCTACTAGGGTGGCCAGGTCAGCTTCAGTCTCATTGATGGATCTCTTGTGCCACCTAGAGGCTGCCTCAGAGGCCGCTTTCTGTGTAAAATGCTGCCAACTCAATTGGAGCAGAACAAAGTCAAAGTGTGGCCAGCCCTTTCTTGGCAGGAGGGAGACCAACTGCCAGACCCGATCTGGGAAGAGAGCAGGCTTAGCTCACATCCCAGGAAGAAGTGCTGTGTGAGCACACACCAAAGGCCTTGGTGAGGGTGCCATGTGGATACAAAGCCAGGTTCTTGGAGTCAAGTAAGATGACCCAGAGTTGTGCTCGGGTTTCTGACTGCATGCTTATCTTTCACACGCCAGAACTTCATGCTTTCAGCTGTTCCCCGCACTCGCATTCCGTAAGCGTGCATGAAGCAAGAGAGCCAGGAGGACTTTTTGGGTCTCAGGTCGACCTGGAGCAGCCCTTCATCTAGGAGAGATCCTGGTAGGATTCCTGGCCCTGACAGTCCCTTCTGCAGCCAGTTCTACCCTCAGAGTTGGAATCCTCTGAGCTGCAATGCATTTGTGGAACGTTGCATTGATGCCCAAATAACAGCTTGTCACCCAGTTCCTCATCACCACCGCTCCTGGTGCTGCTGTCGACCGGGGAAGGAAGTCCCATGTCTTTTACTTCCTTTGTCTATGTCCTGGTGAAACAAGAGCAGTCAGTGAGATTAATGCCCATGGGACAGACCAGAAAAATCAGGTTTAAAAACTAGGTGAGGTGACTCTTAGGTATGCAAACAGGGAGTGGTAAAGGTACAATAAAGGGAGGGAGATCTGGGAATGTGCTTTTACAGTCTCAATGGGGAGCTATCGGGTCATTAGTTTTCTGCTGCAAATGCCACTGAAAACCATTTATTACCTGTGCATTAATGGTAGTGTAGGTTTTGTTCTTGCCAAGTAGACAGTGTAGTGAGTAAATAGGAGAGGCCCTGGGCTGGGAACCAGGGACCATGTACTCTTGTTTGACAATGCTACTGCCAAGCTAGGTGCCTTGGAGTCGTCACACTGACCCCTCCTGGCGTTCCTTCCTTCCCAGAAGCCCATGTACAGGGGATCTTCAAAAAGTTCATGGAAAATTGTATTCTACAGAAACAATGTGTGCATTTAAAAGAATTTTTTTTTTTTGCACCAGAATGAACCATCTTTCAATTCTTGTTTTTCCTTCATAATGATTTCCTCATATACAAGGAAAAGGCATTTCTGATTTTGGCTGTTTAGTTTTTACTTTGGATCTAACCACATAAAATGATTAAGCAGGGGTATATCTGTCAAATAAGCAAGCATTCACCTGGCAAGTCCAGATTGTTGGGGGTTTGTTTATTGCTGTCTTGATTTTTAGTCCCTTTGTTCCTTCCTCCCCTCCCCCAAATCTTTTTGTCCTGAGGCTCTGTGGAGGAGGAATTGATTAGCCATGTCTGTCCAGGGGTTGCCTCTATGACAGCCTCAGAACTGGACTGTCTCAGCAAAGGAAACCAGGCCAGGTGCAAAGGCTCAGAGCTGCCCAGAAGAACAGCAGGGATGGAAATCCAGGCCTCTTCCTCAAACACAGCTGTCTCCAGCTTGACTGTTCCCCTCTCTGTGTGGTACAATGGCAGCTGGACACCCAGGAGATGCTCTCTGAAGATTCCAGTGAGACAATGACAGCAGGCTCTTAGCTAGCCCTCTTGGCTATCATGTCTACTCACCGATGAACTTCTCCCTTTCTGAACAATAGAACACCTTTGCACCTGCCAGGAGACTGAGCAAGCAACGTCAAAAAATGCAACACATGCTCATGCCCCACTGGTCAGATTTCTAAGACATGTCCTGCTGAACTGACAGGTGGCAACAATAGCAGAATGGGGGTGAGGGGAAACCCCAGGCTTCAGGTGAGCGTAAGCTGGGGGGACAGGACACAGAATGAGCCTTGATAGGGTCTGGCCCGGCCATTGGCAAAGCCACTTTACCAGCGAGGCCAGCCAGGGGCTGGGGTGTGGGGGAACTCCCGGCCAGGTGGAGCCGCTGTTCTGTGAAAGCACATTCTATGCCCGCAGGCTGGCAATAAGCACCCGGCCTGGCAGCTGCCCCTGACCAGGCACCGTGGCCCTTGAAGCTTTCTCATGGGCACCTAGAACTTCTGCCCAAGTGAGCTGCTGGATGCCTGAGCTGTGTGTTCCTGCCAAGTAGCCTGCCCCAGGCAGGCCATCTATATTCCTGTCCTTCACCTGGGGGCTGTGCAGCTGCCCTGAGTATGGGCAGCTGGGAGGGTGTTGGGAGAGTCTGTTCAGAAGAAAGGGGTCTGGAGCCTGCATGCTCATTTTGGTTTCCAGTGAAAAAAATGCACCCTTCGTAGAAGGGCCCAGGGGGAACAAGAGACATGGAACACACACTGCCAGGGTCCTCCCTTGAGCCATGTTGGTTGCACACCTGCCACACCACAAGGAAGTCCTAGGCCTGTTTTTGACTTGGTGAGGGGGCATCCTCCACCAGTATATGCCTGCCTTCCCCTGCAGGTCTTTCAGGAGTGAAGAACGACATGCCCTGGCTCAGAGCAGTCAGGTGTGGAGCTCTGGATCCCAGGGCTTTGCTAGCACATGGAGCCATCTGCCATGCAGTCAGTGGCTCAGGGAATGACTCCCCCACTCTCTTATAGTCCTTGCTCCAGCCATGAGGATCCTGTGCAGGATCCATCCTACCCTGACCCAACTAAGTCAGAGCTTTCGAAAGTCCTGCCTTGAATGCATCAAGTCACTCCTATGATAAAAGGAACCCAATTGGTATTCACACTCCCAGACACTATGCCTTTCTCCCATAAGATTGTGATTTTCTTTGTTCCTGTCACCATATGTTCCTCTAATCAGGAAACTCCAAGAGGCTGAAAGTCTGCAAAATATGGGTTGTGTTTATGTCCACACCATGAGCGTGATGGGCATCCTGAGAGACACCCACTGTGAAGAGTGAACTTACTGTAAACCAACCTATACTCAGGGGCCATGTCTCTGCTGCCAATGACTCCATGGAGGATCCTGTGGGAGAGCAGGGGATGGGTTTGAGATTCTTGACTCACCTGCTTCATGACACAAAAGTCTGTGGTCAGACGCATCATGCATTTCTCTGCATTTTATTTTTTAAAAAAAGCAGGGACTGTTCTTTTGCACAAATACAGTCCCTCCCTGGCACAGCAGGAAGGTTCTCAGTGCAGAGCAAGGTGGTTGCATTCAGCAAGAGAATCTTTAGCTTCTGCTATGCTGCCGGCTCAGGGATTCCAGGAAGACCCCAAGAAACCTTTAGAAATGAGAAAAAGGAGTCCACTGTGACACAGGTGCATGTAAGGCATCTGCAGCACAGGGTGCAGGCGTTTCCTGCCCCGGTACAGAGGTGAAGTGGAAGGGGCAAGAAAGCCTCCCAACAGCTGGAGTTGTTTGGAAAGGAATGCTCACCCCAGAGCACTTACGTAGATGCTTAGATCTGCTTGCCAGGCTTCCGGGCCAGTGGTCACGGTCATCTGCCTGTGCAGTGATGGGCTGAGTTCTCCAGGCCCCCAGGAGACTGGAAGGACAATAGGCCATCGCTGTCCTAGTTTTGCATTGGCCGGAGCTCTATTTGCACAGATGAGAGTACAGACACTTGGAAGGCTTGACCGCTCCTTTTGGACCACAGCCCTGCCCAAGAAACCCCAAAGAGAGGTTTTCTCCAACTGAAGCTAAGATTATCTACGAAACATTCAAAGTAGGGGGTTGGGGAAGGATGGCGGGGAGGAGAAAGGCAAAGGGAAACAACCTAGCCATGTCCAGAAACCTGAATGCTGCCCAAGAAAGCCAGCCAGGGAGGCCATGAACTTGTGATTTTATCTTGGGATGGTGAAGGAAAAACATTTCCGCAGCTGATGTCTTGGATGACCCTGACACATCATCATGACAGTTCGGAGTCTCTCTATCCCCAAATCCATGATTTGGGAGATTAAAACTCTTACTCACTGCCTGCACTCAAAACCTTAGCCAGCAGTTACTTTCCTGGTTATCCTGTATATCACAAATGTTAACTTGGAAACAATATCTGCAATACAAACGAAAACTCATTGCTCATAACCAAAGGCCAGTTCAACTTCATATTGCCTATTTCATTGCTCACCAGGGATCCAGAGAGATAAGATTCTCACGGGAGTTAGTACAACGCAATTCGGTCCTTCAGAATTCATATAGCAAGCCTTCATTTTTTTTTTTGCCATTTGTTATTTTACTTCTATTTATTTTTTTAAAAATATTTATTTTTATTGGAAAGGCAGATATACAGAGAGGAGGAAAGACAGAGAAGAAGATCTTCCATCTGATGGTTCACTCCCCAAGCGGCCACAACAGCTGGAGCTGAGCCAATCCAAAGCCAGGAGCCAGGAGCCCTTCCAGGTCTCCCATGCGAGTGCAGGGTCCCAAGGCTTTGGGCCATCCTCGACTGCTTTCCCAGGCCACAGTCAGGGAGCTGGATGGGAAGCAGGGCCGCCGGGATTAGAACTGGCATCCATATGGGATCCCGGCGCGTGCAAGGCAAGGACCTTAACCCCTACACTATCACGCCGGGCCCAATTCTATTTATTTTTAACTCTTGCTCAAGTTCTCTGATCTAGTCAGGCTTTGGGACACCAACACACCTGTTCATTACAGCTTCAGCAAGTACTTGGATTCCAAAAGCCTTGCATTTTTGGAAAAGTTCCATGCCCTTCAGTTATACCTTTGAGACCATCTCCACTGGTGGGCCTGGATGTGATACTGTGTGCTTCAGTCCCTGTGGCTCAGGCCCCTCGAGGCACAGGATCCCCTGGAGTGTGCAAGCCCAGGGGGTCGTGGAGAAGCAGGGTCGCAGTGTCCAGTGCTCACTGAGCCTCAGTTCCTCTGGTTCCTGCCAGACACCAGCGGGACAGAGGCAGCTGTCAACTGCAACTACTGCATCTCTATCCATCAGGTGCGACCCCAGCAAGGTGTGTGTGGGTGGGGGCTGTGATATGGGAAACACAGCCCACTACACCTTGTGGTAACCAGTTAAAGCAAGGAAGAAAACTCCCTTTTGCTTCTACTTACTGAAAATCATGAGACAAGCTACTAGTTGCCATTAAAAAATAATTGCCAAGTTTAAATGCAACGAACTTTCCATTACTACCAGTTAATTTTAAGATTGTTTTTGTCCTTGAGAAAACTGTGCTACCCTATCCTAGAGTCAGAGCAGGAGGAAGAAGGCGTGAAACCTGAGGGGCCCAGAAGCTTCTTCTTTTTTTTATTCCCCACAAAAAAACTGCTGAACCATGGATTCTCTGGGGCCTTGAGTGGTGGCTGCTACGAACTTCAGGATGGTAGGATAGGCTGGGCATGGCTCAGGGCCCTCAGACACTGTGCTGGTGGGGCTGAAGTTCAAGGCCTGTCTTTGATAGACACTTGCTCCTGCGACTGAGGTGCGACTTCCAGCTGTGCCACTGCTTGGAATCACAATGTGTCCAGGACACACCTGTGTTTGATACATACTTACTTGCTGCCTCCTGGATGCCAGACATATTTCTTAGCACCAAAAATCCAGCAGTAACCACAATCCAGTTGCTGTTATGTTAGGGGCAGATGATTTCATGGGAGAGGATGGGCAATAAAGGTCCGAACACAGGAATCTATAACAGGTGCCTTGGAAAGCCTAAAAGTGGATGTGAACTGCTCAGGCCAGATGGGTATGAGGAGCAGGAGCGAGCTGTGGAGTAGCCTGGGGCAAAGCATCAGAAGGAGGAATTTGGTCAAGACAATGGGGTACTCCAGAACCCAGTTGCACTTGTTGTGCCTTGAGCCCCCTTGTGTGATTCTGACAAACATAGTTGCCTAGGATTGTTACCCAACATATTCTCTCATTTTGCAGATGATGGAGCAAGACTTGCCTCCGAAGACATCATAAGGCAGTGGCAGGGCAGGGCTTACATCTGAGTAATGCATCCCAGCTGGAGTCTGTGCCTGTACAGAGGACAGAAGGTGTTTGAAGCTGGGTTTCTGATTGGAGACTTGGACTTGTGAGAACCCTCCTTTTGGCCTTTGTTTATTCACTTATTGGAAAGCGCTGGCCACACAAAGCTGTTATGTGGGAGCTTGCAGCTTCTCTGCTTTATGTGGTCACTATCAACAATGCTCACAAATGCCAGTTAAGACTTCAGCTTTATTTCATAATTGTCTGGGGGTGGGAGGGAGATGCCACAAACATTGCAGAGCTGTTTCAAGAACCTGGGTTCTGGGCTTGACACAGGATAGCTTGCCCCACTTGTAGGCTGGCCCTGGTGGTGAGTGCTTAATCCAGCACACCTATGTGGGCACAGCCTGGCATAGTGGAGGGAACAGTCAGCTTCCACTGTCACAGAGTCAGAGAAAAACCAAGTTGCATGATCCCACATTAGCAGGTCAATGCCCCATCTTTTCAATGGACAGTGGGAAACACGTGCCCTTCTCAGAGCCCCAGCCGCATTTTCTGGATATGGACCCTGGCTGGTGGCTGCCAGACAGCAGTTTGGCTCACTGTGGACTGTCCTCTGATGGCCTCCAGGAAGCAAAGCAAGGTCACCAAAGGACAGGCCAACAGGTAGAAGCAGCTCTCAGTGCACTCTGAATGAAGATCAGTGGGAGCCACCTCACAAACACACACTGAACCCTGTTCATTGCAGAGCTAGGCACAGCAGCTGAAATACAAAAGCCATCTCAGCATGGGCAGGTGAAGAAATTGTTCCATGCACCACCCCCCCCCCCCCCGACACACACACATCAGAATATAATTTAGCCTTTAAAATAGTTATGGCCATTTGCCACAGTATGGACAAAGAACCTGGAGGATTTTATGCTAAGTGAAATAAACTAAATGAAGAAATAAAAGATACTATATAAAAATACTATTTAATCTTGCTTGCATGTAGAACCTAAAGAAAAAACTGAGGGGATAGCATTGGGGCAGAGTGGGTAAAGTTGATGTTTGGGACACTGACATCCCACATTAGAATACTAATTTGAGTCCCAGCTGCTGCACTTCTGATCCAGCGTCCTGTCAATGTGCTGGGGAGGGCAGTGGAGAATGACCCATGTATCTGGGTCACTGCAGCCCATGTGGGATACCCAGATGAAATCCCAGACTCCTGGTTTGGCCTGGCCCACTCTTGACTGTTGCAGCTATTTAGGAAATGAACTAGTACATGGAAGAACTCTATTTTTCTCTGTCTCCTCCTCTCTCTCTCTATCTCTTTGCCTTTCAAATAAGTAAATACATCTTTGTAAATAAATAAATAAAGTTGAATAAATAGAGGGTTTGTATGAGACATGGACAGTAAATCAAAGGTACACACCTACAGCCATGTAGGCTGAAGACTGATAGGCTAGAGAGAAAAAGTGTGGTTTGGAATGACTGTGCTGGCGCTGTCTATTGCCAATTTGCTGTGAGATAGATTTTAGGTATTGGTGCCATTGGTGCCAGCTAGGAAAAGTAGAAAAGGTGATGCCATGCTAATTTCCTTCCCTGTGATAATTGTTACACTGTGCATGTTAAAACATCCCCTTGTGTCCTTGAAGTCTATATATAAAAATATAAATTTTAAAATATGACACCTGGATGAAAAGCAAAAACAATCCAAGATACTAATGTTTCCATCATTAGTATGGATGCAACACAGACCTCTTTGAGTTTAGAAAGTGGCTCTGCCACTTCTTCACTGTGTGATGTTAGGAGATTTAATTGCACTCTCTACGTCTTCATTTCACCTCTGTAAAATGAGGATAATAATACCAACACACACCCCAAGGTTACTGGGAGGTTTAAGGAACAAATGTATGCACACACAGCATTTAGACCAAAGTCAGAGGGATGAAGCAACATTTAAGTGTTGGCTATTATTATAAGGGAAGGGCCACATAAATGCTGATGCTTGATATTTGCTTATTTAGAAAGAAAGGAGGGAGAAAGAGAAACAAAGGTAAAAAGTAACAACACATACTGCAGTAGCTTACCTGCTGAAAGTGTCCAGTTTGGGACATAAAGATGGAAAAGGCATCCAAAGTGTGCCTGTGAAAGCAGCTCCCAGGCTAAGGTCACATGTGGTTGCTCTTGGCCGGGTGTTGATTACAATGCGGCTGCCCCTGCTCGCCAGGCTCGGAGAATGGAAGGAAAGCTGAGTGCAAGCCGTGCTGTCGTTAATTAATGTCTCAAGGGCTGTAGTAATCAGAAGGCTCCTTAATGTGCCTTTGCCTGCTGATTCTTCAGAGAATGAGTAGTAAGTGTGAATGAGGCACACTTGGACATATTAGAAACAATTCAATGCTGAAGTGCAGGGTGAGGGGGCTGATGGGGATGCGTGGCAGTCTCTAAGCAAGAGAAGGAGCCCACCAGGGTGTCTTCAATCACACTGAGGAGTGATTCCAACTCCACAGGGCCAGGGCTCCCAGTGGCTTTTCTAAATATTATCCTTTGGACCCAGTCCTTGCTCTCTAGGCTACACTGTTTTAATGAAGATACAAGCCATCCATATTTATATTGCTCCCAGTAGGGAGCATGATCCTGCAGGAGAAATTCCAGGGGTCCAGTGCTGGGCTGAGCCTGTTCCAAAGTCAGGCTGCACCGAGGCAGGAGAGGCTTAGAGGGGAAGGGTTTCTCCTTACCTGGGGCCTAGCTGCTGGCCTAGGTGGCAGCAGGGCACTGAGCAGTCTCTATGAATTCTTCAAGGCCACGCACTGTCAGGGTTGCAGGTGTCATCTTTGGCTCTAAAAGCAAGCTGTTTCAGTTGTTGTACAGTCAGTTTCAGAGGGCCCCATCCTTCCTTGGCTGCTCCAGGTAAATTTGAGCTCAGCTTAGAGCAGTGCCTCACACTTGTGGTTGCCACTAGTGGCCCCTGCCAGGCAATGGGCCATGTGGTTTTGCAGACTTTTGTGCCACCTGTTTGTCACAGTTGCTCCACTCATTACCCAAAACAGCTGTGGTATGAGCTGTGCCTCAGACATTCATCCTTCAGTTTCCTCATCCTCCTCTTTGCTCCACTTAGGTCTGTCTCACCTACTCACGTTACCTTCCTCCACGAAAGGGAGGGGCCGGGCCTGTTCCATGTCTTCCCCTAGTAGCCTTGGAAGTGGGTCCAGAGGAGGCAGAGGTGCATCTGGGCAGAGGAGACTAGCAAATACTCGGTGTTCTCCATCCCTTCTCCCCAGGGAAACAAAGCTTAAGGGATTGAACACATTGTTGCCTCAGACCCTCAAATGGGTCCTTAACCCATTTGCTCTTCAGTTCAGCTCCACAGATACCTGGGGAGCACCTGCTATTTGCACCATGCCAGGTCCTGGGAAGACAAAATGAATAAACTGTGTCTTTTCAGAAGCAAGACATGCTTGGAAGGAAATTCCAAATACCTGAGAGTACAGAGGAGGACATGTAGCACAAGCAAGCCTTTCTGGAGGGGCTGAGGGCCAAGACTGGTCTGCAACAGAACAAGGTGATGTGCCCCAAGGGGACAGGAGTACATACTTGGAAAGCTTCTTCAATTGACACAAGAAGAGGGCAGCAGGCCAGTTAGTACAGCCCACAACTTGACCAGGGTGAGTTGGATCTAGACCTCAGAGCTGAGGTGTCCTGGCAGGGTCTGGGAAGATGGGGTGACATCTTACATGCTTGCTCTTCTACCCCAGAGGATGTCTCCTGAGACGCGTAAAGAGCTGAGCATGGAGGTCAGCTGGTCTTTCAAGGAGATGCTGCTCAGCCCTCTGGCAGCTAAATTACTCCCATTAAAAAGAAATTTGCTACCCAGATGACTGATTTTGAGCTACTTGATAAGTTTGTAAGGTAAATGGTGAGGTTTTGTCCATGGTTAGGATGTTAGTTGAAGAGTTCATATCCCATGTTCAGTGCCTAGGTTCAAGTCCCAGCTACACTTCCAAATGCAGCTTCAAGCCTTGCTTCAGGAAGAACTCTCGGAAGTAGCAGGTGATGGACCAGGCACGTGGCTCGCGTGGGAAATCTGGGTTGAGTTCCTGCTCCTGGTTTTGGCTTAGCCCAGTCTTGCTATCTCGGGCATTAGCCTAGTGAATAGTGTGGATCAAAGTTCACACTGTCTCACTCTTTATTTCTCTCTCTGTCTCTCTGCCTCTCAAACTAGTTAACTCAAGTTTTAAAAATATATAGAGTGAATATTTCAGTCTCAACCTTTGTTCCAAGCCTGTAAATAGAACTTGATTTGGTTGAAGTACTTTCTCCTCTACTGAATCATTTCTGTGAACAACAGCTTGTTCTTTTTTTTTTTTTTTAAAGATTTTATTATTATTGAAAAGCTGGAAATACAGACAGGAGGAGAGGCAGAGAGGAAGATCTTCCATCCGATGTTTCACTCCCCAAGTGAGCCGCAACGGGCCGGTACGCGCCGATCCAATGCCGGGAACCTGGAACCTCTTCCAGGTCTCCCACGCGGGTGCAGGGTCCCAAAGCTTTGGGCCGTCCTCGACTGCTTTCCCAGGCCACAGGCAGGGAGCTGGATGGGAAGTGGAGCTGCCGGGACTAGAACCAGCACCCATATGGGATCCCGGGGCTGTCAAGGCAAGGACTTTAGCCGCTAGGCCATGCCGCCAGGCCCACAACAGCTTGTTCTTAACGCCTATGCTTAACCCTTACCATGCACTGTTACAGTCAGAACCATACACTTGTACATTGGAGTTCCTAGTCCTATTTGTACATTTATGGGCCAACAGCACAATATGACAGCCTCTATAAGCTTCCCACAGGCAACAAGCAACATGTTTCAGCACAGAAAAGAATCCTCAATTCCAGGCTCCAGCACACATTTAGTCAAGGCTGAAATTCAAAGGAATGTTACTATGTTTCCTAAAATATCCCTCACTCTTTATGATTTTTTGCTACATTTGAGTGATTTTCCCAATGATTAAATGAAATAAAGAGGGTAACGCAAAAAAAAAAGTTCTTCCTGAAGCAAGGCTTGAGTAATGCTGCCTGTGTTTATTGTCATTAAGCAGGAACAGTTCTGCTAAAGATTCAAGGGGGATGATAGAAATGCATCTCCATGGCTAAAGGAGTCTGGTGACTTTTGATGTTGATTACTTTGGTCTTATTTAGCACGTGCATTGATCTTCCATGTTTTGAGTTTATGTCTTGTTCGCCTCATTAGAGTGCAGAGATTCTGAAAGCAGGCTCTTTGATTTCTACTTTTATATCTGCTATAGAATCTGCTACCATCCCTGGCATGCAACTGAAGATCAATAAATAGATTTAGCAATAGATAGACTAAACTCTAGCAGGGCTCCACCAACAAGTACTGAAGTACTCATCACAATGTCACCCCAACACTGGGCAAGTGACTGTCTCTGCTCCTCAGTCTTGTTTTCCACCCCATCCTTTCTTCCCAGCTCAGGAAAACTGTCAGGTTTAAAGTGAGGTTTCACAGGATGGGGGAAAAAAGTCAAAGGACCATGGACAATGCTGTCTGACGCGGTCATACACCCTAGCTTCTCTTTGTGTCTTTCCCTCACACAGTACAGTGGCCCAGGAAATCTCAGCCTACTTCCCCAGATGGCTTATTGTGCTGAGATGCAATCAACTTCTCAAAGGTCAGGCAAAGCACAAGGAAAAGCAGCCCTTTCTAAGTATCATTGGGCAACAAGTTAGAGCAGGCTGACTTGGCTCCATTCTCTCTTTCAAATAACAAAGCTGTTCAGTCTGGTGAGAGAAATCAATCTGCAATCCCTAGACCATTCCAGCAGTCCAGCCAGTTGCCAACCGGACAGTCCGTTTCAAACAGTCAATTAGTATGAGTACTCCTCATTGCTTTGGGCAGATCCAGGCATCTCTCTCTTGCAAGTTCTCAATGGGCACATTGGCCCGCATGGAAAAGAAAGTTGCTTCACTTTCTGTGGCATTGGTCCACTCCAAGGAATAAAGTTGCTCTCAAAACTTGGCTTATGCTGACTTACCAGCTAAAAAATAATGTAAAGTTAATGAAATCATCTGCTAGGTAAAGCCAAGTGCCCATTTTGCCCCTTTTCAAAGCGTATCAGTCAGCCAGTTTTAGAAGCAAGCTAGAATTTTACTATTAGACAAAGACAGTAATTATTTCAATTAGCAGTTGTATTGAATATAGCTTTATTAAACACAGGTAATGAGGAATAAAGATGTTGAACCCAGGCCAATGAGTCTTCTTCATACTCTAGCCAAGGGAGCAGTAAACAGCGGATTCAGCTGTGGAGCGCTAGGTTTTCCCCCCAAGTGAACTGAGTCACCGTTCATCACTCACTGCCTGATGAGGACACAGCTCAACTCTGCACATGGCACAGACATGAGAGACTAACAATATCTGATCCACACTTGACTGAATGCTACCTTGGTGCAGAGTGACCCATATGGAAAATGGAAAACTCCGAGTCTGTTAAATCAGAGAAACAATAACCTAAAGACACTTTCAGCTCCATTGCAGAAAAACAAAAGGACATTCTACGGATTCAGAGTGTTTTTATTCAGTACCTTATCAGACTGTTCTTTTTATTTCGCATAAAGGTGTTTCTGGAACAGGAGTGAGGGGAGAGAAAGCAAGAGGAAGGGCCTCTGTGTTCTGGAAAGATTTTGACCAAACTGGGCTAGTAGAACAGAATAGACTAAAGCAGCTAAGCCTTTTTTTTTTTCACATTTAGCACATCTGAAGTTTCTGCTTTGATTAGTGCCTCTGTGTTATCTAAAAAGTCTATCACTAAAGTAAAAACTGACAGTACTTCAAGGAGTAATTGGCAAATCAATGATCAGAGTGAGAGTTTTAGCTTGTCTTTCTAAGTAATTGATAGATCAGGCAGTCAAAAAATTTTAGTGAAGTTATGAAGACTTTGAAAAGCATGATTAACAAGCTTCACATAGAAGAATTCTATAGAGCTCTGCCCAGTCACTTCTTACATTTATGAAAGCTGACAATGATGAGAACATAAACCAAATCTCAGCAGGTTTTAAAGAATCAGCATCACAAGACCACATTACAATAAAGTGAAAATTATCATTCTAAATGCTGCTACACTTCAACACTTCTTACTTAAGAATCCATAGAGGCAGGGCAGATGTCGAGGGACAGTGGGTTAAGATGCCATCTGGGATGTCTACTTTTCATATAAGAGTGTCTTGGATTAAGGCCTGCCTCTACTTCCAATCCAGCTCCCTGCTGATACACTCCGGAGCTGTTAGATGATGGCTGAAGTACTTGGGTCCCAGTCACCCATGTGGGAAACCTGGATGGATTATCTGGCTCTTGGATTTGACCTGGCTCAGCCGTGGCTATTGTGGCCAACTGGAGAATGAACCAGGAGATGAAAGTTTTTTTTTTTCCTCTTTCTGCCTTTTAAATGAATAAATAAATACTCTTTAGGAGCTTTCAAGTTGAGAGAAGAGAATGAAGAGTGTCTGCTTACGTGGCACAGGGTTCTACTTGGCTGATGGAAACTTGTTGGAGCCAGATAGAAGTTGCAGTGGCACAACAATGTGAATATAGCAAATGACCCTGGACTGTGTCCTTTACTATAGCTACATTTATGTTATCTGATTTCACATCAATAAAAAAAGTGCTCGTATGTCTGTGTTTAGATCCTAATGTATGAGCACTTGGGTGTGCATGATTTGTGAAACTTTCAAGCTCTACACTTAGAATACAGGCACTTTTGGTGTTACATGTGTACATACTTACATTTTCTATATGATATCTCATAAAGAATAGGATTAGAAAATGCATCATTTATTCACTCAGAGATCAAGAAGAAAGCCCACTGTAAAGTATAAAAACTGAGGACCTGGAATGCCAACTGCATTCAAAGTGTGCAAGAGGCCATGCATTTGTCCAGACCATGGGATCATCAGGTGGGCAGTCAGTGGTGACTGAGATTGGCACAGCTTCTCCAAAGTACAGAAAAACTTGCAGCTGAAAATGTTTTGCTTGGAAAAAATAAAGGCTTAAGATTGAGAAGCTAAGCATCAAATCTAAGAAAAAAGAAAACAACTGACTTCACAAAGAAAGCAGAGAGGAAATCCCAGCCTTGAATTAGAGACACACTTGACAGTTACAATAGGACGCCCAAGAAAGCCAGAAGTGAACTTTTCAAAGAGACTCACCTCTGAAAAGCTTGAAAAAAGGTGAAAATATATTTGTAACATATGCATATTATTATTAATCGATAATACAAGGGATGATAAAGGAGACCACAGAGAGATAACAGAAGCATAAGACATTATACCAACAAATTTTAAAATATGCTGCATTGAATGAACAACTTCATTGGAAAATTCCATTTAAAATACTGAACAAATAGAAAACCTGCATAACAAACAATAAAAATCACTCCCCACAAAATATCATAACCTTAGTTTTATTTGTGAGTACTGTAAGTTTTACTGGTGAGTTCTTCAGGTTATAGTCTTAAATTGTAATCAGTCTGTTAAAAAAGCAGAATTCATGGGGTATAATCATGGAATTTACTAGTTTTGTCTTCTATCCCTTTAAATCTTCCTCTGCTGTTAGCAAGACCCTTGACTTTTATGGCTATGGCTATAGTTGAATAATGGAAGTAGTTATATTTGCTTTTATAAACAAACTCAGACTCAGAAATCCAAATGCCCAGGGTATCATCATTAGCCAGGCTTTCTCTTCACACTACCTCCTCACTGCCCCACCCTAAGGTCTTTTGAGGGTTAACCACCTATCTGAGTGAAGGAAACGGAGTTGGAGTCTTGGCTTGTTCTCTCACCTTCTCAACCACTTCTCTGTACTAGTTGAGTTTCCCTCAGGCAGCAGATAAGTTAAATAACCTGAGTTATCTGAGAAAGAATTTAATGTAAAGAATGATCTACTAAATATAAAGCTGCTAGGACCCAGTGTGATGGTTCACTTGACTAATCCTCCCCCTTTTAAGTGCTGGGATCCCTTATGGACACCAGTTCATGACCTAGCTGTTTCTCTTCCCATCCATTTCCCTGCTTGTGACCTGGGAAAATAATAGAAGGTAAGGCCTTGGGACCCTGCACCTGCATGGGAAACCCCAAAGAAGCTTCTGGCTTCTGGCTTCGGATGGGCTCAGCTCTAACCATTGCTGCCACTTGGGGAGTAAGCCAGTGGATACAAGATGTTTCTGACTCTCTTTCTGTAAAATTGCCTTTCTAACAATAAATAAATAAATAAATCTTACAAAAAAAGATAAAATCTGCTAATAAGGTTACTGAAGAAGTAAGAGGAGCTATCTAAGGTATCATCAATTGATATCAACCACTATCCCCAGCGCTGGGGGAGTAAAAAGGAAGCAATTAGAATCTTGCAAACAAAACAAATAAACAAACATATTGGCAAGGGGTTTTTCAGAGCTGATATCCTGACCCATGATGAACAGGTGATGCTTGAGGAGTAGGCCTAGAGGCTGAGAGACAGACCATGTAGCAACATCTCAGGATGAAGGAGGGGATAGAGTGAGCTGGATCCTGCCAGTTTGGCAGAGAACACAACTGCACCAGATACTGCTATGCTGAGGACTGCCAGCAGAGCATGAAGCTGAGCACTGGGCGAAACATGGGATCTATGGGCAGACAGGAAGTCACCAGCTGGGAACAGCTGCCAAAGTAGAAGCGCAACTTTTGCCCTAGCATCACAGTGTGGGGACTGGGAAGGAAGATTTGGAGCCCAGAGACAATCCCTTCATGGCTGAGTCAGCCCTTATCTGCCCACCACCGTTTCTGACGCTCTCCATGTTTGGGATATGGGGTAGGAGAGCGAGCAGAAAGTCTTGACCTAACCAGTACTGCTCTGAAAGGGCCCTGTCCTCTGTGGATGGGCCAGGTATCTGCAGTGGAATATTTCACTCCTGGGGTGCTTTTATGTGTACTTGGGCACGTATTTCTTACCTAATCCCTGCTGATTTCCTTTGATCTGGATGAATGCACTGTATTGTGGAAGTTGCTTATTCACCACTCCTTAGTGCCAAGGAAAGCAGCATCCACCTCCAGATTTCCCCTATAATGAAACCTGTTTACTGCTCCCAACTGACCCAAGTGTATTTGAGTTAATCTAAGGTGACCCTGTGCCAGTTCTTTTGTGTGTACCTGCCTATACATGAGTCAAGGAGACACTTTCTTTGCCTAGCCAAATTTGGGGACTACAAGCTGACTCAAGCCCAGTAGCACCTTTCTTTTATTCCATTACCAAAGTGATCAGCCACCCCCTATCTTTGCCTCCGGTGTCCTGCAGGGGAGCGCTGGGCGGGGCACTGGACCTGTCATATGCTTGCTGTAGAGGACCATGCCCAAGTTCTCCAAGCCCCGTCACAGGTGGCCTAATTTATACCAGGAGTATTTCCCACAGAAATCCTTGAAGCTCCTTTAAAGTTCACTCTCTCTAGCCATTTGTATGACCGGGAGCATTAAGAATTGTTAGCATCAAGGGAGGGCTTCTTGGATATTTCCTTTAAATGACTATTTTTTTCCTTTTCTTTTAATATTCAACTGATTCTTTATAAGATGTCAAGATAAAATACCAAAAATAGCAGTCTTTCAAACACATACAATGGGTATTCATAGGCAAGAGCAAAGAAAGTGGGACCTCCTTCAAAACAAATAAAATTATCTCCAAATGAATCACTTAAAAATTCCTATGTGTAAGACCTAAAACTATAGAATTCTCAGAAGAAAATGTAGGAGTAAGTTTTGTGACCTTGACTTACACAGCTGTTTCTAATATAGCACGCCAAACACATAAATATATGTGTGTAATACTCCTGAGGTGGGTTTTTAAGATGTCCACAACTCCTATCAGAGTAACTAGATTTCATTCAATGGTTCCAGTTCCTGATTCCAGCTATTCTGTTCATTCAGATCCTGGAAAGTAGTAGCACTGGCTCAACTAACTGTTTCTGCCAGTTACAGGGGAGATATGGATTGCAATAGCAACTCCATGCATCAGCCGTAGTTCATCTTTGACCACCACAAACATCTGGGAAGAAAACAGCAGATTTAAGCTTGCTCTCTCTCTCCCGCTTTGTCTACCTGTGTACATGTGTGTCTGCCTCTCAAATAACTAAATCAATGATCTAGATTATCTAAAGAATAAAGTTCTGTATTAATAAACCAAATAACCCAATTAAAATTAAAATGCATTTAAATTGATATTTTTCTAAATTAATTATAAAAATGACTACAGCTGCTAGAAAAAATATTAAGTCATTAGAGATACTGAAAATTGTCAGCCCAGAATAACTACCCAGCAACGCTTTCCTTTGGTTTTGAAAATGAAATAAAATTTTTTCCACAGTAAAGGAAAGCTCAAAGATATTCACCTCTTCGAGGCTTGCCCTATAAATTATATTTGAAGAAGTTTTGTTGATTAAAAAAAGGAATAGTACCTACCAAATATCCAAAAGAAACAATAAAAGAAGACTAAATCAAACAATGAACAATCATTACTAAAATGACACGACTAAATTACTACCTATCGGTATTAATCCTGCAATGTAAATGGCTTAAACTCATCAATCAAGCATGATAGATTAGCAGACTGGATTAAAAGAATTGTATCTAATTGTTATTTTTAAATGGCTATCTTGACCTAGTCTCTCACTTTGGAAGTTTGTGTCTTTCAAATCTTGGTGCTTTGATTGCAACTTAATTTTGCATCCTGTCAATCCTAGACTCAAATTCTTTCCATTCATGATGAATTAATATAATTATCTTATAGTGAAACAATTCCAAAAAGAACAAATTAGAGTATTTTTAGATTTATTTATTTATTTATTGGATATATATATACACACACACACACACACACACACACACACACACACACACACAGAAAAAGAAGGAGATATAGAAAGATCTACCATCCACTGATTCACTCCCCAAGTGGCTGCAATGGACAAAACTGAGCCAATCTGCAGTCAAGAGCCAGGAGCTTCTTCCAGGTCTCTCACAGGGGAGCAGGGTCCGAAGGCTTTGGGCTATCCTCTGCTGCTTTCTCAGGTTACAAGCAGGGAGCTGGATGGGAAGTTAAGTAACTGGGTAATGAACTGGTGCCCACATGGGATCCTGGTGTGTGCAAGGTGAGGATTCAGCCACTAGACTATCACGCTGGGCCCCTAACTTTTATTTATATACCAAGTTGTAAAAATTCTAAACAAGTTATTTTTTTTTACTAAAAAAATGGCATAAAGGGAAAAATTTCATGTATTTCATATATTTGGTTTTAATAGCATATACTTCTCACCCACCCTCCTTCCTTTCATTCTCTCTTTTCTCCATTTTTATTTTTTAAAATATTTATGAGATTTTGAATTTTCTTCATAACCATAGTTTAATCCTCCACTAAACATGATATTCAGCAAGTGGTAACTAGAAAAAATACACTGTTCCTTAACAATGTCAACAAGAGCCATAAGCAATAATAAAATTTCAAAACCTCATATATGTATTTTTTATACTCTGTATATTACCACAAATCAGGGAAAATGATATTTTCTTTGGACTGGTTCATTTTATTAAACATTATGATTTCCAGTGGGTTGTAAAAGACATGATTTTGTTCCTTTTTATGTCCAAGTAGTCCTCCAATGTGTGTATATGTCAGAATTTCTTGACCCAGTCAACATTTGATGGACATTTGAACATCTGGACATCCGGATTAATTTCATATATTAGCTCTTAGCTTTTATGAGTTGTGTTAATACAAACACTGGGATACAAATGTGGTTTTTTTGTTTTTTTTGTTTTTTTTTTTTGCTGATGGATTTTCATTTTGGTAAATTCTTGGGAGTAGGAATACTGAGTCACCTGGTAGATCCATTTTCGAGGAATCTTCATACTGTCTTCCCTAACAGTTGTACTAGTTTACATTGCCAACAACAGTATATTGGGGTATCTTTTTCCTCACATTCTGGTAACATTTCTTGTTGTATTTTTAAATTTCTGAATGATAGTCATTCTAAGTGGGGTGAAGTAAAACCTCATCATGTTTTTTGTTTGTATTTTCTGATAGCTAGTACTTTGGCCATCTTCTGCTGCTATCCCCAGTGCATTGGTAAGAAGCTGGATCAGAAGTGGAGCAGCAGGTTTTTTAACTGGTCTCTGTATGGGGATGCTGGCACTGCCGGCTGTGGATTTACCCAGTGCAACACAGAGCCAGTCCCAGAACATATTGTTCTTAAGGGTGAAACTTTAAAATAGTCCCTTTAAAACCAGAAACAAGTTAAAGAAGTTCAATATCATCACAGTTTTAAAAGGAAAATATAACATTTAAAGATTTAAAAACTAACTAAATAATAAAAGACTGGCATATAGAGGGTATATAATAGAACAAAACCCATTAAATAAATCAATAAATAAAGGGTATATAAAAAGAAAAGGAAGGGATAAAATAGTCATTATTACTAAATTATATTATTGCCTAAGAATAATATTCAAAGGAATTGAAAGTCAAAATACTAGAACTAAGAAGCATTTAGCAAGATGGTTAGGTATACAAAAACCGATTATATTTCCAAATAGCAATCATAAAAATTATAGTAATATAATGTTTAAAGACACTGTTATAATATATGTATTAAGCTAGAAATAAAATAAAGCCAACACCTTTATAAGGAAAAGAGATTCATTGAAAGCAGTAAAGCAGACCTGAGCTAATGGAGAGATATATTATGTTCACTGGTAGACAGATTCTGATTCAAAAATATACCAAGTCTGCCCAAATACAATGAAATTCTGATCCATATCCCTGTAATTCCTCATGCACCTTGCTGATCTTATTCCAAATTTACCTGGAACTGATTAATACCATCGATTCACAAAATATTATGAAATGTTCTAGTATACACCACATCTCCCTTGCCTCGCAGGAATATGTCTAGTAAAGCTTTTGTACATGAGCCCAGGTGACAAGCTCTGGGTAGCGGTACTTATGTTAACAACAGACTGAACACAACCCAAGTGGGCCAAGTGTACACCAACAATATAATGGATAAGTCAGTTGTCACCTATTCATAAACACCTGTAGCAATGAAAGTAAATCCACTATATAATTAAACTAAGATATAGAATGATGAGAAGAAAATAATACACAAAATATGATATCTTCATTATTTTAGCAAACAAGCATGGAAAGTCATACTTTATTTAGTGACACATGTAAATGTGGCTAAACTATCAACAACAGCAAAGGGATGCTAAAGGCAACCTTTAGGTTATGGATATCTGTCAGGGAGGGGCCATGAGCTGTCTGACTGTCGGGATCTCACAGGCAGGGCTGTCATAAAACACAGGAGGCTAAGACAGCTTTGATTTAAAATAGCAAAGACATTTTTAGCATAGTTATGTCCTAGACACTGCATAAGATATACTTACACTACACGATTATTCATTTTATATCTGAAATTCAAAGTTAGCTTGGCATCCTTTTTCTGTTGTTGTTTATTTTTGCTTAAATTTGGCAGCCCCACTTGGAATGTAAGTGATACTTACACTGTTCTATTTCACTCAGCTGGGTAGTAGATCCATGACTGCTCATTGTCCTACTTTATTTAAAGAAAAAAATTTAAAACAATACTCCTTGTAATTTAATTTTATAAAACCAAAGATACCGCTGCCAAAATTAAAGAAGTAAAAATAAGCAGTAGCTGTGGGTGTGGCTGGGGTATTGGGAGCTGGGCCTCCCTTACCATCCAGGATATGTCAAATTGGTCATAACTTGGATTTCTTTGTGTTGCTTGCCCTCTCTGGGCTCTGGTGATGATAACTCCCCAACTCCACAATGGAATAACTGTTGTTGACATCATCTAGATCAGATATCCTACCATCTACTTGCACAGTGTGTGGAAGTGTGGAGCATTACACAATGTGGGGCTTCAAACTCAAACTTCCAACCTATAGAAGATAGGTTTTTTATTTTATTTTGGTTTGGTTTTTTTGTTTGTTTTTCTGGTATATATTTTTAAAAGATTTTATTTTCATTGGAAAGCCAGATTTACAGAGAGAAGACAAGACAGAGAGGAAGATTTTTCATCCAGAGGTTCACTCCCCAAATGGCCACAACAGCCAGAACTGAGCTGATCCAAAGCCAGGAGCCAGGAGCCAGGAGCATCTGGGTCTCCCTCATGGGTGCAGGGTTCCAAGGCTTCACACCATTGTCTACTGCTTTCCCAGGTCATCAGCAGGGAGCTGAAAGGGAAGTGGAGCAGCCAGGACAGGAACCAGATGGGCCATAGCAGCCACTTGGGGAGTGAACCAGTGGATGAAATATTTTTCTTTTTCTATCACCGTCTCTTTGTAAATCTGACTTTCCAATAAGATAAATAAATGTTTAAAAAAACAAAGAGCACCCCAGGAGGGGTGAGCATATCTATTTTGCCCACTACTGTATTTCTAGTGTTTGATCCAGAGACTGTCACAACAAACGGTTCTCAATAAATGCTGGGGATGAAGTATATGCTCCATTCAGTTTGCTGCATAAAGCAAATAGTAGAGGTAGCATTAAAACTCTTACCAGATTCATTGGAAGGGAGAATTAAAGTCCTATCGAGACACAGATTTTTAAGGTTAAGGCACCATTTATGATACCATCATCCCTAATCCAGTTTGAGTTCCAGCTACTCCACATCCAACCCAGATGTCTGCTCATGTACAT
Organism: Ochotona princeps; assembly: GCF_030435755.1. NCBI lineage: Eukaryota > Metazoa > Chordata > Mammalia > Lagomorpha > Ochotonidae > Ochotona > Ochotona princeps. The sequence goes on from NC_080833.1 coordinate 71,425,198, forward strand.
CTTTGAAGGCAAGTCAGGCACATGGATTCCTGTCACCTGCATGTGAGATCTGAAAGGTATTTTAGACTCCTAGCTCTCTCTGACCTAGCCATGGCTGCTGCTGCCGTTTGTGGAGTGAACCAGTGAAGGGAAGATCTCTATGTTTGAGTAAGTGTTTTCATGTTTGTCTGCCTCAACATAAAGTGTGTATTTATAAAAACCCCAGGCTTAAGCCCATGACTTCAAAGATTGAATTGCAGCCTTAAGTGGTAGATACTATTATTATATTGTTTTACAGATGAGAAAACTCAGAGGAGAGCAAGACATGGTCAGGAGCTTAAGGGGAGAGACAAATAATGTTGTGAGGGTTATGTCATATTTGTATTACACTATTTTAACAGTTTTGTAAAATATCATGGGAATAAAATATGTCACTTGAGATGCTGTCCGTAACCACCTGCAGCTGTGTAACAACATTACCACCCTATCAGTAGCTTAAAACATCAACGACATAATTTCTCACAGTTATCTTGTGTTGGGAGTCCAGACACGTTGAGTTGGACCCTGGGCTTCAGAATCTTTCAAGTTGTGCTCTAAGTATGAGCCAGGACTGGACTCTCACTTTTCAGCTTGTGTGGGGAAGGACAGGCTACCAAGCTCATTTAATTTGTCAATTGCACTCACTTCCCTGTGGGTGGTGAACTGAGGTGTCAACCTCCTCCAGGCCAACAGCTGTTGACTGCCCTTGCTTCCCTGTGTGTTGTATCTCCAACATGGCAGGCAGCTCCTTCACAGCCTGCAAGGAAAGGGTCTCTTGACAAAATGGGCACTGCAGTCTCACGCAGCATGATCCAGAAGGCACATCTTATCACCTTCACACACTGTGTTTGCTGAAATAGTTACAGATGCACACCTCGGAGACAAAGGGTCTGACCAACCAGTCAACTTACAGGCAGTTGTGAACATTAGCCACTGCAGGCTGGCATTGGAAAATACAGGCTGCAAGGGATGGGGGAAGAAAGTCCTAAACCCAGAAATGTTTACCACTTCAGTAGCCGTTCTGTGGCTTTCTCCATTGGGGCAGAGTCGGTTCCCCCAATGAAATAAAAGAAACTGAGAAAAAAAAAAATCAAAGACTTGCCCCAACTGAACCTCACAGTGGCTTCCCTGTCTCAGGGCGAGGGGCGCGGAACAAACAGAAGTCAAGCTTTGATGGAATTCTTTTTATCTGCTCAGTCACTAGAGGCCTTTGGACCTGGTGTTCCTGCACTGTGACTCAGAACAAAGGCACTGAGCAGCGTGGTTCACAAGTTTCTGCTGCTCTGCCTGCAGCAGCCAGCCCCTCCACTGTCCTGACCCGGATCCCATCTGCTCACCGCTTCCCGCTATCTCGAAGGCTGCAATGATCAGAGTTTCCTTTGTGTTGCTTCTATGAAATGTGAGATTTTTGGTGTCCTCAAGTGGTTTTGAAAATAGTAAAAATAGTAGTTTAAATATTAATATTCAAGTTATTAAAGTTGCATATTAAGAAAATGAATTTCTCCTAAAGCTTTTAATGTCAGCATCAATCTTATTATTCACTCTATATTGCATAAACATACACACATATATTTTAAACAATTTTGTCATATTTTTAGAAACTATCCTAAGGACCTTTGAATGTGGGTATATATGAATGCATATAACTATATATATATAAAATACTATATGTACACTGTGAGGCTAGAAAGCCCCTTAAGTTTTCTGAGTTGCACTCTTGCCTGTACAACAGAGATGAAGTCACTCCAAGTTACTTTATTAGATTGTGATAGGCTACAGTTAATGTTTGGTCTGTCCTCAGAGATTCTTCTGTTAGGTTCCCCAGGTCATGGTATAGAGTGATGGCAAGCAACATTCAACAGATAGGCCTGGAGGGATATAATCAGGTCACTGCAAGAAACAATGTAGCTCTCATGGGACCACAGTTCATTCCTGATAGAAGGTTTCTCTAATAGCCGCATTATCCTTACCCCAGCTTGTCCTTAATTTCTTGTCTCACCCCCTGCTTGGCACTTTCCCCATATGCTTCAGCCTCAAGTGGTGGCATCTTTAGTGCAGACTTCTGAATAGAAGCCAACAATATGTTCTTGAACCTCCAGAGCTGTGAGTTACATAAGCCTCTTTATGAAGTACCCATCCTCAGTTATTTTGTTATAGTAATGCAGTGGACTAATATCTGAGGACTTCAAGAAGTGGTGTGCTGTGAAAGCTCCCTACAGTGCCCAGTTTATAAAAAGCACCTGGATACATGATGGAACTGTGGCATGACAGATTAAGCCTCTATCTGTGGTGCTAATATCTTATATGGACACTGTTTCAAGTCCCAACTGCTCTATTTCTGATCTGCCATTGCTAATGTGCCTGGGAAAGCAATGGAGGATGGCCCCAGTTCTTGGACTTCTGTACCTACATAGGAGACCCTGAACAAGCTCTTGGCTCCTAAGTTCAGATCGCCCACTTTTGGTTGTTGTGGCCATTTGGGGGAGTGAACCAATGAGTGGAAAATCTCTCTCTCTTCTCTCTCTCTGTCTCTTCTCTCTGTGCCTCTGTAACTTGGTCTTTCAAATAAAGAAGCCTTTTTTTTTTTTAAAGCACCTGTATTAGGAATCTAGAATCCATGTCTACTAATTACTCAGAAGACTGTCTTGTTCTCATATTCTACTGCTTTGGACTACATGGACACATTTGGCATAAAGAAACACAGTATTGTGCATTTTTAAATGTTAAAATATAATTACATGTTCTTATCACACACATAAACATGGACGTGTTTAGTATTTCACCAATATGACCCCATTGGTATACACACAAGCATATCAAAAGGAACATACTAAATATGTAATTTCTGTATATCAATTAAGAGAAAATTTCAAAAAGTTAATGCAATATGCAATATCTTTTAATCAATTTCCCCCATATCTTTTAAAGCATCTGTATGTATCTTTTTTTAAGATTTATTTACTTTTATTGCAAAGTCAGATACACACAGAGGAGAGACAGAGAGGAAGATCTTCTGTCTGATGATTCACTCCCCAAGTGACCACAATGGCCATTGCTGTGCCGATCTGAAGCCGGGAACCAGGAGCCTCTTCCGGGTCTCCCAGTTGGGTGCAGGGTGCCAAAGCATTGGGCCGTCCTCAATTGCTTTCCCAAGCCACAAGCAGGGAACTGGATGGGAAGTGGAGCTGCCGGAATTAGAACCGGCACCCGTATGGGATCCTGGCACTTTCAAGGTGAGGACTTTAGCCACTAGGCCACCGTGCTGGGTCCTGTATATATCTTTTTTTAAAATTTATTTCATTCTTATTGGAAAGTCAAATACACCGAGAGGGGAGAAAGAGAGGAAGCTCTTCCATCCAATGATTCATTCCCCAAGCGATCTTAATGGCCAGAACTGAGCCAATTCGAAGCCAAGAGCCCAGAGCCTCTTTTGAGTCTCCTATGCAGGTCAGGATTCCAAGGCTTTGGGCCATCCTCAACCGCCTTTCCAGGCCACAAGCAGGGAGCTGGATGGGAAGCAGGGGTGCTGGGACATGAACCTGTGGCCATACGGAATCCCGGCACGTGCAAGGCGAGGACTTTAGCCTCTAGGCTACCAAGCTGAGGCCCCATATGTATCTTTTTCAGGAATATTTCCACTATTAAAAGAGTCCTCCTCATACTTTTCACATCTTTGTTTTTATTTAAAAATAAAATACATACAATATTTATGAGCACTTACCATCTATCAGGTAGTATTCTATGTGAGGTAGCTGTCTGAACAAAGAGGGCAAGAATGGAGTTTAAGTTCTATGGAGTGGAGTATTTTAGAAGCTTGAAATTAGCACTAGGAAAAAAACATGTAGCTGGGATGGCGAATGGCAGAACTCGTGGTGTGCTATTGCCATTTAAATAGAATGGTTTAAGGTCTTGGAGGAGACATTTGAGTGGAGCCTTGAAGGAAGTGGAGGAGTGAACTGCATATATATATATATATATATATATATATATATATATATATCCGGGGAGACAGTACTTCAGGCACAGAACCTTCAGTGCAATGACCTTGAGGTAGGAACAACCCTGACAAGCAAAAAGACAGTGTAACTCTGGTGTGGATGAGGGCGGAGCAGAAGAAGGAGAGAGGTGACAGAGCCAGGTCATGTAGGTCATTAACTTCTCTTGAATAATGTAGTAGGCCGTTATGAGGTTGCAGGACAAAGGAATAGTGTGTTAGGATTTTCATTTTACAAGGACCACTCTGGGTGAAGAACAGTAGACTGTAGAAATGGGAGGGTAGATACTGAAAAACCAGCCAGAGGGTATGTAGGAATCCACGCCAGACATGAAAGCAGCAGGGGAGGTGGCAAGAAGTGATCAAGTTCTATGTTTACATCAAAAGGAGGTGAGGCAGCTTGTTGGTAAACTGGATGTGGGATGTGTGAAGAGAAATGAAAGAAGATGAAAACCTGAAAACCTGAAACGCTGTTTATCCATCAGCCGAGACGGGTAGGGCTGTGAGTGAAGTAGGTGGGAGGATGCATACTAGACATTAAAGCAGAATTTTCCAGATCAATTGGAATTTGAGAGAGTCTTGGCTTTAGATATAGTTTGGGAATTGCCAGTATATGCATGATATTTAGAGTCATGTCACTGGATAAGATCAATAAGAGAGAGGATAAGTACAAAAATGAATTACTGAGGTGGAGCCTTCCAACATTTAGAAACCAGGGGGAAAAAAAGCAAAAAAGAGACCTGGAAGATACTACCAAGAGATTGTGGCCCAAGGAAGCCAAGCAATAGAACTCTATGGGGCTGGAGTCTGCCTTCCACTCTCTGGGCATACCTTCCACGTGGTGACAGTGAGTCCTTTATCTGTATAGTGGCACCTGTGACAATACTCCCAGTCACTTCAACTATCCCTTGAGCTCAATGTGTTTTGCCTTTCTGCATAGATTTCTGAGCAGAATCAAATGGGTTTTGATTATTTCAAGATGAAAGATGGAAATAAAAATAAAAAATAAAAAAATGTGCTTCAAGATAGCAACAATAAGTTTTAGAAATTATCTGTAAGGGTAGCTGTTTAGCACAGTGGTGAGAATGCTGCTTGGAACATACGTACTTCGTATTGCAGTGCCTCAGTTTAAGCTCCAGCTCTGCTTCTGATGTCATCTTCCTGCTAATTCTTATCTTGTGAACCAGTAAAGCTCAATTGGTTGGACCCTTGACACTCATCAGAGGGACTCAGTTTAAGTCCTTGGATCTTGTCCTTCACCTATCCCATCCATGAATGTTGCAGGCATTTGGGGAATGAGCCAATGGTTGGAAATCTTTTCTGTCTTACTCTCTATCTCTTTGTATCCACCTTTCAAATAAAAAGAAAACAAATAAAAGAAGAATGTATGTCTCTATATATAATCTACATAAAACATGTATAACACATTGAAGTGCCCTAAGATTTTAGGAAGACTCTGGTCTGCTCCATGGCAATAATGAATTTTATATTCTAGCCTGTATGGCCTACAAAGACAATCCAAGTTGGTGATAGTCACACAACCTGATGGGAGGCTCAGTCATGTATTTTAGACAGTGCTGCAGTCAACAAGTAGGTATCCCAATTTTTGTCCCATGAAGAGCTACTGAAAGAGCTTTAGTCACTGGTGTGAGCTCTTTTGAGTTCAGGATCCATTTCATTTCTCTCAGAATCTTTTGTAACGCCTAGCACACTGTCTGGCCCAGGGTGGGTACCACAGAAACATTTGCTCAATGAATCATTTTATAGTATATGTTGCTTTAATGAGTGCCTTGAAATAAGATTTTTTTAAATATGAAAAGTTTAAAATTTTTATTGACATGTACTTCCTGTGCATTTTATGACATACAGTATAATGTTTTAATGTATATATAATGTGTAAATTGACCAACTGGGCACTCGCTTTTTTCTCTTCCTTACTTTTTCTTTATAGTTGTAGTCAACCAACTTTTCTCCTCATTTATTTTGCATGTAAAAAATAAAGTACTTTTTTTGACAGAAAGTGAAACTCGGATAAACAAACTAATTATACTTAGAAGCTCCTTTTGTGTTGACTTTATTTTGTGCCTTTAGGTTGGATAACGCAAAAACTCTTTAACTTATTTGAGCCATAGGTATTTCCACAAAGAGTAACCATTTCCACAAAGAGTAACCAAAGAGGAGGGAATTGTTATGTTCTAACCAGCAGAGCAGCAGTACTGTTGAGAATATATGCTTGTTTACTTTGCAAACACCACTCCCTCCCAGCACTTTTGATACAATTTAAAGAATTATTATTTGATATACTATTAAAGTAAAGGAAAAACTCTACAAGAAAGCAAGAAAAATCAGTGTCATCACTGGGCATATTGCACACGTGAGAAGCTATATCTCTGTGCCCAAGAGGAGCAAAATACAAATTACTCTGCAAACCAATCACAAGGGCCATTTCCAAGAACAGCCACCTTATTGGATGTGTAATCAACAGTCTACCTAGGGCCTCTTTTGGCAGAGGAAGCAGGAGAGATAAAGAATCATTTTGTCAGCATGCTCTAGTTTTTCATATGATTCTTAGCTGTCTCCAGAATTTTTTTTCAGCACTCAGACAGACAGCTATAAAATTGATTGGCTTGAAAGCCAAATAAAATAAAACACAGTTGCCCACTTTATCACTTAATACGAGCTATTTATTATGAGCAGTGCTGTGCTGGGATATCGACCCTGAGATTAAAGCTGGAGAAATATAGATTCTGTGATTCTATGGACACATAAAGCTCCCACAGCATGATGACAGATGATCATGAGCTATTCTCAAAGGACTTCCTTTTTTTTTCACCTGCATGGAGCTCAACAACTATCTTTCACTTACTTTTCTGGAGTAATGAATTGTCCAAACCTGAGAACATGTATCTAGCAGTTCTGTAATGTGACTTCTTAGGCCTTCAGCGTTTTGGCTGCCGCTCTGCTGCCTGGCCACTGAGGATAGGTCTCTCCCAATTCTTGGTTGGTTGGCTGGTTTGTTGAGTTCACTGTTTGTTTGTTGTTTCTTCCTTTATTATAATCCTTCTGGCCATGAGGCATGCCTCTTCCTGAACATTTCCTATATTCATTGTGGTTTTTTGCCTTTTTTCTATAGTTGGAAAGTCCTCTTGAATCTACAAAAATCAAAAATCCTGCTCCCAAGGAAAGTGCCATGGCACAGTGCTGGTATCCAACATTGGAGTACCAGTTCCAATCCAGGATTCTCTGCTTACAGTTCAGCTCCCTGATAATGCAGCTGGGAACCAGCAGAAGATGGCCCACATAGTTGCATCTCTTCCCCACATGTGAGAGGTCAGGATGGAACTCCTGTTTCCCAACTCCGACCTTGCTCAGCCCAGACCGCTGTGGCCATTTGTGGAGTGAACTAACAGATGGAAGATCTCCTTCTCTCTATGGTTCTCCCTCTGTCACTCTGCTTTTTGAATCAATACAATGAAACTCAAAAAAGAAAAAGAGAAAATTGTACTACTATTCTAAAGCACAACTGAAGTGTCACATTTCCCACAAAATCTTAACCCATTAAGTTCTAGGTTTTCAGTTCTATGACTATTTTAATAATATAAAATTTATTTCAAAGTTATCATATGTGGTATATTTGTTGTTCAATTTTAATCTTTACAGGTGTCGTATTTACAACAATGGTACACAATGCATTTAAGTAAAAATTTCTGAGTAAACTGGTTCTGTATTCAAATCCCAGGTTTGCCACTTCTTAGCTATGGAAATATGGTCAACACACTTTCACTCACATGATAATCCATGGCATGGCCTAACCCACTATGATTCTGATTTAATTGGTGGAGTTCACACATTACCTGACAAATCAATTAAACTTTCTCTCACATGGTAACCACAGCCATGCAGTTTTCTGTGCTGGAAGAAAACTCAGGGTTTTTCTGATGGGTCACATCTTCAATCCATGCCCACCATCCTCACTGTGTGGCAGTTCTATTAAATGTACTCACTGCCTAACTTTTTTAGGCTATGATTTCTCACCTTTTCCCACTCTCAGATTTCAACCTTATCATCAGTACCTTCTGTGCTCACTCATGGCTAAGAGGAAAACAGTGGATACACTCCCACATGCACTTTCAACTCCCACTCCTGACGCAAACCCTATCTTCCCTCCTGTCACTATGGATGGAATGTCCTGATTTGGATTAAAAATCTGACCATTCCTCCTAGACCCTGGGGCCCATTCCTTTCAGTAATTGTCAGCTCTCTGCCTCGTTATCATTTATTCCATATCTCCTGCATCATTCTCACCATGGTCTAATAGGCAGTTTAAAAATCTCATCATAAAATAAACCCCTTTCTTGATCTCATATGCCTTCCAGTCATTGCCCCATTTATCATGTCCTTTAAAAAAATAACCTGTAGAAATAACCTCTCTTAAGGGTTAGTGCTGAGGTATAGCAGCTTAAGCCATTGCCTGCAGTGCCAGCATCCCACAAGGGTACCAGCTCGGGACTTGGATGCCCCACTTCCAATCCAGCTCCCTCTTAATGTGCCTGGGAAAGCAACAGAAGATGACCAAAGTTGTTGGACCCCTCCACTCCTCATGAGAGACTTGGATGAAGCTCCTGGTTCCTCACTTCAGCATGGCCCAGTTTGACCATTGTGGCCCTCTTTCTCTCTCTAACACTATTCCTCTCCCTCTCCCTCTCTGTAACTCCTTTAAAATAAATAAATAAAATCTTAAAAAACCAGTATCTTGTCCTCAGTGTCTCCCATTTTGTCCTTCCATTTTCCTTGACTATCTTCTAATCAGGATTTGATCCATACTTCTCCACTAAAGCAGCTTTGTCAATCACCTCCAAGACCAAGTCAGCAGGGGAATCTGAAGCCTCACCTTGCAGTATCTGACTCAGTGCTGACTCCAGAAATCTTTCTATCCCCTTGCCTCCTCCCTCTCTGGTTCCTTAAGTGACTTCTGTTTTCTCTGACCTTGAACATTGAGAATCTTCATGGATCTGTACTCATCCCTGTTGGCACCTAGCTGTACTCACTGTCCCAGTGACTTATCTAATCTCATAGCTTCAACTACTGCCCATATACGGGTGACTGTGAGATTGACCCTCCGTTTGTATCTCCTTCGTGAGTTCCACAGTTGTTGACTTGACTGCCTTATCAATATTTCCACCTGGTTGTGTCTCTGCAGCACATATAAAACTAAATTACATGTGTTTCTGTTGCACAAATAAAACTAAGTTCCCTATTCCTATTCACTTTCACATCTGCTACCCCTACCAACTTCTTTGTCTCTACAAGAAGCATTTCCAGGGTTTAGACTCAAGCTGCTTAAGTTATTCTTGAATATAAAAGATAATAACTACATATATACACTGTTCAATATTGTTCTAAACTCTTTACATGTAACTTGCTTAATTTGTATAAAAACAAATGAGATAGAAGTAGCTCTGTCCCTGTTTTATAGATAAAAAGGAAACAGAGAAATGTGCCCGAAGTTTATAGTGAGTATGTAGACAAGCGAAGATGTAAAACTGAGCACTTTGGCTCTAATGTCTATGTGCTCAACTCTAGCATGATACTTCCATTCTGTGCTTGAATACTTAGATTGTTAGAAATGTCCAGTTGCTATTTGTCATTATTTTTAACTTTTTATTTCAGGGTAGTTTGACATTTACAAAACAAAGACTGCCGAGATGTACAGAGTCCCCATCTGCATCTACACCCTCTGCACACACATCCTTCCGGATCTTAGAACAATTTTTCTAGCATGTATTCTTGGAAGCTGAATTAGCCAAAAAACCACACTTTCAATCCCTAAAATGGCCAAACTGTTTTAGGGAACACTGAAATCTCTCGTTATGTATAGTCCTTGGGAAACCCCCTCTCTCACTCTTTCTGAACAGATAAAATGAAAGCAAGAACTTGGATTGATTTAATTCTTGAGTTAGTCACTAATGTATTTTAAGGATCTATTTAATCTTGTGGTCTTAATTTCCTCATTTGTACAAGATGATCCCTATATTATAGTTTCCTCAAGAAATACTTGAATCAGATCCTCATTGCTATTGAAAGAAAAAAAAATTAGTGTCACTTTTGCCCCAAATCATAAACTCTGAAACTTAGATCTATGACTGTTCCCTTGTACAAAGGGTTGGCCCATCACATCTTTTAAGATCACAGGAACACTGCAGCATTTGCAAAATAAGAAAATAAAGAAGACTTTATTTCTCTTCCTTATTTGAAAGTACAGAGAGAGCCATCTCCCATACTCTGGTCCATGCCCCCAACAGCCAGGTCTTAGATCAGACTGGAGTCAGGAGCCAAGAATTTTTTTTTTTTTTTTTTTTTTTTGATGATGCTTACATAGTTGGTTAGGGTGTAAGGGTCCAGGATCAAGGCAAAATGGGTAAGACCAGTGTTTCAACATTTTCTTTTCCTTTTTCCTGTATCTGGAGGAAGGGGAGAGATAAGGGGAGAAGCCACACCCAGCTTCTCAATTGCTCCAGCAATCAGGGGTGGGGAACGGCCATCCAATGTCATCCCAAAGTCACCAATGTGGAGCAGGCTCCAAGGGCTCTGCTCAAGTGGGTTCAATAGCTCTGATATGCTGTCGATCTTGCAGGTACAAGGACAAGGAAATCCTTCCAAGGTCCACTGGCTGATACATTCCACCTTTGAGTCTCTGTTTGCTCAGACATTTGTTGTCATGTCTCACTGAGGTAGTTGACAAATTTGCTTTGCCCTCCCTTCTTTGCCATGGCACCAGGTGTCCTCTGCAGGCTTCAATAGTCTGACATATCCTCCGTGTGCCTCTGTGTATGCCATTCACTGCTCCATCAAAGCCACTGAAGAGGCCCATTGCCAGACCACAGGCTCTGCCACTCTCCTCATGTTTGGAGTTATGAGTCAAGTGGTTTAGTTGGAGGGTCCCTCAAAATAACTCTCTGAGGTGATCTCAGACCTATTTGTTGTGTGTGCACCCACCTGTACGAGTTCCAGTTCATTCTATCATCCACTTCAGTTATGTCCACACTGGTAATTGCAATTGCTACTTCAGATCTACATCCAGCCCCATTTCTTTTGCAAACCAATGGATGCTGTGGCCCAGCATAACCCTGCCCTCCACACCGTTGGTCCTCATGTAATCTGTGGGGAGCTGAGGCCCAGTTAGAGCACCCCCCGATAACTCCCATTGGGCTGGCTTCCGGCCCTGGTTTCTGTGCTTGCCAGCATGTACAGTGGACTGGTTTGGTCTGTCCCACCTCCCATTCAGCTCTTGTACATATAATTGGGCATTGAAGCCTAACTCCTCCCAACCAACTCCACTCTGCAGCCCATACTAATGCCAGCAGGTGCCATACCAGTGTGTCTAACCAGGCCTGCCCCATGCTCACCAATAGGAGCTGCAGAGGAATGCCCATATTTTTCCTACTGGACCCACTCCCAGTCTTGGATCTTGTACTCTCCAGGTGGTTCTACAGTCTAGCTTGATAGGACTTGCTCCCAGTCCCAGTACTTGGAAGCTGCTGCTGCAGCAAAGCCCAACCAAAGAGCCAAAAATTTAACCAAGACCTTCCATATTGGGTGGCAGCAACTGAAATATTCGAGCCATCATTTGCTGCCTCTCAAGGTGCCCAACTGCAGGAAGCTGGAATCAAGAGTGGAGCCAGGGCTCAAAACTATGCACTTTGATAAGAGACTTATATCCATCCCTGGAAATCTGCCATTTAAATGACTGCATGCCCAAATTTGACAACTACCTTTGTTCACATTTGTTTTGAAATCCCATGTGACTTACCCCCTGGAAACTTGAAGGAAAGGCTATATTTTGACATATTTGTCATAGTAGGACAATAATTATAACTACAGATATTTTATTTTTGTGTGTTCTACTCTCCAAATTTGATGTGACAGTTTTGGATAATGAGCAGCTGATAATAATAGAGCTGTGCTCTTATGTTCTTTTTAATTTCAGTCTTTGGCAGATTCCTATACAATGGTGAGGGTCTTTCACATGGCAGGTACCAACACATTTTGAATAATTTTTAGCCTTTACTGCAGAAGTAGTTATAATATCTTTTCCTTCAGTAAAGAAAATCTAATATGTCTGGGAAAAAAAGGAAGAAAGTTCCAGAAGCTAAGAAGCTTTCTCTTCCCTCCCCTTTTTCTTTTCTCCATAAGCTGGCTTGTGTACCAGTCTGATTCGTTACTAATCTGTCGTCCACTTTCCCTTGCATCTGGAAGGCTGGAAGCCTTGGAAGTGTATTTCCTTGTACACAAAGCCTGGAAATATCCTGAGCCAGAAGGGCAGCAGAAGCCATGCTCTTCCTCTAGAAGCAGAGTTAAAATTTGAGGTTTGGCTGTGGCCTTTGGGTGTCTTTCCGCAAATTACTGACCTCAGGGGGCAGTTTCCAGAGGTTCCTGACCTGTGTGCCAATGATTGACTATAAGTTAACTGCAAACCTGAAACCTAATTGCGGGCTTCCTTTCACTTGCTCTCTGCCTTTCCAACTGCTTTATGAGCTTCTAATTGCCTGTTTAAAAAACCTTCCTGCCTCAAATACCCAGAATAGTTTCTGCTCTTTTGACTGAAGACTAACTGATGTGTCCCATCTGCTAAACTTATATAAACTTGTGGTCAAGAAAGCACATAAACAAAGCAAAATAAAGAAGCATAGTTTAAATGACCAGTAGCAGATCCCCAACTCATAAATTACAAAATGGCTTAACCCCTAAAGTAGTCCATTTTAATGATTTCATTTTCTTCCAACATGTGTTGGAGAATTCTACTATCAAATATGATATTCCAGAGGCCAAATATAATAAGTGAACCAATATCACTGATGTTCTAATGTTATACCTTGGTAGTGGCAGCAATAAGATTCAAATGTCCATCCTGTTTTCAGCTCCCTTATTTGGTTTTTGTGTACATGTTCGATTTATAATTTTGATAACTCTTTTGAGAGAAGAAGGGCTTATTGGTTTTGTTTTTGGTGGGTTGGTGGGAGGGCAAAGTCCCTGTAACATAGGAAATGTTTAAAAGATTAATGTGTGATTTTCTATTTGCCTTGAGGAAGGAAACAGAAGCTCATATGTTTCATAGCCGAGGCTACCCTTGGCAAAGGTAAGCAGGTCATCAAGCCTGTTAGCATCTCCACAGAGGTTAGCAGGTTGGCCATGTTCCCAAAGTGCTTTCCCCTCTGTATGGAAGCTGGATTTATGATCATACATTTCACAATTGCCTACGACACAGATTTTAGGTTATTTCCCTAAGCGATTCTTATTCTAAAACTTGAAAACCACAGCAATAAATGACAACAGAACCATCTTTCTTTGGAATTTTTGTGCAATGAGTGAAAGTCAAGTAATCATGACTTCTGACTCTGAAGAACCTAGGTGTTTTCTGCTTTTGTGATTTCTGCCTTGCTTGCTTGGCTGGGAGCTGTGTGAACTCCAGGACTGACAGTCTGTCTATACGAGATACCTAGAGGTCACGTGGGCAAAGCACTCCTAAGGAAGGAGATCCTGGTGTGCTTGTTAGATAAGTTGCTCACTGCCCTATAGCCCATCAGTTTGTACTTTTTGAAAGTTGCGAAGCCTGCCAACTTGCTCTTTTTGAAAGTTAACAGATAATTGTATAGAATTGGCCTGAAATGTATAAAACCCTTGTGCTGTTGAACCTCAGCCCCCACCCCCTTTTTTTTTCTGGGATCTGCTGCCCATTCTGCTGCAGCTTTTCCTGCTTGGACCACCTTGGAGGCGCTGCTATTGTTCCCCTGACTGATGGGTTGGGAGGCTAGGTTAGTTTGAATAAACCACCTTTATGCATTTGCATTGACTTGAGATGCTTGATGATTTTTCTGGGGATGGCAAAATCTGGGCACAACAATTCATTCTGGAGCTATCTGGAAGATGATGTGTGAAATCAAAATTTTAGAGCTGGACGGCTTTTTAAGGATCATTTAATTTCAGCCTCTCATTCAGAAGATAAGCAATCATGTCTAGACTTTCATAGAAGCCAGAATCCAGATATTTAGATTTAACTTCTTTAAAAAAATATACTTGGTTATTTATCTATTTGAAAGGCAGAGTGATAAAGAGGGAGAGCGAGAGGCAGAGAGAGCAAAAGTCTTCCATCTGATGTTTCATTCTCCAAATGACCCCAGTGGCCAGGACTAGGCCAGGATGAGACTAAGAACTGGGTCTTCAACTGGGTCTTCAATGGGGTTGCAGTACTTGGGCCATCTTATGCTGCCTTCTCAGGCTCATTAGCAGGAAGCTGCATTAAAAATGGAGCAGCTGTGACTTGAACTGACTCCCATATGGGATGCTAGTACTCTGGAAGATGGCTTTACAAGCTATGCTATAGTGCTAGCCCCAGTTCAGCACTTTGTTTAACATGATTGTCATGTGCATTTGTGAGTGGTGACCTACACATCTCTACTTGTGCCAGAATTACTGGAGACTTTGACAGAGTTTTCTGGAATAGTAACTATCCAACAGAGTCAAGTGTCTGATGAATGGTTACAACTTTATAAAATGCAACATGGTCTCACAGATTCTCTCCTTTTACTTGAATAGATCTTATTATCGTGTAATGTGCAGGTCTTCATCTAAACAGAAAACAAAGTACAGATGCATTCTGTGAAATCTGAATTACAGAAAGTTGAGATCATTATTATAGAAATAAATATTGTTTCACTGAATAAAACCAAACCAAACCAAACCAAACCAAACCAAACCAAACCAAACCAAAACAAACACCATGCCATTCTCCCAAAACTTAAAGGAGATGCAAATTTCAAAACTGACTGGCCTAGTGAATAGCAAACCATGTTTGTTTTTGGACTGCCATGTACAGGTGCTGTAGTGTCACATGGTGAGGTGTGGCTCACACTTTTATTGATGTGCTTTGCAACCTCTACATGGGATTTCATTGACTGCTGTGCCATCATTGCAATAGATCCCTTTAACTAAGAAGTTATAAATAAGATCCTCTGAGCCCCTAATAAGTATCATCACTACTTCATTGTTCAATTTAGAAAGAGCACATTTTAAAAGCACTGGAGATATGATATACAGATAAAGCATAGCTTAATGGCAAAAAGAAAGAAGGGGGAGAGAGAAAGAAAGAAAGAAAGAAAGAAAGAAAGAAAGAAAGAAAGAAAGAAAGAAAAAGATGCAGATACCCAATCTCACAATAGCACCCATTCTAAAATCTATGTGACATTAGCCTTAAAATTAAATGATGTGTTCAGGACAGCTCCCTTCACATAAAATGCAACCTGTCATCCTTAAAATCTTAAAAATCTGACATGTCTTAAGTGATTCTAACCCTAACTTCTAACATTGCATAAGGCCCAGTGGTTTCCCAATTTAATTCCATATTGTGGTCCACCAGAGTGACAGAGATCTGATAGTCCTCACAGAGTGAGGTCTGCTTTTGTGTTAATAATTCTTCATGGTGCATGTCTGATGTATCATGTCGGCTAATGTTTGCTTATGTTTACTTCAGGCTCTAACAAGGATCAAGTTCATGGATAACTCACCTTCCCAAGTATATTCCCAGGGCATATTCCATTATACCCATTCAGCTAATCAAAAAGGAGACCAAGTAATCTTACTGCTTCTCTCCCAGAAGGTTGAGATCTGAGCACCAAGAAGCACAAAGCACATTCCACCTACAAAAGCACCAAGTGTCCTGGGGTCTGCGTGGGCCATGCTGCAAATGAGTGAAGCCCCTGCACTGCCTCAGGCTGCTGTTGCTGACTCTATGAAAACCTGATCCCAGAATATCTTCTCATGTAAGCATGTGCTCCCAGTGCCAATGATGCCAGAGAACCAACACTTCTATACTTGGACTTGTAGTGTTACACACAGCATCCAAGTGCTGATTCTGAGGAAAATTAGAATTTGTTGGAGGCTTGCATTCATTTTATGGTTTATAATTGCTTTTATTTAGAACAAACACAAATGCAGGCAGAGTTGTGTCATAATCACTTCTGTTTTTAGGGCTTCTAAAGACAGATAACGGGTCCCAAGTCTACTACCCACAGGAAAAAAAAAAGCACCAAGAAATGGTGAAAATCTATTTTGTCCAAATTCTTTTTTTTCCAAATAAACAGTTGTCATGGAGACCAAACTTCTCTCACTAAAACTGATTAATCAGAACACCTCAGACAAATCTAAGAAGAAATTTAAATCTTATTTGGAAAGGGAGCAGCTCATGTCTTCAGTCAAGGCTGCTTTGGCAAGGTTTGGAAGGAATTTTCAGTATCGCCGTAGTTGTGACTTGCAGATAAGCTTGGGATTCCAGAATCTGAGCAGGAATACTTTTTGCTTCTCCACACCAATCTCGGGCTCTCCTGCCCACCCCCTCCCCACAGCTGGGTTTGCGATGTGTTTTCAGAGAGTCCTGACACCCAGGGCACTTGTCATATTCCAAACATATCTTGCACCACCACAGAGACTTGTGTGTGCATACAAACAGAAGAAATATGTTTCTTCCCTGAGTTTCCACACTCTGGATCCTCTCCAGACACCATTCTGAACACGACACTCTGCTGCATGGTGCTAAAAATGATTCTTTCCTCAAAATAAAACCTTTAAAGATCCCTGAGTTGCTATTCGTGGAGTGCAATTCAACTTCAATTCTCCACCCTTTGGCCAGCTATAATTCAAAATGCTTCCATAAAACATGGAAGTACACTTTTACTTTTTGCTTCATGGCAAATCTGACTTTTCTTCTGCAATAGAAATATGTGCTGTAGTTGCCACTATATATATATTTTTTTTTTCACTTAGAAAATACACAAAACAATAAGTGCTTCAACAAGACAGAAACATTTTTTTAACTTTATTTTACAGGTAGGTTTTTTTTTTATATAAGCTTCAGAGAGATCATTGGCTGCACAGTGTGTGAAATCAACACCTTCAAATCATAAATCTCTCGACTTTGGGCCAGTCTATCTAAAAGCATGGCTTCTCAAATGTTCTTATTACAAGTAGTTCTTGCACATAAGTGTTACATCACAATAGCAAAAATGTAAACCTCTTTTGCAAACTACATAAATACTATAATATATGCCTCAATGTTAGTCTTATTTTAAACCAGAATTATCCTCTAAATGGTTTCTATAGCAAACTTTGGTCAGTAGCTTACAGAAGAGTAAAACATAGTTTTCTTCTTGTCCATTTGCCTTTCATGTCGCCTTCTTACGTCTTTGAAGGAGAAGAATTCCAAATGGAACCAGCATCAAAATTATGCCCTCGAGTAAGGCAAGTAAAAGAAATATGTAGATAACTTTAGGCAAAATATGAGCTTGAGAAGCTTCCATATACACAGTCTGCCCAGTGGTGTGAAGGTAGCTGCAAACAAAGCTTAAGTTAATTCACTTTTGAAGCTCTTTGCAAGGGATCCAGCCTGCTCCTCCACATACTTTTGTGTCTGCTTTCAGAGAGTCAAATGAAATGCCTGTTTCAAAGAACCACCTCTTTCTCCTTTTTTCTTTTTGAGCACAACAGGTCATTCCTTTAGCTATTGTCCTCGATAGGGATATCTAGGTAGCCAGCAAATTCACTTCACTAACTCTGCCCTTGGAGCCTTTAAACACGAAGATAGATTATATAAACGCACACACACAAACATACATCTGCACACATATGCACATAGTGGGGAACACATCAAGCCTGTTTCCCTTCAAATGAGGCTTTTTAACATTTGCACTCATCTGTTGTTATTTTAAAGCAGCCTTTTCCCTCCGAATGTCCTTGTGGTTAGAAATCAAGTTGAATCCAGGTCCTTAACTAATCTGTTATTCTTAGGTTCCTATTGAATACCTAATTACTGGCCACAATTTTTTTTTGAAAGGAAAAAAAGTATTGTCCAAGCATGTCTAAAAAGTTCAAATGCATACACAAAGAACTACAGAGGCTCTCCAAGAAGCTACCTAAGGTGGTTCAAGTAACATTATTTATCATTTATTTTGGCCTGGGCCCTTGAACAACACCCTCCTGGAACACACCAAGGACAGCTGCGTGGAGGCAGCAGAACCCTGGGTGCTGGTGGGGCGGAATGCTCTGAGAGTTCCCAGGACGAACAGAAATCCACTGCACCTGTTCTCAAGACTCATTGTGATTCTCTTTACTGCCCATGCTTTTAAATAATGTAAGACAATATGCATTTTTGGTTTTTAAAAAGTAGCAGTGATGAATCCAGACCTCAAATAACAGTGGCCATGGGCTCTGGCAGAGACAGGTGAAGGCCTGGGTGGGTGGAGGGGGCATCTGCAGCAGCCTAGGAGCTGCAGCTCTTATTGCAGACTGTGCCTTGGCTAATACTGTCTTCTATGTATTGGCTGCCTGTGTCACTCCTGCTGAGCACGGTGGAGGGCACACGAGAGGGACGCTTCTCCGGGTTGTTCTCCTGGCAGAAGCAGCAGATCATTTTCTTCATGGTGCTGTACATGTCCTCATCTTTGTACGAGTAGATAACGGGGTTCATGACAGAGTTAAGCAGCGCCAGCAGCAGGAACCACCTTTTCACGTGCTGCACGCCACACTGCGTGCAGTTCAGGCCATCCAGAAGCAGCACCACCAGGCCCGGCGTCCAGCACACCACAAATGCCCCTGTGGGGAGAGAAGAGGAAACAACAGGTGCTTAGATCCCAAACTGCTTATTCAGCTTTTGGTCAGCAGCATCCAGGGACTGTAAGAATTTGCTATGGCAACTGTAACGCAAACTCCCAAGCAATTCTGATCTTGTGGGGGACAAACAGCCAGGAAGCTCCTTGACCATCAGCCATGTCCTATTTCCCTTTCTGATCTGCTGAGGAGTACTGTACATCCTCCCTTCTCTGGCTGTTCACTGAACCATGCTGGGTAGTAGTTGCAGTCACTATCTACATTTGACAAGTAAGAAACCTGTGGCTCAGTTCCACAGTGACAATGGGGAGGTCTCCGTCTCCAGGGCTTATATACAGAGCAACATCTGTACAGAGCAGATCTCACATTCCGCTCTTTTCTAAATCAGAGTTTTCTTAGTGTTTTCCTAAAAAATCGGACACTCTGTGTCTACTGCATTCTCCTAGTGTTTTAAACTAAACTGCTACTCAGAAATCATATTTTACATGCATTCATGTTGATGTTTCGGAAGCACCACATCCTTTTTGACATATTCACATGTCTGTTTATTCACCTGCTCCAGACTGAGGTTTGTTTTTGTATGAAATAAATATTTCATCGTAGGAGAGCTGGAAACATGCTTTTTAAAATTCTGCAACTGAATGTGGAGAGTTAAGTCTCTTCAGAATCTCCAGGCAGTGGATCATGCTTACCTCTGACCTGTGTGATAGTTTTCTCCTAACATATGGGCCAGAGGCTCAATACTTCCTGGCTTAGTTGTCATAACCTCTGATAACATTCACAGTGAAACTCTGTGCAGTGCTTACTCCAGGCTAGCATCTGGTGTCAGTTCCTCCTCTCACTGTATTACACAGCACCATTCTAGGGAGTCTGGCAGTTATTCTCCCCAAGAACAAAATGAGGCACAAGGGAATGGCATTAACTTCCCCATGAGCAACCGGTTCTGAAGGGAATTCCTCATTTTGAACACAGGCAATCTTTTGCCATGAGCTATGCTCTTGTCCACTTTGTGACCCATCTCTGAAGAGTACTCATTCAATAATGGTTCATGACATTCTTAAAATTTGCTTAGGAGCTATTCTAGGCAGAGAGCAAGGTCGACACCAAGCACTCAGAAAGCTAAAATGATACTGGAAAAGAAAGACTAAGCAAGCAAGTCTATAAAGAATAGCACCAACGAATTACTCTTACTAATTAGAATAAGTCTTGGGCAGAAATCTTCCAGTTTCTTTTCTTTCTTTTTCTTTTTTAACTTCAGCAAGACAAGTAAAGAATTAGAGAAAAATGGTGGAAGGCAGAGGAGTACTATGCCCGCTTCCTTATCTGAAATAATTATTTCAGGTGGAGAAATGAAGAGCTGGCATGAACTACTTAAATAAGGCACATCACTTCTCTGAGCACTCCACTCCCGCCTTAATAAGGTAAATATCACAAGCCGATTTTTATGAGGTAGCTGAAAGGATGAGAGGTGCTGGAGAGGTTGCCCAACACTAAATAGTGATTATTCCAGCTTCTTTGTTCCCATTAAAATCAGATGTCTCCAAGGTAGCTGGAGGGCCTGGTTCTCTAGTTCACCTTTGCAGCTCACAAAAGACTCCCTTTTCCTTTCATCCCATAGTGTTGTTGGTCTAAATGATACATATGGGATGTGAAGATAAGAGATCAGAGATTTGAGGCCTCACTCCACAGGGCCCTGGGTTCTGCTCACTCCAAATGAAGGACTGCAAGCTGGCTCTGGGATTTTTCAACATTTGGATCAGAATTCCTTAGTGAGCATGCAATCAGTTTAATGTATTCAAAGCAGGTTTTGGTTTTGGTTTTAGTTTTAATTGAAAGAACAGAATAGTTCCAAGTACATACTACAGATAAAGGGAAGCTCTGTTTCATGGAAAGTATTTTTTAAACATATTATATTGTTGTGTGCATTAGATATAAATAAAAGTCTAATTCTTGCTACTGGGCTTAGTCTAACATTCAGAACACACTAAGTGTGCAGCTCATGTGTGAGGCTCCACCCAGCTCCCACAATAGTAACACTTGGTGCTCCGACTCTCCCCAAGAGGAGGCTACATAAGACAGAAATACACAAGCCAGACTTCAAATGCTGAAGCTGCCAGCTTTGAAGTGAAGAGTCTTTGCTATTTGAAATCACATAATTTCAAAGAAATCTGGCTGGAAGTGTTCCAAGGCCTTGTGTTGATGGGAAGGAGCACAAACCTTTATAAATACACACATCTAAATTTAACAAAGTATGTAACTTTCAAACTAACATTACGATGAAAATGCCAATAAAATAAAGAAAACAAAATCTCAATTAAAAAAAAAGAGGGAGCAACAAGTGAATTGTAGGAAGAAAATGAATGAAAAGTAATTTGACAAAAAAATGAATCCAAATGCATTGCTAATAAAAGTCAATGAAAATTAAGGTTTAATTTAAAGGTAGATAAATCTAAGCATATTTGATGCCTAATAGTATGTCTTCATGTGGTAAAATCACAAGTATGAACAAGATGAATATTGTTAGAAAGTTTATGACATGTTTATTTCTGTAGAGAGAAGGTTGCTAGTTGGGCACTTAGGAGTTTCTACAGATATTAATAATGTTCTACTAAACTAAGTGGTGAGTATACAATCCTGCCTAAGCTCTGATCAGCATCATGAATTTGGGATTATCGCCTAATTTCTCTGGGCCTCAGTTCTCTCAAGTTTAAAAGGAAGGCAGTATCAGTACCTGTTTCCAAGGGTTGATACCAAGATTAAATAGGACTAGGCTGTAAGTCCTTTCATTGAGAAGATAAAAGCTTTTAAGAGAGGAGTCTGTTGTCCAGCAGATTCAGGGCCTCTCTTGACCAGGCTCTTCCCTTTGCCTGAACTATACTGAGAAAAACAAAGAGAAGAGCCTGTATCCTAAAGCCAAGAGAAGCCTTAGTGCGGTTTGAGCTCTGACCACATAAAACATTCCCAACTGCCATGAAATGATAACTTTCAGCTCCTTATGAAAGTCATATAAAATTGACTGATTTTTCCAGATTCAATATGGGAATAAGATGGTATGTCTAAGCACTAATTACAACAAATTCTAAGAGGTTGGTTCCCAAATTTGGCTGCCCACTTAAATTGCTATGGGAGATTTTTAATAGTGCAGATTCTGACTGGGCTCCACATTGGACCCACCAAAATCAAAATCTCTAGGGTGGGATGCAGAAATCTGTAGGAATAGAGGTCCCCTAGGCAATTATTATACACAATTAATTTTGAGAACTATTTATACTGAGCCAAAATGTTTTAATCAAGCTGATTCCAGCAACAAAATCATAGACTGTATGACATGGCAAAAAGCTAGGGAAGAAATTGGGGCAGAATTCCTTCAAATGGAAACATAAGCATCTCCAGAGATTAGTATCTTCAATTTGTATTTTGACAAATATTTGGGCTTATAACATATAAAATATATGGTATCTTCAAAAAGTTCGTGATTTAAAAATACTATAAAAACTAAGCATGGATTTTGATAAATTTCGTACTGTAATAAACTTGTCTTTCATTTTACATAAACTTTTTTTTTTTTTTTTTTTGTTTTTTTTTTTTTTTAATTATTTATTATTTAACTTCAGTAATTACATTGTATTATGTGACACAGTTACATAGATACTTGGGTTCTCCCCACCCCTCCCCAAACCCTCCCACCATGGTGGATTCCTCCACCTTATTGCATAACCACAGCTAAAGTTCAGTTGAGATTTCCCCATTGCAAGCGTATACCAAACATAGAGTCCAGCATCTTATTGTCCCGCCAAGTTCAACGGCTTCTTAGGTATACCCTCTCTGGTCTGAAGACAGAGCCAGCAGAGTATCATCCCAGTCAATTGAAAGCTCCAACATACCATCAGCAAAAATTTACATCATTATGGAATTAATTGACATAGTAATGAGTAACCAATATGTTAAAAGTAAATGCGGGTTCCCAGCCACCTTCTGTGACCACCTCACCTATACTTCAATTTTAGTTTATACACAACATATAACATTCAAAACATAACATGTTATACATAACATCATATCATCTTAAATTAAGGCAAACATGTGGTATTTAACCTTTTGTGATTGGCTCATTTCCCTTAGCATGATGGTTTCCAGTTTGGCCCATTTGGCCACAAAGAACTGCATTTTGTTTTTTTTAATAGCTGAGTAGTATTCCATGGAGTAGATGAACCATAGCTTTCTTATCCAATCCTCTTTTGATGGGCATTTTGGTTGTTTCCATGTTTTTGCAATTACTGATTGTGCTGCTATGAACATAGGAGTACATGTTGGTTTCTCATAGAACAAGTGTTCTGGATATATTCCTAGGAGTGCTATTGCTGGATCATACGGTATGTTGAATTTGAGTTGTTTGAATATTCTCCATACTGATTTCCATAGAGGCTGTACCAGCCTGCAGCCCCACCAGCAGTGGAG
This sequence comes from Ochotona princeps, assembly GCF_030435755.1. Taxonomy (NCBI): domain Eukaryota; kingdom Metazoa; phylum Chordata; class Mammalia; order Lagomorpha; family Ochotonidae; genus Ochotona; species Ochotona princeps. The sequence continues at coordinate 71,448,323 of NC_080833.1, forward strand.
TAGGGTTCCCTTTTCCCCGCAACCTCGCCAACAAGTGTCGTTGGTGCTTTTATTCATGTGGGCCAGTCTTACTGGCGTTAGGTGGTACCTCATTGATGTTTTAATTTGGATTTCCCTTATTGCCAGGGAACTTGAGCATTTTTTCATATGTTTATTTGCCATTTGGGTTTGTTCCTTTGTGAAGTGTCTGCCCATTTCCCGTGCCCATTTCTTGAGTGGGTTGTTTGTTTTGACATTTTGGTTGTTTTGTAGCTCTTTGTATATTCTGGAGATTAGCCCTCTATCACCTATGTCGTGTGCGAAGATCTTCTCCCATTCTGTGGGTTGCCTTTTTACTTTGTTGATTGTTTCTCTAGCTGTACAGAAGCTTCTTAGTTTGATGAGGTCCCAATTGTTTATTTTGGTCTTGATTTCTACTGCATCTGGAGTCTTTTTTAGGAAGTGAGGGCCTACCCCTAAGTGTTCCAGTGTGTTTCCAACATTTTCTTCCAAAAGTTTGAAGGTTTCTGGATGTAGGTTTAGATCTGTTATCCATTTAGATCTGATCTTAGTGTATGGTGAGAGATGTGGATCTATTTTTTTGTTTCTGCAGGCTATCAACCAGTTGTCCCAGCAGCATTTATTGAACAGACCTTCCCATTTGCCTGGGTTGTCGTTTGTCTTTTTGTCAAAGATTATTTGGCTGTATCTGTGTGGGTTTCCTTCTGGCGTTTCTATTCTGCTCCATTGATCTTCCTCTCTATCTTTGTGCCAGTACCACGCTGTTTTGATAACCACTGCCCTATAGTATGTCCAGAGGTCCGGAACTGTGATTCCCCCTGCTAACTTCCTGTTCTTCAGGATAGTTCTAGCTATCCGTGGTTTTTTGTGCTTCCAGATGAACCTTTGGATCATTGTTTCCAGATCTGTGAAGAATGTTTTGGGCAATTTGATTGGGATTGCGTTGAATGTATATATTGCTTTTGGCAGTATAGACATTTTAATGATATTGATTTTACCTATCCAGGAGCATGGGATATTACTCCATCTTTTGAGGTCTTGTTCAATTTCTTTTTTAAGCAGATTGTAGTTTTCTTCAAATAAGTCTTCTACATTTTTGGTTAGATTTATTCCCAGATATTTCATACTTTTCTCTGTTATTTTGAATGGTATCTTGCTGGTTAAGTCTTTTTCCATCTTGGGGCTGTTCGCATACACTATGGCTGTTGATTTTTGTTCATTAATTTTGTACCCTGCCACTCTACCAAACTCTCGTACAAGTTCTAGCAGTCTCTGTATTGAGTCTCTTGGCTCTTCTACATAAAGAATCATATCATCTGCGTATAGTGAGAGCTTGACTTCTTCGTTTCCCATTTGGATTCCTCTGATTTCTTTTTCTTGTCTTATGGCCTCAGCGAGTACCTCTAGGACTATGTTGAATAGTAGTGGAGAAAGTGGACATCCCTGTCTTGTTCCAGATCTCAGTGGGAAGGGTTCCAGCTTTTCTCCATTCAGTATGATGCTGGCGTTGGGTTTTTCATATATTGCTTTAATTATGTTGTGGATTTTACATTTTACATAAACTTTTTAAAAAGACTTATGTATGTTTGGATTTGAAAGGCACAGTTACAGAGAGAAGCAGATCTACCATTTTTTGTTGGTTTACTTCCAAAATGGCTGCAACAGTCAGGGCTGGGCCATAAGAAAGAGGCTGGAATTCAACCTGAGTCTCCCATGTGGGTGCAGGGCCCCAAGCAGTTGGACTATTCTCTGCTGCACACTAGCACACTATTAGGGAGCTGAATTGGAAGTAGGGCAGCTGGGAGCTGAAACTGCTCTCATGCAGGATGCTGGCACTGTTGGCAGCAGCTTATGCTGCTGTGCCACAATTGCTGACTCCTTTCTATAAAGTTTCTGAGGAATCCTCATACTTTTCCCAACACTAGCAGCAAAACCACTCCATAGGCCAGGCATGCACAGTCCTCTTTCAGGTCTTTGTTAAGTCTCTGGTTTGCCCTGCCAGGCATGCTATCCTACCTGTTAGTTCAAGGTCTCCGTTTCTAAGTTTAGTCATTTTCCGCTTCTTTCACTGGACCTCTCTCATTTTCCAACCTGGAGGAACGAGTTCCCTCCCAATCCCCTGCCTTTCAGGGATTGTCAGGGATAGAACCTGGGCATGATGACTATGTATTGTCACAGAAGATCTCAGCTCAAGAGACACTCAGTTGAACTGAGTATTGAAAGTCAGGCATGACAATGCAGAGATGACACACAGCATGATGTACTTGAAGAATTCCAAATGATGGGCCCAGCACGAAAGCCTAGAGGCTAAAGTCCTCACCCTGCATTCACCAGGATCCTACATGGGCACTGGTTTGTGTCCTGTCTGCTCCACTTCCATTCCAGCTCCCTGCTTGTGGCCTGGGAAAGCAGTTGGGCCTAGCCCCAGGCCTTGGGACCTGGCACTGGCATGGGAGAGCCCAGGGTGTTTCTGGCTCCTGACTTCGGATCAGCTCATCTCTGGCCATTGTGGCCACTTGGGGGGTGAATCCAGTAGACGAGCTATCATTCTCTGCGTATCTCCTCCTTCTTCTCTCTCTGGCTACCTTTCCAATAGGGATGAATAAATCTTAAAAAAAAAAGATTTTCACATGGTTCAGCATGGTTTTAATCTGAAAGAAAACTAAGAAGAGAACATAGGAACCTAGGGCCAGATTCAGAAAGAACTTGTGTGAAATACTCAGGAGTTTGTATTGATGCATAAACGCAATGGGCCTTTGCCAAGCAGGAGTTTATTCAAAGAATTTATTCTGAATGCCCTCAGGCACCCATGCTACATGACGAATTAACTTCTCTTTCAAGCATCTACAATGATAAGAAATATGTACTGCTCTTCAAAAGATTAAGAATATATTTTTCTATATTCCATGGTTCATAGAGAAACACTAATGAGAAAGATTGGATCAAAGGATTTTCAGACTCAGTAGCAGCTCAGTGGTTTGTGAAATCCATTTAGTGGGTTTGTAACTAGCAACTTAAAAAGTGTGAAATAGAACAGAAAACATCAGAGTGCATCAAGTATGGTTTGAAAGTTATTTCAGTTACACACAAAAACGTGCGTACTGTTCTGTGATACAGAACACAGGCATTTTGTGGGTTTCAAATTTTAAAACAAGAAGATCGAAATTGACTTTTATAGATCTGTGGTTTTCAAACCATTTTTTTAAAGTAAAGAAAAATTTTCCTCTTGTCAGACTTCAGAATCAGAGCTTCTCTGATTTTAAAAAGTTTTGCATTGCAGAATTTGCTGGCATTTTGGTACTTCAAAACTCCTCCCATTCACATACATGCACACACTGAAGCACTAGCCAATGTCAAGGAACTCTTAACAACTCCAGCAATCACACTTCAAAAGCTACTTTGAAAACAGAGTAGTTACTTGAAGAATTTTGGTTCCAGGAACTCCTATAGATATCAAAACCTACAGATCTTCAAATCTCTTACATAAAATGGTATAGGCAAATCCTCCTGTATATTTCCAATCGTCTCTACAAAGCACAAAGTAAAAAAAAATCATTATACTATATTGTTTGGAAGTATGACAGTGCAATTTTGTATCTGTTCAGTACATAAACAGCCATTTTAGGCTTAACTGCACAATACACATCAACAGCAACATAATTATTTTTCAAGGGTTTTTGACTCTTGGTTGGTTGAATCCATGGATGAGATACCTAGGATAGGGTGGACCAACTATATTTCCTTTTAAAAAGGCAGAAAGAAAGAGAGGAAAAAACTGAAGAGAGAAAGATCTCACATCTGTTAGTTCACTCCCCCAATACCCCCAAGAGTTAATCCAGGCTGAATCCAGGAACTTGGAACTCAGTCACAGTCTTCCATATCCTTGGCAAGGACCAAACTACTTGAGCCATCACCACTGCCTTCCAGCACGTGTTAGCAGGAAGCTAGATTGGAAATGGAGAAGCTGGGACTTAAACGATGTACTGTGATGTAGAATACAGGCATCACAAGCAGTGCTTAAAGTGCTGCATCAAACACCCACCAGCTTCCCTCCCCTTCCTCCCACCACTGTATTTAAAAAGCAAAGCTTCGCCTGAGAATTCAGGTGGAAAGGAGGCATGTGAAGTAAAAGCTTGCTGCAACTGAATCAAAACCACATGGATGCCTGCTTAAAACTTAGGTTCTGGCCCTCACCTAACCCTGCCAAATGAGATACCAAGGAAGGTGTGATCTGAAAAACTCCACTTTTAACCAATTTCCTGGGGGAAAGCATCTTAAAATTTGAGAACAACTGGTTTAGGTGGGAAGACTCGCCTGAAGGCTGGCTAAAATCCAGTAAAACTGATCAAGACCACCAAAAGCAGTGGGGTGTGGGGCTGAGGAGGATGAGTGCCGGTCTAGGTAGTAAGGGGACAGCAAAGAATCCATGCAGGCTGTGTAGCATGTGGCTGGGATAACTGGGTAAGGGAGACAGAGGAGGGGCACGTTTTACAAGGCAGTGTTTGTAAGTACTGGTCACTCAGAGCATCTAGAACCCCTTCTTTTAGAGATGTGTTGAGGGCAGCCAGGAACAACCAGAAACATGGCTGTCAGCTCCAAGTTGAAATGTGAACTTGGGACTCAGAAGCAGTAGGTGGCAAGTGCAGGCATATGTCCTTCCATGATTTAATAAGTATCTATCCACCATGCACCAACTATTGAGAGTGAATGTCTTCATAATAATTTCCTTCTATCTCCAATTTATATTGATAAGATACAAGCATTTTTTATTTTAATAAATTTTAATTTTATTTTAGTATCTGGCTAAGACTCACTTGTCATTTAATTAGACTACAGGTTGAGCTTTCCTCTAGTAATTAAAGTAATTTGAGTGCTACACTAACAAAAAAATCAATGACAAAAATCCAATGTTAATTTTGAAAGTAAAGTGAATCGTATGCTAGAATATTCTTTTGCAATCTTGAAATAATACTTTAATTACCACATTTAATCAGAAACATCAAATTAAGGAATGTCTAACATTTGTGAAGGAGGATACAAATTCAAACGAAAAAACTGGTGATAAAAAAAAAGATCTTTGAAAATTCTTAATTCACATTATGTTTAGATAATTTATAATCACTGCTCATCCCAATTTGGAAATTTATAAAGCACCTCAAGCAATACCCTGGCTACTACTTCCTGTCCACATTCTAGGAGGTAGGAAGCGTAACACTCTTTGTGGGAGACATGCACTAACGAATGTGTTTAAGATAGTTCATGGGCAGGCTTGTTGTGCAGTGCATCAGGTGCAGCTTCGGATGCCCACATCCCATGCTGCAGGGCCTGGTTTGAAACCCCTCCCTTGCCTTCAATCTAGCTGCCTGCTTATGGGCATTGTAGGCTCCAGTACTTGGGTCCCTGCTACCTATATGAGAGACATATACGTACTTGCAGGCTCTTGACTTCCACATGCCCTTAGCCCAAGCTGTTGGGGGAATTTGGGCAGTAAGCCAGCAATTGGAAGATCTTCCTCCATGTGTCTGACTTCTGACTAAAATGAAAATAAATTAATTACTTAACAAGAGAGCTGAGCATTACTGGGGTCTGGGTTATAAACAGGACATGCAGGAAGCTGGGGCCACAAGCTGAACGACTATTCCAGCTCTTCAGGGCCCATGCTTTCCTGTTCCCTCTAGTCAGTCTTATTTTTAAAAGATTTATTTATTTGTTTGTTTGTTTGTTTATTTATTTATTTGTATTGGAAAGTCAGATATACAGAGAGGAGAGACAGAGAGGAAGATCTTCTGTCTGCTGATTCACTCCCCAAGTGGCCGCAACAACCGAAGCTGAGCCAATCCGAAGCTAGGAGCCTGGAACTTCCGGGTCTCCCACACAAGTGCAGGGTCCCAAGGCTTTGAACTGTCCTCAACTGCTTTCCCAGGTCACAAGCAAGGAACTGGATGGAAAGCATGGCGAATGGGACATGAACTGGTGGCTATATGGGATACCAGCATATGCAAGGTGAGGACTTCAGCCTCTAGGCTACTGCACCAGGCCCCCATATAGTCAGTCTTATGGAATTAACAAACAAAACCCCCAATATGTGAGTGACACACAAATAAGACATCCATAAAAATAAAAACAACTTATTATACAATAGTCTCACTTTGGCACATGAACTAAGTTAATCAAACAAGAGTAAATAATTTAAATCTTTTCACTGTTATTTCTGTTAAATCTATTCACTGTTATTTCCAGGAAAGGGCAACATGCTGAAGACAATAATACTAACCTAGGAAGCTACGGGGCTGTCTGACTTACTAAAACAGAAAATTACAACTCTACATAAAAGTTAGGTTGCAGACCTCATCTTAGGGCAGCATTCTTACTTGAAAGAGAATTTGAAAAGTAAAATTTCAAACTACATATCTATTTTGGGGTGGGAGCCTTATAATATTTGTCTCACTTTAGTACAATGTTCAGGTGAACTGCATTTACGTGTTAAAGAACTTCAACAACTCAAAAACTAGACTTCCAGACGTGACATGCATTTAGATCCATGTTATATACCCACAGGGTTTTGTAAAAATACTTATTTATTTGTTTGTTTATGGACAGAGAGAGAGAGAAAGGGAGAGAAGAAGAGAGGGACGGGGAGGGAGAAGAGAGAGAAAGAGGAACGATGGAGAAGTTTCATCTGATGGTTTACACCCTAAATGGCCACAACGGCCAAGGCTGGCCCAAAGCAGCAGTTAGGAACTCCATTTGGGTGTCTCATCCAGCTCAGAAGCCCAAGGCCTTAGGGCATCATCTGCTGCTTTTCCAGGCACATTAGCAGGGAACTGGCTCAGAATGGAGCAGCCATAACTGAAACCAACACATATAGGGGATGCTGGCACTGCAGTCGGTGGCTCAACTCAATGTACCACAATGCCTAGCCCTTAACTTATAACATTTTAGAAGCCCAATGATTCAGAAAACATATTATCACATATATGGAAGGAACGAGAAGATACAGCTTTGGAAAGTCTGAATTATTTATATTGTAGAAAACAAGAAAACACAAAGCTATTTCTAATAGGTGATGAGCAGTGAAATACCCTGCAAATGACTCAGTTAACAGCACTGTCACCACTGCTGAATCTTCTGGCTCTAACAACTGGTTTTAGACACTTGTTTTAAATTTGTGGTCAGTGTAGGAAAGTTGGAAATGTTGATGCAAGAAGCTGTGAGATGAAATTTACAGCAAAGGCATACCAGCTTGAACCACACACTAGACCTAATTCCAGTGTTGAACTCCAGGCAATAGCTGAAAATCATAAACTATATAAGAAAACACCATCTCCACCTCCAGATTCCACTTCAAGCATCACATGCATTGACCAACAATGCCTTACTCCCTCACTATTATACCAGGGGCCTTTTGGCATCTAAGAAAAGGTGAGGTCAGCCGGGTGTTCAGGCAAAGGAACAGTTATCTGCTCACTAGAGTCTCAGAAACTGACATGTCACAACTAGCCTGTCCAAGGATCTGAAATTCTTCCAGCTGGAGACATGACTTTGGATGAACAAGGCCTTTGTTGCACCTCATGGGGAAGTACCCACCTATTAAGCTGCAGGTATGTAATATTTTATCACATTAACCACCGCTAGCACAGAACAGGGCCCTGAGGGAAGGTAAAAGGGCTCTCTTTCTTGGATCTGATATATTTTTTGAAAGCATCGAAGCAGAGGCCACTGCACAGGAAAGTCAACTGGAAGAGCAAACAAGACTCTCAAGACACAGGTGATAGAAAATGCTGTTTTGAGCTCACAGCCAAGGGGCTGGGAGCCAGGCGAGCTGGAGCAGGGGGCTGAAATCATGCTGCCTTCCAGAGAGATGAGCCTGGAAGAACTCCGGTATGGTACGGCTCAGTCCTGACACAGGGCTACCACTTCTCAGTCTGCTAACACAGCTGTCATCACTAATCACCCACAATCACTATTTGCTTTAGAGCCCAGTTAAAACCCAGTCCTGTCCAGCCCGGTTCTCCAGACAGCCTCCAGCAATCCAACAGAATTTATCCTGGAGAGGAAACCCATTTATTGCCACATTCAAAGCAGGGGGGGAAAAAAAGAAAAAAAAAAAAAAAGAAAAGAAAAAGGAGCACAGGCCTGAATCAAGCAGACCCTGAGTTGAAATCCAGTTTACAGTCAAAGGTAAGTCATGTGTCCTTTCTGGGATTCCCCTGAGCTACAAAAGGAGCATGACAGGATGACTCCATGGGAATTCTGTGAGAATTTAATGAGATAAAATGCGGAGAAGGTCCAACGCAGAAAACACTCAGAAAACATTATTTTTGACTGCCCAGAGGTGTTGGTTATTGCCCCCCCCCCCCCCCCGCCCATGTGCTTCTTCAGTAATTTATGAGCAGATCTGGGAAAGCGCCTCAGGGGCAGTTATGTGCCAATAGTACTCCTAGTAACTTTTTTTGCTGCTATCACGAAATACCACAGACTGAGTAATTATAAATAACAGGAATGTTTTGACTCATGGGTCTGAAGGCTGGAAAGTCCACAGTCATGTACACGAGTATCCAGTGACTTCTGTGCTGTGCATAACATGACAAAAGAGCACATGAGGAGCACAAGTTGGAGGTGGGTGGCTTGCTCATAACAAATCCACTCGAGGTAAGCAATCCAAATCCCAGGATGATGACATTTCTCTAGTCATGAGGGCACAGCCCTCGGGGCCACACTGCTTCTTAAAGGCTTATGTCTTATCTCAACAAGGGTTCTGGAAAGGACATTCGAACCAAATCCCAGGAGTACTGACAAGCAGTTATACTCCCTCCATTTCTATATACATGTTTCCACATTATTAGACTGATATCCTTAGGAGACACACCTCCTTTGTTTTATTTTATTTTATCTTACTTAACCCATTTTTTAGAAGATTTATTTATTTTTCTTGGAAAAGCAGAATTACAAAAAGAGAAGAGAGGAAAAAAGAGAATCTTTCATATACTGGTGTACTCCCCAAATGGCTACAATGGCCAGAGTTGGGCTGGTCCAAAGCCAGGAGCCAGGAGCTTCTGCTGGGTCTCACATAGGGGGTAGGGTCTCAAGGATTTGATCCATCCTCTGTTGCTTCCCCAGGTCATACGCAGGGAAATGGATCAGAAGTGGAGTACCTAGGACCCAAAATGGTACCATATAGGATGCCAGTGCCTGCTTTGCCACCATGCCAGCCCCAACAGATCCCTTTTTTATCTTATTCAACTGGGAATTTCCAGTATTTATCCAAGGGCTAAATAGGTACTTAATGAATGCTTATTAAAGAGTAAGGGTTCTTTATTCAAGTCTAAAACCTAGAAAAGAGTATGATTTAAAAAGTGCGATTCTATTTCTTTGCTCTCAGTTTTATCACCTATCATTAATGGGCTAGACAAGAATGACCTGTTTGGCTCCTTCAGACTCTTATTTGATAATATGGGTCTTGTTCACAGTTTCCTTTAATCATAGTCAATACACAGCCCAAGTAACAGCGAAGAAAGGTAAAAATGGATGCTTTGTTTAGTGCCAGGTTAGAGAAGTTTGTGGTAAAACTTAAGATGCATGTTATGATCCCAAAAGAAACTGGGGTCTTAACCAGGCACTCAGAATTCAGAATTTGTTCAACTAGCATACAGTGAGCAAGTGTTAAGCATTAGCCATGTGCTTCATCACCAGCACTAACAAGGAGATGGATGAGTAAACGGTTACCATGCAGGCACAAACAAGATGCCATAAGTGCATACTGACTCATCCTCTCCAAGAGTTAGAATGAATGTCCCCTGAAGGGTCACCATGGTTTGAGGTTTGTTTTTGTTTTTTAAATTGAGAGCCAGAGAGACTGATAGCGAGAGAAAGCCCACATCTGCTGATTCACTCCCCAAATGCCTGCAAATTGGTTAGGGTTGAACTTGGTTAAAGCACAAAACAGAAGCTAATCCAAGTCTCCTAGATGGGTGTCAGAAACAGTTGCTTGAGTCATGATCACTGCTACCCAGGGTCTCCATTTGCAGGAAGCTGGAGGCGAGAACTGGTTATCAATCTCAGGTACCCAATGTTGGATGTAGGTGTCTTAAATCTAGACCAGCCTCATGTCCTGGATTAAGTTTTTAAGCAGACACAAGTACTAGGAATACCTCTGGTCATATGTTACGGATAAAGGTCACATAAGTGGGCTGCCTGAATTGCTGCTCTTGCCCCCAAGACTGGACTTTTTCTTTTTGTTCTGCTACCTTGTTATTAATGGCTGCACAATGTTTATAAGATACATCTGTTAAAAGCACACCACTAAATAAACGATTCCAAGGTTTTATAATAAAGTGGCTTCTAACTCAAAGGAGTTCCAGAAGACAAGGTCAGGCTGTCCTTGTCATTAGATAAGTAGGCAACCCCTCAGAGTCCCATCTCTCCCTAGTGCGGGTACTCAGAAACATCTGAATGAGCAGTATTCCGAAGTCACAAGTTGATAGACTATTTACTAACAGAACCCTACAAGACATCTGAAGGAAGTGGAAACCAACATGTAGAACTTTTATGGGCATCTCACCATCTGTGTAAGGGCTCACAAGTGTGCACTGCAACACCCCAGGGAATAAAACTCACAGAGAATGATACTGATGTCCTTTGGAGTTGTTCAGTGTGGATACTCTGCCAGCAGTAACATTACTACTCAATAGCCCAGGAAGCCTTCATAAATATATCATTTAAAAGCCAACAGAGATGATTTTTACATAGTCTGATAAGCAGCTATTAACTCACTTAATCCAACACTTGCCACTTGTGATGAAGACTTTGTAATATTAGTGCAATCTCTAACAACCTGTATCCAATGCAATAAGATAATGCGATATAATCTATAAACCAATAATTAATGTCAGAATACTTAAGATTTACATCGAAAAACTGTAAAACCTACTATACCCTCAATACGCTATGTTAACCTGTAATGGGGAGGGAGTGCAGGGAAATCTTTCAGGACCATAATAAGAGTGAGAAAAAAGTACAATATAGCCTATCAAGATCAAATTTGGTAATTCATAGACAACAGACTCAAAGCGGCACTAAACAACAGTAAAACTACTATACCAATGCATGAGGGGGGAATCGGGTGCGATCCTGACAACCTCTTAACAGGAGGTCATGTGCGTGGAGCAGGGGGGCACTCCAGAATGGAGCAGGTGGTAAGGAGGAAGCTTGGATCCCAACCATGAAGACTCCCAGACCTTCACCACAAACTATTAATATGAGCAACAAGGACTATATCCCAACTGCCAAGGAGGCCACAGGGAATTGGATGCCCTCGGAGGCCGAGTACTCTGAGGTCACCCACCCCCAACCGGAGCTTCCGCAGGGGATGGAAGAAGTCCAAACACTACCGTGCAGAAACCAACGTCATCGGAAAGACAACCAGAAGCCCTGAGTGGTCCGCAGAAACAGAAGAACAATAAATGTCCTTCGGGACCAGGGAGGAGAGCTTTCTCTGGTCCGAGCCTGGCTCCACCTCTGGACCCCCGCCCTCCCTCGCAATGACCATCGGGATCGCTTCGAAAACCCCTCACAGCAAACAAACAATCATACAAACTAAAAAAACCTAAAATAAATAGACAAACAACAGAAAGTAGAGCTTGAAATCTGACAGGAAAGAGCTGGCGTGGATTGGCTCATGCCTCACCGGGTGGGACACAAAGATTAGTTACTCCTCACCATGGTGTTGAGGATTTTCCTGCACCCTCCCCCCAAAAAAATGTTCTGCACATTAAATGTCGACAAATGTCTTGTTAGAGTTACAAGCCAGTCTAGATTATCCTAAACTCTACCAAGATCAGCAAAATTATACTTCAACACAACAAATGGCTAAATACTAAAATGAAATAGACACGAGACAGCTGAATGGTACCTTATAGCCATTTTAAGGTATATAGCAGCCGGTCCTGTATATAAACTAAAATTGAAATGTCAATGAGCTAATCATAGGTTGTGGTTAGGACTTGCTTTTTTTTATTTTATTAATTAATTAATTAATTAATTTTAACATACTGGTTACTCAAAACCATGTCAATTCCATAATATTGCAAATTGCTGTTGATGTTATATTGGGACTCTTAATTGACTGTGATGATATTCTACCAGCTCTAACTTCGGACCAGAAATGGTCTCCCCAAGAAACTGTTCAACCCATCTGGACAATAAATAGCTGGACTCTGTGCTTGGTATATGTTTGCAAGGAAAGAATCTTGATTGAATTTGAACTGTAATACTGCATCAAGGTGGAGGAATCCACCAGGGGGGAGGGGAGGGGGAGGGGTGGGGGATTCCCAGAGCCTATGAAACTGTCACATAATGCAAAATAATTAATAAAAAAAAAGACTTTATTAGCAAAATTCAGCAAGAACTTCAGTAAAGCTTGTAGGTTTGAAATACTCTACAGCAGATGGCAGATCTCTCTTTCTGTCACTCCTTCTCTCTGGAGCTCTGCCTTTCCAAAAATAAATAAATAAAGTCCTTCAGTGAGTATTATGGGATTATAAGATTCTTTCTAATTGAGGTTCTTTTTAAAGATTAAAAGTTCTAGCTTTTTTTTTCACTTTAAGATTTCAAAAACCCCAAAAATCTAGGAATTTGACACCCATCATAATGGCTCAGTGACTAAATCCTTGCCTTGCATGTGCCAGGATCCCTTATGGGTGCCAGTTCACGTCCCAGCTGCTCCATTCCCATCCAGCTCCCTATTTATGGCTTGGGAAAGCACTAGAGGATGACCCAGAAACTTGGGACCCTGCACCCATGTGGGAGATCCAAAAGAAGCTCCTGGCTCCTGGCTTCAGATCAGCTCAGCTCTGGCTGTTGCGATCACTTGGGGAGTGAACCAGCAGACAGAAATTTTCCTCTCTGTATCTCCCTCTCTCTGTAAATCTGCCTTTCCTATAAAAAAATAAACAAATCTTTAAAAAATAAATCTAGAAATTTTATAATACAGCAAACAGCCCTGAACGGGTTAGAATAAAAATAAAAATGGGTTGAGAGGGCATCTGGTTTAGATGCCACTTCAGATACTTACATGCCATATTGGGGTACTACGTTTAAGTATTGGCTCTGCTTTCAATTCTGGCTCCTATTACTACTAATCCTGGAAGGTAGCAAGATAGCCCAAATACATGGAAGAACTGGATTGTGTTTCTAGTTCCTGGCTTCAGTCTGGTTTAGCTCTGGGTTTTGTAGGCATCTGAGAAATGAACCAGCAGATGGAAAATATCTCTCTCTCTCTCAATCTGTGTGTGTGTGTGTGTCTCCCTCTCCCTGACATTAAAATAATATGAAAAACAAATTTCAAAAGAAAATATAGGGTCTGTGCATTGTGGCATAGAGGGTTAAGCCCACTGCCTGCAATGCTGGCATCCTAGATGAGTGCTGATTTAAGTCTTGGCTGCTCTTCTTTCAGTCTAACTCCATGATAATGTGCCCTGCAAATAAGATAAGGATAGGTCAAGTATTTGGATGTCACGATCCACTTGGGAGACCAGGATGAAGTTCGGGGCTCCTGGTTTCTTACTGACTGAGCCCTCGTGTTGCAGCCATTTTGGGGGAGTGAATCAGTGGATGGAAGATCTCTCTGCCCTCTTCCTCTCTCTCTCTCTCACTCTGCCTTTCAAATAAATAAAAATAAATTTTAAGTAGGTCATATCATTAAAAATTTGCTTAATAAGCTGATTCATCCAAAGATATCCTAAGAAACTATTGGAAATAATAATATATCGATATGAAAGATGTTTGTGACAGATTAGAAAACCTGGCTTATGAAACACTATGCTTAGTATGATTCTATTATGATTAAGTTGATTATTAACTAATACGCTGATTAACAAGTAAAGCATATATGCTTTTGTGTGCTTTAAAAAGATCCCAAAACAGATACATAATAATCCTAGAAGACATAATTTCTATGCAGCATGAACCAAATGATTTTTACACTCATATCTTTCATTATTTTCTTACATATTTATTGTGAGAATGTATTTACTTTAAATATTATACCCTTACTAAAACTATTTCTATTTCCATTTTTGTAACGAATATATTTTCATGAACTACAGTTAATTTCAAAAGATGCCACAAGAGCATGCTACAACTTGAGAAACTAGAAGTTGTCAGTTTCCTCTCCTAAAGAATGCTTTCATGGTAGTTTCACTCATTTTGCTACAGTTAGTTTACTAAATGTAGGAAGATGCGCAGTAAGAATTTTAAGTCATTAAATGGTAAACTCATGCTATAAAAAAATTAACTCTGTAAATGTGTAATTTTTATCATAATACCAATTTTTTTCTAATGGCTTTACACTAAGTCACAAAAATCCAAAATGTAAAGAAAGAGAAACCTATTGACCTGTGTTCTGAGCACAAGGTCACAAATGGTGACAAGTTCCTCAAGAGCTCGACAATGGCTAGTTCTCATCTGAATCACAGGTACTTGGCCATGTGGAGACTAGCACAGTGTATCAAGAAATGTAGGACTCTAGATTCTTCATTTATCTACCATCAGAGGATGAAAGGTCATTTAAGTCTCTTAAACATCTTATAAATAGAAGCAGTCCCTCCTTTGCTTAGGAAATGGACCCTCCTGATCATACTTTTGCCATTCTCTATTTTTGTTTTTGAATTTGTTTATTTGAGTGACAGACACATACACACACAGAGAGTGAGCGTGCAAGAGAGAAACAGAGACATAGACAAGAGGAGATACAAAGATTTTCCATCTGCTTTAATCCTTAAATGCCATAATAGAGGAGACTAAAGCCAAGATAAAGCTGAAATCAGGAACTTAATCCAGCCCTCCCATGTGGTTAGAAAGAAGTCTATTACTTGAGCCATTGCTTGCCACTCCCTAGGGTGCATACTAGGAAGAAGATGAAATCAGGAGCTGGAGAGGGTGTCAAACCTAGGCACTCTAATATGGGACACAGGCATCTCAAACAGTGACTTAATCACTAGACCAAATACTCCTTTGCCTTTTCCCCAAGTTGTCACCACTATAAGCAAAAGTATCACCAGAATGGGGAGTATTGCTAGGGAGCTACCCTTTGCTTGCTCTTGGTAAGAAAGGTCCACAGCCACCCGTGGCCAGTGTCTCTATGGTTCTAAGAAGCTGTGTTGCATGCCCCTACCTACCATCCTCCCCTTCAGTTGGCTGCTTCTAACATATTGAGAGCTTAGAGTGCAAATAACAAAATTTGGTAAGATTTGCAGTTAAATAAAGTCAAAAGAGTTCTGAAGAATGACATTAGCAATAAAGCACATGGAAAGGCTTTGACACAATAATCTGTGTTGAGAAGACATGGTCCACCATGTGCACAGGCAAATTTACAGATTATTTTACAGATTCTACAAATACAGAGACACCAAGAAAACAGAAATCATATCCATATGAGCCAATTTTAATAATTCACTTTGTTCCATGAAAGATGGAAAACTACCTCACTACCATCATGACTAAAATCAAATCAAAACAAAAGCCAACTAAACCAGAAAAGTTCACCAAGCAAAATCATTTATAGCCCAGTTTTCAAGTTCCATCTGAGATCTGAACACTGGCAGCAGAACACAGGGGAACGCTTTGAGCTTCTTTTTTTCGTTATTCCCAGCCCACACAGTGACAGAGAGCGACGCAAGAGCAGCAGACACAGATTTAGAGATAGTCTATTGTGAGTACACCCTACGAATTCTTCAGCACCCAACTTCTCCAGTAACGCATTTTACTTCTTACAATTTATGTTACAAAAACAGAGAATGCAAATATATATATATATAAAATAAACCCTAACTACACACACATATTTTTATATATACTTTATATATATATATATATACTTTATATATATATATGTATATATATATATCTATATACAGTTTATATATATATAGTTTGAACTTAGCCAGGTTAGAATTCAGAGCACTATTCAAATTTTGTTGAGTATCTTTTACTTATTGCTTATCATATCTAATTTTCTTTAAGACTATAGCAATTGTTATTGATCTCCTATGTTCTCTAAAGATTTTGTTTTATTTTGTAACAAGCAAAGCAATGCTAGTAATGCACACTCTTCAACTCTAAGAATCAATTACTGATTAACCTTTTAACTGGCAGCATGGAAAGCTACAAAAGATACGGACTTGACTTCTTAACACTTCTTATTTCTTTAAATCCTCTGTTATTCTGGCACCTAAGTGGCCTATTTTTTCCCACATCCTTGTAAATTCACTGTTCTTCATCTTCTCCTTTTCCTCAGGAATTCTGCTTGTATCCTATTTCTGATGGCAACTTCACCTAGCCTAGTAATTCTTTCAAATTTAAATCTCACTCACCTGATTCCACTCTTTGGATACTGCATACAACACTACTGTCCAATTCTGCCATGCTTCCTCCAATCAACATTTGGATGCAACATCCAATCAACCTATAAGAAGGTAATGCCACTTGTTTGGGAAATGAATAAGCAAGACAGATGTCATTTCTTTCCCAGTTTCAGGCTTCATTAGCTCCTTCACTCAGAATTTAGGCCCAGAATTGCCTCTGGGAGAGTTCTGCCATTGTGCCATCAAAGCAGTGTCTAGCTCATTTATTCCCTGAAATATTATAATGCTTGATTTCCTTGTATCACTCTCTGCAATCAATTTCCTATGAATTGATAAGCTGTTTGAAGGATTTATCAAGTGCCATTGTCCCACCTGGAATGGAGCTTGAAATCAGGGACTTCTTTCCCATTCCTTAGAGAGGGAACCAAAGAAAGGATGTTTAATAAATGCCCCATAGGATTCCCATGCTCAGGCAATGTGGAAATTACTGTATTGTGTATAAACCCTGATCTTTAATTCTCTTTGACCTCCCAACGAGAAAAATTTCTCAGATATTCTCTGCTTCAAGAGGAAAGATTTTCAATACTGATTGAAAGATTTTTCAATATGGATACATTGTAGATGCTCCTCTGAAGTGTAATTTTGTAATAATGAATGGTGCAGGCCTAAAGGGACTTAGAGAAAACTATGGTTCAAGAAAAGTTTTGGTAAGGCACAATCTGGCTAGTGACTTACTGTGCCTCCGGACAAAGGCAAGAACTTGCCACTAGCTGAAAACATTTTCTTAGCTTGTACTGAACAACTTTTTAAAGTTTCATAAAAGGAATACAATGGAAGACTTATGCAAATAGTAAGGGCAAAAGCAGAGGTGGCAGATGATGGTAGAGGACATAAATAGAAAGGGGAAGGGAAGGAAGACCAGACACGGCAAGGGCTACAAGCAGATGCCATAGAGATGATCTGGAAATGAGGAAAAAGGGAGGTTGTTCTTTGAGGTAACCCCTCAGCCAAAGTCATCAGACAAAGATATTACAGCTCAGTATCTGCCCAAACTTTACTATATCTGAAGCAAATACTATCTCAGGAGGCGATCCAAAGCCAGGAGCCAGGAGATTCTTCTTGGTCTGCCATGTAGGTGCAGGTCTCCAAGGCTTCAGGCCATCTGGTACTGCTTTCCCAGGCCACAAGCAGGGAGCTGTATGGGAAGCAGAGCAGCTGGGACATGAACCTGTGCTTCCCAATGCTTGAAAGGAGAGAATTAATAAGTTGCACTTTTGTGCTGCCCCCAAAGAAGTAGCTTCTAAATCACACAAATACAGAAGCAGAGAAAGATAACAAGTGTAAAGGGGCCTTTCTTTAAATGAAAGATTGTCTACCTAGGTCTAAGACATGGAGCAAATCAAGGCCATAATTCAATATAAAGAGTCTGACAAACCATTTCACTTAAATTGTGGAACAGAAGACCCCATGACACTCAAACAGAAAGCTCATCTTATTGTTCCTTAGACCTCACCTCTCCACCTGCTAGGAAGAAAATGTTAAAACTCCCTCTTTCAAAATTTCTCCTTTTCATTTCCTGGGTCATTTGTTTACTACTGTATACAATGAGTAATTTGGTATTTTTAGCTAATGATGAAGATATACATAAAGATTTACTATTTAGATAAACTTGGGTAATACTCTCTAAGCCCTGTTTCATCATCTGTAAAACAGACAAGGAATCCTCACTCCTCCCCCCCTTAGGGTGTTGAAAATGGGATGAGAGCATGGAAATAAACCCTTCCGTGCAGTGTCTAGTGTCACATCTTCATCATGCTCCTGGCTGTAATCCTTGACTTGTTATTATTCTAGAAAAGGCCTATTATAGTCTGATATTTGGAAACGCCTAACAGTGTTGATCAGAGGGAAACTATGATGCAATTTTAATAGCTTGGCCTCTAAAGCCACACTACTGGGTTTAAACCCCCAGATCTACCACTTCCTTTTATGTAAACCTGGGCTAAGTTTATTTTACATATTTATTCCCCCTGTACCTTAGCGATCTTATCTGCCATGAGAATCATAATCCTATCCAGCAGGGAACCAGCATTGTGTTGCGATGAGCTAAGCCACTGCCTGCAAAACTGGCATTATACAGAGAGGCCAGTTATGAGACTCAGTTGTTTCATTCCTGATTCAGCTCCCTACTGATGGGCCTGGAGAAGCAAAGGAAGATGGTTAAGTCCTGTACCCATGAGAGAGACCTAGGCTCTTGGCTTCAGCCTAGGATAGCCCAAGTCCCAGCCATTGTGGTCTTATGTGAATGATTCGGCAGATGGAAGAGATCTTTCTCTTCTTTCTCCTCTCTACCTCTGTCTCTCCCTCTGTCTAGCAAATAAATAAATATATTTAAAAGAAGAATGCCCATCTGCTGGAATGGTTGTAAGGAATATGCATATATAAACTTACATATTATGGATGTGCTTATATATTTTATGTATTTATAAAATATTTTTATATATTATACAATACTTTTTAATAATAATTAAAGAGATAGACACACACAAACACACAGAGTGCTCTTCTATTCACTGGCTCACTCCCCAAATGCACACTAAAGCATGGGCTGGACGAGGGGCCAGATCCCAGAGTCAGGAAGTCAAGCCAGGTCTCCTACACTGGTTGCAGGGAAACAACTACTTGTACCATCACCACGGTCTCAAGGATCTGTATTAGCAAGAAGCCAGAATTGGGAGTCAGTTCCAGGAACTGAACACAGGCATGACCACTGGGTTAAATGCCTATTCTCAACAGATTTCTTTATCAAAATAGGCTGCCCAAGGTGGGGCTTGAACTCACAATCTAGGGATTAAGAGTCTCATCTCTATTTACTGAGCTGGTGGGGCAGGTTCCATTGACTTCCTATGCAGAAAAATCCAAGGCATTGCTTGACACAGGGAGACTCTGAGTTAGCTATTCTCGTTGCTGGTGCCACTTTCCAGTTTTAGAGATGATTAGAATCAAACATAACAGTATAGGAAGAGATAAGAAAAACATTGAGAAAATAGAGCTGTTTGCAATACACATACTAACTGTGGTTTTCCGAATAACCACAGAGGTGAAGCAGCTTTATAAAATAAATGTAGCCATTTAGAACATAGCTCTACAGATGGAACTACATGAAAATGATATATGAGTGGCAGAATTAGCAATATTGAGACCTTCAGATTCAGCATATCTCTTATGCTAGCACCAGTAATGCTTTTTATTTTCATGTCATTTTCTCAACTAAACAATATGAAGGTTCAAGAAGTTCAAGGAAACTGTGTATTTTGTAAAAACTGCAGAGATTATAAAGTATTTGGCATACATACAAAGTCAATTTCTATTAACATCTGAAATACTCTGGTATGTGTTTCAAAGACTGACACTAAATATATATATATATATATATATATATATATATATATTAGTTTCTTAACTATTAGAATCAAAAGCATAGATCAAGCACTTAATATTTATTTATAAGTGATCAAATATAAATAAATTAATAGCCCAAAGACACATTTAGATGTTTTCCCAGGTTAAAGAAGTGACTTTAATTCAAACAGCAGAGTTTTACCTCTAGTTAACTGTATCAGAGACAAGAGCAGACGGGAAGAGAGAATGGCGGTGACATTCTCACAACCTGAAACTTCAGTTATGCAGATTCTATGGGGTCAATAGTGATTAAACTGAGGTTTTGATTATGAATCATCTTGTTTGCTTGTCAGCTCTCATTTGCCTATTCAGAGAAATGGGATATCACAGGGCCTTTCACAAGATCATTTGCTTTAAGCAGATGATACATAGCTGTGCAATTCAAGGATTTAATGTTTATATTCAAGTCAAATGAGATCAAATCATCTTCCCATACTTACAAAATCTTATCAGTACATCAATAAAACTTGTTTGTTTTGTTCGTAGAATCAGACTCTGAGACTTGTAAGAACCCTGGAGGTGACCTATCTATCTCCTCACCTTGCAAAAAAATCCCTTAAATAACATCACACCAAGGTCCATCTTACATCTACCTCATATCTCCAACAATGAGCAGCTCACCACTCTCCGCTTGGCAGCCAACTTCATTGAAAAATAGCTCTAGCTTTCAGAGAAAAGGCTTTAGACAATGAACTTATGCATTCTTTCTGTAATTTCTGTCTTTCGTCCTAGTTTTAGCTTCTCAATTTCAGAATACATTTTCTTTCCCGGGCAGTAATTCTTTAAAATGTTCTAACTGCCATCTTCCCCTTTGTTTTCTTCTTTGGTGGCACTTCTCTGATTCTTTCGTTTCTTCAAAAACCCCAGTCCCACATCTCAGGTGCTGATTATATCTAAAAAGTTCTTAAATTCTGATGTCTGAGCTGTCCTAAGATGTCAGTATGCTTTTACATATATCCACAGGAAACAAAAATTTCTTCCCCAATCCTGGATTCTACATATCCAGTTCATGAGTCTACAATCACAGTCCCTTTTCAGATGAACACACGGCATGTTTGCCCCTACACCACAGCACTCTAATTAATAAAAATCCTTGGGCTTTTATTGTCCTTTGATATTCATTGTTAAGGAAGTTTAATTCCCTTTTTGTCTCCAGATAATTGTGATGTATATATATATATATGTACATGTGTTACCTTAGCAACACATCTATGCCTATAAAGCATATTGGTGCTTTTTTAGAGTTGTATTTTACTATGTTGATACCTGGTGAAATTTGGATCTTTTTACATATCATTATTCTCCCACTTTTTGCCATTTATGTATTGCGTTACCTACAGCAATGTTTGCATGTCTGCCCTAAGTCACTGCTGTTTTGCTCAGGTTATACAGTCCAAGTGCAGAACAGAGTTAGTCTTGACATTCTTGCTAGGAGCATATCATGCATGTCTAGATATCAATCTTTAGGTGCAATCTTCTTACTAATCTCCTGAGTATTCAATCACTATGCTCACCAGGATATTATATCCACTTATCTGCACCATTCACATCCACACCGTCTATAGCACCATCTAGATCTGCCTGACTAGCAACCATATCACAAAATGTAATTGGGCTAATTTAAAGAAATTTATGGGGTGCCTTACAAACAACACTTCTTTTTATATTTAAAAATCAATTCTCCAATTTTGCTGAGTATGTAAGGTTGTTTGTTAAACATTAACTAATCAGGTCATCAATATAAATTCATGCCTTATTTTCTGGTATCATGCAAGTCTGCTTATATTTATAAAATATTCAAAAGTCTGTAAAGGTGGACAGCAAATGAAGTTTAAAGTTCTCATGGATGAAACTATTGCACTCATTTTTTTCACATACAGTGTATGAACACTAGCCTTTCATTTCAATCAACTGTAACAACTTATTTAGAATTGAATTTAGAGGGCCCAGCAGCGTGGCCTAGCGGCTAAAGTCCTCGCCTTGAACGTGCCAGGATCCCATATGGCCGCCAGTTCTAATCCTGGCAGCTCCACTTCCCATCCAGCTCCCTGCTTGTGGCCTGGAAAAGCAGTCAAGGACGGCCCAATGCCTTGGGACCCTGCACTTGCGTGGGAGACCTGGAGGAAGTTCCTGGCTCCTGGCTTGGGATCGGCACAGCACCGGCCGTTGCGGCTCACTTGGGGAGTGAATCATCGGATGGAAGATCTTCCTCTCTGTCTCTCCTCCTCTCTGTATATCTGACTTTGTAGTAAAAATAAATAAAAATCTTTTAAAAAAAAGAATTGGATTTAGAAAATTAGAAAAATATCTAAAACCATAATGCTCAAAAGTAATGGCAATTTCCGTGCGATATGTCTAACGGCCTCCCTTTATAGATAAGGAAACTGATACACAAAGGGATTAGACAGACGGTATCAGTAAGCGACAATAAAAACTCATCTCTCCCGAGAATTAGAAGTCCTATGCTCCTAAGAAACAAAATAAGCTTATAAAGACAACAATCCCACTTCATATGAGCATAATACTTTCATAATTCAGAGAAAAGCAGGTTTCCCTCAGTCAAGCCCACCCAGTCAGCAGACATGCTTCATTACAGGTTCTTAGCAAACTTGGGGGCTAGCAAGAAGAACCAGGAGTCCTTTCACATTCCAGGAGAAAACATGACAACGACAATACTGATAGATCAACAGGAGATTATACCAAATAATAGTTAGGCAGGAGTTTTTAAATTATTATTATCGAGCAAAAAATATGGTCTATCAATAAGGTCTTTATTACATCCAATGTTACACACATACACAAATGACATTTCCATCAGATGGTTACTACTGAAAAGGAGGGTCAAAATACTAATGTGGTAAAAAGGGGAAGAAACAAGAGAATGAGGAACAGCAAGACTGCAACAGTCTGTTCAGACTGTAATTAAACTTAATTTTTCTGTTATACAACTTGCATTATGGCAACATCAAAGGGGATATGATTTCCACTTCTATGTAGAAATCAACATTCTTATTTGCTCAAAAACAAGAATGAAAAGAATGTTACTTGGATCTGGAAAAAAATAATATAACTCGGAAATGCTGCCTTACAATACACATCATTCAGGGGTGCAGCCATGATATAGTAGGCTAAGTCTCAACCTGTGGTGCCAGCACCCCATATGGATGTCAGTTTGTGTCCTGGCTATTCCACTCCCAATCCAGCTCCATGTTTATGACCTGGAAGAATAACAGAGAATGGCTCAAGTCATTGGGCCCCTAAATCCACATGGTAGACAGGGAAGAAGCTCCTGGCTTTGGATTAGCTCAACACCAGCCATTGTGGACCTTTGGTGAATGAACAAGCCGATGAAAGATTCTCTCTCTCTCACTCTGAGTGTGTGTGTATGTGTGTGTGTGTATCTCCTCTCTGAAACTTTTCCTTTCAAATAAAAATAAGTATATTTTTAAAGAGAGAGAGAGAATACACATCACTTAGTACTAACATTTACTTATAAAATATCCTCCTGTAGGGATTGAACCCAAAGAGTTTTAGGAGCCCTAACTGGTATAACAAAATGGAAATCCACAGCAAAGCACAGGTTTAGCACATACTGCAGCATGAAGAATCAAACCACCTCCAGGAAATAAAAGATGCGCTCACTTTTTACTGACACAGCCCTAGCGGCTAGCAAAAAAGCAGGAGATTTCTAGGAACCAAGGGGGAGGATCACTGCTGCCAAAAGCTCTGTGTCAACAGTCTGGTCACCAGTGTCTCTATGTGAACGCTAAGAAACTGGGTTCCTGAACCCAAGCAGATTCACTCAGAAAGTACCCTCTTGCACTGTATGAATACAGTCTACCATCTCTTCCAGGTACATTTTTCAGTGATTTCAGAATCTACTCATACATGGATTACATGTGCAGTGTTACAATGAACAGTACCATTGCCTTCCTAGTTGTCCAGCTCAGAAATGTGGGTGTTGGGTCCGGCATAGTGGCCCCAAGGCTAAATCCTTGCCCTGCATGCACCAGGATCCCATATGGGTGCTGGTTCTTGTCCTGGCTACTCCATTTCCCATCCAGCACTCAGCTTATAGCCTAGCAAAGTAGTAGAAGATGGCCCAAAGCCTTGGGACCCTGCACCCATGTGGGAGAGCTAGAAGAAGCTCCTGGCTCCTGGCTTCAAATCGGCTCAGTTTTGGCCATTGCATCCACTTGGGGAGTGGAAGATCTTTCTCTCTGTCTCTCCTTCTCTCTGTAAACCTGCCTTTCCAGTAAAAATTCTTAAATAAATAAATAAACAGAAATGTGGGTGTCTTCTTTGCTTTCTTCTTCCTCTTCTGTATCTTCCTAATCCCCATTGGGTAAACATCACTAGTGCTACTGGTTCTGTGTTCTTATTATTTTTCTAATCTGATTTTTCATGTTTTCCAATTGTCCTATCACTTTTACAGTGGTTATGAGGCCACCATCATCTCCTGCATGGATTCATTTGGTAGCATTAAAAACAGACTTCCTGCCTCCAGTATTATCTGTTCTGTACATTCTGCACAATGAGGTCCATGATCACTATCATTAGAAAATCTGACATTGCTACCTTTCTGCTTAAAATAAGTCTTCTGGGGGAAGGTATTTAGTCTAGTGGTTAAGCTGATCTAGGGCAACCTCACCCCTTATTGTAGTGCCTGCATTTACTATCCTGTCCTGGATCCCAAGTCCAGCCTTCCTCCCAGGATCTGTATCAATTGGGCCACTGCAACCCATGTGGCATGCCTGGGTTGAGTTTCTGATTGTTGGCTTTGGCCCATCCCAGTTCTGGTCATTGCAGACATTTCAGGGATCCTTCACTGTCTGCCTCTGAAATAAATAAAAATTGAGAGAGAGAGAGAAAGAGAGAGAGAGAGAGAGAGAGAGAGAAAGTCTTCTGTAAAAGGTTGGAAGTCCACAGCCTGATAGTCAGGCCTTCATTAACTCAGGCCAGCCTCCTTACTCCTCTGATCAATGTCTCTTTGGACTCCACATTGCTATTTGCAGTTGCTTGAACCGGCCATCCACACCTCATTTCTGGCTTCAACAGTTACAGCTTTGGGCAGAAAATTGAAAAGTAATACACTTGCATCTGGAGCAATGGCTTAATGGCTAAATTCTGATCTTGCTTGCACCGGGACCCCATATGGGTGTCGGTTTACATCCTGGCTGCTCCACTTCCCATTCAGCTCCCTGCTTGAGGCCTGGGAAAGTAGTAGAGAATGGCCTTTACAAAGCACTGGGGCCCTACACACGTGTGAGAGGCCCAGAAAAAGCTCCTGGCTCGTGGCTTTGGATCGGCTCAGCTCTGGCTCTTGTGGCCTTTTGGGAAGTAAACTGGTGGATCTCAAGATCTGTCTTTCTTCTCTCCATAAATCTGATCTGCCTTTCCAATAAAAATAAATAAATCTTTTTTAAATAAAAAAGTAAAGCACTTGCATCAGCTTTCATTCTGATAAAAAGAATAAATTTCACCAGTCAGCTTATTCATAGCACTCAAAAATGATTCTTTCAAAAAATAATCTGTTGAAGTAATTGTGAGCAAGCACATTTTTTGTTATGTAGGTAAATGAGGCTAGATTTGGGAGTTCCTTTTGGGAACAGAAGATAATAACAACAGACTAATGTTTGAATTTCAGGCTCAATATCACATTTGGCATGGATTTCAAAGTCTTCCAGGGGTGTTGTTTTGTTCACAAGGAGGTTTTTCTTGTTTGAGCCCTCTTGCATAAGACTCTTGGAGGAGAGCAGAGAAAAAAAAAAGATTCCTTAACATGTTGAGACATGAAGGAAGTTATGTGCAGGAAGCAAAATCATCCTACAAGCCATGCTTCGGTCTCCATCAGCATTTCTAGTTGGGCAATTTTATCTTATCCATAAAAGTTGAGACTTAAAAGGATGCAGAGCAAGTGATGAAGAGAAAGCAAGCTGCTATCTTGTCTTCCTGCTGCTAAAAGTCAGTCAAGTGGGGTGAGTCACAGCCCAGGTGCCTGTGGAGCCAGGGGCCTACAGCACAGTCTAACTCCTGTCCTTGGGCTCACATTTCAAACTGCCTTTTTTCTTTCACCTCATTCACTTTTTCCCTCCACACAGCTATGTCTCTTTCTTCTGCTGCTACTTTCAATCAGTGTGAAAGTTCCTGAGTAAGGGAGATGACCTGACCTTAGACACAGGGGAAACTTTCCAGGCCTGATGGGTGGACAGTTCTCTCCCTGACTGTCCTCTGGCCAACTACATTTTCAATGATGAGCTCTTTTCCACAGAGTTATTAAAGCACATGTAATAATCTACCAAGCAAGCAAGCAGAAAGGACAGTCAGTCAGTGTACTTGATTAGACTTATCCACGCTGCAGGTGCAGATGCCTGTCAAACATCTGTCTAAATTTCAACAAATGGCAGTGTTGTGGCTGGGAGACAAGTTACATGTTACTTCTCTCCTCCAGATGCTGGCAGAGACTTTCTGGCTAGAGGCTAAAATGCTGGCTTCTAGTGGTTAATTGCTACTCTAGACAAATAGCATCCCTCTTGTAAAGACACGTGCAATCCACAATTTCATTTGCCTGGATGGTATTCTACATAGAAAGCAAGTAGCTCGATTATTTTCCTCTAGAAAATCAAAAGTCAGGACAGCTTTGGGGTTACTTCTGGAACCTGCCCAATTGGCTCTTTTCTCAAGTTTTCACAGTTGCTGTTGCTGGTTTTACCCACACGGGGCTTTCTCCAGGTTGGTGCGAGGAAGTGGTGCTCAGTTTTCACAAGAGGGCCTCTATTCAAAGGTTATTCAAGGGTCACAACAGCAGAGAGAAATCTTCTGAGACCATGTGGCCTAAAGTAGCTTCCTCTCCTCCACTGAGTCTCTTGGCACCCTTGTCCTTTTCCTTGCTTCATGTATCATCAGAAGTCTTAATTGTACTTGACATTATATGTCCTAATTTCTGTGTTTATGGTTCACCCACTCCAGAATGCAAGCTCTTGAAGGCAGAGCTTCATCTTGTTTATCACACTACTTTGGGGCCTAAACAAGACCCGTTGTAACAACTCTTAATAAATGTTATTTGAATGAACAAACAGGAATGGAAACCAAATATCTCAATTTCTAGCTTCGCAGATACTCACTCCCATCAGTTTTAATTGACTCCTCTGTATTTCCTGCCCTTGGTGTACGGACAGGAGCTGGTGGAAGCATAGCTCTTCCTTCCAGCTGAACCAGACACATTTCATTGAATGGTATGTGAATTATATAAACCTGGTGTTGATGGAAAGCACAAGATTAATTTCACTGTTTGTACATGTATAGAATGATACAAACCTGGAAAATATTTAGAAATATCTACCAAGTTTTAAACAGGATGTCTCCTGACCTGGTAATCCTCAAATAATACAGTTCATAAAAACAGTTCCAAGAATGCTCAGGTATGGATTTTCAAAAGTGCTCAGTGCAGTGCTATTTGGCAAACAAACAAACAAAAAATCAGAATTAGCTGATAAAATATCAAACACTCACTGTGGAATACAATGTAACATTATATGTCACTGAAGAGAACTACATCTATTTTTACATAATGACATAAAAATTACTATATTGTCAAGCATAAAAAGGTAGTTAGGAAGCCATCATGACTATTAAGAATGCAGTTCTGCACAGTCATTTCTTTGTATATGTGAGGAGTGTGTACACACATACACATGTTCTTTTATTAACTGCAAGGAAAGCACCTGTAAGAGGGTGCCCTGAATGATCAACCATGGTTCAGAAATCTCTAAACACATCTGAAGGGGGACTTCCACTTTCTAAATCATAAATTTTGTGATGTGTACATCTTAACAACAAACAAGTCACACTCACAATAACAAAACATAAAAATGTTAAACCTCATTTCAATTCTGGAGAAAAAGCTCTTCAATATTTATAAAACTTTAATTCCTGGGCTCTAGCCTCAAGGTTCAGATGAACAAATATGACCACTTCTGGGCTGGGAACACTTGTCTGTCCACCACTCTGGGTGACCAAAATCAAAGCCGCAGGAAGAATTTTTAAAAATTTCTTCTTAAAAAGATTTGTTTATTTTTCTTGGAAAGGTAGATTTACAGACAGAAGGCGAAAGAGAGAAACAGATCTGTCCACTACTTCATTCCCCAAGTGGCCACAACATCCGGATAGAAACCAATCTAAAGCCAAGAGCCAGAAAGTTTTTCTGAGTCTCGGATGCAAGTGCAGGGTCCCAAGGCTTTAGGCCTTCTTTGACTGCTTTCCCAGGTCACAGGCAGGGAGCTGGATGGGAAGTAGAGCAGCCAGGACATGAACCAACGCCCATACAGGATCTCAGTGCCTACAAGGTGAGGATTTAACCACTTAGTCACCATGCCTGGCCCTAAAATTCTAAATATTTGACTTTAATTTTTTATTAATAATAATTATGCATATTTCTGGGACACAATGCTACAATTTCAAACATGTGTGCAATGTTTACTAATCAAATCAGGGCAATCAACATTTCCCTTGTTTGATACTATTTTATGAATACAAGTGCCTTGGAGAATCCTACTTGTTCTCATAATACAACACCTAACGGTTACTGTGAACTATCGTCACTCAACCATGCCTAACTTTTTTATTTTCTTTCTTTCTTTTTTAATCAAACTCTGATTTGCTGCCTCATGTACAAACCCTACTTTCACCACCAATGTTGCTGTAATCATTATTTTGTGTTCAAATTGAGGTTTTAATTTCCAATATGAGAGAAACTAGAACATTTTTCTGCTTGGGTTATTTCACTTAACATATGTCTTTTGAGAATCATTTTTAAATCATTATTAGATCTCAAGAGGCCAACGTGTTTTAGCTTCTTGGTAGCAGCATATTCAATTTACACCTAAGAACACCTTTGATTTTCATGGATGAGGTAACTAGGGCATAGAGAAATAAATTTTTGTCCCCAGAAAGCAGGATTAGAATAAAATGCTTGACTTAAAAACTTGCTCTGTCTTCCATCACTTTCCAGAAGGAAGGTAGACAAAAAAGGACTTTGTACTATAAATCCATCCAAGATAAAAAGTGCCTAAAATCATGATTAGAAGCAGTAGTAGGTGCCTTTTGAACCATAACATAAAATAAAATATATGCTTCTTATCACACCGAGTATGTTGGTCCATAGCTCCCCAAAAGCAAAGCAACTAATCCTTGTAATTATGCTCACACCATATGATTTTATGTAGCTTAACAATTTTGGAAAATTTCTTCAGAATATTCAAGATTTTTTTTAAGAAGAGAAAATGCCAGCTGTTATTAAATGAACATGCCTGCGACTGAAGGGAAAATAAGACCTCTAGGAAAAAAAGCAGTGAAACCACCAAACTGAAAAGCATCCTTTTCCACCAGGAAGTTTCTGAAGGTTGTCCATCATACACAAACAAGCACATAAAACAGGGAACCAGTGCCACGCAGCCACAAGAGCTTTTGCTTCAAATGAGAAAACACATTTCTGAATAAAGTGAGTGGGCTCCAAGTTCCTCCGTTTTGAGCCAGTAGCAAATTTGAGCCAACATTGGCCAACTTCTGACAAACTCGTAGTACCACAGGTTCAGTATAATAATACAAACAATAAAATAGTGAGTTTACTGGTCACAAAATATTGACAAAAGACTTTCAGACCAATCTGCCTCTGTTTAAACAAGAGTCATTTTAAAGATGCTACAGTAATATAAAGGCATCTTAGAGAATGACCAAACACACTGCCCAATGAAAGTCTAAAAGACGTTGCTTCATTTGAATTTCCTCAAAGGTTTCCGTCCTTATTACTGGTCCTAAAAACAATTCTGTAGAACCCCACTGAGCTTTTAATTTCACAGTGCTGAAGTGACCACTTCTTGTGTCCTATATAGGCATCCTAGAGACGTGCTACTCAAAAAAAAAAAAAAAACAGCAAACCTTTTGTGGTCAGGTCAATTCTAGAAGTCCCTTCCCCCTTCTCATTTATACCTACTTTTAGTTGCCTGCTTTTCTTTCTGACTTCTCTGTATGAAACATTCTCTAAAACACTTTCAGGCAGGACTTCAGCCTCTGGTTTCTCAAGAGTGCAATAATACTGGAAGTACAGTTTGCCTGTCACTCTAAGGTCAGTGAAAAGTCCCCTGGTGTTAAGAGGCTGAGTAATATTGTTTTCTCCTTCAGACTACACCATTAAATTATTTTTTATTACTCACAAAGGGATTATTTGTGTCAGAGCAAATGGGATATGACACTAATTTAGACAGGCTAATTTCAATCTAACAAAATAGTTTATTCCTAATACCTAAAGGAACAAGACAATGGCAAAAATTTAATGCTTGTTATATATAAGAGGTTTTTGGACCATACATGGAAATAACATATTATGAAAAAACTGTGTGTGCATTCCAAAAACTTTTAACACAAAAATAAATGTATCTTTTATTCCATTTTCCATAAACTTTCCAAAGTACCCTCATAAAGAAGGGAAGAAATAACATTTTAAAAATTGATCTTTCCAAAGCATAGGAGGATGCTACATGAACACTTATTATGCAGAGGCCAGCACAGAACAATCAACGGAAACAAACGCTACCCTCCTTGAACTGCCAGTTGATTTAAAGTAGAGGAGTTAGCACAAATGTGGAAGAGTCCAGTCACCCCACACATTAGCATTATGTTCCTGCAGGACCACCTATACACCCTTCTAAGAATCTGCTACACAACAGTGAAGAGACACAGTTTCAGCTGCTGAAATGCACACAGATTTAGTGAGAGCCTGCAGAACACAACACAGGTTGCTGTGCCACCCTGGCATCCTGAGAAGAGCCCCAGATTCCAGCAGGAAGTACTCAGCTCCACTCGTCAATCTGCCAGGTCTGTCTGTAGCCACAGTGGGTTATCAAAGCATCACAGAAATCCCAGGAACTCTGCTGCATTAGTTACAGCATCTGGACTCTCAGAAATAAACAGCACACACTGAGAGAAGCCAGGGCCTCCTATCCTTGGATCAAGCAGTGTGGTCCAAGTCAGATGGTTAAATCTGACAACCAGCACCACGGGATCTCAGATAGGTCCATAAACAGTGTGCCTTATAAATCCAGACATACTAAACGCAGGTCTGTCTCCATGTAATCCATCTCTCACATGCCACAGTACTGACATTTTACCTGTGGTCATTTCCTAACAACCATGAAATCTCAGAGCGAGAACAGATTCAACGTGCCTTCAGGGTAGAGGTATGGCTGATGGTTAGTAGACTGCTTAAGACCTAGTAGGTGGTGGGTACAATGCAAGGAAATATAAATAATTCAGAAATTCCTTTTGTTGAGAAAACACAAAGAATAAAGTAGGCTAAGCACTGAGCAGTAGAAGCTCTGGGCTTTATGAAAACAAACATTCTTACTGAGTGTCTAATGACAGATATATTTCATCAAGGCAAGAAGTTGGGCTGTACTAGAAGTGGCAAGAACTAGACGTTCAGAGCTCTAGCCACAACTCTAGCAAACACATGAATGTGGCCAATTTTCTCAACAGATATTGATTCTTCAGAGTAAGGGATCTTTCCTTCATGTACTCCACGGAGTTCACAGTAATAACCTGTTGAAAAGGGAGAGGGTGGTTGGGCTGGAGGGACAGTGTTAGAGTGGCAAGAAAGGGCTTCTCACATGTGCTACCCCCACCGGCACTTTTTTCTGCCCGTTTCCCGATATTCCATGCTGATTTCTAGCTCCAAACTAGGCTGTGACTCCAGCAAACACATGTTACTCCTGATCCCCACCCAGCCTGCTCTGCCTTAACATACACTGGGCGCAGCAGTCTTCACTTGAAATTTTCAAAATACAAATAATGCTAACATGAAATTTGGTAGAATGCTGCTGTGGTGTTTAATTAGCCTGGTGCTATGACACTGGAGCAACAGACAGTAACCATTTTCTACTTTGGCAGAAGCCAAGATACGATAAGAGGGCATTCCTGAGCTCTGAAACTCTAACCCTTATAGGCAGTTGGATGTTGGCAGGAAGGCTGGATGTATTTGAGTAACAGGGAGTGTGTGTACCTTGGCTGCTCTCTGGTCCCAGACCTCTGCACTCCCCTCTCCCTGTGTCCCCATTCTGGTCTGGCTCTTCTTTGTCCTCCTTCTCAGGTAGGCCCACCTGATTTCCATCCTGACTCCTCCAGGCAAGTCCATCACCCTTGAGACTGAGCCCTTGGATACCACAGACAAATATTCAGAATGTCAAAATCCAGAATAAGGAAGGAATTCCTCCTGATCAACAAATATTGATCTTTACCAGCAAGCAACTGGAAGATGGACAAACTTAATCTGATTACCACATTCAAAAGGAGTCCACTTTATATCTTGTGTTGAGACTTCATGGTGATGCCAAGAAAAGGAATAGATAGACAGAGAGCAACAAGGAAAGCTTAGAACCAGACAGGAAACAGTCAGCGTGGATCCACATATACTTTACTAGGCAGGACACAAAGATTAGTTACTCCTCACTAGGGTATTGAAGATTTCTCTGCACTCCCCTCCTAAAACTGTTCTGCACCTCAACTGTTGACAAATGCCTTGTTAGAGTTATAAGCCAGTTTAGACTATCCTAAAATCTGCCAAGTTCAGCAAAATTATGCTTCAACACTATAAACTGCTAAATACTAAAATGAAAATAGACACGAGACAGCTGAATAGTACCCTATAGCCATTTTAAGGTGTATAGCAGCCAGTTCTGTGTATAAACTAAAATTGAAATGTCAATGAAGTAGTCACAGGATGTAGTTAAGAACTTGCATTTTTTAACATATTGGTTACTCAATACCATGTCAGTTAATTCCATAATGTTGTAAACTGTTGTTGATGTTGTGTTGGGGCTTTCAATTGATCGGGATGATATTCTGTCAGCTCTACCCTCAGACCAGAGATGGTCTCCCTAAGAAACTGTTGAATGTATCTGGACAATAAGATGCTGGACTCTATGTTTGGTATATGCCTGCAATGAAAGAATCTTGACTGAATTTGAACTGTAATACTGTAACAAGGTGGAGGAATCCACCAAGGGTGGAGGGCACAGGGAGGGGTTGGGTGAATCCCAGAGCCTATGAAACAGTATCACATAATGCAACATAATTAATTAAAAAAAAAGAGGAAGAAAATCATAAGAGAAAGAGGGCTAAGCTTCTTTTTACCGGCGTGGTAGCCTAGTGGCTAAATCCTTGCCTTGCATCCACTGGAATCCCACATGGGTGCCTGCTTGTGTCCTGGCTGCTCCACTTCCCACCCAGTTCCCTGCTTGCAGCCTGGGAAAGCAGTAGAGGAAGGCCCAAAGTCTTGGGACCCTACATCCGCACAGAAGACCTGGAAGAAGTTACTGGCTCCTGGGTTCAGATTAGCTCCAGCTGTTGTGGCTTACTGGGGAGTGGACCAGTGGACGGAAGATATTTTACTCTGTATCTCCTTCTCTCTGTGTTTTTGCTTTTCCAACAAAAAGTAAAAAGATAAGTCTTAAAAATTTTTTTTAAAGGTTAAGCTGGCTGTCCTGAAGTACTGCAAAGTGGACAAGGATGGTTAAATCAGATACCAGCATCACAAGTGCTCTTCTGATGAATGCGGTGCTGCAGGATCGCTCATGGCCAGCCACTCTGACAGGACTTACTGTGGCAAGTGTCATCTTACTTGCTGCTTCAACAAACCAGAAGACAAGCAATTGTGTATGAGGAGTCAATAAAAGTGATAACAAAGAAAAGAAGGGATGGAAAGGAGAGAGGGAGAGAGAGAGAGAGAGAGAGAGAGAGAGAGAGAGAGAGAGAGAAGAACAGAACAGAAAAGAAAAGGAGAGAAGAGAAGAGAAAGGGAGCGAAGAGAAAAGGAAAATATCTGAGTAACGGTAGTTCTCCCTGACCTGTTTCTCAGAAAGGTCAAACTCAGAGTTGTTTCTGCAACTTGCACTTGGAAAATATTTAGTAAGTATTGCAGCTGAGGAGGACTTCAAGTTTTAGGTGAAAGAAAAGCCAGAGAACAGGATTTGAAGAAGGAAAAGTAAGAGAGGAATAAAAGAAGTGAAGGGCATTTACTGTAACTAAAGTAAAAGTGAATATGGAAGAAAAGAAAGGAAAAAATCAGGAAAGTGATTATGCTAGAAACAAGGACAATGATGTGGAAAAGGGATTTTCAAACTGACCACAAAGAAAGGCACCTAAAACAAGGAAAAAAATAAACATTCCTTCAGAAATGAAAAACCCCAGCCAGACCTGAGATGGTGAACAGCCACTTAGGGCAAACACAAGACAGAGGCTTCTAACAATGCTATAGCTGAAGAGATGGAAGGAGATGATGTGAAAAGTAGGAAAGTAGCACACACAGTGGATTCTTTTATTACTAATATTTGAAGCTACTTTCCTCCTAACATCAGATCAAGGTCATCTTAAGCCTCATTCCTCTTTAGAATGGCAGAGACAGATCCAACAGAATTGTTGGGGCAGTCACTGAGTGCACTCACTCATTTAGTACTCCCCCTGAAGCAAACGCCTCCCCCCTCTCAACTGCCTTTGTAATGTCATGAAGCACCCAGGGAAATCGTCTGCTATCAGGGTGCCCTTGACTGATTAGTTACTCAAGACAAGCGTGCAGACAGCCC
This sequence comes from Ochotona princeps, assembly GCF_030435755.1. NCBI lineage: Eukaryota > Metazoa > Chordata > Mammalia > Lagomorpha > Ochotonidae > Ochotona > Ochotona princeps. The sequence goes on from NC_080833.1 coordinate 71,482,776, forward strand.
TAGATTCTAAGCACTAAGTATCAATGACTCTTCTGCCTATCCACAAGGTAGTCCCTTCTGGCCAACAATCTGTGCATTTCACTCAGCATTTCTTAAGGTAAAGCTTAAGAAATTAAACATATTTTAAATTTTCGGATATTTAACTAATAATGCATGCAAAGTAACAAACAGCGAAAGTAGGCTTCTGGATCACAGAAGGAACTACAAGCCCATGGAAGCTGAAAATAAATGTCTCGGAATTTCTATGGACTCATTAGCTTCTCTCACCTCCTGATACGTGTGTGTGTGTGTGTGTGTGTGTGTGTGTACTGCCACGTGTGTGATCATCAGATCACCTAGCCGAGGCAGAAATTACAGGGAGAGGGTAGTATTTAGGAAGTAATGCAAGCACTGAGCTTTGTAGTTCTTTGTGATAATTGTGTGTCAGCTTTAGTGTTTAGTAACTGAGCCAGGCTATTTGCTAGCTGTTGAGCAGTCTCTGCAAGAAATACCCAGTTAGCTTCCTCCTGGCTATTTGTCCATATAGTGGAGTTGACCATCACGATGACACCATTGTAGCTCTCTATTCCCCATCTCCAGGGTACTCAGGGACAGTCTGCTTAAATACAGGGCATGCAGGGCAAGGTTCTTCAAACTAAGGCTTAAGCAGAGCATCTAATATTTGCCCAGTACTTACCACCTACCACATACAATGCTGGTTGCTTTATGTGTGTTATCTCATTTAATCCTCTAAACCTCACCATGTCAAAGCAGCAGAATTATCTTCTTAGTATAGAGAAAATAAGTCATAGAGAGTTTGGATAAATTTCTCAAGGCTCTACAACCTGGGAGTAAAAAAGCCACTATGCAAACCTCACTCCCTTCCCCACTCCAGAGGCTCTCTGCTGACTATAGACTCTAATAAGCACGAAGTTGAAGCGTATAGAGTTGACAATCTGTAGGAGACTTCCTAAGCTTCCTTAGTACATCACAAAACTTTTAGAACAAATCAAGAGTCATATATGTGTTGAACAATGATGCAACTTTCTAGAAATAAATTTAACTACATATCAAAGATGCAAGTTATAAACCTATGTCTTGGGTTCTTATCATTATAGCTCTTAGAGTAAGATATAACCTGGGTGCAAAGAATGGGGTCTTGGAGCTACTCCAATCTCAGCTCTGTACTGAAGTCAGACAAGAATTAAAATCTCATTGAGTCTCTGTTTCCTCACCTGGCAATAATAACAAAGCCTCTCTCTTATGGTTGCAATGAAACAGACCAACAAACCCAACAAAATGCCATGCACTCAGAACCACAGGCAGTACACATAAATATTCACTATCAACATTTTTACCAGCCCAAGTCATAGCCAAAATACCTCATTCTTGCTGTTATTATTTGTATTATCATTATCATTTTTTAGATATTTGAACCAGATATCTTGACTTTAAATCATATCCACGCAGCTGTTCTGAGGGGTCAATAGAAGAAAGTTGTGAACTTGTTACAGAAAATACTCAAGAAATACTCATTTTTTTTCCTTCCCAAGACACAATTATCAATTCCTCTTCCGAGATTTCATTTTCACATATACACCCACCTAGTCTATGTTCCAGACAGTTTGAAGATGCCAAAAGCCAAGCTGGAAGTACGGGAACCTGAGTCCTCCTTTAGTTCCAGCATCTACCCTAAAACTCAGTGTCAAAATCTACTCATTCTATGATAATCTCTAGAAGAATGTGTCACACATGTGAGATACACAAAGAAAGACAAACAATAAACAGAGGCTTATAAACAATGAAGCAAGTGGATTGAGGTGTAGACAGGATTGCAAGGCAGCCCAAAGGAGCTACTCATCAGACTTACCCACGTAAGGAAAGAAAGGGTGCATTGAAGTCAATCCTTGAGCTGTGTCATCTAAGATGAATGGAAATTTCTAAGGAACAATGAGGGAAAAAGTGTCCTAACACATGCAGAGGCTTAGAGAGCCAAAGGGAAACAATGAAGTAATTTATTATAATTTGAGCAGGGTGTATTTAGGGGAGTGAAAAAAAAAACAGAATAATAAAGTCATCCCTACTTACTTTGCAGGATTTCCACAAAGCTAAGTAAAAACAATCTCTTTGGACATGGAAAAAGGCATGGCATTCAGAAACATAATGTATAATTTTGAGTAATACTCTAGCAAGGCTCTTTTTTTTTTTTTAGATTTTTTTTTATTATTATTGGAAAACCGGATATACAGAAAGGAGGAGAGACAGAGAGGAAGATCTTCCATCCGATGTTTCACTCCCCAAGTGAGCTGCAACGGTCTGGTGCGCGCCAATCCGATGCTGGGAACCAGGAACCTCCTCCAGGTCTCCCACGCGGGTGCAGGGTCCCAATGCATTGGGCCGTCCTCAACTGCTTTCCCAGGCCACAAGCAGGGAACTGGATGGGAAGTGGAGCTGCCGGGATTAGAACCGGCGCCCATATGGGATCCCGGGGCATTCAAGGCGAGGACTTTAGCCGCTAGGCCACGCAGCCGGGCCTTCTAGCAAGGCTCTTTACAGTGCTTACTTTTTATCTACTTCCTCCTAGCAAGAAAGACCAGGTATTGTTTTTTTTTTTTTTTTTACCTGCTACCAATTTGTCTCTTTACTCTCTCCTGAGAGAAGCACAGGGGGAAAGTGAGAGACAAAGTGGACAGGAGGGAGGAAGAAGGGAGAAGAAAACTCTTTAGCTCCTCATTCAAATTACCATAACCTTTTTCAAGGTCCCTTAACAACAATAATTTTCATATTTTAAGAGTTTAGTCTTTACTGGTCAGAAAACGAACTTTGACCCTAAAACAACCATGGCTTTCCAATGTTCTTGATGGTAACCCAAATTAAGAAATGCATTTTGTATCATTTCAATACAATATATACACATATGTACAAAAAGTTGTGTTCAGTACAATATACATACGTACATACAAAAAAGTAAGTATGAAACAATACTCACATATATTCAATGCAACACGCTCTAACACTTTTTTGTGATTTTTTTAATGTATTGGTGCCAATTCACTACAACATTCCTACCTTCTCCATAGTTCCATTTTCCATAATTTCAGTTACCTATAATCAACTGCAGTTCAAAAATACTAAATGGTAAATTTCAGAAGTAAACAATTTATATGCTTTAAACTATATGGTGTTTTGCATAGCATGATGAAAGCTTATGCTATCCTGTTCTGGCCCACATTGTATATACTACCTGCCAAGTATTCATCTGGGTTAACATATGGACTGCTGTGGGGTCACAGTACTTGCATTCAAGTAATCTTTATTTTACTTCATCATTACCCCACAGAGTGATGCTGACATATCAGAAACTCCAAAGAGAATCTGTAAAGGCTTCTTTTCAGTAAAAAGGTAGAAATGTTTGACTTAATTTAAAAAATCATATACTGAAGTTGCTAAGATTTCCAGTAAGTTATCATAATTAATTTTTCACTGTGACTAAATCATAAATTAAATTTTACCATAGGTATACATCTATAGTAAAAGCATAGTACATAGGTTTGAAATGATGCATGGTTTGCGGCACATTCGAGATACTGAAATGCAACTCTCATAGATAAGTGGGGGTGGGGAGAGGCAACCATAGTGGAATACAACCCATAGTTTGAAAAATACCCTGAAAGATACAAAGGCTTATGGAAGACTTCAAAAGTTAGGTTACAAATCCTTCCACCTTTTCTTTTGTATTTTAAATCATTGCAAAAAAGCAGAAGGTCCAGCTCATTTTCCAGGAAACAACGAAGCACCACTGTGCACTCTGTTCTCGGGTGTGTTGTTTGACAAAAAATGACAGGTTTCCTCTAGGTTTCTCATGTGTCAAGTGGTTGTAGCTAATTATTTGTTGACAAGCAGGATTTCAAAACTCAGAGTCTTGGTGCCCATTGGAAAGTAGGTTCATATCACATGTCTCCAATGTCTTCAGTGAGAACACTGACTATGTACCTTCTTTCACATCAGCGGCTCCATCCCACATGACAAGGGAACAAGCACTCTGCCTTGGGGCTGCAAGGATGAACAAGCTGCCTAAATGCCCTCCAAATCCCACACCAATTTAAATCTCACACTACAGTCATACCACCACCTCCTCAAGGGGAAAAGGCCTGTTCTCCATCCAGCTCTGTGCAATTTTGTGTTCAACTACAATCCTGATGCATAGGGAAATGCAAAGGCCACAGACCTATCCTCCAAACGGGAAAGCCAACCAAACTTTCTTGGCTCATAGTTGAGCTGTTTTCTACTGCACCATTTAAGCATCTTTGCTCCTTGGCCTTTTCTTTTGGTGCTGCATACCATTAGATATTTCTCTCACCACATTTCTGATTCTGCTGTTTCTCCTTCTTAGAATGCGCTTCCTCTTACGCACACAAACCCACTTCCCTATTACATTCCAAGTCTTCTAAGCACCTTCCCGCAATAGCCACAGCCCTGACCATCCCTTCTTCCTGCTCTGAAATAAGAGTTCACTGAATTCACTTGTCTCTTAGATACTGTTTAACTGACATTTATATATCCTCTTCATTAGCTTTCTAATATGCATAAACTATTATTTGTAATAAATGACGATTTAATCTCAAACTTTTCCTACAAGATATATATCAAGGAATATATCTTGGAAAGATTTAGCAGTCTATCACCAAGATATTTAAATCACATAGTCATAGAGAAACAGACATAGACAGAAAGAGATCTTCCATCCACTGGTTCACTCCCAAAACGCTTGGGACAGTGGAGGCTGGGCGAGGTCACATCCAGGTGTCTGGGATTCAGTCCAGGTCTCCTGTGCGCATGGCAGGGACTTGGCACTGGAGCCGTCAGGCATCATCTGCTGCATTCCAGAGTGTACATTACAGGAAGTTGGATTTGGAAACAGAGCTGGGATTTAAACTCTGATATGGGGTGCATTCATTCCAAGCAGCACCTTCACCCCTGTGCCAAATGTTCAACCCTTGGCTCATGATTGTATTCAATTAGTTTTAGACCATTACAATGATTTAATAAATTTGCTTTTTATATTTTCCTAGACTGAATCTCTGGAGGACCTTTCAAGCTGGTTTGTGTATCCATTGGATTGTTTTCATCATTTTTGAGCACTTCTTTACTTTTTGTTGCAAATATTCTAGGCGTATCTGGGTTGCTTCCCTCCACTGACCTTGAATCATGAATAACTCCAAAAAGATATGATTTTTCTGCAGAAGAAAGCAAAGCTAAGTACCATGTATAGGACTTGGCACAGTAGCCTAGTGGCTAAACTTCTCACCTTGAATGAGCCAGGATCCCATATGGGTGCCGATTATAATCCCAGCAGCCCAGCTTCCCATCCAGCTCCCTGCCTGTGGCCTGGGAAATCAGTTGAGGATGGCCTAAAGCCTTGGGACCTGCACCTGCATGGGAGAACTAGAGGAGGTTCCAGGATCCCAGCTTCGGATCGGTGCAGCACCGGCCATTGCGCTCACTTGCAGAGTGAATCATTGGAAGGAAGATCTTGCTCTCTGTCTCTCCTCCTCTCTGTATATCTGACTTTGCAATAAAAAAAAATAAATCTTAAAAAAAAATCACATAGTCATTAAACAAATTAGTGCTTAGCCATTTACAACTATACACTCAGAACCAGCAATTTCAGTGACAACACAAGGCCACACTGTTTATTCTAATATGCTAGCATTTGGAAGATGCTTATTTTAGATACAAAATTCTTACATACTTTAGATATGTAAGATAGATAAGGGCTTTCTCCATGGCAAGGCACTATGGTAAGTACTCACAAGGAAAGAGACTTCTTAAATTTCTAAAATATTAATTTGTTTGAGAGACAGAGAATCAGAGTTAGCTCCTACCTGCTAGCTTCCTTCCCACATGCCTGTAGGGAGTGGGAACAAACGTGGGATCCAGGAACTCTATCCAGGTCTCCCACATGGTGGTAGGGATCGAAGTCCCTGGCCCATAATCTGCCTTCCCGGGGGGCACATTAGCAAGAAGGCAGGTATGACGACTGATGGCTTAATTATTGCACCAAATACTGTTTCATGTGCTATGATCCAGAATCAGTTCTTGGAAATGAGTTGACTAATGCTTCATAATTTTTTTCTCTCTCCTTCAATCTTTTTTCTCTCAGTCACACACACACACGCACACACACACACGCACACGCACCCACACACACTTCTTTTTGTTCTTCCCTTTGGGGACAAGTTAAGAATTACTTATTCTTCAGATGAGGAACTTCAACCCAGAAAACATGAGGGGAAAAAGAGTCATGGAGAATATAAAGGAGTTGGGGCTAAAATGCAAATCTGTTATATAAAGAAACCAGGAGCTTGATGTCTTAGAAACCTAATTCCACACCACTCCAGTTTCATTTCCTTAGTCTTCAAACTTCCTGTCTCTAGCAGGAGTCCCATCTCACCACGGAGGAACTTCTCCAAGTCCCTGACACCAAACTGTCTTCCCATTGTTAACCAATTCCCCAATGTTGTTTCACTTCAATCCTATGACTTCTCTTATCCACCAGACAATCTCATTGCTTATTCCTGTTTTTCTCCTACTCATTGTCACACCTGCCAGAATCGCACAGCTTCTGTATTTTAAGCAGTTCTACAACTGTTCCAGGTAAAGTTACACATGAAGCTAATCACCATGACTACACACCAACAAGCACACTAGCCTTTGCTAACTCATGCTGCATACTTGATATGCTTGAAAACGAAAATGCTCCCTTTAAGCAGGCAGGTGGAGGTGGGCATGTGGTGCAGCAATAAAGATACCACTTTGAAATACCTACATCCCATATCACAATGCCTGGGCTCAAGCACAGCTCTACTCTCAACTGTGATTTCCTGCTAACATGTACCTAGGAAGGCAGCAAATAATAGCTCAAATATAGTTCCCTGCCTTCCATGTGGGAGAACTGCATTGAGTTCCTGGCTCCCAGCTTGGGCCTGGCCCAGTACGGATCACAGTGGATATTTGTGGAGCGAAACCAGTGATGGGAGTGCATTTGTGTTCCTTTTGTCTTTGTTTTTCTTTCCCTTCTAAATAGCTTTTTTTAAATTGTATAAATAGTGGTGAAAGGGAGCTCTCAGTTTCTTGTTCTTGTCTGTATTCTTGTCAGGGTACAAAAGGAGAACAAACGTGATGTAAGTAGAAAACAAGATGAAAAGGAGATCAGTAACATGTCCATGTAAATGAAAATCTGCTCAAGTGTGGTGCAAAGGATGTGGACTCTGAAAGCTAACTGTGCCCTGAGTGCTGCTGTGGCCACCAACGTCAGCGTGGCTTTGCACATGCTGTTCCTACTCTACATCCACTTCTTCTTTTGGTGAGTGCACATGATAGTAACACCTGTATCACAAGGTGGTCATAAAGATTAAATAAGTTAATACTTCTTAAACATTTAGGATAATGCTAAAAAATACTCTGATCAAGTGCTACATAATGTTTGCTAGACAAACTTTCAGTCTGTGTTGTGGTGATCTGCAAATCTTATAGCAGCATCAAGACCTGTAGGTACTTCGATGGTTTCTGTTTCACACCATTGCACACTACCCACTGATGTGGATTGCTGCCCAAGAATTCAGTTTACAGTCCCTTCACTTTGAGACTTGATGGAATTGTAGTCATAAGCCTCTCTCAGCAACAGTCCCCCACTATGGCAGCTACCACACCAGGTGGGAAATGAGAAATGGCCTCAGTGCCTTGGAACATAAGGCTTGTGAAGGCACAACACATCTTGTTTGCTACAGATCACAAGCTATATCTATAATGCAGGACTGAGATTGAGGCAGGAGGCACAGACAGACCGCCAGCCATGGAGAAAACATATTAGCAGGAAATTCTACAAATAAACAGGACTAGCAATGTAACGCAAAACTCTCAGAGCTGTTCTAACCCACTGTCTTGAAGTTTTACCTCCCTGTCTTAATTTCATACCAACCAAGCTCCTATAAATGTCACCTTTATTCTTTCCAAAGTCATCAAAAGCCACCTTTTTGCCAACCCAGTGAGACTTTTTATTAGCCTCCTCTCTAAGGAGTATTAACACCCCTAAGGCTCAGCATTGCTGATCTAACATCCAAAGCTTTTTGCTGTTGATTCTCACATGGCTTTGGAGTTTGGATTTTTGAATTAGGAATATTCGGCCAGTAAAGTCTAGGCCAATGTTCCAAAATCTATAAACTCCAATAAAATATTTCTGGTCCCATGGATTTTTGCTGAGGGACATTTAACCTCTGTATCCTATTTATCCTTCTCCTGACTGCTTCTCTTTTGTTTGTTTTAGATTTTGAGGCCATCAATCATAGCCTAAGGGGCTTCAAGCACCTTTTGGTCTATGACAAAATTCTCCCTCCAGTGATTCTCAAATGTGCATTATCAAACTCAATCTCGAGCCCAGCTGAATTCCAGCTGCCTACACAATAGCATTGGCACTAGGTATCTAAATGCAGTTTGTCCAAAACCAATTCCAGATCATTTCCTCAAAGTTCCTCCACTTCACTCAATTCCAAAGGAATTAGTGATATTTCTCCATCTCCCTTCCACCTCTCACTGTCCCTATACCTTATGATGATTAAGTCCTACCTTGAAAACACACCCCAGCATCTGACCATCACCTGCAACTGCCCGCTGGACATTTATCTCTCCTAGATACTGAAATAGCCTCTTGAGCAATTCTCTGCTACTTCCCTCACCTTACTATGACATTTTCTTCAAACAGAAGCCACTGAGATACCATCATAATATAAAACAGATCATGCAGTTTTTCTGTTCAAACACTTTCAGGAGGTTCACATTTCAGTCAGAAAAGTCGAAGCTACATGTCAGCCCTGTGGCTCCACAGCCACCCCCTAGTGACTCCCAAGACCTTTGGCCTCACCTCCTTCTGCTCCCTCCAGGCTCATTCCACACCAGCCATGCTGTCCTTCCTGCTGTTCAAGGCCCTTATACTTGCATATCTTCTACCTGGAACACTTTCCCTCGGAGGCTCTTCCTCCTTTACAAATCTGCTGAAAAGCTGGTGAGTCTCACCTGTACCTGTACTTTTCTTTAACAAATGCAAACATTACTCGCTTAACGATTATTTCCCTCTCCTAATTTATTCTTCTTCATATGATTCATTTTATCAATTTTACTTATTTTGTCTTCCCTCATTGGAGTATAAGCTCCAGGCCAATACTATTGGTGTCTATTCTTGCTCATTTTGCTGCATTTTTACTACCTAGTAAGGGTTTTTACACTGCAGAAGCTCAATAAAGACTTTTTAACTACTTACTAACTACTCACTTGGTTCCTCTTACCTAAGACAGTCATTACTGTCTTCATTAGCTTCATGGGTGTTCTCCGGCGACTGATGGACCCACTTGTATGTGGTGATAAGACGTTGGTTTTCCTCTTGACGTACATGTAGATCCGCAGGTACACCACGACCATGATGCAGAATGCCATTAGGTTAGACACAGCCCAGAAAATGAGATAACTCCTGCTGTAAATAGGAGCCAGGGAAGAGCATGTAGAGATGTCACAGAGGCAATTCCAGCCCAACGTGGGGACTGCTCCCATGAAGATGGCGATAGCCCAGACAAGCAAAATGAGCAGTGTCACCCTCTTATTGGTCAGGTTGCTGTGAATCCGCATCCTCATGATTGACATGTGTCTTTCAACAGCAATCATCAGCAAATTGGTCAGGGAGGCAGTCAAGCTAGAGTCCAGGAGGCCCTGGCGGAGAAACCAGCGGTTGACAGTCAATGTTTTTGAAACTGGGCCTGTGTTAAACATCAGGAAGACATAGGCAATTCCAGCAAAGAAATCTGCAGCAGCTAAGTTAGCCAATAGGTAGTAGAAAGGGAAATGGAACTTCCGGTTTTTGATCACGGCTGCGATGACCAGAGAATTAGAAAAAAAAATAAACAGGCAGAAAAATGATCCAACACATAAAACAATCAAAAGTTTGGTTCCTGTCCACTCATCTGCAGTGTCACTGTTGCTCCTGTTATAAAAAAAGTCCATCCGCTTATCGTAATGACATTCATTCATTGTGGTGAAGAATTGAACATCCTAGAAAGAAAGAAACAAATATCACTCTTTAGATCACTCACTAAACCACCAACTGTTAACCCCTTCTTCAAGCTAACTGCTCATTGTCCTTGAGACCTTAGAGTAAAAGTTTCTTTTTCAGGGATGCTCACCTTGGACTTCCTACCCCAGCATGCAGCTTGCATTTCATTTGTTCTGTAAGCCAGACTGCAACCTCAGTAAGGAAGACTGAGAATCTTTTACATTGTTCTGACAGAATCAAACTGCCTGCTTGTTTCTTGACAGGTAAGTGGCTGATTAAGGGAATGAATTACCATGGGAGCATCAACAAACTGAATGCATTGAGACTAAAGATATCCACTTTATGTTGGTAACAACTGTTAAGAACAAAGCATATTATGCGTTTTTTGTAATTTTATATTTATGCATTGTAGTCATTAATCAAGGACAGGTTGGTAATTCTGCCGAAGATAATGGAGACTGAATTAGTCTTCACATGACCAAATAGTTTCCAAGAGCTCAATTTCCCACCACTTCTTATTCCACTCTCAATCCTCCTTTTACCATCCTTTGCTTTCAAGGTGCAATTATAGCATTCCCTTATTAAGCATGTGATGTAGGGATGGAAACTTTGCTCTCAAAACATCTTCCTTACCTTTTTATTCATGTCCTACTTATCATCTCCTAATCCAAACTGTTCCACTAAGAATCTTTAAGGAATTTTCCAACTCAATGACTTCAAGTCAGTTTCTTTCCCTGGAATTTTCCAACATAGCAGCTGGTAGAGGATCATGTCTCCATGTGCGAGACTGAGATCTGGATCTTAGCAGACATCCACCCTAATGTGGTTATGAGAACAGGCTTGCCAAGTAAGGACAAATCCTTGGGTCACATGTCTGAAATGAAACACCAAATTGGAGTAACAGGTAGACAGGGAAGATACTTATCTGAGAGATAAGCCAAAATCTCTCCGATCACAAAACTGAGGAACTCTGGCCAAGGAAGGGTTGGGCGAGAGTTCTGTGGAAGTCCACCTGCCTACACTTCACAGCAAAAACCTAGTGTTTGAAAAAATAGTGGTCTAGCCATGGCCAGGAAGGTTCCATCACAAGTTTCCAAAGTTTAACTCCAGGATTCTAACTTTTAGGTAGAATAATTATGGGCTCCCCATCAAGTAACAAAATTGTAGCTTACTTGCTGGGAAACCAGAGACCTAGAATGTTCTGGAGCTGAGAAGTCCACTGATGGGAATTAAGTAGCTCTCACAGTGAAATATTAGCACTCATTAACAGCTTTTAAAGTTCTGGCAAATTCTGAAGCCCAATATCACATCCACAACCAGGGTAAGTAGCTCAGATCACACTTCGAAGTAGCACAAAACATAAATGTATCTGAGAGTTATTTCTTTTTAATTTGTATTTTAATGGTTTAATGCTACTTTTAAAAGGATCATATACTTGTTTCTCTGACATACCTAATGGAAGATAAAATATTACTTGTATAAATTTAAAATAAATAAACTTGGAGTTGTGGCAAGAGACAAATGGTTCCCGTGCCTTTTAAACACAGGAGAGAGCCTCAAAATATATTTTTCATTTTCATTCTAGTTGAAAGGCACACAGACAGATATTGCATTCATTAGTTTGATATTTATAATAAGCTAGTCAAGGGTAATTTAACCTTCAAATAGAAAATGTGTTTCAGGAATTCAAAATTTCAGGAATTCTAAAATTCCTGAAACTGCCAGAGCTGGGTCAGGCCAAACACTGGAGCTCAGAATACCATCTAGGTCTGCCACTTGGGTAGAGGGACACAAGTGTCTAAGCCATCACCTATCAGAAGCAGAACCCAAGTGTTCTGATATGGGATATGGGTATCCCCAGTGGCATGTCAGTTGTTGTGCCAAATGCATATACCAGGACTCAATTTTAATAATGACAAAACAAAAATAACTCTCTCTGGAAGCCATTCACCAATATTTATCTGCAAATACCAAATGGCTTCATATAATGGACGAAAATACTAGATAATTATAATTTTCCCAAGAAAACTATAGATAATATGCATAATAGTTTTATAATATCCATTTTACGGGGCCCGGCGGCGTGGCTTAGCGGCTAAAGTCCTCACCTTGAAAGCCCCGGGATCCCATATGGGCGCCGGTTCTAATCCCGGCAGCTCCACTTCCCATCCAGCTCCCTGCTTGTGGCCTGGGAAAGCAGTCGAGGACAGCCCAAGACTTTGGGACCCTGCACCCGCGTGGGAGACCCGGAAGAGGTTCCTGTTCCCGGCATCGGATTGGCGTGCACCGGCCCGTTGCGGCTCACTTGGGGAGTGAAACATCGGATGGAAGATCTTCCTCTCTGTCTCTCCTCCTCTCTGTATATCCGGCTTTCCAATAATAATAATAAAATCTTAAAAAAATAATAATAATAATATCCATTTTACAAACATATGACTTTGCCAAATTAATCCATAAATGTTGGAATTAATGTTGCTTCCAGTAATTTTACATTTATAAGTACAGCTATAATCTTGTACATTAGTCTTTGCAAACTTGGCCAATTATTTCTTCAGGAATAATTAATGGTTTCTAATATATCTTGTCAAAGTATGCTTGAGGAATATTATATTTCTAATCCCAGAAGCAGCAAATAACAGTTAAATTGAAGAAAAGAAAATATCTAAATTTGATTTAAATATCCAAGGAGAAAATTCAGTTTTCAATCATGTTAAAAGAATGCAGAAATCCTAGACAAAGAACCATGATTGATGGTCTGAATATCTCTGCCCCTTCTAAATGCATATTGAAGTCTAATTCCCATTAGCGATAGTACTAATAAGTGAGCTCCCTTCAGAGGCATTAGGTCATGAGAGCTCTGCCTTCACAGAGAGCATTTACCTCCTTCTGCTCCAAGAGGCAAAGAGGCAGTACAAGGGCCATACCGGAAGCACAGATGGAGTTCTCACCAGACACCAAATCTGCTAACATCTTGAGCTTGGATTTCCCAGCCAATCGAACTGTGACCAATAAATTCCTTCTGTTCACAAATTAACCTAGTCTCAGCTATCTTTGTTATAGTGGCAGGGACAGACTAAGACAAAGCACAAAAAGTCTTATTATTTCATTATTATGTGTTCCTTCACTAAAAACAGTGCATTTTAATATGTTATATGCTCTAGTTAGATAAAATAAACATATTTCCTATTTAAAAGTTAAATTACCCTTGACTAGCTTATTATAAATATCAAGGTTAATATGTCAGGGCTGGCACTGAGGCATAACAAGTAAAGCTGCCACCTACAGTTGCTGGCATCCCTTATGGGTGCCAGTTTGTGGGCTGACTATTCCACTTTTGATTCAGATCCCCAATAATGGCCTGGGAAAAGCAATGGAAGATGGTCCAAGTGGTTAGAGCCCTGCTGTCAACAGAGGAGACCCAGGTGAATCTCCTGGGTCCTGGCTTTGATTTGGTTCTGTCTTGGTCACTTGGGAAGTGAATCAGTGATTGGAAGATCTCTCTGTCTCACCTTCTATCTATAATTCTGAATTTCAAATGAATAAATATGCAAATCAATCTTTTCAAAAAAATAAAGATATTAGTCCAAGTTACTACATCCGATCTTAGCCTAAAGGCCAAGAAGCAACTGGAATGAAGATATTATCAAAAAAAGTCATAAATTTTTCTCCATTTTCTTTGGAAAGGATTTTACATATTTAATTTTTGTTTTTACATTTGGTAGAATCTTTAATTACATGATGCACTAAAACCTCAATGAGTTGTACTTCAAAAATTTTGAAATTCAACTTTTCCCTGTCAAAACCAAAATTATACATTCTTTAGCAAATATTATCCTAAGATTGAGCTATGTTGTTGTCTTACCAAGTTCAGATATCCAAGGAAAACTATGATTCAGTCATTAAACAGCTCCCTTGCTATAGAAGGAAATATTATGTAGCAAATAAAAAAGCCTGTTTACCATGAAGTTGTGATGAGACAAAAAAAACCAAACATCAGTAGGCTGGTTAAAATGGATTATTATCTGCATTAATGTACAAATGTATGTGTGAGACTCTTTTTTAAGGAATAGGAAAAGCAAAAAAAAATCTCAACAAGTAAATAATTAATTATAAATGATGGAACTGTGTTTCTTCAAAATTCCTTCTACTTTTTCTGTCTCACAATTGTGTGTCTCACATATAATAAGTAAAAAAGCTATCTGAGAAGTACACATTATATTTAATGCATTTTAGCTTTATTCAAGTGCATTCCTGAAAAATAAAAATGCTCAAAAGAAAGGCCTCAAAGATTTACATATGTTTGTTTAATCTCACCAGTACAATGCATTATAGATTTTTTTTAACCGATTCTAGAAAGCATTTCCTAGTGCCATCGCCTCAGAGCTCCAAAAGTGTGTAACTAGAGGTTTTGTCAATGAGTATTTTTTTTCATCTGCCATATGCTACAAACCTCGTCAGCAGTCCCTGGAACAGATTAATACACATCGTCCTATATTTTTAACTGGAATTGACCAAATTTTGAGCAAGCATGTAGCAAATGACTATCATCTCTTGAGCCCAAATGTGACTCTGTGATTTTAAACAAATTATTTCTTAAGTGCTAGCCTCAACATCCCTTGCACCAAGACACTCTCTCTGACTTACTCACAGTAGCCCCACAGCTCTCATTTGCAGAGCAGCCTAGGTTTATGCATTCCTCATCCTTTACCCCACACTAGACCATTCCACTCCAGCATCACAGGGACCTTATCCACTCACCTTTAAGGTTTCAGTATTTGTTCAATAAAGAGACAAGTGTCCTACACTGTTTCCCTTCACCCTCTAAACTCTTGGGTGCCTTTGTTGGCATACACATCAAACACCAACTACAACTGTAATCCACCATGAACCACCTCTATGTTTTTAGGTAAGATAATGAATGTTTCCATTTCATTAATATTTTTATCACTTCTAGTTGAGGGCTTATTCTGCTAAGAATTTGACATGGATTATCTGATATAACAGATACTGTTATTATACCCATTTTGCAGATTTGGAAACTGAAGTATCCTTGGTATAGGTGATGTAGCTAACAAGTAGACCCTCAATTCTATTCAGGCAGAATCTATAGCCTCCTGCTTAACTTTAACATTACGCTTTTTCTTCATGGCCAAATGAAACACCCAGGAAAACCAAGAATTATGGTTACACTTACAGGAACTATAGAATTACCAAAATAGATGATCTGATCAAAATACATTGAAAGACTGCCTTTCAGTTTAAAAAGACATTTTGCCTTTGGCTTCCTTTGCTTTTCTTTTTGACTTCCCCTAGGAAGTGTAGATAAGGCAATTTTCTGGAAAAAAAAATGCTTACAACTTTTATATGTAGGATACAATATGATCAATTTTCAGGAGCAAGATTGCTATTCTTAACTTCTGCCAAATCCGTAGTGTTTTTTGTTTGTTTTTATACTAAAGATTTAGAGGGTTTGATAGTTCTGACCCAGAAACAAAAGATGCTAAACTTTGGAGTGATTACCACAGCTTCAAACTTCAGTAATTTAAGACTTCATAAAATGATGGTTTACAAAGTCTATATGTGGACTCTAAATGAAAACTTCATGAGCAAAGCTTTCATTTAGACTCTCCCAAACTTGCTTCCCTAAAAAATGTCCAGCCAGCTTGGAATGTGGAAACAATTATGAAAATTAAGACATTTGAAAACCACTCCAGCAGCTTTTATTTCTGGCTCTGTCTTGCGAGACAAGTTGCTGGGCTGCCTTTTTTCATTGGCTTTCACACTCTGCTCCTCTTCCTCCCAACAGGATACACGGAAGACAAGGGCAGTTGACACTGTGTGTATTTTCTCTTCCTTCAGCCCATAAATGTGGATCAGTCTACTCTGTTCTGGAAACCCCATCCACATGGGAACTGAACATTAGATTATTTGGCACCCCCGTGACCAACCCAACATAGGCAATCACATTTGCTGAATTCCTTTTCATCGTTCATGTTAATGGCAAAATCAGGATAGCATGGGGTATTTAAGTTCATACAAGTCCCGTGGATCCTTTTAGCTACTAGTTTGAAGGCCTTTGTATTGTCCCTTGTGCCCAGCACCTTCAGCCCAGATACCCACAGTACTTAGTTCTTTACCCTATTCCTGCTCCACTGTCAATTCTTGGGGATTCCTTTCTTGTACCCAGTTTTTTTTACTACCTACTGTCCATTCAGGAGCATGTTCTTGAGCCTCTACATGGCTTGCATAATTTTTAGTTTCTTTAGCCTTATTTTATTAAACCTTTTTTAAAGATTTTTTTTATTAGAAAGTTAGATATACAGAGAGGAGAAGAGACAGAGGAAGATCCTCTGGCAGAAGTCACAGTGGCCAGAGTTGCATCGATCCAAAGCTAAGAGCCTGGGCCTCTTTCTGGTCTCCCATGTGGGTGCAGGGTCCCAAGGCTTTGGATTGTCCTCAACTGCTTTTCCTGGCCACAAGCAGGGAGCTGGATAGGAAGCAGGATCATCAAGATTAAAACTGGCACCCATATGGGATCCTAGCACTTGCAAGGCAAGGACTTTAGCCACGAGACTACCGTGCCGGGCCCTATTAAACCTTTTTTTCTTTTTAAGATTTATTTTATTTTTATTGGTAAGTTAAATATACAGAAAGGAGGAGAGACAGAGAGGAAGATCCTCTGTCCATTGACTTACTGCCCAAGTGGCCATAATCGCTGTAGCTATGCCAATCAGAAGCCAGGAGTCCAGAGCCTCTTTCAGGTCTCCCACACAGAAACAGGGTTCTTAGGCTTTGGGCCATCCTCCATTGCTTTCCCAAGTCACAAGTAAGAAGCTGGATGGAAAGTGTGGCTGCTGGGATTAGAACCTGCAACCACATTGGACTCTGGTGCGTGTAAGGCGAGGACTTTAGCCTTTAGGCTACCGCGCCAGGCCCTAATCCTTTATTTTTCATAATACAGTTCCTTAGGCTCAGGCATTTTCCTTCCACCCTCTCTCACCCACTGTTCCTCACTGTTTTCACCTTTGTTGTAACAGTAGCATCCCACTCTTTAAAACAGTACTGCATGTAAGCCATTTACCCTGCACTATTTTTTCTCGATCGTAGTTGCCACACCTGGTACCACCTACTTGGTGATAGGGCCTCTCTCCATAACTAGAAGCCTTGCTTAAGAAGGCAGGCACTGTGTTGTAATTTCATAGGAACTGGGATTGAATAAATTTAATAAAAAAAAAACATTATCACAATAAAAAAAGAAAGATGATGATCAGCTTTATGTAATATTGTAAAGATTTTACCTGATAAATGACAGGGAAGAAAGAATGTGTGAAGAACTGTGATACAATCTAAACCAGCACCTGATTCTGACTGCTGTGCTAATGTGTTATACCAGCTGCAAAAACAAACACATAGTTTATCCTCTTAGCATCTGTTAGGAGACGATTGTGATAATTCAAGTAGGAGGTGATGGTGAATTGGACCAGAGTAGTAGTAAGTAATTGGACAGGAAGGTTCTAATGTTGGCTATACCTGTGTGGTAGAACTTAATTATTTTCTGACAAGCTGTGTGTGAAATGGTAGATAATGAGGATAGCAAAGCACGGAAACAAGGCTTTTGATGTGAGCACCTAAAAGAATAACATTACTACCAGAGATGGTGATTTGCAGGACCGACTGGTTTAAAACAGAGTATGTGGAGCTCAGTTTTTGACACATTTTAGACGCCTGTAAATATCCAAACAGAAATATCAAGTAAAAGTACAAGGCTACTTCAAAAAGCTCATGGAGAATAAATTTACAAATAAACTTGTTTGATTGCAAAATAAAAAAAAAAAAGAAGGCAGGCACTATGTGTTGTTATAACCCACTCCTAGGGACAATGCCTAGCATACAGTAGGTACTCAGTAAATGTTTGTTAAATGTGGAACAAAATGAAACATTTCTGGGCACCCACGCCCGCATGTCTCCTACCCTATGCAAACCAACAATTATTACTTTCTCCTTCTGTTGCACACTCTCTAATTTTCACTTCACAACTCTTTCATTTTCCTGGAGAGACTTGGCCCCAAGCCCTGTGGATCAGTAGGTGTGATGATTGGCATCTGCTATCCTTGAAAAGTGGCCAAAGACAGCAGACAAGTCAGGGTGGTCTGAATGGCAATCCCACGATAATGACCTCTCCACAAAGAATATGGGTATCCCAAACTAACCCCAAGAGGAAGGAGGCTGGTGCTATGGGGTAATGCCAGGTTAAACTGATGCTTGAGACACCAGCACCCCATATCTAGTGTGGGTTTCAGCTCCACCTGCTCTGCTTCAAATCAGCTCCCTGTTAATGCACTGGGGAAGACAGGGCATGATGGCCCAAGCATATGGTTGCCTGTCAGAACCCTGGATGGAGTTCAACCTGGCCCAGCTCCAGCTGCTTATAACTATCTGCAGAGCAAACTGTGGATCAAAGATCTCTGTCCTTTTCCCTCTATCTGCTACTCCACCTTTCAACATAATTAAATGAATCTTTAAAAAAAAGAGGCAGAGAGTAGGGGTGGAGGAAGCCAAAGATATAACAATAAGAGTAACAAAATAAATAAAGTGGTATCAATTGCAGTCCAAAATATAAAACATATATCCATAGTTTATACTGAAATAAACAAATGACTAAATCAAATAATAGATGGCAAAAAAAAAAAAATCTATCTCAGGCAGGAATTCCAAATCAATTATACAACTCTTGTACTCCAAAGGAGAGGCAGGATAACTCTTTTGACTCATGTGTGAGGTGGAGTGGTGACTTCCTTACAAAGAGTACAATATAGCTGTGCAGAAGAGAGGAGAAAAGTGACATTTTGGTGGAGAAATGACAAACTGTGGTTCAGGTGAACAGTGGTGGCCAGCATCAATAAAGGTAAGTCAGATTGCTCATTTGTAATCTTGATATGACATGTTAAGTTCCTCTGTAAGCTTCCTCCTGGGAACCTAATCATGACTATAAAGGAAAAAAAAAATCCCAAATGGTGGAACTTCTACAACATTCATGACCTGCACTCCTCAAAACTGTCAAGGTAATCAAAAAAGGAAAATCTGATAAACTACCATGACCAAGAGGTGCCTCAGGTAACCTAACAACTGAACATGATGTGTATCCCGGTTGGAACAGCAAGGATATTGAGTAACAATAAGAGATATCTATATAAAATCTGGACTTCAGGGCCCGGCAAGATAGCCTAATGGCTGAAGTCCTTGCCTTGCATGCACCAGGATCCCATATGAGCTCCAGTTCATGTCCTGGCTGCTCTTCTTCCCACTCAGCTCTCTGCTTGTACCCTGGGAAAGCAGTCGAGGACAACCCAAAGCCTTGGGACAACGTATACGTGTGGAAACCAGAAGAAGCTCCTGGCTTCTGGATTTGGATTGGCTCAGCTCTGACCATTACAGCCATTTGGGTAATGAACTAGTGGACAGTAAATCTTTCTGTCTGTCTCTCCTTTTCTCTCTAAGTCTGCCTTTCCAATAAATAGATAAATAAATAAACTAAATCTTAAAAAAAAGAAAACTTCATTGTAACAGATATAACACATTAATGTTAGAATTAACAGCAGATATTGTATGAAGGGGAATATAATCTACAGATTTGTATGTTCTGGCTGCTCAACTTTTCTATAAATAGAAAACTTTTCCACAAATCAATGTTAAAAGTAATCTGTAAAAGGGGGAGGAGGAGGTTAGAGATTACTACACTACAATAATTTCAAAATAAACCCCTGGTGATTCATAACCAGTTACTTTACCCTTGCTATGATAAACAGGGGAGTGGCAATTCGTGCTTAAATAGATGTGCTTAAAATTTTAAATGGATGTCGCATAGAGTATTAGAAGTCTGATATTCTTGGATAAAGTTAGTATGTTTACTTTAGGGGTGCTTATTAAGGGTAGGGCTGCTACAAATATGTTTCCTTATCTTACTGTATCATTTCTCTTGAGAAAATTAAACCTGGAACGTTGTTAAAATTTTGTTACTAGCTTCCTGCTTAAAATTAATTATTTATTCATAGTTATTTATTCATCTGATAGGCAGAGGGACAGAGGTGAAGACAGAGCTAGAGAGAGTTCCCATTTCCTGGATCTCCCCCTAGTGCTCACAACCGCTAAGGCTGGGCCTGGGCTGCAGTCAAGGGATTCAACCCAAGCCTCCTAATTAACTGGGCCGTCAGTGCTACTTCCTAGGGTCTGCAGTGACAGAAAGCTACAGTCGGCAGCTGAAGCCAGGAATGGAACCCAAGCATTCCTGTCCTGTTTTAACCACTAGGCTAAACACCCACTCCATGACTACTCTGTTTCTTATGAACAAATCTCAAGCTCACACACCTAAAATCATTCTGAACTAGCTCCTTCAGTCATGAGGCAGCCGCCCAGAGGAGAAGCAAGCAAAGATGGAGTGTGCATGGGAAAATATCTGCTACAAGCAAGAATCCTAAATGTCTGAAGTCATCTTTAGCTCAAATATGATGACATGCAGGGGAAAACGCAGCCTGAGTTTACCAGAATAAGCAGGTCACTGTGTCAGAACAAGCTTATGAGTCTTTCGGGCAGGGGGAAAAGCTTGTAGCGTGTCAGCTAGCTTACCTACTGCCTTCTCTCCACAGCAAGGGGGTGGATTTACAGAAGTCTGTAGTGTACACACATCTCTTATCCTTGGACATGTTTAATAAACAACTATAATCAAAGGTATTGTTCCCCAGATGTTCTTCATAGTCAGACTGTCTTAAGCCTCTTGATTAAACAGGAAGAAACACATGAAAAAACATAAAGCTAAAGTCAATCAGTGACACATGAATTTTATGTGATGGGCAGATTCCTAAGCTTAGTTTACTCAAATACAATGTAAATCTCTTAAATTGTTTGCTTTACTTATTAAAAAATTTTACCTTTTTGAAATCATTAAGTTACAAAGATGGCAGACATTTTGTTCCTTAACCCTCACAAAAGCAAATGTGCTCATCAAAATGCATAAAATTAATATTCTTTTTAAGATGTATTTATTATTTTTAATGCAAAATCAGATTTACAGAGAGGAGAGACAGAGAAAAAGATCTTTTTTTCCACTGGTTTACTCCCCAAGTGGCTTCAACAACCAGAGCTGAGCCAATCCCAAGCCAGGAATCAGGAGTTTCTGGGTCTCTCACACAGATGGAGGGTTCCAAGGCTTTGGGCCAGCTTCAACTGCATTCCCAGGCCACAAGCAGGGAGCTGGATGGAAAGAGGCGCAGCCAGGACATGAACTGGAGCTCATATGGGATCCTGGCACATACAAGGCAGGACTTTAGCCACTAGATTATCATGCCGGGACCAAAATTAACATTCTTTATATATAATTCTGTGTCTCTATAAAATAACAAATAATCTGTAGACCGTTGTGCAATCCCATTTCAGCACCTTTACTGTCTAAATAAGTCAAATGCCAAAATGTAACGTGTGGACATTCACAGCTGAAGGATACTCGGTTATCTGCAAAGGCAGATTCTGAGCAACTTCAAATGGCTTGCTTATATAAGGTGACCTTTCATGAGAAGAAAGTTCTATGTCTTTACACGGTAGAGTTCACATTCTACATATTGGGGCTCCAAAGTGTCCCTCTTGATCTAGCC
Source organism: Ochotona princeps (assembly GCF_030435755.1). Classification (NCBI taxonomy): domain Eukaryota; kingdom Metazoa; phylum Chordata; class Mammalia; order Lagomorpha; family Ochotonidae; genus Ochotona; species Ochotona princeps. The sequence goes on from NC_080833.1 coordinate 71,504,499, forward strand.
ATGGTGCTGCCTGCCTTACTCACTCCAACCCAGGACACATCCCCACTTCCAGTTCTGAGAAGGACATTTAACAGTCTTGCTGTACACTGTTTGTGACCTGCAGTGACAACTTCTTCCTTCTGGAGATCACATCTTCATGAGCTGCAGCCAGACTGAGTTCTCAAAATCTCCATGGAAAACAAATATTGTTTTCAAAGCAAACTCAAACAAAGGATTCAGTGACCCTAATGGAGAACACTGCTGTGCCTAACACATAATCTGAGGGAGCCTCCTGCAAGAATTCTTCATTTTGATAAAGATGTAGAACTCCTCACCTCTTCCCAACTTGTTTGCTTCCCTCCCCAGCTCTGTGTTTGCCTGGTAGTGGCAACAAACTACATAAAAGGCATCTGAACCAGTGGCATCTTCTGAGTCCATCAGTTGCCACTCTGGCATCCCACTCTACCCTTCTCCATTTGCTCAGCATCTTTGTTGGAATGGCCCTTGCAGACAGCATCAGCAAGCTCTCTTGCTTTCCAACATCTTGCCATTGAGAGGCAATCAAAACAGATGGGGAGCTGGTTGGGATATTCCTCGCCCCAGTCTGTTTCTTCCAGGATGCTGTGGGTTGGCTGGGCTAGCTACTTCTGGCAAGTAGCCTCCCTCCTCTCTTTCTGGAATTTTCTGATTAAAGAGTGTTAACTGCTCCTTGTTGTTGCCATCGGGGAGACACTGTTTGCATTAATTCTTCCCTCACTATATTAATAGTCCCCTCACCCATTACTGCCTTGACTGTCTCATGAGTTTTTAAATAGCTGTAATACAATAAAAACCTTATTACAAAAGTTAAAATATGTGTAAGTCTTTTAGAATGAGCTATAATAAATACCACAGCAGTAAGAGGAGGGAAATGGAATAAATCATATTCTCAATGGCACAAACATCACAATTCTTTGGATGCCCTAAAAGTCCCATCATACATACCAAAACCTTAGAAAAGTTATCTGTACCTAGTGATTCAACACATGAGAAATTTACTCATGGGTTAGACAAAACAGGAATGACTACACTGGATTCCAGCATACTGGAGAATAATTCACAAAACTGTTCTTCCACATAATCTAAGATCACTTCTTAATCTATCTGTATTCTCAGTCATGCATACTATGGAAAGCATATAACAGCGGATTAGCCAGGGATTTTTGTAATCCATACAACTGGAACTTTCATACACCTATATGTGGATTCTCCTGAAGTGGCTTTTCATCTACAAGAATGACTCAGATATTTGGGGAAGGGCAGCCTGACAGGGCCCTATCTGAGCTTCCTGTGTGTCATCCTTTGCCACCAAAGAATAAGCTGCTTAAGGGCGAGAACAATTTCCTACTCATGCTTGTGAATCCCATGCCCTGTACAGTGGCATGGAGTAGAAGTGCAGTGAGTGGTTTATTCAATGTGTTAGATTCAGCTGGTTTGTTGGAAGAAAAGGACAGAAACCTGATTACATTATGTTGTGTGATAGTTGGCTAATAAAGGAGTGGGAATAAACTATAGGTCTTTATTTTTTAAAGATATTGCATAAATAGTTGGTGCCTTTCCTATGACATTCAGCATGCTTTTTTACATATATATTTGGTTTAACATAGTTTCTGCTAGGATGTTCTTCAAAGAACAAGCAGAATCTAGCTTGCAACAGGCACAATGTCTTTAAATATGCTCAGTTTTATCACATACTTCCAAGTTTCTTGTCTCCAGTGTCCATTTTTCATTACTTTGTGGGAGCTGACAGTGGTTATTCCCTTCCTGAAACTTCCTCCCTCAGTCCCTGTGACTGCACCTTCCAGTTCTCCTCCCACGGTCCTTCGAGTTCCTGTCCTTGTTCCTCCACAGCCTTGACATGGATAGATTCCCTTCACGCCCTCCTTTCCCTTTTAGCTCTATTCTACCAAACACACCATTGCTTAAGTTATTGTCTCTTGTGGCTAAACCCTCAACAATGACCTCAATCCCAGATACCTCTCACACTCCCTGCCTCATGCAAGGCTCCCACTCTACTGTCAGACGCCTTGATGATAAACAAGAAGTAAGTTGCCATTAGAAAAGCATGGAGGCTCTTTAGACCTCTCAACTTCCCTCATTCCAGCTGCTGGAGACAAAGGAATAAAGCTGGAGCATTAAATGTGAGGATTTTAACTTCAAGGGTGAACTTGATGGGGACTGCGAGCATTACCAGTTGTTGGACAATTGGGAGGACGGGTTGGAATCGGAAAACCTATATCCAGCTTACTGTGGTACAATGTATGGGTTTTGATAATGATAACATTTTAAATTAATTTATTGATTAAATTGAGAGGCAGAGAGATGGGGGGAGCAAAGAATGGAGGAAAGGGGAGAGAACAAGTACTTTCATGTACAGGTTCACTCCCCAATTTCCCAAAACAGGCAGGACTGATCCAGGTCAAGACCAGGAGCTTCAGAGTCCATCCATGTCCACTACAGGGATCACAAGGAACCCATTACTTGAGGCATCCTCTGGATTCACATTAGCAGGAGTCTAGAATTGGGAGTGGAGCCAGAAATCAAACCCAGGTATTCTGATACTGGATGCGGGCATCGCAGCCAGTGTTTCAACAGCTATGTCAAGATCCTCTGCTAGGATCTTCTGTTCTCCTCTCCAGCTTTTTGTTTGGATTCAGGGTGGACACTTGGAGTGGCTTCCCTGATACTCCTGTGTATCCTATTACAGTGTTCCCTGACTTTATGTTTGAGCCTGGCTAAGTAGCCTGGGAATAAATAGCCTATGGACTTTGACTTAGTGACAACATCAGGAATTTGATTTCTGGACTTTCTCCTACCAGTGATTTTCAGCCTCTTCTCCCTTGGATGGCCTATTACTAATCTCACCACAACACCAAACACTTTAGGTTTCTTTGTAGGACCAGATCCTAGTCTCCAATTTTAAGAAGTCCTATTCTGCTTGGGATGACACTGAACTCATAACTCTTTCAACATATTTGCCTATAATTATACCCTCTGACTTCTTTTAGAATTATTTATTTTTATTCTTATTTAACTTTACGTTCTACAACACAGATTGGGAGATCAACCTTTCCCTTTCTTATAGTGTAACATACTTGTAGTCGGATACCTCACTTGGCAGATATCTTTCAGGTAGGGTGGCTCCATGACCAGGTACTGGCCAAGGGAATTGCTCACAAATGAAGTGTGCCATGACCAGGGGAGTGTCATAGATCAAGTGTGCACCTTCCATTCTCACTCCCCTTCCTGCAAGTTGTGGTACAAACAGGTCGGTGACTCCACTCTGAACATTTGGATTACAGCAAAGCCCAAGGAAAAAAATATCAAAGTAGTTTGGCTCTAGCTTCCATCAATGAGGGAAAGAGTTCAGAAGCTGCAAATAAACACTTAGAAATGTTTCTGGAAACTTGAAATTACTGTGAGGTGCAAAAGAATTTGCCTCTGAGCAGAATATAAACAGAAGTTTGTCTTTGACACAAACAAGACATAATTTCTCTATTGGAAGTAAAGAAAACCAGCATCTGGCCAAAAGAGAGTGAGGAGTACTACCTTAGCAGGTGGACAAGATGAAGGGAAGCCCTCCAAAGCTGCTAACATAAAAGATAAATGAGCCGATTCCTTCAAGTCTTTGCATGGAGAACTCATTATTCTATATGAGGGAATGGTAAAGAACATAAACATAAGCATGTGCTGAGCTAGTTCTTGAGGCTTTTAGCAAGGTAGTATAAGCAAGACACAGACTCATGCAAAAATGCTGAACTTATAAAAGAAAAAAAAGTGAACAGGAATGGACAATGTCTGGAAACTGAGAACCTTGAAGGACCAGAAAAGTTAACTGCCACTGTCTCTCTCCCCCTTGCTATTCCTCTACCACCACTCCCACCCCCAAGCCACAAAGAGTAGAAACTGGTATTTTCATATTCAGCTCCTCCCAAAGACTTTCAACAACATGCGGTCATTGAGTAAAAGGCAGGCCTGCAGTAAAGGTCAGAATATGACTGTGTCTTCCCAGCCATGGCCAGGTTTCGGAGGACCTCAAAGGATATGCTACATGACTGTAAACAGGAAGAGAGATGATACTGGTGCAGAGGCTAGCAAACAAGGCTTGCTTGGGAACATAATCCACAACAGGCCCTGGCCATGGTCCCTGGCTTGTAGAACTGACCAGAATCAGAGAAAAAAGCCTATGAAGTTGTTAAGGACTTGTATCACCAGGGAAGCCACAGCTTGGCCTAGAAATGCCCATGTTCCTTTTCAAATACAGTCCAACATCCACTCCTGAGATGCCCACAGTGGACCAAGAACAAGGCAGGACTTCGAGGGGACAGTCAGAATCAGGGCTTCTGTGAGGCCTCTTTGAGAGAGCAGAAGCAGGGATCAGCCACAGAACTTACTCCACCCCCAGAACAGCCACATCTGAAGAATTCCAGCCCAGCAGGGCTTTGTCAGCTCAAGGTACCTGTGACAAGTACAGGCCTTCAGCACTTCTGAATGGGAGCTGTTATTGTGGTTTTCCTGTGGATGTTGCTCAGTCAGAACAGAGAAAGGAAAGCACATTTTAGCATGGATATTTAAGACAGAGATTAGAGAAGGGAAAGACAGAGGTGTGGAGTTCTGGGACAGCCCACATCCTCAGGGCAAACACCAAGCACTGTTATACACAGGAGGGGTAGGATGGGAGGGCACAGGAATGGAGGTTGGATGTCATAGGTCGGCTCCTTACCTTCAGTAGCGGCTCTAATCCAGTGCATGGCTGATCTGACCAGCACTTCTGCCTTTTTCCCTAAAAATAGCATAAGGGCTACAACAACTATAGACAGTTGCTGAAAAGGTTAAATAAAAGTAATGCTTGTAACACAGTACACAGGAAGCGTTAGATAAATGTTAGAATACACTTCGCAAGAAGGTTAAATGACTCAACATTTCTAGAAAGTTCAGAGAAATAAACAACCAGTATCCTGGAAGATGAACTCTACATGCTATAATATCTCAATTTAGCAAAGAAAAATAACAACACCACCTTAAATCTTCACTATAATAACTATCAAGAAATAAACACCTTGCCTGAACATGGGGTTGGTGCCTCTGTGAGTACGTTTCCAACAGTGTTTGAAACAAAGGATGGAGATAGGAGTAGGCAAGAGTAAGGAAGGAGGAGAGAGAGCAGCAGAGTATGACAGGAGACAAAGGATTTGGATTGGGGTTAGACCATGCCCCCACAGCTGAGGTCACCCTTGAGGGTGAAAACTAACAGCCTTTCCTCCACTTCTAATCAACACAGCACTGAAGTCCCAGGCAGAGCAATGCAGCAAGAAAAAGAAATAAAAGGCATCCAAGTAGAAAACAAAGAAAGAAAATGATCTCTGTCACCAGGTGACATGATCTTACACCTAGAAGACAGGGACAATTTTGCTTCCCCAAGAAAACTTATTTAAAAAATAAATTAATTTGGTAGTGCTGTAGGACAAAAAAAAAAAAAAAAAAAAAAAAAACCACAAAAAAATCAGTTGCATTTCTATATATGACCAATGAACAACCAGAGTAGAAATTAAGAAAATAATAATAGTGTTTATAACGGATTTTTTTTAAAAGCTGAAAAATGAACTTAATCAAAGAAACAAAATACTTATATACCAATTTACCAATTTTTTTAGTGTGTGAAGCAAGATTTATTTAAGAGAGAGAGGTCTCCTGCCATAGTGACAGGAGGGGGCTGCAAGAGAGGAAAAACCTGAGAAAATCTGAAAAAAAGAGAGAGAATTCCTGCTGTAGTGACAAGAGGGATCCCCAAGGAAGGAAAGATCCAAGGAAATGGTGGAAGTGGTGCCATTTAACCAGCATCCCAAGGGAGGGGAACACAATGAGTCAATGGAAGGGCAGAAAAGAAAGAAAAAAGGGCGGGGGACTCATTAACCCTAGGCAACAACATCTGGCACTTTGCTCAGGACCAAAATTAAAACACTGACACAAACAATTTTCAAAAAAACACAGAGACCAACATTGCGGCACAGTGAGTTAAACTTCCACTTGCAACACTGGCATCCCATATCAGAACACTGGTCCAAGTCCCAGTTTCTCCACTTTCATTCAAACTCCCTGCTAAATCACCTGGGAAAACAAGCTTAATTACTTGGGTCTCTGCCACTCACATGGCACACCCAGTTGTATTCCTGGCTGCAGGCTATGGCCTGACTCAACCCTGCCTGTTGTGGCCCATTTGGGGAGTAAACTAGTAAATGAAACATTTCTTTCCCTCCCTGTCTTCCTTCCTTCCTGTCTCCCCTGACTTTAAATCTCCTTCCCTTTCTAGTAATTTTTTAAGAGAGCACAAATATATTTAAAAATCTCACATTCATGGATCAAAACACTTAATTCTGTTAATATTCTCACATTATCCTAAGCAATCGATAGGTTCAATTAATCTCTGTCAAAATTCCAATATCACTCTGTATAGAAATAGAAAAAGTACCCTAAAAGTCACAGTGAACAACAAAGGGCTCTGAAAAAATAAAGCAATCCTGAGAAAGAATAAAGCTAGAAACTCCATATTTCCTAATTTCAAACACAAAACCACAGTAATGAAATACAATGGTAGTGGCAAAAAGACGGGCATATAAACCAATAGAATATAATTATAAAGGCCAGAACAGATCCACCAGCTGGTCTTTCAAAAGGGTGCCAAGAGTAGGGGGGTGGGGAAGCCACTTTAACAAAAGGTGCTGCGGAAACAGAATGTTCATATGTGTAAGGGCATGCCTCTGGAGCTAATCAGCCTGAGTAACAAGTTTTGCTCATCAGCAACTTAATTTCCCTGTGCTGTAATTTTTTTCATCTATGATAAAGGAATCATTAGGATGCCTTCTTTTGAAGGCTGTTGGGAGATTCAAATACAGTACTTATAACAGCCTCCAACACAGAACATTACTTAATTACAGTTAATATCAATGGGGTCTGGGTCCAGTTCCTTAACTTCTTTGAGCTCCAATTTCCTATGACATAAAAGACAAAATCAAACTTGTTGAGATACGGGGTAACATAAAGCACGCATTTCACTTCTGGTCCAATGAGCTGTAGGGTATCTGTTCCCAAGAGGTTGGGGAGGAGAACCCCAAGAGAGATTATGGGGAGGGGGGACCAAAGGAGGAATTTTTTTGCCTCAGATGGAGCAGACCACTGGAGCCCAAAGCCAAGACATTCTCTCCTCCATCAGCACCCTGCTCAGGGTCACTAGCTGATGTTTTTCACTGTCCTTGAAAGCCTTCGGTCCCACAAAAAACATATAATCAGGGAATGAGGGTGAGCCAGCTGGGTTGACAACCTGATACTTAACATTCTAACTATCTTACTTAGCACACTTCGCCTAGACCACACCAGCAGGAGTAGTCCATCAAAATACATTCAGTAATCCATCAAAATACATTCCATCAAAATAGACCACAGAGTGTCTTTCAAAGTGAACTCACATCTCTTTTCCTGTCTTGACCCTGTGGTGAGATGACCAATGAAACCTTCAACAAAGAAGACAGCCAGGAGACTGAGTCACCCTGATCATCCCTTACTGTTCTGGCACAGGCCTTCTGACCACACCCACCATCGGAGCCTCTTGCTCATAGCAAATTCCCTGTCCCCAGGAGAAATGACATTTGCAGATGTGCTCTCCCTGATGACAGGAGTGCCTTTTGTAAACATGCATGGATTCTAGAAAAGACACAATCTGATTGTGGTTAGTGTCAATAAAGCTTGTTAGCTGTATCCATTTTTGGGATTTCTGATCAGGAAGTATGAGAAGTGGGAGAAGTTTGGGTGATCAAATGAGAATGTCAGAATAAAACTCTAAATACATGATAGAAAACAGCAATGATCAGTCAGTTCCCCCATCTCAGAGAAAGAAGAGAAGCAATATGCATGTTACATCTAGTACATTGAACAACATAGCATAACATCTTCTCCTTAAGCACTGTAGCCACCCCCCTCATGCATCAATGATTTGTGCATGTGGCTCAACAGGTTAAGTAACCTTTTGAAACATCCACATCTTACAGTGGACTCCTGGCTACTCTTCTTCTGATTCAGCTTCTGGCTAAAGCGCCCTGGGAGGCAGAAAGTGATGGTTCAAACGCTTCTGTCCTTGCCATCTGTGTGTGATACCTGGATGCAGTGTCACTCTGTCATTCAAGTAATGTGAAAATAAATAAATATTTTGAAAAGGAAATAGTGTGAAAACCCTCATAACAGTTGTAAGCAACACATGGATCTTGAACATCGCTACCATTCCTTTCCGGTTCTTTCTGAGGGATGTTTCTGCAAATTGAACACAAGTTATACACATATAATGGACAAACTTTGCTTATGCTGTTTGATGGATTCAACGCAATCACTGATTCTTCTCATCCTTGTCCTGTTAACATGATATGTCAGATAAGCAGTGTACAAGACCTGTGTAAAGATTCAAAATGTACTTAGGAAGCTTTTACTCTAGAGTAGTGGGTATCCAGGCAGGATTAATTCCCTATTCTTCTCAGCGGTAGCTGGTAATACCTAGAACTGTTTGTGACAGTCAAGACTGGGGGTGGGGGTAGGAGAAAGAGTGAGAGGAGGAGGGTACAGAATAACTCTGTTGCACAATGAGCTAAGCTGCCATGAGCAATACCAGCATCCCATAGGGCAATGGTCCCAGTCATGATTGCTCCACTTTGATCAAGCACCCTCCTAATGATTCTTGCAAGGTAGCAGAAGAAGGCTGAAGTCTTTGGGGTCCCTGTCACCCATGTGGTGGATTCAAATGGACTTCCAGGATCCTGGTTTCAGCCTGGCCCAAACCCAGTGGCTGCAGCCTTCTGGGTTGTGAATCAGTGGACAGACGATCTCTGTCTCTCTCTCTCTGTGACTCTGCCTTTCAAACAAATAAATCTTAACAAAAAAAGACTTGCGGGTACTACTGGCATCTACAGGGTGGAGGCCAGGGATACTGTTGCACATATGACAGTGCTCAGGACATTTCTTCATAATAAAGCCAAACCATCAACAATGTCAGTAATGGGAAATTCTGCTGTAGAGTTTAAGATGAGACACTGAAGGATAATAGAGGGTTGAATGTGGTACAAACTGTAGGAGAGATAAAAGTGAAGTATTACAGGTTGACAGCATTTAAACAAGTGAATAATACTCTAAATTGACAAGGATGTAGGGAAAGTGGATACTCCTCTATTATATTGGCGAGAATGTAAACTGATAAAGTTGTTTCAGAGAACAACATATAATTCTGTGTTCATTTTCCTTCCATTCCTGCCTTCTTTTTTTCTTATCCCTTCTCTTCCCAGGACAAAGCATGGAGAATGCATTGCTATGAAGGGTTCTTTGCAGTTATGAGCTATTGCTTAGAAACCTCTACAACATGCAAATCACAGAATAAAAGTGAATGTTGATTCTTTGATTTGACCAGTACATGTTGTATACATGTATTAAAAATGTAGCTCATAAATATATACAAATGATGTTAGTAATTCTAAAAAAGCAAAAATATCAATATCAAGGCAAATAAAAATAAAAAATAAAATAAATAGCAACTGTTAAAAAAAAAAAAAGAAAGAAACCTCTACAACAGTGAGCTGGAAGGACTGACTGGAGCTAATAATGCAGCTGCACAAAAGCACAGACCAACAAGCCCAGTAACCAGGAGCAAGAGGCAGTGGAAAAGGATGGGGACACAGAGGAGGCAGCATGACCTTCACAGCTGGGAGTTTAGCAAATAAGTAAAAATACTGAAGACACTATGAGTCATGTTTCGAAATGTCACAGAAGGGAAGTACAGAGAAAATAAAGAGGAATAATTAGAAATGTCCTATAGTACTGGAAAGAAGCTGTACACATTTAGTGTGAATTCATGATTTTACAGTACATGAACTAAAACCATATAGAAGAAGTATAAATTTATAAATGTATATGTATGTACATGTGCCAGCTCTATCTTCTGGGAGAGTCAGAAGCAATGGTACCCTAGTAACAAGAGGCATATCCACTTCTGTATCTGGAAGTCAGTACACCAATCTCATGTTGTACATTATATCTCTAGATTTATCCATTTTATAATACCTGCAACTTTCAGTATCTATCTTCCCATCCCTCTACCTTCCTCCATGTACAACAAGATGACCGCAGTTAATAATCTTGCATTATATAATTTTCATTTGTCAAGACAGTAGATTCCAGCAATTCTTATTACACACACACAAATACTCACACAAAAATGATGACTGGGTGAGGTGTATATTAATTTGCTTGACTACAGGAATTACATAATTATATATAGGTATATCAAGTTATATAAATCAAAATATCATGTTATAATCCCTCAATGGACATAATTTTAAGAAGAAAAATTATACTCTGAACATAAAGGGACTCAGTAAATCAGGGAAAGAATGAGATGAGCAGGGAACATATTACAGAATCCAAAAAAGTGTTCACTGAGTAACAGGGATGTGTCAAAAGGACATGGGAACCAGCTCCATGATGCCCATTGGTCAAGCAGAGGACAAGTTGAGCATCAGAACGAATAATGGTTAAGTAGAAGATTTCAACTTACTGACTACAAAAGAAGTCCTTGAACACTTTCCAATATATGACTACACACAAAAAGAGAAAGGTAGATCTTCCTTGGAGAAGAATGCCAAGTAATTAATGTAGAAGGACTAACGAAAACAAAGAACTAGCACTGGAAACCTTCATTGAGGTGGCTGATTCAGGCAGAAGTCATCACGAATATTGAGTCTGTAGGTAACGGTTTAATGAGGAACAGGCTATTAGCACATCTTTACAAACACCAGTAACTTTCAAAGCAAAAAGTGGTGAATTTATGGTAGGGAGATCTGGCAGATAACAACACAATGAGGTAATCCAGGTCAGCATCCCAGTAGTGGGATGAGTTGCAACATGTACTTTCTATTGTAGGAATCTGAGAACAGTTCTGTTTCTGTCCTATTCCTTCCAAGAACACACACCCTGTGCCTGTACTTGGTCCCCAAGCTAACACTCAACAGATCGAGGCTGACAGCCATCCTATAGAATGTAAGATCTTTAACATCTGGATGCTGCAAAAAAAAAAAAAAAAAAACCTGTAGGAATGGACAAGGCAGAACACTATTTCAGAAGTGGCACAACAATTAAATCTACCAGAAATCCAAGACAATGAGGTCAGAGAGACAGTTGGGGGACAATTGATAAACTGCGAATGGGAGTAAACAGTATCGTGCCCATGCCCATGTCTTGATTTGGTGAAGTGCATACTAGCTATATAGGGAGAGATGGGTCTTTTTCTTTAAGGTTTATTTATTTATTTGAAAGGCAGTTATAGACAGAAGGAAAGACAGAATATAAGAAATCTTCCATCCTCTGTTTTACTCTCCAGATGAGCACAGGAGCCAGGAACTTCACCTGGGTCTCCAAGTGATTAGCAGTGACCCAAGCACTCAGGTCATCCTTCCCTGCTCTTCCCAGGCCATTTGAATGTACCTAGATAGGAAGAAGAGCAGCCGGAACTTGAACTGGCACTGACATGGATGTCAGCATCACAGGCAGTGGCTTTACCTGCCATAAAGCTGGCTCCAAGACCTCCAGGACCATCTAAGTATTCGCTCTTATTTGAAAGACAAATTTACAGAGAGGTGGACACACACATATACATATAAATGTACATATACATAGAGAGAGGGAGAGAGAGATCTTTCAACCACTGGTTCATTCCCCAAATAGTTGCCACATCTGGAGCTAATCCAATACAAAGCCAGGAGCCAGGAGTTTCTTCTGGGTCTCACATGGGTGAAGGGGATCAAGGACTTGACTCATCCCCCACTTATTTTCCAACCTATAAGCAAGAAGCTAGATCAGAATGAGGCAGCTGGGACCTGGACCGATGCCCATATGAGATGCTGGCACTTCAGGCAGAAGATCAGCCTGCTGAGCTGCCACACTGGCATGCCTGGTTTTTAAATGCTGAAATGTTTAACGATGATAGAAAATAATGTCTGCAACATGTTTACAAAAGATTCAGAATAAATACTAGTGATCCTATGTGAGATACATATATAAATACTTTATATTTAAATGGTACCACATATACACATATATATGTGAAACATATCAAAAAGTCTACAGAAAAAATGAATATACATGTGTAATTGTGTTGTGTTTTTAGAGGGAGAGGAGAGAGAAAGACAGGGAAGCATTTTGCTTCTAATGCCATAGGGACAGAAAACAAAAATAAAGCTTCTTTTCTGTTTACCAGACCCATATGACAGTTTTTGCCAATGAAAGAGATGATTTACCAAAAATTAAGCAAGACAGGGGACACACATGATTCCTGGATGTTCCTGTGGAAAGATTCTATATCTGATCCTTTGCCTCGGTCGTCAATAATTAGCTACCACTAGTGGCTCTGAACCTGAACTCCGGATTGCCAACTCTGCTTTGGGAATAAATGTCTCTGACTGACTCCAGTGCTCACCTTTGACTTACCTGGTCTGAGTCTGGCTAAGGTAGCTCCAGAATCTCTACAGAGGATAGGTTCGAGAGCAACCTGGCTTAAAAGGGGAGACCAGGAGCTTGCCTTAGAGCTTCAGTTACTATGAAAGCACACTCTTTTTGTTCAGACTGCACACTTACTTTGAAGGCTTCTGGGCAAACTAGTGTACTTGTGGAGGGACTAAGGTGATCTCTGACTCAGTACTGCCACTTGCCAAGCCATCCTTGATAATACCACTGAATCTGCACATGGCTGAGCTCCAAGCTTCTACATGATAGAAGCTCCAAGAGTAATGTCTCAATATAGATTGAATGCTAGCTAGCTGATGAGTAATTAGGGAGCTGGATGGACATGCTCAGAAAAGGGTGAGGCAGGCTACTCTTCAGAGTGACACACAGCCCGGTCCAGCCTGGGGGACATGAATGATTCACATCTGGAGAGGTGAGACACGGTTCAGTGGACGGGGCAATATCAGGGCCTATTTGGCTGGGGGCAATTCTTGACTACAGGCAGACAGGCTCTGAGGCTAGCAGTCAGCGGCTTCAGAGGCCAGAAAGCAAGGGAAGAGGAGTAAAGAAGAGATAGTCTCCAAGGGTAGTAAGATGGGGTTGGAAACAGGTACATCTTTGCTCCCAAAGGACACTACACTTCTGACTCACCAGATCAGAGGACAATACATGACTTCCTGACCACATAAAATACTTAGGTGAATTGTGTTTCAAAGGTGTAGGAGAGGCCTGAGTCCATTTACACTTTGCAGACTGAACCTTAGGAACCCAAGTTAGCAAGAAGACGCCAGGCACTAAGAGCCATACAGGTGCACCCCAATCTAATGATTGATGGTGGCTGCTTCTACCCTCCTCCCGATATCCTAAGAAAGTAGCTGACAGTAGCTTTTGTCCACCAAGAACTGATGAGCAGACAGTACAGGTATTCCCAGCAGGAAAGCAAGGTTACTTGGAACTTTGCCCCATACTTGCAGTCATGATTATGCAGTGTTAGGTCCTGATGCTAACCTTCCTCTCACATTCCCCACAAGAAAGGAGCCTCAGCTCTAATATGATTTTCTGCTGAAATCAAGTATGAAAGCAGAGGACAAGAGAGAGGGTTAAGAAGGGACAGCAGCCATGCCCACTCAGCAATAACAAACCCACATGGAGATCCTACCATGCCCACAGGGCCAGGGCTCAGTGAAACTGCCTGGGACCTCGCACTTTCAGAAACTCTAATTATTAATACCAGTATTTTTTTAATTCTCTTATTTTGAACATTTTTACATAGTTGATTAGGGCACAAAGAGTCAAGGACTACAGGAAAGTGGGTAAGACCACTGCTTCCATATTAATATCATTATTTTTTTCTGTATCTGGGGTAAGGGGAGAGATAAAGGGAGAAGCTCCACCCAGGCTCCCACCCATCCCAGGTCCCTGACATGGGCCATGCTCTGAGGGTCCTGCTCAAGCAGTTTTGATAGTTCAACAGGTCTGAATTACTGCCAATCTTGCCATTCCAAGCATGATGAAATCTATTCAGAATCCACTAGCTGACATAGTCTCTTCATGGTTGGGGTGCTGAGATCAGCAGTTGAGTTGGAGTAATCCCCAAAGAAACTTCATCTGGGGTGATCCCACACCTGATTCTTATATGTGATTGCCATTACAGCGTCCAACACAGTCTGTCGCCCCAATCAGCTTATGCACGTGCTTGTGGTTGCAAATGAAGGGTCTGTTCTGTTTACAGCCCTGTCTTTCACACAACCAATGGGTGTTGCAGTCAAGCCTGATTCTGTCCACTTCACACTCAGCCTTCACACAAACCAATGGGAGCGCAGCCTAGTTGGGGCGACTCCCCATAACCCCCACCAGGCCTGCACTCCTACCCTGGTTCCTATACTTGCCAGTATGTACCGCAGACCTGTTCAGTCTGTCCCACATCCCATTTACCTCTTATACATATCACTGGAGACATTGAAGCCTAGCTCAGCCTAACCTGCCCTACTATCCAGCCCACACACATGCTGGCAGGTGTCATTCTGTCTAGAAACCCCTGCCCCAGGCCTGGTTTGCATGCTCTCCAGTGGGAGTGGTAACCCAAGAAGGAGGTGCCCACTAGTTCCCTCCTAGACCACTCCCACTTCCAGATTATGCATTCTCCAGATGGTTCTGCAGCTAAACTTGACAGAATTAGCCCCCAGTGCCAGCATCTACCAGTTGATGCGATGGCAAAGCCCAAACAGCCCTCACCCACTCTGATTTATGCTTGAACCAGTAGGAACAGTCAGCCCAATCTTGCTTTTTCCTGATCTAGCTCACATGAGGCCCACAGGTGTTGTAGCCCTGCCTGGTCTAGTCTGCCCCCATCTCAATTCACGCTCTCCATTGGGAGTGGCAGTCCACCAGGGGAGCCCTCCACATTCCCCCTACCAGCTTTGCCCCCTCCCTCCCTGGTTCTCACGTGTGGTGGTTGGGTGCTGATGCCCAGTCTGGAATGGCCTGTCTCGCCTCGACTTTTGGCACTGGGTGTTGTAGTCTGGCCTGGCCGGGCCCACCCCAATTCCAGCTGATGCTGGTGAGGGTTACAGATTAGCCCAACCCAGCCCAGCAGGCACCCAGTCCCAGCTGTAATGTGTACTGGTATGTGTTGCAATCGAACCTGGTCCAACCCACACTCTGTTCTGGTGCTCAGACTCGCCAGTAGGTAATGTGAACTGGTTCAGCCTGGTATGCCCAGACCTATGCAAAATGTATGCTGCTGGGTACCTTTCCTTGGTCTGGGCTGTTCCCTTTTGTGGTTCTTGTGCTCACCTACAGGAAGTATGTCCTGACAGAAGTTTCCCCAACTCCTCCATCAGAACCTCTCCCTATGCCAGATCTTGTGCATACCAGTGGGTCCATGGACCAGCCCTACTTAGTTCACCTCCTGTCCTTATAGGAACAGTGGCCTTTGTTTGCTGACTGGCCTTCAATCCATTCCGGTTCTTACTGTTGGATGTTTCAGCCCAGCCAAAGCCAAGGCTCACCCATACCCAGACACTGCTCACGCATGGCTCAGTAGGAGGCAGAAACCTAGCCTAGTCTGTCCTACATATACCCTAGTTCTCATGAGCACCAGATGGTGCTGCTGGAGTTTAGCCTAGCTCAGTACACCCAGCCCCAGTTCACACTTGTGCCAAGGGATACTCAGCCATATCCAGACTAGAATGCAGTCCCCACTCCAGCCCCCACACTCACCCATTGGAACCCCAAACCAGCAAGGGTGAACTCTCACAGCTCCCCAGCTGGGCCTATTCCCAGCCACAGATTATGTGCGTATCAGTGGTTGCTCTGACCCTGTTGGCTTAGCCCCTTACCTGTCTCAGTCTTTGCCTTCAATGCTGTGGCCTAGTATCCCTGGCTCATGCAGACAAGTTGGTGTATGAGCTTATCTCACTCAACATGACCTGTGTTCCAGCCTGATTTCTGTTCTTCCTTGTGAGTTAAGGTTTGCTCGGGCCTGCCAGTTCCACCTCCTTCCAGTTGCAGCCCAGCCCACCCCACAACCTGTTTTAGGATGCACATTCAGATGCTGCTGCCTTGACCTGCCCAGACTATTGTCGGTTACTTTACTTGTGAGTGATGGCAGGTTCCATAGTCACACCTAGCTCAACCCATCACCTCCCCTCTCTTGAGCTAACCAGTGGGACTTATTTTTCCACAGGGTTTTGCCCACACTTTCCCCATAGAATCTACTCCCAGACCAGGTTCTCTCATGTGCTAGTTAGTGTCTTGACCATGCTAAGTGAGACCGTCCCCTGTTCCATCACTCATTCAGGTACTGGTACCTAGCCCTACCAGACAGGCCCCCAGCCATAGCTTTGGTGTGGACTGGTGTGTGGCAGTCTGTGATGCTCTATGCTAACAGTGCATTTTGGGATTCCCATGTTGGCTGATAAATCAGTCTGGACCAAAGAGATCTTACGGACTCATCCCTCCAAGCCACCAGGTCTCAGTCCCCACACTTGCCAGCAAGTTCCATGACCCCATCGCTGGAGGTCACACAGGATTCATCTCTCACCTATAC
This sequence comes from Ochotona princeps, assembly GCF_030435755.1. Lineage (NCBI taxonomy): Eukaryota > Metazoa > Chordata > Mammalia > Lagomorpha > Ochotonidae > Ochotona > Ochotona princeps. The sequence continues at coordinate 71,521,096 of NC_080833.1, forward strand.
TTACACTGGCCTTATCCATGTATGTCCCTAGGCAGCAATTATATACCCTAAAAACCTTGCCACCAGGCAGCCAGCAGGTTGAGACTGCCGCCAAATAGGTGCACCTGCCGCCCAAAATCTAGGACTCAATCACCGTGTGGCAGCAGTGACTTGGCCTGAGTCCCAAGCATTGGGGTCTGGCCTGGCTCTGGCACCACCCACAGTAGCCACGCTACAGGGGGCTCCCTTCGCCCCAGCCTCACGGCCAAACCCTGCCCAGATTCTACCTGCCACAAGATGGTGGAGCAGGGTGGAGCCAAGGGTCTAATCCAGTACCCGAGAACCCTCATGGTGTACTTACCCTGAGGGAAGAAATCTCTCCGGCCTGGGAAAGCCTAGGACTCATTTGCTATGTGGCAGCAGTGACCTTGGCCTGAATCCCAAGCACTGTGGTCTGGCCTGGCTCAGGCACCCCCGCAGCTGCCATGCTACAAAGGGCTCCTTTCACCCCAGCACCCCGTCCAAACACCTAATTCCAATCTTTAGGTGGCCTTTCAAAAGGAACAACATTTTCCCACATATGTGATTTAATGGGAACCCTGGCAGGGAAGTAAAAAAGGAATGATCTGCACTGCATAAATGAGAAAATAAATTCATGGATGGCAAATAATATATGGCAAGTTGCAGAAGCTAAACAAAGTGGAGGCTGGAAATTTGGCTTTGCAGTTAAATCATTTTCTGGGATGGCCACATACCATGTGAAAGAACCTGAATCAAGTCCCAGATACTCTGCTTCCCATCCAGCTTCCTGTGAAAATTCACAGAGAAGCATTTGATGGTTCAGGTGCTTAGGTCCCTGCTTCCTACATGGGAGACCTGAATGGAGTTCCTGGCTCCTACTTTCATCCTGATACTCAGCATTGGATGTTGTAGACATTTGGGGAGTGAACGGTGGAGAAAAGACCTCTCTCCATCTGTCTTTTTGTATCTCTGTCCATGTCCGTCTTTGAAATAAAATGAAACATTTTTTTTTCAAATGGGGCTAGCATTAGAACTCAGATCCAAGCATTCCAAGTACTTCTAGCCCCTCACTTATAAAAGTACAAACTCTATGTACGTGTGTAGACTGCTCTCCACGCTCACCCGCACTTTTCCCATTCACAGTCTGAATAAGTTCCAGAGGGGCTGTGCCCCCATATTTCCATACAGAATTCAGAGACAATGGAGCATCACGGACAAAAAGGAGGAGCCTTAATACATGGAGGAGGAAAAAAGGAGGGAGCCAAGGGCAGGTGTCAGAAAAGGGGAATGCACGTGGGAAAAGTGTGCATACTGTCTGTGAGCAGCCTTATGCTTGGGACCCATCTGTGCAGTCTTGCTGACTGACAGCCGTGTGTCAACATTTTCTCCCAAGGCAGAAAGGGCAAACAGGAGGTAAGCCCAGCAGAGACTCTGCAAGGAGCTTTCCCTTTCTTTTTTAGGGAGTGGCTATAATCCCCATTTTTACAGATGAAGAAAGCAGGGCTCAGAGGGGGTAAAGTTATACAATGTGTCCAAGGCTGCACTGTGACAGGCCTGCATGAACACAGGGTGATATGACTGCTGGGTCCTGTTTTTGCCTTTGCCCTGCATTAATAATGCCTGGGCTCTACCATTTTAGAAGCCTGCAGTCAGACTGAACCACTGTGATGGGTATAATCACAGGCTAGAAAACACTTGAACTAAGGTATACTCCACAGAGAATGGCTAATGGGTAACGTGAGTTATAGTAATTCCCATTCTAGTGAGGGTCATTCCCATTGCCCCAGCCCAAAGAAATAAGAGGTTGGGCTTAAGATAGGGGGATTGCTGCCCCTCTGCAGGAAGCTGGGAAACCCAATGTGACGCCGCTGGCCTTAAACAGCATGCACAGGTGACTTTGACACTCTGTGCCTCTGGGGCTGCCTGGCTACAGGACTGTGGGTATGCACCTCTGTGTGTGGTTTTTTTTATTATTATTAATTTTTTTAAAGAAGAGGGGCATTTAATGAATTCTCAGGTTTCACATGGTTCTGATGGACATAAAACTGTCACATGCTGGAATGTTTTCATCCATCTGCCTTCATGGAAAATATATGTAAATCTGTTCTAGCAAGCATCTTACAAAACAACCATACACCTAAGCTATATCCAATTTGACAAAGACTTAGTATCTGCTGCATGCAAGCTGCCAGACTTTTAAAAAGGGTGCCACCTGAAATTAAATCAAAGCTACACACTTTAGAATTCTGAAGACAATAAATAATAAAATTTTGACAAAGTGGCTTATTTCATTAATTAGTGGGTGATGGCCCGTGAGTAGCCTAGAAGGTTGGATGTCCACGTCCTTCTATGACACCAGGTCCATACAAGAGAAGCTTGTATCACCTGCACAACTCTTGGGAGCAGGGTTTGCATGCTGGACTTCTGAGAATGGCCCGGTTTGTTTAGCAGGCATGATGCTGACAGAGCCAGGTTTGCATGTATAACCGTTACCCTTCTGGTTGAGAAAGCAAAATTTGATTCACCAGGCTCTCACTGCCATACACCATCAGATGCAAGGTCTCATTAGGAAGCAGGGTTCACAGCCACTGATCCGGCAGAAGTTCATCAAACACGGGGCCTGGCATGGAGCACCTGCTGAATTGTAAAGAAGAGACTGCTTGGGACAGTCACTTTCTCTGGGACTTAAGTAAAAACAAGGAGGAACCCGGAGAGATTGAGCAGGACTTTCCTTCCCAAGTGAATTCCAGTATGGCCAGGTTCGGGGGCTGGGGGGGAGGGGATTGCGGGGACATTGCAAAGATAAGTAACACGGGAGGAGAAACATTTTGTGAAAAGGATTTGGTTAAAAATCGCCCTACGAACACTTCAGGGCCGTTTCAATGATTACCTTAATAAGACCAAATTGTTTCTGAGATTCACACTCACTTCTCAAAACTACGTGCTTGAGAAAATTCTAAGCCATTCTGGGTAGCTGTAACTAGCTGTGAGAAAGCAATAAAGTAACATTATGACGAACAAAGCACTTCTATTCCCCGGCGCTGAAGGGGGTGGACGAGGACTCCCCAGTCACCCCAGCACGGTTCTGATGGTGTTCGCTCAACTTTAGATGCCTGCGCTTGGTTCACCTCGTTCCCGACGGGGGCATGCCATCGTTCCGCGTGTAACTGGAAGGCCCAGACATGTCACCTCCTGGGGGTCTCTGGAGAATACCCCTCCCAAACGCCACGACCACAGCAAGACCCAGTCTGGCCGAGAAAAGCACCTGTGGGGCCGCGCTCCGAAGCCGCTGCGCCCAGCCCACCCGGTGGCTCCCGGCCGAGGCGCACGCGGCCCTCAGCCCGCATCTTGGCTGCTTACTGCTCGCACGAGTGAAGGTGGGAACCCGCCAGATTCCCGCCCGCAGAATCCTGACCCGGGACGGCTGACAGGGCTCGAGGCCCAAGCTGAAAACCAGGACAACCCTACTATACTCCCCGAAAAGTCACGACCCTGGAGCAGCGGAGTCCCGCGCGCCCCGGTTGCTCGCGGCTCACCGAATCCTCCCCGCCCGACACTCACCGCTCACGCCCGCCCGCGCCGCCGAGCCTAGGAGCGGGGGGCCCTGCGGCTGCCGCATGCCCTCCGGGCCGAGCACGACGGGGCGACGGGACGACGGGGCGACTGGGCGACGGGGCGACGGGGCGACGGCCGGGAGCAAGGAACTAGGAGCAGCGTAGTACGCTGCGCACGAGCAGCCGACCGGCGGGCACCTCCTCTCCAGCGGCCACTGCGACGCTCCCGGAGCCTGAAGAAAAGTTTGGAGGAATCAGGGAGAGGCGGAGGGGCCGCGCCCCTGCCGGGCCCCGCCTCGCCTGGCCCTGCCCCGCGCGTCCGCACGTTCCCACGGGAGGGCGCACCCACCCTCCGGGCAGCGGCCCCTCCAGCAGGCGCGCTCCTGCCGGGGGGCGGGGGTGTCCCCAGGGCGCTGGCAGCCCGAGAGGCAGGCCCCCACAAAGAACCGCGGGCACTGGTTGCAGAGCCAATTGGAGTCCCCGCTGTCCTCACCTGTAGTCTAAGGGGTCCTGCAGCCCACGCCCACCAGCTGTGGGTGCAGCCTCCCTCTCAGGCCCATACCAGACTCCTGTGCTGGAAGCCCAAATTTTCTCCAGAGTGTCCAGGTAGATCAGGCCTGGAGCCTATCTTAGGCACCATTTTAGGTCAACGGTAGGCAAAACATGTTTAAGTTTCTTGTAAGAGGCTACTTGTCTCCCTGGGCAAAATAGTTCTGGATACCTTGTTTTTCAAAGCTGAAATATAAAACTTCCACGGATCCACCTTTGGTAAAGAATAGGTGAAGCAAACGTCATGAAGGCTTTGTTCACTCTACCCTGCAAAGCTAAAACAGGGCTCAGCGACCCCCAGCGCTGGGTTCGCCTGGTCAGTGCCCAAGAAGGAAGTACCATGAGGCAAAAATTACCTCATTTATGCTTTTGTTGTGCATTCAATGTTGATATTGAGGGCCAGGGTCTAGGTCTTACATGACCTAGCAGTTAAGAAGTCTCTTGGGATGCTCCCATCCTATAGGTGCTTGGGTTCAATTCCTAATTCCCTAGAGATTTTCGGCATCTTACTAATGTACACCCTGGGAGGCAACAGATGCTTGGCTTCCTGCCACCACAAGGGAGAATTAGAGGCCTGGCCTGCTAGGTCTGGCCATGCTCCTGTTGTAGACATTTTGGGAGTGAACCAGCAGATAGTGTGTGTGTGTGTGTGTGTGTGTGTGTGTGTGTGTGTGTGTGTGTTTCAAATGAAATTTAAAAATTTTTTAAACACATTGGAACAGATGTTGTGGCTCAGCAAGTTTAACAGCTGCCTGGGATACCCGTAACCCATCTCAGAATGCTTACTTAGTTCAAGGCCTGGCTACTCCACTTCTGATCCAGTTTCTTGATAAGGCAACTGAGAGGTGGCATATGATAGCTCCAATATTTGAGGACCAAGGTTCTGGCTCCTGGTTTCAGCCTGGCCCAGCCTTAGCTGTTGTAGACCTTTGGGAATGAATGGCAGATGGAAGGCTTAAAAGTCTCCCCCCAACTTCCCCATTCACCCTCCAATTTCTAAGAAATGCATATTTCAAAATGAAACAAAACACAAAAGTCACACTCACTGATCATGGATTCCTTTGTGCATTCATTAAGAATTATATCCTGGGCCTGGCACAATAGCTTAGTGGTTAAATCCTTACCTTGCATCCACTGGGATCCCATATAGGCACTGGTTCATATCCCAGCTGCTCCACTTTCCATCCAGCTCCTTTTTTTGTGGCCTGGGAAAGCAATCAAGGATGACCCCAAAGCTTTGGAACTCTGTGCCCACGTGAGCAACATGGAAGAAGCTTCTGGCTCCTGGTTTCAGACCAGCTCAGCTCTGACCATTGCAGCTTTTGGGGGAATGAACCAGCAGGCAGAAGATCTTTCTCTCTGTATCTCCTTCTTTTGTATGTCTGCCTTTGCAAAAGAAAGAAAGAAAGGAAAGAAAGAAAGGAAGGAAGAAAGAAAAGGAAAAAGAAGAAAAGAAAAAGAAAAAACCACTAAACTTAAAATTTTTAAATTAAGAATTATGTCCTAGGAAAACACCTGTAGACAGTTTCTAACATCAGAGGCTGCTCTCTGTCCAGTTTTCTCTCTCTGAAAACAATGTTTTAATCATCTCAGAGTCCTTACCCAGGGGTCTCATCAGCTAGAACGTGACAATCTAATGTTCCTCACACTTTCATTGGGCTCTGCCTGAATTTGGATCACTGTGTGATTGTGGCCTCATCTTGGGGATTCATAAAAGTAGCCTAGAGTCTTGCAGCTGAGAGTTGTGTGGAGAGAGGTGCAGCTTGTAGAACTAGTGCTCATGCTCCTGTTTACTGGAACCAGCAGAAACCTTGTCTATGATATATGAGAGCGGGACTGGGGGAGTAAACAGCTCAACTCAAACATCACAGTGCTAAAGGGCAACTGGAGAGCACAGAAATTCTCAACCGCCATCACTTAGCGAGTACTTGACTCAACAAATGTGTAGTATGTAGAGTGAGTAAATCGTTGCAGGCTGGACTGGGAACTGTAAACATCATTTAGAGACTGCTTCTGCTGGGAAAATTTGTTTTAAGTTCCAAACAACTTATTAACACAGGCACTTGGAAACACATTATGTTGTAACATGGGAACTTCCTGAACTTGAGCACTGTAGAGGAGAGCTGGGATCCTGCAGCGCCAGGTGTGACTGCCTTGGAAAGGAGCAAGGGGAAGGGAGCCTGGTGACGTTTGTTGCAATTGGAAAAAAAGTCATTCCGACTGCATGGTTTTTAACAAAAGTGGGTTTGACCTGAGGGAAAGGCAAGAATGCTCAAATGGGAGAATAGGAATGGCAACAAAGAACCGAAGGCAAGAGCAGGCAAAGGAAAATGGATGAGAGGCAACAGAGAATTGCAAAGAAAAAATCCCCTGCCCCTACCCCAAATGCCAGCTTTATAAACTTTTAGAAGCTTCTAGACACTAGGGGGTTAGCCGTCAGGAACTTCTAGGGTATCTGCTTTCTCTACCAAAATACTTTTATTGGTAGTAAAACCAAATTTTATTTTATTACTTATTCCTAATTACAATTAACATTAAAAAAGGACACCAGGCCTGGCACATTATTCAAGCATTCTCAATAAATACTTGCTAATCAGCTTTCTATAAACAAAGTGTGGGGGGTTGGGGTTCCTAGGGATGCAGATTTACATCAGTGCTTTTATAGCAAAAGGGGGACATTCCAAGGTGCCTGACAGAACACGATTATGGTGGCTAGATGGACAGCTATGACCCTGGAGAAATTATGCTAGCCAGCCTTTTCATGACAGGGCATGAGTACTGTATCACCTGCTGCCATGGTAGAAAGCCACACAGGTCTTCCTTCCACCCTGGCTTTGTGGAAAGGCGTCCGTGTTCATCAGTCCCCAACTGAGCTTGAACTTTTGATCACCTGGACAGGAAGTCACAGTGTCTCTGTTACTACCTTTGAGAAGCATGTTTACTGAATTTGTCCATGTATTCCAATTAGTGACAAGAATGCCTATGGACAGTGACTAGTGTGAGAGAGTGCAATAGTGGCTGTAAAGGGAAGGTCTTGGCAGCACAGTATTGGTTAGCTGGAATGTTCTGAAGAAATGCTGAGTAAACAGCTCCATAGAAAGCAAATGAAAAGAGAGCTGATGTAGGCAAGGAAGTGGCCCTGTAGAGTGTCTCTCAACTGCAGGAGAGTAACTGCCATTGCAAAGCAACAGAAATATTTTACAGTACCAAAAATCTCAGATTCTATGTAAGTTCATTTAAATTAAGTAGACCATATCAATATGCAATGGGAAAGACCTTTACACTTGATGAAGAACTACAAGTACTTTTTAAGTATTCATCTGGGGACCATTTAATTCTGTGTATTTTTATGCTTCTGAAAAGAGGGACAAATTTTGAGAAAGCTATGAGGGGAATCTTGCCATAGCAGATACAAAAATATATTATAAACACATTAAATCTGGTGTGGCCTTTGTGCTCGTTTGCCCAGGACAATCTAGTTGTGTGCCTGTCATCCAATATTTGATGCAGTCATGTTAAATCATTAGGATATGGAAGATTTATTCAGTCAGTTACACTGAAACAACTCATTGACTGTAGCAGGAAAAATTAGATGTGATTTTCATATTCTTTAAGAAATTAATTTACCAAAAAGAAGGGAACTATGAATCAATTAAAATAAAATAAATATTGATGCTTCTTTTGTTTCAAAAATGGGAGGGAGTTTTTAAAACATAAATGCAAAAGAAAAAATCACAGAGGGGGCTGGAGATGTGGGATAGCAGGTAAAAGCACTATCTGTAACATGGGAGTCAATATGAATGGTGCCTGTTTGTGTCCCAGTTGTACCTCTTCCAACACATGCTAATGGTCTAGCGAAAGCTGAAGAGCTAGACCTAGTGCTTGGGCCCCTGCCGCTCATGAGGGAGACCAAGATGAAGCTACTAGCTCTGCATTGCACATTGCAACCACTTGAAGTGTGGTTGAAAATTTTCTCTTTCTGTCTCTACCAGTCTATAATGCTGATTTTTAAATAAATTAATAAGTCTTTTTAAAAAGAAAAAGAAATCACAGGGAAAGTATTAATGCAGCAGATTACATGTGAAAAAATACTTCTGAATGTAAAAACTAATGCCATAAATTAAAAAAAAAAATCAAACAAAGAGCAAATGTTATCCTTGTGATTAAGATACCCATGTTCACATCAGAGTGCTTGGGCTCAAGTTCTGGCCACATCTCCATCCTGAGCTGCCTGTTAATTTAGACACTCAAGCATGGGAGACACAAATCAGTTTGCCAGTAACTGGCCCCAGCTCCAGTCCAGCCTTGATCATTCTGAACATGTAGGAGACAGTGCTTGGGAGCACTCTTCCCTGCCCTCTCTGATTTTCTCTTTCAAATAGAAAAGTTAAAATCAATTCAAAAGCTTGGGGGAAAACATTTTTAACATAGGATACATGGAGAGTTGTTAGCCTTCTGCATTACTTATTGAGAGGTATGTAAAACTCATAATAATAAAAAACTAACATTAAATGGAAAAATTAGACAAATATATGAACAACTGGAAGGAGAATTATCAAAGAATGATGAATGTGAATTTGATCTAAAAGTAAAGAAAATTTAAATTAAAATGAAATACTGTGTATCAATCATCAAAGTGGCAATAGTATTTCCAATGTTGATTAAAATATGAGAGAAATGTACAACTTTATGTAGTTGCTGGTGGGGTTATAAATTGGCAAAAGTTTTATGATAGGCAGTTTCCAAAATATTTCATTCAATGTTCATTTTGGATTAGTTAGCATTGCTTGTCCATATGCACCAAATTTGGAATAACAGATATTACTGGTTGGGAGGGTCCATTTCATAAATTTGGCATATAATAACTCCATATAATATGGGGTACAGTGTGATATCTCAATACCTGTATGTGATACATAATGATTAGATGAAGCAACCAGCATTTCCATTATCACAAAAGTATATTACTTTTTTGTGTTGTGAACATTCAAAATTCTCCATATTAGCTCTTTTGAGATACACAGTTGTGAACCATAATTATTCTACAGTGCCAAAGAACATTAGAGGTTATTCTTTCCACCAGTCTCACCTCCTTGCTATAAACCATGCTGCTCCACCCTTCTAAGTCTTATACCTCCCATCATCTGATAGCTACTATTCTACTCCCTTCTATGAATAACTTTCATATTTGCATGGATGTTTTCAGCAGTTCATGGATAAATTGATTTAAGGGGAAAGTTTAATTGTATGTAAAACATTTTTTAATCCATGCATACATTTTTTCATAAAATGCATTTTACATGAATTTTTCAAGATACGTGGATTTCAAACTTTCTGCACCAAATTAAATTTATCTTTATAAGTCCCTTCTCACAGATGTTTTTGAAGCACACTTGTTGAAAGCTAGCATTGAAATCCTTTACAATTCCTTCACAATGAGCTTTAGAAAAGGACAGTGCACGCTGGAATAATGCTTGGGATAGATATTTGGAATCACAACACTCTAAAGTTCTCACCCAATCAGACTCTACTTCAGCAAGCATTTCATCAACTTTCCAACTATGCTAACATTGCATTTGGAAGCAATAATGGAGGATTTATTGGGTTTGCTTTCTCAGTTGCCCCCGTCCCATGTGCCAAGAGCATTCACTGAGCTCTATGGCCATTTCCCAGTGTCTGAAAGCGAAAGAGCCAAGCAACAAATCTTTAAATGAATAAAAAATGTCAGTTCTGGGTTCCTAGACTCCTAAGTGTTTTTTTTTTCAATTCATAACAGAAAAAAAAAAGATCTTAAATAGAATGACTATGACTTGCAAAGCAGAAATTTTCTAGAACTTCAAAGGCTAAATGATGAAAGAAGCTCAATGTAAACATTTGTTCTCAGAGAATGGGTTACAATAGAACAGATGAGGAACCAGAACACCCTCCCTGCAGGCTGTATAGGGTTTCCTAGATAGGGTTTCTGAGGAGCAGAATTTGATTTGGAGAAGAAACAACACTGAAAGCCATAGGAAAGGAACTGCTGATACCACACTTCTTCCAAGACTGCTATTATGAGAACTTAGGTCTTCCTTCCATTAAGGAACCAAGGAATAATGAGTAGGCTTATGATTTTGAAATCTTTTTTATTTAAAGATTTTATTGTTATTGGAAAGCCGGATATCAGAGAGGAGGAGAGACAGAGAGGAAGATCTTCCATCCGATGTTTCACTACCCAAGTGAGCCGCAACGGGCCGGTATACGCCAATCTGATGCCGGGACCAGGAACCTCTTCCGGGTCTCCCACGCGGGTGCAGTGTCCCAAAGCTTTGGGCCATCCTCGACTGCTTTCCCAGGCCACAAGCAGGGAGCTGGATGGGAAGTGGAGCTGCCGGGATTAGAACCGGCGCCCATATGGGATCCCGGGGCTTTCAAGGCGAGGACTTTGGCCGCTAGGCCACGCCGCCAGGCCCATGATTTTGAAATCTTATGATTCAAAAATGTCAGCTGTCGCTTTCTAGGAGAGAATTGAGCTCTTCCACTCCAGTGTCGAGCTTACCCTCCTGACTTGCTTTAACCAATAAAATGTAGGCTTCACTAATCAGCGTAATGAATGTCATCTTTACCCTCTAATTCAGCAGTGTTGTCTCCACCTGCCTGGATCCAAAAGAAGAGGGCATGAAGAAGCCCTGGAGGGCCAGGCAAGTGAGAAATAAACCTGTCTTTCTAATCCACTAAGATTTGGGGAGCAATCCTCATCACAGCCAAAACCTCACCTGTCTTGACTAATATAAATAGAATGGTGAGGTGTTTCCCACCTGAGCCTTGGATTGGAAGGGTTAATGCCTATGTGCTCATGCCTTGCTAATACGGGAACAGTGAATTTTTAGAAGATTAATTTTATTTACTTGAAGGCAAAGTTAAAGGAAGAGGGGGAGGGTAGAGGGGAGACAAAAAAGGAGGAGAGGGAAAGGGGAGAGGAAAAAGAGAGAGATCTCCCATCCACTGATTCACTCCCCAATTGCACATACCCTGGGCTGAAGCCAGCAGATAGGACTTTCATCTGTGGGTTCAGTGACCCAAGCACTTGAGCTACCTCCCACTGCCTTCTCCAACACATTAACAGAGAGGTGAACCAGAAATAGAGCAGCCAAATCTCAAACTGGCATCTGTAAGGGATGCTGGCATGGAAAGCAGCAGCTTAACCTGGAAAGCAGCAATACTGAAGTGGTGGCATGATGTACTACACACAGGTGGCACTGAATTCAGTTGTTTTCATGGATCCCAGGGTGATGCCGTAGCCCTAAAGTCAGTTCTTTTTTTTTTAATGATTTATTTATTTTTATTGGAAAGGCAGATTTACAGAAAGGAGAGACAGAAAAATCTTCTGTCTGCTTGTTCACTTCCCAAATGGTTGCAACAGCCAGAGCAGAGCTGATCTGAAGCCAGAAGCCAGGAGTTTCTTCTGGGTCTCCCACGTGAGTGCAGGGTCCCAAGGCTTTGGGCCATCCTTGACTGCTTTCCCAGGCCACAAACAGGGATCCGGATGGGAAATGGAATAGCCAGGATACGAACTGGCGCCTGTATGGGATTCCAATGGATGCAAGGTTAGGATTTGGACACTGAGCCATCACACAGGCCTACTAAAGTCAGTCCTTATCTAATAAATACCTAGAAGGGGAACCTCAGCAACAAATGCAGCAGGGACAGAGGCCAATATTTAAACATTAAAAGACAATCATCTCTCAAAACAACACAAACCAGTTGTATTTTCCCACCATTCAATGGCAAAACCCGAATACTCCATTATACCTTTGGAATGTAGATACTATAATTTTTTTAAATGGGGGGCCCAACGCAATAGTCTAGCAGTTAAAGTCCTGGCCTTGCACGCATCGGGATCCCATGGGGTGTTGGATCTAATCCAGGCCGCACCACTTCCCATCCAGCTCCCTTCTTTGTGGCCTAGGAAAGCAGTCGAGGACGGCCCAAAGCATTGGGACCCTGCACCTGCGTAGCAGACCCAGAGGAGACTCTGGGTTCCTGGCTTTGGCTTGGTGCCACTCTGGCCATTGCAGTGGTATGGGGAGTGAGTCAAGAGACATAAGATCTTTCTCTCTCTCTCTTTCCTCTTGTCTGCATATCAGACTTTCCGATAAAAAAAATAAATGGAAGACAAAGACTGCTGAAGTTGTCTGTGGCATCTGGAAAATGACAGGATAAAATTCTCAGTCATGGAAAAAGGGGACTCAAGAGATAATTTAGATCCACTATTTTAAAAATCATATTTACGTAGCCACATCTGTACATGTCATACCTAAGATACTCTGGGAGAGCAGCAGCAAAGTTGTTTATTTGAACCAGTTGTAACAGCTAAAGTCTGCATAGGCAGAGATGGAGCCACATGTGGCCAAGGACTGCACCTTACCTGACATACCAATTTTCCCAAACCTGATGCTCAAGCCATAGATATTGGCTTTGCCTGAAACAACCACCAAGAACATGCTACCAGCAACACTTTCAGATGCACAAGTATTTCTTCTGGTAAACCTGAAAAATGACAAAATAATAGTTGTGAATAAATCCTGCCAGAATTTCTTGTATTTCATGCTCTGATTTTTTCCTTGTTTTGTAGATGAAAGCTGTAATATGACACTAGCATTTCATCCCTGTGATTTTTATTTCTGTTGGATTTGATGGATCCTGGCCAGATTAATATTTAATGTTTTTGTGTAACTTAAATAATAACACTGTAGACTAAGATTCAAATGCATCATGAAAACAATCTGAGCTGTTAGCTTTTAGTTCATTTAAAATAGAGAATGCATTCTTTAAAATGGAAGGTCCAGAGTTTAAAAGTTTTCATTCAGGGCCAGCATTAGCAGAGGGTCAAGCTTCATACTGGCACTCCCTTATCAGATGCCCAGGTTATCTCAGCTGCTCCACTTCCAGTCCAGCTCCCATTAACATACTTGGAGGATGGCCCTGGTGCTTGGGCCCTGGCCACCTATTTGGGAGACCCAAATGAATTTTCATGGTCCTGGCTTTAGCATGGCCATCCTCAGAAACTGCAGTCATTTTGGGGGTAAGCCTGCATATCCAAGATCTCCTCCCTGCTTCTCTCTCTCTCTCTCTCTCTCTCTCTCTCTCTCTCTCTCTCTCTCTCTCTCTCTCTCGTATTTTCTGTCTCTTACTCTGTGTGTGTGTGTGTGTGTGTGTGTGTGTGTGTCTATCCCTCTCTGTTACTCTGCCTTTTGAATAAGTATATGAGGTTTAAAAAAGAGAGAGGGAGGGATAAAGGAAGGAAGGAAGGAAAGAAAGAAAATGAAGAAGGAAAGGAAGAAAGAGAAAGAATCCTCTGGGGCTGGCACCATGCTATAGGAGGCTAAGCCTCTGCCTCCAGCACATCCCATACAGGAATCCATTTGTTTCCCAGGGACTCCACTTCCAATCCAGCTCTCTGCTTGTGGCCTGAGAAAGCAGCAGAGGATGGTTCAAATCCTAGGATTCCTGTACTCACATGGGAGTTCTAAAGAAAGCTCCTGCCTCTTGGCTTAGGATGAGCTATGCTTTAGCCATTAGAGCCATTTGGGGAGGTGAAAGACCTCTGTCTCTTCTTCTCTCTGTAACTTTGCCTTTCAAATAAGAATAAAATAAATCTTTTTTAAAATGAAGTTTCATTCTTCTAGTTAATGTAAAGATGATAAAATAATAAATCTAGATAATAGAAAAGGATTCTGTAATATTTAAAAGTACAGTATAGTAATTATATTACGTAAATTTCTACTTAGGTTGTATTCACTAATATATTCTTCCCAAGAAGAAAATATGTCATTGCAAATTATCTTGATGTAATATAAGATTTTCCAGTAAGGTTAGTCAGTCATTTTAACTAATGTAGTTTGTTTTGATTACTTTGATCTTTACATTCTGTTCAACGGGATCAGATGCAGTAGAAAAAAATTAACAACAGAAATGAAGGGCAAAATATGAATATTATTTAGGACAATATTGACTTACACCTGTCAGAATAAACATGTAAGTTAAAAGTTATGAAAACCAAACATATAAAAAATAGGACATGTTCTAGGGATTTACCCTAGAATATAGTATTAATCAAAATACTCTTGACTTTGAAGATTTGCTGTCAAGTTCAAAAACTTTAGAATGCAATACCATCTTTACCAGTTATTCAACCTTGACCAATTTCATTCAGTTCCCTCAAATATAAATAAAACAATACATTACCTATCTCTAACACATTAAGAATTAGAAAGAGACAGTATACTGTAATAATATTAATGAGTTTATTGCTATAAAAAAAAACAGTAATTAGTTGGTGATGGTAAGAGTCAATTCTTTAAATAGAAAACCTCCAAAATAGTTGCAATAAAAGTTAGCATAACTAGAGGATTAAAAATACAAATTTGTAACCCTAGTTGGAGACTTTAACATTTCTCAGTAATTGAAAGGACAAGTAGACAAAAAATCAGGTGATAGAAATGTGAATTGCACTGCCAATCAACTCGATCTAATTGGCACTCAGGAAACATTATATTCCACAATTACAAGACATTTCAGTGTTGAAGAACACATGGGAGCCCAGCGACGTGGCCTAGCGGCTAAAGTCCTCGCCTTCAATGCCCCGGGATCCCATATGGGCGCCGGTTCTAATCTCGGCATCTCCACTTGCCATCCAGCTCCCTGCTTGTGGCCTGGGAAAGCAGTCGAGGACGGCCCAATGCATTGGGACCCTGCACCCGTGTGGGAGACCCAGAAGAGGTCGTGGTTCCCGGCTTTGGATCGGAGCAACACCAGTCGTTGCGCTCACTTGGGTAGAGAATCATCGGACGGAAGATCTTCCTCTCTGTATCTCCTATCTGTATATCTGACTTTGTAATAAAAATAAATAAATCTTAAAAAAAAAAAGACACATGGGACACTAATCAAGATAGGCCATAATCTGAAACTGAATCATAAAACAGGTTTCAATAAATCTAAGAGCATTGGTATTATTCTCTGGCCAAATTAGTAGTAAATCAGAAGCCAATACAAAAATAAATAAATAAATAAACCTGAAAACCTTCAGATAGTTGGAAATTAAGTAACAATACATAAAAATGACTCATGATTAAATAATAAACCATTATGAAATTCAGAAAATATTTTATAGATAACTCACTAATAATGAAAATACCACATATCAAAATGTACCAGAGCAATACTTACGTGTTTATAGTTTTAAATGCTTGTATTGAAAAGAGAATTTAGAAATCAGTAATCCAAAATTTCCATCTTAAAAAAAATGGGTGAAAAAGAGTAAGATAAAACTAAAATAAGTACAAGAAACATATAGCTTAAACAAATACACATAAATTACCAACATTAAAAATGAAATGGGAACATTACTACAGCTCCTACACACATCAAAAAAAATTGGGAAAATTTTATGCACGTAAAGTTGATAACTTAGGTGAAAAGAACAAATTGTTCTTGAAAGCATGACTTATTAAGACCGGCAGATGCCACGGTAAGATGTCTAACTAGTGCTATGCCTCTCAAATGAAATTAGATATGTAATTAAAAACCATCTTATAAACAAACCTCTAGATTCAGACATGCTCATGTGTGATTTTTTACAAATATTGAAGAAGGAATTAATATTTGTCTTCAAAGAAATTTTTGAGAAAATAGAAAAGGAGGCAAAAAATCCTATTTTAGGAGACCCACACAAGCTTTCACAGAAAAACATGGCAATAGAGAAAAATTACAGAACAATGTAATTAATGTATGTTTAAAGTAATCATCAAATAATTAGCAAACCAAATCAAATTACATGATAGATAGATAGATAGATGGTAGATAGATAGATAGATAGATAGATGATGGATGCTATAGCATAGCTGATATTTAACTCATGAATGCAAGGCAGGTTGAACATTAGACAAATTGAAGTAATTCATTACATTTAAAGAACAATAAAAACAATGAATGAGGCAGAAGAAAGAATCTCAGAAATGGAAGACATCTCCTGCAATAATGATGTGACAGTGAAAAAGCTGGACAATGAACTGAATCAAGCTAAGACAAGCATTCAGGAATTAAGGGGCACCATTAAAAGGCTGAATATATGAGTTATGGGAGTTCTAGAAGGCACAGAAAGAGAAGCTGGGTTCAAAGATGTATTCAATGAAATAATAATTGAGAACTTCCCTGATACAGAGAAATAGCTAGGAAACAAAATACAGGAGGGGCACAGAACAAAAAGGTGCACCAAAAGCGATCCTCACCATAACACATCATAAGGAAAAGATCTTTAATTAAAACTTCGTGCTAAAAGTCCTAAACAAGATAGGCATAGAAGGAACATTCCACAACACAATCTAAACCATTTACGAAAAACACAATGCCAGCATCATATTAAAAGAAGAAACACTTGAAACCTTTTCATTAGTATCTGGAATTAGACAAGGATGTTTACTTTAACCACTGCTATTCCATATAGTATTGGAAGTTCTTGCAAGAACTATCAGGCAAGAAAAAAAATTAAAGAAATTAAATCAGATATGAAAAATCAAAATTATCCCTGTTTGCAGATGACATGATTTTCTACCGTGAGGCCCAAAGCACTCAACCAAGAGACTATTGGAACTCATAAGAGAATTTAGCAGGATAGCATGATACAAAAATTAATGAACATATATAATGATTCTAGTATACATGTGTAACTCCATAGCTGAGAAAGAACTTGTAATTACAGTCCACTTTAAAATAGCACAGAGGGATCTTCAATACCTTGAAATGAACCTAACCAAAGTCGTGGAAGACCTCTTGATGAAAACTAGAAATCATTACAAAATAACTAGAAGAAAACATTAAAAGATGGAGAAATTTACCATGTTCCTGGATTGGCAGGATTAACATCATAAAATGTCCATATTATCAAAAGTAATATACAGATTTAATGTGATCTGTATCCAAATCCCAACAACATTCTTCTCAAAAAGAAAAAGGAGGATACAAAAGTTCATATGAGGGCCTGGCGCAATAGCGTAGTGGTTAAGGTCCTCGCCTTGCACTCGCCGGGATCCCATATGGGCGCCAGTTCTAATCCAGGCAGCCCTGCTTCCCATTCAGCTCCCTGCTTGTGGCCTGGGAAGGACAGCCCAAAGCCTTGGGAGCCTGCACCCGCATGGGAGACCCAGAAGAGCTCCTGGCTCCTGGCTTACAATTGACTCGGCTCCAGCCATTGTGGTCACTTGGGGAGTGAACCATCAGACAGAAGATCTTTCTCTCTGTCTCTCTTCCTCTCTGTATATCCGCCTTTCCAATAAAAATAAATACATCTTTAAAAAGAAAGAAAGAAAGAAAGAAAGACTCCAGGCTTTCTTTGAAAAAAAAAGTTCATATGGAAACACAAGAGATCACAAATAGCCAAAACTATCCTGAAGAATAAAAATCAAGCTGGAGGAGTCACAATTTCAGAAATCAAGACACGCTGCAGGACAGTGGTATTGGCACAGAAGCAAAGAAGATGGAACAGGATAGAACCCCAGAAAGGATCCCACACATGTACAGCCAGCTAATCTTCAACAAAAGAACTGAAAGTAGTACAGGAAAGAATTCTGGTTCCCTCAAAAAATGCTTTTGGGACAAATGGATAGCAACCTGCAGAAGTAAGACGCATGACCCCCCACCTCTCACCTTAGAAAAAAATCAGCTCTAAGTGGATAAAGGACCTACACCTGCACCACTACCCATCGAACTATTAGAAAAAAGCACAGGGAGCACTCTCCAAGATATTGACAATGGTAAAGACTTCTTAGAAAAGCCACCAAATGCATAGGCAGTCAAAGTTAACATAAACAATGGGACTACATCAAACTAAGAAGCTTCTGTACAGCAAAGGAAACAATCCACAAAATGAAAAATGAAGAAGCAACCAACAAAATGGGAGAAAATCTTCCCACACTGCACAACTGATAGGGGACTAATATCCAGGATTTACAACAAGCTTCAGAAACTCAACTACAGAAAAAAAAATTGTGAATAAATGGGCAGAGGAAGTGAGCAGACACTTTTCTTTCTTTTTTTTTTAAGGTTTTATTTATTTTTTATTGGAAAGGCATATTTACAGAGAAAAGAAGCAACAGAGAGAAAGGTCTGTGTGCTGGTTCACTTCCCAGCTGGCAGCAATGGCCACAACCGAGGCAATCTGAAGACAGCAGCCAGGAGCTTCTTCCAGGTCTCCCGTATGGATGGATGCAGGGTCTCAGGGATTTAGGCCATCCTTTGCTACTTCCCAGGTCACAGCAGGGAGCTGCATGGGAAGTGAAGCAGCTGGTACATGAACCAGTACCCATATGGCATCCCGTTGAGTGCAAGGCAAGGATTTAGCCACTGAGTCATTTGCATCCAATCCACAGGCATTTTTCAAAAGAACAAATTCAAATGGTTAATAGACATATGAAAAAAAATGTGCAGGCTCCCTAGCTATCAGGGAAACACAAATAAAAATTACATTGAGGTTCCACCTAACTCCAGTGAGATTGGCCTACATTCAGAATTCTAACACCTGCTGGCATGGACGTGGGGAGAAAGGAATCCTACTTCACTGTTGATGAGACTGCAGGGTAGTACAACCATTATGGAAGTCAGTATGGAGAGTGCTAAGACAAATGAAAATTGATCTACCATGTGACCCAGCTATCCCACTTCTGGGAATATATCCAAAAGAAATAAAATCTGCATACGAGAAAGTTACCTGTAATGTTATATATACAGCAGCACAATTTACAATTGCAAAGACATAAAAGCAACCCAGATACTGGTCCAAAGAGGCATGGATAAGGAAACTGTGGTAAATCTACTGTATGGAATATTAAATCAGCCATTTAAAAGAATGAAATTCTACTATTTGCAACAAAATGATCCCCACTGAAGACCAATATGCTCATTGAAATAAGCTAATCCCAAAAGGACAAATGGCATATGTTCTCTCTGATATAAGGCAACTTTCATACAAAATACAAGATCAATTGATATATGTATGTATAGGTAAGCAGTTATGTGCATATACTCATCCAAAGGACCTGCATAATGGAGACTAGCATATTGAGAAGTGAAGATACATTATTACAGTACGCAACTCTACTATTAATAAAAGATGGACTCCAAGGAAACTGACAGTAGGATGCTAGACTTTCTGCCATTATCTACACATACTATGTCAGGATACACTTAAAGAGCAGAATGATGGACTTGTGGCTATTGTTGAACTACTATACTATTGTAATGATATAAGGAAAATCAGACCAAGTGCACACTCTGATAACAGACTTTCCAACATCAGTACAGCCCAATGCGAGATGGTCTCACTAGAATATCAAAGGAATAAAGGACAACTTGGAATTTAATAATGAAGAGTTACGAGAAACTGGGAACCAAGTAATTTTTTAATACAAATTGAGATTCAGTAAAAGAGCTATTAAAGAAAGGAGGAAGTTGATGCCAGAAAGAGATGGTGAGGGGAAAAAAAGCAAAAAAGCATTTTTTTCAGTTTTAAGTGGTAAGTGTGAATAAATTTGAATGCAGATTGTACCAAACCATAAGTTAAAAATAACAACCAGTACTGGAAAGGAGTTGGGGAAAAAAACTGAAACTAAAATACTAGACAAGAGAATAACTAAAATAATAACAAGAGAATTGTGTAAGAGAGATTCTGGTAATGGATAATCTATGCTTAAGTCTCTATATTTTTCTAAGTCAGATAAAAACTTGAAAGGGTAAGAATAAATACTAAATTAAATATAAAGAAAGAAGAAAAACTTCATTAAACCAATAAAATGAAAAAGAGAAGGGGAATAAAACCATATTTTCTGAAAAATACAAATTAGGGTGAAAGACATTGCAGTTCAAACAAAAGATCCAGCTACATGTTATTTGAACAAGATGCATTCAAACCATGAATAAGGAATGTATACCAACAAAGTATTAACAAAAATGAAGCTGTGTAATTCTACTGAGAGCAAACAAAAAGTGAACATAAGACTGAATGTTATTGTAGATAGAACGGTTGACCATATTTATGCCAGAAATAATTATTCATAAAGGTACCTTTCTAAAAAGCAAAGTTTTGTTTATAAAGTCATTTTCTCACAAGTCCAACACATCTTTGGAAGCCATATTCCTATTACCCAAAAAAGCCAGTTCCTGTTCGATCTTCCCATATCAGATCTAAAAAATACTAAGTTTTCTTAGACCTTTTTCTTTTTATTAATTAACCAGATAACAATCTAAAAAGTTTCAAGCTGCTTGCAATTTTCAGCCATGTCAGAAAAATGCGTTTTCAGTACTTGTGTTATTTTATTTATTAAGCTCTGTGTGCAAGAAACAACAAAAGGAATTTCAGATTTAAGTGTGGATTCCCCACCAACTGGGAGCACTATCTCTAGTGTATTCGAGATTGCATTAAATATTAAACATAAAGAAATGAACATTTCCAGGCAGACCAGTAAGTAGTTTCAGAAACTGTGTGCCTCTTATGTTGGGTTTCCAATATAGTTCTTGCAATACATGGGCATTTCACTTAATCTTCTATGTGTGAAAGAATACAATTTCCTCATATAAGAAACAAAGATAATAATATTAGCTCTGCCTGGCACAGGTTACTGTGAGGATAAAGCTGAACAATATATGTGAAAGCCCTTCGCAAACCTTTTAGTGTCATATAAATATAAACCATTATTCCTATTATGAATCCTTGGTGCTTGGTTCGATATTAGCTTTACCCACGCATTTCTGGAACACACCCATAAAAATCTCAGTTATAATTTATTGTGTGTTTACCCTCTCCTGAGAAGTGTCATTTATATATTTATACAAACACAAGCAAATCAGGTCCCAGTAAAACTGTGCTTACCCTTCATCTTTCTACTATCAAGATAGGAACAGAACTTAAAGAGAAGGAAAACTGGTTTCAGTGTTTAGTGTAAAGAAAAGGTCCTTCTTAGCAGTGCATTTTATAGCTCTTGTAAACATGACTAAAGTATCTTGCCATGCCTTGGCACAGCCTGGTCCATTGCTCGTATTTCAGTAAACCTGATTTTTTGGTGGATAATCTGAGCCAAAATAAACAAATGATAACAATAAAAGTGAACTAATTTGGGGGTGGAGGGGAGGGGGAGTCGGGGAGAGGACTGACATTGTGGTGTAATGGGTAAAGCCACTGCCTGTAATACCTTCATCCCATATGGCTACCTGTTCATGTCCCAGCCGCTCTGCTTCCAATGCAGCTACCTGGTTACAGCCTGGGAAAAATCAGCAGAAGATAGCACAAGTGTTTGGGTCCCCACCATTCATGTGGGAGACCTGAATGAAGTTCCTGGCTTCCTGGCTTCAGCCTGGCCTGGCCCTGGTTGTTCTGACCATGAGAAGGACACAAGGGATCTCTCATGAAATTTCCACCAAAAACACAAAACCCATGTGTAACTGTGAGTAAATGTTAACAAATGCAGTGAAGGGTATTGTATAAAAATAACAGCCAGCATCTTCAAAGACAAAGCAAAGCTTAGAAAATGCCACAGATGAGAGGAAACCAAGGCAGTACAACACTCAAATCCCTTGGTAATGCTGGACTGGATCTTGTGCTAGAGGGCAAAACATTGTTTTTAAGAGAACTATTGGGACAATTCACGAAATTGGATTATGGACTGCAAACCTGATAAAAGCACATACCAATATTAAAGTTTCTGTATTTGGTTATTGTACTTTTAAAGATGATGTAAAGGATGATTCCTTTTGGATGATCTGTGACTATCTTTGAATTTCCTGTGTGTTGGTGAAGCTGAAGTATTTTTATTTGATTGTTGTTTTCAGCCCTTGCACATATTCTTTTTTGCAGTCATCTCTTTGCATGTTATTTAACTCTTTATGTAGTGGAACATTAAGCCTTTGACTATAAAATGAAAATACACAATCTCAAAAATTTTTTAAATGCATTTAAAAGATTATTCTTGAGCTTAGGAAACACACACTGATGTAGTAAGGCATCCCCCTTACGCCTCATAATATCTACATAATGCTCTTGTCATGTACAACCTTCTCGCAAATGGTTCAGCAAAGTAAGCTTATCAACGACAGAAAGAAAAGGAGGGAGGGAAAGGGAAACATTATGAAGGGCATCTTTTTAAAGATGTTCTCATTGAGATGCTCACACAACTGCTGACTTCATCCACAGTCAAATACTACACCCAGGCATGAAAAGGACACGAACAATTTTAAAACACATTATTAATGCCAACTCTTCTGGCTTCCAGCCAGTAAGATGAAAGAGGTGCTGAGACCAGGTTTTATGGTGTAACTATCATTCTCAATCTGAACTATGTGGTGATTCATTATTGCACTTGCCAGAAACTCCACCCCAGTGGATATAATTATCTTTTTATTTTTTTAAAGAAATAATGCTAGATAACAGCCTAATTGTGAGCATACCGACTTTGATTCATTAGTAAATGCTGCCATGTGAGTTTACTGTACGGGAGAAAGGAGGGAGGGGATGCTCAGTCCCCGAGCATACATTTTAAATTATGAACATTTAAAATATGAGCCGGGCCAAAAAGGACAGTCAACAATTGAGATGTCTCTATCAGACTTTAATTCTTACGTTTGTTTTAACAAAAGTTCAGTCTTATTTCTTTCTTATCTTTGGTCATCCATTGTGTCTAGTTATCATTTTTACAACTTTTTACATGCTTTATCTCCTAGACATTACATCAGCCTTGTGAGCTATCCAACTCTACTGATGGGTTGCCTGTTTCTGATGCCCCACTCTGGATGACCTTGGAAAATTACTTAGCCTCTCCGTCCTCTCTACTTTATTATTCCTGTATTACAGACAAGGATTCTGGGACTCAGAGCTGTTCAATAAGCTGCTTGAAACACTAAAAAATGTAGTGTTACAGCTGGGAGATGCTCAGAGGCTGTCAACCCTCCCACCGAGGTAAAAAGTTGTTTTCCATTAGCACCAGCATTGGTTGAGTTCAAGGAATGTTGCTTAACAAGGTGTTATTTGGAAATAGAAGCCACAGTTCTCTTTAAGCAGGTTAAATACTTCTCCTGCCACTCAATTCTATCCAGTACATATTTATTTTCAAGACAAGAAGCAGAAAGAGAAGAAGGTTTTGGAGTTAAAAGCTTTGGATTTGAAGCCAGTCTCACCTCTTCTTTTGTGTTGTTTTCTTTGATGAAAATGAGAGCCTGACATGTAACCTAAGAAAATGTTGAGAAGAGTAGCAACAGAATACATGTGAGTAATAGGCATTCAACCAAACACAACTTAAAGAAATAAAGGCTTTCTCTATATTCTAAATGTTTGAAAGTCAGAGAGAGAGGGATAAAGAAGAGAGTGATCTGATACTGATTCACTCCTCAAATGCCAGAGTGGGCTAAGATGAAGTCTGGAACCTGAAACTCAAACCAAGTCTCCCACATGGAAGGCAGGGACCCAGGCACACTCACTCCCAGGGTGCACATTAGCAGGTGGCTGGATCAGAAGCAAGGAGGCAGGCACTCAAATCAGGATGTGAGTGTTCCAAGCAGTGCCTTAAAAATCACACCAATGTTGCTGCTAGTTGCTTTGCTTCTTATGCAAAATCATGAATGCCAAGCCTGTCATCTCAATCACACAAACATGGAAACTTTGACAGAGTGTTCTGCACAAGGGGAAATGTCAGGTCTTTCCTCAGTCCAGAAAAATGTGGGAGGGATAAGTTTATGCTATTGTTTCATTAGTCACCTTCAGGCCCAAATGTGCCTTATCTGTTACCACGTTCCTTTATGCTCATCTTCTCCAGATGAACTGTGAAAGCATTTGTGTGAAAGAGATAAAAAGCAAATAAGCATCATTGATCCATCCATATCTTCTTTGGTCTATTACCGTGGCTCCTTCAAAGTTGTTCTAGAGATCTGATCGGCAATAATAATGTAACTTAAAGCTGAAATGTATTTCCCACCAGGACTTGGTGGAGGTGTTGTCCAAGCATAATTGTGAATAAGCACAGTTTCCCCTCAAAATATCTTGCTGAGCATCCAGGGTCACTGTCCTGGTGTGGATCATTTGTAGGCCATTGCTTGGCCCCTAAGACATGGTACAGAGAGTTTGATCTCCACCATCTGTGCCAGGCTGCCTGCTGTGTCCCTTGCTGTAGGACAGCCTTCAGAGCTATGAAATTTCTGTCACCACTGACACGCAGCTTGGCTCCCTGACATTCTGATGTTTTGCTTTCTCTCCTCTGCTTCTCATATTTTTCATACATTAAGGAAGTGCTGGTTTGCCACACCTAATCTACATGGGTTACATGCATAGGAAGCTGGCCAAGTTGGAACGAGGAATCTCTGGAGTTGGTGTTGTGATATGTATTTTGCAGTTATGGTTCTTGTGAATCTTAATAAATAGATTTTTAAATGTTCATGTATGACTCATTCAAAAGGGAGATGCAGAGACAGAGAGGGACAGAGGAAAAAGAGAGAGAATCTTCTATCAGCTGGTTCACTCCCCAAATGCCCACAATAGTCAGAGATAGTCCAGGCCAAAGGCACAATTCCAGAACTGCATCTGGGTTTTGCATGTAGGTATCAGGGACCCAGTTACTTGAACTATTCATCATCTGCTGCTTCTCAGGTTACATTAGCAGGAAACTGAATCAGAAGCAGAGAAGCCACTGTTCAAATCAGGACTCTGATACGGGATGCATATCCACATGTTATCAAATGCTTAACGTACTACGCCACAAAGCCTGCCAGGTAAACAGGTATGTTAATTATGATTAATATGGCTACAGCTTGATAGCAACTAACTCCATTTTGAGCTTTTCCTCGTGCACCAGCTCTGACTGAACCAAGTGACTAGCTGACAGAAAAGAAGAGGTTCATCACTTCATATTGGCCGATAACCACATTGACATCCATGCACTTCCATGCAATTGAGAGTCTGGGGTTCAGAATTTTTCCTTCCAAAGTTAAAGATAAGATACTTCTCCTTCTGTGGCAGCAAGTACTGGTGCCTTTGAACTGCTCTTTCACATACATGTGGCTCTGACTCCCCTCCCTGAAAGAATTCACTCTGAATGGTGTCAGCTGCCACGGGCCCCGCCAGAGTACAAAACCCTTTACATCATTGCCAATACCTTGATTGTATCTGTGTCTATGTTTGAGTCATCTTGAGAGGCCCTATTTTCCTGGGTAATTTGCAAAACTCTCCTCCAAGACACAATGCTTGGTTACTAACACTCTGTGCTCAGGGAAGTTTCTTTTACTTGCTTTTGCCTAACTTTTTATATAACCTTCTTTGTTCCATATTCTGAGTGTACTGCAATAAGCTGGTTAATTTAGGAGCTATATTTGCTCCAAATGGCTTGTAATTTGACTGAAGAATAAGGGGACCTGCCCTTCTCCGAATAACTACAGTCCTTAAGGCTGAACCTGGCGCTATGTATTGGGAAAACCTGGATACCCTGGCTGACCTACCATGACAGTTGGTCTCAGTACTGACTGCCAGCTGTCTCTGCAGAGACCTGTATGAAAGTCAGCGAAGCAGTACCATTTGCATGCAGACATTTGTATCACATCACCTGGTGGACATGCCCTGTCTACCAGCCTCAGGCTACTTCAGTCATGACCTGATTGCATTCACTGCCATCTTCTAAATCAAGACAGTTAAGTAGATAAACTTATAAACACAAATTTATGCTGAATTAAGGATTTTTCATAGCAGCATCCCTTCTATAAAACATGCGTACCTAGTGTTTCCCCAGATTAATGACACTTATCACTTCCCTTACTTAACTTTTCCTTTTGGAGACTTCCATGCTTATTAGTTAATTCTACTTTTAAACTCTTCCACCAGCTGGAGAAGATTCAATATTGATGGCAGCACACTGTCCCCTAAAGGCAAACCAAGAAGTAAGAGCCAGCTCACTGCCCTGTTATCTTGGCTCACACACTCACACACCCACATCCTTTCCACACCCATTATACACAAACACACAATGGCACAAACACATGATGCTAATCAGAAAGACACGGTGAATTCCCTCTCCTTCTTCACACATGGTACAGCAGCCTCTCATGCGAGGATGTAAATTAACTTCATCAGGACAAACACTCCTCTTGGGGGACATCTCCTCAACTTCAAGGAGACAGTAATGACCAGCACCACAGACAGGGAGGGATGAGGAATTTACTGCTGCTGGGCAATTAGTGTTGCTAGGGGAAAAATTGCTTTCATTTAAAATTCTCTTTAAAGCCTAGATATCCAGGCTCATGGGATAATTTATCTTTCATTAGAAACTAGGACACATGCATCACACTAATAAATTGTTTCTCCCATTCACCTCAGCCAATAGCTCCCAGAGGCCTTTAAGAAGTCAGAATCTTGCTGTCTTTGTTAGCGAAGATAGGGTGGAAATGCTTGCATGTATCTCATTTAGTGTCTCATTCACTCCCTGATTCTCTGGCACAGGCAGATGGCAGAAGAAACATTTGCCGTGGTTGGTATGCATTGCTTTGCAGTACATTTTCTATAAATGAGGCCATAGTACAACAGGCATGAGTTGAATGGTTTTTCCTAAAACCTGAGAGTCCATTTTGAGATTTGGGTTAATTTTGTCTTCCCAGAACTAACTTACTATTTTTTCCAAGACACAGCATGTTGTTTTGTCATGTCTTTTATAATAAACAAAAACTCGTGGGTGTGCAGGTTCGGAAAACTGAGGCATGCAGGATTAGGGATGGAATGTGGTGAGACCTTTTCTTACCATGTCATTCCACAACTAAAGGCAGATAGGTCAGAGAAGGAGGGGCAAAGGGGGGGGGAGAGAACTCATCTTTTTGCAACAAACCCAGTCCTGGGTGTCAAGAATCAAGATGGCAGAGTAGGATAAGGACATGTAAAAACAGAAGAAGAAACATTAGCCAGTGAGAAGCAGAGAGGGCACATTCCAGGAAATAGGAGAGGACAGAACAAAAACAGAAGGCACCTGGAGACTCACAGACATGGAAAAGCTTGACACAACAGTGTGATGTCGCAGTGACAGATACCCCAGCGGCATTCAGTGAGCTGCAGTCTGAACTGCACTAGCAGCCAGAACTCCACCAGCAGCCAGAACTCCACCAGCAGCAAGGTGGGAAGGGACGTTCACCAGGAGCTCAGGAGGTGAACCCAAAAAAAGAATTGCATGTGCTGCTAGTCTGTTTGATTTGACCGGGAACAGAGACTTAGCAACAGGTCCCAGATGGGTGGTGCAGAAACAAGATGGATTTCAGGGCCCAGTACACCCCCAGAGCCAAACAAGTGCCATTTTGTGTAGGGAGACAAAGGCTATGGGACAAAGGCTATGAACTCATTTCTGGCTCAGTGAACTGCAACAACGTGGTATCCTACAGGTTCCACCAAAAATAGGTTTGGGTAGCCCTCAGACCTGATGGCCAGCAGATCAAGAACTCTAGTAGTGGCATATTGGGTGCCATTTTGTACGGTGTGGAAAAAACTTTAAGACTAAAAGGACATCAGTGAGCTGTGCATATGCTGAACTTGGCGAGAACTCACTGAGCTCAGTGTCCCATAGGTTGCACTGGTCCCATAGGTTCTGCAAAGATCAACACAACCAGCAATCTAGCTATATAGGACTTCCAGTGACTCCATAATCCTGGGAACTGCTTGAACCAAAAGTGGGAGAAAGTTGTACAGACAATGGTGCAGCTTCAGCACGATATCACAGGAGATGGAGAACGGTGAGCCAGGAGCTGGGCAACACAGACCATGGTGAAACTCTAACGTAAGCATCCAGACCTGGAACTCACTGGAGGGAGTGGCACAACTGACTGCAAACAAGGTGTACCAACCACAATAAGTGAAATCAAATTGCAGACCTGTGGGTGACACAGCTGAGTAACTTGCCCCAAGGTGAAGCTCTGGTACCAGAAGCACAATGACCAAGAGCAAAAGAGAAAAGGGAACAATGAATGCTACTGAAGTCTCCACTGCAAAGGAGCAAAAACCTTTGCCAACTTCAGAGTAGACTGAGGAAGACATCAAGAAAATGGGGAATACAGAATTAAAAACACTTATAAAGCTTCTTATGAAGAACAAGAAGCACGTAAAGAAGGCGTTCAAGGAATTTAAGGAATATGTCACACTGGAAATGAATCAAATGGAAGCTGATATATCAGAAATGAAGACTACAGTGAAGCAAATTAAAAGTACTGTGGAGAGTCCCCAAAATAGAATGAAGCAAGTAGAAGAAAGAATCTCAGAATTGGAAGATAGTTCTTGTCATCACTGGAAAACAAACAAAAAGCTGGAAACAGAGCTGGATCAAACCAAAAAAAGTATTCATGAACTAAAACACATAGTTGATTAGGGAACAAGGAGTTAAGGGCTACAGGAAAGTGGGTAAGACTATTGCTTCCACATTAATATCATTATTTTTTTCTGTATCTGGGGTAAGGGGAGAGATAAAGGGAGAAGCCCCACCCAGCCTCCCACCCATCCCAGGTCCCTGACATGGGCCATGCTCCGAGGGTCCTGCTCAAGCAGTTTTGATAGTTCAACAGTTCTGAATTACTGCCAATCTTGCCATTCCAAGCATGATGAAATCTATTCAGAATCCACTAGCTGACATAGTCTCTTCATGGTTGGGGTGCTGAGATCAGCAGTTCAGTTGGAGGGATCCCCAAAGAAACTTCATCTGGGGTGATCCCACACCTGATTCTTATATGTGATTGCCAGTACAGCGTCCAACACAGTCTGTCGCCCCAATCAGCTTATGCACGTGCTTGTGGTTGCAAATGAAGGGTCTGTTCTGTTTACAGCCCTGTCTTTCACACAACCAATGAGTGTTGCAGTCAAGCCCGATTCTGTCCACTTCACACTAGGCCTTCATGCAAACCAGTGGGAGCGCAGCCTAGTAAAGGTGACTCCCCATAACCCCCACCAGGCCTGCACCCCTACCCTGGTTCCTATACTTGCCAGTATGTACCGCAGACCTGTTCAGTCTGTCTCACATCCCATTTACCTCTTCTACATATCACTGGAGACATTGAAGCCTAGCTCAGCCTAACCTGCCCTACTATGCAGCCCACACACATGCTGGCAGGTGTCATTCTGTCTAGAAACCCCTGCACCAAGCCTGGTTTGCATGCTCTCCAGTGGGAGTGGTAACCCAAGAGGGAGGTGCCCACTAGTTCCCTCCTAGACCACTCCCACTTCCAGATTATGCATTCTCCAGATGGTTCTGCAGCTAAACTTGACAGAATTAGCCCCCAGTGCCAGCCTCTGCCAGCTGATGCCATGGCAAAGCCCAAACAACCCTCACCCACTCTGATTTATGCTTGAACCAGTAGGAATAGTCAGCCCAATCTCGCTTTTTCCTGATCTAGCTCACATGAGGCCCACAGGTGTTGTAGCCCCGCCTGGTCTAGTCTGCCCCCATCTCAATTCACACTCTCCATTGGGAGTGGCAGTCCACCAGGGGAGCCCTCCACATTCCCTCTACCAGCTTTGCCCCCTTCCTCCCTGGTTCTCAGGTGTGGTGGTTGGGTGCTGATGCCCAGTCTGGAATGGCCTGTCTCGCCTCGACTTTTGGCACTGGGTGTTGTAGCCTGGCCTGGCTGGCCGGGCCCACCCCAATTCCAGCTGATGCTGGGCTGGGTTACAGATTAGCCCAACCCAGCCCAGCAGGCACCCAGTCCCAGCTGTAATGTGTACTGGTATGTGTTGCAATCGAACCTGGTCCAACCCACACTTTGTTCTGGTACTCAGATTCGCCAGCAGGTATTGTGAACTGGTTCAGCCTGGTCTGCCCAGACCTATGCAAAATGTATGCCAGTGGGTATCTTTCTCTGGCCAGGTCTGAGTTGCTCTCTGTTGTGGTTCTTGTGCTCAGCTGCAGGAACTATGTCCTGACAGAAGTTCCCCCAACTCCTCCATCAGAACCTCTCCCTATGCCAGATCTTGTGCATACCAGTGGGTCCATGGACCAGCCCTACTTAGTTTACCTCCTGTTCTTATAGGAAAAGTGGCCTTTGCTGACTGGCCTTCAATCCATTCTGGTTCTTACTGTTGGATGTTTCAGCCCAGCCAAAGCTCATCCATACCCAGACACTGCTCACGCATGGTTCAGTAGGAGGCAGAAACCTAGTCTGGTCTGTCTTACATATACCCTAGTTCTCATGAGCACCAGATGGTGCTGCTGGAGTTTAGCCTAGCTCAGTGCTCCAAGCCCCAGTTCACACTTGTGCCAAGGGATACTCAGCCATATCCAGACTAGAACGCAGTCCCCACTCCAGCCCCCACGCTCACCCATGGGAACCCCAAACCAGCAAGGGTGAACTCTCACAGCTCCCCAACCGGGCCTATTCCCAGCCCTAGACTACATGCGTATCAGTGGTTGCTCTGACCCTGTTGGCTTAGCCCCTTACCTGTCTCAGTCTTTGCCTTCAATGCTGTGGCCTAGTATCCCTGGCTCATGCAGACAAGTTGGTGTATGAGCTTATCTCGCTCAACATGACCTGTGTTCCAGCCTGATTTCTGTTCTTCCTTGTGAGTTAAGGTTTGCTCGGGCCTGCCAGTTCCACCTCCTTCCAGTTGCAGCCCAGTCCACCCCACAACCTATTTTAGGATGCACATTCAGATGCTGCTGCCTTGACCTGCCCAGACTATTGTTGGTTCCTTTACTTGTGAGTGATGGCAGGTTCCATAGTCACACCTAGCTCAACCCATCACCTCCCCTCTCTTGAGCTAACCAGTGGGACTTATTTTTCCACAGGGTTTTGCCCACACTTTCCCCATAGAATCTACTCCCAGACCTGGTTCTCTCATGTGCTAGTTAGTGTCTTGACCATGCTAAGTGAGACCGTCCCCTGTTCCATCACTCATTCAGGTACTGGTACCTAGCCCTACCAGACAGGCCCCCAGCCATAGCTTTGGTGTGGACTGGTGTGTGGCAGTCTGTGATGCTCTATGCTAACAGCGCATTTTGGGATTCCCGTGTTGGCTGGTAAATCAGTCTGGACCAAAGAGATCTTACGGACTCATCCCTCCAAGCCACCAGATCTCAGTCCCCACGCTTGCAAGTATGTTCTATCATTCCATCGCTAGTATTTACACAGTATTCATTCCTCTGCTACACTCACACTGGTCTTATCCATGTATGTCCCTAGGCAGCAATTATATACCCTAAAAGCCCTAGAGCTTGCCATCTGGTGCCCAAAGACTAGGACTCGTTCACCATGTGGCAATGGTGTCTTTGGGCCAAGTACCCAGCATTGGGTCCAGTCTGACTTGGGCATGCCCACAGCCATCATGCTGCAGAGGGCTCCTTTTCCCCCAGTCCCCTGGCCGAACCTGAAAGACACTATTAAAGGCCAAATAAAAGAGTTATGGGAGTTCCAGAAGATGCAGAAATAGAAGCTGGATTTAAAAATGAATTTAATGAAACAGTAAGGGAAAATTCCCCTAATCTGGAGAAAGAATTGGGAAACAACAACCAGGAGCGGCACAAAACTCCCAATAGGGTTGACCAAAAGTCGTCTTCAACATGACGTGTGATAATCAACCTCTCTTCAATAGAACATAGCAAAAAGATTCTTAGATTGTGCACATTTAAAAAAAATCAATTGACATATAAAGGAATGCCAATTAAGCTCACAGGAGACCTCTCATAGGAAACTCTACAAAGCAGAGGAGAATGGAGTGACATATTCCAGATTCTAAAAGCAAAAAATTGTCAGCTCAGGATAACATACCCAGCAAGGCTTTCCTTTGTCTTTACAAATGAAATAAAATTATTCCATAACAAAGAAAAATTAAAAGAATATGCCTCTTCCAAACCTGCCCTACAAAAGATACTTGAAGATATTCTCTTGACAGAGAAGAGGAATATCATCCACCAAAACCAAAGGCAAATGGGAAGAACATCCCAGTAAAATAACAACAGAAGACTAAATCAATTAACAAACCATTGCTAAAATGACTGCACCAAATTATCACCCATTCATATTAACCTTGAATGTAAATGGCTTAAACTTATCAATCAGACATCATAGATTAGTAGACTGGATTCAAAAACAAAATGCATTTATTCATTGCCTATAGGAGATATATCTCACCAATAAAGATCAGCTGAAACTATATCTCATGGATTTTTATTTTTATTTTTAGTTTCATCTCTTCAAAACACTTTTTCTCATTAAACTTTTCACTGACCCGTAGATCATACAGAAGCATCATTTTCTTCAAGAAGGCTTTTGATTTTCTTTTTCATTTCTTCAGTGACACATCAGTCATTCAATAGCATGTTATTTTTTAATTTCATGGTATTGTTAATTTCTTTTTTTCTTCCTGTTGTTAATTTTTTGTATGACTTTTCATTTAAGGGGATGTGTAGTAACTGTGTAATGGAGACTATCATATCCAGAAATATGTTACTTAACTTTATGGTGTTGTTAATTTCTATTTTTCTTCCTGTTGTTGATTTAGTATTGTGGCTTTTCATTTAATGGGATGTACAGTAACGGTAATGGAGACTATCATATTCAGATGTGAGCATACAATGCAGTATGCATCTCTACCTGCAGATCAAAGATGGACTCCCAATGAAGCTATATTATCTTGACAATAGGATGCTGGACTCTCTGACAATTTACATGCCCTCAGCGATGGACATATGGTTGTTTATTAAGAAGTATACTATAGCAATAATACAGGAGAACTCAGTGAGGAGGGAGGGAATTGGGGAGGGGATAAGAGAAATCCCAAGGATTATGGAACTATATCATAAAATGATAATAATAATAATAAAAGAAGTTTTTAAAAAAACCAGCCCTTGGGCCCGGCGGCTTGGCCTAGTGGCTAAAGTTCTCGCCTTCAATGCCCCGGGATCACATATGGGCGCCGGTTCTAATCCTGGCAGCTCCACTTCCCCTCCAGCTCCCTGCTTGTGGCCTAGGAAAGCAGTCGAGGACGGCCCAATGCTTTGGTACCCTGCACCCGCGTGGGAGACCCGGAAGAGGTTCCTGGTTCCCGGCTTTGGATTAGCGAGCATCGGCCCGTTGTGGCTCACTTGGGGAGTGAATCATCGGACGAAGGATCTTCCTCTCTGTCTCTCCTCTCTGTATATCTGACTTTGTAATAAAATAAATAAATCTTTAAAAAAAAAACTAGCCGTACAATAATGTCATTAATCTATGCATGAGTGTGGAGCTTCCATTCCAAATCATCTCTTTAAAATCCCATCTCTTAATACTGCTGTAGTGGCAATTAAATTTCAATGTGATTTTTGTTTATTGGAAAGTCAGATCTACAGAGAGAAGGAGAGACAAAGATCTTCTGTCTGCTGATTTCCTCCCCAAGTGACAATAGCAGCCAGATCTAAGCTAATCCAAAGCCAGGAACCAGGATCCAGGAGCTTCTTCCAGATCACCCACATGGGTGCAGGGTCCCAATCTCCTGGGCCATCCTCTATCGCTTTCCCATGCCACAGTCATTGAATCTGATGGGATATGGGGCAACCAGGACATGAACCAGCAGCCATGTGGGTCTCCGGAATGTACAAGTTGAGAATCGTAGCCACCAGGTTACCGTGCCAGACCCTCGATATAAATTTTGAAGGGAACAAAGACTCGAAGCATAACCTCAGATCTTTTTTTTTTTTTCACAGAAATAAATAATAAAACCTCTTTTCAATTCCCAGCTCTGGCTCTTGATTCCGGTTCCTGCTAATGTGAACTCTGGGAGGCAGTAGTGATGCTTCAATTAAATCAGTGTGGGCTAACATATGGGAGATCTGAACTGCGTTCTCAGGCCCTGGCTTGGGTTTCCCACCTACTGCAAGAACTTTTGGGAAATGAATCAGCGGATGGGAACATTATTCCCTTTGCCGCTTTGAGATTAAAAAACAGAATCTCAAAGGGAATAGGAAAGAAAGCATGTACAATAATAAGCTGTGTAAAACAGCTGCTCTGAGGCAGTTCAGGGGTCCATTTTCCTAGGTAAACAGTAAGTTTTCCTGTACTATTTTTTCTTTTTTTTTTTTTTTAAGGCAGACACTTAATAGAGGAGTCAGGGTTGCCACAGGCAAGTAAGCTTGAGTTACAGGAAAATATGCCAGTATTTGTCCATTTGTGCTAAGTAATATTTTTAATAGGTCACAGTTGAGGTTAAGTTGAAAAGAGGAACTTGAGGAACTTGACTGGAATTTAGTCAAGGACAGAGTCTCTGTTAATCTCACCTACTTGTTCATTGTGCAATAGAGGTCCACTTTTAGAACCCAATCCTGCCTTTTTAACTAGGAACTAGCTAATGAGAATGTGGTAGTGGAGAATATTTGCCAGATGGTGAGAGTAGTAAAGCACTTAATATTTCTGTGAAACAAAAAGGAAAAAATGGTTAATGGTGGGAGATCACAATAAACCCAGTCCCTGAGTCCAGAGGGAAACTAATCAGGAAGTGTTTATGTGCTAGACTTACATCTGGTAGGACATACTAAGCAAGGCAATGATGATCCAATTTGGCTTTTGAATGTCACTGGCAATGGTACAGACAATTGTCACAGTCACCACCTCTGTGAGATAAGAGGTAGCTCTACAGACATATCCATGATGACAAAGAAAACTGGCAATTCCATGGAAACCCATGAAATTTGTACTTCAGAGTTCCAACCCCATTACATTTGAGGAAAAGAAACAAACTGTAAATATCAGTATGCTCAGTCAGTTCCAGAAACTGGGCAGGAGATAAGCAGGAATGACCAGGCAGAGGATTTTTGTGGGAACAAAAACTTCTTTATGAAACTATAAAAGTTAATGCATTAGTATACTTATCTGTATCCAGGCTCATGGAGCATACAGCAACAAAAGTGAACTCACGGGAAA
This sequence comes from Ochotona princeps, assembly GCF_030435755.1. Classification (NCBI taxonomy): domain Eukaryota; kingdom Metazoa; phylum Chordata; class Mammalia; order Lagomorpha; family Ochotonidae; genus Ochotona; species Ochotona princeps. The sequence goes on from NC_080833.1 coordinate 71,556,108, forward strand.
CAATGGACTTTGGGTGACAACAAGGGGTCGGTGTAAATTTGTGGGATTTCCTATAACAGTTGCTGGTGTAGCACTCTGATGGCAGTGTGTTGTCAATGGGGGAGGTTGTGCTAATGGGGGACAGAATGGATATGGGGACTCTACTTTCCTTCCAATGCTGCTGTGAACCCAAAACTGCCCTGAAAACAAATATTTTTTAAAAATTTCAACTCAGGTTGTATCTTATAAATTTATTAAATTGAGAAATACAAGTCTAGACTTTGAAAGATTTATTTGAAAGGAAGAGTAATGGAGAAAGAGAGAGAGAGCGAGAGAGAGAGAGAATATCTTCCATCTGTTCCTAAAAGGACACAGCAGCAGAACGGGGCTGATTTGAGCCAGGAGCCAGGAACTTCTTCCACATCTCCTACATGGGTGCCTGGGATCCAAACACTTGGGCCATCTTCTGCTACTTTTCCAGGTGCAGTTCATGGAGCTGAATGGAAAGTGGAGCATCCAAGACTCAAACCAGCACTCCAATTGGATGTTGGCACATAGGTAAAGTCTTAACATGCTATACTACAGTACCAGCTGCTAGATTTTTCTTAAAAGGCTATGCTATGATTCCCATGTTGTAATTTCATAGCACCCCAATAGAACATGAAAATGCAGGCCCCTGCCTCAACACATATGAAGGATTTCAGGAGTGTGGGGCAGACGACTAAACTAAGTGCACGGTCCTCAGAGAACATACAGGCCCTATATACAGCACCAGGGATGGTCTTGTGTATCATGAGTATCAAGGACCTGGCACAGCTCAAATGGAATGCTCAGCACTTGTTCACTTGTCCCGACACACAGAATCCATGCCTGTGCCAACTGTTCACCAACATCCCTGGGTGGCTAACACCGGACTACTCTTCCTGACGTTTAGTCTGTGAGGTCCTCACCTCTGTCACACAAGAACTCCTTCTTGCATGCTTTTATAAATAATATTTGGAAGGGAAAGACTCAGTGTCATAAAGACACACAAGTGAAATATTCCAACTTCCAGTCATGCAGAGCAGAATAAGTGTTACCCAAATTACATGAAAATAAAGATGAATAAATTAGCACTAAATGAGGTCTGTTCACCCACTGTTACTATAGTAGCTGGGTTATCATCAGTGAAATATTTACGTTTCTGGAAATCACAACTCAGTATTGTCAGGAAACAGTGCTGTGATCAAACACATGGTAGTGGGTCAGTGACTATCCTTTCCCAAAGACGTCAGAGCTCCTAGATATCACTGACAATGCTGGGCAATTGTGAACATGAAGGTCATGACGGAGTGACTGACTACTTGCCAGTCAGTAAGTCTGAGCTACTACACTTCTCAGCAGCCCAGGATTCCTTGCCTGGACTTCCACGAGTCTGTGTACCCTTGTTACCACTGGTACAAAGCCAGCCCTCAGTAACAGTCAGGGAGCAGCGTCTGAAATCTCTTGAAGAGTTTTTCCTAAATATTTTCTCTTACCCTTTTGTAGGCACCACCTTGGATCAGCAGTGGGCCTAGAGGCAACAGGGTCTGTATTTCTCAGTTTCTGACAAATTGGGCCTTTTAATAGGCTGCTGGTAGAGAACTGAAGGTCTTCTCCAAGTGAAATCTGAGAGTGTGGGACATCTAAGGTACCACTGGGACCTCTTCCCTTTCATCATGACTGCTGTGCCCCTAGTGGCAGGGCATTTGGGCTCCATATCCACACACCTCTCCCCCTACAGCTAAATGGGAGCTCCTTGGGGTCAAACTGAAAGTTAACTTATGGACAAAGATGGATGGAGAACTTTGGAACACTTACGGACCAAACCACAATCAAGTACACCAAAAGTGCATAGTGAGCTCATTAGAAAACAAAGATCTCCATGACTGCCCCAGGTGAATAGATTTGTATGTCTGGAGACCATGCAAGAAAACTTTTTTTTAAGTGATAATGTTCATAGAGCATTTAAGAGTTCTGCTCTGTTTTATGAACTTTCTGTCTGACTCATTCAATTCTTGCAATCTCCATCTTGCAGATGAGGAAATTGAGGCATGGTATACTCTGCCAAAGGAATCTGAGCTGGCAGGAGGAGAAGGGCCCAGGCAGGCTGGCTACAGAAGCATGGCTCTAATGTCTGTCCTATTTATGTTCTCCTGGAACCCAATTACAGTTTTGGCAGCGATTTAAGGCAAGGACAGTTTTTGTTCAATGCCAGATTTTGTGTTATAGGACTTAAATTTCAGCCTCACTTGGTTGAGGTTTATCATCTTCACTATGATATGAAAAATGACTTGTTCAGGACCTCCACACACAGAGTAAAGTAAGCAACAATTTTGGCTCACATCTTTTTCTATGACTCCCACATCAGGCTTTTTTCTCCCAGCTCCAAACCAACAGGCATAAGATGTGCCACTGTAAGCCAAAGAGTTAAGTTCTACAAGGATTAAAGTTCCCAGAATGAAATAATAGGTAGGAAGAACAGGTCTTCCCCTTACGTACTCCAAATGAGGGCCTAAGGTAGAAGAGAAAAGCGTTCATCCCAGACATGTCTATCAGACAAGTTATGAGACAACAGTTTACAATAAAATTCAAACAGATAATGCAGTTGGTTACATATAAATTGCATGAGATTATTTAAAAAGGGAGAAAACAATGTATCCATAGATGCAAAGTAACCTTGAAAAAAAGATTTTTCTTCCTGAACCAGATGGAAAAGTAGAAGAGGAAACACAAAAGCCAACACAAAAACACCATGAATGTGGAAGTCCACCTTGAATGGTCTATTCAAATGGCAGTTAAGCTACAAGGTAAGTTGAGAGGCTCTCATAGCTGCTCTGGTCACAGACTAAGTGTACAGGGGACATCTTCAGAAGTTAAGAAGCTCTCTAATTACATAATGAATTCTGGTGTCATGCAAATAACCACAAGTATAATGGCCTTTAGTTTAAAAATCTAACATAACTCTTGGCTTTTGTTTTTGTAAAACGGATGCTAGCTAAAAGAATAATTTCATTTTAAAAGTGTATTTATTGCTCCTATTTGAAAGGCAAAGAGACGCACAAAGACCTCTGTTGCACCAGTTCACTCTACAAATGACCTCAGCGGCCAGGTTGGAACTAGGCTAAAGAAAACAATAGGGACCCAGTCACAGTCTCCCCCACAGGTGCCAGGAACCCAACCACATCAACCCTCATTTGTAACCTCCCGAAAGAGAAGCAGAGCTGGGACTTGAACCTAGGTACTCCAAAGTGGGGTAAAAGCTTCCTGACTATTACAGCAAATGTCTGCCCCTAGAATGGTAAACTTAGCAAAGTATTATCAGTATAAACATGACTCACATACTGTCTTACAAACTTTAATAGGAGTATTTACTCGGAATAGTTCTGGGTTAGACAATGCAGAAAGGGAATAAGGACAGGAGGGCACAGCGAGAAAGAAATCTGGACAGGGGCTTCAGGGAGAGAGCCGCAACGTAAGCCAGAGAAACACAACAGTACGGGCGGCGGGGGTGGGGAGAGGTGCTAGTCATTCAAATTCTGTTCCTCATTGATAAATTTGAAGTATCTGACCTCTGCGATAGCTCAAGTATGAAATAATTCTATCCATGGAATGATCTTAACTTTGCAAGTCATTATCATAAGCATTTATCAAATACTCCTCCATATCTACTTCTCTGAGTTCAAGAGATTAAGAAATCCTTCTTGAAGACCAGTAGTTAATGAAGTTATGATCAAAACCCATACCAGATAGATGCTAAAAGATGTATTTTTAACAAGTAATAGTGCCTGTGGTGTGCTAAGAAGGTAAATTTATTAGGGAAAATATAACAAATCTCCTTACTTCAGAAAAGAAACTTCCACCACAGTAGAGCTCAATTGCTAAAACCAGTGGCCACTTTAACTGTTTGTTCCACATGTCCTGAGTGGACAATCAATAATAACAAGAAATGAGATAGCCAGATGACTATTTCCTACACATCCTACTGTCTAGGCAAAATGTTGTTCACATGATGCTGACAAAGAAAGTGGCCAAGAAATGTTTCCTATAAGGAGTCTTCTTAAGGATATGAGAGCAATCTCTAAACAACTTGAAGATCATCCACTTAGAACTCTAATTTAGTATTATGACCAACTTTGCTTCTGTGCAGGCTAAATCAATGAATGTCTTCCACACTAAGAATCACTTTGACAATGAAAACTTAATTGATGAGTAGGTACACATCTTTTAATAAATGATTTAGATATCATTTATTTGTACTTCCTAAAATGTACTGTTTTTCCCATCATATCATAATTAGCAAACTAGCAGAAAATTTCATTATCACTGCTCAATTACACTAATGCTCAGTAGAAGCCGGCAAGCTCTTCTTACTCATTCAAGTTTATAAAAAAGTTACTTTGGAACTTCAGTTATAGTCAGCCAGCTGACAGTCACTTCTCTTTTACAATCCACAATTAAGTAAAACAATCCTTTTGGAACTGCTGGTCCAAGCTGTATGGGGTCCCTCTGCATTGTCACTGGGAAGAGGCCTGAAACTTAATTGTCCTTAGCAGGAGGACTTTAGTTAATAAGTATCAAGTGGTCATCGCTTGACTTCCTGTAACAGAAAGAGGGAGGAGAAAGGATCAATGATTTAAAATCTTTGAGGAAACAAAGTGTCTGAAGCTGTTCAAAAATATGTACTGTGAAAAAAACTGCATGCATTTCAAAACTTTCTTGCACCCAACTATGTTTATCTTTACTTCCATTTTTCACCATGCTTTTTGAAGTAACACACATACAAAATGAAATAGGTGAGAAGGAAAACTGAAGGGAGAATTTGCATTATTTGAGATTTGAGTACAGCTTTTCGAAACAAATCATGAAACATCATCCACCACAGGACCCTACCTCCACGTTCTCTAAGAAAGCCTTATCACCATGGCAGAGAAGAAGAAAAGTTAACCTTGCCAGCTGTTCCATGAAACATCTCTCCAAAGAACCACATCACTTTGGAACTGGAAGAGGTTTCAGAGATCATGTGATCCAACCTAATGGATCCCAAGAAGGTTGGGTGAGCGCATGGCTAACACAATCTCTGAAGAGCAGTTTGGGGACTGGCTTGGGGGCTAGAATGTGCCCATGCTTGCTTTCATCTAAAGCACAGGTGGGGATTTTAGCTGGAAGGGTATCTTCTCTGTGTTCTTCTTAGAAAGATTCTCCAGACTAAATTCTTAATGGAAGATTATGTTCTAATGATTACATTTTGTGAATTAATCTATCTCCCCAAAACTCATGCAGATGTCCAAACTCTAATACCTTAATACTAATGAATGATAAATTGATCTAAGCAAAGGGACTTGATCTAATTGTGGTATCTATAAGATGGGTCTAGTGGGAAGTCTTTAGATCACTGGGGTGTGCTCTGAATTGATTATCTGAGTTCAAGTTCTGCCTAGTTGTTCTGTTTTCTGGATCACCATTCCTTTACACTACTACGACCAGCTTCCACAGTCCCAGGGCTGCTCAGTCCTGAACTGCACCCTCTTAACTGCAAAGCCAAACAACCCTTTTCCTTCCCAAGAAACTCCCTGTAAATATTTTAAAGTAACAAAAGATTGATCAACATAGCAACCTCTGTCAATAACAGCAAGGAGCATCAGTGTGAGTTGGTTGGCTAGACTGCCTGGGTGAAAACAAGCAATCAAATCCACACTCTGCAGAGACGGGGCTGTGAACAAGTGCCACCATCAGGGTTACTACTCAGGGAGTACAAAGCCTAATCTGCACAGTGCTTTAAGTTCCCATGTTGCTGAGGTGCGTTCCTTCTCCAATGTTCACCCTCTCCTCATGGTCATCCTCAATTCATCCCATTCTCCACATTCTACCCTTTACAGTTACTGAGGTACAGTTGATTTTTGGTGAAAGCCAAGCTGTCAAGGGTTCTCAAGCTCCAATGCAGTCCGCTTCCTTCTACCTGGTCCTGTGGCCATCATTTTCTCTATACAGGGTCATTGCACTGCCCTTTCCCCCAGGATGCAGGCTTTGTTCTGGCGATTCCATTGTAACTGTTGTAGCTAACTTTGTCTGCAACCACATTGTAGTCAAATGTGCTAACAGGCAATTCTGTTTCATATTTCCCTTTTCCAAATCTACCATCAGTTCCATAGCTGATTTCCTTGATGGACTCTCTTGTATCTTTTAATTCCTTCTTTCCTCATGATGGCCTGACACTCCTTCACCCAATCCATTTTCCAACCACAGTTAGCATTCCGAAGTGCAGACTGCCTGTTGAAGTTAACCTTTTTCACAACTCACACCCCATCTCAGTCTCTCATCCTGCAAATCTTCTCGTTCATTTCACATGCCACACAAGCAAGCATAATTGAGCAACCTTTTAGGGTATGTTGTGGTGAAAACCAAAGTTAAGAATCCAGCACAACAAAGACCTAGCCATTACTTTTCAGAACTCCCAGCTACATTCCCTAGTGCATGTTTGTGCCTTACAGTTAATGACATAATAGAAAGTCAACGTTGAGACTTTTCTTATCCAGGGCAACTCTAAGAAAGTTGCTGCCTGTGAAGAAGATTAATTTCTCTTCATTCTAGCGTTCAAAGCAACAGCTTAATGGTCCGAGAGGACCAAATGCGATTCTAAAAGCCTAACTCTTTTCCAGAAGGCCTCATTTTATATTTAACAGACATTCTTGGGCATGCTCAGTAGTATCATTTCAAATCCCAAGATGCAGAGGAATTGATTAACAGAAAAATATGTCCTGTGGTTTTAAGGATTAATTACATTCTTGCATCTTCATTAAGAATTTGGTCTGGAGAATCTTTCTAAAGACAACGCAGAGAGGGTACCCTTCCAGCTAAAACCCCCACCTCTGCTTTAGATGAAAGCAAGCATGGGCACACTCTAACTCCCAAGCCAGTCCCCAAACTGCTCTGGGATGTGCTTTGTGCACTGAGGCCCAGACCACTTCTCTTTGCATCCTGACAAGTGTCCTGGAAAACACAGTAGGTGATGAGGAGCTACTGGTGCATGCCTCAGCCTGGAGCCCTTCAGCTTCCTTTTGGGCAGCTTGTCCACTCTATGCAAGGAGGCCCATCTGCTCCCCTGCTGTGAAAAGACAAAAATGTTTTTGGCAACCCCAGGGCCCTGCCTCTAAAAATAAGAGCTCTGACCTCTCCCTGTGGCTACTAGGGAGCTCAGTCTCTTGATTTGAAGGGCATAATCCATACTTTCTCACAAGAGTCTCTTAATTGTCCTGAGATTTTAGTCATGTCCTGTTGCTTCTTTATAGCCCTGTTTAAAAGCAACAATGCATTGCTAAAGCTGATTCTAGTGGAGGGAAAAATAAAGGAAGATAACTTATTTCACACAATAAGCTGGTTCCTGGGTGCAGGGTTGACTTTGGAAGGTCTCTTTCTTGGGGCAACGGAGAAATTTGTCTCAGGAATGTGGAGAACAAACACAACACTGACCTCCTCCAACAGCAGGTGTGCGACAGGAAGGCCGAGGCCTCTCTCCGCTGCTCCTCTTCACTGCTACCCCTTTTCAGAAATTGCTGTAGGTCTGTTTCAGGAAACCCATTCTGTTGGTATTTCTTTAAAAAACAGTACATGAGGCCATTACTTTATTTATAGAAAATGAGAAATGGGCCATGCTCACCTTTGCTAAAATCATACTCTATCACATAGCTAGCTTAGGTCAAAGAAGCGATATTAACAATGATGAATCAATCCATCCCAGAATGCCAAGCCAGGGCCATCATGGAGACAGAGAATAATCTGTGGGGAAATTCCAGACAGCCAGCCAGGGTGAAGCAGGGAAGTGATGTTTTCAAAAGCAGAGTGAAAGAAATAGTCAAAAATCTAAAGTGTGAGTGCAATTGCAAGACCAGAAAGAATTCGCTGTCATGTATGGTCATCTCTCTTTCCTCTGACTTCTATGGAAGCTGGTCACTTAGTGGGTCAGAAAACAGGTTTTTCCAAAACTCAAAGACCCTGAGACCACCTTCCCTCATAACCAGTGAGGTCATCCTTCCCACCACTGAGCTCTGGCCCACTCCTGGGACACTGTCATATGAAAGACACGTGCCTACAGTTTTTCTCCCACCCAAGACCTGCTGCTACAGCCAATCTCCATTCCCACCTGAAAAGAAGCCTGATTGAACACCAAAAATGTGTCCAGTAGTTTTTCTGTTTGTCTGGCTTTCGTCAGGTTGGTCTAAGAGAGCATAAAGCAGAGGACAGCACCCAAGGCTGCCAATGCTGACCCTAGAGCAGGATTCTCCAAGCATAAGCAACTTCTGTGGAAGCACCCAATACCTAAGAAAATGATCTTTGCCCAAGCAATCAGTGGATGAAAAGGGCCTAGTTTGGAAGGATACAGAGCCCTTTAGGTGGCCCAAGAAAGCGTGAAGCCTCATAATCACAAAAACCTCAGCTTTCACAAGTTAAAGAACATGCCAGCCAACGTGTGTCAATGTCTACATAGCGATCAGGCAGGCAGTGCCACATCATCATTGATACTTGACTGCTCCAAACCCAGGATCTAGGTGGCCTCACAGGCAGGGGAATGTTTCAGTGCTGAGAGTAGCAAGCATTTTTACCCAATCCTTTCCTCCTTCCTACCACATCTTCAAGCCTGGGTCTGGGAACAGGGACAACGTCCTAGCTGTATATTTTTAAAAATAATTTCCAGTATCAAAAATCGTTTCTCCAAACTCTCAAGATCTAAGCAGAACTGTAATATTTTAAGAGAAAAATGCATAGGCCCAAGTTTCAACCTACACAAAATTTGCAATTTGGGGGGGGGGAAGACAAATATTGATGAATGCTTACCTTAATAGTGTCGTAAGAATCTGTGATAAGTGCAATAAAAAGGCTGAGAATCATATATATAAAAAGGCTAATGAAGGAATATAAATAGAGACGGCTAAACAGCCACACCAAGACACTCTTCTGCTCAATTTGAGCGAAAGTCGCAAACATGTCATCACCATTGACCAGAGAAAAGAGGCACTCAGCAACTATGTCCAGATTTTCAAACTGCAAGGGGAAACCGAAAACAGTTTTTGAGACAGAACAACCCAAAGCACAGAGGTATCTGGTTAGCTCCTCTTACTAACGATGCTTCATCATTATCAGTAACTTACTCATTCAACCTAGATCACTACCAGAAACTGAGAAATGTTATTCAAAATGCCCCCCACACTCCAAGCTGACCTCTTTCTACTTCCATCAGGTTCTTTCTCTACACTTAGAGCATTTACTTATTTGTTTGTCTGATAGGCAGACAAACAGACATAGAGACACAAAGTTCTCTTAGCTGCTTGCTCATTCCTCAAATGCCCTTAATAAACTGGGACTACATATCCTACCTGGGAGCTGGGAAGTCAACCAAGGTCTGCAAGGTGGGTGTCAGGAACCCAACTACTTAAATAGTCACTGGCTGCCTCTCGGGGTGAGCATTAGCAGGAAGCCTGGATTGGGAGCCAAGGCAAGGAATTGAACCCAGGTTCCCCACTGCGGAACCCCAATGTGTTTTAACCAATATCTTAAACTAGGCCAAATGCCCACCACTTCTATACACTTTTTAATGTATTTGTAATCACACCATCTAACAATTTTAGATCCTGATTTTTTTTCTGCTTTGGATAAACAACTCCTTAGGTTATTCACATTTGTAGAGTGCTTTTATACAATGTATCACTCCTTAGGGACACCAAATTCCTTGCCACTGGACATTGCAATGGTGCTTGCCATTATGAAGAACAAAGGAATGAACATTGCTGCGGGTAAGGTTTTTTTCTCTTAATGGGTCTTAGCTGGTGCTAAGAATTTCAGGCAGCATTTATGTAAAATGTTTTAACTGGCTAACCCTTCTCTGGAGTTAGACGGGCTTAGCTAAAACAAGAGGGCCTGGAAACATGAAAACAGGGGACAGAGTATGCCTAAATTTTGCCCATGGCATTAGCTAAGTCCAGTAATTCCTAATGCCTTGGTCTTCTCATTTGGAAAATGGGGAAAACACAATTTGATGGTTTATTTTTCAAAGAAAATAAAAGTCTCTGGCATTGTAAAAGCCAAATTAGAGTAATGTTTAATAATTTAAGAGCGCATTTTGGAGAATATCAACTATCTACAGCCCTTGGTGCCCAGACGTTTTGAGAAGGCAGGATGCCAAATCCATTAGCGCTAAAAATGAACATTGGCAGGACAGTTTTTGCATCTTTACTTCTTTTAAGTTGAGCATTGAAATTAGATATCAAACAGGAAGTCAGAAAGGTAACAAAGTTGTGGGACTCCAGTTACACATCAAACAGCAGTGGAAAATCACAATTTTCTTAGCATGTCCTTTTAAAGAATTGTTTTGTAAGTTTTGTTTTAAAGGAAGGATCAGTTTACACACTCGGGGTTGGTATGACTCTAAAAATTCTAGACACTTTTGTTCTAATGCTCAGCTGCTTAAGGCAACTGGAAGTCCTGATTCACTAGATACTTTTAGACACCGAAAACTCTGACCTGTTAACTTAATTTGGCAGAGAGGGATATAGGTGGGGGGCAGTAAAATTTCCTGACTTCAGAGTCAAATAAGAAACCATTTGTAAAAGAAAAGCACAAAATTTCAGGACTAAACTAAAGTTCTTTCTCTCCACTGACTCCCACTTTGCAGAGTAATCCAAATAGGCATTTCCCCAACAGATTAGGGTTAACCCTAGCAGAAACATCTGTGAGGGCCTTGGAAACACAGTCCAGAAGCACAATATCTATAATGGCAGCCATTGGCTAGGTGTGACAACTAAATACCCAATATGTAGCTTAAAAGGCTGGAAGGACAAAATTATATACTAGGTCTCAAGATTTAGTATGAAAAGAACATGAAATATCTCAATATTTTATATTGATGACATGCTACAATAATATTTGGATTTAATCAGATATAATTAAAATTAACTCAGGTTTTTTTTTCTTTTGTAATTTGACTACTAGAACATTCTATACACATAGCTCTCATTTGTAGCTCACATTATACTTCTGTTAGACAGTGTTAGACAGGAGCCTCCCAATTTCACTGGGCCTTTCCAAAGGACAAAACTGAAATATGGAAATGCAGTCAGGCGTACCACACAGTCGTTTCACTTTTCTTGACACCGGTGACAGCCTAAGACTGTTGGCAGGACTTTTCTCTGTCAACCTAAAAGTACCAGCCTGCTTCTTGGGTCAAACTAAATGCTCTTCTGTGATGGTCTATTTGAAAAAATACTAAGTAAATTCCTAAGGCATATTGATTAAAGAAGAGGTTGAGTTCAGGCAGATCTGCATTTGTATCCCATCTCTTCTGTTTACCAACTAGAAACCTCAGGGAATGGGACACTAGGATGCCACTTTCTGTAAAATAATAACAACAATAATGTGAGGGAGCTTCAAAATGTTCACAGGAAATGGAATTCAAAGCTTTGTTTATTTCAGTGCAAACAACTTTGAGATCTATGCATCTGAGGATTCTTCAAATGGTGCAAGAAAATGCCTGCTATGTAAAAACCATGCATGAAACTTCCAAAACATTTTTGCACAGAAATAAATTGACCTTATAGCTGCAATTTAGTGAGCTTTTGGTATCACATTCACATTTCCCTACAAGGAAAACAAAGAGGCTTAACACAACAAAGCAGGAAAAGAGCTTGGCTAATGGGCCTAGTACACAGCACTGGAGAATTACGGTTATTTTAGTCAAATTCAAGCATCAATATCTGAGTGCCTTCTAGAATCAGAATGGAAGCAGACAGATGAATTAGGGGTACAAAGTGGTAGGACAGATTGTTGGGTTGTCCTGAGACTTTGAGACCAGTGAATTGTCCAAATCCTTATGGTCAATATTTATTTCACACAGTGCAACACTGCTCTCTAGCGACAGAAAAGAAGAGAAGCTCCCGGAGCTCAAGCCAAGGAGGAGGAGAAATGCCAGAGCCCTGAGCTGTGTCAAGTTCTTCCAGTACACAGGGATCACAGGCAAGCACTGTTTTCACTTCGCGAGTCAGCGTTAAAGCAATGGCATGGGATTAGAAGCAGTCAGGTGATCAAGATATACTGCTAACCCAGAAGTTAGCCTTCTATGTACTCTACTATGTCTCAAATGAGAAGATCTAACTTCCTTCAGACATATAAAATGTGACACTTGAAGAGAAGACAGCCAGAGGATGCCAGTCCACATGGCTTAATATCGTAGGACAACACTGAAAGGCTGGATTTTGTGGACAGCTTACTCTTTGTGCACAGTCTGCAAGCCAGAGTTGATCCTATTGGCTAATACAATTAACAAGGTCAAAATTGAGAGTTGAACTACTATACGAGCTCGGATGTCATTCTGTATTGTTACCCCCTTTCCTGCCTAGCACCTCAGTGAGGACAACAGCTGTCTGGACTGCTGTGGGGAGTTAATAAATGGGAACACGGAAATACACAGCAAGTGCCTGAGCTACAGCGAATGCTAGCCTCTGTGGCTTTCCAACTGCCCCAGGCCCATTAAGGCAACCTGCAAACCGCAATAACCTGGTTTACTATTTTGGCTTGAAAACAAGACCTCCCTGGTTTCATTTCTTGATGTATCTGCCAACCTAATTTATCATTTTAAAACAAGTACATTTTAGCATAACTGATGTCCCTGAGATTAGGATGTGCAGTAATAGTTTCAAAATCAGATACTGATCTTAAATGAATATAAAAATGATGCTATAATCAGAGCCACCTGCAAGGACAAGATGTGCTACTCTTTTATCACAAACCTAATAACAGGCATTCTCACAGTCTCTGCTCACTTGGCATTCTCCTCCACTTACTTGAATCAAAACCTTAATGCCTCAAGGTAAAAAGATTTTTGGAATAATTGTCCCATTTGTTTTTACATAATGATCTTACATCCAAACATTTTGTACTTGACCGTCACCTGTGCGTTTATGTGACCTGCTTTAGTCAGTCTCAGACAGTCCATATTTCAATATCCTAAAGTACTTTCAATGTTCCATAAAGGAGAAAAAAAGAGAACTGACACAGATCTATGGTGCATGCTAAGAAGATCGGGAAGAACGTATGGGCCGGAAACGCCTTCTCATGATTCAAAGTGCCCATTGTCCAAGGAAGAACGAGGGCTACGTACCTTGTCGTGATAGGGGCCTAAGACAATCCAGCCACAGAATGTGTAACCCAGATAAATCATACCCGCACAAGCACAAAATCGAAGAACTTTGGGTAGCGAGGCTTGCATTGTTAAGATAAGGACCTGAAAAACATGAACAGAACAGGGTAAATGTATATAACTACTAGAATCCAGAGAAGAAATAAGTCAGTAGCAGCATCACCACCCAAAGTCAGCTCCTTACATTATATGCTTGGAAATAACCCAGGTAACGAATGACTCCGACCCACACAAACAGCGTAGATGTCCCAAGTAAGATGCTGCACAGATCATAATTTGTGAGATTCTAAGGAAAGAGAAAAGATGAATGAGGAAAAATGCTATTGTATTTGGGTTATTAACCTCATTGTAAATGGGATGGAAAAGGATGGATTTCTGTCAGTCTGCAAGTGATTCTAAGAGATTTTTAAAAAGAAAAAAAAAATACATATATAGAAACCAGAGTTCCAAATATGTTTCTAACTTCCTTTTATCATTTCAATGGGATGGAGCTGAGGGACACAAGGCTGAAGAGAGGAGCACCAGTGAGAAAGCTGTTGTGTTCCTGGGGACCGGGAGGAAAGAAAGGAAGCGGGGAGTGGTGGAATGGAGCAGGGGTGGGGCACAGTAGGGGTTAGGCCAATGAGAGTCACTGACTGACACCGGAGCATGCAGGGGAGATTGGCTGGGTGAGGAGGAGTCAAGACTTCCGAGGTGCACTCAAGCAGTTTATACAGAAGAGCAGGCGTTAGCAGGTACCTAAGCATTCCTGAACCCATCCCACCTGTCAGAGCTCCCAATGGCTACAGATATTTCCCACTGGCTCTTGACATGTGTTTAGGTGGATGTGACTGGTTTATGGTTCAGCTCCTCCTTCATCAAATGAAAAGAACAAAAAGCCCAAACAATCATGGTTTCAGAAACTATTCTGAAAGGACTGGCTAATTTCCTGGGACACATTCATAGAGCAGCTTCCTTATTGCTCCTTCATGAACTACCAAATGTGAGAAGGCCTCTCATACAAGCAGGTGCGAGAAAATGTAAAAGTAAGACTCAATGTCTTGTTTCTGTTGGAGATTTTGTCATAAACTGCCTGAGGCCAACCAGAAAAACACGAGAAATGAAAGGTCTCAAGCGGACTGTACCTCACCTTTGTTTTGATTTCCATTTTCATTATGGATCCAATTATTGTCATGAGGTCACTGACAATCACCAGGACATACCATCCATTGATGAACTCCCACCGGTCAGCATCACACACCTGTCGCTTGTACTTCTCCAGGAAGAACTGTAGAAATCTCTACAGCAAACACATGAGAAAACATTTGTGGGATCCCCTCAAGGGTGGAGATTATGTCACCCACTTTTTCCCTGTGAAGCACCCCAGTCATAAGAGAGCATCCAACTACCTGCTAAATGAACTAAACCACCAAATATGCATGGGTCATGTTCCACTAACTTTTGTCTTAAAAGCTGCTGTATGGGCCCAGCAGCGTGGCCTAGCGGCTAAAGTCCTCGCCTTGAAAGCCCCGGGATCCCATATGGGTGCCGGTTCTAATCCCGGCAGCTCCACTTCCCATCCAGCTCCCTGCTTGTGGCCTGGGAAAGCAGTTGAGGACGGCCCAATGCATTGGGACACCGCACCTGCGTGGGAGACCCGGAAGAGGTTCCAGGTTCCCGGCATCGGATCGGCGCACACCGTCCCATTGCGGCTCACTTGGGGAGTGGATCATTGGACGGAAGATCTTCCTCTCTGTCTCTCCTCCTCTGTGTATATCTGGCTGTAATAAAATGAATAAATCTTTAAAAAAAAAAAAGCTGCTGTATGGCTAGCTCATTGCTAAAACTCAGTATATCATTAATTCATGCAAAGCAGCCTTAAGAACCCCAGGGACTGTTGGCCCTGTCATCAGCAAGATTGAGCCAGGATCCCAGCCTAGGCAGGCAAACTGTACTCCCATATACAGGAGCTTATTCTTGGATTCAGACTACCAAGGGGACTGGAGGGCTGGGAAAGGTGGCGGGTATTTTCAAAGTGAGGTAAGATACTGACTGTCCCTTGCTCTGCAAACAGCATCCATTGACTTCTATTTGCCTGAGCCAAGTAAGAAGTTACATGCACCCGGCAAACCAGAAGTTTGTAAGGAGCTGGAGCATGTGTTCCTAAGAGCAGTAAGTATAAAAAGGCAAAATGCAGCTCAGCAGGGCAGTCTTAAACTGTTTTGTTAAAGCCATCCAGCTCCCTGTATATCTGACTTTGTAATAAAAATAAATAAATCTTTAAAAAAAAGAATTTGGAAGCACCCTTTTAAAAAAATAATAATAATAAAGCCAAGTATTCGATACTTCACTACCACCAATTTACCACACCTGCGTATCAAAACAAACATGAATTGCAAGACAAAAGATGGATCCTACACTTATCCTGCTGTGACACTTACTCATGGATTTAAACGGATATCATTTATGCTGGAAACATGCAAAAGCTCAAGCACTCCACATTTTGACCTGTTGTCATTGGTTCGATTTTAAGCAGGGATCCCACATGATGTACCTAGAGTCTGTTTACCTCCTACCCCTTGGCCTGATTAATGCCCCAGAGGAGATAAGCACTGGAAAGATCTTATTTGGAGGCGTCCCAGAAATAAATGCACTGTTTGGAGAAACTGAGGGCACAGGGCAAGCAGGGAGAAGAAGGTGTAACCACACACTTACCTTTCGCAAACTCAGGGCAAGGACAATGGATCGGGTGCACAGAGTGAGAGACGCCAGGCAAATTACAATGACAAATGTATCAAACGCCAGCACATACTGAGTGTTCTTTGGAACTGAGAGACAAAAGCAGAATGTGAATGTGCACCTGACTTGAGACTAATTTTCCAAACAAATTAGCAGTCCAGAAAGAATGATATACACTTTGTCTGTTGTTAAAATGGTAAATATCAGCAACAAATGGCATGGTGTTCATGCAGAAGTGTAGAAATAAAGGCAACGTAGGCGTAGAAAGTGCAAGTGCACTATTAACTAGGACACTGAAGCTTACTTACCAATACTGACTTGCAATGGTGTTCAGCAAAAGTAAAATGACTGGCATACCCTGAGTTCTCTCAGACAAAAGTGTAGACATCAAGTATGTCAGCCATGCACAAATAAACAGATGGGAATCTACCACTCAGAGCCCCTGCCTCTGCTCCCAGCCTCTCTGCACACTTCCCAGCCAACAGGGCCAGTCACTTGAGCTTACTCTGCAGCTGCAAAGAATGACTTCTTGGAAGGACAATAAAGAAGGAGACTGGTGAGCAGTTTTCTTCTGGACTTCATAGGAATAGAGAGCACACACCAGAGGGAAATGAAACTCTACCCTGAGCGTCCCCCCCCCGCCTCCGGTCTTCACAGCTGCAGTCCCACCCTCCCTGCTGGGCTCCTTCCCACCTGACCCCCCCTTCTCCATGCTGTGGCCACACTCTTCTCCCTTCTTCCTTGCCCTCACCCCAGGGACTTTGCAGAAGCTGCTTCTTGTATCTGGAATAGTCCCTTGATTCACACACATATGAACAGATTTTTTTTCTGAGCCTCTGGACTCCGGTGGATAATCTCCCATCTCAGCCCAGAATTTCTTAAATTTCCATCTCTATAGTCCCTCTTGTTTCTGTGCACAGTATCCTCCCTCAGCAAGAATGCCTCAACTGTTAGAAACTGGCTCCCTAAACTCACAAAGATTATTTGTACCCTAAAGGCTCATCTTACTAGTTCACAAATTAATGCTACTGGATGACAGATGCGGTGGGCGCTTGAGCCATCGTGGTATCTGAAGGTGAGCCTTTGGGAAGCCACAAGACTGGCCCAGGCTGCCAGGACAGACACCCGGGCCAGAACAGAGATGGCACCTTAGAGACTACAGGGAGGATGAATGTGCTCCCTGTGTCTCTGCTCCATGGCCCACCATGTCATTGTACCTCTGCACCCACTCTGCCTCTGCCAACCACCACCAGGCACCAGACTTATGAAGCTGCCCCATCTTGAAATGGGAGCCCCCAAATTGTAAGATAAAGCTCACCTTTTCCTGCCTCAGAAGCTCCCCGCAGGCATTGCAGTTGAAGTTATGTAGAGCCAACTCATGTAAGTTACCACTATGTCATACCCATGATTGTCCAGATTGAACTGCTACCCCCAGGATGGAAACCATGAAATGTGTCTCATTGGAAACCAGGTTGTGACTCTCCTTCCTGAGTCTCCCATACCCTGTACCTCCTCGCTTCCCTCTGCTTCTCTCTTAGCTCTCAACTTCCTAAAATCCAGCTGGGATTCTCCAGGGCTCTCGTACTCAGTGCCCTCTCTTCACATATGCACAAGCATGCTGAAGCACTGTGCAAAGCATACAGTTGTTCCACTTTGGTCTGCAAGCCATGGGCCCTGCCTTTAGAGGGGAAGATGGATACTGATGGCAAAACAGGAACCACTGTTTTAGTAGCTACTCTGAGAGACCAGAGAAGGGCAGGGAGTCCAGGAGGAACTGGGGTGTGAATGGCACAATGCATGAGAATTAGAAGAGGAGGTGAGACCCAGCACTGGAGTAGAGCAGCTTATGCCACTGCTTGCAATGTTGTCCTCCTGAATGATAGTGCGCTAAGAAACCACGGCTCCACTTCCTCTTTTTGTTTTTTGAATATAAGTATTTTATTGGAAATTTTAGGACATCAAAACTTACTGATTCGAATTTTTTATTAATAATCTTATTTAGTTGATTAGGGTACAAAGGGTCAAGCGCTACAGGAAAGTGGGTAAGACCATCATTTCCGCACTAATATCATAATTTTCCTCCTGTATCTAGGGTCAGGGGAGAAACAAAGGGAGAAGTCCCACCCAGCCTCCCACTCATCCCAGGTCCCAAATGTGGGCCATGCTCTGAGGGTCCTGCTTAAGCAGTTTTGATGGTTCAACAGGTCTGAATTGCTGCCAATCTCGCTGTACCAAGCACAATGAAATCCCTTCAGAATCCACTGGCTGACATAATCTCTTCATGGTTGGGGTTCTGAGATCAGCAGTTCAGTTGGAGGGATCTCCGAAGAAACTTCATCAAAGGTGATCCCAGACCTGATTCTTGTGTGTGCTTATGGCTCCACTTCTGATTCAGCTCCCATGCTATCATGCTTGGGAAGGCACAAGAAGGTGGCAATAGTGTTGGAGCCCCTGACTGCAACCTGGTACAGATCTGGCTGCTGCAGCCATTGGGGGCAAGGGTGGGTGGGGTGTGAATTGGTGGATCAAAGATTGTCTCTCCTTCTTCATCAGTTTGTCTGTCTTTCAAATAAATAAACAAACCTTTTTTTAAAAAAAGATATGAGTTCAGGTTCGGGGATGAAATGGAGAAGCAAGGCCAGAGAAACAGAAATAGGACTAGGAGTGTCAACCTTGAGAGGGGTGTGTAGTTCAGTGCCACATGCAACACCTGCCAGGGAAGGCATTTCAGAGGAAGATCTATGTGTTCTGTGATTTAACAATGCAAGCCTGTGTGTGACACTGAGGGCAGATGAGCTCACCCTAAGGGGAATGAGCATAGCCAGCCAGCAAAGCTGGTTCATGCAGCAGTGACTGCACCTTGCTAAACTACAGATGCCTCAATGACACAGTAAGGAAGTCCACTGCACCTGCTCCACAGGCTGTCCTGAGACTTGGAGGAAACAGCTAGTGCTCGCTAGAATAGCACTTGGGGCTTAGCTTCATCTCTGCCACTTTACATGCAGGAAAGATACCTCAAAATGCCATCTACTCGATAGGCAAGAAGGCAGATTAGCTGTGAAACCTTATGTTTCCTGGGCCCCACAGAGAAGAGCAGAAGACATGGGGGCGTTCTTGGGAAAATGGGACTGAGAGGCTAATGAATGCATCTGATGCCCACCTTTTTGACATGAAAGAACCAAAGTCGATAAAATGGCTTGTACCACAGGGAGCACCCAAACCTGAAAGACAAAATATCCTTTCAACAGTGTGGTATTCTGCTTTCCTTTAAGTGATTTTTAATAAGACTTATTTATTTGAGAGTCAGAGTGATGGAGAGATAGGGAGAGAAAGATCTTGCCTCTACTGGTTCATTCAACAAATGGTCGCAACAGCTGGGACCTGGCCAGGCCAAAACCAGGTGCCCAGAACTCCATCTGGGTCTCCCGTGTGGGTGGCAGGGATCCAAGCATTTGTACTGCTTTACCAAGCAATTGGCAGGGAGCTGGATCAAAAGTAGAATATCTGGAGCTCGAACCAGCATCCAGATGGGATGCTGGGTTGTAGGTGGTGATTTAAATCCTGCACTCCAATGCTGGACCCTTCTTTGCATTATTTTAACACTTACTTTTATTTGAGAGGCAGATCTACAGAGAGAGGTGAAGAGACAGAGAGAGAGGGAGAGAGAGAAATTCAGTACTTCATTCCCTAAATTGCAAAAATGGCCAGAACTGGGCTGATGCAAAGCCAGGAGTCAGGAGCCAAGAACTTGGGCATTCCTCCACTTTTCTCAGACCATAAGCAGGGAGCTGGATCAGAAGTGGAGCAGCTGGGACTTGAACCAGAATCCATAAGAGATGATGGTGCTGCAGATGGAGGATTTGCTTGCTAAGCCATGGTGCTAACCTCTTCTTGGCTTTATTGGAAAGACTAGTTTGGTGTGCTAAATATTGTAATGACCTGCCATCGCTTTCTTACTCTACTAAAACCATGTTACCCCACCCCACAAGATCATTCTCCAAACCTACCTTGATGAAACACAGGAAAATGTCCAAACACTTGCACCTGCTTAGAGAACTCCCCCACACTCACGCCTGGCCTGTCAGTGGGACCCTCAGCCTACTGACCTCCCCTCCAGTAAGATCATTTGCATCATCCAGCAAAAGGGAATCCTGCTCATGAATTTTCCCCCAAGGCCCTCATCCTCAAAGTGCTACACTTATTAAATTGGGTTAAATGAAGGTTAGTGGGACACTTGGATGAAAAACCAGTAACCATAAAAGGCAACATGTTTGGATGGGGAACTTGAGATGGTAAAAAGCAGACAAGAGGAAGAAAGGAGCCTTGGGCGAGTGTGTGGGAGCAAGGAGCTTTTGGACGTCTTGGAAATGGCACAAGGGCCCCCACCAGATGTAGCCTTGCCCTGACCTACTGGCAAAGTACCAGGATAACCTCAATCCACCAGACAGATTCATATAGCAGGAAAGTTTAAAAAAAAATTTCCTAGGTTTATCTCAAACTTAAGCATTTTTTAGCCTTTCACTTCATATCGTTTATTTTAACTAATATTCCCCTAGAGCTGAAAACTGGTTTCTTGGGACCCAGGTGGTAGAGGAGCAAATGTTAAGTTTCCCTGTTTTCATTCAGTGTCTTGTTAGGCTTGTACTTCTCCGCACCGGCCACGCGAGGGAGCCAGAGTTCCTTTCTTCCAAGTACAGGCAAAAGAATTCAAGGTTTTAGGATTTAGGAGCCCTGTGTGGAGATTGCAATCATCTGCTTGGCAACAGATTTGATGAACTCATTCATTCCCACATCTTGATTTTCATAAAGATCATTTCAAATCACATATAAGAAAAGATCAGCTTTCACATGGTAACTAGCTACACCCTATACATGGACACCTACACATGGAGAAATGGACTCGTGCCGTGTGCGGAGAGATGCCGCTGGCTAACCAGAGAGGCCTGGTCAGTAACAGGACCCCTGAGCCAGCCCCTCATAACTATTAACGCACACTGTGCATCCAAGAAGCCACCACCCACACGTCAAATCTAATTTACAGCAAAACTGAAAGCAGGTTCACAGACATTTTGTTTTATCTGGCAATCTAGTCACTCACTTAAAGTGAATTCACCGAAAGGGAAATTCATTCAAAGTCACATGGCAAGTTGAAAAGCACAAAGAACCCGGAATGTCATCTTGACTGCTCATCTAGCCAGTGGAGCAGAGTCTGTGTGGTCCATTGTGAATGTGTATATTAAAGGTATTTCCCAGGAAAGACTCAGCAAGTGACCAGGGCTTGTAGAAGCTGTAGTCTGGGCCCTGAGGCTCCTTCTCCACTGTCTCAGGCTCAGAGCAAAAGAGATCTTCACTAGGAATCATACCTACGTTTGACTTCTTACTCTGGCCCAGGCACATGCAGGCTTTGCAGGTTTTCTCCACGCACCTTTGGCAGATCTGCCATTCAGTTCCATCCTTACCACACTAGAGGTATGCTAAGCACCTCACTTCACGTCTGTGAAGTATTTTCTTCCTCTACCCATGGTGCCTGGGAGCTAACAAGTAGTCATTCTTGCTGTCAGTACTCCACTTTACCAAGGACATGCTTTTGACTCAACATCTTGAAGGTAAGCACATGCAAGAGGAAGTTGCTGAGACAGAGGGGTGGGAGCTCTGTCCAAGGTCACAGACACAGCGGACAGAGCTGGCTCTGAACACAGGCCTGCTGGCTCCAGAGCCTAACCGCCAAGGCATGTTGAGTCCTTGAAAAGACGAGGAATACACATTTGCTGACTTGAGCAAAGATACAAAGCTCAGAGACATGCTTTAAGAATCTAATGCTCACATGTTTTCTGGAACTCTTTTTTCCTGTCAGCATCCAAACAAAGCATGTAAACAATTGTCCCATAACCACAGTAAATTGGCAAATAGCATACGTACTGGATCCAGATATGTTTAGATCTTTACATTCTCTTATCTTGGCATCACTCTCAAAATAGACTCTGATTTTGCCACTGTGAGCTCTGTTGTCGAGGGTGATCTGCAGACACAGACAGACAGAAGGGTTACAGTCCGCCGGGGAGTGTAACCTGTTGGATGGACTCTGTTGATTAAGCACCAACAGCAGCCAAGCTGTGCTGATCTGAGGGGAACGACGAGAACAAAAATGACTTGGTCACAGGCTTCCTTTGCAACTTGCTATGACTAATGGCAAAATACAAGTATTATCTGAAGGTGAACCTATCTCCAGAGTTCTAAGTAAGTCTGATTTCAAATCTCTGATTCAAAGAAATCCTACAGCAAGACTACCTAGCAGTGCCCAGAGCAAAAATCAGAATTCAGTCTCAGACAAATGAACTCGATGACCTTCATGATGATACGGAACAGACTTTAAAGGCATTTGCTTCATACTAGTCCTTTGTGCATGAAATGCTAGCTTTTTACTAGGTTGAAGATTCTTTTGTATTTTGCTTCAAGAGCTAACTATGCACAATACTTTCAGAAAGGACGAAAGTTGCTCCAAGATTGCAGGTGAATAAATGTCCAAATGCCCTCATCCTTCCATGTTGTGGAATTGAAGTCAATCATGTAAATCACTGAAAATTTACAGGGGATATAGACAACGTAATTCTAGGGTGACCACATTAAACAATCCCAAAGACTTACAAAGTGCCTGGAGTGCTGAAAGTGTTAGTGTCCAAAGCCCAAAGCACCTGTGCCTTTGTGATCACAGGCCAACTTCCATGTTCTCCAGGAACACATCATGATCAAACCAGGAGGTCCCAAGGTCAGCCCACTGGTCTCATTTCTATACCATAAGCTGGGGAAGCCCCCACTAACACCGGCACCTCCATTTCCCCCAGAAGGATCCCTGAAACACTTGTATCAAACTTTTAGAGTCCTAAGCAGCTAGAAATTCAATGAAGAAAACAAAAATGTGAAAGTCAATGTTGTTTAATCTTCCCTGCTGACTAACACTTGACCTTACTTGGGTAGCTCCATTTCCACATGAGCCTCTTAATCATCGGGCATTACAAGGCTCCTTCAGTCCAGTCAGCCCAGGAACTTAGCCATGTTCCTCTCAGCAGGAGACATTCATCCATGTACACCTGCAGGTTTGTTTTCTCAAGAGGCCACAGCAGTTACAGCAAGACCAAGGCCAAAGCCAAGAGCCAGGAACTCAATCCAAGTCTCCCACATGGGTGGCAGATACCAGTTATTTGAGCCATCCTTATTGCATCCCAGAGCCTGCAGGAGTCAGGAGCCAGCACAGTCACTCTTACACAGAACATGAGCATCTGAACTGGTGGCTTAGTCAAAGGCTTTTCTTTCTTTCTTTCTTTCTTTCTTTCTTTCTTTCTTTCTTTCTTTCTTTCTTTCTTTCTTTCTTTCTCTTTCTTTCTTTCTTTCTTTCTTCCTTTCTTCCTTCCTTCCTTTCTTCCTTCCTTTCTTCCTTTCTTCCTTTCTTCCTTTCTTCCTTTCTTCCTTTCTTTCTTTTTTTTTGTCTGCTTCCATCAGTTGTCTATAAGTTTCCTAACAACCCTAAGACAACCTCTAAGACAATTCCTGGTACACAGTGAGTGGGATTCAAGATTCCTCCACTATGGTGGCATGAAGCAGTCTTCTGAATTGCAAATGGACAATAGATGCAATTTCCAGTTAAGCTACTCACCTGGGGTGCAGAACACTGGCCCAGCAGGACATGTAATGTCAGCAAAATCATCTGGGCTGGCTCTGCTAAGATCACTAGTGGGGCAGGGGGGTGGGGAGAAGTAGATTCTAAATCAAATCAAACTTTCACAAGCTAAGTTGATAATTTTGTACGACCCATGAATGATGCTGTACATATCCAAATGGGCCCTGGTAGAAACAAGGTTCTCCACCCTCTGGTAACCTCTTAACAATCAGATAAGAAAGGAAAGAAAAATAGAAGGAGGAAGGAGGGGAGCGGGGGCATTCCACAACCATGAGAAGTACTGTCCTCACAAGATTGAGTGGTGCCTGGACTCATCTCTCAAAGTGAAAGGGGAAGCCACTCCTTGGTGGCCCAGCCCGCAGATCAAGGGTGCAGCTTCTGTGTTGAGGTCTGATGATCTTCCACTGAGGCCAGAAAAAAGCATAACAGACACTTAAAACATGTGTCATTCTTCAATGGATAAGGGGAGCTGGAGGCCACAGTCACCTTGCAAACTGCTCTTTTCAACCCTGGAATCTCAGTTTGACAAATCTGGAAAGGGCACATTTCAAGTGCAGAAGTAATGGTTTTTGGATCAACCAAATCATAACACATAACAGAAACTGAAACCTGGCCACAGCCAACATGTGTGCTGGTGTGGTTTACACAGGAAGCTACAGCAGCAAGTGGCTGGGTACGACAAAGACACTTACCGTGTTCTGAAAGATGTAACAGTCAGGCAGCTCTCGGGAACGAATGGTCTGTAGGTCGATGCCCTTGAGATGAAAGGACATTTCAACGTGTAAGAGCCTGCGTAAGATACAGTAAAGGTATACATTAGTCATAGCCTTCGATACTACTCCCCTTACCCCACTCCTGTTTCCTTAAAGTTGTACTCACCGATCAAAATCCAGTCTGAAGAAAGATGACTGTTTCCAGTCCTGAGGATCCTGGGAGAGGACCTGGAGGTCCAAGTGGATACAATCTGGTGGTAGAAGAAACATGGATCATGGCAGGCAAGAGTCAGAGACTAGTCCTCGTGAGCAGGTGGGGCGGGAAATAGGATGAAAAGCAGAATGCCTGCCAAGCTTCAAAATCTCTCCCCAGAAAATATTCGCTAATTGTCGCAGAAGAATAGTATGTAAAGCCAGTCTAGTCATGAAGAAATAAAAGCCCAAAGCAGGGGACATCCTACTCTTTAAAGATGTCAAGGGCAGAGCAAGCATTTGGCACAGCAGTTAAGTGACCTCTTGGGACAACTGCATTCCAAATCAGAGAGTCTAGTTTGAATCTTGGTTCTACTACAGATTCAGGTTCCTGCTAATGTACATCCTGGGAGGCAGCAGGTGATGGCTCCAGTATTGGGTCTCTGTTATCCACGTGGGACACCTGATTGGAGATCTAGATAGTCCCAGCTGTTGGGAGCATTGGGAAGTGAATCAATAGATGGGAAACCTCTGTTTCTTGCAATTTAAACAAAATGAAAATAAATAAAATGTTATGTTAAAAAGATCCAATATATTCTTCTTTTTTAAAATGTCAAGATTAGTAAAAGACAAAATGTCCAACAACTTCTTTGCTCCAGAGTCAAAAAAAAAGTAAAATGACAATGACAATTTGATACGAGATAAGATTCTGGACAGGACCCCAGAGAGGGAGTCTGGGTTTGGTTTTGCTGTGAAGGACACTAGGTCAGTTGATACAATCATCCTGGTGTCCACATCATCACTTTGGATACTGTACTATGGCTATGGGGCAGATAACAAATGCACATTGAAATCTTTAGAGGTAAAGAAATAGCACATCTACACCTTCAGGAGAAATATGTATTCCCAGGAAGAATAACCAAGAATGTGTGAGAAAACATTAGTATTTTGGCAATCTGGATAAAAGGTAAATGGTGTTTCATAGTTTCTAAATGAAAGCAGAGAAAAAGAGAGAGAGCAATAACTCAAACAATAGCAAAGTATGAGCTGTAAACTATGAAAGAATGATCCTAAGAGCCACACATTAAAATTAGTCTCATTTGCAGGTCGCACATCCCTAACTAAAAAACCCAAAATCTGCAACTTTCTGAGCATCGACATGACATCACAATTGGAAAATTCCACACCTGATGTAGAAGAGAGAGATTTGACAGATCTTGATGCAAATCACAGGTACCAAAAAATATTTTATATAATTATCTTGAGCCTATATGCTCAAAATATAGTTGAAACATAGATGAATACTGAATTTAGACGTGGACTTAATTCCCAAAATACCTCATTAGGTATATGCAAACATTCAGAAATTCAAAACCATGCAAGATCTGAAATCTTTCCAGTCCCAAGAGTTTCAGTTAAGGGTTACTATTACTGTATCATGTAGTCCAAACACCCTTGCTTTATAGGGCAAGGAATCAGGAAGTCTGGAAATGAGCACTTTCAAGGTCAGAGAAACTTAGTGGCAGAACTGGTATGAAGCCAGTCTGACCAATTCCTCTAGAATGTGCTGCCCTACTCCTGATAACAGCCTTGTCATGTAAGAGGATCCTGCTCACTGAGAAAAAGAACCCAGCTAAAACAAACAAACAAACAAACAAACAAAACAGCCCCCAAAGGAAGGGGGAACAGGTACATTTTCAACCATCAGGGGAAATAAGAAAATGGCCATAATGTTTCATGCTTAAAACATGTCAAAAAAAGTACAACGCTTTATCACTCAAGTAACAAAAACAAAACCCTATGTTGCTTTGATAGTAATCTAAACAATGGAGAAAAGAATGTTTTCAACAGTACTTACAGCCATCCCCTCAGTGAGGCTGAACCAGAGAGCTTGCAGCTCTAGAGACAGATATCCCTTCAGGATGAATGAACTAAATGAAAACACGTGGCTTGGTCTACACAACCAGTTGCATAGGATGCAGAAACTCACAGGGAGAGCTGGGCTCAGCCAGAGCTAACATGTAGCACCCTACAGATCCTTCTCTTAATAGTAAAGACAATGAAGATCCAGGAGTCTAATTTGAAACTGCTTCTACTACATGCCTCCTTAACCTATTACGCCACACTGAGGAAGTCAAACTCAGCTCCTTTCGTATCATCTGCAGGCTTCCTCCAAAGCATCCAAGAAAACAAAATCTAAAATCTAGTATTAATATAAAGATGCATACTTCTTTCACGATGCACATTTCCCATGAACTTCTTGAAGACCCTCCTAGACACAGATTCAAAAATTTTGCATCAAAATAAACTAAGCTTTTCATTCCATTTCCCATAACTTTCTGAAGTAATCCTAGATTTTAAAAACGTCTTCCTTAAAGCTTTCAACCACATCTTCAGATTTTCTTTAGCAATTATATTTAATTTTAAAAATATAAATAACTTGCTTAACAAAACTCTCAAGGTAAAATTAAATTCATAATCACCCCCTCTCCATTTAGTTAAAATATTCCATATTCTGATAGGTAGGAAGTGAACAAAGATGCCACTGTCCACTGACCATGGAACAAATCCTGCTTTCCAGTCCTGCCCGTCCTACCTAGCCACTGATATTGACTTTGGCCTCATTTCTTAACCGATTTTCCAAGAAAAATCAAGTGAGAAAAACAGTATGTGAATCACTGGGAAACTGGTTCATTCGATTTGAGTCACACATTTGCGTGAGGAAAAGAGGCAGATGGCTCATTTGAAAGCACAAGACAACTGGACAGGCTTTCAGTCCCGTGTTCAAGTCCTCCTATCACAGTCACAGGTATCAGCCACAGGCACAAACATAGCAGACCAGCCCCAGGAAAAGACAAAGCCTGAAGCAGGACTACCTCCTGGAGGTAGATGACCAAATAGACGTTAGGTTAGCAGACAAATCCTGGGCAATCAGATAACTCGCACTTCGGTGCTGCTAGCTATAGAACCAAGCAATCTGGTTGCTGGACACAGCCTGGGAGGCAACCTCATCAGTGTGTCTGTAGGCTTGGCAGCTACAACAGCATCAACGGCTCAGAACACATTGACTCTCAAAGAGATTCTAAACAGGCAGCCTGAGAAGGCAGAACTAAAATCATTGTCTTACAGAGGCATTCTGTTGTACTATCAGAGCCCCTTCAAATCAGATTGTAGGAAATGTGGCCAAAGGACCTGTGTGACTCTCCTGAGACAGGAAAGAAACCAAACTCCCTCCATCAAGCCCCTTCCAACCTGGATGGGCATCTGTCTTCGCACATGACTGCGTAGTCACCCAGTTTGAAGCCAATCAGGATCAAAAAGCCATTCACACCCAAACCACCAGATGCCTTTACTGCCTCTTTGGGGTTTTCCCAACCCACGCATGTCCAGAATAGCCCCACAGTGACCTGTATTGACCTTTCTGGGGAGGTGGTAGCAAGCAACATCCCCATTTCAAGATTGTCTTGTGCCAAACACGGAACCCTGAGCAAAATTCCCAGCCTGGTGCTGAGCCAGAACCCTGGCCCAGCTCCCCTCAGGCAGCCTGTCAGTGACACTTTGTACCGTGATGTCTTCCTTGTGCTCAACCCCCCAATCAACCTTGTCTGGGTCATGCATTGGCCTCTTCCAAATTTTTAACATGGGGGGGGTGAGTCAAAGAACCTTGAGTCGCTATGACTCTCATTTGAATAACGATTCTGTTTCATTTGAAACAGTTCCAGATTTCCACTTACTACAACCCTTGCTCCTAAACTATTTACTACCGGAGGAGTTAGAGTCAATTCATCTACACAACTGTGGTATGTAAAACAGTGGTTGTAGCAGCTGTGCACCGATCTGCTAAACTGATGACAAACCCGTCCCCCTCCACCCCAAATCCCAAATTAAGCCCTTTGTGTTTACACGCAGCATACTCTTGAATCCTTGCAAGAACAGCACAAGATGATTTGTGTTCTACCAAGAGATCTCCTAACAAAAAAGTAAGTACTTAAGCACAATTTGCCTTTGAGAACATTTGTATGTCCTGGGAATACACACACAATGCATTTTTACACACATTTGTTCATTTAATACATACAGGCCTATTTTTTCAAAATGCCTAATGACCCCCTCATGAGAGCTAAAATTTAAACAAAAATGGTACACTTGTTCTCTTAGGTGAATACAGCAATACTGAGCTGCTCCAGAGAGACCCATGCATGGGGGAGCTTCCTATATCTCAACAGGCACATGGTAAGGTGACACACTGAGTGGATGCATGGCTGGCTGCATGTGAGGGCCCTCAGGTCTTAGCACAGAAAACAGAAAAGGCATGTGATGAAATTGTTGTCGTTGTGTTACCTGTCTCAATGTCATTGTCAAGGTTCAGTGTGTCATTAGCAGAAGGCACCATCCCCTTCTTGTAATGCTGCTTACAGACCTTCAGGCCAATCCTATGGTCTTCATTTTCCCCGTAATCAAGGGTGGCCAGGGAGATGTTCTTTAGATGGTGGTACTGTTAAAAATACAGGTTAGTGACTGTTAGCTAAAACCAGACGTGAGCCCGCAGAACTGACGCAGAAGTCACATCACACGGTACACACTTCAGCCACTCTGTTTACTCGTGCCCCTTAGTAGAGCTTTTTATTTTAAAACACTATAGAGTAACCTTCTAGGAAGATCTGGCTCACAGAGCTCAAACCTAGAAGAGTCAACATAGACGCTGACTCTGCCGTCCTCTCAGAACTAGGCCAGAGTCCTGCCTTATCTGATGAACACCTTGGCTCCACCCCCAATGCCTCAACCTGTTCCTGGAGTGGCAAGGCACCATCTTCCTGCCTCTGATCTTCCCATTTTCCTCTTGTGCACCTGTTTATTCTAACCTCCAGGTCTGAACTCAGGTATCATCACCTCCCCCATACCAAGTCAATGAAAATCTCCAACATTCATCAAGACATCACACTGTGTCCCACAGAAATGTAACGTATACAATTACTGTCAATTCAAAGCAACATAACATAGAAGGAAATGGATAAACACACACACACACACACACACACACACATGACTGCAAGCATCCTTGGCCATGCCTGGATGTTGCCCATCTCCAGAGATCCTGTTGGGATGTATCATTGGGCAAAACAAAGCATCCACATCCCTAGTTATTAGGCATACAATCCTACTATTTGACTAGCTGCACTATCAAGACTTTACTAGATCCTGTCTTCACTCATAATGATTTTGCTATTCCAGAAACTTCTGTCCAGGAACACAAAAGTCACAAACACTGGTGTTGCTGATTTCAGGAGGATCTGGGAAAAATAAATTTAAATAGCTACCAATTTCAAAATTAAACCCACTAATAACTCCAAGACTCTGTGGGACTGCCCACCTCCCAACCTCTACAAACTCTCATCTTGCTGTGTCTACCACAACCCAAAACTACTCTATCACAATCCTTACTCCTGTTTATTTATTTATCTAGAAGGTAGAATTATACATAAATAGAAAAAGAATCAGAGAGAACTGCAGAAATCTTTCATATGGTAGTTAATTATCTGAATGGCTGCAACAGATAGGGTTATCAGATCAAAGCCAAAAGCCTGGAACCCCACACTGGTCTCCCACGTAGGTGACTGGGGTGCAAGGATGTGGGTCATCTTCCACTGCCTTTTCAGCATTAGTAGGAAACTGGATTTAAAATGGAACAGATAAGCCTGGCGCTATGGCCTAGTGGCTAAAGTCCTCGCCTTGAACGCACTGAGATCCCTTATGGCGCTGGTTCTAATCCCGACAGCTGCACTTCCCATCCAGCTCCCTGCTTGTGGCCTGAGAAAGCAGTTGAGGACGGCTCAAAGCCTTGGGACCTGCATCCATGTGGAAGACCCAGAAGAGAATCTGGGCTCCTGGCTTCGGATCAGCACAACTCCGGCCGTTGCGGTCACTTGGGGAGTGAATCATTAGATGGAAGATCTTCCCCTCTGTCTCTCCTCCTCTCTGTATATCTGACTTTACAATGAAAATAAATAAATCTTTTAAAAAATGGAACAGATAGAACTAGAATGAGTGCTCATATGCACTGCAGGTAATGTAGGCAGGCGTTGTAGGCAGGGGTGACCAAAGTCACCCCTCTCCCAAGAAACTATGAGACCATTCAAAATAGCATCTCCTTTGTTGTAAGCAAAAGCTCAGCTTTGCTCATAAGCACATGATGGAGGTGCTAATATGTATATATATTTTTTCTTTTTTACCATTTAAAAGTATTTATCTTTTTAAAGATTTATTTATTTTTATTAGAAAGGCAAATTTACAGAGGAGAGACAGAGCAAAAGATCTTCCATCCACTATTCACTCCCAAGTGGCTGCAATGGCCAGAGCTTAGCTAATCTAAAGTCAGAAACCAGGAATTTCTTTCTGGTCTCCCACAAGAATACAGGGTCCTAAGACTTTGGGCCATCTTCATACATTCATAAGTATAGCTTGTTTCCAGCAAAACACTTGCCTGATCAATAGCGAAAAAGATGCTTTCGTAGGTGTCCTCCTGAGTATATACACTGCAACTGTAGTCATCTTCATCGACACCAGAATAGCCTTTCAAAAACAAATGCTTAAAAGCAATGGTGTTGTCTTCTTTGAAAGCAACAACCAGCTGATTCCCCAAACCAAAACGAACAAGCTAGAAAAGAAAATCGTACAGGAACCAATGAAGTTTTTTACTTCCAAAGGAGGCAAATGTCTTCTTCTTATCATCTACTTTCACCTCTAAACATCACAAGCCTCAGTTCTTTGGTTTAAACAAATGCAAAAAAAATAAAATGTCAAATACAAGTTCTTAGAGCAACCTCATGAAACTACACTGGCAATTCAAAGTAGCATGAAACTGCGTGGAGGTTAAGAATCCCAAAGTACTAAGGACTTCGACCTTTCTCGTAGTGTGACACACTGGATACTTGGAACTGAGAAGCCACCTGGGAACCAAGGCCTCTCTGACCTACCCCAGTGGCTACACCGATCCTCAAGCACGTGGAGGGACTGATGCTTTCTTGGCTCAGGAGAAATTCTCCCAGCAGGAATCCTAACTAATCCCTCCCCATAATCTCATGAAACAAGGAACTTAAATTCAAGGGATGAGGAGAGCTCAGACAACCTCTGTCATAGGACACTGCAGGTCACTGGGACACACTCTGGGCCATTCATCTCCTGAAAAATGCCTGCATCCCTCAACCCACACTCACCTATGGAAGAACAAATAAACTTTAAATTATCATTGGATTTTGGAGTACTCACTTTACATTCTTGTGATAATTCTATGAAGACAATAGATTTCATACCTCCTTCCCCAGTAATCTGTCTTTCAGCCCCAGTCTTTATAACCATCTGGGCAGTAAAGCAGCAGGTGGAGGCATGGGAAGTGTTCACTTAGTCCCCAACTCTGCGCACCTCCACCCCAGTGCCCTGTGTCTCTGTTTCTCCCTCTTTCTCTGTAATTCTGCCTCTCAAGTAAATAGATCTTTCTTTAAAGAAGAAGAATAAGGAGGAGCAAGAGGAGAAGGAGAAAAATTACATTTGCAAAGATTAATGACCCTCTAGGTTTACAACCAAGAAAGAATCTGTATCAGTTTCAATCTTTTTTTTATCTTATACAGGTTAAGCATTCCCAAACCAAAAATTTGAAATCTAAGACGTTCCAAAATTCATATAAAACCACATTATCTGAATATGACAAACAAGTTTGTATTTCTTAGCAGTGTATATTTTTCAGCTTTTACACTGTGTCTGGTTTCTTTTTTAAAAATCTGAACAATTTAAAATGGCTGGCATTTCCTAACAATTAGTATAGAGCAACTGCTTCGCATGGATTATCTCATTTACCACTCCTTTAGCCTCACTTTATGAAAGCAAACGCTGAGATGTAGGCTCATTGAATTGTTCTAAGTCACCTAACTTGATGAAGTTACTCTAGGTTGCACTAAGTTACCTAATGGAAGCCAGGTTTAACTTCAAAGTTATTTTTACTATGATACAAAAACCGATTCCTTCTGCTGAAATTTAAAAAAAAAATGTATTTGGGACATTTAGAAAATTTGAAAGCACTACCTTTTCCAAATTATGAAGGATAACTATTATTTGAGAATAGGTATAGATGATCCTTTTAGCACTTTAGTCTCACCATACCACATTCCTCAAATATCAAGTCAAAGAATTTAGCAATTGCTGAAACTCAGCAATTCTGAGAAAAACATCAGATAAGAAGTTCTATCATTCAACTTGTACTGATAGGTCAAGTAACAAAGGTTAAAATGTCTTCCAAGCATATGAGTCTTTCTAAGGTGCCTGTGAGAACCCAGGAAGGATCACGTGCTCAGAGGAAGCTAAAAAAGCAAACCAGATCATCAACACATGAGTGATTATTTTTGAGGTTTTATTGAAAATATGAACACTTACGTGAAAAAAAACCTGGTGTGCAAATGAACGAAGATCTACAACCAAAATTTGTTAAATGGCTAACTGTGCCAAGTGGGGTGGCTCATGTGTCTCACTAAGATATATAAGGATACTTCAGAGAGTTCATAGAAAAATGGAATTAAAAGCAGTTTATCCTGGTATCAAATTTTTAATTAAATTTTTTATTCAAAAAAGATTTTTTGAATTGAAAAACTAGGGATAGTTTTTATAATATTCACTTTTGGTGTATTCTGCAAAAATACGAAAACAAAAACAGAAAAACAAACTGCACTCTTTTTTCAACAAAACAATTTTATTCCTGAAAGTTTATGAGCTTTTGAAGTGCCCCTGTAGAAAACTATTAACGGAGATGAATGTTTATTCAGCATTCACAACACCTATGAAGGGAAGAGCTAGCATATCTTGTTAAAACAACATTACCTAATAAACCAAATTATTATTGAAGCACTGTAGTATTGTAATAATATAGGGAAGATCAGTGAAGGGTGGGAGAATAGGGAGAGTTGGGAGGAGAAATCCCTGAACGTATGAAACTGTATCATAAAAAAATTAAAAATTGTATAAGAATAGGAAAAGGAAAATAAGTAGATAAAGCAAGCTTCCATGTACCAACAATATTACAATTCTGTAAACAATTTTAACTCAGAAAACGAAAAGAACTGAGTATAGATGACAGCACAAATTACCTGCGTGGTAACCATGACTATCTTCAAAATCTGCAAGCCCAGTTTCCATGGAATCTGGTGCCTGGCTCGGTATTTTTCACAGGGGCTCATGAAATAGAACTTCAAGTCTTCCCTCAGACATTCTTCTTTCACCTCAGAATCAAGATGTGCCATAGCATTTCTGCCAGAGAAGATCAATTTTTAAAATGAGCCTGTTGCACAAAATGTTCCTGGATAATACTTGCCATTCACATTCTTCACTTCTCCAGATAAGCTCTCTCTCTTCAGCCAGGAAATTTCTTTCTCTTTAGAAACCTGAAATTTATCTTGGACTCTTTTATCAATTAGCTAAGTGACATTTCCATTTAGCTGCTATCTTGTTCAATGTGACCATTCTCAAGAATTAGGAAAAATAGTATTCTATTTACAAGAGTTATCAATTCCCATATCTTAATATATAGCATCCAGGTATCATTGGAAGTATTACAAAAAAGTGTGTGGATATGTGTGCAATAGTGTGAGCACATTTGTCAGTGTGCATATGAAGAAGCAGTAGATGGAACATTTCCATGGAATTCAAAATTATAGGAATTTATTACATACTAATAGGATTAAATTGTAATGGAAGTTGGACAATCTGTCTTATAGCTAACTCTGTTCTGAGAAAAGAATTATGTCTAATTTGGAATTTTAAAAACTAAAGATTATGAGATTTCTTAATAGAAACAGCTCTGAAAAGTTTAAGCCTAGTCAGATATTTGTCACCTTACAACTTTGATTTCACTATTTCAGGGACCCTAGCCTTAGGAAAAGGCATATGACTTTCTTGAGGCCAAAGAAAGTAAATGAGACATGAGCCGAAGACTGATGGCAAGAAAGCTGTCTTTGCACTAAGCAGGCCCCAAGTGGGAATATGGAAAAAATCTTCAAGGGCTACAAACAGTATTTGGTTCTTCTAGTTCATTCTTTATCTCAAAAGCTACAAAATCAAGGGGTAGCATTTGGCACAGCAATTAACATGTGGCTTGGAGTGAATGTGTCCCAAATCAGAGGGCCTAGGTTCAAGTCCCAGCTCCACTCCTTGCTAAAGATTAGAGCTAAAATAGAAGATCAGACAGGAGACAAACATCCAATCTATTGACAAAATTGAGTTCCCGGATCCAACTGTACCCATTCACATCAAAGACTTTCACTGCAAGTGAACAAACACCATTTGGGGCTCAAGTCAGTTTGTGTTAGATTTCTGTTGCCAAAAAAAGTGTCTTGAAGGCAAGTTTAATGAAAAAAGTAAGGTATTATTTTCATGGGAAGTTTTTGTAACTAGGGTTCATTCTTAGAAACCTTATTACCAGAAATACCTAAATGACTAATTTTTGCATTAATTTATGAGCTAAGTCATAAGCCTTGACTAACAAGTTTCATAGAAATAGGAGTCAGAAAGTCCCTTCAGAAATAGAAAATTAATAACTGAGTATATACTCAGTATATACTCAGTTATTAATTTTCTATTTCTGAAGGGACTTTCTGACTCCTATTTCTAGAATTAATAGGCTAAGTTATTCAGAACTTTCCTGCTGGAACAGAGAAAAGGAAATGAAAGACATAGAATAGAGAAAACAAGAAGGGAAGGAAGGGGAAAAAGGGAATTAGCAAAAAAAGAAAAAAAGAAGAAAAGAAAAATACTGCCGGGATTAGAACTGGAGCCCATATGGGATCCCGGGGCGAGGACTTCAGCCGCCAGGCCACACCACCGGGCCCAATATTTGTAAAATTTTTAAAAAGTGGTCACAAAGGGGCTCATTTCAAAAGAATGAAAAGTTTGAAATGTGTTTGCCCTGTGCCCATGATGGTCATCTCTTGATTCAGCTTCATCTCATGATGGGCACTTCCTCAGCTGAATAAGCACAATGAAGTTTGGGACACAAGCCAGAGTGGATTCCCTGAATTGCAGGGAAATTCAGACCAAGTATACAGTAGGAGAGCAAAACTCACAAAAGGATAAAAAGCAAGTATTCCAGTGAATGCAGTGGTATAACTAAAAAAAGCATGAGTGTGCAGTTCTGACTGGGAAAAGGAATTCAAAGAGTCAGTTGGAAAGCCCCTCACAGTCAGAACATCCAGCTGGGGAAGTGCTACTGGAGCATATGACTGGGGAACAGAGGCCCTTCCTCGAACAAGGTGAAATCTCAAATGGTTGAGATGAGAGCAGCATCTTCAACCAAGAGCCCTCAGACCCCCGAGAACACACCTGTCTGAAGCCCCAGTGGACACATGTGAGCAACACAGATTTTTACAGTTCGCCACAGCATTGACTCTAGTGGATCAGTGCTACCAAGGGATTCATTCTTGTTACCCACAACGTGCCTTGTGTTTAATAAGAAGAAAAGAATAGATGGAAGCTGCATACTTGAGTCTCAGAAACCTGAATGCACAGCTGTCTACTCCCTCCTGGCCACATCCATATCCCTGGCCCATGTGAGAGATGCTTCAGTGAAAGAAGAGACTGTTTTCTCAAAAACAGTTATACAAAACACAAGGTACTCTGTGAATCACGCTCTGCAGGAGACACCCTGTACTTCCAGAACTCAGTCCTGGGGATGGGGTTGCTGTGAGTAGATAAAAGTACAGTCATATGGGCCAGCTGTAGTTGAGATGCATTGAACTCCCTGGAAAGACAGAAATGCCTAATGCAGCCCAGTTGCTTTAAGAAGCTTAAAAACTTTTTCTTGCTGAAAAGCCACTAAGAATCCAGGAACCAATAATTAGGGGCTGGTATTGTAGTACAGCATGTTAAGCCACCAATGGGGCACTCACATCCACTGGTCACTGAGAAAACCCATTTCTTCCCCAGATAATTAGGAAGGGGTGACGTCAGCGAAGTTTAAGGCCACCAAATATCCCTCAGCAATTTTAGTTTTATCAACGCCATCACTAAAATAATCTACAGAAGTCTGACATTTTGACAAGACAAGGTACCGGTGATTATTAACTTTATTGGAATCAAAAACCCCTATGAGAACAAGATGAAGGCTCTTGACTTTGCCCCAGAAAAATGCACACACCAGTTATTGTGATGTCAGAAGAAGACAAGTCAATCCAGGTTGCAACCATCTGTGACTTGGAGGCTACTCACTGCACCAGACAGGGAACCTGCTAGAGTTTCCTACTGCAGTGGTCTCCAGAGTCAGGTGTGTGCACACAGGGATTGTGCAGGTGTGAGACAGAGGCTTAGGGCTCCCACTTGCATCCATCTAACACACGATTAGAAGGGACCCATCACATCTAAGGTGCCTTCAGATGGTCAAGAAATCAGATGTCTGTGTTTTGCAGAAGTATGTGTGGCATCCTGGGAGAAGAGAGAAGGTCCTCACAAGTAAGGGCAATCAGTGGTGACTTACCCACTGTTTTTTCAGCACATTCTCAGCATTTATGGTTTATCTGGGATGACTTAAACATTCTTTAGAGTACCTGAAGGTACTTCAAATAGTTTTTAGAAGAAGCATGCATTTAGCTGAGAAGTTAAGACGTCCACATCCCACAACTGAGTTCATGGGTTCAATTCCAGGTGTTAGCTTCTAAGTCCAGCATTCCTGTTAGTGTAGACCCTGGGATGCAATGGTGATGGTGCAAGTAACAGTACCTGCCCTCCACATGGGATATCTGCAATGCACACCCAACTCCTAGTTTCAGGCTTGGCCTCAGCCCTAGCTTCCTGGGCATTTGGGGAGTTGAAGGGAAGGGGGAGAATCAGAAGGGAGCACTCTCTCCTTGTCTATCTCTGTCTCCCTGCCTCTCCACAACAACGACAAAAAACAAATTCACAAAAAACTGAGTGCAAAGATGTTTATTTTAGTGTGAAAATAATTGAAATTCATGCATGCTTTTTTCATAGTTGGCAAATTTAAATTTTTGAAGGCCCTCACAGCATGCATGGCTTTCAAATTTTTTGTGAGACCGAATCAACTACCTTTCAATGCACATTTTAAGTACCTTCATGTATAATCCAATATGTAACTGGTACAAAATGGACAAAGAACTTAGAAATATCTGAAAAAAGCATTCATTATAAAGCTAAATTAAGTCTGAGTTAGCATCAGAAAGTGGGAGAAAGTAAAAAATTTTGTTGGCCATGAATTTAAAGAAAAGGTATCTGAGTGGAAAACAACACATTTAACAACAAAAACTATTTAGAGAGGCTAGCACCATGGTACAGGTAAGTTACCACCTGCAGTGCAGTTACACCATTTGGGCACAGGTTCAAGAGACCTGGTTGCTCCACTTCTGATCCAGCTCCCTGTTAGTGCTTCTGGGAAAGCAATGGAGGATGACCCAAATCCCTGGGTCCCTGCGCCCCTGTGGGAGACCCAGGAGAAGCTCCTGGCTTCAGCCTGGCACAGCCGAAGGCACTGCTGCCATCTGGGGAGTGAACCAGTGGATGGAAAAATCTCTCCTATTCTCTCTCTCTCTCTGTCTTTCAAATAAATAAATCTTCAATTTAAAAAAAGAAAACTATTTAAAATGCTGGTTAACTTACTAAGTGAGAAACATGGAGTTTTAACTATTAGTAATCTACCGTACCCTAAGATACGAGCTACTGACTCAGTGTAGTCATGGTTAACGGGGATTAGAAAGTCCCTGCATATGACAGTTCATTTCCCCACATTCCTTTGAATGTTTACTTGTATTGCAACAGGCACACAGTCCTGCATGTGATATCTTAGTAAGTATCCATTCAGAGAAAGTGAATGATGAAGATGAGTTACCAAAGATATCTGGGACAACTTCTGCAGTGTTTCAGAGTCCCAGCCATGTATCACATGGGATTGCTCTTTTGTTACCTCAGCTGATGGTATAAACTCCTGAGCTATGAAGAAATAGATGCCTGTTGCCCTGGCTCCAAAAAATAAAAGGAAAATAAATAACTGTGATGGGCATTCCTTCTCCTAGAGGGTTTCTTCAGGTATCACACGGTGGTGTGGGTTTTTATTTCTTGAAGTTCATAACCATCACTTTAAAGAAATGAAAATATGTATGTATTTATTTATTTGTGCTTATTTATTTATTTGAATATTAGAGTTACCAAGAGATAGGGGCACACACACATACATACATCTGGTTCGCTACCCAAATGGCTGTAACGGCCGGAGCCGGGCCAGTTCAAAGCAAGCAGCCAAGAGTTCCTTCTGGGTCTCCCAGGTGGGTGCAGGAACTCAAGAACCTAGGCATCTTCTGCTGCTTTTCCCAGGAACATTAGCGGAGGGCTGGATCAGAAGCAGAGCAGCTCAGAATTATAGGATGCTAGCATCACAGGCAGAGGCTTACCTTATCATACCATAATGCCAGCCCCAATCTTGTAAGATGGCAACCTGCCTCCAACCCCAACAAACAAACGGAAGAATACAAAATGTCACAAGCTTCAGCTGCAACCCCTAGTCTTTTCCATATTCTCCACATTATCAACACTGTAGAATCTCATGGCCTGCGGACTTAGAAGGCGACCCAACTGTGTGAGGCATGAACAGGGAAGCCGCATTTGATAAACTCCCAAGGGCATTTTTGCCACGCAGCCAAACCTGGGAACTACTGCCTTAAAATCATGCTTTCATTTCTCCATTTCTACAATGCTCAAAATCCAGCCTCACAGGTCGTCCTTTAATGCACATCATGGGTGGCCCTGAGCCCTGTCGGCTGCAGCTCCCCTTTTCCAGGTGCTGTGGTTTCTCACCTGACAAGTGCAGCAGCTTCCCCACTCTCCACATAGTAGCCAGAGAGGCTGTTTCTAAAGTGTCAACCAGCTATCACTATGTTGTGTCAAACACAGTAGGTGCTGCCCCTGCTCTCAGGTGGCAGTTAGTCCTCCTGCAGATCCTGACCACCACAGCCTGGGGACTCCTGCCCATTTACCCCACAGCCTCACTTCCCCTTCCTCACTACATCACACTTTAGCCCTGACCCTGCAACATCACGTTCTGGGAATTCACACTTGCAGTGTCAATCACCCTGCCACAGTTTAAGTCACATGTCACCACATCTGACGACTGCTTGGCTGTTGCATCAAATGTGACCTCCTCCACCCGCAGCCTGTCTTTCCTTATTCCCTTCATAATCAAGATCACAATCTCTATTGATCTCCCTTACTGGAGGACTTCAAGAAGGTCCAGGCCTGCTTATCAGTGTGTATTCCAGCATGTAGCAGTAATGTTTCCTGCAGTAAAGAAATAAATTAACAAGAAAACAAACCTGACACCCTTCCTCTGCCAGTATCCTTAAGATAAAATAATAATAATAGTAAATGTACAATAACAACAGAAAGTCTAAAATATTGATATGAACAAAATAATGAAATGCTTGTTTAAAAGCTTAGTGGGGCCAGTTTGGTGGTATAGTAGACTAAGCTTCTGCCTGCCATGCTAGCATCCTATATGGGTGCCAACTGGTATCCCAGCTGCTTGACTTCCAGTCCAGCTCCCTGCTTATGGCCTATGAAAGCAGAGGAGGATGGCCCAAGTTCTTGGGATCATATACCCCCTTGGGAGACCTGAAGGAGGCTGCTTAGCTCCCAGATTCAGACCAACCCAGCTCTGACTGTTGCTATCATTTAGTGAATGAACTAACAGATGGAAGACCTCTCTTTGTATTCTTCTGTAAGTCTGCCTTCCAAACAAAAAATTTTTTAAATATAAATGTTTTCCTTAGCTAAGGTCTGTAAGGAGGAACACTGAGGATTGACCCCATCATCCTGGACTCAGTGCTGCCTTGGATGCCTGCTTACCCAGTACTGCCTTAAATCCCCTGGGTCTCAGTCCTCCTAAATACTTGGTTACCCATCCCCACCCCCACCTCCCATCCCTCACCCCCACCCCCTGGCCCCAAGGCACTATTGTAAACTTTCTAGACCTCAAACCCCCTTAAGGCCCACTTGCCTAATTAAGCTTAGTGACCTTCAGGTTTAAACTGTGAGCTCGACCAATCCCCTGAGGCATTTATCCCTAGTGTCCACCTACTGCCCTATCTGCCAATCCCTGAGCCCACACTCCCTAATCTCCTACCCCAAGACCTTGAAAGATGCCTTTCCCCTTTGTTCTCTCTACTCTGCTCTCACTTTCTCTCCGCCCCAGGCTACCTCCCTTGCTGAAATAAAGGCCTCTGTGGCTCACTTGCTGTGTCTGATGTCTTGGGCTTGTGGAAAAAGCTAACATTGGTGTGTTGGCCAGCGACCCGCTGCAGGCTCCCCCTCCCAGGGGGTTTGTT
Organism: Ochotona princeps; assembly: GCF_030435755.1. NCBI lineage: Eukaryota > Metazoa > Chordata > Mammalia > Lagomorpha > Ochotonidae > Ochotona > Ochotona princeps. Next base: position 71,596,950 of record NC_080833.1, read on the forward strand.
GTTTATTTCATTCATTATTGTTATAGCTTGCCAAATAATTAATTATTCAATGAATCATTGTCGTGATAATTCACTTATTGTTTGAGAGAAAAAACTCTTTATATTCAAAAAGTAAAATTGATATAAAAGATAACAGAATTTTTAATAGCTTAGCAAGCTTTTCTAAGTATTGCAAAATTCAGAAGTCATGAAAATGATGAGGAGCAGATCTTATGCAAAAATTTAAGATTTCAAAAAGTTAAAAAGATAAACTGGGAGGAAAAAATCTGCAATGTATTCAAACAGGTTAAAGTTTACAATCTCTTACCTATAGAGAACTCTAAAATCAGAATTCTTTAAAAATGACAGTCAATGTAAAATAACAGGCAAAGCATCTGAATAGGCAATAAAAATTTCATAACAACAAACATCCACTAATAATCAGACTGGTAGAACCCTATTGTAGCTTTTACTATCAAGAACACAGGAGAGACTCTAGTGACAAAAAATAACACCTGTGGAGGACCTTTGGGCAGGATCTACAGATTTGTGATTTCATAATTAGGCTTCTGGTCAGAAAGACAGCGATGAAAATGCTCATGCGACCCTGTAACTGGGTGTTAGTTGAACGTGTCTATGACATACTGTTGATTTTTTCCCCAACAGGCAGAGACACAGAGGAAAAAAAGTGACACACAGGGCCTGGCTTGGTAGCCTAGCGGCTAAAGTCCTCGCCTTGCACACACCAGGAACCCATGTAAACACCAGTTCTAATCCCGGCAGCCCTGCTTCCCATTCAGCTCCCTGCTTGTGGCCTGGGAAAGCAGTTGAGGACGGCCCAAGGCCTTGGGACCCTGCACCTGTGTGGGAGATCTGGAGGAGGTTCCTGGCTCCTGTTTTTGGGTCAGTGCAGCATTCGGATGGCCATTGAGGTGGCCTGGGGAGTGAATCATTGAATGTAGGATCTTCCTTTCTGTCTCTCCTCCTCTCTGTGTATCTGACTTTGCAATAAAATAAGAAAATCTCTTTTTAAAAAAAGTGACACATGGACAGAGCTTCCATCTTCTGGTTCACTCTCCAAATTTGTCAAAAGTCAGGCCAAAGCCTAGAGCCAGGAACTCAACCTGGGTTTTACACCTGCAAAGTGCAGGAATCTATCTCTTTGGACTACCACTTCTGCCAGAAACTAAAATTCAGTGTTTCCACAACAATGGCCAGGTTGGCCCTGGCAGGGTCATTGCAGCAATCCAGCAGACAGAAAGCTTTGAATCTATGCTGATAACTGATATCTTGCTTTTTTTCTGTTTGTTTGCTTTTTGTTGTTTTTTTCACTCCAATTCCTATAATGAACTAATTTCCTCATGACTTGCTAGGGTCATAAGAGCAAAAGACAAAAAGAATGTGTGGTTGAGTGCCCATCAAAAGAAACTGAGTGGGGAAAATAATAAAAGGCCAAAAACGGGAAATTTGGGTTACCCCTCAATACCACCCTTGGACCACTAATGGCTTGGTGATTTCAATCCCAGGCATTTTGATGGAAGGTCAAAGGGGCTTTTCACTTTCCATTGGAGCCACCCATGAGATGAGCAAGCCAAGTTTTCAGGAATTTCCCTAAACACAGGCTAGCTAGCAAGTTCCTATAAAATCACCTCCAATCACTGTTTTGCTGCCTCAGACCACCAGGAAAGCAGAAGTGGAGCCTCCCATTTTCAAAGTGCTTGTCCTGAACACACCACGCTCCTTTCGATGAGCTCTTGGGCGGGGTGGGGGTGGGGGCTGGGAGGGAGGGGCAACAAGTGAAAGGGGAACTGCTCCTCAGCAAGTCAGGAGATGATGACTGGTCCTAAGCAAGAGTTCAAGACATTATACAGAAATCACCTTGCTTCCCTCAGTGTTCATCTTCATTTCCAACCAGCCCACCTTGGGGCCACATTGCCCAAGATGCAGTTGGTATAGGTGGTATGATTGGTTTAAACCAACCATCTAAATGGTGGTCTTCTTGAACTCCATCTAGGACAGCTTGCCAGAATCTTTGACTTCGGGAGTCATCGCCAGTCAACTGTTTGCTCGAACCTCTTTGGATGTACTCAAATGTAGCCATTAAAGAAAAAGGAAGGAAGCACCTCACCTGATGGAGGGGAAAGGAGGGTGAACAGGTGTTCCCTCACACCAGGGAGAAGGGGTAAAGGCACAGGCTCCTTTGGAAGAAAGCTGAGAAAAGTAGGGAAGAACAAACCCCAAGGGCTGCCAAATAAACAAACCCAAAACTTGCGCTTAAACATGTAATACCAAACAGAATACTGCAGGGTTTTTTTTAACAAAAGAAAGAAATCTGGAAGCAGAATGACGTTCCTGTACAGAACCCCTTGACCCAGGGTGCCAGAGCTCACAGAAAGCCAGTCATTGTGAGCCAACATGTGGAACTGGACCTGCATACCTCGGCTGCAGGAACAGCCCAGCACAGGCACCGGCACACCTTCCCCTTGCACAGCCAGAACAGTCTTCTGCAACCACTATTTTTACTTTGCAAACTGGAACCACAAGAAGCCACCTGGTGCTTCACCAAGTTTCACAAGTTGTCTTGGTCTCTGTTCCACTTCACTGACAGAGAAGGGATGGCCAAAGAGGACAAGTCGTGGATAAGCTCTTTCCTGACTTTCAGTTCTGTATTCTCTGTTCAAACTGCTCCCAACCCTTTTCAGTGGCTTCTTGAGGATATTTTACAGCTAACACTTCATGGGGTGTTGTGTGGGTTTGTTTGTTTTGCTTTGTTTTGTTTTTAACAATTAACATTTCCCCTATAGAGAAGAGTGTGACTATCTCAAACACTGTATCTTTTATGACCATCATTATTATTATCAACGTTTTGGTCCATGATCACAATGGCCTCTAAATGGGAAGGGCCCAACAAAGCATGAAAAGTGTGCCTGTTTCTGCGGGGCTCAGACCACAGCACCTGTTGAGAGAGGGCTATTAGAGACTTGAACGCTCGTGCAATGGGAGTTTACTCTTCCAAAGATGTGAAGGGGAAGATGAAGTAAAATCCCTGGAGACCTCTGACTCATTAGTTGTGCTCCCCAAAACTTGTGCTCTTTGGTTAGCATTTCACAGAGGAGCTGAGAAGGTCCTCACAGTGTGAAGCCCCCATCCCACCTGTGAGAATAACTTCTCATGGTTGGTCCCTTCTGCATAGACTATAAACATTTGTGTCCCGAAAGCCATGGAAAAGCTCCTCCGCTTCTCTCTTACTAGTCCGCTCTTCCATCTTCAATTTACAACTGACACAATCTTGTTTTCCCCAGTACCAAACAACTCAACACATATCTATTTCAGAGGAGAACACCTTAAAAGGCTGTTGACTTTGCACACTGAAGTGTGTGTCCCTTATCCTAATAATGGGAGCTGCTTCTGAGACACTTGATATAATTAAAGGAAAAAAAAAACACATTTGTGTACTGAAGGAAATGTATTATGAAAAATACTGGAGTCAAATAAAAATTGAGATTACACACCACACCCACCATAAGACAAAGCCCGTTTGCCAGCCCAGCCAGCAGGAGGTAAATGAACCCAGAGTCCATTTGTGCCTTACCTTTAAGACAGTGCATTCAGAGCAAAGATAGGTAGAAGGAATGTTTAACTGCTCACCACCTGGCCAATTAAAGATCAACACCTCAACATGAGAACCATTGATAAGTTATAGGACTTTAGTCACTTCCGTGTGACATCCAGTTATGCAAATGTCCAAAAAGTTACAGTAAAGTTATGTTTTCAAAACTGGTCATTCAAAGTCCAACAACAAGAAAAGATCAAAATACAAGAAGTCTTCAAAAGAGTCACAACAGATGAGTATTACAGAAAAACCATGCATGGATTTCAATGTTGTGCAACAAAGTCAACTTATCTTTTCATTACATTTCCCATGAACTTGTCTGAAATACTTTCATGTATCTGTTTGAATCTACATCACTCATGCTGGCAAATGAATTCAGGCCTCCCTTGCCAACACTAAGTCTGTTTATAACACGGGGAGTACCACTTAGGAAAGTTTCAACACTATTTACAGGCTGTCTAACAACCCTGCACTGTATTTGTGTTGAGAGCAAGGAAAGGGGGCGCCAAGGAGGTTTACCTCACACCCCCTGGCAGGCAAGACAGCCAGGAATGGAGCTTTGACAGGACTGCCGGGCGAAACTGTGCGCCTTTCACGCAGGCCCCGGAACTGGGCTGACCACACTCCCACCTGAGAAAAGGCCTGTTTGTTCCGGAAGGTCAGGCCCAACCTCAAGTAACTGAGTGTGAGCAGTTAACAGAAACCAGCGCCCTAGGCGGCAGAAAAGCCCTAATCCAGGACAGTAAAGCAACTTTAATGAGGATTTCTCAGAGGCCAGTGTCCTGAAACCGGTAGCTCCAATGTTTCACCTGACCTTTAATCTTCAAATACCTGATCTTCTCTCTGGGTTCCTTGCCAAGGGAGTGGAGAGGAGGAAGAGGGATAATCAGGACATCTCCTCAGGAATTGGGAGCCTGAAAATTGGCTCTCTGCACACCCACTCCAACCTCCCCAGGTACAGTCCCCATCCAGGCCAGGCCTCCCTTCTCCTACCCTTCGGTGCGCGCAGACCGCTGCAGACAAGAGACCGAGCACCCCGTGCAAACTATGCTGCTCCAGTGGTTCAAAGGCGTCTCTGTGCTCAGCCCGGCGGGACGCGGAGTGTGGCCAGGCGGCCTCGCCCCGCCCCAGTCACCACCTCCGCCCAGTCTCAGCTGGCAAACCGGGAGATTCTCATTTTGTACCAGGAGGCATTTTCCACGTGTCAGCAAGCCGGCATCTCCAAGTCCTCGGGAGTTAGAGGCAATGCGGCAGGGTCGGGAGTGGGACTGTGCAGGATGGAGCTGAGGTGCCAGCGCGGGAAAATGCGGGGAAGGAAGCAGCCGGGGAACGAACGGTGTTATGGAAAGAGTGGCAGAGCCCCGACGTGACCCCCGGGCGGTGCTGACCTGTGGCGGAGGCCCTGGGACAGGCCCGAAGCTTGGTTCCACGCCGGTAGGTCCACCGTGTCCACGCCTCCAGGCATGGCTCGAACAGCGAGTGTCAAGTGGAGGACGCCAAACTTGGGACAGCTGCACCTGCTTGTGTCCCAGATCCCGTGCGGCTGCAGCGCTCGCCCTGCTGCCCAGCCCTTTGGTGACGCCTGCTGCCGCTCAGATGAGGTGTCTGCCAGGAGGTAGCGCTGGCGAGAAGTGTCTCTCGTAAAGGGAACCCGGCTGCCGAGCGCTTGCTGCCGGGCAGCCCGCGCACCCTGAGCCCCGCCCCGACGGCGGCCGCGCCCGCCCGCTCAGGCCCCACCGGCCCTCCTCCCCGCTAGCGCTGATTTCTCCGCGCCCCGACGCACCCCTTGCTTCTGCAGCCGTCTGTCTGTCCGCCCGTTTTCTTTGGTCACTTCTGGAGGAATGAGACCGGGAAGCAATCGCTGCGCCACCAGTCGAAAGTGGGGACCGCTTTTTCCCCTCTGCCCTCTCCTCCCAGGACGTCAACGCTAAATGGACACATTCGTGCTTCCCCTCGCGTCTTTATCCTGAAGTGTACGGTCACATTCTCTGCGTCCCCGCTCCTGTTTTCGGAAATGTTGAAAGCGTGACGAGGCGCCTGAGGAATGGAAAACCGCATCTCGCTTCTCCCCAGTCGTCAAATTGGAGCCGGCTCCCTGTACTCCGCTCGGGGGCACGGAGTCCGGGCGCACACCTGCCCGGTGCCGGGTCAACAAGGAGGTTCATCGGAAGGTGCAGGCGGCGGCGGAGAGGGCGGGAATAGGGGGTAAGGGATGGTGGGAGGGATAAGGGTTTGGGGCGGGGGAGGCACGGAGAGACTCTTGCAGAGCATTCATACCACTGCTCCTCACTTGGGAGGGGATGGGAAGAAGGGAAACCAAGTCCCAGGCTACTTGGATCAACAAGTGTATAAAGAGTCCGTGGTTCAATCTGGGGCAAAGGTTACTCTTCCAGGTTAATTATAGCGGGGCGTGTCTCCAGCTAGAAGCAGCTGGACACCCTGATGTATACAAACGCTACTCAACCGCTCTTGAAAATCCCTTCCAAGAGGATGTGGTGGGGGGAGCTTTATTTTAGTCCTGTTTTTATCGGAGGTACTCCCTGGGTACAGAGAGCTTGGACGATTTTGACTGTGTGGCCACAGCCCCCCAAAGGCAGGTGGAATAACGGTGTGGTTTGACCGCTCTATAGTGGAAAGGGGGAGAAAGCCTTACAGCGCTGGTCTTGTGGGAAGGTTGTGGATTCCGGTGAAGGAAACAGACCGGCTTAATATTTGAAAAGCAGAGTTAGAGAAACAGAATTTTTGATCCATTGGTTATCTCCCCAAATAGCCCTGATAGCCTGAACGGAGCCAGGCTGAAGCCAGGAACCAGGCATTTCTTTGAGATCTAGCATGTGGATACTTGGGTCATGCACTTAGGCCATCCTCCACTGCTTTCACAGGCACACGAGGGACAAGCCGGATCCCAAGTGTGGCACCAGGGACTCCCAACTCCTGCACCACAGTCCTGGCCCTAAGATATTAACTTTTACCTTAAAGAATTTTTAAGCTTCTTTAAAAAATAACAACAACAACAACAACAACAAACCCTCCAGGAAGTGGAACGCTTATTAACTTCCAAATAGCAGGACTTCAGTAAATTCAACTCCTTTAGAAGACAAATGTAGACCAGAGTAATGTTGGGGGAAGGCAGGGGTTGCATCAGTAAATGTCTCATTTTAAGTATTATCTAAAGAAAGGAAAACTTATCCAATAAATTACTAGTGGATAGTTCAAGAGCAAATCCAGTCAGTGGTTAAGACCTCCACTTATAATGTCTCCATCCGGTACTGAAGTGCCTGGGTTTAAGGCTCAGCCTGATTTGCAGTTCAAGCTTCCTGCTAATGTGCACCCTGGGAGGCAGAAGATTTGCAGCCCTGCTCACACAGGGGAGATGACACGGGCTGCTCCCAGCGGGAATGCCAGAGACAAGACTTGGTAGAAAGTGGTTTCCTCAGAGACCAGTGATCTTGGGGTGAGGTGGGCTGAGGTGGGCTGAGGGAAGGCTGCTTCTGTCTCACCCGGCTTTCCCTGTCTTCCTTAGCCAGCAAAGGAAGTGTTGGGGGGAGGGATTAGAGAAAACAACAGGCTCAGTTTTAGGTCAAGCACATTCCGGACTCAGCTTGGTACTGGTTGGGCAGTGGTCCCTTTGGTGGTTGCAATCGCTTCTCATGTCCAGTGCTTTTAGCACTTCTCACAGTCTCTGAAATTGCTAAGCAAGTGTTATTTGCCTGTTGAATGAAACAAATGCTTATTCATCACAAGATAAGCAATTAGCCATTATTCATCAGAGTGTGAAGAGGAAAAGCAGGTGCATTCTCTGACTATAGGTAGCAATAGGTATAACTGGGTCATTCATTACAAGCTTAGAATGTGCAGTTATACTGCCTCCTACATGGCCAACCAAGATTGAATGCTGGGCTCCTGGCTGTGGCCTGGCCCAGCCCTGCTTTTTGTGGGCGTTCAGAGAAGGAGCCAGTTCATGGAGAATCTCTCTGTTTTTTGAGCAGCTATATCCATTTTAAATGGGAAGGGAAAAGTCCAATAAAATGCAATAATATTGCATTTATGAAAAGCATCACTATATGCTAAGGCTCAGTGCAGAAAGGTCCAACGTAACCCTGAGCGCCTACTCTCTGCTCAGGTGGGCCTACCTGGATCATCACCCAAGGAATGCTGAGCAATCTGTACACTGTCATCTTCCTTTGAAAATGAGGAAATGGGTTCAGACAGGTTTAATGTGCGTCCATGAGGTCATCCACACAGCAGGTAGCAGGTTCAAGATATCTGTTTAGGTATTTTAAGCCTCCAGAATCTTTATTCTCTTCACGTTGCTACACTAATTGATGATTAAACAGCCACTGCCATTCGGTAGCTTTCTCCATCTGCAGGAGTTTCTTAAACAGTCCCACATCTGTCATCATTTATAAAGAGTTTCATAAAAGCGGGGCCTAGCGCAATGGCGTAGTGGTTAAGGTCCTCGCCTTGCACACACTAGGATCCCATATGGGCGCAGGTTCTAATCCCAGCGGCCCTGCTTCCCATCCAGCTCCCTGCTTGTGGCCTGGGAAGGCAGTCGAGGACGGCCCAAAACCTTCACCTACATGGGAGACCCAGAAGAGGCTACTGGCTCCCGGCTTCAGATTGGCTCAGCTCCAGCCATTTCGGCCACTTGGGGAGTGAACCATCGGACGGAGGACCTTCCTCTCTGTCTCTCCTCCTCTGTATATCTGCCTTTCCAATAAAAATAAATAAATCTTAAAAAAAAAAAAAGAGTTTCATAAAAGTGGAGAAAAGGAGCCTGGCACTATAGCCAAGGGACTAAATCCTCACCTTACATGCACCAGGATCTCATATGGGCACCAGTTCGCGTCCCAGCTTGTGGTCTATGAAAACAGCAGAGGATGGCCCAAAGCCTTTGGATCCTGTATCCACGTGAGAGACCTGGAAGAAGCTCCTGGCTCCTGGCTTAAGATGGACTTGGCTCTGGCTGTTGTGGCCACCTGGAGAGTGAACCAGTGGACAGAAAATCTTTCTGTCTCTCCTGCTCTCTGTAAATCTGATTTTCCAATAAAAATAAATGAATCTTTAAAAAAAAAAGAAAGTAGAGAATTGACATTTGTACTTAAATAGCCATAACTGCTGTTTGCATATATTATCAATTAGTACAGAAGTAACATTTTAACAAATACATAGTCAGCAAGTTCATAGAGAACACTGGAAAGAAAAAAATGCTTCAACACAAACTTTAATGTACACACTAGTCACTAGATCTTATTAAGATGCACTATTTCTGGAGGACCTATGGTTCTGAATCTTTTTTAGATGTATTTATTTATTTGAAAGTCAAAGTTACAAAAAAACAAAGGGAAAGACAGAGAAAGAAATATCTTCTATACACTGATTCATTCCCTAAATGACTACAATTAGCCAGCAGCCTATAACTCCATTTGGGTCTCCCACGTATATGAGTGACAGACGTTTTAGTATGTAAGCCATCTTCTGCTGCCTTTCAAGACATGTCAGCAGGGAGCTGATCAGAAGCAGAACAGCCAGGATTCAAACCAACACTAATATGTGATGCCTGCTTGGGCACTGCAGGCAGCAACTTAGCCGACTGCACCATAATGCAGGCCCAGTGCTGCATTTCTAAATGGAAGAAGCCGTTGGCCCATGTACCACCTAAGTAACAAAGTTCCAGAAAATCTAACCTGAGTGTGTGAAGGAACTAGGAGTGGAGAAGACACGAGAAAAGTGAATGGAAGAGTTGGAGTCACAAGATTGAATAATTTGAATACCATGCATACTTAGAGAAAAGATTTATAGTTTCTAGACATCTGATTTAACCAACCTCCATAGTAAACTTAGTTCACTGTGTGTGCACATCAAGTTTGTCACTTTAAAAAAAATTTTATTTATTTAAAAGTCAAAGGTGTTGAAAGAAGTGGGGAGGCAAAAGAGACCTTGCACCTACTGGGTCACTCCACAAATGGACTTAATAGCTACAGCTGGATCGGGCCAAAACCAGGAGCAAGAGATTCTTATAGATCTTCCATCTTGGTGTAGTGGGAAGAGGGGGGCTGTATCTTCCACTGCTTTCCTTGGTGCATTAGTAGGTAGCTAGATGGGATGTGGAACAGAGACACCACAAGAACAAAATTACTCTTCCAAACTCTTGAGTAATCACCATCATCACCCAGGGCTTCACCCATTATGCTACGATAGTGGCCTCCAAGTCTTTCATGTTCAAAAAGTCACTTGTTTTTAGTAAAGTTTCTCGTTCATTTATTATTATTTATATTATCCATCATTCCTTCCAAACATCTGTGTTCTGCTTTGCATATCATAGGATAAAAATTTTGTGCCTTGATTAAAAATTATAATGATTGATAGCAAACCAACCCAAGAGTCTTTGACAACATGGTGCAATGGCTCAATTGGCTAATCCTCCTCTAGCAACTGCTGGCATCCCATATGGTCACCAGTCATTTCCTGGCTGCTCCACTTCAGATTTACCTCCCTGCATCTGGTCTGGGAAAGCAGTAGAGGGATGACTCAAAGCATTGGGATTCTGCACCTGCATGGGAGACCTGGAAGAAGATCCTGGCTTTAGGCTTTGGACCAGCTCAGCTATGTCTGTTGCAGCCACTTGGGTAGCAAACCAGCAGATGGAAAATCTTTCTCTCTGTCTCTCTGTAATCTGCATGGTAGCCTAGTGGCTAAAGCTTTGCATGTGACAGGATCCAATATGGGCACCAACTCATACCCCAGCTGCTCCACTTTCCTTCCAGCTCCCTGCTTGTGGCAGGGAAATCAGTAGAGGACAGCCCAACGTCTTGGGACTCTGTACCCACATGGGTCACCCAGAGGAAGCTCCTGGCTTTAGATCAGCTCAGCTCTGGCTGTTGCGGCAAGTGAACCAGCAGATGGAAGATCTTCCTCTCTGTCTTTCCTTCTCTCTCTAAATCTGCCTTTCCCACAAAAATAAATAAATCCTTAAAAAATAAAATAAAAATTGGAAAAAAGTAGTGTAGGAATACAAGACAAGGTGATTGTAGAAATATAACAATTTCCTGGGATAGGAAGATCAATGGAAATATTCATTGCGAAGTTTATGTGACAGCACAGTAGAATAAAACAGGGAGGAAATGTGCCTTTGTTTACCTACTCTTTTTTTTTTTAATAATCTTTACATAGTTGATTAGGGTACAAAGGGTCAAGGGATACAGGAAAGTGGGTAAGACTATTGTTTCCACATTAATATTATTATTATTTTTTCTAAATCTGGGGTAAAGGGAGAGATAAAGGGAGAAGCCCCACCCAGCCTCCCACCCACTGCAGATCCTCAGTGTGGGCCATGCTCCGAGGGTCTTGTTCAAGCAGTTTTGATAGTTCAACAGGTCTGAATTGCTGCCAATCTTGCTTTTCCAAGCACAATGAAATCTCTTCAGAATCTACTGGCTGACATAGTCTGTTCATGGTTGGGGTTCTGAGATCAGCAGTTCAGCTTGGGGAATCCCTAAATACACTTTGTCTGAGGTGATCCCAGACTTGATTCTTGTGTGTGATTGCCAGTACAGGGTCCAACACAGTCCGTCGCCCCAATCAGCTTATGTATATGTTTATGTGCTTACCTACTTTTACTAAAAGATTTGTAATTTCTAGACATCTGGTCTAACCACCACTTTTGTTGTTTGAAAGGTCTAGAGAAAGAAAAGAAAAACAACAGAGAAAAGAGAATTTTTCATCCTCTGGTCACTCTTCAAATGACCATAGCAGTTAGGGCTGAGTCAAGTCAAGTCAAGTCCCCCCCCACACACACATGGGAAGGGGGGAAGAGAAATCTGCAGGTTCACTGCACAAATGGATTCAATGGCTGGAGCTGAGCTGAAGCCAGGAGACAGGTGCTTCTTTCAGATCTCCCACATGGATGCAGGGACTTGAGCCACCTTCACTGTTTTCCCAGGTCATAAGTATAGAGCTAAATCAGAAGTAGAGCACCTGGGACATGAACTAATGCCCATATGTAATGCCAGCAATGCAGTTGTTGGATTAGCCTACTATGCCACAGTATTGGTCCCCATTGTTTTCTTGTTTCCGAATTTTTGTATTTGGCAGGCAACAGTTCTTTATCAAATATCTCTTTTGCAAGTATTTTCTCCCAGCCTATAGCTTGTCCTTTTTTCTTCATATGGTGTCATTTGCAGAGCAGACTTTTTTTTATTTTTATTGGAAAGTTGGATATACAGAAAAGAGGAGAGACAGAAGATCTTCCATCCACTGATTCACTCCCCAAGTGGCTGCAATGGCTGGAATTCAGCCAATCTGAAGCCAGGAGCCAGTAGCCTCTTCCAGGTCTCACGTGGGTGCAAGATCTGAAAGCTTTGGGTTGTCCTTGACTGCTTTCCCAGTACACAAGCAGAGAGATGGATGGGAAGTGGAGCAGACAGGATACGAACAGTGCCCATATGGGATCCCAATGCGTGCAAGGCAAGGACTTTAGCTGCTGGGCTACCACAGTGGGCCCCAGATCAGACTTTTAAATAAGGTTTAACATGATTAATTTCTTTCATGGATCATGTTTCTCATGCTATACCTAAAAAGTCATTGTCCAACCCAAGATTGTATATATATATAATGTATATATTGAAAGGTAGATAGGCACACACACAAATGTGGAGGGATACAGAGAAATCTCTCCTCTACTAGCTTATTCTTCCAATGCCCATAATAGTGAGTTGCGCCAGGCTGAAGTCAGGAGTCCAAAACACAATCTTTATCTCCCATGTGGGTGGCAGGGACCCAATTACTTGAGCCATCATCTGCTACCCCCCACAGAACACATTAACTCAAAGCTGAATCAGATGTGGAGTACTCGGGTCTTGGATCAGACACTTCAAAAATGGCATGTGGAATTCTAAGCAGCATCACAACTGCCATGACAAGTGCCATTCCATACTACACTATCCTGACTACCCTAGCGTTATCCTAAGTTTCAAATAGAGTACTGTCAATCTTCTGACTTTATTCTTTTCCCTCAGTATTGCATTGGCTATACTAGGTCTCCTGCCCCTTTCTCCTCATATAAACTATAGAACAAATTTGACAATATCTACAAAATTAATTGCTTGGACTTTGATTGGTATTATATTGAATTTATAGATCAAATTAGAAAGAATTTACATCTTGATAATATTGAGCCTCATTATCCATGAACATGTAATATCTCTCCTTATTTGACTTCTCCCTTCGTTAGTATTTTCTTCATGCAGATCTTTAATAGATCCCATGATCTGTTCATAAAACTAAGTATTTTACTTTGGGGAACGTGAATGTAAGCCATGTTGTAGCTCACATTTCAAATTCAAATTGTTCATTATGCTATAGATGGCTCTTGACTTATGATGAGGTTGCAACTTGATCAACCCATTGTAAGCTGTAAATATTCTACATTGAGAATAGTCAGTACATCTATCTACCAAATATTATAACTTAGTCTAATCCACTTTCAACAGTTTAGAAAACATATTAGTATATAATTGGATAAAACAATCTAACATAAAACATTTTTATAATAAAGTGTTAAATAGTTCATGTAATCTATTAAATGCAGTCCTAAAAATGAAAAAAGGAATGGTTGAATGGATTTAACTTCACACTGTCATAAAATTTTAAAACTTTAAGCAAAATCATTGGAAGTCAAGGATTTTCTGTACAAAGGAAAGTATCCTTTCATAATTGTTTATTAATTCTAGGGATTCTTTTATTCCCAGTTCTCTACATAGGCAATCATGTCAACTGAACTAAAATACAGTTTTACTTCTTCCTGCCCAATATATATATGTTTTATTTCCTTTTGCTGTTTTATTGCAGTATCTGGAATTTCCATTAAAGTATTGCAGAGGAGTGTTGAGAGGGTCTGGGCCAAGCAGAAGCCATGAGCCAAAAACTCGTCTGGGAAGATGGGTGCCAGGGACTCAAGTACATGAAGTATATCGTCTGCTGCTCTCCCAAGTGCATCAACAAGAATTTGTTTAGGAATCAAAAAGCTAGGTCATGTATGTTGGTGTTGTGACATCTTAAGCTATACTGCCATGACAACAGTCCCATCCTACAAATTTTGAAAAGCCATGCTTTCATTTTATTTAAAAATAATTTTAATGGGTACAGCACTGTGGTCTAGCAGTTAAAGTCCTCACCTTGAACGCGCCGAGATCCCATATGCACGCCGGTTCTAATCCTGGCAGCCCTGCTTCCCATCCAGCTCTCTGCTTGTAGCCTGGGAAAGCAGTCGAGGACAGCCCAGAGCCTTGGGACCTTGTACTTGCACGGGAGACCCGGAGGAGGTTCCTGGCTCCAGGCTTCGGATCGGCGCAGAACTGGCCACTGCGATCACTTGGGGAATGAATCATCGGACTGAGGATATTTCTCTGTCTCTCCTCCTTTCTATATACATCTGGCTGTGCAGTAAAAATAAATAAATCTTAAAAAAATAATTTTAATGTCTCTTGGAATTTCTTGTTTGATACATATTATTTAAACTCTATTTTTTCAACAACCAAAAAATATTTTAAAGCAGCTTAACTCATTGGGGCCAGTGTGGTGGCCCAACAGACTAATCTTTCACCTGCAAGTGCCAGGTGTTTTGACTCATAGGTCATACCAAAACAGGTGGCAGGCTAGATTTGGACCTCAAACCATAGTTTGCCAAATCTAGTGTTGGAAACTTTTTCTTTCCCTTTTTTTTTTTTTTTTCATGGTGACAGCTTCATCTTGTAACAAGTTCCTGAGATGACATAGTGATTCATGCCGGCATCACATATGGGTGCTGGTTTGTGTCCTTTCTACTATGGCTTGGAAAATCAGTGCAAGATGGACCAAGGTCCCACCTGCGTGGGAGACTTAGAAGAAGCTCTTGGCTCCTGGCTTCAGATCAGCTCAACTCTGGCCATTGTGGCCATTTGGGGTGTGAACCAGCAGATGCAACAATCTTTCTTTCTCCTTCTGTCTCTCTCTCTCTCCAGAACTTCCGGTTTCAAGTAAAATAAATAAATAAAATTTTCCCAAATATGTGACTATACTTGTCCTTCCACATTCTATTCATTGGCTTTTTGTTCATTTGTTAATACCGCAGTAATTTCACATTAATTTTTTAAATGATTTTTTTTACTATGTTTTAATATTGAATAGGCTGGATCTTTCCTTTTCTTTCTTTCTTTTTTTAGGGATGGGTAGGAAGTAACAGCTGGAAACACAACCTATGTCTCCCACATGGGTAACAGGGACCCAGTTACTTGAGCCATGAATATAGAATGTGGGCATCTTAGTCAAATGCCTACTCTGTCCTTCCTTTCCTGCTCATGGGCCTTTTCCTCATATAAATTTTAGAATTAATTTTTAACTTAAACAAATGAAGTATAATTTTTACTGCTGTTAAGATTGAAGTTACAACATAATTACAGGAGTTGAATCTTTATTATGTTGTCCTCACTCAAAAATATTTATATCTACAATTGTTGATCTTTGTCAATATTGAATGGAGTTTTAAGTTTTTTTATGAGGTCTCATACTTGCTATGTTTGAATGCTTAGCAGATAATTTGTAGTTATTGTTTCTAGTGTGAATTTTGTCATTTTCTATATAATAATTAATAGTAAAGAAGAGGCTTAGAGTTTTGTTATTAAGTTTTTAAGCATATACTAATATTACCAGATCCTCTAATCAATTTTGAGAATTTATTAATTTTATCAGACTATGCAGCTTGTCATATGTGCAAATAATGGACTTTAGCTTTTTCCTTCAAACTCATATGCTTCTATTTTTATGTACTACTTTAATTTGAAAATGATGAACTGAGAAAGATCAAAAGTCAATATTGTCAGATATTTTAAAGCTTTATTAAGGAAGAAAATTATATCTGAATGGTTTAAAGAAGGCATGACATCAGTAAATTCAAAGTCTGTTTAAAAACTGACTTTAACAAACATAAATCCTAAAATATAAAGCTGTTTAGTTGCAGTTTCTCTCATGATTGATAAGTTGAGTCTGATGCCTAATCCATATGGACAGTTTCTTCTTCATTCCCACAGACTCTCTGTGGTACACCTTTGGGCCACAAGGCTCCCACCAACCACTTGCATCACAACCACATTTGTGTGTGAGCTGAAAATGCAGCTTCCAGACCTCTTCTTGTGACATAAGTAAGAATCTCTGCTGACATTACTTTGACATCCATGAATAAGATCCCCAGGGGAACCTTATATCTGCAAGCTTGACAATCACTATAGGCATGGGCAAACGGCACCAATAGTAGAGGTGTCAACAACAAAAACTGAGTCCCTAATTCCCTGGGCCAGAGAGAACAGAAGCTGCGAGGACACAAGACTTCTATCTTCTGTTCCTTCTTACAACCACTTGCTACTCTTGCTACTCTCTATATTAAATATATAAACAACAGTTTGGCCATGGGGTTGGGGCAAAAGCAGCTCCCTGCAGTGTGGCAGCTGTCAGGGGTGCCCCAGCTAGGCCGGACCCAAAGCTGGGAACTCAGGCCAAAGTCACTGCCGCCAGGCAGTGACTGAATCCTAGGCTTTCTCCAGGCCCAAGAGCTCTCTACCCTCAGGGTAAGTATACCATGAGGGAAACTTGGGAACTGGATTAAGGCCCTGGGCTGTCCTGCTGCTATCATCTTGCAGCAGGAAGAATTTGGGCAGTGTTCGGCTGTGGGGTTAGGGCAAAAGCAGCTCCCTGAACTGTGGCAGCTAGCGGGGGTGCCCCACCCAGGCTGGACCCAATGCTGGGGCACCAAAGTCACTGTTGCCAGACAGTGACCAAGTCCTAGGCTTTGGGTGGCCAGTGCGCCTATTGGGTGCAAGGCTCTGCCTGCAGGCTGCCCACCGGTGAGCTCTGGGGTTTTTGGAATATGTAATTGCTGCCTAAGGACATCCATGGATAAGGCCAGTGTGAGTGTAGATGAGAGATGAATTCTAGGTGATTCCCAGCAATGGGGTCACAGAAATTTCTGGCAAGTGTGGGGACTGAGACCTGGTGGCTTGGAGAGGAGAGTCCATAACATCTATTTGGGCCAGATTGTTTCACCAGCCAACATGGGAATTCCAAAATGGGCTGTTAGCGTAGAGCATCACTGACAGCTACACACCAGTCCACACCAAAGCTATGGCTGGGGGCTTGTCTGGCAGGGCTATTCATCAGTACCTGACTGAGTGTTGGAACAGTGGACGGGTCTCATTTGGCAGGGTCAAGAACCAACCAGCACATAAGATAACCAGGTCTGGGAGTAGATTCTATGGGGGAAGTGTGGGCCGAACCTGTGGAAAAATAAGTCCCGCTGGCTAGCTCAAGAGTTGGGGGTAGTGATGGGCTGAACTAAGTGTGACTATGGAACCTGCCATCACTCACAAGTAAAGAAACTGACAACAGTATGGGCAGGTCAAGGCAGCAGCATCCAAATTTGCATCCCAAAATAGGATGTGGGGTAGGCCAAGCTGCAACTGGAAAAGGGCAGACAGGGTAGGGCTGAGCATACCTTAACTCACAAGGAAGAACAGAAATCAGGCTAGAGCACAGGTCATGTTGAGCTAGGTTCTTACACCAACTTGTCTGCATGAGCCAGGGATACTAGGCTACAGCATCGAAGACAAAGGCTGAGACAAGTGAGGGGCTAAGCCAACAGAGTCAGAGCAACGACTGGCATGTGTGTAGTCTAGGACTGGGAATAGGCCCGGCTGGGGAGCTGTGAGAGTGCATCCTTGCTGGATTGGGGTTACTACAGGAGAGTGCTGAAGCAGAGTGGGGGATGCATTCTGGTTTGGCTATGCCTGCAATCCCTCTTGGCACAAGTGTGAACTGGGGCTGGGAGTTCACACTTGTGCACTACACCTAGTCAGGCTAGGTGCCAGCACCATCTAGTGCTCAAGAGAACCTGGGTATATGTAGGATGGACTAGCCTAGGTCTCTGCTTTCATTGAGCCATGTGTGAGCAGTGTCTGGGTATGGACGAGCCTTGGCTGGGCTGAAACATACAACAGTAAGAACCGGAGTGGATTGAAGGCCAGCAAGGAAAGGTCACTGTTCCTACCAGGACAGAAGGTGAACTAAGTAGGGCTGGTCCATGGATCCACCAGTGTGTAAAAGATCTGGCATAGGGAGAGGTTCTGATGGAGGAGCTTGGGAAACTCCTCTGACAAGACACAGTCCCTGTAGGTGAGCGTAAGAACCACAATAGAGAGCAACTCAGACCCGGCCAGAGAAAGATACCCACTGACATACATTTGGCATAGGTCTAGGGCAGACCAGACTGAACCAGTTCACATCACCCGTTGGCAAATCTGAGCACCAGAATAGAGTGTGGGTCAGACTAGGTTTGGTTGCAACACAAACCAGTGCACATTACAGAATGCCAAGGTGAGGTGGGTCGTACCAGATGCGGCTGAAGTGCCCAAACAACACACGTGAGAACCAGGGAGGGAGGGTGCAAAACCGGCATGGGGAATGTGGGCTCCCATGCTGGACTGCCACTCGTACTGGAGAGCGTGAGTTGAGATGGGGGAAGACCAGACCAGGCAAGGCCTCATGTGAGCTAGATCAGGGAAAAGCCATGTTGGACTGTTTCGATTGGTGCAAGCAAAAATTAGAGTGGGTGAGGGTTGGGCATTGCTGCAGCATCAGCTGGCAGAGGCTGGCACTGGGGGCTAATTCTGTCAAGTTAAACTGCAGAACCACCTGGAGAGTGCATGATCCTGGAGTGGGAGTGGTCCAGTAGGGAACTAGTGGGCACCTCCCTCTTGGGTTACCACTCTCATTGGACAGCATGTAAACCAGGCCTGGGACAGGGGTAGTTAGACAGAACGGCACCCGCCAGCATATGTGTGGGCTGGATAGTAGGGCTGGCTGGGTTGAATTAGGCTTCAATGTCCAGTGATATATATAAGAGCTAAATGGGATGTGGGACAGACTGAACAAGCCTGCGGTACATACTGCCAAGCATGGGAGCTGTGGTGGGGGCAGGTCTGGTGGGGGTTATGGCAGTCACTCCAACTAGGCTGAGGCTTCCACTGGTTTGCATGAGGGCCGAGTATAAAGCATGTTGAATGAGGCTGGACTGCAACAACCATTGGTTCGCGTGGAAGACAGGGCTGTAAACAGAACTGACCCAACAATGGCAACCACCACCATGTGCATAAGCTGATTAGGGCGATGGACTGTGTTGAATCCTGTACTAGCAAGCACACACAAGAATCAGGTCTAGGGCCTGGCGGCGTGGCCTGGAGGCTAAAGTCCTCGCCTTGAAAGCCCCGGGATCCCATATGGGCGCCAGTTCTAATCCCGGCAGCTCCACTTCCCATCCAGCTCCCTGCTTGTGGCCTGGGATAGCGGTCAAGGACGGCCCAAAGCATTGGGACACTGCACCCGCGTGGGAGACCCAGAAGAGGTTCCTGGTTCCCGGCATCGGATCGGTGCGCACTGGCCCGTTGCGGCTCACTTGGGGAGTGAATCATCGGATGGAAGATCTTCCTCTCTGTCTCTCCTCCTCTGTGTATATCTGGCTGTAATAAAATGAATAAATCTTAAAAAAAAAAAAAAAGAATCAGGTCTGGGATCACCTCAGACGAAGTTTCTTTGGAGATCCCTCAAACTGAACTGCTGATTTCAGCACCCCAACCATGAAGAGACTATGTCAGCCAGTGGATTCTGAAGAGATTTCATTGTGCTTGGAAAAGCAAGATTGGCAGCAATTCAGACCTGTTAAACTATCAAAACTGCTTGAGCAGGACCCTCAGAGCATGGCCCACACTGGGGACCTGGGATGGGTGGGAGGCTGGGTGGGGCTTCTCCCTTTGTTTCTCCTCTGACCCAATACAAGCAGGAAAAAAAGATGATGATGTTAGTGTGGAAGTAATGGTTTTACCCACTTTCCTGTAGCCCTTG
Organism: Ochotona princeps; assembly: GCF_030435755.1. Classification (NCBI taxonomy): domain Eukaryota; kingdom Metazoa; phylum Chordata; class Mammalia; order Lagomorpha; family Ochotonidae; genus Ochotona; species Ochotona princeps. Next base: position 71,616,469 of record NC_080833.1, read on the forward strand.
ACCCTTTGTACCCTAATCAACTATGTAAGATTATCCAAAAAAATTAAACATCAACAGAACTCTAAAATAACACTGATTATTCCCCTCTACCTGCTCAGAAGAAGCTAGTGTACTTGTTTGGATTCTACTCCAAAAAGTTAGCCCGTGGTGTTTATCAGGAAATGACAGAGCTATTCTCGTGAATGTCGTTTATAAATGTTAGGTCTTAGAATATCAGGGACTCCTGCTACAATAAGAAAGCTTGAAGAATTAGGACAATGACATGAGAGCACCAAGTTACCTGCTGTAATTCCACAGCAGAAGCAGAGGAGCTTCAAAGCAAAGCCAAATTCCAGTCCCAGTTCTGCATCAGTGTCTTCAAGTTTCCATGAAAGTGTTATTGTTAGTGGAAAAGTCTCAGGAGGAGTTGAAGGAAAGGAAGTATCAGACAATGAAAATGATTAAGAAATTCACATCACATCCTAATAAATTCTGAAAGTAATTGTGTTAACCATATTAGAACTCAGGCCTCCCCAACACTTGTTATACCACCAAATACTCGGAGGTTTAGATTCCTCATTCTTTAAGAGTCACGGGTGCTACAAAAATAGCTTAGACCTAACATAAGCATTCACATTTCCAAACTTAGAGTTAGTATTATCATTGTCATTGGGTAAACAGTAAGATTTCAGTGCCCAGTAAAGCCTGGCAGCTAAGATGCCAGTGAAGATGTCCGTACACTTTCCAACATCTCCTGACCTCAGGTTTCTACTGATACAGAACTTGGGTGGCAGTGGCAATACCTCAGATGATTGTACTCCTGCCAGCTACACTGGAATCCTGGATGGAGAGCCTGGCTCCTGACTCTGGCCAAGCTCAGCACCAGCCAGTGCAGGAATCTGAGGTGTCAACCAGTGTGTATGAGCTCCTCTGCTTTGTGTCCTCCACTCTCAAATAAGTAAATAATACTTTAAAAGATCAGAGAAATGATTTCAGTGTCAAAATACTATCTTCCTGAGGCTTTCAACATAAAACAGAAATTTAAAACTACTTTCTTCTAAAAAATTAAATTGCTCTGAGAAAACTTTTATTTCAACCAATGAATTCACTTTTATTTAAATAAATATTATACCAAACTAACATTTATTCTTTGAAAATCCCTGCAATTACAAACCATCAGTCTATAAGCAGTAGACACTATTTTTGTCTTGTATAAAATTATTATTATTTTACAGTCAGTGTGTACTAGTGTGCTAGCTCACTCCCCAAATGCCCACCATGGCCACAGCTGGGCCAGGCTGCCATCAGGAGGCAGGAACACAGTTTGGATTCCTCAAGTGAAAGTCAGGAATCTGATCATTTGAGCCAGCACTGCTGTTGGTAGCACGGTCCAGGAATCAAACCCAGGCTCTCTGATGTGGGATGCAGGAATCTTAACTGCCAGGCCAAAAGCCTGCTCCCCACTTTTATACCTCTTTAAAGCATGCACTTCTCACTTACCTACTGTGCAAAAATCTTAAAGGTGGCATATAGAGCCTCATACCAGGAAACCACGGCCCCTGGTCCCAAAATGCTTCACTGTGGGACCTAAGATGTTGCTGAAAGGCACCTTCTGCCACAAGCTTTGACAGAGCTGCAAAGGTGCTAGTTAAATAATCATCATCCAATTGGATATGCATTGATATGTGCTTTCACTTTCAAACAGGCACAGTCTACTCTTTCAACTTTGCACGTCACTCCCAATAGAAAGAGAGGAAACAAAAATGAATATTTAAAAATCCAATCCTCTCCAGAAGTCCAACCAAAATCAGCTAACAGTTGTCCTTCAGAATCAAAAGTTGCGCCATCAACAGTGATGGTTAATTTTTTCCTCCTCTACTGCATTTTAAAAGAAGATTTAAAAATGTAGTGATTACTGGATTTATATATTATGATCCCCACAGGGATGGAAATTTGGGAGTGATCCAGGCCACGTCACCAAGTAGTCTGAATTTCTGGTCAGAACAGGGATTGCTTTTCACTGAAGACATACTCCACACTGGGTAGCTGGAGGCTAAGACTACATGAACCAAAGAGGTGTACAGAGAACATCTTCTCAAGCTACAGTACCATGGACAGGAAAGAACAATAATCTAACAGTTTGTCTCATTAAATTGGTTACAATTTTTAACAAATAGCATAAAGAAGAAAACATATGAAATATGGCTTCTAAAGATATAAATGTAGTTCTTTGTGAATTATAGCTACCAATTAACCCAACCTAATAATCTTCAAACATCACTGTCTTATATTTTAAACTATCCATATGCTCTCCCAGCTCAGCTACAGATTACATTTCTCCCACAGCAGTCACCCTGAGAGCTACTTATTACAACAGCAGAATAAAGATATTGGAGGATCATCTTCTAATCTGTATTTTCCAGAATCTGGTAGATCCTTACACTCTGATATGAATGTCCGAAGTTCAGTCTCTGGGAAGCCATCTTGTTGGTAATGCTATACAAAACAAGAAGAAAGTCACTTCAGTAAGCACTTGAACTCAGCTTTATTCTGAATTAAACATGGATCATTTGACAGGGAGGGGATTTTCCAGAGGCCCAGCTGAGTCATTTGCAATTGACTTTCAGGGAGGTATAGCCAATACTGTGGCCTTCAGGTCAGACTGAGATAAAATGAGCCTGCTGTGCCATCCTGGACATTCTTTTCTGGGTTAATGGGCAGATTATCCTTTCTACTGAGAGAATTCAGCCAGCCACATCCCAAGGCTGAGGGCCTCTGTCATTGCTCTGTCCAGCACCCTCTGTGACTTCCAGATCATCCTGAAACAGGCTTCTCATACAGAACCTGGCTCAGGCTCAGGTGTTAAAGGTTAAGCAACAACCAGCCCCAGTCTTGCTTGGATGACCTCAGCATGCCTTGGACACCACTGACTGGTTGGGTCCAGGTGTCTGGACAGATTGGAATATCATGAGGGTCCTTCCCAACATAAATATCTCTCTGCAGTCACTCTTCTAGAGAGATAGTAAAAGAGCCTTGTGTTTATACAATTAGGGGATCTAAACTCCTTACACCATGCCCTAACCAGAAAGGATCAGAAAGAATTTGATTTGTCCATTTGGCAAGTCTCTGCAAGTCTCTAAGCTGATAGAAACACGTTAACAATTTGAACTGAGTCTCAGGTCTGGGTTATGAAGAATGAAAACCTATATTACATTCAACACTCTTTCATGGCTCCCTTAACAGCTAGTTACTTGCAGGAAGAGTTAATAAGGGTGAATTCTAGAGCATCATGGGGAGTGATTTGTAAATTTAAACCCATACTTTCAGCTGCTTGGGTACCCTAAGTACACATCAGACAAGTAACTATGGTGGACAACAAGAGGACAATCTCTAAAATCTCCCTCAGTAAGAATGATCTTTTGGGAGTGGGCATTGTGGCACAGCAAGTCAAGTTTCTGGTATAATGTGTACATCCCATTTTGAAGTGGCTGATTCAAACACCAGTTACTCCACTTCCAATCTAGCTTCGTGCTAGTGTGCAGCAACAGATGATGCTTAAGGGCTTGGATCCCTGTCACCCACATGGGAGAGTCATAGGGAGTTCTGGGCCCCAAACTTTAGCCTGACCGAGACCGAGACCTAACTATTTTGAGTTTTGGAGAATGAACCAGTGGACGGAAGCGTGAATGATCTGTCTGTCTTTATCTCTGAAAATAAAAATTAAGAGAAACAGAATGAAGTCATGACTTGGCTTCATGAGGAAGGTGTTGATAAAATCAGCTCCAAACCACAGTTGTCTCTATATCCTGAGGTCAATTACATGTCATGAAATTTCATTGTCCCAATGGTGCCCAGAATGAAAAGTCCCCAGTGGAAGTGCCTATGCCAATAGTATACCTAACAATACAAGGTTATTAGAAGTGTGAATATGAGTCTTCATTCTTTCTTTCTATAGTTCAAGGACTCAAAATGATTTTTCAAATTTCCCGTTTGGTTGGCAATATCTTTTTTTCAAATCATGTTTCTGATTGTGTAAAGCATACCTGACTAATAGTTGACACATAAATTCTGTTGTTGGGTACCAGGGTTGTGCCATGCGGAGAATCCTAAGTGCAAAATATCCCAAATGAAGGGGTCACTTTTTCTTCATGAAAATTGTGTTAAGTTTCCCACAAAATTTTGGAATTCTGAAAATTCATCTTTTTTTTTTTTAGTCAGTGTCTACTAACCCCTGTGATTGTAACAAAAGGTTAGAAAGCTTGCTTGTAAAAACATTTCCTTTAAAAACTTTCAGCAATCTAGAAACTCTGTTTCTCTTTCTCAATCTCTAAAACAGAGGCCTTGCTTCTCTGTCTCGAAAAAAAAAAATCAATATGCCATCAACTTTTTGCCTGTTTTAAGTAACAGATTTTATCTCAACAAGTTCTGGAAGAAGGGTGCCACTCAAGGTTCTTGATAAACCTACCTTAATTGTTTCATACGTATCAGTTATCAGTGCAATGAAAAGACTTAAAATCATATATATAAATAGGCTGATGAATGAGTAGAGGTAAATCCTGCTAAATAACCAGACCAAATAACTTTTTTGCTGCATCTTTGCAAATGTAGCAAACATATCATCTCCATTTATCAGAGAGAAAAGACACTCAGACACCATGTTCAGAGACCGGAACTGCAAAGAAAAAAAAAAAAGAAATATAATCATTATTCCACATTCCTTCCCATTGGAGACCTTGACTCATGACATGACACTGAAAACAGAGTCAACTAACCCTAGCAACCCCTTTCAAACAAATAATATCTGATGAACACAAGCTTGTGCTCTGTGATGCATTATCCAGGTATCAGCCAGCCCGACAGAGCACAACTCTCCTGTGCCCCCCTTAAGTGGAATCCTGGGGCTTGTCTGAACCCAAAGTACCTTTCTGGGTTAAACCTTTCTCTCCCATTTCATCTTCACATAAGGACATCCCTGAAATGCTTCTGCAGAAATGCCCAGGTCAAATGCCATAGATTGTAGCATGCATCTCATTTTTACATCCATCTATTTCACATACTGGCTCTGGTAACAACGTTTTCCACTGTTTTTATAAGCCTCTTCCTACACTGCTTGGTATACTACTTGTTTGTTTGTTTTTTTAACAAAATCACATTTTTTAGAAGGCGTACTTAAATTGTATACTCTAATTCAGAGGTACTTCAAAAAGTTTGTGGGATAATGAAATTAAAAGATAAGCATGGGGCCCGGCGGCATGGCCTAGGGGCTAAAGTCCTCGCCTTGAAAGCCCCGGGATCCCATATGGGCGCCGGTTCTAATCCCGGCAGCTCCACTTCCCATCCAGCTCCCTGCTTGTGGCCTGGGAAAGCAGTCGAGGATGGCCCAAAGACTTGGGACCCTGCGCCCGCGTGGGAGACCCGGAAGAGGTTCCTGGTCCCGGCATCGGATTGACGCAGCACCGGCCCGTTGCGGCTCACTTGGGGAGTGAATCATCGGATGGAAGATCTTCCTCTCTGTCTCTCCTCCTCTCTCTGTATATCTGACTTTGTAATAATAATAAAAAAAAAGATAAGCATGAATAATAATAAAATATAAATAAATAAATAATAAGCATGTTTTGCTTCACACTTTTTTTTTTTAAAAATCCATGCACAGTTTTTTGGCTCATGTATTTTCTATGAACTTAAAAAGATCCCTTATATGTTGATGAATTGACCAAGGTAGACTTTGCTGGTTATAAATGGGGATTAATTATTTATATATTCCCAAAAATATTTAAGACATTTGAATGAATCAATTCTCACAAATTGGTCATACCTTATCATTTTACAAACATGGTCACAGGCACACTACCTTCAAACAGAATTGTAAATAAAGAGTTCATTTAAAAAGGACAACAAACCATTAGCACTGCTGTAAGAACTTAATAGGAACTAGATAAAAGCTGTTCATTCATACCTTAACATGATAAGGCCCCAGCACAATCCATCCACAGAAACAATAACCCAAATAAATCATAGCTGCGCAGCAGCAGAACCTCATGACGTTGGGCAGTGCAGCCTGGAGAGTCAGAATAAGGAGCTGAGAAAGTAAGAGAGGTCATTAGAATCCCTCTGTCCTTCTGCCTAAACAGCAAGAGTCATGAGAGAAATACCAAAGTATGGAGATCCATGCTGTCCTCACATTGTACTTCTCGAAGAAACCAAGGTATCGGATAACTCCAAGCCACACAAGCATGGTGGAAGTCCCAAGAAATATGCTACAGACATCATAACTTGTTAGACTCTAGGAAAGAATGGGAAAAATATTCTGATTATGTAGTAGAAATTCTTTAGGGCAACAAATATTTGTTGGGTTGCTATAACATCATTCTAGGTGCTAAGAATAAAGCAACGAACAAGCAAATTGATATGCTCACCTGAGGCTTGCATTCTAGTTTGGAAGTGCACAGAGAGGCAATAGAAACAAGTTGGTGTCACCTTTTATATATTAACTGAGGAAAAGTGCTAAGAAGAAAGTCAAGAAGACAAAGACTGAATATAGGTTTGTAATTTTAAATAGGGTCAGGGGAAAGGTGGCAGTTAGGTAAAGATTTAAAAGGAGTGAGGAAGAAAATCCAACAAAAATCCAAAAGAGGAGCTTTGCAGACATTGGGAGCAGCCACTGCAAATCCCCAAGGCAGGAGAGGGCCTAGCAAATGAGCATACCTGGCTGCAGAGAGCAACCAGAAGAGAATGGCTTCAGGAAAATAAAGAACAGGTAGTATAGGAACTCATGGGGACTTAACAGCTTTGTCTTTAACTCTGCATAGGTCAGGGATATCTGAAAGCCATGAACAGGGATGATATGATTAAATATGAGCTTCTGTGATGAGAAGCAGATTGTTAGAAGTCTATTACAAGATTATAGATGTAAGCTAATAATGGTGGCTTGGCTGAACCTGGTAAAAGTGGAGAGGATGATGTGATTGAGTTTAAAAGGTAGAACAATAGAATTTCCTCTTGGCATAGATGTTGGATAGTGGGTATTGGTGAAAAAGAGGAGAATTTCATTAATCTATAGTTTGGGTCTCTAGCAACTAAAGAGAGCTACCATTCACTGAAATTAGAAAGCCTAGGGGAACTGTAGGTTAGGACAATGGAGGTGAGCATTTTAGCAGTTCTGTTTTAGATGTGTTAAATTTGAGAACACAAGTAGAGATGTGGAATAGACATGTGGATATCAGAATCTAGAGTTTAGGGAAAACCTCCACACTAGAGAGGAATGTTTCAGAGTCACTGAAAATTACATGATAGTTAATATATCTACCTGGACATGGTGAGACTACCAAAACAGAAGAAAAGAGATGTCCAATCACTATGCCTTAAAGCACTAACATCCTGAGAGGTTGATGAGATGAGAGGAAATCAGAAAGGGAGGGTCAGAATACCAATCTATAGTTTGGGAAGACAATCAGACAAGTGAGAGCCCAGGGAGAAAGTCTGTGGAAGAAGAGGCAGTGCTTGACAGTGCCAGAGCAGCTGATGGGGAAGGATGAGGACACATCATCAGTCAGTAACTTAGAAACATGGCATGTCATTTGGAAGAACACTTTCCATGAGTGGCAGGGAAGTCTCACTGAAACTGACATGACAAAGAACAGGAAACAGATTCAGAATCAACAAGATTAACTAGTTTTTTGAGGTCTTCTGCTATAGTAATGCAGGTAGACAAATTATTCTCCTTTTGAAAGGAGACTAAGAACATTCTGAGAATTATTCTTTTTAAGAAAATAGTTATTTAAAATTTTTTTGATTGGAAAGGCATATTTACAAAGACAAAAGACAGCAAAAGATCTCCGTCCTCTGGTTCACTCCCCAAGTGGCCAGTGAGTGGAGCTGAGCCAATATGAGGCGAGGAGTCAGGAGGTTCCTCTGGGTCTCCCATGTGGGTGCAGGGCCCCAAGGCTTTGGGACATCCTCTACTGCTTCCCCAGTCCACAAGCAGAGAGCTGCATGGTAAGTGAGGCAGCCGGGACACAAACTGCTGCCCATATGGGATCCTGTGCATGGAAGGTGAGGATTTAGCCACTAGGATACTGCACCAGACCAAGAGAATTACTCTCAGAGGGAGAAATAGACAGTGTCGGAGTTGTGTCCTTGAACAGAGGACAGCACCTGGTAGGCAAGTAGAGGGACTGGCCCTGGATTGCAGCTGAAACAGTATTGCACAATAGAAAAAAAAAAAGGCAGAGTGTAAGAGTGTATGGGTACTAATGTTGCAACAAGTATGAGCAATGTGAAAATCTGAAGAAGTCCTGGTTTTGTCCTTCACTTTTGCAACACAGAAATCCCTAACTAATGGATAAGGGACAAGAGTATTACAGGCTCAGAAAGAAAAGAGAACGTGAAATAATCACCTGCTATCTGCAGGAATCAGTGGCCTAGAGGAACGCAGAAAGATGGCTGGATAATGCTGTGGTTAACCATAGTTGAGACTGGAAAAAAATAAGGACTGGTACAGGCCTCCTATCCTCTTCTTATTTTTGTTCCTTAAGTCACCTTTTAACAATGCATGTTAGAGCCACATATTTTGGCAGCTGTCCACTGCTAACCTATCTAACCCTCATTCCCTCCTTCATTGGCACATGCCTGGGCTGCATTCCACAGCTCCCCTTGCATTTTGACTTAATTAAGGTCTCTCCAGTGTGATGGGAACAGAAATAAAGTTTTCTGCTCTTGAGTCCAGACTGTAGCCTATGGGAGTTCATGCCTTCCACAGGCTATAGGCTATAGTGTTTGTGCCTCCCACGGGCTATAGGATGCAATCTGCAGTGAGGCAGATTAGCATCAGTGTGCAATCAAGGAAGCCCTCAAAGACTGGTAACTAATGACCTTGAGTCCCAGAACGACTGTGTGGAGCCGAATGCCCTGCCAGCAGCTCACTCTTGTTGTTGAAGATTTTATAAACTTTATGCAGTCCTTTAAAAATTCTTACCTTAATTTGGTGTGTGTAACCCTCTATGGCCTACCTCTCCTTCAATGAGTTTGGATTCAATAGGGCTAACATGAGGCTTATTTCCAAACACGCGAATGATTTTAATACAGTGGTCTGTGGATCATACTTTGAAAACCTGCCTGAGATTTCCCAAGAAAATTCTCACATTCTGGAAAAACACACTGTCATTAATCCAAGCCTAACACTAACAATTGCATAATTAGGAGGGGGAAAAGTTACCTTAGCTTGGATCTCCATTTTCAGAATTGACCCAGTGATTGTCAGTATATCACTAATAATAATCATAATGTACCATCCATTGACAAATTCCATTTGATCAGAAACAGAAACAACTTTCTTATAATGGAGAAGGAAAAAATTGACAAATTCCTTAAAAAGAGAGAGAGAGGGAGAGAGAAACAGTGAAATTTTCTGTCAATCAAAACATTGGTAGCAGTCCTGTAGAACATGGAGCCTCACCTGCTGAAGCTGAAGTCCTCTAATCACAGATCTGGCGCAGAGGACCAATGAAGCCATGCAGGTGAGGATGACAAACGCATCAAAGATCATCATGTAGTGAGTGTTCTTCTGAACTGAAACAAAAAAATCATGCAGTGCTTAGTGGTGGGACACTAATATGGGACAGCTTCTTGTTTTTAGAGTAATTCAGAAAATTTAAGTATTCTTTTCAGAAAGACATCACTGAAGAGAAGCCCTAATAAAAACATTCTTCCAATTAGCATTTAAAGAAGGTTTAAAGTCCTTCGAAAAATCATTGCAATCATTTGTTCAAGATCTTTAATTATCAGCTTGTGGTCTTTTGTTTGTAATGTAATTTGTCGCTTTGCTTGTGAGGTAAGCCAGCCCTAAAAAGGACAAAAATCATATGTTCTCTCTTATATAAGACAACCAATATGCAAAGTACTATATATATGTGTGTGTGTATATGTATATATATTACTACATATACACAAATTATATATAATGGTACTATATATACACAGTACTATATATACTATATATAGTCCTATATATGCATATATATGTAAAAAATACAAACACACATATATATTTCAACGGCACAAGGGAAACTAGCATACCAAGAAGTAGAGGTACTGTGCAGTACACATCTTTACCTCCAAATAAAAGTAGGACTCCCAATGAAACTTTTAAATATACCTCTAAAATATAGTATTATATTTTCTACCTTTCTTACACTTAACATGTCCTGATACATTTAAATATCAAAAAGTTACACTTGTACTAAGGGACTATACTATTCTGATAATATGGGGGAGGGAAGACATGAGAGGAAAATGGAGAAGGAGAAAGGGGATGGAGCAATGAATCACTGCAACTGTAAAAACATATTGTGGAAAACAACAAACAACAGTCCAAATGTACTTATCCACGTCGAAGCTATTTATTAAGCCTATCCATTATGTGCCATGGATATTTGTAGATACTGGAATACACAGCAAACAAGACAAAGCCCCTAATCTTGTAGAATTCCTATTCTGTTGGAGTGAGACAAGCACAGATGTAAATGAACACATGAACAAAAAAACTTTCAGAAAGAAATAAATGATACAAAGAAAAATCTAAGTCACTAACATGTACTGAGCATGTTTCTCATCGGGAATAATTCCAAGAATTTCGTATATATTAACTTATTTGATGTTCCAAACAATTCCAATGAAGTTGGTATAAAAAACCTGAAGCACAGGTAAGATTTATCCACAGTTGGAGGTCTCGCTAGGGCCAGTCAGGATTCAAAAGTAAAGGGCCCAGTGTTATGACTCAATGGCTAAATCCTCACCTCACAAGCGCTAGGATCCTACATGGGCACCGGTTCATGTCCTGGCTGCTCCACTTCCCATCCAGCTTATGATCTAAGAAAGCAGGAAACCCTGTACCCACATGGGAGACCTGGAGGAAGCTCCTGGCTCCCAGCTTTGGATCGGCTCAGCCCTGGCCATTGCAGCGATTTGGGAAGTGGGCCAGCAGATACAGGGTCTTTTTCTGTCTCTCCTTCTCTCCATAAATATGCTCTGCCCTTCAAAAAAAAATAATTGAATGTTTGAAAACAAACTAAAGGAAAATTCTGCATTCTCAAGTCTATTACCAGAATCATGAAATCAGAAACACTATGTGTTTGCAAGTCTTCCAGTTTGGCAACTAATGTTTTAGACAAGGGAGATTGGTGTGGAAGAATGGGAGAACGCAGAGTGAAAAAAGGTCTCACTGAGAGAGTAGTAAGATTTAGCTGAAACTTGAGCGATGACAAAGAAGCACCTACACAGTTTCTGTTGAATGGACAGTACCAGGTCCTGGCCAGCATGAATGGATCACACAAACAGCTGGCCAGAGGCTTCAGCCACTGTAGGCTCTGCTGTAGGCCCTGTCTCAGGCCTTGTCACAGTTAGACTGCTCACTGCTTAACAAAAAAGGCTGGGCGGGAGAGGGGAGCAACTTAAGACTAGTTCTACAAATAGGTGTCCCGGGGAAAAGGGAACCCTACTCCACTGCTAGTGGGACTGCAGGTTGATACAGACTCTATGGAAATCAGTATGGAGAACACTCAAACAACTGAAAATCGGCATACCATACGATCCAGCAATAGCACTGATAGGAATATATCCGAAATATTACCTGTTACACAAGAAACCAACATGTACTCCTATGTTCATAGCAGCACAATCAATAATTGCAAAAACTTGGAAGCAACCGAAATACCCATCAACAGAAGACTGGATAAGAAAGCTATGGTCCATTTACTCCATGGAATACTATTCCGCTACTTAAAAAAACGAAATGCAGTTCTTTGTGACCAAATGGGCCCAAATGGAAACCATTATGCTAAGGGGCAATGAGCCAATCCCAAAAGGTTAGATACCACATGTTTGCCTTAATTTAAGATGAAATGATGTCAATCCAAAAAACAGTACCTGTATAAACTATAATAAACTATAATATTATTCTAACTCCAAACAACCTGTATCTCATGCAATAAGATATTGTGATGTAACCAATGAACCAACAATCAATATGAGTCAGACTGCTTATGATCTACATCAAAGAATTGTAAAACCTAATATACCTATAAGACCCTATGCTACTCGGAAATGGGGTGGGAGAGCAGAGAAATCTTCCATCTACTCAGAATGTGTGAGGAAGACGTGAAGTATAACCTATCAGGAACATAGCAGGTAACTCATAGACAACAGACTCGAATCAGCATTAGACAGTAGTAAAACTACAAGACATATAGGGGGAATCAAGAGCGACCCTGACAACCTCTTAACAGGAGGCCATATGCACAGAGCAGGAAGGGATCCCAGAGTGGAGCAGGTGGACAGGAGGAGCTTGTATCCCAACCCTGGAGGCTAGGATCCTCACCAAGGACTATCAGTATGGGCACCAAAGACTACATCCCAACTGCCAAGGAGACCAAGGGGAATTGGAGTGCCTTCAGAGGCCGAGAACTCTGAGCTCATCCACCCCTGTTGAACCTACCACATGGGATGAAAAAAGCGAAAATCCTCCCTTGCAGGATCCAAGGTCATTAGAACAACAGCCAGGAGCCCTGAGCGGTCCGCAGAAACAGAACAGTAAACTTCCTTTGGGACTAGGGAGAGGAACTTTCTCTGGTCCTTATTTAGTTCCAACTTTGGATCCCCACCCTCTCTTGCAATGACCATTAGGGTCGTTCCAGAGCACCCCCAGGACAAACAAACAAACAAACAAACAAAAATTAGAATAGATAGACAGAGAACAGCAAGGAAAGCTTAGAACCAGACAGGAAACAGTCAGCGTGGATCCACATATACTTTACTAGGTAGGACACAAAGATTAGTTACTCCTCACTAAGGTATTGAAGATCTCTCTGCACACCCCTCCTAAAACTGTTCTGCACCTCAACTGTTGACATTTGCCTTGTTAGAGTTATAAGCCAATTCAGGCTAAAATCCTAAAATCTGCCAAGTTCAGCAAAATTATGCTTCAACACTATAAACTGCTAAATACTAAAATAAAAATAGACACAAGACAGCTAAATAGTACCCTATAGCCATTTTAAGGTATGTAGAAGCAGGTTGTATATAAACTAAAATTGAAATGTCAATGAAGTAGTTACAGGATGTGGTTAAGAACTTGCATTTTTTAACATACTGGATACTCAATACCATGTCAATTAATTCCATAATGTTGTAAATTGTTGTTGATGTTATGTTGGAGCTTTTAATTGATCGTGATGATATTCTGCCAATTCTACCTTCAGACCAGAGATGGTCTCCCTAAGAAACTGTTGAATTTATCTGGGCAATAAGATGCTGGACTCTATGCTTGGTATATGTTTGCAATGAAAGTACCTTGACTGAATTTGAACTGTAATACTGCAACAAGGTGGAGGAATCCACCAAGGGGAGAGGGCACAGGGAGGGTTGGGGAATCCCAGAGCCTATGAAACTGTGTCACATAATGCAATGCAATTAATAATAATAAAAAATTGGTGTCCCATAATGCTTGCCAAAACTAATCTAACTTACACAAATGTCTATTTTAGAGCAACTTCAACAGCAAGAAACAAACATTTCAGAGAAAATCTATGTGCTAGGCAGTTTCACGTGCTCTCATTTCCCTTAAAGAAACCAGGCTTGTGCTTGAAATAAACAAGTTTGTGATTGAAATAAAAGTTTGTAACCCAAGAATCTCATAATGCAAACCAGGCTTGTGCTTGAAGTAAACAAATTTGTGGTTGAAATGAAAGTATCTCATGTATCTTAAGTTATCTTTATTTAAAAGAATACTACAGGGAGTAGATTTAACTTTAATTAAGCTTACACTCTCATTATTACTTCTTGGCAAATAGATCAGAACAGTGGCTACCTGAATATGCTAAAGGAGTTATCCGCACATTCCTAGTTCGTACTCCAGACCTGTCTTGAATGTGGAGCAAGGGAAACTGTTTTCATAATAACTGGGCTGATTCTTGTGCCCATAGCGTCTAAGAATCTTCATCATTAACTACCATTATGTTACTTAGGTAGGACTAGAAAATGAGATAGAGAATTCTTTCCAGGCAATTTACTCATGTTTAGTTCCAAATTACTTGATAACACTGAGTTTGTTCCATTATTCTAAGAATAGACCCTTTCCTTGGTTAACCTGGATGGAAAGTAATTGTAAGACATAGAATATTTCAGGATCAAATCATATCTGATATCTTTCTGGCTGTACGATTATCAGCATGAAACATCACTACTGATCCTGTACAGCACCCATTGGTTTATGTAAGAGATAGTGCTGGAGACAGAACTGACTCAGCAATTGCAACTAACTGTGTATACGCTGACATTGGTGACAAACTGAGATGGATCCCATACTGGCAAGCACATGCAAGAGTCAGGTCTGGGATCACCACAGACAAGGTTTCTTTGGAAATCCCCCCAAGTGGATTGCTGGACTCAGAACTCCAACCCAAGGGAGAACTGCAGGATCTGTAGTCTGACCATTGAGGGTGTGTGGGCCTCCTCATTGGCTTACATGGAGCAGTGGACAGCATACCCATATGCACATGGAGGATATGGTAGTCCATTGCGGCCTGCAGAGGACATCAGGTACCATACAAGGAAGGAGGGCAAAACAAATTGGTTAACTACCCCAGCCAAGTGTTGACAGCAAATATCTAGGAGAATGGATACTCTGATGTGGACTATGTCAGCCAATGGACCTTGGAAAGATTTCCTCATCCCTGAATCAGCGAGACTGACAGCATTTCAGAACTATCAAGACCACTTGAGCAGAACCATTGGAGCATGCTCCACATCAGGGACCCTGGGATGACATCAAGTGGCCATTCCCTATCCTGTGTACTAGGGCAGTTAGGAGGCTGAGTGTGGCTTTTCCCTTTCTCTCACTGCTTCCCCCAGATATAGGAAGAAGAAAAACAAAATCTGAAAACAATGCTCTCACCAACCTTCCCCTAATCCTTGACCCTTTCCACCATAATCAACTATGTAAACATCATCAACAATAAGTTTTTTTTAATGCACTTGAGTATTATAGTGTTGGCATAGCACATAAAAGTACTGTCAGCAATCCCTGATGACTGCCAATTCAAACCCTGGCTGCTCCAGTTCTAGACCCAGCTCCCTGCTAATGTGTGCAGGAAGGCAACAGAGGCTGTTTGGGCCCTCTAGGAAGCCAGAATGGAGTTCCAGGCTCCTGGCTTCAGCTTGGCCCAGTGCTGTCCATCATGGTCATTTGGAGGAGTAAACCAATGGATGAAAGATATCTCTTATTGTCTTTCCCTCTCATTCTATAACTCCATCTGTCCCATGAACAAAATAAATCTTCTAAAAATATAATAATGAACCTGCCTATGATGAAGATTTGTTTAGGTTAACTTTTTTGAATTTTTATTTTGAATTTTGAATTTTATGGTACAATTGCATAAAATATGGGATTCTCAACCACTGACTGATTTTTCCCCATATTGTTACAATAGTCTAGTCCTTCATACGAAGTTATAATTCCATCAGTCTGTTATTTAAGTGTGCATTTTAAAATATATGACAAAAACTAACGTAGGTGATTTCATGCAGAGTGAACTCAATAAATCCTGGCTTGTGTATATGAACATGTTTGATGGGAATGCTGAGTATGTTCTTAGTGAGGGGGATGAAGATGGGGGTACACAGAGAATGGAAGGAAGGTCAGTTCTATTACTAAACCTTGTGTACTGCCTGGAACATAAGATACCAACTGTAAGCCCACTTACCTGAAGAAGAGCTGTGACTTTGGAATGGTCCAGTCTTCTATTTGATGTAGCACATATCCTGGGAGCAGCAATTTAATAAATACTGTATGTCATTTAATAACCATTCTGAAAATCAGGAAAGCTCAGTACTTACTTGATCCAGATACATGCCACTCTTTACATTCCCTGATGGAAATGTCATTATCTAAGCTTATTTTAATTCTTCCACTGTGGGCCTTATTGTCAAATGTTATCTGTGAAGAGAGGAAAAGGGTCAAAAACATAACTGTTGCTTTTGGAGCTGAGATACCTTTATGTTTCACCCAAGGAACAATGCTTTCCAGGGGCCAGGAGCACCTGCTCCTCATTGCCTATCTGTTCAATGTGGGGAAGTTCCCTTTCTGTTTCTCTGAGTGAGAAGGCTGATTTAGACCCTCAAGGGAGACGTTTTTGTATCTAAAGCCCTATGTTTGTAGGACAGCAGCCAACCCCTAGTAAAGAAGGCTCGGCCAAGTCAAAGAGTACTTGCATTTGTACATTCCAGTACATTCTAGTCCAAGTACAAGAGTACCTCTCCCTGCCTCCCATTCTGGGCACTTCCAGTCACCCTCTTGATTACAAGTGTTGGTCCAATTGTGTCTATCCTTGCAGAGCCTTAACTGGGGATAGATTTTTAGTGATCTTGCCATTTTTAAAACAATTGGGTTCACTATGGAGGTGGGGCTTTTTCCAATTTTCATTCTGGACCTATCTAGATTTCTTAGTCACTCTAGTACCATAAACTTTGCATACCATTTGGTGACAGGAAGTTGCCAACCTTGCTGTCCTTCACAGATAGCCAGTTTAGGACACCAGGCACCAAGCAGGACAAAGTTTGGCCTGAATACCTCCTACTGCCCTTCTACTGTCTTCCCTTTTCTATCCTCTTTCCCTTTTTTCATGCTGGGAGAAGGAAGCCAAGCAAGAAAATCAGTCCAACTTTGTAATTGCCTCTATGTCCTAGAGAAAACATTTTTAATATGCATTAACTAAATGAATTCTATTAAAGTTTTTCTATGTGAGAACAACAGAATTCACTTCAGATGTAAGACCTGAAATGATTTTAAAGAGTCTCCTCACTTTCTCCTCAAGCCAGTGTGAGCTTGACACTGTCAAAGTCTGACCCGCTCTGTGATGGCTGGAGGACCTGGTCCATAGCCCTAACCAAGGCAGATGCCATGATACCACTTACATCAGAAATCCCTGCCAAGGAGACAGGAAGTTGTGGAGATAGCTCAATTATTTAAAAAAGCAATACTGATCATTCATAACTTAGTTAATATTAAAATCTACGTGCAGCCTAATTCAGTCTCAGTTTCAATGATAATGCTTTTTCTAGCTGAACGTTATGCTAAATTTTGGAGTTATTTTAACTGCATTCTCTGAAACCTAGATTTTTCCCAGCCAGTTGGCTAAGTAGCAGCAGCATAGGTTTTCACAGACTACAGTGGAAGTCAAAGACTCCTTGATCCTATTACAGCACATTTCTTCACACCACCTAATGTGACCAAGCAGCAAGGTGACAAGACTTATGTGAGAGGAGTCTAGTGGTCTCTTGGAAGCCTAAGGCTCCAACAGCAACAGGAACACAAAGAACACACGAGTGATAGAGTGGGCTGAAGGGGTGAGATGAACCACAGAATTTGCAGCAGTATGAGGAAGGTTCGGTGAGCAATATCCAAAAGCATCAAACACCCATGGGCAGGAGACGAAGCCCAAGAACTCCGTAAGCAGACAGGACAGACGGCCAGCGCCACTCCCCCAGAACCCTCAGATCTCCGTTGTTTCATCACCAAACCCTACACTATGCCAGCCGCTATTCTCAGTCCTGGAGATGGCAATGACTAAGGTGAGGTTCCCCACCCTCAGAGAACAGGCAGTGAGGTGCAGAAGACAGGTGATGGCTGCATAAACCAGCTAGTACTGCCAACACAGACATGGAAGTGCCAGCATTGCCACTGTGCATTCAAGTAAAAGCATCTTACATGCTTGATGCCCCATAACACTCAAGACATGAAACTACAGAAAACAGCTTCTCTCTATACTGGGAGCAACTTCAGCCTGGCCCACACTTACAGTCAAAGTAAAGTCGTAACAATCGGGGAGCTCCTGGTGGCGAACTGTCTGCAGGTTAATGGCCTTCAGTTTAAACTGAAGCTCCACTGTGAGGAGTCTAGAAAACAGTGGCAATTATTTCAGTTCAAATAAACACACACACACACACACACACACACACACACACACACACACACACACACACACCTGATGCTCCCATCTGCTTCCCTCACCTGTGGAAGTCCAACGTTAGGTTGAGTTTATTGTCTTGTAGTGTTCCAAAATGAGAATGCTCATCAGGCTCTATAAAGAAACACTCTGCCAGAGAAAGAAACAAAAATATATCAAATCTGAAATAAATATAGCTGTGTTCTGAAAGCATAGCACATTTAAAGACAGTTATTCCGATTCTCATTTTTCTGAATTGGGAATTTAAAAGCTAGATATATACACCACCTGAGTACAGTGAGTCATTTGTTAGGAAGTAGCTGGAGTGCCTGGGTACCAGAAGAAGAGCTCAACTCCACTGCACCAATGTGCTTGAGGATGCTAGTCCCTTGCTCTGAGAGAGTGACTGGCAGACAGCCCCCATCTGCTGGTCATTTCCAAATACCCTAACAGTTGGAGTAAGGCCAGGCAAAAGCCAGGAGCCAGTAACTCAGTCCAGGCCTCCCACTTGGGTGGCAGGGACCCGATTACTTGGCCCATCAATCAATACTGCCTCTCAGGGTCAGCTTTAGCTGAATTCAGGCATGCCAATAGAGAGTGCTGGTATCCTAAAAGGCAGCAAACATACACCCAAACCCCGCAGAATAATTATTTCTAACTCAGTGACTTAAGCCAGTATTGTAGGTACTGATTACAAACAAAACTGCTTAAAGGAATTGGCTACATTCTTCCAAGTTCTGCTTTCTGTTCCTTTTTCCATCCCAACTTATACCAAAAGAAACGAACTAGTAAAATTCTATGTGGGAGGCGTGGGGTTTTAGACACACAAAACTTTGTAGATACAATGTTTTGTAAGAAATACCCACTTACTAACTGATTGATTCATGATCCAGTATGAAAGGCAGAGGAACACAGAAGCTAAGCAAACAATGTTTCAACAACACTTCTTATAAACTACATCTTGAACAAATTGCTCACCTCTCTAAGCCGTTATTTAATCTTCTGTAAAATGGGGTGATTACAATCTACCATGTCTTTGTTTTTCTTTCGAGGACCGATGAGTAAAGGCCCTAGGACAGTACCTGATTCAAAGCAGCTGTTACATAATTCTCATCCTGACAGCACAAAGTCAGATTAATGTCTTCTGGGATAAAGTTACTGATTTTCAGTCTAAACCATGGAATTAAAGATTTAAGTTCCAGCTTAGGGAAGAACATCACCTGTTTCAATTTCTGGATCTATGTCGAAAGTATCATTCCCAGGACAGATGCTTGCTCGCCTGTAGAAGTGCTGGCAGACTGCCATGGCTGACTGCTTCGAACCCTGGTTCTTGTAGGCATGATTCCCAACTGAGATGTTGCGCAGCTCCAAGTACTTCAACCAAAGACAGAAATGGCAACTGGGAATGTGCAAGTGGAGCTGTGAGGCTCTCCCTCCCGGCCCTTGACCCAGAAGGTTTCCACCTCCCCTCAAAGCAGAAACCACATGCAGGGGAAGTGACCTGCTGCAGGGCGCCAGCAGGGTCAGGGCAAGGAGCATTCAGATTAGAGCACTGGGTTCAAATCTCATTCCTGTAGCAAACTTTCTGACCTTCGGCTCCCTCTTGTGTAAAATAAAAATCTGCAGTGATGCAGTCTCTGAGGCTCTTTCTTCCTCTAAAGAACAATGCTCAGGAACTGATGTGCACACTCAATAAAACACAAATTTCACATATGCTGGAATTATTTTCTGCAAAAGCAGAGTTGTACTTACCACTGTAACTTAAGACATGGGATACAACTGTTTTCAGACTACCCAGCAGACCTTTCTTAAGCAGCGCAGATTTAATCTTTGTCTTTCCAAGAAAACAATGTAATCACTTTCATAGGCATACTCTATCCTGCCAAAACCTCCAAATAAAACTGAACATTGTCTTTACAAATGGGAATCTATGATACCATGGGGTAGTTGTAAATTCAAATTCTTGATTAATTTATATGGATATTTTTTAAAAAAGGTCAGAGCCCATTATGAGCAATTTGAACTGGACAGGCAAAGAGGAAGAGATGGAACTTTCTCTCTTAGAATTAATACTTTTGGGTAATAGGCAAGTAGAGAATAATTCTAATATTCATGCTAATTGCTATGATAAATGAAGGAAATGTTATAATCTGTATCTGTAGGAGGGATTCTGAGCTGGACTTGATCAGGTCACCAACGGGTAGCATGTTCCCAACTTTAATGCTTTGTCCTCAAGCCCCATCTAATTTGACTTCTCTGTGACCTGGGGCAGCTGAGTGTTCCTCCTCCAGGGGATGCTTTCTGTCCCTGACTTTTGGCCAGTACTCTGCTTCTTGGTAACCTATGCTGTATCCTTCTCTCGCCAACCTCTTTCTCTTGAAGTGCCCGGTGTTCAGCCCTTGGCCTCCTGATCCACACTGCTTTCACAGATGACATCCAGCAGTCCTTTGTTTAATTCGCCATCCATATGAAAATCTCCAGTCTTAACTTCCCTACTAAATGTCACACCTGGGTAGCAATCTGCCTACGTGATGCCATAGGGATCAAGGGGAATTTCAAACACAAATGTGCAAATAGAAAACCCTCCTTCTTCCACAATGATTCCCTTCTGAATGAGCAACTCCATCGGTAAAGCAATTTTCAAGACAAAAATCAAGAAAGATCGTTTAATCTCCTTCTCTCAAATTCTACCCAGGAGCACCTACCACTCACATGCTTCCCATCACACACTGTGTCTTGAGCCTTTTAATAACTTGAAATGCAAAAGATCTGAGATACAAGATGCAAGCAGCTATTTACATTATACACTGTGTGACAGACTTCCTTGCTGGCTCAGAAAGGCTCTCGATGGAGCTCTGAGCATCTGGGAAGAATGATATGCCAAGGGCACATGAGAGGGCTATGTCCAGCTGAAGGGCAGCTCAGCGGCCTGGGTGGTGAATTTTGAGACAGGAATGTGAGGTGAGATGGAACCTAGAAAGTGGATGGACTGTCAACCTACTAGGGAGAATTCACAGGGACCAAAGTGGCTGAGTCCTTGGTGGGGCTTTACTGATGCTGGGTACTTGTTCCTCGGGCAGCTCTACCTGACCAGGAGGAGTTTCTCACTTGATCCAGGTACTCTTTAGGGTAAAAATATAAAAACACATTAATGTTTGGGAAAAATAGAAAAAACACATTAATGGTCCCTCAAAAACTAAGACAGCCAGTTCTTTGATGGCAATACGAGGACCTTATGATCACTGGACCTAACAGATAATGGGCCCAGTAGAACTCGTTCATTCATTTACCACCATTTGAATGCCTGTTTTGTATCTCTGTCTTCATGGAATTAACACATCAGATGTTGTGGTGCTGAACACTTTCATCTAGGCAGTTGTAAGCATAGAAGTAGATCAGATATAGATGTGTACAGATAGAGTACACCTACCTACATATCATGAGGAATACTAGATGGTAATATCTGTGGTGGTAGGCAAATTGTTCAGAAAACAAAGGATGTGGGAAGGCAAGAGGGTAGGATGAAAAGGCAGTCAGCCAGAAACAGGACTTTCTAAGCCATGCTTGAGCAGTCAGCAAATGACACCAGGAGAACCTAAACAACCAACAAGAAAGAAAAACCAGTTTGGGGAGAGCTTGGGAAGGGACCGTGAAGCATCCGGGCAGGAAGGTTCTGAGGTGCTCCAGAGGTGTCAGGCAGCCTCCAGGGAGAGTAACCGTGTAGGAGTCACAGCATCCAGTATGGCCAAGCCATGCAACCAAGGAAATTTCAACAAGAAAAAGACAAATATTTGAGAACTGTACAATTTCAGAAAACAGATGAAAGAAGGCAGTTAAGATGACCCAAAAATGATTGCAGAAACAAGAGAAGAGTCATGAGACAGTACTGAGTTAGCCCATTTGCTGTTACTATACAGGAATATGTGAGAACAGGTAACTGATAAAGAATAAAAATGTAAGTTCCTCATGGTTCTAGAAGCTAGGAAATCAAGAGCGCAGTGCCAGCATCTGCTTGGTATCCAGAGCAGGCCTTTTTCCTGCACAGTAACACGTCAGGTGGCACATGTGCCCACACAGACGAAACCTGCTGCCTTGGACTTTCATGTTTTGTAAAACCACTGATGCTATCATTGGGGCCTGACCTCCTCTCATGCTGACTACCTCCCACGAGCCCCTCCAAACATCATTGACATATGATCTTGGACATTTTGTTTCCAACACTTCAGCTTTTATAGGACCCATTCAAATCCTAATAGATATGAAAAGCAAAATAATTAGGCTTTTGACATTCACATATGGAAGCAAATATAATAAACAAAAAGAAATATTTTTATCATCACAGTATTGAATCAGAGTGGGCCCTGGAAATTATCCAGTTTGCTAACACCTAGGGGTTAAATTTTTTGGGATAACTCATTAAGTGATCCCAAAGTTATCCCCAAACCTCTACTTGTTTATTAAAATTTTGATCAAAATACTTTCTCTTCAGTTAAAAGTGCCTACCAATACTTGGAAGACAGTAGGGAATCACCTACCCAAGGTAAACTACCACAATTGGTATTATCTATTTATGTGGTAGCCCTTGGATTTGAGATACGTATCCCTCAAAAACATACATGCACTTGAACTTAATCCCCATTATGTTGGTATTGAGAGGACATTATGGTGTAGCAAGAAGGGGAAGCTCTGGCTATGCTGATGTCTTCTAATTGAACTTTCCAGTCTGCTCTGTATCTGTTAATTGCAGTTGTTTGAAATTACCAAGTCCCAAATATTTTGTTCTAACAGCAAGAACACATCAAGAAACTAAGATAGGGGCTGGTAGGAAGGCTCAGTGGCTAAATCCTCGCCTTGCACATGCTGGAATCCCATACGGGCATGGCTCGTGTCCCAGTTGTTTCACTTCCCATCCAGGTACCTGTTTGGGGCCTGGGAAACCAGTAGAGGATGACCCAAAGCCTTAGGACCATGGATCTGCATGTTTGCACACACATACAAGAACTAGAAGAAGCTCCTGGCTCCTGGCTTCAGATGGGTTCAGCTCCGACCGTTGTGGCCACTTGGGGAGTAAATCAGCAGACAGAGATCTTTCTCTCTGTTTCTCCTTCTCTCTGCCCTTCAATAAATTTCCTTCAATCTGCCTTCCTAATAAAAATAAATAAATCTTTAAAAAATAAAAAAGAAAGAAACTGGGATAAGGACCTAACATGAGTTTCTGTAAATAACATAGGAATCTGGTAAACTGAATGGCCAGAATGCCAAGCACTACACTTGGAAAACTGAGCAAACTTGGAAAACTTAGGCCATCTGGGCAAGGTAAAGATGTTTTATAAAGAATTTACCATTTACCTCTATAAAGCTCCCTCACCACCTCCCCTGCCCCTACAGTTCACTCCCCCCCCACACACACAGCGTAGCTTGCTTCTATTCTATTCTCATAAATCTCTGGACAATTTTCCCAATATCAATGTTAACAGAAAGCTTATACTCTAGTAATTCTCCATCTCACTGTGCATAGACTATCTCTAGAAAATAAAGTGCCACAACTGAATTACAAAAAGTTTTGAAGAACAGTTGCAATATTTTAAAATGTAATCTGTAAGCTAATCTAGGTTGGAGGTACTGATTTCAAGAATAATTATAAAATAAGAAATGTGAAATTGTGGGGAAAAAGCAGATGATTATAAACAAAACAAAATATGACTCAACCATATGAAAAATGAGTTTCCTTTTTGTTTGGCATTTAGTCAATGTCACAACAAAATTATTGGTATGTGTGATAGACCAAGCATTTTTTAATGAATTTTGGGTCTTGGTTGCTACACAAACTTTGCAAAGTTAATATTCTCAGTATTTGTTAGGATTCCCTTAAAGGACAAGCTCACAGAGTTAATGATCACTTTTGTCCTGAGTCATGGTTAGTAATTTTAATCTTTGAGGCTCCTGTGGTAAGCCCTAACCCTGACTTTCTTTAATTAAATGTTTAAAGTTCCCATATCTCTATTGCTAAGCAAAATCTTTAGGCAATTCCTACTTTTATGAAAGCTTGTGGGCATTTTCTTTTTACAACTGATCTTTTTTTTAATTATTTATTATTTTTAATTCATTAATTACATTGTATTATGTGACACAGTTTCATAGGTACTTGGATTCTCCCCACCCCTCCCCAAACCCTCCCACCATGGTGGATTCCTCCACCTTGTTGCATAACCACAGCTCAAGTTCAGTTGAGATTCCCCCATTGCAAGCGTATACCAAACATAGAGTCCAGCATCTTATTGTCCAGTCAAGTTCAACGGCTTCTTAGGTATACCTTTTCTGGTCTGAAGACAGAGCCAGCAGAGTATCATCCCAGTCATTTAAAAGCTCCAACATACCATCAGCAAAAATTTACATCATTATGGAATTAATTGACTTAGTAATGAGTAACCAATACGTTAAAAGTAAATGCGAGTTCCTAGCCACCTTCTGTGATCTTATACAGAGTCTTTTCAACCCTTCTACATTTGGATACTAATTTCTATTGTGTACAAAGGCACCATATTTCCAGTCAATCTTTTCTCCTAACTAAAGGATACACACTTGATTTACCTGGTTCACCGCGAAGACGATCTGATCATACACATCGTGCTGTGTATATACAGCATATGTGTCCTCCATTCGGTCTGTGTATCCTTTCAGGAAGAGGTGTTTGAATGCTATAGTGTTCTCCTCCTTGAAAGCCACCACCATCTGGTTACTTAGCCCAAAAAAGACCAGCTTAAAAGGAGAAAAAAAAAACAAGGGTAAGAGATGAAAAACGTGAGCAGAAAAAGGGGAGCTAGAAGAGATGTGGGCTTGAATAACAAGTAGATGAGCTTAATATGAGTTCTGTAGGAATTCAAAAAAAGCTTTGTAGCAGGTGCATGACACATTATAAGAAACCCCAGGTCCTATGACCAAACCAGGTCTGGTTACCTAGGTCTAACAGCCAAAGCTGTGACAATTAAGCCCAAAATGCAAAATACGTTTTCAAGTTATCATCAAAGTATACTCACATTAATGTGTCTTTAATATTAGTGAAAGATTGATCCCTGAGCTTTACCTATATTCAACTGTTCATCCATCCTCTCTTTCTCCCACTCACTCTCTCTCTCTTTTCTCTCTCTCACACACACAGTTATTTCACTCCACTGCTTTCATCACATCCAAAACTTACTTACTCCAAGTCTCTCTTTTATCTTTTTTTTTTTGAAAGATTTATTATTATTGGAAAGCCGGATATACAGAGGAGGAGAGACAGAGAGGAAGATCCTCCGTCTGATGATTCACTCCCCAAGTGAGCCGCAACGGGCTGGTGCGCGCCGATCCGAACCAGGAACCAGGAACCTCCTCCAGGTCTCCCACGCGGGTGAGGGTCCCAAGGCTTTGGGCCGTCCTCGACTGCTTTCCCAGGCCACAAGCAGGGAGCTGGATGGGAAGTGGAGCTGCTGGGATTTGAACCGGTGCCCATATGGGACCCCGGGGCTTTCAAGGCGAGGACTTTAGCCGCCAGGCCACGCCGCCGGGCCCCTCTCTTTTATCTTTTATTCTCTTTCAAACAACCTCAAACTGCCTCTCACTCTCCCCCACAACACCAGGCATAGGCTTTAAGCTCAGAAAATACACCCTGACTCTGATCCCATAAGGAGGCAATGTTCACACATAGTATTCCACACACTAACCCAGGAAATTTCCTCATATTATTCCCATAGCAAAATTTCTAATACAACAATATCAGAGATGAGCAAGTAGAGGCTCAGAGAACTTTGCCATCCTTTCAAACTGCATCACCAGCAAGTGTGTTGTCAGAATCAGTACCCAAATCTGACAGACTAAGCCCACCCTAACCAACAATAACAGTAAAATACACCTATCACACCTATTTCCCCCATTTCTGCCTATATTTTTATACTTCTGCTTTTAATAAGGTGATTATTCTTGCCAGTAAAAAACCATTTTTTCATCAGAATAAATCACAATCAGCATATTCAAGAATCATGAAATACTTTCTCCAAAAATTGTTAAAAGGAGTCAAGGAGATGAAATTCAAAATTTTTGTTAAAAAAAAAATGATTCATTAACTAATGCCACTTCTTTTTAGTTAACTTCACTTCTACCTCACTATTCCCAGAATCGTGGGGCAGATAAAATCCAAGACCTTGTCTGTCACATAGAGCTTAGAGTTTCAGAAGGGAGAGAAATTTCCAGAGAACTGACTAAAGAAAAAGAAAGTACTGTGGCTGAGAATCACTGGATCCCATGGAACCATTAGGAACTCTCAGTTGAACCTGATTAGAAGGCAAACACTAAACTTGAAATCTACTTAGATTATATGACTAAAATTACAACATAATTAAGATGAAATGGAAGGAAGAAAGCAGTTTTATCTATTAAAGAGATGAATTTAGGTTGTCTTTATTGTTCCCTATTATGTGCTAAAAATTACAAAGCCCACTGCCTGACGTTCTTGGCTAGTGACAGAGCTTTCCACCAAACTTACAACTTGAACTCACAACTTACCTGTACAGTTACCATGGCAATTTTTAGAATTTGTATGGCAAGTTTCCATGGTTTTCTCCCTCGTGCCCAGAACTTCTCACAGGGATTCATGAAAAAAAATTTGAGTTTTCGCCTCATCTGGTCCTCCAGTAAGAGCTCCACAGACGGAGATGAACGCTGCTGAAAAGTGCAGCCATTTTCCTCTTCACGCAAGCTGCAACTACATATCACTACCTCAGGACTTGCCATCTCTAGGGAAGGAAAAATATAAGAACATTCTCACTGAGCGAGTAAAGGCACAAATCCTTATTGTCTGCTAGAGATATCCAACCAAAGATCTGGTTTTAAATCACATCACCGTGCCACCTACACTTCAAACAGCTTGGAATATAAGATATTTGTATGCTTGTTTACATTTTTAAATGAATGTGTATCTGGCTGAAGCAATCATTTTCAAAGGCTGCTCCTATGAGCCTAAGAATTTGTGTGCATCCATTATAGGATAGATGCATACGCTGCCTGCCTCCTCTACCAATATACAGTCAAGTCTCAGGCTGCAGCGAGAGCCTGGGTAAGACTCCAGAAGCTGATGGGCTCTGAAATTTTACAAAAATTTGGTCTAATGAAGATATGGGCATTTTTTCTCTCTGGAAAGAAACTAAGACTTCTATCACATTACCAAAAAAGAGATAGAGAGATTTAGAAACATTGAGTTTAAACGGTAAATAGGGCATAGAAAGCCTAGATGTGGCTTTGTTTTCAGTCTTACTTTTGCAACCTGACACTTCAGTGATCTGAGGTAGGTCACTTGGCTGTTCCAAGGCTGTGCTTTCAACTCCCAGAAAACAGCAGTAGTCCTGCTTACCCTCAAAGGAGAGAAGCAACACAAATGCAAATCAAGCCCTCACTGGCTAAGGACCACACACCCAACCTTCCTGATGCCCAATCCTTGCTGGCAGAACAGCCAGCAAGCCTCTTAGAGGGTACTGGCAGCCTCTGGGAGCTGAAATATTCAACACACAGCATCCGAGGCACTCAAATTTCAATTCAGTTCTGTTCCAGCCACTCACTCCTATCTGCCTGAATGGGCACTTCAAATGGGATGCAGGAGTCCCAAGCTATAGCTTAACCAGTTACACCACAACACCCGCCACAGTTTTTAAACTCTTGATTATGAAACATTAACAAGGATCCTGCTGAGTAAAAGAGCATATTTCCCAGGCCTATGTACTACCTTCTCAGAATTAAAGCCTGGTTCCTATGTATTTGTGGCAAGAAGCCTGTCAAAGTATAAGTTCCAGCTCATATACAATGGCTAAGACACTGGAATTTCCTATCAGAGGATCAGAGAGCAAGTCCTGGATGTGATCCGGCTTCCGGCTACCTGGCAGGGCACCCTGTCCTGTAGCAGACAGGACTCCAGCACTCTGGTCCCTCTCACCCCGGTGGGAAACCTGGGCTGAGTTCCTGGCCCCAGCTTCAGCCCTGCTGTCTCATCCAGCCCTGCTTTTGTAGGCAGGGAGATGACCATGCATGCTAGCTGGCTGTCTCTTATCTCGAATTAGCAAAGGATAAAGGCATCATGGAGAAAAAAGTTATCAATCCCTTAGTATTTTTACTCAAGAACAGCCTTCCCTTTTCAAGAAGGTGGCATACTTTAGCCAGCAATGAAGGAGATTTTATCCATGAAGCAGAAATAATTCTATGTTGAACAAAAACCCTGCACAATAATGAAATGGGAGATAATGAAGTATGTTGGACACATCAAGGCCTTTCCGCATTGATGGGGAGGGGAGCAGCGTTAAGCTTTAAACAAACTAGCAACACCGAGTAACAGTAACCCACAGGAACACAGGAGAAAACAAGTCTCGGCCTTCAGCACATTTCACCAAGCTGTCCAGGAAGTGAGAAAAGCCTTTCACAGCGGCAGACTGAACTTGCTGCAAACCACAGTGCCCTCTCCAACCTGCGCAGTGTGCCCCTCCCCAGCTTCTGCCTTCTTCTCCTCCTCAAGGGGTACCCGGGGGGCAGCGGGACGGGGTGGTCCTGGGATTGCAGCCTGGCACCAAGTTGGCTCGCACAACCTTCAGATTGCCACACGCTGCTAATTGATTCATGGTGGGCAGACGCTTAGCCGGACTGAATTGCAGACAACTAAAGAAGGCCAGAGAGCCTGTGTTGGTGGTAAAAACCCCACAGGAGGACACCAAGCAAGGCAACGTCCTTAGCGTAGAAGGGCTTGCTTTCCGCCTCCCACTCTCCTTCGCCGATTTCTCTTAATTCCCTCCATCTCTCCTCTACCGCCTTCCTCCACACTCTCCCCATCTTCGAGTGCCATGCGACCCCAGTACCCGACTCTGATCTCCTTTAGACGGCTGCCCTAGCCCCAATTTCCATTCGTCCCCATGCCTCCATGCTAGGGACTACTCGATAGAGTCGGGGGCCGGGACCACCTGCCAGCCCCCCCGCTGAAGCCAGAGGCTCTGGGCTGGGGATGCCTTCCTGCTCCCAAGCCGTCAGCCTGCGAGGGCAGAAACCTCTGATCCAAGCGGAACACTAGCCGAGCACCGAGCACCGGGCCCTGGCCCGACTCCGGCCCGCACGCGCCCCTGCTGACCTCTGTCGGGAGACGAAGCCGGCACCGTGCGGACCAGCCGCATCTCGCACCCCGCAGGCTCCTGGGGCCCTGCCATGGCCGCGGCGTCCGGGCGCTCGAGCCTGGCGCCTGAGGTAAATGCTGCCGGCCCGCGACCTCGCGGCCCCTCCCCGACACCTGGGGCCTCTTGGCGGCGCCCACGCGGCTCACCTGAGGCCCGGGCGCTGAGGGCGCACCCAGCGGAGAGGCGACGGGTTCCCCTCAGCCGCGCGGCCGCGGCAGCTCAGCGCGCCGCTCCCGCAGCCCCCAAAGCCCCAAGCCGCCCAGACTCGGACTGGAACCCGGCATCCTCCCTCCCCGGCCGCTTTAACTCGTGACCCTCCTCCCGGTCGCTCGCGTTCCGCGCCACGCCCTTTCTGGCAGCCCTTCGCAAGAGGCCCCAGGGAGACTGTCGGAAGGGTCCCGCCCCCCATACTTTGTGACCCTCGGGTTCACCGTGAGCGGCCTCAAGGACCCCCTTCCGGGTCCTTCCCGAGCCGCCTCTGCAAGGTGCCAAGGCCTGGGCACCGGGCTTCTGGGCCACCAGCAGCTACCCTGCCTGCTCGAGGGGCTGCAGCGCGTTCTGGGACTGCACCTGGCCTGCAGCCGTCCACGAGGTCTTCCTGAGGAAGTGGAAACACGAAACCTAAGGTATTTCGGGACTGGACCTTGGACCCTCCCCGGGCCTTCTGGTTTCTGATGAGTGCTGGGAAAGGAGTGAGCCAATGGTCCACTGCGCTCTTCCCTTCACTGCTCCACGCCAGACTCCAGGGGAGGCATCAGCGGAGGGAAGGCGGGCGGAGCTGGAGTGGGAAAGGTGGTACATAGAAATGTATGAGTTCTTCGATCTACAACAGGCTTTTTCTCCCTTGAGGCCTGTCTTTCGTCTTTCTTAGTACTTTTCCCAACAATTGATTTTTTTCATTTTTAATGCTTTTATTTTGATAATCTTTACACAGTTGATTAGGGTACAAAGGGTCAAGGGCTACAGGAAAGTGGGTAAGACCATTGTTTCCACATTAATATTATTGTTATTTTTTTCTATATCTGGAATAAGGGGAGAGATAAAGGGAGAAGCCCCGCCCAGCCTCCCACTCATCCCAGGTCCTCAGTGTGGGCCATGCTCCGAGGGTCCTGCTCAAGCAGTTTTGATAGTTCAACAGGTCTGAATTGCTGCCAATCTTGCTTTTCCAAGCACAATGAAATCTCTTCAGAATCCACTGGCTGACATAGTCTGTTCATGGTTGAGGTTCTGAGATCAGCAGTTCAGCTTGAGGAATCCCTAAATACACTTCGTCTGAGGTGATCCCAGACCTGATTCTTGTGTGTGCTTGCTAGTTCAGGATTCAACACAGTCCATTTGCCCCGATCAGCTTATGTATATGCTGGTGGATATCATTGCTGGGTCTGTTCTGTTTACAGCCCTGTCTTCCACGTGAACCAATGATGTTGCAGTCAAGCCTGAATCTGCCCACTTCACACTCAGCCCTCATGCAAACCAGTGGGAGCCTCAGCCTAGTTGGGGCGACTCCCCATGACCCCCACCAGGCCTGCCCCCTACTCTGGTTCCCATGCTTAGCAGTATGTACCATAGACTTGTTCAGTCCCACATCTGATTTAGCTGTTACACATATCACTGGGCATTGAAGCCTAGTTTTCAACCCAACCAGCCATACTATCCAGTCCACACATATGCTGGCAGTGCCTTTATGTCTAGCTACCCCTGCCCCAGGCCTGGTTTGCATGCTCTCCAGTGGGAGTGGTAACCCAAGAGGGAGGTGCCCACTAGTTCCCTCCTAGACCACTTCCACTCCAGGATCATGCACTCTCTAGGTGGTTCTGCAGTTTAACTTGACATGATTAGCCCCCAGTGCCAGCATCTGCCAGTTGATGCCACGGCAAAGCCCAAACAACCCTCCCCCACTCTGATTTATGCTTGAACCAGTAGGAACGGTCAGTCCAACCTGGCTTTTCCCTGATCTATCTCACATGAGGCCCACAGGTGTTGTAGCCCTGCCTGTCTGGTCGGGCCCTCATCTCAATTCACACTCTCCAGTGGGAGTGGTTGTCCAGCATGGGAGCCCTCCACATTCCCCCTACCAGCTTTGCCCCCTTCCTCCCTGGTTCTCACGTGTGGTGGTTGGTTGCTGAGACCCAGTCTGGCATGGCCTGCCTCACCTGGACTTTTGCCAGTGGGTGCTGTAACCTGGCCGGGCCCACCCCAATTCCAGCTGATGCTGATGAGGGTTACAGATTAGCCCAGCCCAGCAGGCACCCAATCCCAGCTGTAATGTGTACTGGTGTGTGTTGCGACCGAACCTAGCCCGACCCACACTCTGCTCTGGTGCTCAGATTCGTCAGCGTGTAATGTGAATTGGTTCAGCCTGGTCTGCCCAGACCTATGCAAAATGTATGCTGCTGGGTACCTTTCCTTGGTCTGGTCTGGGCTGTTCCTTATTGTGGTTCTTGCACTCACCTGCAGGGACTATGTCCCGACAGCAGTTTCCCAAGCTCCTCCATCAGAGCCTCTCCCTATGCCAGATCTCACACATTACCAGTGGGTCCATGGACCAGCCCTACTTAGTGCACTTTCTGTCCTGGAAGAACAGTGGCTTTTCCTGGCTGACCTTCAATCCATTCTGGTTCTTACTGTTAGATGTTTCAGCCCAGCCAGGGCTCATCCATACCCAGACACTGCTCACACATGGCTCAGTGGGGGCAGAGACCTAGCCTAGTCTGTCCTACATATACCCAGGTTCTCCAGAGCACCAAATGGTGCTGGAATCTAGCCGGCTCAGTGCACCCCGCCCCAGTTCACACTTGTGCAAAGGGATACTGCAGCCTTATCCAGACCAGAACGCAGCCCCCACACTCACCAGTGGAACCCCAACACAGAAAGGGTGAACTCCCATAGCTCCTCAACTGGCCTGCCAACAATTAATTCTTTATAAAGATTAAATATGTTTGCTATTAATGGGAATGGCTCGAGAACTTTGGGTTAATTTCAACTACAATCACTTTGAGAGTTGTTTATACTTATATTTTAAATATTTATTATTTGAGGCTATGAGTAAGTTTGTAAAGCTAGTCCAATTCCTGTCAGACCTTTTACAAAATCTTTTTGCAACTTTTTTCTAACTAAGTTTGCATGGATAATTTATGAAGGAGAATGTTTTGCAGTAGAGCTCAAGAATTTTATGCTGTTCATTAGCCTGAATCCCAACGTGTTAGGAACAAGGTGGATATGCAAAGGATATATCTGGTACAGCCAATTCTCAAGGTAGCATGGAAAAGACCTTACCCTGTAAAGTCCCTGTGCGTCCGCGCAATTTAGCAACATTTCCTGAGTTCAACATTGGAGTTGTGATGGTGAATTTGATGCGCTTGGATGTTCAGTTATATTCTGAAGTTTCCAGAATTTCACATAAACGACAGCTTAATCCTCATTGAGCTGCGTTGTGCTGAGCGATGAGTTAGAACAGCCAGACTCTGGAATGAGACACCTGGGATCCACCCTGGAGTCCACTTTCCCTTTTATGCGGCTTACTGATCTCTCAACTTCCCATTTCCTTTCATCTGTTTAATGAAATGAAAGCCAAGTTTAGTTAAAATTAGTTGCAAAGCAACCATTTATGTGCTTGTAAAGATTGACTCCCCCTCACCTTTTTTTTTCCCTTCCTTTCTTCTCTCTCTCTGTTTTTGGAAGACCTAAATTGATGAAAAGATCAGCTACTCTTATAACTTATAAGACTCAGTATCGTTAAAATATTACTTTTCAGAGTTCAATTGTACATTCAATCC
Organism: Ochotona princeps; assembly: GCF_030435755.1. NCBI lineage: Eukaryota > Metazoa > Chordata > Mammalia > Lagomorpha > Ochotonidae > Ochotona > Ochotona princeps. Next base: position 71,649,400 of record NC_080833.1, read on the forward strand.
AATGTGAATGAAAACTCCAGCAAGCCATTTTTTTTTTCTTAGAAATTGACAAGCTTTTTTTCTAGGACTCATAAACACAAAGAGCCTACAATAACCAATTTTTAAAAAAGACAAAATTATTGGATTTATCTGACTTGATTTAAAGACTTATAAAGCTTTATAGACAAAACAGCTTGGTATTGGTGGAAAATGCATGAAATATATCTAAGTGTGGGGGCTGGCATTGTTGTGGCGCAAGTAAAGCCATTGCCCGCAAAGCTGGCATCCCACTTGGGTGCTAGTTCAAGTCCTGGCTGTTCCACTTCCAGTCCAGCTTCCTGCATATGGTCTGGGAAACCAGCAGAGGATGGCTCAAATTGTTGACCCCTGCACCCACAAGGGAGACTCAGAGGAAGCTCTTGGCTCTTGTCATTTGACAGGCCCTGCTGCAGTGGTTGTTGTTAGGTTTTAAATGCACTTGAAGTTCTTGAAGTTCTTATGTTGTTATGAGGAGCTAGCTAATTCCCTCAGCCAAATCCTCTTTTTACAATTAGCTTACTGCAAGCCAAAATCCCAGATGCAGCAAGGTGCTTAGTAGGTCCTTTATTCCAGCAGGGTAGAAACAGGAGTGTGGGGTGGGGCTTGTAGGAGGAGAAAACTGGAAGGGACACATTCCTGCCCTGGTAGCAGGATGGGGGCTGCCGGGGCAAGGGAAAGGGCAGGTAAGAAAGGAAGGGAAGGGAGAGTGAGGAAGGAGAAGAGAGGGGCCATGTGGGCTGTGTGCTGGTCCCAGGACTGAGATTATCTGAGCCACAGACAGATGGGTGGAGAGTAGAGGGAGGGGCCGGAGAGACTGGGGAGTGGGATTCTCCAGTAAGGCACCAGGTTATATCTGATTGGTAGATAACCGGCTTGGCGCAAATTTCGCAAGCCTTGGGGAAGGGGAATTAGGAAATGGCACAGGGGCCAATATGGCATGTGCGAATCACTCCTCACAGTTGTGTGTGGTCAGTGGAACAGTCTGCAAATAACAGGCGCACATGAGTTGGATCAATTGGTGTGAGACAAAGGTATCAAGGGGGAAAATAAACCTTAACCATCAATGTAGTGATGTCATTAGAATACACAGACATGAAGTCAAAACAAAGGAAACTAGTGTTCAGAGGTAAAGGTTAGGTAATGGTTTATGAAGAGCAAGACAATGGCATGTGAAAGAGAGGCACTTACAGTCTATCAGTCTTGCATTCAGCTTCTGTCGTGTCATAAGTGTCCCTTTTTGGACAAGCTGATGAATCATTTTTGCAAATAGAATCAATATATATACTCATACAATACATTGTGCTAATCTTGCGAATAGTGTTTCAAGAAAAAAGATTTTGAGAGCAAAATAAGTACCAAAATTAGCCATTTCAACCTACAGTTCTAGGTAATGCTATTGCTGCTGCCAGGAGACCCACGTGTTACATTATTTGACATCTCTGAGTCATGCTTGCTGCAGTTTCTAGTCTTGAAATACAGTCAGGAACCATGTAAGGACATGTTGTTTTTTGATGAACCATAGATCCAACGGTGGTCCCGTTAGATCATGCTAGAGCTGAAAAATGCCCATCACCTAGCGATTCCATATTGCTCTCCACACTACAGCACAGTGCCTTACTCACACTTGTGGCAATGCTGCTCTAAACCTACTGCACTGCTGGCCTATAAAAGGGTAGCACACACATTTATGTATATGGTGATCCTAAATGACTATTACAGGGCTATATTTTCGTTGTGCTCTACTTTTTATTGTTGTCTTTGAGTGCACTTCCACTCATCTAGTAGAGTTAGCATTGAAGCAGCCTCAGGCAGGCACTGAGGTTTTTAAACAGAGGATGCCACCAGTGTACAACCTCAGACAGATACATGGGGGCCCACTGAAATGGCTCAATTGGCTAATCCTTGCTCTGAAAGTGCTGGCATCCCATATGGGTACCATTTCACAGCTGCTTCACTTCTAATCCGGATCTGTGTTTATGGCATGGAAAAGCAGTGGAGGATGTCCCAAGTCCTTGGAACCCTGCACCCACATGGGAGACCCAGAAGAACCTCCTGGCTCCTGGCTTCAAATCAGCTCAGCTCTGGCCATGTGGCCATTTGAGGAGTGAACTAGCAGGTGGGAGATCTCTATTCTTCTCTCTTTGTAAAAATCTGTCTTTCAAATAAAAACAAATAAATCTTTTAAAATGAGATAAAAACTTTTTGAAAATAAAAAATAGAACTTTGAGACTAGGGATGTAAAGAGTGAAAATATGTTTGCATGGTTGTATCACATGTTTCTGCTTTAAACAAAGGTCAAACTTTTTTAAACAACTTTTTTTTAATTTATAATTATAATTTTTTTAAAAAATTTATAAATTTTAAACTTTGAAATTTATAAAGTAACAAAGTAAGTCAATGTTGTGGTACGGTAGGTTAAACTGCCGCTTGCAATGCCCACATTCCCCCATCAGAGTGTTGCTCAAGCTTTGGCTGTTCTGCTTCTGAACCAGCTCCAGGATAATGTACCTAGGAAAGCAGCAAAAGATGGCTCCTTCCACCCAAGTGGGAGACCCAGCTGGAGTCCTGGAATTACTCTGCCAGGTGCCCCCAGCCCCATCCTTGTAGAACTTGCATTTTAGTGGACAGTCAGTAAAAGTATCTAATGTGTAAGAAAGTAATACATACCGAATAAAAGAGCAAGCAGCACCAAGAATACTAAGAAGTTGCCATTTTAAGTAACAGAGGGTAGGCCTCACTGAGAAGTCAGCAGTTCCAAAAACTTCAAGAATGTCTAGATTAAGTATTCCTGGCAGGTGGAACATGCAATGCCACACAGAAGCTTGCTCCTGAGGGTGCTGGAACAACCACTAGGCTGCCAGTGTGTCTTACAAGGGTGTGAGCCCTGGGTGCCATGGTAGCAGAGTCTGGTAACTGGAGAAAACTTAGGCTGGACCTTTGTGAGGACTTTGACCTTGACATGGAGTGAGACGGGAGCCATTGGAGGGTTTTGAGCAGAGGACCCATCTAACACAACGTATATTTGAAAAGTGCATGCTGTATGTGGCTGCAGTGTTGATATATCCTAGGAAAGTGGGAGAAGAGCTGCAAGGATGACTAAAGCTTTGCAAAATATCCATAAGAACAAAATTGCCACCAGCTAAGATGAAGAAGAGGAATGAGCAGATGAGAGGTGGCAGTGGTTCCATCTTGAATGTTCATTTGAGATTTCTACAAAGTGCTTCTTCAAGTATCTGATAAAGGGATAGTTGGCCCGTTTTGTTTTCAGATACTGTATAAATAAATTGCTAAGAAAATGGACTAAAGGAAGACAAACCTCGATTTTGCTCAGACATAATAATGTTACTCTCTCAAACTGACTAAAGTTTTCCAGTATTTCAACTTCTGTATTTTTAGCATTGTGACTGACAAATATTTCATGGACTGGTGAACTAGTAATAAGTATTTCCTGGTTGACACTGTTCCAAGCTCTAAATAACTGTATCAGTCATTCAAGCAGAAAAGCTTCATGGGCTTCTGCTATTTGAATCCAGATTTAATTGCTGCCAAAGGATATTAGCAATGTCTATAACTTCACTTTAAACAAAATTTCATCTAATTCTAATTCAACAACTATTCATTAAATGCAAATCACACGGAGGCACTAAGCTAATCTTTTTATAGCATTGTCATGATGAAGTTATATTAAGAGCTGTGAGCATTCTTTTTCTGATTTTATTTTATTTTTTTATATTGTTTACATAGTTGCCAAGAATGCAGGCCCATGAGGACCATTGAATACGGTGAATAGGGTCAACATATGGAAGAAAGTGAGTGGGACAAATGCTTCCAATTTTCCTTTTCTTCGCTCTTCTCCTGTATAAGGAGGGGGGCAAGTGGGGGGGAGGGGACTGCTCCCAGGTGCCAGACTACATCAGTACTGGGCGCTCGGATGTCCACTTGATATATCTTTCCCCAAGGTGGAAAAGAATGTTTTGAGGGTATTGCTTAAGTGGTTTTGAGAGTTCCAAGTTGCTTCTCCAAGTTTGAGAAAATCCTTCTATCCTAGTGCAGCCACGCACCCAGATATTTGCTGCCAAATTTTTACCATGAGGGTTGTCCTACTTATTCTGCTCTTCATCTTCTTACATGGCATCTGACATCCTCTGCCAGCCCAAATAAGCTGGCTGTCATGTCCCACTTATGCACTTGTGCATGCTATTCACTGCATGGGCGTCAGCAATTGAGGAGGTCCAGTCCCAATATACACATTCCAAGGTTGGATCACAAATTCTATGATTCTCCCTGCAAATGAAGTTTTGAGTCCAGTGGTTCAGTTGAGAATTCCCCCAAGACACCTTGCCTGGAGTGACGTCAGACCTGACTCTTGCCTATGCCACACAGTACAGGGTCTGATTCAGTCTGCACCCCATATCAACCTATACACACACTGGTAATTGTACTTGCCTGGTTAGTTCTATGCCCAGCTTCACATCCCATGCAAACTGATGGGTGTTGTGGTCCAGCCTTGCCGAGCATGCCACAAACCTGGCCCCTTGCACACACCAGCAGTAACTGCAGCCTAGTTTGGGAAACCCCCAATAACCCCACTAAGCCCACCCCAAGCCCCAGTTACTGTGCATACCAATATGTGCAGCAGACAAGTCCAATCTGTGCCACATCCCAATCAGTCCCTTGTATACACCTATGGGTGTTGCAGCTCAGCTTCATCCACCCCATACTACGAACAAGTTCACATGTATGCTGACAAGTGCTGCTGTGTTGTCCAGCCTGGCCTACCTCCAGCCTTAGCTCTCATGTACACCAATGGAAGCTGCAACAAAGCAGTACCCTCAATTTTCCTACTAGGCCCAGTCCCTGTCCAGGATCTTACACTTCCCAGGGAGTAGTGTGGTTCAGTCTGACATTACTTGCCCCCTGTCCCAGCAGATAGTAGATGCTATCACAAAAGCCTAGCCAATTAGCACTTATCCTGGCCTTTGTATGTGTCAGAGGATGCAGTCACCTGTCTTACCCCAGCCTTTCCCCAAAACCCAGCTTGCATGCAGGCCCATGGGTGTTGCACTTCTGCCCAGGGTCTGTTACGGCCCGATATGCTCTGAGTCCTAGCTCTTACACTCACCAGTGGAAGTAGTGATCCAGCAGGGGAGCCCCGACAGCAATGCCCCACCACCACCACCACCAGGTTCATGCCCAGCCTGGGTTCTTAAAGTATGTTTGGTGGTGTGTTCTGTGGCCCAGTCTGTCATGGTCTGTCTCACCTTGGCATTTGCTGGAGGGTACTGCAGCCTGACTCTGCTCAACCTGCCCCAAGTTCCAGCTCATGCTAGGAGGTGCTGCAGCCTAGCCCAGCCTGGCCAGCCCCCAATTCTGGCCTCAATGTGAACTGGAAGGTGTTGGGTCCCAATCAGGCCTGTACCCCATCCTGACTCTTGCACCTGCCAGCAAATGTTCAAGACTAACCCAATCCAACCTGCCCCCATACCTGACTCATGTGCTGATGGGTACTATAGTCTGGCTTGGATTGGAATTTTTCCAGCTTCAGTTTTTGCCCTCGCCAGCCAGGGCTGCACCTTAATGGGGCAGTTCCCCAAGCTTCTCTAGCAGACCAGCTCCCAGTTGCAGACATTATGCGCACTTATATGTGTTTGGCTCAGCCTGACTGGACCAGGTCCAATCCCAATACTAAATGGTGGGTACTGCAGCCTTGCCAGACCAGCCCACACCTGTTCCTGCTCTCACTGGTAGGGAATACAACCCTACCCTACCACTTCCTGGACCACCCCCAGACCTAGTTCTCATGTGTATCAGCAAGTGCCATGACCTAGCTCAGCCCACCCCACACCTACTCTGGCTCTCTCGAGCTCCAGTGGGTGCTGGAACCTAGCCCAGTCTGGCACATCCCTAGACCCAACCCACAAACATGCTGAGAGATGCTATCATGTTCAGTCCAGTCCATCTCTATTGTGGTCTCCGGTGGGAACTAAAGCCCAGCAGATAAATCTCCTTAGCTCCCCAGCCAGGTCTGCTCTCAGCCAAATCTGTGGACATTCTAAACAGTCCAATAATTTGGTCTTCCTTCATGCTAATACTCACTTTTTCTTAGGTTAATAGACATACAAATTAGAGTTATAGAGAGAAGGATAGGCAGAGATCTTTTATCCACTGCTTCATTCTCCAAATGGCTATAACAGCCAAGCCTGGGCCAGACCAAAGCCAGGAGCTTTTTCAGGCCTCCCACATGGGCAGAGAGGCTCAAGAACTTGGGCCATCCTTTGCTACTTTCCCAGGCAATTAGCAGGAAGATGGATTGAAAGTAGAACAGCAATCATTCAAATTGGCATCCATATGGGATGCCAGCATCACAGGCAGTAGTTTCATCTACTATGTCACAGCACCAGCCTTGGAAATAACTTCTTAAACAAGGTATTACAAACTGGGAAACTTTGGAGGAATATACCAAACTCCTCAAAATTTAGATATTGAAGCTGGCTCTGTTTAAGGATGGGAATACTGCCTTGTGGTTGAATATCATAATTTGTACCCTCATATAATTTTTTAAAAAATAGATCATACTTGGTTGGGGAAAGAATGAACTTATTGTTCTCTTGCTATATGAAAACGCTTCCTGTGGAAATCTGAGCTGACAAACTGTTTTCTTTTTATTATTATTATTATTTTTAATTCATTAATTACATTGTATTATGTGACACAGTTTCATAGGTACTTGGATTCTCCCCACCTCTCCCCAAACCCTCCCACCATGGTGGATTCCTCCACCTTGTTGCATAACCACAGTTCAAGTTCAGTTGAGATTCCCCCATTGCAAGCATATACCAAACATAGAGTCCAGCATCTTATTGACAAACTGTTTTCAATGCACTATGTCAACTGAATATCATGAAGATACTAAATTTTTTTAAAAAGATTTATTATTATTGGAAAGCCGGATATACAGAGAGGAGAAGAGACAGAGAGGAAGATCTTCCATCCAATGTTTCACTCCCCAAGTGAGCCGCAATGGGCCGGTACGCGCCAATCCGATGCAGGGAACCTGGAACTCTTCCAGGTCTCCCACGCAGGTGCAGGGTCCCAAGGCTTTGGGCCATCCTCGACTGCTTTCCCAGGCCACAAGCAGGGAGCTGGATGGGAAGTGGAGCTGCTGGGATTAGAACCGGCGCCCATATGGGATCCCTGTGCGTTCAAGGCGAGGACTTTAGCCGCTAGGCCACGCCACCGGGCCCGAAGATACTAAATTTTATAACAGCTATGTTGTCACTCTCGATCCTTGCTTGACTTGGCTCGGGGAAAGTATTACCAACTCAAGTTTTGCAGATAAGAATGAGATTTACAGAGTTTATTAGCTTGTCTGATGCCACTTGCCAATAAAGTAGCAAACTTAGACTTCAACTCTTTTTTTAAGTACAGTATTGTTTGAATGTTTCCAGTTAAGAAAGAAAAATCTGCAGTGCCAATGATAGTCACCATTGTGCCTGCAGAACTGGCTCTCATTCCTGATGCCTGCTTATATTGTAGGGCCATCCCCACCATTACAAAGACTTCCCCACCACAAGCTGTTCCTTGGTATAGGGAGTGGAGCCTTATGCTCACGGAGAAATCTGCCCTGCTACCACAGAGTCCCAGTGTTCCTCCTGAGCCCATGCACCAGCCTACCTGGGGAGATCAACTTCTCACAGCTTGCAAGTCAGCTATAGGGCACTACCTTCCCTAGTGGGAAGGGCCAGTGGTTCAGGAGCCTGATGAACCTAGGTCCTCCTTAGTTCCCCCAAAACTCAACCTGCTCTCTGCAGAAGTAATAACTATGCCTTTCTCCCACACTTCAGTACTGTACATATTCAAATTTTACGTTGGCTTTTTATTCTGGTTTTTTTTTTTTTTTTTTTTTTTTTTTTTAGAATCGTCAACACTGATCTTTTCCTTCAGTACTCATGCTCTGTTCCCAGGCCAGGCCCTGATGTCAAGCTATCCCGTTTCTGAAGCTGAGTACGTTTCTGAGATGTTCGCCAATTCCTCAAGCACAAGGTGCTAGTTGATTCCCCCAGCACCTTGAGCACCTACAGTACCCTCAGCAGGTTGGGGCTCAAACAAGGGTGCCTATCTTTGCTCCTTCCCAAGCATCCTGATGCAGATGGCAAAATAGATCATCTCCTATTCCAGAACTCCACCTGCAGAGTCTGAGCTAACTCATATATTATTTCCATAAAAGTAATAGGAAAGTCACAAAAATAATGAGTAAAAGTACACCCCTTGGCTAATTAGTCAGCTTATTTTTTGTAAATCTAAAAAGAAAATTATCAACATGCCGTTGAATAATCAGAAAAGTTATTTTCAGCTCGTGACTCTACATTTCCACTCAACTAATAAAGCTTAACCTATTTTTAAATATTTTGATATTTTAGGCCAACTTAATTCAGCCTCCCCTTAGAAGAACATGTGTCCATCAGTCACAACAGCAATCTTTCATTTTTTTATCCCGTTCAGTGAAAGAACAGAAGAGCATTCAGTAGCAAATTCATAACATGAACAAATTGCTAAACATTTACCATTGAATTTCTCTCTTGTGTTGTGACTTATGACTCATTCCTTCAAACAAGCATCCCCTTAGGGTGTCTGTCAGAAGAAAAGCTTACAGAAGGGCTTGGTGTTTCCTTCAAAGCACAAGTTATAATCCTTACTTCCTTAAATTTGACTGAAAAACAGAAACTTTAAAAAAAAAAAAGAAAGCTCTGGAGGAATACAAAGAGGCTTTTACTAGAGAGTTCTGAAATGATGTATTTTCATAAATAGTCAGTTACATGGCTGCTTCTTTGTATATAAAGAAACAAGACATCAGTCCTGCCATGAGTCTAAAGAGACATCCATGTAAACAAGCCACGTGATACAATGTGTTATTTTCTATAAGGAGGAAGCAGAGGGAAGAGTGACTAATTCCATCTGTGCTTGTATGGCTTTACTAAGGTGATATTTAGTTGGGTCTTAATCAGAAATAAGCAGGCAATGAAGATGAAGACATTCAGGTTGGGGTAGTGGTAGAAGTGGAGGCTGTGAGCCAGCCAGGATTGTTGGAAGGGCCTGACGTATTTGGGAGCCATCAGGAGCCCTGTGTCAGTAGAGCTCTGGCTCCAGCCTGGGACACACAGGCTCCAGGACCTGGGTGGTAGTGTGGCAGAGGCTTTGAAAAACCATAAAACAAGCGGGCTACACTTGTCTGGAGTTTCTTTGTATTTATTCAATTTTAAATCAATTTTAGTTAAGAATAATTTTCAACATTTTCTTTTTAAGTATTATTTTCGAAGATGTATTTATTTTTATTGGAAAGCAGATCAACCGAGAGGAGGAGATACAAAGAGAAAGATCTTCCATCTGGCTTACACTTTGGAGATTCACAGTTCAAGATTGAGTACTATCTAGTGGAAGTTGGCAATATGTACATGCACAGGGAGAATTGTGGTGAGCCAGGAGAGACACTGGAGGCAGTCTTGGCCTCTACACTCAGCTCTCTTCCAAGAACTTTGTTTCTGTGGATAAGCCTCCTGTGACCTAAAGACTTCCCATGAAGCCCACCTAGCAGACGCCTAAATTAGATCAACTCTCCTGCCCTTAATCCACCAGCCATTAACTCAAGGCTTCCATATTTCAAAGTCTGTAGGAGTTTGAGATGCCAAATTCAGTTCAATCCCTAACAGATGGCCAAGTGGAGATGGATTATTTTAGCTACTTAGAAAAGAAAAATGACAGAACTTAGTGATATTTCCACTATGGGTAGCAGCAGTGGAGTCACATTTCTAGTTTTGTAAACTGATGGGCAGTGATGTTATTTCTGAAGACAGAAATAAAGGAGGAAGAAACTTTCCTGAAACATACCCAGAAAATCATCTGAAAGATGAGTTGAATTTGTTTCTGCTAAATTGTGGTGCCTGTGTTCCTATAGTTCATGCATCCAATGTCTGTTGTGACTATTTGACACACTAAAGTGACCTAGACAGGAAACTGAAATGTATAATGACTAGGGGAAATTCAGGACTGGAGTTTAAGGGCTAGGTTAGACTGAGGCTACAGAAATGCAAGTCACTGATGTGTTCAGAGGTAATACTTGAAGTTACAGGCAGAAAATTGATATGATGTTCTCAAAAGTGAAATGTACTTGACTTTTGCACACATAAATTTTTCAGAAATTTGAAGGAATATACATGATCCCACTGCACATAACATCATTCTTATCTTCAGTGAAGATCATGGGTTCTCATTTGTTCTAAATCTCTACAAGTCTCTTTATATTTTATTTAAATTGGTTGAGTACATTAAATCAGAGAATTTACTGAAATCCATTGCAACTCCTTGATTAAATCCTGCCAGTTTACAAATTATATATACACTATAATATATATTATATAACTATGTATATAGTTATATATATATAATCTTTTAAAGACAAAGGGTAACTGCTCAGAGGTTCCTCTACGGATCCCACAGGGACCATAATCACAGATTAAAAAGATTTCTTGCACTACCAGGAGTCAAACTTCTTTCCGTGAGGCCACACTTCCAGTTTCTGAGTCCAGCTCCTTGTAAAATCAGTCTTGGCAAACGTTAAATATAACACATGAGCGGCCCCGGGATGCCCGCGACACTCAGTGGAACTTAATTTCCTCGCAGGTTCCCAGAAGAGCGTTCGACAGGCGTACTGTCCCCAGGGATTTCGAGCAGCGGTCTGGAGGCACACTCCGGAAGGAGGTAAGGATGTCCTGGTGCAACTGAAGAGCCGAACCTGTCAGCTGGGGAAAATGGCCATCACCATGAACACATACTCCCCCCTCTGGAGGGAGCCGGCTGGTCACGCCAAGTTCATGTTGGATGATGTCACAGCATGGCAAGCAATCAAAAGCCTTCTAAGAGAGAGACTTTCAGGGAGCAGGCACCCTATTGGTGGTAATGCTTTGTCAATCTCAGCGGAGGCTTCGCCTCTTTTTTCTTAGCAACGGATGCGTCCTAGCAACAGCCGCTGAGGAACAGCGGTTTATGCAGTTAGCGTTTTGTTTTTCTGAAGGCGGAGTGTCAGACGCTCCTCTCCTGCTCGCGAAGGAGTTTTCTCCTGGGTACTGCAGTTTATCACTATCAGGTAAGGGAAATTGAATGGGAAGAGAGATGTGGGGAACAACTTAGTAATTTACTCACTCTGAAAGACGTTCAGAACCGTCGATGTGCCAGTTGCCGTGAAGATGACGAAAAAACATAAGGCTTTCCCTGCTTTCAAAGCCTCCACCCTACCTAAAGAGAAAGTAATGAGAGAGCAGCTAAGGAAATGACAGTTTAAGAAATGGTGCTGTGTCCTGCTAAGGAACTTGTTGTACATTTCTATCACGTTGCTTGACACATGGCTGAAGCTCAATAAGTCCTGAATGAAAAATTCATGAAAAATGAACTTATCCTGGCTATTCATCAGTATAGGGAATCAGAAAACAGAATACACGGATTGACATCAGAATAGTTAAAAAAGAGGTGGAGGTAGTAAGATAAACTGCTGTTTGAAAGCCTGAATCTCAAATGGCAGTGCCCATCCAGCTTCCTGCTAATGTGCACCCTGGGCTGCAACACATGATGGCTCAAGTATTTGGGTCCCTGGGAAGACCCAGATGAAGTTCCAGCTTCTGATTACAGCTTAGTCCAGTCCTGGCTGCTGTTGGCACTTGGAAACTGAACCAGCAGGTGAAAGATTCTCTCTCCTCTCCTCTCCTCTCCTCTCGTCTCCTCTCCTCTCCTCCCCTCCCTTCTCTCCTCTCTTTCCCTCTCTCTCTCCCTCTCTCTCTCTCCTGTTCACTTTCAAATAAATAAAAGCAAGTGAACATCTCTAAAACTATAAGAAAGATGAACAGATAAGTATGAACAATTCTGAAAGTAAGGAATTTGATTTATTCTTCTAACACAGATATATGCTAATGCTGAGTAAATGTACATCCATCTTTCAGGCAGCCCTGAGTCTGGCAGAGGCTCTTGCATAATTAACTTATACATATTGTGGTTGGAATTTGTCAGGGAGGACAGCTCATTTTAGCTTGGGTGAGAGAGTATGGGAAGCTTCGGAGAGAAAGTCATACTGAAGTTGCACCTTGAAAGATGAGTAAGATTTAAGCAAATGAAGCATGCATGGTGTGGGGCTGGAGAGATGGTAGGGAAGGAGATTCTGTAAATGAGGGGAGGGAAAAGTACTGGACTGCTTAAGAATGGACAGTAGCCCTGTGAGGCGGCCACAGAACCCGGATGGCAGCTTCGCTAAAGGAACCTATGAACAGTGTTGAAAACCATGCTTATGAGCTGAAACTTTATCCTGTTCTACAAATTCTTGTGTGCAGACCATAGTGCAAGAGTACCTATTAGATGGTGCTTTAAAAAAGGATTTGTTTATTTGTATTGAAAAGGTAGATCCATGGAGAGAAGGAGAGACAGAGACAAAGCTCTTCCATCTGCTGGTTCACTCCCCAAATGGCCGCAACTACTGGAACTGAGCTGATCTGAGGCCAGGAGCCAGCAGCTAGTAGCCAGCCGGGAACCAGAAACTTCTTCAGGGTCTCCATGTGGGTGCAGGGTCCCAAAGCATTGAGCCTTCCTCCACTGCTTTCCCAGGCCAGAAGCAGGGAGCTGGCTGGAAAGTGGAGCAGCTGGGATACAAGCCAACACTCATGTGGGTTCCCAGAGCTTGCTATCCAAGGTAGCTTATGAACTTTGATTGTAAGGCCTGATTCAGAGCTTAAGAGATGGTAGGGCTAGAATTCAGGAGACACAGAAAGGTGTGAAAGAGTAACAGCTGCTTAAATGAATAAGCATCAGATCTTGAAAAGATGTGGATGTTAAGTAGGAAGGAGGAGAGACATTGTAGCAATGGTTGTCTTGTGGGGTGAGTTTTTATGTACCTGTCAGAAAAGAAGTGAAGGTTTCAGGAGTCTTGAATCTTAATCAGAATCCTATGAGAGATATACTGAGAAACAACAGTTCTTGAAGATACATTTGCTGGATAACCAAAATATTAGTCTTGAATTTTATTCTAAATCTATGTCTTAAGAGGAAAAAAGATGAGAGACAAGCATAATGAGTTTGTGAACGCTTAGGAAAGAGAGGAGGGTGATAACTTAGCCAAGGTCAGCTAAATCAAGAAGACTTAGGAGAAATGATCCAAGGTCAAGAGAGAGCATCTTTTCAAAATTAAGGTCTTGTGGCTGGAATTAATCACACATAGGCACAGGCAACAAAAGGCAGCATATAAACAGGTATGTGAATTACAGCTGAATAAAGTGAAGGAGAAGACCAACAACTATTTAATCACAGTAGTAATGGCTTTGGAGGCAGGCAAAAGTAAGTATTAGTGAAGTCATTAATAGTAAGTAGCATCTCTTTTTCCATGGTCATTATCCTCTGCTGTGAGTTTGCTATGATTTGGATGTATTCTCAGAAGCATGATCCCCAGTAAGATGATATTGAAATGATGGAACCTGTAAGAGACTAGGCCTAATAGAAGGTGATGAGCCACTGGGGGCATTATCCCCTGAGGGAATTCATGTAGTTCTCTCAGGAACCCTAAGTAATTTGTTATAAAAAGAGCAAGCCAGGCACCTGAATCCCTCTGTGTCCTGTCTCCACCACGTGATCTCTTCCACACGCACTCCAGCAGTGAAGACATCCCTAGAGACTATACAGAGACTCCACTGATCTTGGAGTTTCAACACCCCCCCAAAGCCAGGAGCTAAGTAAGTCTCCATTTTTTAAACTTTGCTAGCCTTAGGCATTTTGTTGTAGCAAAAGGAAACAGACTAGTACATCCTGCCATGTAACAGAGCACCATTAAAAGTCACAGTCAAGACCAATCTAGAGAGAGTTTGGAGACAGGGTGTGAATGGCCATGCATGCAATGTTTCTCTCTTTTAGAGAGAACTTTCCATGCCCATTTCTTTCAGCCTCCCATGTCTTGCTGCTAATGTGGAAGTTAGAAAAAGGTAACCTTTCATAAATCAGTGGCACAAAAGGATTCTAGACTGGGTGAATTAATTTACAAAATAAAAAAGTGATCTTCATAGAAAAATATGTTTAATGAAATAGTTAAAGATTTCCAAATGCTACCTTCCACTATTTCTGTTTGAAATGCAATCAGTTCTGGTGCTTTGAATATTAATTGTTACACAAGCTAGTGGAGTAAGAATAACTTGTGTAAGGAGTATCTCAAACAGTGTCCCTACGACTGACTCTACCACCTTGGACTCAGTGCCACCTTGAATGCCTGCTTACCCAGTACTGCCTTAAATCCCCTGGGTTTCAGTCCTCTTAAATACCTGGTTACCCAGCACCACCATAAACCTCCTAGATCTCAACTCCCTTGCCTAATTAAGCTTAGTGACCTTCAGGTTTAAACTGTGAGCTCCACCAATCCCTTGAGGCATGTATCCCTGGTTTCCACTTACAGCTGCATCTGCCAGTCCCTGAGCCGGCCCTCCCACATCCACTCCAAGACTATAAAAATGCCTCTGCTACTTGTTCTCTCTCTCTCTCCTTTCCTCCTGTTCTCTGTCTCTCTGCTCTTCTCTTCGTCCTCTGCTTTGCTTTCTCTCTCTCTCTCTTCCCCCACTCCCCGCCCCCCCCCCCACCGCTCTCACTTACTCCCTACCCACACACTGCCACCCTTGCCGAAATAAAGGCTTCTTGTGTGGCTTACTTGTGTCTGTGTCTTGGGTTTGTGAAAAATGCTAACAACTTGTAACTTAGGAGCCGGTGAAATATCTCTTCTGTTCTTAATTATGAATTGATATCAGTTGGGAGCAGGAAAATGGGCATTAAAAGTAATCTTAATTAAGTAGCAACTGTTATTACTTTTTTCACAATTTGTTGGAAAAAAAATTATTTGAGAGAAAGTTTCTATCAGTCCCAGATTGCAAAAGTGGCTAAGACTAGGCTGGGCTAAATACACAATACAAATCTCCCATGTGGGTGGCAGGGACCTAACTGTTTCAGCCATCACCTACTACCTCCCAGGTCTGAATTTGCATCTTAACTGATGTCTTAACTGCCAGCCAGATTGGACATTTGGCCTTGTGGCTAACCTACCCATGGAATGCCTGCAACCCATATGCAGATACCTGGGTCTGAGTCCGAGTTCTGCTCCTGATAAGATACACCCTGGGCAGCAGGAGGTGATGGCTCAAGAATCAGGGTACCTACTAAATACTTAGAAGATATGGATGGAGTTCCCAGCCCTGACTTCTTGCTGGCCTAGCCCCAGCTGCTGCAGACATTTGAGGAATGAAGCTGCAGATAGTAGATCTCTTTCTGTACCTTTCAAGTAAGTAATCAATTTGTGAAAATCAATTTAATAGAGGGTCCTATGTTGTGGTACAGGTGGTTCACCTATGCTGATGTTAAGCCACAGCATGTGAAGCTTCATTTCCCATTCAGTTCCCTGCTAGTGTACCTGGAAGGGCAGTTGGAGAAAACCAAGTCCTTGAGACTCTTACTCAGGAAGCTCCTGGCCCCTGGCTTCAGCTTGACCCAGTCCCAGCTGTTGCAGCCATTTGGTGAGTGAACCAGAAGATAGATGATCTCTCTCTAACTCTGCCTTTTAAAAAAATATTTTTTAAAAATCATTTTAATAGAAAGAATACATTTTGGAAAAATTAACATATTCACTATGTAAAATTTTTCATAGATCCAGCAATAATTGCCAAACATCTTTAGGATTAAAAGAAAAGTAGAAATTGAAAAGTGCACCTTGAATAACTTTGTTTATTGAAATCATGGAGATTACATTATTCGTTTGCTTTAGATGCCTCCATTAAAGTGTTATGTTTTCTACACATTATGTTAGTAGGGTTTATTATTTGAAATTACTAAGATAAATTAAAAAGCTTTGCCTCAAACACTAATACAGAATAAGGTGGCTAGTCTTAAAGTAATCATTTTCTTTGGATGTTATCCCATCTGATCTCCACTAATGAATTTTTCTACCTGTGATGCTTAGCAACTTAGATGTTATGCTTTCTAATTAAGAGAGCTTAGAACCTCTAAAGGCCCATGAAGCAATCAGATCTTTTTTTGCCCTCAGTCGAAACTCAATAATTTTGATCAGAGTTAATTAGTAATTGTGAAAGTAGAGGAGCTGGTAAAGCAGCATATACCCTCTGTGTGTTCCAGTTTGGTCCCCTAACTTACTATTGGAAAACTGTCTTTAATTCCCTTGAAAACCAGAAAGTCAGATCATAGAATGATGATAATAATTTAAAAATAAGTAAAAATAAAGTAAAATAAATCAGAAAGTCTACAAAATTACTCACAGATCATTTAATAGCAGTATTTGAAAAAGATCTAGGCACATATTTACTTGGACTGTTTTGAGGAATAGTTGTATTAAATGAATACTTATATTCAAGCAAAATGCTAAGGAGCCCAACACAATCCCCGGAAACTATTAATATATTAGAGTACATGGCAGAGAGAGATTAAGGTCACAGCTCAAAATAAGGTTGCTAGCTACCTCATGTTGGGTGTTGTGTTGCAGCAGCTTAGGTTGCCAGGTGAGACTCCTGCGCCTCTTATTCGAATGCCAAGCTAGACTGGCTACTCTGCTTCCCATCCAGTTTTCTGCTAATGCACATGGAAAAGCAGTGCAAGATGGTCTATGTACTTGGGTTCCTGCCACCCGTGTTGGGTGGACCTGCATGTAAATTGAGGCTCCTGGCTTTGGCATGACCCAACACCAGCTATTATGGATATCTGGGGAGTAAATCAGCAGATATATTAATTCTCTCTTCATTCTCTCTCTCTCTCTCTCTCTTCCTCTCTCTACTCCTGTGTATGTGTTTGTGTGTGAGAAAAAGATAGAGACTCAGCCCTTCAAATAAATAAGAAAAAAGTCGTAAGATGATCCTGGATTATTTGGTAGGCCTACTGTAGTCACATGGACATCTGAAAGTGAAAGAGGAAAGCAGATCAAAACATCCTGTGTGGAAGGATGTAAACCATCCTTGCTGGCTGTAAATTTACAGGGAGGGAACTTGAACTAAAAAAATGCTAGTGGCCCCTAGAAACTGGGAAATGTGGGGGCAACTTCTCCCTTAGAGCTCCAAGAAGCTCCAGAAACCTCCAGAAAGAAAGAATATAATAACCCCACTTGGGTCAGCACAGTGAGACCCAAGTCAGACTTCTGAATTACAGAGATGGAAGACAGTAAAGCTGTATTGCCTTAAGTTTCCGTTTGTGACCGCAGCAAAGGAATACTATTACAGCTTGCATGCCACTTATTCCATGGGCCATTAGACAAAAGCCTGTGAAATAAGTGGCATGCAAGCTGTAAGAGTTCTGACTGATAAATCATAAACAGATTAACAGAATAGCCACAGGAATTATCACAATGGTGCAGAAAACACAATCCCCATCTCACAGCGTTTACAGTCAGGCTTAAGATTTGACTTCAGATGTCCCAAATTACACTCCTGATCTGCTCCTCCCACAGGATGCCCATTTCTCTAAATAATAACCCCATGCTTTCCATTCCTTCACTGTAGTCACCCTTCATCCCTTTCTTTCTCTTAGGTCCAAATCTGTGTCATCAGCAAAACTAAAACCTACTGTAGTAGAAACCACAGGTACTTCCAAAGATTCAAGGAAAAATGGAGTTAAAATAAAAGAGAGTATCACTTTCCTGCAAAAGAGAAACAAATCTATGATAGTTTTTCATAATATGCCTTTTACTGAAATATGGATTTCAAATAGTTTTGCATCAAAATAAGCATATGTTTAGTCCATTTCCACAAACTCTTTTTGAAATATTCTCATAAGGCCCGGGGTCCAAACAATGATTTTTTTTCAAATAGCTACATTTTGAATTAAACAAGAGGACAATTATCAAAGAGATCAGAGGGCTGTCTCATCCTGAGGTTGACAGTGTAGCCCTGGAGCTAGAATGACCTCCAGCCCCCAGCCCCATCCCGGCATTCCTACCCTCTTGTCTCCAGCAAAGTCTCTTGGCTGCTTTGGGAATTTGCATTCTCATCACAAAAAGGGATGAAGGTAACAAAAATAATAAAGTATGTTTGTAATTAACTTAGAAGTATACTTGAAAAATGCTTCAAACTGTGGTTGGCACAAGGTAAGCTTCTCACCTTTGTAAACACATCTACCATTTTAAAGCAATATGTATGAAAACAATGTGAAGGGGGAAACTTCTATATGCAAAACAGTAGACATCCACACCTGTTTGGTCAAGATCTTGTGATTAGGGGAGCTAGTATGAAGCTCATGCTCTTTTGAGCTTGGCCTACAAAATAATATTCACTCATTGTTGATTTAAGTGAGGCAAAGCAGTTCTGAGATGATAAGTTGTTCATGATGAAGCTTTGTTTCAGGAGGTCCTCACAACCACATTGGTTTTTATTTTTTTTATTTTGAATTTTGAATTATGTGGTATAATTTCACATAGACAACCACATTGTGAAGTTGATTTTATTCTCAACCCATGAAACAGGTGAACAGAGATTTAGAGAAGGTTGGTTATTTGTCCAGGGTCATTCAGCTGCTAAAGAAAAGAACCTATTTTTAAAACTTGTTGCTACACCATTTAATGACATGGGTCAAAGGATGACCCCATTGGAGATGACAAGCATTTGAGGTCATGGTGATGGCTTTGACTAGTGTTCTGCATACATACATACTCAAAACTGATGAGGAATTCCAATGGATACTTTTCAACAACATTTTCTGATAGCACAAATAAAGTCTTACAGGTTACAGCTTCACGTGTTAAGACATAAACACAGCAAGTAGATTACTGTAAAAATTCTGTGGATGGTAAGCACCTGTTTAGGAGCCCAGCACAGGCTATCAGAGAGCAAAGGCTTTGAGCAGGACCTGCATTGAGAGAGACAGCAGCCACTATTGTGGTTCTCCAACAGGAGCTTTGAAAGCTTGATGTTCTGGCAAGTCACCAGCTCATGCCTCAGCTGAATGGCTCCCTCAACTCCCTGCCCTGAAGACTCATTCTACTGGAAATGTAAAATCTTCTGTTTACTCAGTGATGATGCTTACTATTCAGAACCATGAACCAGAATTTGTTAATGATGTTTTACCTCTTTACACAGACTAAGTCAAAACCATGGCACCCAAATCTCCACAGAAGAGCCCAGGTGGCAAAAAAAAGTTACAGGGCAAACGACGCAAACAAGTCTTAACGGGTAAGATGATTTTCTTCATTCAGTGGGACTTTTTGGACAAATACTTGCAGTCAAACTGATCATGATTTCATATATCAAATAAAATATCTTAAATATATTAACTAGATGAGCTTTACACTGTTGATTCATTTCAATGTGGTAAACACCACATAATGAATGAAATAGCACATACATCACTATCAAATAACTGTGAGAAAGTCACTTGTTCATATATGGCCTGTTTAGCTTTCCCTGAGATAGTTTAATGCTTCATTGCACATTTGCATTTGTGTTTTGTATATTGAGGTTTATTTACAGATTATAGTGTACTAATGTATATAATTGATTCAAAATATGAATTTGATATCAATTTATTATATTCTAGTTCATGAAGAAGAGGAACCAGTGAATATGGAGAGCATGGGTAAGTAGAGGCACAATTTAGTAGTTATATCCATAGTACTACAATAATAATATTGTAGTATTTTAATCCCTATACCTACAAAGCCATATCATGAAAAATAGCAAAAACAATTTTAAAAACAAAAAATATATACAATTAACTAATCAAGAATACTACAAATTGAAATGATCAATCAGAATGCACAGTGGTTAAAATTACATTGTGTCATATAGAAAATGACAAATTTTAAAGAAAGGATTTAAAATAAGAATAGAAAAGATAATTTAAATGTCTGTTTATTTATTTGAAAGGCTGAATAAAAGAGAGAAATCTTCCATTGGTTGATTCACATTCCAATGGCCACAACAGCCGGGGCTGGATGAAACCTGGAACTCCTTCCAGATCCCCCAGCGTGGTAGGAGGAGCTCGTGCACTTGGGCCGTCTTTCATTGCCTTCTCAGCCTCATTAGCAGGGAGCTGGATTGGAAGCAGAGCAGCCAGAACTCAGACCAGCTCTGAGGAGGGATCCAGCACACAAACCAACAGCGTAGCTGGCTGCTCCAATGCTTCCAGCTTTGCCAGCTTCTAGAGGCCACCTGATTTTATTGACTGTGGCACCTTCCTCCATCTTCAAAGCCAGCAGTGCTGTCTTCTCCTTTTTCTCCCCTTTTGCTTTCTCGTTTCCTTGTCATATCTTCTTCTTTAGCTTTGATATTTGCACCTCCTCTCCAGAAACCCCTTATTATCACACTACTCAGGATCCCAGTCATCTCCCCATCTAAAACCCTCAGTCACATCTGCAAACTTGCTTTGTCAGAAGGGGAGCTCCTCATGGATCCAGGATTAGCACATAGATTTCTCTGTGGACGTTATCATTCTCTAACCACAGTGGTTAATAACACAGACACTGGAGTTGGATAGATAGGATTCAAATGATAATTCTGTCACCTAATATATACGGCCACAAATGACTTCACCTCTGAGCCTGCCTCTTCCTCTGGAAAACAAGATAGGATGCCTACCTCATAAGATTGTTGTGGATGTCAAATTGTACACGCACATTTCCTTACATAAAACTTTCAGAAGGTGGTTCATGTTAGCTGTTTTGAGTATAAAAAAGTATTACAGAGACCTAGATCCATGAATGAGAATTGAGACCAAAAATAGGCCCACCCACATGTATATGGTCAATTGCTTTTTATAAGTGTAAATCAATTCAGTGAAGGAAAGATGGTATTTTCAACAAATGAAGTTGGAACAATTGGATATTTATATACAAAATTATGAACATCAATCCATACCATGCAACACAAAAAGTAGCTTAAAACAGAGCTAATTATAAAATCACATTTTATTTTAAAACATTTTGCAGCGGAAAATATCTGTGACCCATGGTTAGTCTAGAGTTTCATAGGCACAATGCCCAAAATCATAAATCTTCTAAAAACCTTGAGAATTTAAGAACTATTCTTGGTAATATTAAAATTTTTTGCTTTATGGAATACTAGTGAGCAGTTAAAAAAATGAACTGTTACTCTGTGCAACAACATGGATTATTCTCAAAATAATTATGCAGAGTACAAGAAAACAAATAAAATGGGCAAATACCATTAACAGCATCAAGACATTCTCCAGAAAAAGCAAACTAGTCCA
Organism: Ochotona princeps; assembly: GCF_030435755.1. Classification (NCBI taxonomy): domain Eukaryota; kingdom Metazoa; phylum Chordata; class Mammalia; order Lagomorpha; family Ochotonidae; genus Ochotona; species Ochotona princeps. Next base: position 71,670,679 of record NC_080833.1, read on the forward strand.
TATTGACCCGAAGTAGAGCAGTGATTTCCTTTGGGTTGATGGAGCATGCTGGGAGGAAGAGGACAGGCGGAAATTTTGTGGCTTACGGATGTGTTTGTTCCTTATCTTGAATGATAAATATATGTATGAAAATTTACATTTTGTTTGTAGTTATTACATCTTAGTAAAACTTTTTAGTGCAAGCTAGATAGTAACAACATTTTTTGCAGTTCAGATAAAATATATGGGTTAATTGATTATGTTTCAACATGCAGAGCAAGGTGTAACAACCAGTTATTTACGTTGTGTAGCCCTCTGTCTTGTGCACATAATAAGACCCAAGCCATGAACTGTTTATAACTGGCAGCCTGCCTTTGGTTTCTGCTCCGTCAGACTGTAAGGTGAATAAATGCCCTTCCCTGCCTACTGTACAGTGTCACCTCTAATCCCGCTCTGATCATGTGTAGTCAGGCTCCATTGTGTTCACTTACTAGGCAGAGTTCAGACCCGGGGTGGATCCCAGCTCTCATTCCTGTCCACTAGTCTGGACATGTTGCTTGAACCCCATGGACTGCAATTTGTTCCGCTAAAAATGGAAACAGTTACAGTAACCATCTCAGAAGGTTGTTGTGAGGCCAAGTTAATAATGCACATAAAGTATTTAGAACCAGTATTCCACAGACATTTCTATATTTAACATGCCTGTCATTCACATACATGGCTATGCCTGAGGCCTGTGTTGGCCTCGTGCCCCAACACCTCCACAGCAAAAGTCCTTATGGCAGATTGTCCTGAAGTTAACCAGCTTCACAAGTCCCCAGTGGCTACCACCTCTACTCCAACACTCTTCTCATCTCTGCTGGATCAACCAATGTCCCACTCTGTCCAAGGCTCAGCCAAACCCATGTTTATTAATCACCAAAGCCTCATTGCTGTCACCTGGGATGCTGTCCTTAGTGTGTGTCTCGAAGCCTAAACAACAGCATTTCAAGAGAGACTATAAGAAGTGGCCAGATACATCAGGCTTTGCTTTGTTTGGTTTGGCCATTGTGCTGCAGAGAGTGAAGATTGGAAGTATCTTGTGGGGCGTATTGGCTTCCAGCTACCTGCAGTTGTTATAGATTGCTAACCCTGGCTAGACACAGCCTGCAGGTCTTCCTGACTTGTGGAAAGCAAATTGTTGGATCCTATGACTTGAAAGCACTGAATCTCTGTGGCAGGAAGATTTCTGTGAAAAAATATCAGCCACATAGAATTTGGAGTGTGTGTTTGCTGGACAACATGGAACAATCTTACTCATGTCTTTCCAGTTTCTTGAATGTCAGAAGGCTCTCTGCTCTTTCCTACCATCTCCAATTACTGGGTTTTGGGCCCTGGTGCAATATGAATCAATAGTTCTACCTACCGGCATTTAAAAACAGAATTGCAACACTTTTATTATGCATTCAACACTGTCCATATTACTGTCCACTGTGTACTTCCAGATGGGTATGTGTATGTGAACTGAGTCAGCAGTCACTACTGAACATTTTGTATGTGCCTGTCAACACAGCCAGTATTTGGGGGAAGATAGGAATGGGAATTTGCCCCTACTTCATCAGCAACTGTGAATTTCAAATGTTTGTATCGGCAACTGATTGCAACTTGGGTTGTATTCCTGTACATGCTTAGTGTTATATATATAGTCATTAAAAAAACCTCAAAATTACCTAAATCCTTGTGCCATGGAACCACAGAGATGGACAGGAAATGTTTCCTGGGACAATAGGCTTAACATCTGAGGCAGGCATTTGGCACAGCAGTTAAAATGCTGCTTGGGAGGCCTACATCCCATTTCAGAGTGCCTGTGATTGAGCCTCCGCTTGGCTTCCATTCCCACTAATGGACACCCTTGGAGATATAAGAGATAGATCAAGCACTTGAGATCCTGCTACTTATATGGGAGATCCGGATGGAATTCCTGACCAACCCCAGCTGTTGCAAGTATTGGGGGAGTGACTGAGCAAATAGAAGATCTCTCTCATGTGCTCACTGTATCTCTCTCATCCACAAATACACTCCTCCCCTTGGCATATATATTGAACAGCTGGAGGCAGAGAGTGGGCAACATCAAATTGTGCAGCTATAGAAGGTAGAAGTGGGCTGTGGGTCTTGGAATTCTGACAGTACCAACCACATTGTGTAGGAGAAGTACCCATAGCAGGAGCAGGGCTGAGGCTGGCCCGGTGGAACTTGATGCTAGTAAGAAGGATGGACAAATAGAAAACTTGATGAGAGGAGATGACAGCACACAAGATGTTCCTTTGTGTTTTTGTGTCCACTTTCCAGAGCTGCTACTGAAGACTGGCTTGGGATAGGAGAGAGAAACTTCAAGAGCAGGGATGGAAGCCTCTGAAACTCCTCCTGTCTTTGATGAAGGCACTGTGAGGAGCTGATGGGAGCAGGAGAAGGAATTCCCCACTCACTTTCCTTCCTGCTTCCAAGGACTTCTGACAACCCAGTTAAGAAGTCAGATGAAAAATAGAATTAGGTAATAGGAAGTTCAACTGGGAAAAGGTGGAGTCTCAAAACGTAGAGGTCCTGTTATGAAGTCAAGATAAGTTTCCTTTAAAATGGGAGACTACAGCAGCTGTTGTTTCACAGCAGGTTAAGTCACTCGCTGCTTGCAATGCCTACAGCTCGTCTCATCTGCCCAGTCAAGCCCCAGCTGCTCTGCTTCCACTCCAGCAGCGTCCTCTAATGTATCTGGATGGCAACAAAATTACTTGGGTTCCTACCACCCATATGGAAGACCTGGATGAAGTTCTTGGCTCTTGGCTTTAGCCTGGTCCAGCCCCAGCTGTTGTGAGCATTCTGGGAGTGACCCTGTGGAAGCCTTTCTCTGGTTAAAAAAAATGGGAGACCATTGAGCGAATCAGAGTTGAGTACAAACACCATAGAAGGAAGAAGCCTGAAGGGAGAGGAACAATTGGGGTACCTCAAGGGGTGTGCAGTGTTGGAAGGGCCAGGTGGGTCTCTTGAGTTGAGGAAACCACATATCTGTGCTACACAGACATGCTTTTCTGTGATAAAGAAAGCCAGCCACTAAGTATGAGGCAGCAGCAGAGGACATGAGGGGGCAGTGATGAAGTTTTAGGAAAGCCACAGCAGACTTGAAAGGCCTAAAAAGGTGGTTATCCATGTCTCTTCAGATTAATCATTACACTGTTAAAGTCTACCCGAAGAAAATAATTGTAAAGATAAGAAAACTGTATAAATGGAATATCTGTTTGCAATGTTATTTATAATAATTGGGAAGAAATGGCAAAAACTTTTGTTTTTTGCTTACCAAGAAGGACATGGTTTGAAGTCATGCTACAGAATTAAGTGAAAATAAAAAGATATTTTAGAAATATTGTTTGTTGCCAAATTGACTTAGGACATAAATATCAGCGCTAAAAGCACGGTTTAGTATATGTGGAGTATATATAAGTATATGTGAAGAAACTAGAGGAAAATATTAATTGAAGTGTTTTTCTTGAGGGATAGTCTTAGGTGCCATTGATATTTCCTCCTTTTGGCATTTTTGTGATGAAGTATTTTAAATATGAGAATAATAACTTTTGATTCAAGAGAATTATTACAAGAAAACAAAGTCCCTGGTGCATACCTTTGAAGTGGTTATATCTAATATCCAAACTCTACTTTGACTTTCCAAGGTCATCCAGAAATTTATCCTTTAGTATTGACTACCAAGACCCAGGAAATATTTAACTGCAGGATAGATGAAGATGTCACTGAGGAAATACCTTATAAGCTGATCAAAAAGGAAGACATTTTGGAGGACTTACAGAACAGAGCTGCTGTGTCTGACTTCCACCCAGTCAAGAAACTTGTGCGGGTAAGAACAGCATCCTTCTGACCTATGAGAAGAAGTTCCTGGCACCTAAAAAGCTGACTTGAAGAGTTTCAAATCTGCTATTCCCCATTACTTCAGAATAATGCTGACATGCCCACACTTCCCCCCGAATCCTTTGCAGTAATCCTCTGTGGAAAGCAAAGCTACAGCAGTGACCAGTCATCTTAACCCACGCCCAGAAAAGCTCATCTTTTCCCAGTTTTTATGAGAGCAGTAATATACCATGCTTTTCTCATATTGCTTTAGCTATTTACTTTTGGTCATGATTTGTTGACAAGCCCAATCGCCCCCCCCTCCCAAAAAATGTCATTTTACCTTTTACAGTTAAAAATGGTAAATTTCCCTGAATACTTTGTGTTTTTAAGAGCTTTTCAAAGGATTTTTGCAATCTTTTGTTGTCAGTCATGGATGAACACTATGGTTCTCTTTTGTATTGGTGGATTCGAGAAGCGTTTGCTTTGTGTCAACGCTATGTAAACTGAATGACCCTTGAACATTAACCTTCTATTTGAATCATATTCTTGTAGGAATATCCTGGTAATGAGATGCTGCTTGTTTATGACAAAGACTTCAAATATGGACTCAATTTTTACCTTATTGGCACTGAAGAAGGGAAAGAAAACTATTTAAATGTAAGCGAACCCCAGCCCTTGCCATCTGTGCTTTGTCGGAAGGACCAGATACCTCTGGGGGACCCCTGACCTTGGTATTATTCTTTTCAGCTCTGTTTCCTGGGACCCAGGTCAGGTTCTGGCCCCTATGGTAGGTGAGCAGTGAGTGTGGGGTAAACTAAGACAAACATCTCAGGATAGTGAGTATTCTACTCACTTGTCCTTCATTGGTCACGGGAAACAAGAAGCAGGTCTAGAGACCCGTGGCACTCAGTCAATTGTCTGCCTGTCTTCTCGCTTTCTCCCTGTCTTTAGCTCAGTCACCCAGCTTCTTGTCAGCAAAACAGTGGCACCCGTGATGTGCTTTTTCAGGGCTGCCATGAGGATCAGTGGGATAAAATGATGGACAAGAACTCAACAGATTGATGAGCTCACTCTCCTCTCTGACATTCTCACATGGTTGGGAGAGATGGGTTGCTTTGCATGGTTGTCCAATAAGCAAGGGAAATACAGGAAAGTTGTGGTATTTTAAAATATCTATAGTCTGTAGTTAAAAATAACCTTATACTTTGGCTTAACATTTTCAGTCTTATTTTGGTGGTTGTTTTTCTCACTTTCTAGTGTTTTATTATATATAGGGAAATATTTTTAAATCTACAGAAGACTCCTTAAGTCCTGTTTCTTTGCTCCTCCCTGGAAGGAGCCATTATTCTAAAGCAGTTCTATTAATTCATAATTGACATAGAAATTATATCATTTCATACAGATTATTCTCAAGGTTTATTTTTCATTGAATTATCAAATCATTGGTTTCATAAATTTTGATCCATCTAGCTATGATATATATGTAAACTGTTCATTAAAACTGCTTTATGGGATTTTATTTATGATTCTTCTGCATTGTCATCAATCCATCTTCTTACTGACCCTCCTTGGTTTAATATAGCCATTTTTTTCATTATATATAAAGCAACGGTGAATACATAAAAACACACATAAACACACATGGACATGTTGGTTTTAAAGAGCATTTAATAAATATCGTGTATTTGTGCTTATCCTCTCATTAAAGGATATTTCATTAAATCAGAGAAAATTGTTGTATGTTTTATCCCAAGTTTAACATTCCTTATTCATATAGATGTTCAGAAAATCCTTTTTTCTTAGTATTAATCTTTCCTGTTTTCCTCTCCCATTTATGTCTCTTTTTTCTTCTTTCTATATCCTTTATACCTCTTTATTCATCCTTTATTCCTCCTTTTTTGGGCTTAGTTTACTGCTTATGAACTAATAAATGTACAAATAGAAGTACTTGATTAATTTATGTAAGAATGGAAATTGTTGCAAAATGCCAGTGTGAGGCTATAACCAAAATTTAGCCAAAGTTTTCAGAATACTGTTTATTTTTTCTAGTTTCCAGAAGTACCTGAAGAACAGGAAGAATTGAAAGAACTCATTCCTGAAGACATATATGTTTATAAACCACCTGTCTCTAAACCTTGGGTTTCTTTGGGCAGTGAAAAAGAAATTGAGGAAGAATCAGTTAAGGAATCTACAAAGCGGGTCAGCAGTTTAACTATGATTCCCATTAATACTTCCCTGTAACTAAGCTTTTATTCCTCAGAAGTCTGTTATATTTGTATGTGTGTGACAAAGATGTGTTTTGGTTTTGTTTTTTATAGAAGACGGTCATTGTTTGAGGGATTAATGGGTTGAATCATGTCACTCCTGAAAACATATATTGAAATCATAACCCATAGTTCTCCTAAGCCCTAGAACGTGAACCTATTTGGAAATGTAACTTTTGCAGGTGTGAACAAAAAAAAAAAAATGAAGTCATTTGGGAGTAAGGTAGGCCCACAGTTTGTTTCATCTGGAGTTATTACAGGAAGGTGTCTGTGAGAGACACAGGAAGAGTGCTTGTGAAGAAGGAGGCAGATATCAAAGGGATTGTGTCTGCCACCCAAGGAAGGCCAGGGGTTGCTGGCCCCAACCTGGAGCTAGGAGAAAAACTCTCCCTCCAATCCCTCCAGAGGAAACATCCTCCAACACCTCCATCCCACAGCTGTGAGAGAAGGAATTCCTGCTCTCTGAAGCCAGCCAGTTTATGTTACTTGGTGATGGCAACAACCCTGAGAAACAAAACCACCAGTGTTTCTTTCCAAAGTAACTCCTGAGAGGAGGATTTGTGTGTGAGAGATGATTTATTATGAAAAGGGCCAAGAAGAGATCATGAAGCGCCCCAGAGAGGGACATGGAGCTTGCTGTGGGAGGTGCAATCTGACAAAATTTCTATTGAATGAGGGCTTCTGCCTGAAGCCAGGAAGGCCACCCTACAGGGTAAATCACAACTGAGCTGTCCCTGACCAAACCCAGGGAGATGACCTGTGTGCTTGCTGCAGGCCATCACTGGTCAATCATTACTGGTTCTTTGTACCTGTGTGAGGCCTAGAGCAGCTTTCTAAAGAGAGGCAGCAGGTGTGGCCTGTGTGCACGGACTGAGGGGAACACAAAAACTTGACAAAGGGTCCATAAGAATAGAGCACTGACATTGCCCTCCTACATATCTGTCTGTCTCCTGCACTTCGTTAACCTTTGTTGCTTACGTGTGTCATAGATCACGTACATGATTTCGCGTAAACGACGTCAATTTGGTGCACCAGTTTCATTCAGTGACCAGAATGCTTCCAGTGTTAAAGATGCCTACATTGAATGTACGGCCTACCCAGATAAGAATTTCACCCTCACACAACTTGAGAAAGATGTTGGTATGCAAGCAGTCCCCTATATCAAAGACACAAGTACTCAGACCAGGTGGTAAGTACATGAAGGGCTTATGTGTTTACACAGCTGATTATAGCAAAAGCTAACAACTCTCGTGATTATTTTTAAGAGCTTTTTATAATAAGTAGGACTGGATTGACAATGATGGCATAGCTCTTCAGAGAGTAATTCTGCTCAAAGACCCAAGTGCAGTCAATGATGCCTTTAGAAATCTGAACAAGAAAATGAGATACAGGTTTGTAAGACTGTGATCCCAGTAAAGTGGGACAGTAACACTCTTGGTAATTACATGGCCTGTCATCTCTCACCTGGGCTATCGCCATTGCCACCTAACTGCTCTGAGCCAAGACAGAGTACTCATTCTTACACATCAAATTGAACTGCAGTATTGCATTGCCTACATTTCTCTCTTAGCTTTCCATCGCTTTCAGAAACAGATCCATTCAGGGCCCTCAAGATGGCAAATAAGATCATTCTTCAACCTCATCACCCCCTGTTCCTAAATGAATCCTGTCTGCTATGGGCTGCTCCCAGGTCCCAGAGAAACTTCATGTCTCTCATTGACCATACTGTTCTTCCCCAAAGATCTCCTCTCTGCCTCATCCAAATGGAGAAATGCCACTTTATCCAGTGAGGTACCAGAAAACACACACATACACCCAGAGGTAGAATTGATCACTCTCTCGTCCCATCCCCACTGGAGCTCAGAGTCTTCATCATGGGCTAATGACTCAGACTGTACTCATTCCTTTTCTTGTCTGGGAACCATGGCATTTTCAGAGGACCAGCTCCTCATTAAAATTGGTCCAGTGAAGAGAATGATGTGAAGTGGACTGCTAACGGAATTTCACTCTTTGGACTTGAATAAGGTTTGAATGTTGTATAAATGTGAAAACATATTAAAATATGCTTTTTTAAGGACTTTTAAAATATCTTAATTTTGAAATAATTTTAGGTTTGCAAAAGCCACACATTTTAAGTAGGATTTGGAGACATAGAGAAAGGGAAAGCAGCACAAATTTCTTACATGGCCTAAACAATTCAAGGAAGTGGGAGGTTTGCATGGGACCACAAGAACAGCCTCGGGGAGTGGAGGAAGTAACAGAGAAGTGGGTTTTTTGAGGTGGACAGCAGGGAACTTTGACAAATTCTGAAGGGAGAAGGATGATGGGAAAGCTGTAAAAATGGAATGAGCCAGGTAGTGTATGGAGTGTAGGGAGGGAAGAGAAAGTCAGGAGCAGAGATGATTGGCCAAATAAAAGCCTATGTTATTTAAGGCAGGTAAAATGTGATCGATGTCTAAATGAGCTGGCAACAGTAAACTAAGAGGAAGGAGTGGAAAGGAGACATGTAAGGACCCACTACTGCAGCAAATAAAACTCCACTGTATTGACCCCTCCGGCTCCACCTCTTTACAATGAAACATCTCAAAGCAGTTAGCGGCATTGTCCAGCTTCACTTTCCTTTCCACTATTCTGTCTGAAGCCTTTCTCTGAACAGTCTTAACAAGGTCACCAAAGACTTTCACTGGTCTGATTGCATAATCCAATGGTCAATTTTTCAGACCTTCTGTTACTTCACTTCTTGGCAGGACTGACCAGCTTTCCTTTTTGAAACATTATTTTCACTTTACTGATGGACAACATTTACTGCTCTCCTAACTCACCTCCAGCTCCTTCTCAGTTTCTTTTACCAGATCCTCCTCGATTCCAAACATTGGAGGATCCCCAAAGCCAGGTACTTCTAATCTTTAATTATACTTAATTGCTACATGAATTGATCCAGTCTTGTGGTATTACCTCTCAGCCATTTGCTTGTAACTCCTAAACCTGCACTTTCAACTTCAGTCCCTCTACTAAACTCTATTGTCATTTATTCATCACTCATTCAGATTCTCTTAGTATTTCAACTTTAACGTGCCAAGCCACCTACTCTATTTCTACCTCCACACCTGAAGCTTCTTTATTTCAGTAAAAGATGACAATATTCTTCTAATTAGATAGACCAAACACCTTGGGTTTTGTTGGGGGTCCATCTTCAAACTATATCCAGTGGTATCACTTTGAAGCAAGCCCTCCTCGTATCTTGTTGAATTGTTGTCATCCCTCCTGAGCTTCTGTTTATTGCCACAACCTCAACTCCTAGATGTGTAATTATAAAATGAAGGGGAAGAAGGAGTGGAGAAGGGAAAGGAAGAGAGGGATGAAGTCAAGACTGGGTGGAGAAAGATCTCCTGCCAAGGTCAAGCTGCCCTTACTCAGCTGAGTGTGACTTGTTCCTAGTTTTGTGTATTTAGAGCAGGGTTTTTCAATGGTGACACGACTGATATTTTAGGCTGGATTGTTCACTGATGTAGAAGAACTGATTTACAGGGCATTAAACAGCACCCATGGGCTCCACCCACTAGACATCTGTGACACTTCTCAATTGTGGAAATCAAAAATATTTCCAGATATTGCCAGATGTTCCCTAAAGGGATAGGGTGGATTTGATGGACTTAAAGAAATAAAGAAAGAAAGAATGCTAAACTTCGCAGTATATTAGCACTGATGAATCTGAATAAAAGGTACATGATAGTTGATTATATCTTCTTATAACTTTCTGTAAGTTTTAAATGTTTTCTAAATGAAAATGAAAGTTTTAATGTATTGATTACATTTAAAAAGTATATATGCGAACTTTGGTAGTTTCAGTTGTCTGAAATAAACAAAAAATCCAATGTATGGGATTTAAAGTATTAAGATGTTAAAATAACTGCCATAGGGACAATCTTTTGACTTTTCATGATCTATACTTGCTTTTCTTTTATCTAACTTAAATACTCACTTTTTAATATACTAGGACATATCCCAAAAATGCTGCTACACAATATCATGCAAGAGAGTTCTCAGAAGAGGAAAAAGAGACATTTGGACAATCAAAGTCTTTGATTGATTTTCTTAACAATGTGTCTGTAAGGTAAATAACTGTTAATTTTTTAAATAAAGCATAAAATGTGTATATTTAGCTATCATAATAAATCTTAGCCATCACTTCTGTAGATGGTATTCAGATAGTTAATATGAACCGATATTCCATAGAGTCTGAGCATTTGTTTCCTTTCACTTACTGAACGACATCCTAGACCTTGCAAGCTAGGGCCACACCATTGAGAATAATTGGTTCAGTGACAATATTTCTCCAATTGCAAATGAACAATTACAGATTGAGTCTTCCTTGTTGAAAATGCTTGGAACCAGAAGCATTTTGGATTTCTAGTCTTTTGGAATTTGGGGATATTTCCATATTCATAATGGGCTCCCTTATGCAAGGAACCCAGTATAAACACATAGTTCACTTACGTTTTCTCTATACCTTTTACACATGGCCTAAAAGAAATTTTATACAATATTTTTAATAATTTTATTATTAAAATAATCATGAAACGAAGTTGCAGAATCTAAAAATTTTTCCCCTGTGGCATCATGTCAGTGCTCAAAAATTAATTTTGGATCTCTTAGCACTTTAATCTTCAGCTTAGGCATACTAATTCTATATTAGTATTCATCATAGTTTGTTTTACTTAAATCCTTTCCTTCACTCCTCATTCACCTCTCAGCTTTATTGATCATCACCAGATGGTGAGGATGAGGAATTGTGGGTCTGATGAAAAGGTGTAAAAATGATCTTTTGACTTTTTTATTATCCTAATAGGTATTCACAAAGTTATTTTTGCAAAGGAGAACCCAAATTAAGATACACCTTTTGGATGTGTCACTGCTATCCCTAATTTCTGTGTTGCTTCCACTCTCAAAACAAGAACACCTTCAAAATATACCTTCTACAATAGGACCAGAACTGGGCACAGGACCCTGGGATCATGAAAACCAGGCAAAGAGTTTGACCAAGTCTCTTTAAGCAGACATCAGGGTTCAGGAAAGTGGAGCCACTGGGGGACACATCTGCCAATTATGCTATTAGCTTGCTTTCCATTTCTTTGCAAATTTAGAAATTCAGTGACAAAGCCCATTAAATAGCCCACATGAAGCATTTTTATTTTTACATGTAAGAAAATCTCTTTCACACTAGATTAATGTTTGAGAAATTTCATCAACTTTCAGAAACTGCCAGGTATGCCCCAGAAGAACTCAATTCAAAATTTCATTAAGTGGTTTGGAAAGGACATTAATTGTTCTCCACTTACTCTTAGAGAGCATGTTGCATTTTATCCTATGTTGGCATTGAGAGAGAAGCTAGAAAGCCTAAGATTTCTTTTTCCTTAAATTGCAAATAACGTTTGCTAACAAGAACATTTGCTTATATGTGATCACTTCTTAGGGAAAACGAGACTTTGAAAAAAAGTTAAAAATGTTCTAGAAATGGGGCTGACATTGTGTGCAACAGGTTAAGCTGCCACTCTCGACACTGGCATTTTATTTGAGTGCCATGTCCCAGCTGCTCCACTTCTGATCCAGCTCCCTAGAAATGACTTGGAAAAAGTAGTGGAAGATGGCTTAAGTGTTTGGGCTTCTGTCACCCACTTAGGAGACTAAGATAAAGCTCCTGGCTCCTGGCTAAATAACTTTAAATTTGAATAGATAAATCTTTAAAAGAAAGAAAGTGTTCAAAATCAATGGCCAGTAGTCAATTCTCAATTATTCACAGCAGGTATTATTTTAGTCTTATGTTTTTATTTTTCCCTTTCAGTCATCTTGTTAGAAAGAAATGAATAAGGAATAGTATTATAATAGATGTGGGTGGATGGTAGAAAAATAAGGAGAAGAAGAAACATTGGTACAGGAATTATAATGACAGTGGTGAGGAAGTACTAAGAAGCTCATCCTACATCCAACTTTAAAGCAGTTTCAAGTTTTTTACTATTTTAAAAGTAACACAAGCCTGGTTTTGTTCTGTAAGAAAACCTTCTGAGAAATGAGAATTTTCATTGGTCCACGTGGCTATTTTTATGCCAATACCAGACTCTTTTGATTATAATTACCCAACAGAATGTTGTAAAATCTGATCTTATAATGCCTCCAACTTTGTATCACTTAACATTGCTTTAGCTGTTTGGGATCTCTTCTGTTTCCATGTGAACTTTATGGCTCTTTTTCTAGATCTGAGAACACTTTTGGTAATTTCATAGGGATCACATTGAATGTATAAATTGATCTGGTTGTATGGAAATTTTGAAGACACTAATTCTTCCAATCCAGAAATGTGGAAAGGTTTTTTTTTTCATTTTTGTTGTCATCTGTTTCTTTCCTTAATATTTGGTAGTTTTCACTATAGAGATCTTCTATCTCTCTGGCTAAATTTATCCCAAAGTATTAAAAATTTTTGTAGTTATGATAAATGGGACTGATATTACAAGCTTTTTCTTAGCCATAGTATTGTCTTTGTATAACAGACTGTTGGGTTTTATGTGTTAATTTTATATCCTGCAGCTGTGCAAAACCCTCTTACAAGTTCTGATGGTCTCTTAGTGAAGTCCTTTGGTCTCCCTATGTACAGAATCATCTCAGCTGCAAACAGGGTAGCTTGACTTTCTCCCTTTCCATTAGTCTCCCTTTGATTTCTTTTCCTTGGCTATGGTATATGAAAGAGTTATCTGTACCCCATGTTTACCACAGCTGAATTCATAATAGCTAACATAGGGAATCATGCAAGATTCCACTAACTGATGACTAGCCAAAGAAATCATACATGACCGTATGAAGGCTACTCAACATAATAACGAATGAAATCCTATGCTTTCCAACAAAATGAATCCTGTTGAATGTTGTTACGCTTAGTGACATAAGCCAGTCTCCAAAAGACAAATATATTTTCTCTGATTTCTGGTGCCTAATATACAGAGAACAAAAAATGTAACATATGTGAGTGAAATTGAGGTGTTGAGATTTAGTTATCCTTTATAGCCCTTGTCTGTTCTCCTGAGGAGCAGTGATATTTCTACTTTCTACATGTTGAGTTCCTTATTCAGTGGAAGATTAAGCTTATGATTATAAACTAAATTCAAAGTATGTCATTTCAAGAATTTAAAATAAAAAAGGAAGTGGGCGTCAGGGAAGACGTGGGGAGAATCGCTATGCTGTTACATCTATATGAAATATATGGCATCTGTTCTCTTTATATAAATAAATAAAAATGTTTAAAGTATGGAGAGATATCTTTTTCATAGGTTTTGGCTAAAACCGAACTTAACAGAAGCATTAGTTGCAGAAAAGATGATAGAATCCGAGAGATGGCAAGGATATTCCCAAGGCAACCAACAAACCTGCATTTTGGAGTCAGGAAAGCAGTGATGGGCCTGAGCTTTCTTCTGGTTAGCAGTTCTGCCAGCCTCCAATTTTTTGCTGTCCGACCCACATTTTCTGAGAAATCTAATAACTGTACCTTAAGAAAAGGGTTGTTTTCTTGTCTCCCTTGTGAATGTTGCGGGTGCCTGTTACTCTTAAGCCATCTGGAAGACTCAGGAAAGCAGAGCAAAGAACATGTCTTTAACATCCTCTTAGGGAATTCCTGTCTCACTCAGGTTGACATAGAAATGAATAATGGTTCAACTTGAAATTGAGTTGAAGCCTTGAAGCTCCATGCCTTAACATGAGCAGCTACACAGAGCTACTCAAAGGTTAATGAGCATTTGAGCCTCCTGGGGACCTTGTTAAAATACAACTTCTGACTCCATAGGTCGGCTGTGTCTCTTCCCTTCTGACAGGTTCCAGACAGTACTGAGACTGCTGGTCCCTGGGCCACATTTTGAGTAGCAAGGTCCTACGAACTGCTCTGTTTTGAAAGGTGAAGTTCAAGAATCCTTTCATGGAGAGGGGATTCACTCAAGCAATGACTGGTAACAGTAATGATGTAGGAAATGTATCAATCCTTTGTACATATTGTGATGAGATGTTGTGTTTCTACTGAATGGTTTAAATAAAACATTTTCTGATTTTAAGAAATTTGTAGCTGAAAACAGCTCTTTCAGCTCACCACACCTATGAACAACACAAGCTGCTGGACTTTGGATCATTAGGTTGAATCATAGAGGGCATCCTAGTTGTGGGAAAGCCCCACGAGGCCTCCAGAGCAAACAAAATCTTCAAATCCAAGCATATAAGGGATGACCAGCATCATGGTAACGGTTTAAGATAGGAGCCAGTCAAAGCGGGGTCTGAGGCTACTACTAGGAGATAATTCTTTCACTCAGAGCGTCTCTTACAGGAGAGCCATTAGCAGGACAAGGCTTCACTTTAAAGACTGTTTCATACATTGCTGGAAGTTTAATAATGCAATTCGACACAGTAGCAACTCTGAAGCTTTGAGGCAACTAATTCCCCACAACATACACCCTTCTAAACTTCCTATCTCCATTGACTGAGAATCTCTTATTTGTTGTTTGGAATTATATAAATGCACTTGCACTGGTGATATTTTTGTTTAATGTAAATAATCATTTGGTATTAAATATGCCGAAGAAAATTGCCTTTTATGTCAGTTTGGGCTTTCCAGGAAGCAACTGAGACCAAGTTGCTAATAGAGGTCTACTCAATACTCAGGGTTGTACCGGGGAAACCTAAGGCGGAAGGAGCAAGTCAGAAAGGCAGAGTTTCAGGCCAATCCTCAGCCAAGCCAGTGCCATTCCACAAAGCCCAGTGCAGGAGTCAAAGGCCTACTGGGCCAAGTCTGCAAGTGTCACACTCGGTCCCAAAGCCAGGGGGCAGCACAGGCCACAGGCAGCACAGCTATGGCTTGAAGGCAGGCTGACCAGGAAGCTGTTAGAGGCTATTGGCTGACAATACTCCTGGTAGCTTATCGGCAAGTTTTCTTTTTTTTAAAAAAAATTTTATTAGTTCATTTGTTTATCTTTGCTATTTTATTAATTTGTAGTTTGAAAGAAAGAGATCTGCTATCTCTTGGCTTACTTTCCCAAATACCTGCAATAGCCAAGACTTGAGCCAGATCAAAGCCAGGAGGAAAAAGTTCAACCCAGATCTCTCAGGAACCCAAGTACTTGAGCCATTATGTGCTTTCTTCAGGTGCACACAGCAGGAAGTTGGTACTGGGTGCATTGCTGGAAACCCAGGCTCTCCAATGTGGAATCAAAGCATCCCGTGTGGTGTGTTCATTACTGTGTCCAATACTAACCTCAAAATTGCAAGTTCTTGAGAGAAGTTCTGAGCTGCACACTGCCAGGAATTTTTTTCTAAGTCATTTATCTCACATGAGGTTAATCATTATTTTACCAAATGGGATTCAGAAGGATTGGTTTTTGTTCAGTCTAAATAAAGTAAGCTGTAGCACTAAATACTAAAACCCAAGCACTTTAATTGTTTCTATTACAGTGTTGAAATAGCCCTGCAGCAAAATGAAATCATGGACACATTTATTGATGACTGGAGACACCTGGCAGAAGAGGAAGGCACCTTTGGGGACAAGTCCGACACTCACCTGAAGGAGTACCAGTCCTTCACGGACCTTCATAGCCCCATGGAGAAGATGATCACCTGTGTGTCTTGGCACCCAACTATCTATGGTGAGGACCTTACTGCTGAGGACATTTAAATCATCTCATTTTCACACGGAAAATAGCTTACTAGCTCGATTTCAATAAAATCACTTCCACTTGGTGAGTACCAGCTACCTGCCAAGCACTTCCTGTACCTTCCCTTCCAAATGTTCTCCCAGCTTTCCTGTAGGAGAGGTTCATATTATTATCTCTGTTTTACACCAAGAGGATAGAAGCTCAGTGCAGAGAAGTGACATGCTTAGGTCACCCAGCTGGTGCAACACAAAATCAGAATTTGATTCAGATTGATTGGACTGTCAGGGCTGAGTTCATTCCATCCAATCATCTGTCTCTGATTGCTAAACCAGATAATAAACACCCTGCCTTCAGCAGGCTCTGCGGTCAGAAGCAGTAGGACTACATGCAGGTAGAGTCATACAGAAGGGCCATCATTTCTCATTCTTCTAGCCCAGAGTCCCTGCTGGCCATTATGTAATACATACAAAATCCAAAGCAAACATCACTTCCTTAATGAATGTTTGAAGTCCATTGTTGATTTTATGCCAGCAGTACTCCTCAATTCGATCTAACCACATTCCGAGTGCTAAATAAATGACCTGTGGCTAGTAGCCGCCACACAAAACAGCAGAGCTCTAAGACAGCTCTGGCGCTCCTATGGAATATTTCTACTCAAATTTGGTCAGAATGGAAGCAAAGAGTCATTCTGTGGAAGGCTGACACTAGAACCACCTCTCCTGGTTCAGCTGCTGCCTACTTAAACTCCTCCTTGTGTCTCACTCAGGGCTGATAGCTGTGTCAGTGGCTGTGCGTCTCTCCTTTGAAAACAGAGTCCAGTTTTCGGGTAAATTATTGCTGCAGCCATCACTAATTCTTTTCTGGAGTTTCTCTGATCCCATCCATCCTCAGGTAACGAGGGAGAGTTGGCAAGGTAGTGTAAAAAAATTCAGCTGCCTTAGTATTTTTTTTTTTTTTAGCTATGATCTTAATACATTTTCTCATTCTTTGTTGAATGTGCTGGGTTCACCTCAGTTAATGCTGGAGAGCCCAGATGACATCTTCTGTTTCCAGTTCTGTCCCAGTGACCCCAACATCATTGCTGGAGGCTGTATAAATGGACAGGTAGGTGTGAGGGGTTTTTCAATTACTTATTAAAGTAAAAAACATTTCTCTAGTAAGCTTTGATTTTGTATGTTTTTTTCTTTCCTTTCTCTCTTTCTTTTTTATTTAAGAATTTCCGTTCCACAGAAGAAATGAATGCCAGTTTAGGCCACTTTTCATACCAGGGTACGAAGACGTGTTAGACATGATATTAAACACCTGAAGTGTCCAGAACTGGGTACCCTCCTGTAAGAATGAAAGTTACAAGAGGCATCATCTGAAATTTCCCCAGTGATTGTGAATTTAAACAGACATATGTCATTAAGTTTAGGTATCAATAATCTGACACTGTTTGTGTCATTTTTTCTCCCTTTTTAGATTATTTAATGTACATAGAATTTATGAAATTTAGATCCTATCTTCTGATCTTGTGCTTTTCTAATAAAACAAAAATGTTTGTAATTAAAGTTTGAATTTATTGTGATTTAGTGAGCTGGACAACAATCTTTGTGTATGCCAGGAAAACTTTTTGTGTGGTTAAGATTTAACTGCAGCTCACATGACCATTTATCCAGAACCCGGAAAACAAATTTCTCCACCACTGTTGTTAAATAATTACAGAAGGTTGTCATAATGGCCCGCAGCTTATCCCCCAAGCCTTTCCTGTAATGCCTCATTCATTACAAAGGGAATTCAACTTTGCGTTAAAATATTTTAGAAAAGCCCATACTGAAAATAAAATCATGGGATTTCCTTAATCCTGACAGTTTAACATTTTAACATACCAAAATATGTTTTAATCATTGAAAATTAGTTGAATTCAGTGTTGTATGTTCTATTTTATGCTGATTCTTCAAAAAGGTGACTATGTTGACATGAAAATTCAGAATTGGCCCTAATATTCAGCTTGATAGAAATTAGCACTCCGCAGCATTTGGGCATAGTTGGGTTTTCATACTTCATTCAGGAGCACAGAGTGTTTAGCTGGAGTCTAAAGCAAAGGAGGAATTCTTGTCAAAACAAAGGGAATCTCATGGCACTTGTGTTATATTTATAACATTACTAGAATCTATTAAAATAAGCTCAAAACTTAAAAGGCCGAGACTTCTTTTATAGAGAAGAAAGCATTCTTTTTTGTTTATCTTTAAAAGTACCTGTTTGGGGGTCTGGCATGGTGACCCAGCAGCTAAAGTCCTCACCTTGAACATGCCAGGATCCCGTAAGGGTGCCGGTTCTAATCCCAGCAGCTGCACTTCCCATCCAGCTCCCTGCATGTGGCCTGGGAAAGCAGTCAAGGACAGCCCAAATGCCTGGGACCCTGTACCCACATGGGAGACCCAGAAGAGCTCCTGACTCCTGGGTTCAGCACAGCTTCAGCTGTTGCTGTTACTTGGGGAGTGAATCAGTGGATGTAAGATCTTCCTTTCTGTCTCTGTTCCTATCTGTGTATCTAATTTTGTAATAAAGAATAAAAATAAATCTTAAAAAAAAAGTTCCTGGTTGGGTCCCAGCACAGTAGCCTAGTAACTTAATTCCTCACCTTGCATGCGACTGCTGAGATCCCATATGGGTGCCAGTTCGTATCCTGGCTGTTCCACTTCCTATCCAGCTCCCTGCTTGTGGCCTGGGAAGGCAGCAGAGGATGACCCAAAGCCTTGGGACCTTGCACTCACATGGGATATCCAGAAGAAGCTCCCGGGTCCTGGGTTTGGATCAGCTCAGTTCCAGCTATTGTGACCACTTGGAGAGTGAACCAACAGATGGAAGATCTTTCTCTCCATCTCTCCTTTCTGTAACTCTGTCACTCCAATAAAAATAAATTAATTTTTAGAAAAGAAAAGCTCCTGGTTATCCCCTAGGGTGACTGACTTCTCATGTTGTATGTCAGTAGGATTTTTTTTTAATATCTGCAAGACTCAACTATTCTCTGAAAATGCAATAATCATATGTGCTTTTGTTTTAGGTTGTCATGTGGGATATCACCTCACACGCAGATCGCATAGAAAACATCAAGGCAGGGGGTAGCAGAAGTAAAAAAGTCACTCTCAAGGTTAGCTTTTTGTAACTTTGCACTTGTGAGATTGTTCCTAACAGAACTGTGAAGCTTAGCATAGTCACTGCAGGGGAGCGGGGTGAGGGGGAGGGAGACTGTTTCCCAAGATTTCCCATCTGCTTGTGGGCATGTCCCAGTCACTCCTAAGTGGACCTTCATTAAAAACTCAACCAAGCTGCTTGCATCATCTGTGCTGGGATGTTAGGTTCTTTTTGTGGTTATTGTTGTTGAATGAAATGAAGGGATCAAGTGGCTTATCTTAAGGCATGTCATTGAAAAACCGTAAGTGGCAGGGTCAGGTATGCAGGGTCTGTATCACGGTCCTGTGAGGTTGGATATGCCATCTCACATCCGCGGAAATCAGTGTTCCTATGCGTAAAATGCAGAGGTTACTGTCCTCCTGAGACTTTGTGAGACTGCAAATTCTGTGGAGAGAGTTCAGCAAAGATGTCTCAGCTCACTTCTCAGTACTTACCCACTAGATTACACATCTGTCTTAATCTGCACATCAACCGTTAACTCACCAAGGAGTGGTGGCATGTCATGTCGGCACACAAAGACATACCTTTTCAGAAATCAGTGTCTTACTGGTTCTTAAGGGAGTAATTCAGTAATATTTGTTGACTTAAAAAGCAGCGAAAAAGAAAAGCTTTAACTAAGCCACTAGGGAAGGTAGACAATCCTATTACCTAAATGTGTGGCCTATAGGAACATTAATTTGTATTTTTTCTTGAACTGGTTTATCTCCAAGTTTTAGTTGGAATGATAAATTAAATGCGTTCACTCATCAGCACTCTGAATTAGCAAGTAACTGTGCTTTAACATTTTTGCAGCCTATGTTTCTCCTTGAACCAGACAGTAATAAGGAAGCAATGTATATCAGACACTGTGCAGTCTCTTCAATAGAAAATGGACACAAGAAAGTAATTACAGATATCCACTGGCTGTCTGATACATTTGAGGTAAGTCTTGATGGCTTTATACTTCTCTCAGGATGGGTTGTAAGTGTTGAAGGTTTTAGCCCAAGAATGTTTTCAAGTGGACAGTTCACTTATGTCTACATTAGTCAGGAACTCCACATCACAAAGCTGAGTTGCTGTTGCCATGTCAGGACCCAGCTTAAGGAGAAGACTATGACCACTCTTCCAGTGTGGAAAGCTTATAAATTAAAGATGTAGATGGTGTCAACATTGATAAAATACAACAGTGAAGAAGATGATTTGATATGTGAAAGTTAGGTATACATATATTACAGTCTGAGTTTTTATGGAGTTAGGATGCCATTTATCTGGAGGCAGGCAAGCCCTAATGATCTGTGATACATTGCCAGCTGTGAGTTTGCCCAGGCACAGTTTTTGAATTGAATGGCCAAGAAGGTCGTGTTTCTGTATTGATCTGAGAGTGGCACCTTCACAATTTGCCCACTAATTGTGCAGTAGCAAGCCCAGGTAGCTACCTGGCATTCTGGTTCTGAATTTGCCTGTATTGGGGACATCGGAAGCTGTTTAGCACCCCAAATGTTTCCCTCAAGGATACTAAGGAGTTACTAGGTGATTTGAAGAATTGATAGATAAAGATATCCAAGAATATACTAATTATTCTGGTAGTATTCTAAGTTAGGACAGTTAATTAGATCTGCCAGATAATCTGCCAGATATTCCAATGGCATTCCAAGTTAAAATTATATGAAGTGTATATAATTTTAAAAATCATAAAAAAACAAATAGCTTAGATATAATCTCTATTAGCAAGAAAAACCTAACATGATATTGGGAGTTGGAGCAAATGAAAAAGGACATCATTCCAACTCACATCAGACACATAAATATGTTGAGATAACTACAAATTTAAATAAATAAATCATAGAAAATACAGCAAATAGAATATACTATCAGATTCTGGAATTCTAAACTTGTTAGAACTGAAAGAAATCACAAACAAAAAAACTGACAGATTCAAAAGATTTGTAACAAATGCAATTATAAAACCTCAGATTAGCAAAATTTACACAAAAATGAGTAGTAAGTCATCATGAAAACATTAACTCATAAGATATCCACTAATAACAACACAAAATTACTGGCATATTTCAGATTTAATTTTTAAGTGAAAATTTCTTTTTTTTTTTAAAGATTTTATTATTATTGGAAAGCCGGATATACAGAGAGGAGGAGAGACAGAGAGGAAGATCTTCCATCCGATGATTCACTCCCCAAGTGAGCCACAACGGCCGGTGCTGCGCCGATCCGAAGCCGGGAACCAGGTACCTCTTCCAGGTCTCCCACACGGGTGCAGGGTCCCAAAGCTTTGGGCTGTCCTCGACTGCTTTCCCAGGCCACAAGCAGGGAGCTGGATGGGAAGAGGAGCCTCTGGGATTAGAACCCTCGCCCATATGGGATCCCGGGGCGTTCAAGGCAAAGACTTCAGCCGCTAGGCCACAGCGCTGGGCCCTTAAGTGAAAATTTCAAGCAACAAAATGGTAAAACTGAGACTGCAGCATGAACTTCTGGAATTAGTCAGTGTGGCTCTTCATTCAAATGTCCAAACTGGAGCCTGGTACAGTGGCCTAGCGGCTAAAGTCCTCGCCTTGAACATGCCGGGATCCCATGTGGGCGCCGGTTCTGGTCCCAGCAGCTCCACTTCCCATCCAGCTCCCTGCCTGTGGCCTGGGAAAGCAGTTGAGGACGGCCCAAATGCTTGGGACCCTGCACTCACGTGGGAGACCCGGAAGAGGGTCTGGGCTCCTGGCTTTTTGGATCAGCGCACCACCGGCCGTTGCGGCTCACTTGGGGAGTGAATCATCAGATGGAGAATATTTCTCTCTGTCTCTCCTCCTCTCTGTATGTATCTGACTTTGCAATAAAAATAAATAATTCTTTAAAAAAAATTAAGAACAAATGTCCAAACTTTTTGACCAGTAATTCTGATTTGGGAAATTTGTACAAATTCATACTCCAATATGTGTCATAAGACACAAAGTTACATTTGTATCTTTTTAAAAAAATCATGTTAAAGCATGTCCATGTAGAAGACTTTGAAAGAAGGTAAGAATGGCTTGGTGGTATGGCTTAGTGGCTGTATCCTCATTTTATAGCTACCAGGGATCTCATAGGGGTGCCAGTTCATGTCCTGGCTTTTCCACTTCCCATCCAGCTGTGGCCTGGGAAAGCAGTGGAGAATGTCCCAAAGCACCAACATGGGAGACCAGGAGGAGGCTCCTGGCTCCTGGCTTCAGCTAGGCTCAGTTCCAGCCATTTTCGCTACTTGGGGAGTGAACCAGTGGATGGAAGATCTTTCTGTCTCTCCTTTTCTCTGTAAATCTGCCTTTCCAATAAAAATAAATGAATCTTTTTTTAAAAAAAGGAAGAAGAAGGAAAGAAGGTGAGTAGAACTATATTTGATTTTTTTTTTATTCTTCGAAATTTTCTGTTATATTGCTATGTTTAGGGATTTTCAAATGTTGAAGAATAAAGCTCCTGAACAAGTACATCTCTTAAGTCTGCAAACTCATCCGTCAGAGAAGCCTCAGTTTCCCAGCATGAGACAGGCTGTCAGAAACATGAAAAGTTATCAGATCTGAGTGGAAGTTGCTAGCCACAGCTGAACCTGCTACAAGTGCAGGCCTGGTGTGGGTCAGACGTTTTGTGGTTGTCTGGTTCCTGGGATGTGTCTGGCCTCACGAAGACACCACATGTCCCTGTGCTCCATGCCTCCTTTCCTGGTTGCTTTGCAGCCAAAAGCCCTCTTCCTATTCTGCTCATCAGCTTCCCAGGAAAACAGGGAATTGGGCAAAGTCACGTTCCCCATTGATCTGAGAGTGGTCCCCTCAGAGGTTGCCCCTAAAGCCTTTGTCTCCTCTGAGAACTCGCTGAGGAAAGTTGTGGACCCCTTGGGACCTTGGGGAGTCATGAAGACCTGCGAGAGATCCACTGAGTATTTGCAGAGTTGTGCTGCTGATTAGGAGGAGTGCCAAACTGTGTTGATGTCTGACTGAGCTCTAAGTCTCTGATAAGAATGGATAAAGAAACCATGGCACATCAACAGTGTATCATAAACTAATGAGATAATTTATGAGTGAGCAAGTAATGCACAAATTATGTCAAGTGAAGAATTTCAGTATTAGGGCGTAGGCATTTCAGACAGTTGAGTTGGATATCCAAATACCTGGCTTCAAGTCCTGGCTTTCCTTCTGAGTCTGGCTTCCTGCTAAGGCCACCCTAGGAGACAGCAGATGATGGGTCTCTTTCACGCATGTGGGGGACCCAGATTGCATTCCAGGCTCCTACCTTCAGCCTGGCCCACTCCTGGTGTTCCAGGCATTTGGGGAATTAGCGCATCAGATGGGAAATTCCTCTGTGCAGCTCTGTCCCTCTGTCTCTCCTTGTCTTTTAAATAAATAAAACAATTTTTTAAATGTGCATGCATTCTTATCAAAACTTTAAAAATATTTCTGGGACAGAAAATTGAAAAAAATTATGTGGCAGATTGTGTTTGATTTTAGAACCATAGATTCATTGTTGTAACACAGATTAAACTGCTGCCAGTGACATCAGCATGCCATATGAAAGAGCCAGTTCAAACCCCAGCTGCTTCACTTCCAATCCAGCTTCCTGCTAATGCACTCGGCAGGCAGCAGACGATATCTCAAGTGCTTGGGTCTTTCTGCCACCATCATGAGAGACCTAGTTGGAACTCCTGGCTCCCGGCTTTAGCCTCACCTGGTCCTGGCTGTTATAGCCATTTGGGAAGTAAACCAGCAGGTGGAAGATTCTATCTTTTTCCCATCCTATCTCTGTGTGTAGTTCTGCCTTTCAAGTAAAATTGGATTTTGAAAACTTGTAAGATCTTTTATTTCCCAGACATTTATGATAGTACCATGTTCTTTTATTATAATTTAAAACAAGGCAACAAAAAAGTTAAAAGTATCTATTTAAAAAATATTCTTCTAGATGCACAGAACTGACATTTCTTCCAATTTTTAAAAACTAGATTAACAGACTGGGCTCTGTCTATGAGAATCGAAGTGGAATATCCTGTCAACTTGTGACGTGTTCAGCAGATTGGTATGTCTCATTTCCTTCACTTCCTGAAATGTTTTCATATCATATGTTCTTTTTTCACTTGAGCGCTCCTAAAACTAATGTTTTCCTTTGCTTTTTGTACACCCTTTAATACAATAACTAAACCCAATATAGCTAAAGGACAGAATTTTATAGATTGTTAGTAGTTCATGCTTTTATAGAGATAAATTGTTGTAAAAAGAGCAATTAACTAGGCTCATAACTGGTATAGATATACCCATAGTTTTTCCTGCCTCTTTATGTTCCCAAAATGTGTTATTTATAATTCCATAATATCATAATTATGAAGATTGCAAACATTTAATTGGGAAAGCATCTTTTAAAAAATAGAAGGCTTACATTTTTGTTGTCTATTCATACTTTTTATTATTATTTTTTAGTTATTTGGGAAAAAAATTATCTGTTTGAAAGGTAGACAGATAGAGAGCTCCCTTAAATTTGCTCACTCTCCAAATATCCGCAGTAGCCCTGACAGGGCCAGGCTGAAGCCGCAGTCCTGGGACTCAGTCCGTATCTCCCGAACAGGCGGCAGTGCCACAAGTGCTTGAGCCATCACCCGCTTCTTCCCAGGGTGTGCATTAGCAGGAAGCTGGATCCAAAATAGAGACAAGACTCAGGCACTCTGATCTGGAATGTGCATATCTCCAGCACAGCTTGGCCTGCTGTGCTAAATGCCTCTTCTCTTAGTGGATATTTTTTAAATGTGTTTTTTCTATGAATAACTCCATAATTATTTTGAAAAATATTTACTTAAGTGAAATTATCTCAATGTGTAGAACTTAAAATTCTAAAGTAGAGAATACCAAGAGCAATTTGGGAGATCTTCATAAAGTTCATAAACGTGAATATTAGGAGAAAGCAATGCATGGCTTCTAAAAAATTTTCTCCAAAATAAAAATGGTCTTTTAATTCTGGTTATAATGGACTTTTTAAAAAAATTAGCTTTTTTAATTGGAAAGGCAGATCTACTGAGAAAAGGACAGAGAGAAAGCTCTTCTATCTGCTGCTTTATTCCTCAAATGGCCACAACAGCCCGAGCTTAGCCAACCAGAAGGCAGAAGCTTCTTCTGGGTCTGCCATGTGGGTTCTGAGTCCCACAGACCTGGACAATCCTTTGCTGCTTTTCCAGTCGTAAGTAGAGAGCTGGATCCGAAGTGAAGCAGCTGGAACACAAACTGATGTCCAAATGGGATGCTTGCACTTACAAGCACAGAATTAGACTGTTGAGCCACAGCACTGGCTCGATCATAAACTTTTTGAAGAATAATTCTCTAAAATATAAAATGTAGGAAGTACTGATTCACAAAAATTTTAGTTTCAAAAACATTAAAATATTACTTCAGGTACATTGTTCATGTAGAGTGACACTAAGATTATACCTCGTATCTGTACTTATTAAGAAAAGTAAACCGGGCCCGGTGGCGTGGCCTAGCAGCTGAAGTCCTCACCTTGAAAGCCCCGGGATCCCATGTGGGCGCCAGTTCTAATCCCGGCGGCTCCACTTCCCATCCAGCTCCCTGCTTGTGACCTGGGAAAGCAGTCGAGGACGACCCAATGCACTGGGACACTGCTCCCGCGTGGGAGACCCGGAAGAGGTTCCAGGTTCCCGGCTTCGGATCGGCGCGCACCGGCCCGTTGCGGCTCACTTGGGGAGTGAATCATCGGACGGAAGATCTTCCTCTCTGTCTCTCCTCCTCTGTGTATATCTGGCTGTAATAAAAAATGAATAAATCTTTAAAAAAAAAAAAAAGAAAAGTAAACCATAAACCTTTTCTTTTAGCACAATATGTTTTTGGGATATTAGACCACAGAAAACTTTAGCCCCACAAGTAACCAAGAAAAAGAAAGAAGAAACCATTGAAATTCCTTTTGATGTCCCTTCTACCTTTTTACATCTAGATCTCGCCTGGAAACCTCTCACTAAGGTAAATTACACATCCCATTTGCTTCCATGCACCGTATAATACATACATATCCATATATATACCCTCATATACACACCTTCTATACATGTATATACATAAATTACCCTCATATATACACACTCCATTCATGTGTATACATATATATGTACACCCCATACATATACATATATGCACATATGACCCTCATATACCAACCCTCTAAAAACAGCAGCAACGTCCAGGTTTGGGTCAGTTTCAAAGCTGGGAGCTAGGAAGTCTATTTGGGTCTCCAAATAGACTATTTAGGTGGCAGGGTCCTAAACACTTCACTGGTTTTCCCAGATCGTGATCAGGGAACTGGATGCAAAGTGCAGCAGCCAGACACAAACTAGTGCCCATGTGGGATGCAAGCACTACAAGGCGTGCTTTCCTGCTAGGCTACCGTGCTAGCCTCTGACTTGATGAGTCCTGTCTTTATAATGTCTGATTAGAATCATAAACCCAGTGCTTTTCTTTTGACTTGTGAGTACTGTGGGAATGACATGTTGATGTACGCGCTCCCAGTGCAAGAGAGCACATGGGCAGATGCAGAATATTCCTGGAGTTCCAGGGAAAGAACTGGAAAGAACAGGGTAGAAATATTCTGAGTGAGGTTTACTAAGAGTCATCACAACAAAAAAACAAGCAAGCAATAAGTCAATAGTGTGTGGAGAGACGGCTGGAAGGAGCGGAAGGGGAAGGGAGCCATGAGTGGCAAGTGAGGATGATGATCACAGGGCCACTTCCAAAACTCAGCCATGTGTGTCCCCAAGGACAAGAGGTCCCCAGGTTAATGCAAGCTCCATCCACAACTTCCCAAGGCTTCACAAATGAAACAGGAGAATGAGTCATTCTTTTCAAAGAAGAAAAGATTTATTTTTACTCGCATTACAGAGAGAGAGAGGGAGAGACAGATATTTTATCCACTCCAAATAGCTGCTGCAGCTAGAACTGAGCCAGTCCCAAGATGGGAGCCAGGAGCTTCCTCTGGGTTCCCAAAATGACTGCAGGAGCCTAAGCATGTGGGCCATCTTCTTCTGCCTTCCCAGGCCACTAGCAGGGAACTGGATCACAAGTGGAGCAGCCAGTATTCGATTCATTGCCCATATGGAATGTCAGCACCACAGGCGGGAGATTAGCTTGCTATGCCACTGCACTAACCCTGAGAACAAGTTACTCTTTTATGTTAAAATGAACATAGAGGTAGCAGGGAGTGGAACATGAGAGATTGTCAGAAGACACCATATGAGGCTTTGGATTTTGAAATGTGCCCCCAGACAAGCTGCCTTCTGTAGCAAGATTTTAGGCACATGACTTAGGTATTTCCCCTACCATAAAAAAAAAAGCAACTAGAAATCTTAATCAAAAATGAAATGAGGAAGCTGGGCGAGATGGCTATGATTCAAGGTGATTTAAGAATATATGCTTGGGCCCAGCGGCGTGGCCTAGCGGCTAAAGTCCTCGCCTTGAAAGCCCCGGGATCCCATATGGGCGCCGGTTCTAATCCCGGCAGCTCCACATGCCATCCAGCTCCCTGCTTGTGGCCTGGGAAAGCAGTCGAGGACGGCCCAATGCATTGGGACCCTGCACCCGCGTGGGAGACCCGGAAGAGGTTCCTGGTTCCCGGCTTCGGATCGGCACACACTGGCCGTTGCGGCTCACTTGGGGAGTGAATCATCGGACGGAAGATCTTCCTCTCTGTCTCTCCTCCTCTCTGTATATCTGACTTTGTAATAAAGTAAATAAAATCTTAAAAAAAAAAAAGAATATATGGACTTACTGTTTCTCACAATTTCTCCTAAAAGTTAAGGTTGTCTAAGGGTGAAACAAGTTTAGACCACTGCCCAACCAAGATCAGCCTGAAGGAAGACCATCTTCTTTATAAGGCACAAGGTAAGTGCCTTCTCTTGGGAGTGTTGGTGGCTTACATCTGAGATGAGTTATGATAGTCTGATATGTAAAAGGACCAAAAAAAATCAACTCCTCCAATATGATGTGTTATAATGCCTGTAATGGCTGTAGCCAACACATTAAAATCTCCTAGACACTCAAAAGGGTGAACAGAATGCAATTCAACTCAATTTCAAATTGAGCACATTTGTGTAGGTTTGGGAAACTCAATCCATGATGAAGGTGAGTGGAGCTAACCTAATGAATATGTATGTGCCCAAAGAACAATTCTGTAGAATGGAGCATGTCTGAAGTTGAGCCAAATCAGTTACAAAGTACTGAGAAACAAATTACCCTTCTCAACTAGAATATAATTTTAAAAATTAATGTTTATGCAGTGCTGCAATAAAACTGAGTAAAGGAAGAAAATTGCCTTTTAAATTTCTCAGCCCACACAGCTGTGTGGAAATAATGAAAGGGTGCACACAAAAGCTGTCAAAGCCATGGAGACCAAAGTGAGTATGCTGTCACACCTGGAGAGCAACGTGTAATGAAAAGGTACAGGAATCACCAGCAACAAAAGTGTTTTTCCAAACATTGCCTTACCAGGAGGCTTTCTGTTTTTCAATGTTTGGTTAAATGACAGAGCATACAAGAAGAGCACTCCATTCCTGATCCTGATACTCAGCGTAAACAAAATCTCACACTTTGGAGTCATGTGTTTTATTCAGTTAACCCAAAGCTTGATGCTATAAATAAATGATAGCACTCATTTTTATAGATATTTTCAAAGCAATACTAAGGCATTCCATGGTTTTTAGTTGTGTGAGCCTGCTTCATTCTGTAGGGAAGCCAAGCAAAGCTGCTTCCTCCTGCTCTTCTGTATTCCGGTACTGGCTATAATATATTGGATTCCAGCTGTAGGTTAGCTACTGCTCTAACACTGTACATGCTTTCATTTATTCAACAGGTATTTGTGAGGTATTCATTCATTTTGTGCTAGGTCCTGGTGAGTACAAGCAGATCATCACAACAGTCTGCAAGATGGCACTTGGCATTATGTTCTTATAATTACAGAGACAAAGGCTGAAAGAGCTCAACTTGTCTTAGCCCTAAAACAATCCAATGAAAATAATAGCCATGAAGATATGACTACTGTAGCCCGGTTCACATTAAGGGTGTTGTTATCTCTTTTGAAGTGTGTAGGGATTTTTGTAAATTAATTTCTAACACGGAGCTTTAATTGACCTACCATAAGCTACACATTTTTAACTGATATTAACACAGGTGTACACCCTTGAAACCATCACCTTGATCAAAATATTGACCTAATCTATTAGTACCAAAGTTTGCTCCTTGAGGAATTCTCTCTGTGTTGCCTGCCTCACTCCCAGACCATCACTGATCTAATTTTGTCAGTACATGTTAATTTGCATTTTGTAGAATTGGGCATAAATCATATATGCTGATTTGGGGGGGAGGCTGACTTCTTTTATTCAACATAATTATCTTGGGATTTTATCCATGTTGTATCAAAAGCTCATTTCTTTTCACTGCAAAGTAGTATTGTATTGTGTGAATATGCCACAGTTCTTTGCTCAATCACCTGGGGACAGATATTTGGATTGTTTTCAGTTTAGAGATATCATTAATAAAGCTTTCATGAATATCTATGCACAAGTCTTTGTACAGACCCACATAATCATTTGTACTGGGTAAATCCCTAAAGAATGGTTGGATCATGGTACTAAGGGTTTAACTGTAGAGAAACTGCCGAAGTGTTTTCCATCATGGTCTTACCAGTTTCCGTTCCCACTAGCAATGTATGGAAGCTCTAGTTTCTCCAAATCCACGCCAACAGCTGCTGTGGTGATTCTGTATCATTTAACAGCACATGTGTGATGATATCCCATCTGCCTTTACCTGATGGTGAAGGATGCTGAGTGTATCTCCGTGTTTATATGCAGCCTGTGTATCTTTGGAGAAGTGTCTGTCCAAATTTTTTGCCCATTTTGCTTCTTTCATTTCATTATTATTGACCTACAGAAATTCTTAAGTTATTTTAGTGACTAATTGCTTACTAGAAATGTGACTTGCAAATAGCTCCTCCTGTTTGGGGCTTATTGTCTCATTCTCTTAATAGTCTTGAAATCAGAAGTTCTTAATTTTGAAAATGCCCAATTCATCAGTTTCTCCCTTTGTGGATCATGAGTTTGACATTGAGTTAAGAAATCTTTGCCTACTTCAAGACTATAGACAGTTTTTCCTATGTTTTCTCAAGTTCTATAGTTTTATATTTAGGTCTATGTCCCCTTTTTAGTCAAATTTTGTACATGACACAAATTATGGATCAAAGTTCCTTTTTAGGATTTATCTGTTTTATTTGGGAAGCAGAGTAAGAGAGAGAGAGAGAGAGAGAGAGAGAGAGATGTTCCATCTACTAACTCTCTCTCCAAATTACTGCAACAGTCAAGGGTCAGGTTTGGATTAGGCCAAAGCCAGAGGTCAAGAACTTCACCAGGTCTCCTACATGGGTGCAGAGGTTCAAGCACTTGGGTCTTCTCCCACTGCCCTCCCAGGCCATCAGCAAGGGGCAGCTGGAACTCAAACTGAAAATACAGCAGCTAGGACTTAGACTAGAACTCATATGGGATGTAGGTATTGCAGATGGCAATTCAACCCTCTACATCACAACATCGGCACCTCAAAGTTCTGCTTGTTACACACTTATATATTATTTGTTCAAAAAAAAAACTCATCCTATACTATTTGTTTTGTATGTTTGCTTAAAACAATATCTTTCCATATAGAGATATATATGAATCTGTTTTTGAACTTTCTATCACTCTATCCTACCAATCTCACACTATCCTAATTACCAACGTTTTGTGATTAATCTGAAAATTAGTGTTAATTCCCTAATTCTTTTTTCTTTTTTCAAAATAGTTTATGCCTTTGTAGGACTTTTGTTTTTCATGTAAGTATTTATGTATGTATGTATGTATGTATGTATGTATGTATATTGAAAGGCAAATATACAGAGAGGAGGAGAAACAGAGAAGATCTTCGTCTGTTGATTCACTCCCCAAGTAGCCATCTGTTGATTCACGCCCCAAGTGGCCGCAGCAACTGACCCAGATGAAGCTCCAGTCCAAAGCCAGGAGCCTGGAGCTTCATCTGAGTCTCCCACGTCGGTGCAGGAACCCAAGACTTTGCGTTGTCCTTGACTGCTTTCCCGGGACACAAGCAGGGAGCTGGAGGAGAAGAGGGGCCTTCAGGATTAGACCAAGCACCCTTATGGGATCCCAGAACATTCAAGGCGAGGACTTTAGCCATTAATCCACTGCGTTGGGCCCCTTCCATGTAGGTTTTTAATTGTTTTGCGTGGAAGCTTGCTGATATTTTGATTGGAATTGTATGAAATCTGAAGAATTTGTTTTCAATATACAGGTCTTTCACGTGTTTTGATAGTTCTGTAACTAAGTGGTTCATATTTTCGCACTCCTGTAAATGGTGCTTTTACATTTCTGATTGTTCATTTCCAATGAATTAAAAATGGAATTGATTCTTGGTGCCAGCACTATGGCATAGCAGCCTCTGCCTATGGTGCTGTTATCCCATGTGGGTGCTAGTTCAAGTCCCAGATGCTTCACTTCTGAGCCAGCTCCCTGCTGATGTGCCTGGGAAACAACAGAGGATGGTCCAAGGGTTTGGGTCCCTGCACTCACATGGGAGACCCAAAAGAAGCTCCCAGGTACTATAGCCTACTTCCATTGAAGCCATTTGGGGTGAACCAATGCATGGAAGATCTCTCTGTTTGTTCTTTCTCTATAACTCTGCCTTTATAAAAACAATCCAATCTTGGGCAAAAAATATAATTGCTTGTTGGATATTGCGATTTTCTTAAAACCACTTGTTGGTTTTAGTGCTTTAATTGTAAATTTATTTAGATGGTAATGTCATCTGCAAATACAGATACCTTTATTTCTTTTCCAATCAGTGATTTTTTTTTCTTATCTGATCTCACTGGCAGAATCTCCAGAATCTTTTTTTTTTTTTTTAAAGATTTATTTTATTATTATTACAAAGTCAGATATACTGAGAGGAGGAGAGATAGAGAGGAAGTGGAGCTGCCGGGATTAGAACCAGCGGCCATATGGGATCAAGGCGAGGACCTTAGCCACTAGGCCACACTGCCAAGCCCGAATCTCCAGAATCTTGAATGGACAGGTGAGAATGGACATCCTTGTTTTGTTCCTTATCTTACAAAGCATTTGGTTATTCATTGTAGATTTTTCACAAGATTCTTTTATGAGGTTGAACAGGAAGTTGTCTTTTATTCAGAAATTGTCATTGCATTAGTATCCAAAACATTTTCTGCATTTTGAGATAGTCATATACTAAGCTATTACTATGACAAGTCTTATTCATTAATTCTAGACTGCTAAATCAGCCCTGCATTACAGAGGCAAATCCTGATTGGTCATGGCATAGTATACTTATGTTGCTGTATTCAGTCTGCTAATATTTTGCTAAGAACTTTCACTTCCATGTTTGTGAGGAATATTGGTCTTTAATTTTCCTTTCTTATGATATCTTTACCTGGCTGCATTATCTCCAGCCTCATTGAATAAATTTTGGAAATTTTCCCCTATTTTCCTCATTTTCTAGAAGACTTTATCTAGAACTAGGTTTCCTCACTAAATATTTGCTAGAATTTACCAGTTTAGATCCCTTGACCTGAGTTTTCTCAGTCTCTCTCTCTCTCTGCCTCTGTTTCTTAATATATATTATTTTTCTTTTCCTAGTTCATTGATTTCTGCTCTTCTGTTTAGTTTTGATACAATTTTATTTTTCCAGTTTCTTTTTTTTTTTTACTTTACTTCAAAATCAGAGTTACAGAGAGAGAGGGAGAGCCAGAGATAGAGTGATCTTCCAACCACTGATTCACTCCCCAAACAATCACAATGGTCAGAGCTGGGCTGATCCAAAATGGAGAAAGGAGCCTCTTCCAGGTCTCCTAAGGCCCTGGGCCATCCTGCATTGCTTTCTAGGTCACAATCTGGAAGCTGGATAGGAAGTAGAGTAGCTGGGACTCCAACCAGTGCCCACAGGGGATGCTGGTGCCACAGAGGGAGGATTAGCTTGCTATACTGGCCTCTTTCCAGTTTATTAAGGAGAAAGCTTAAGACCTTTAATCTTTTCTAATGTAAGAGTTCAGTGTCAAAGTTTCACTCCCTAATTACTGTCTTGGTAGCATTCCTCATATTGACTGAAGTTTGAGTCTTTTTTTCCCAGTCCAATCTAAATATCTCTGTTTTTAACTGGGATGCTAATAGGGGTTGCAGGTGTCTTGACCTCTGTGCCAAACACCTGCTCCAAGACACATATTTTTAGATCCCCCGAGATGCAGGCTGTGTGCCCTTTTGTGTGTCCAAATGTCCATGTGGCACATATTTTCATGCATCTTGGAAAGAATGAAATCTCCTTTGATAATCCCAGGGATTTTGATAATGTTATTGGGACTTGAACACCAGGCTCAGTCCAAGGTCTGGTCTCCATGTGAGAAAAGTATTCAAGGCAATGTAAAGGTGTGTAGAAATCAAGGTTTTTCAAAAACGACAGCACACATCCGGATATGTATGCAGGCAGGAAGGAATTCACGAGCAAAGAAGGGCTGCAGTTCCACCGAAGTTGAGTTTGTCCCTCCATATGGTGGGAGGTAGGCCCAGGGAAGGGCTTAATTGGATATTCAAAGACAGAGTGTGGATGGGACTTGGTACCACGCCCTATCCTGTCCCTCTTTGGGGGAATCTCAACGTGTCATGATGTCTCTGCACAGTACTAGAGCACACAGTGGTCTTCTCTAAGGCATATGGCGCATTGGAGCATGCATGGAAGGAGGGGCAGGTGCATGATGAATGATGGATGTGCAAAGCCTGCATTCAGGCTATTTCCAGCTCGCAAGCACGAACGGGGATTGGGTGTGGAAGTGCACATGCACAGGTAGTGGTGGCAGGTGGCAGCTTCTCATCCACTAGACACCCACCTGTCCACCAGCATTTGGCACCACTGAAGCCAGTGACTATAAGGACCTGTTCTGTGTGAATGGCCAGATTTCAGGAATTTGAGATTGAATGTGGTATTTTAGAAACACTGCCAGCTATCAGCACCTATTTTCACTAGATTTGGATCTGAAACTGACAATACTACACGTAAACTTCTTGATTACATTCTGCTGATTGATCCTATACTGGTTGGCCTCCCAAGGTGCATGGAAAGCCCCCTAACTGTTCCAGGATTGTTTTTTCCTTGCCGCCTGCTCATTCCCAGGGACAGTGCCCTGTACGCTCTCGCCATCTAGTGGTCAGAAGCGAGTCACCCCTTGCCAGTCTGTCAATCTACAATAGGTTAATGCTCTTTTGAATCACTTGAAGAAATTCTCTACTGATTTTATTCTGTTGAAAAAGATTTTGCCCTAAATTGCTCTGGGCTTCCCATTTTAAAAATTCGCAGAGATTCGCATACATTCATTTAGATAGCATGGCATAATGATTAAGAGTATGGAGTCTTCATGTTTGTGATCTGAGCTTAAATTCCAAAGCCATGATTTTTAATGAATGAAGTGAAATTACTTCACGTCTCTATGTTCACTTTTAAAAAATCTCTTTGGAAACAGAATGAGGAAGATAAACAGAGTAAATAATAAAGTTAAGTTCCTCACAGCATAATGTTAAAATGAAATGAATTGACATACATGAACTCAAAGACCATGGTTAACTCAGGATAGATGCTAACCGCCGCAGGTGAGACTTTGAACAAATTACCTGGGCCTCCATTTATTCATCCCCTGAGCAGGATTAGTGGGTAACTGCTTTGGAAGTTGCTGTGAGGTTATTGCCTGGCTTGCAATAAGCCCTTAGCAAGGTCCATTGCTGTTGTTACTGCTGTCTCCAGCGATGGAAAATCTGTTACCTGGGG
Source organism: Ochotona princeps (assembly GCF_030435755.1). Lineage (NCBI taxonomy): Eukaryota > Metazoa > Chordata > Mammalia > Lagomorpha > Ochotonidae > Ochotona > Ochotona princeps. The sequence goes on from NC_080833.1 coordinate 71,705,503, forward strand.
GAATGACTTCAAATTTACTGAATATACAAAATGACTGCAGTTGAGTCCGATTCAACACGGTTGATGATGACATTTCCCTTAGAATCTTTCCTTTTATGTGAATTTGACAGATTTGAAAGGTAGAGTTTGAGAGGAAGAGGAGGAGGAAGGGAGAGAGATCTTCCATCTGCTGCTTTGATTCTCCAGAAGACAGCAGTAACCAGGGTTGGTCCAGACCAAGCTGGGAGTTTGAGCTTCACCTGGATCTTGGGCCATCTTTCGCTTTTTTTCCAGACTCATTAAAAGAGTGCTGGATTGGAAGTGAAACAGCCAAGACTTGAACCACTGCTCAGAAAGGATTCTAGCACTGCAGGGAGCAAGCTAACGCACTGCACCGCAATGGCAGCTGCGAACCTATGTGTTTAGTCTTTACCACATTTAAATGCCCCTTTTCTTGGGGTCCATGCCATCATTAGCATTTGTGACGGTCCTGACCTGTTAATCCATCAGGTTCTTCTCTGTGTCCTTAGCTTCATTTCCCCATGCTGCCCTCCAACTATGTATACCTCTGGAACTTTAACTTCTTTGCTTTCCTTTCTATACACTGTCCTCATAACAGCATCTATCTGCACGATTCCCATTTTTTTAATCTCTGCGGACAATTCCTTACCCATCTGTTTTACTGTCTCCTGTATTTGAACCCCATATACCCCCTCAATGTCATTGTCCAGAGCAGAAGTCATAACTTGACCTGTCCCTGATAGGCCCTGACCCCCAGTCTGTCAGGATGACGATGACTTCTGCTACTGTATATCTCCTGTGGACCTCTTCCCTTGTGTTCCACTTGTGACCTGTGGATCAGGTTGTTGCCTCTGCTTGTAACACCAGAGGGCTCCCAACTTTTTGATGCTATACCACCACAATGAAGATTTTTGAGTACAAAATCCTGATGTACACATATTTATTTATAAAAATATATAGATTTGTATATATACATATATAATATATTTTATACACACACACACACATATGCTTTAAGAGAAAATCAAGAGTTTGACATGGTGGCATAGCAGACTAATTTTGCCCCTGTAGCACTGGCATCCTGTGTAAGAGCCAGTTCTAGTCTCCGGCTGTTCCACTTCTGATCCAGCTTCCTGCTAATAGCCTGGTCCTCTGGTCCCTGCACCCATGTGGCAAACCCAGAAGCAGCTCCCGGCTTCAGATAGGCCCAGCTCTAGCTGTGGTGGCTATTTGGGGAGTGAACCAGCAGATGGAAGATCTCTCTCTCTCTCTCTCTCTCTCTCTCTCTCTCTCTCTCTCTCTTTTACTTTCCCTGTCTCCTTCTCTGTGAAAATCTGCCTTGCAGATAAAAATAGGTAAATCTTTAAGATAAAGAGAAACAAGCACAGCCATTCTACCTAGCGGTTAAAATGCCAGTTTAGATGCTCATGTCCTATATCAGAAGGCCTGGGTGTGCATCCCAGCTCCATCTCCTCACTCCAGCTCCCTGCTAACTGTAGACCCTGGGCAGGCAATGATGTTGGCTTGTTGTTTGGCTTATCTTGACACTGTTTTTAATGTCTTAACTAGTGGGAAAAGAGACTTCTCAAAACATGTAGATTCCTGAAAAGGGGAGTATTGGTTGTACTAACTGAATCATAATAATCATAATAATCATTTTTCATTTCTGATAAATTATGCTGAAGCTTTTTGGAAAGGTAAAATGTATGTATATGTATATATGTGTGTATATATGTATATAGTAACATAGTATATAGTATATAGTATATATATATATATATATATAGTTGGAACTTTTCTTTCCCATTTTAGATTTTATCTATTGTTTGGCTTTCATAGGGTTTGGTTTGGTTTGGTTTGGTTTGGTTTGGCTTTGGTTTGGTTGTCCTGTGTGCAGAATAACCCAGAGGACACACGGAGGAGGTGTGATGAGAATTTAATGAACATGTATTTTACCACCATCTTTTCCAGAAGATGTAAGAGCATGTTTTTGAAAAACTGGTATTTGACCTGGGAAGGTGCTCAAGACATTTCCTCAAGAAAATGCAAGAGTAGGATACAAATCTAAATAGAATGTGTTCAGTAACTTTAAATATAAACATTCACAGAGAAGTCATTGGAGGAGAATAAGCTGATATGTTAATAATGACCATCTCTAGGGGCATGATGATGTATGCCTCTTTCACTCATGTGATTCTCTGTTTTTTGAAACTTTGGTAAGGAACAACTATTAATTTTAGATCATGGTAAAACTTTGGTTTTAACACAAACATCAAACATTTTTACAAAGAAACAAATTACTGATGATGCTTGCTTTACACGCCCAATAAATCAGACTCTGGCACTGTTGGCCATAGAAGGGCAATTGTAACTAATAAAATATAGGCCTTAGTGTCTGGGGTGGAACAGGCTAAGTGAGAAGTCTAAAAATGCTTGAACTTGAGCCCACTGCATTGGTAAGGGAATGGTGGTATTCAGAACATCAGAATAAACAAGGTACCCGTGTTTTAAAACATCTTTCACTGCAAATATGTGCTTCCTCTGTTTTTACTCTTCTGAAAGACAAAATGCTACTCCAGACCAAAGCAGTGAAGGCAGGGGAGATGAATCCATACCATAATCTGGAACTGGGAATGTCCAATTATCTCAAGCCAATAGATGAGTTCTGCACAAAGTTCTTTGTAGGGACAGAGGTAAGTTGTAATTGCCTGCTTTTAAAATGCATTCTTAGTTATACTGAAATGTGTGAGTATAACATTGTATATATTTGCTGTATGAAGGCTTATCGATGTTTTCCATTTGTTTATTATGCTTATTTGTATTTAAAATGTTCTTGAAGATTTCTTTGTTTATTTCAAAGAGTTATATAGTAGGGGAAAAGAGAGATTGTACATCTCTTGGTCACTTCCCACATAGCTTCTCTCTCTCCTTCTCTGTCTGTGATGTAAATAAAACAAAACTTTTTAAAAAAACATAGTTTAATGCAAGAGGGAAGCTTATGCTTAGGATGCTAGATTGGGGTCCAATATAGGCGACCCTTTTAGGAATTTTGAATTTTACTTGGTAGGCAACAGGACCCTATCAAACAGGCTAATGCTTTATAACTTACTTTTCACTTTTTTAGTTTTGAAAGCTTGTGATGATAAGTGCAATGTAGAAGTGACCCCCTGAAGCATTTATCAATATACAGTGCAGGGACACTAAGTGCATTCACCCTGCTACACAGCCGTCCCCATCCTCCATGGTCAGCACCCTTCAGCATCCCAGACTGCAACTCTGTATCCATCAAACAGGAATGCCTCGCCCCCTCCTCCCAGCCCCCGCAAACCCCATTCTGGGTGCCCTGTCTTTCTGTCCCCATGAATTTGACTGCTCTGAGTGCCTGCTGTAAGTGGAATCATAAAGCATTTGTCCTGTCACACATCTGAGATTTTGAAACAGGGGATTCTACCAGTGGATCAACTTTAGAAAGATAAATGGGAACCCCGGCATGATGGCCCTATTGGCTAATCCTTCTACTGCAAGTGCCAGAATCTCATAATGGGTACTGGTTTGTGTCCTGGTTGCTCCACTTTCCATCCAGCCCCCTGGTTGTGACCTGGAAATGCAGTAGAGGATGGTGCAAAGCATTGGGACCCTGCACCCTCATGGGAGGCCTGGAGGAAGCTCCTGGCTCCTGGCTTCAGATTGACTTAGCTTGGGCCGTTGCGGCCATTTGGGGAGTGAACCAGTGGATAGAAGATCTTTCTCTCCCTCTCTCCTTTTCACTGCAAATCTGACTTTCCAATAAAAATAAAAGGGGGGAAGTAAGGAACAAAGGAAGGAGGGGAGGAAGGGAGGGAGGAAGAAAGAAAGAAGGGAAAGAGAGTGTGACAGGAAGGAAGGAAGGAAGGAAGGAAGGAAGGAAGGAAGGAAGGAAGGAAGGAAGGAAGGAAGGAAGAAACAAGCATAGGGCCTGACCACCCAACTAGTGTCTTCAGTGAACTGCAGACACACACGAGTAAAATCCAAACTTCTCCCTCAAGGCTGTCAGGTGCTGCAGAGTTTGGTTCTTGGCCCTCTCCTCCCATCTGCTCCATGCTCCCTCTCCCCACACACACATGAGCCATTCTGATTTTTCTCTCATTCCTCTTACACAAACTCTGGCTTACCTCTGAAGCCCTTGCCCTTCACTCATCATCCAGCAAGCCCTCACTTGAGCACTTGATATATTCAGCACTGTTCTTGACCCTGGGGTTATAGCCAGGAAAAAGCCAGACAGAACTGCTGTCTCCCATGGGGTTGATATCCCTATGGAAGGCCCTTCTACCAGCCCTTGGCACAGCCAATCCATTGCTTTAGTTGGCAACATGAGGAAGACCTTGCTGGGGTCTGGCCAGTATGGGCTGAAGGGAGGGACTGGTGGTCCAGAAGGCAGAGAAGCCAGGTGGTGGTGGTCTCAGGTGGACTAGACCAGAAATGAAGAGTCTAGGCAATGGGCCAGGAAGCTTGGCTCCAGATGGGGAAGGGGGTTATCAGTCAGGTAACTGTTTGGGAGAAGGAGGTTCAGTCAAGGCTTCCAGTTAGGTTAGGTGACTGGTGGTGGGACAGGCACTCATTCCTTATCCATGAAATTAACCCAAATTATTCCTCTTTGACTGGGCTCTATGTCAGTGTCCCAGGTGCCAACTTGGAGACCCAGGAGATGTAAAAAGATCTCAAGGGATTTTGGTGACAGTTGGGGGCCGCTTAACTAAAGCTGCTAAGATCTCTGGAAAGTACTGAGTGCTCTCTAAATGGTAGCTTGGAGAGTGATAGGCCCCACAGCCACAAAGCAGCACCAGGGGCTGGCCTGCATGCTTCCGCAGCCTGAGTATCCACCAGGAGTGGGGATAGGCCTCGGCCTCCAACTCAGAAGTTGCAGCAGCCAATGTAACTTCTTGCTGATAGAATGAAGTACCTGGATGAATGAAATCACCAGGGGAGGGACTGAGTGGGCACTAGCCACAATTTGTGTAAGTCAAATGTGTTCTTAGCCCTGCTGCCTTGCACCTCCCTGCATCCCCTCACCAGAATCCCCTTCACTCCTCTGCTCACACTCTTCTCTCCACCAGGTGAAAAAGCAGTAGCATTAGCAGAGAACCTACAGGGGCTTTGTGCAAGTCATTTCACTTCTCCGAGGCTCAGTCTTCCAATCTGTAACATAGCAACATGGGGCCACCTGTTATCTACACCTCTCGGCTGCAGCTCACTGGTCTCATCTTTCCCCTGCTTGTGGTTGTCTTCTCCTTCCCCTTATTCTTCCCGTCCTCCTTCTTCTCCTCCTCCTCCTTCTCCTCCTCCTTCATGTTTTGTTTGTTTTTGTAAAGATTCACCCCCTTTCAAGACAGATCACATTTATGGAGAGGAGAAACAGAACGATCTTCCATCTGCTTATTTCACTCCGCAAATGACCACCATGGCCAGCGCTGAACCAATCTGAAGCCAGGAGCTTCCTCCAGGCCTCCCATGTGGGTGCAGGGTCCCAATGCTTTGTTCCATCCTCGACTGCTTTCCCAGGCCATAAGGAGGGACATAAACCGGGTAGATCCCAGTGCTCACAAGTAAGGATTTAGCCACCGACCCATCACACCAGGCCTGTCCTTCCTCTTCTGTAAAACCAGGTCCCTCTGCCTTCCCCTTTCTTTAAAATGGCCACAAGGGTAAAACCAGAATATCTGTGACATGGCATTTTCTTTGGATTGAACTTTTGGCTCCTTTGTTCCCAGTCTTAAACTTTAACCAGTGAGTGCTGTCATATTATGCATTTATATTGCCTCTTTCTTATCCAACAACTTTTTACTAAGTGCTGACTTTGTAACAGACTGAGGAAAAAATGACAGAATAAAGCAGTCCTGCTCCCTCCCCTTCTGGCTCCCTGGGAGGAGCAGAGGGACTTGAAAACTCAGAAGCTGAGGCTGTGGTACATAGGGTAGCTATTCAGCTGCCTGTATTCTCCACAACATCGTGTGCATGAAATTATCATATAATTAAATTGAGCTCTTTTTGTTTCAAAACAAGTGCTTCAGGCTCAGCACCTGAAGGTAAGGGCTTTTCTCTGGAGCTGTCCTATTCAACAAGAACTTGTGTTTTCAGGAGGGCGAAGTGATATACACAGATTGGAAAATGGAAAGAGACCCTGAAACTGGCCGATTGATGAGTAAGTTGAATGAATCTTTCTGTTACCAGTAAGGTGTTCATTTTCATTGAAACTCTCTGCAGTTACATAGAATTGTGTGAAATTCCAAGGGAGTCTGGCTTTGCTGATGGCAGTGCCCCTAGGATTAATCCACATATGTACTTGTTAACCTCATTCAGACCCCCGAGAAGGCAGCTTTGTTGTTTCTTGGGATCTGTCTGGAAACATGCATAAAAATCTGGGCCCACAGAACCTGAATTGGATTTTAATAAGATATATTAAAAGGTGCCTGGTTTTCACATCAGGATTTGAAGAGCACTGACCTATGTGATGCAAAAAAAGCTAGAACTCTTGGACAATTTAATTTAAAAAGTAACATGCCATTTCAAGAATTCAACAACCTTGGGAGTTGATCTCGCAGGAAAATCTACTCAGTGTGGAATGATGGGCTAAATCTGCAATGATCTTGAAGATCCAAGAAGAGTACGGGAGAAGTGATAATAGAATCCTGTTTTAGGACTAGGAGAGCTGATGTGCTTGTGTCTCCTGATGCCAAGTCCTGGACCCCAAGCACCGGGACAAAGGTATGTAGGTTCCACATGCAGAAAGATAGACACCACAGGAAGCAGTTGAACAGATCTTTAAGAGTGGATTCAGTTTATAGTATTGAAGCATAATTGTTACTGAGCTTGGTGAATTTTAGGATAGTCCAAACCGACTTATAAGTCTAGCAAGGCATATGTTAACAATTGAGGCACAGAACAGTTTTAGGAGGGGTGTGCCGAGAAATCTTCAATACCTTAGTGAGGAGTAACTAATCTTTGCTTGCAATGAAGGAATCATGACTGGATTTGAACCGTGCTACTGCAACAATATGGAGGAATTCAACATGGGGTGAGAGCACAGGGAGAGATTGGGGAAATTCCAGAGTCTAAGAAACTGTGTCATAAAACGAAATTTTTTTTTAAAACAAAGAGTGGATTCAAGTTTTCCAGATGAAAAAGATTGGTAAAGATATTGCAGATGATAAATGTGAAAACTTGGAAGCACAAAAGAACAATGAACACATGAGAAAGAGGGAAATTTAATCACCAAGGCATCATGGCAGGTAACTGGGAACCCATTTGTATCTGGATGGAAAAAAGTCTTGTGGGCCCTTCTTACAGCATTGCATGGTAATGAAACCACCGTGGCAGGAGAGCTGGGGCTGGTAGGACTCACAGTGGAAGAGGGGTACCACTTGCCACTGTTGGGATGAGAGGCAGCGAAGACTGCAGCACAAGCTTGGCAACAGAAATGTAAAGGAAAAGGGAGATTTAAGGGTCAACATACCAGCACATACAATCAGTGAAATGTAGCTAGTCCAGAAGAAGAGGAGTTGCTTTCAATTTAGTTCATTCAGAAAAAAAAAAAATGAAAATTGCTTTACCATTGGTTATAATAATCACTTTAAATCATCAGTCAAGAACTTTGTAACATGGAAAGCCAAACAGCATTGTTTTTCGTTGCATACTGGCTTAGGTGCGGAGAAGTTGCCGTGCGGTTCCCCCCGAACGGTAAACTGTGCGCCCTGCTTCCATTCCATGGACTTACAGGGCTTTTACTGCGTGCTTCCAGCCCAGTGTCGGTCGTAAACACCAGGGTGGTTTCCTGAAGAAAGACGAGCCGGTCACTGAGATGTGGACTCCATGGAACCCCACGTTCATGTCTCAAATACACAACCAGGCAGGAAGGAGAATGTGCTCTTATGGGAAGAAACTTCTGACAGACACATTGCCCTGAGATGTGTGCAAGTAAGATGCACGTGGTGTGAAGGGCAAGCCAAGAAATGACAGCCTGCATGATGACAGTTGGAACAGTCGTGTTGTGAAATCTACTCCACCAAATCAACACATGTCACGTGCCAGGCACTCTTCAAATTTTATAAACTAGCTCATATAATCCTCCCACAAGCCAATTGGATGGCCTCACCAGCAAAATTGGTACCCAGGCAGTCAGTCACAAGGTTTTATGCTTCTAATCCCTTACTCAGTTAACTCCCATGTTAGAGAATTACTCTGGAAACTAATCTTTTTTTCGTGTTTGTTGATTGTCATTTTCTTTAATACCCTGGCCCAGAGGCTTTGGCACTGCATTTAATAACTTAAGGGCTGCTCCACTCATTGATGAATGGCGCTCAAGACTTACAAAGAAAAAAAGGAAGAAAAGACTTTGATGAATCGAGAACATTCTCTGCCAATTTAAAGCACACACCCAGTCGATGATTCTTCCACACATCTGAGGGTTGTGCACGTTGCAGTCACTAGTAACCATGGTCACTCCCAGAGGCCTCCCAGATGCCTGAACAGCCCTGCTGGCTGCTGGAGGCGGTGGCTAGGGAAGTCTTACTAATCCCACAGATGGGCACCAGGCTCTGAGAAACAGAAGCAGAAGCAGGAAGAGCATGGTTGGCATCCAGGGATCCTGCCCGTTACCAGGAATCCTCAAGATCACCTCAAGATGGCCTGACAAGCATGCCCCTTGCTCTCTCTTCAAAATGGAGACTTGGTGGTTAATGGGAGATGAATCTCTTAAACAAACAAAAACCTTGGCATGGCTACATTTAAATTTTCACTTTAGAATCCTTTTTGTCAAATAATTTTCAAGTGTGGTAGAATAACATAAGTGATAACATTCAGCATCCTAAACCATGTTCAGGTGTATAATTCAGTCATATTGCATACTGTCACATTGCTGTGCAGCCAGTTTTCAGAGTTTAATCTCACACCCCTTACATGATAATGTCCCATGCCCTGTTCTCCAAGCCTCTGCCAACCACCGTTCTCCTTTCTGCCTCTCTGATTTTGACTACTCCAGGTACCTAACATCCTAGGTTGTAGTATGTATCAGAATGTGCCTTGCTGTTTAAGTGGAATAACAGTCCATTATTATGTCTGTGTCACTCATATCTTGCTTATCCATTCACCCATCGATGCCCCCTTGGGGTGCTTTCCCGTGTGAGCTGTTATGAAGAGTGCTGCTGTGGATGTGCACAGAGTGTCTGCTTGAATCTCTATTTTATAAGCTTCCCACAAGATCTTTTGGGTCTCTCTCTGCTTCCTGTCCCATCAGTTCTGACTGGGGAGGCATAGGGAAATCCAGTCCTCACGTAGCTGACATGATGTAATGCAGAGTAAACTCATGGTCTTAGCGTCAGTCCACCGGGCCTTGTGATTTGGCATCAACAAGCAGCTGTTGTAGCCACTAATGGGATGATTGGCTGTGAGTAACCAGTAGTGAAGAGCGCCCAGCTCTGCAGCCTTGAGGGAGAAGCACCCACGCAGAGTCCTTATCTTCAGAGGAGCTGTTTCTGCCCCTTAGTCTAGCTTCCAGTGTCTCTCATTAGGCATATGCACACCAGTTTTCCCTTCACAACACTCCCACAATGGTGTCATTGTTTCTGGGACTCTGTCATGACTGTACACTTCATTAGGATAGTAACATGTTTGGTTAGTAATTGCCCCCTCAGTCACCCAATACATGTGGTGTATATTGGCAATCCAGATATGTATCACTAGTGTAAGGAATTAAGGGATAGGAACAGGAAGCTTTCCTCTGAGCCAGGGCAGTGACCTAGATGGGAAGTTCCCTGGACTTTCCATATAAAGAAGAGCCAGCACTTGACAGATTCATTCAGCCTGATCAGCCTCTATTTCTCTGCTTTGGCACCTCAGCAGTGGGGATGGGACAGTACGATCAAGGTCTGTGTGAGTGACGGCAAAACACCCTTTCCTCTCCCCCAGCAAAGAAGCCAGTGAGCCTCTACACGGTCCACGACGGCGCTGTCCACACTGTGCAGAGGTCACCTTTCTACAACGACATCATCCTCACCATTGGTGGATGGAACGTGGCCATCTGGAAGGAAGGTGTCATGGTGAGTTGCCTGCGGAAGGGGGAGTGGGTTGAGGGGGTGGTGAGTGTGTGGTCCTTTGTTTTTTTGCCTTGTCTTCCTGAGGAAGACAATAGGAACATCACAGCTGTTGTGTTGTAGCTGTGCCTGTGGGATACTTTTAGGGAAATTGGAAACAGGTGGCATGGCAGCAGAAGCACTGTCTGCCTTTTGAAAACATAAGCATTTGCTTTTCTGTCCCGAGGGGAGGAAACACCGTTAGCAAGTCCCTTCTGGGCAGGCGAGCCATCTTTCCTTGGAAGGTATACTGTTCGCAGTTAACTTGGCCGTTTCCCCCTCACTTCAGAACACAGGAGAAACACCGAGTCTGATATCTTTTTGCTACAATCCTTCCATAGGTTCAAGAAGTGGAAGTGAGCCAGCTGAAAAGAATTATCCCATGTAGCTCATAGCCTGTTTAGAGAAGAACAGGGTCTGGGCTGGCGCCATAGCTCAACTGGCTAATCCTCTACCTGCAAGTGCCAGGACCCCATATGGGCACCAGTTCATGTCCCAGCTGCTCCTCTTCCAGTCCAGCCCCCCATCTATGGCCAGGGAAAGCAGCAGAGGATGAATCAAAGCCTTGTGACTTTGATCCTGTATGGGAGACCCAGAGGAAGCTCCTGGCTCCTGGCTTTGGATCAGCTCAGCTTGACTCATTGTAGCCACTTGGGGAGTGAGCCGGTGGATAAAAACAGAAGGGGAAGGAGGCATAGAAGGAGGACATAGTCCAAGGGAGGCAGTAGCAGAACATGGTCAGAACCGGAAGGGGGCTGGTTCCAGAAGCTCGTCTGCCAGAAACTGGCAGGAGTGTTAAACCGAGCCAAGCAAGCTTGCGGGTAATCTGGATTCTTAATGGGAATGAAAATTTGCATGATTCTCTAATGAGAAATTTGAGAAGATTATTTGATGCAGAAAATATATATAAATATATATTACATATGTTATATACCTATTATGTATATCTAGATAGAATACAAAAATATTTTAAACATATTTTAAAATATGTCTAAAAACCAAATTTTGACATTTTAAAATGCTTTTAAAAACTGATTTTTTTAAACTTTTTTTTTATTAATTATGTTGCATTATGTGACACAGACTCATAGGCTCTGGGATTCCCCCATCCCCTCCCCATGTCCTCCCCCCTTGGTGGATTCCTCCACCTAGTTGCAGTATTACAGTTCAAATTAAGTCTAGATTCTTTCGTTGCAATCATACACCAAGCATAGAGTCCAGCATCTTTTGTCCAGATAAATTCAACAGTTTCTTAGGAAGACCTTCTATGGTTTGAAGGTAGAGCTGGCAGAATATCGTTCCGATCAATTAGAAGCCCCAGCACAACATCAACAATTTACAACATTATGGAATTAATTGACATAGTATTGAGTAATCAACATGTTATAGCAGTGCAAGTTCTTAACCACCTGCTATGATCACTTCATTGACCCTTCAGTTTTTGTTTGTACACAGAACCGGCTGCTCTACACCTTGAAGTGGCTATAGGGTACTATTCAGCTGTCTCAGGTCTGTTTTCATTTTAGTATTTAGCTCTTTATTGTGTTGATGCATAATTTTGCTGAACTTGGTAGATTTTAGGATAGTCTTAAACTGGCTTATAAATCTAACCAGGCCTTTGTGTATAGTTGAGGTGCAGAACAGTTTTAGGAAGGGAGTGCAGAGAAATCTTCCATACCCTAGTGAGGAGTAACTAATCTTTGTGTCCTATCTAGTAAGGTGTATGTGGATCCACTATGATCGTTTCCTGTTTGGTTCTAAGCTTTCCTTGTATTGCTCTGACTATCTATCCTATTTTTGGGGGGAGGGGCTCCGGGGCTATCCTGATGGTCATTGCAAGAGAGGGTGGGGATCCAAAGCTGGAACTAAATAAGGACCAGAGAAAGCTCCTCTCCCTAGTCCCAAAGGAAGTTTGCTGTTCTGTTTCTGCAGATCTCTCAGGGCTCCTGGCTGTTGTTCCAATGACCTTGGATCCTGTGAGGAAGGATTTGGGCCTCTTCCATCCCATGTGGTAGATCTAAACGGGGCTGGATGACCTCAGAGTTCTCGGCCTCTGAAGGCACTCCAATTCCCCGTGGTCTCCTTGTCTGTTGGGATGTAGTCCTTGGTGCCCATACTGATAGTCCTTGGTGAGGATCCGAGTCTTCAGGGTTGGGATACAAGCCTCCTCCTGCCCACCTGCTCCACTCTGGGGTCCCCGCTGCTCTGTGCATATGACCACCTGTTAAGAGGTCGTCAGGGTCGCTCTTGATTTCCCCTATATGTCTTTGTAATTTAACTGTTGTTTAATGCTGATTCGAGTCTGTTGTCTATGAATTACCTGTTATGTTTCTGGTAGGTTATACTTTACATCTTCCTCACACATTCTAAGGAGATGGAAGATTTTCCTGTGCTTCCACCCCATTTCCGAGTAGCTTAGGGTCTTAAAAGTTTATTAGGTTTTACAATTCTCTGATGTAGAACATAAGCAGTCTGATTCACATTAATACATTAATTGTATGTTCATTGAATACATCACAATATCTTAATGCATTAGATACAGGCTGTTTGAGGTTGAAATAATATTACAATACATGGACACTATTTTCCGGATTGACATCCTTTCATCTTATATTAAGGCAAGCATGTGGTATTTAACCTTTTGGGATTGGCTCATTTCCCTTAGCATAATGGTTTCCAGTTGGGCCGATTTGGCCACAAAAAAACCTGTATTTCATTTTTTTTAATAGCTGAGTAGTATTCCATGGAGTAAAAGAACCATAGCTTTCTTATCCAGTCTTCTGTTGATGGGTATTTCAGTTGCTTCCAAGTTTTTGCGATTATTGATTGTGCTGCTATAAACATAGGGGTGCATGTTGGTTTCTCGTGTAGCAAGTGTTTTGGATATATTCCTAGGGGTGCTATTGCTGGATCGTATGGCATGCTGATTTTCAGTTGTCTGAGTGTTCTCCATACTGATTTCCATAGAGGCTGTGCAAGTCTGCAGTCCCACCAGCAGTGGAGTAGGTTTCTCTTTTCCCCACATCCTTGCCAGCAAGTGTTGTTGGTGGTTTTTTGTATGTGTGCCATCCTTAGTGGCATTAGGTGGTACCTCATTGTTATCTTAATTTGGATTTCCCTTATTGCCAAGGAACTTGAGCATTTTTTCATGTTTGTTTGCCATTTGGGTTTGTTCCTTTGTGAAACATCTGCCCATTTCCCATGCCCATTTCTTGAGTGGTGTGTTTGTTTTGGTATTTTGGTTGTTCTGGAGATCCTTGTATATTCTGGAGATTAGTCCCCTATCACCTATGTGGCATGCAAAGATCTTCTCCCATTCTGTGGGTTGCTTTTTTACTTTGTTGATTGTTTCCCTTGCTGTACAGAAGCTTCTTAGTTTGATGAGGTCCCAATTGTTTATTTTGGCCTTGACTGCTAGTGCTTTTGGTGTCCTTTTTAGGAAGTCAGGGCCTACACCTAAATCTTGCAGTGTGTTTCCAACATTTGCTTCCAAAAGTAAAAACTAATTTTTTAAAGTTCATACAAGATTCTTGAAGACTATGCAGAGGTCAGGAATCTGATTATCTGTAGAAATAGAAGAAATCAGGGGAAGTGGCAAGGAAGTGTCATCTGTAAGCAGTTCATGAACTACTTCTCCCTCAGGACAGTTTCTCATTTAGGTATTGAATGAAAGTGATGGCTCTCTAGTTTGTTTTGTTCTTGCTGTGCAAGTAGGCAGTTGAGTGCACCTGCTTGCAAGAAGGAGACTAACTGGGTCGACAGGACATTGTCTGATCATCTTTCAGTGTGAAAACTATCCAAAGTGAGCTGATTGCTTATGGAAGACATGATGCTTCAATGATCTAAAATCTCTCCCAAATGTATTGGGAACCTCAAAGCTCCCAACAAAAGTTATGTAAGGAGAATTTGTCAGCACTGTGTTGGAATTCACCGTGCAACTTACAGCTGGAATTAACAGACTTTTTATTTGCTTTTGCCAACCACCAAATCTGTTTCCACCTGAAGCAGAAACCTAGTAAGAGTCCAATCAAAATGTCTTTATAATCTTCCTTTAGCTAGTGCCCAGCAACATGCACAGAAATGGTGATGGAATTTCAAAGCAGCTCAAGTTTCAGAATGACCAGTTGCTCAATTTATAAGATTTGATTTCAAAAATTATTTATTTGAACAGTGGAGTTGCAGAGAGGGGGAAAATGGAGTTCTTCCATTCAATGGGCCACTCCCCAAATGGCCATGATGGTCAGGGCTGGGCTTGGCTGAAGCCAGGAGCCTGGAACTCCATTTGTTGTATCTTTCCTGTGGGTATAGCAATGCACACACTTGGGCCATCTGCTGCTGCTTTTCTAGGTGCATTACCAAGGAGTTGGAATCAGAAGTAGAGCAGCCAAGATTCAAACTGGAGCCCATATGAGATGCTCATGTTGCCGACAGTAGCCCAACCTAGTGAGTCACAGTGCTGGCTTCAGGTTTGATCATTTCTTTTAAAAAGCAAGAGAAAGGGAAATCAGAATCCCTGTGGGCATAATTTTGCTGTCTGCTCATAGTCAGCTGAGTTCTAAAGTAAAATCATGGTTAATTCTCCCAGACAGTAACAGAAACTTTTGTGTTTCTAAAAATGTTCTTAAAGACTGGGCCCCTCCTTCAGTCATGCTGTGCACCAAAAAGGTACACCTCAGGCCACTGGTCCCTGACAAGACCTGGAGTTTTCTATATTGGTCGAGAAGATGGATACATCGATATCTGGGACCTTCTGGAGAAGACACATGAACCAGCCTTGTCGCAAAACATTTGCATAACAATGATCACCTACATCAAACCCTGGACCTTTTCTGGTATGTGAATTTTTAAATTTAATTAATTAATTTTTAAAAATAATCTTACTTAGTTGATTAGGGCACAAAGGGTCAAGGGCTACAGGAAAGTGGGTAAGACCGTTGTTCCCACATATCATTTTTTTCCCTGTATCTGGGATCAGAGGAGAAACAAAGGGAAAAGCCCCGTCCAGCCTCCCACCTATCCCAGGTCTGCGATGTGGGGCACACTCTGAGGGCACTGCTCAAGTGGTTTTGATAGTTCAACAGGTCTGAATTGCTGCCAATCTCATCATTCCAATTACAATGAAACCTATTCAGAATCCACTGGCTGACATAGTCTCTTCACGGGGTTCTGAGACCAGCAGTTCAATTGAAGGGATCTCCAAAGAAACTTCATCTGAGATGATCCCAAACCTGATTCTTGTGTGAGTTTGCCAGTACAGGGTCTGGCACATTTCATCACCCCAATAGCTTATGTACATGCTTGTTGTTGCAATTGCTAGGCTGTTTCTGTTTCTAGCCCTGTCTTCCACCTGAACCAATGGGTGTTGTAGTCCAGCTTGATCCTACCCGCTTCATACTCGGTCCTCATGCAAACCAGTGGGAGCTACAGCTAATTGGGGCGACTCCCCATAACCCACCAGGCCTGCCCCCTACCCTGCTTCCCATGCATGCCAGTATGTACCGCAGACTTGTTCAGTCTGTCCCACATCCCATTTAGCTCTTGTACTTGTCAATGGGCATTGAAGCCTGGTTCAACCCAACCAACCTACCATCCAGCCCACACACTTACTGGCAGGTGCCTTTCTGTCTAGCCACCCCTGCCCCAGGCCTGGTTTTCATGCTCTCCAGTGGGAGTGGTTACCCACAAAGGAGGTGCCCACTATCTCCCTACTGGGCCACTCCAACTTCCAGATTATGCACTCTCCAGGTGGTTCTGGCATTTAACTTAACAGAATTAGCCCCCAGTGCCAGCCTCTGCCATCTGATGATGTGGCAAAAGCCCAGTCAACCCTTACCCACTCTAATTTTTGCTTGCACCAGTCAGCACAGTCAGCCCAATCTGGCCCTTTCCCAGTCTGGCTCACATGAGGCCCACAGATGTTGTACCCCTGCCTGGTCTGGTCTGGTCTGCCCCCATCCCAACTCATGCTCTCCAGTGGGAGTGGTTGTCCAGCAGAGGAGCCCACATTCCCCTGCCGGCTTTGCCTCCTTCCAACCCCCCCGTTCTCACGTGTGCTGTTTGGGTGCTGCAACCACATCTGGTATGGCTCACCTCACCATGGCATTTCTTAATGTGCACTGGTATGTGTTGTGACTGAACCTGGCTTGACCCACACTCCATGCTGATGCTTGGATTCACCAGCGGTTGATGTGAACCGGTTCAGCCTGGTCTGCCCCTCACCAATGCCAAATGTATGATGGTGAGTATCTTCCTCTGGCCTGGTCTGGGTTGCGCCATATCGTGGTTCTTGCGTTCACCAGTAGGGGCTGTGTTCTGACAGAGGAGTTTCCCAAGCTCTTCCTTCAGAACCTCTCCCTGTGCCAGGTCTTGTGCGTACTGGTGGTTCCATGGACCAGCCCTCATTGCTGGCCTTCAATCCGTTCCAATTCTTGGTGTTGGCTGTTTCACCCCAGTCAATGCTTGTCCATACTCAGACACTGCTCACACATGGCTCAGTAGGGGCAGAGACTCAGCCTAGTCCGTCCTACATCTACCCAGGTTCTCCAGAGCGCCAGATGGTGCTGGTGTCTAGCCCAGCTTGGTGTGCCCAGCCCCAATCCACATTTGTGCCTAGGGAGATTGCAGCCATATCCAGACCAGAACGCAGCCCCAACTCCAGCCCCTGCACCCTCCTGTGGGAATCCCAACCCAGCAAAGGTTTACTCTCACAGTTCCCCAACCGAGTCTATTCCCAGCCCTAGATTGTGTGCATGCCAGTGGGTACTCTGACCCAGTTGACTTAGCCCCTCACCTATCTCAGCCTTTGCCTTCGATGCTGTGCTGTAGTATCCCTGCCTCATGAAGACCAGTTGGGGTAAGAGCCTAGGTCGGAATGACATGTGCTCCACCCTGATTTCTTTTCTTTTTGAAGTTTTCTTGGCCCTGCCCGGTCCGTCCGCTTCCAGTCTCAGCTTGGCCCACCCCACCTCCTATTTTAGGATGCACCTTCAGGTGCTGCTGCCTTGACCTCCCAGATTGCCATCGGTTTCTTTACCTGTAATTGATGGCAGGTGCCATATCACACCTAGCTTAGCCTATCGCCACCCCAGTTCTTGAGCTAACCAGCAGGACTTGTATTTCCACAGGGTTGGGCCCACACTTCCCCCACAAAATTTGCCCCTAGACCTCATTCTCTCACGTACTGGTTAGTGTGTCTTGACCCTGCCAAATGTGACCAGTCCACTATTCCACCACCCAGTCAAGTAATGGTACCTAGCCCTGCCAGACAGGCCCCCATCCATAGCTTTGGTGTGGACTGGTGTGTGGCAGTCAGTGATGCGCTATGCTAACAGCCCATCTCAGGATTCCTAATTTGGTTGTTGAATCAGTCTGGCCCAAATAAACCTTATGGACTCTTCTCCAAACCATCAGGTCTCAGTCCCCACGCTTGCCCAAAAGTTTCATGATCCTGTTACTAGGAATCACCTAGAATTCATCTCTCAGATACACTAAAACTGGCCTTATTCATGGGTGTCCCTAAGCATCAATTTCATATCCTAAAAACCCCAGAGCTTGCTGCTGGGCGGCCAGCAGGCAGAGCCTGGCACAACTTGGTGCACTGAGTCCCTAACATTGGATCCAGCCCTGCAGGGGCACCCCCCACAGCCGTCACACTGCAGGGAGCTGCAAACCGCCCCTAACCCCAAGGCCTGGACCCCCTGTTATGTGAATTCTGACCTCCTGAGCTAAGTCTTTTTGGGTAACTTGGAACATTTGGACATTGACCTGGAAAGCCTCAGTTTTTTGTTTCTTTCCTTCCCTCTCTTTCTGACCCTTACTGTTTCCCTTCTCATCTCCCCTTCTCCATTTCCCTTCCCTCTTGCTCAAATCCTGAATATAAACAGGGCTTCATTGCTTTTCTTCCTCATCAACAATGATTTTTAAGACACATTCAGTATGTCAGGCAAAAGCTGATTATTTTAAATTTTTATTAACATCTTCAAAACACAAAGAGAAATAGAATGCTCCCATCTGCCATCTTCTCTCATCTGCCATCTCTCTCCACATACGTCCAATTATCAGGCTAGGGCTGGGCTAGGGCCAGGATCCAGGGACTCAGTTCAGACCCACCCCTCTCCCCCACCATGAGTGGCAGGGACCCAACACTGCTTCCTCCCAAGGATTGCATTAGCAGGTAGTTGGAGTCAGGAGCTGCAGCTGGGCTGCAAACCCTCTTACTCCGTTAGGGGATGCAGACATTCAATTATCAGGCTAAATGCTGACTCCAGATGCTGACTTTGAACTGCACAACAGAAAGCATTCTCTGAGTCAGACATCCCTACATCATTGCTAATTTTTGTTGCTTCTTTTCCAGTGTGATTTTGCTTAACTTTTCACCCTAAGTCACATTTTCAATATTATAACATTTTTGCATTTCTCCCAGGAACAAAGCCAAGCAACTGTAATAATGAAATCTAATGACTCATCAGGGTTATATGTATTAAAACTTCAAATTTTGAATTTATTATGAAGAAAAGTAATGTACAACAGAGCAAGCATAAAAGCAAACATAAAGTCAAGGATGTATCTATGAAAAATAATTCATTTCCATCTCCCAAATTGTTGTTTCACTCAAGTAGAATTTTCTGTGTCAATCTGGTGTATTTGCCTTTTTATTTAGAAGAAGAAAAGTTTCTTTTTGTTTCTAGAAGGGCACAGGCATGTAATTGTCCTATGAAATTGTCTCAAACAGTAGCCTCTGAAACTTGGTCTTTGCCATCTCCAGGGAGTCACAGGCTGGCTGCTGCTTAACCACACACACCACCAGCTGTGCTTTCCCATCTTCAGCACAAACACTGCTTTTGAAAAAGAGTGCTTACCAGGATGATGAGTTCATAATTCAGCAACATAAACCCAGATCTTCTGAAAATGAGAACAACAACATGTGAACTAAAATTCACAAACATTTTGTGCATTATACCCATCTAAAAAGCTCCAAGGAGCAATCTGTCTTTGTAAGCAGGAAAACTGGTTCAGAATGTGTCTTTGAAATTCATCTGGATATGATATCCTTCAGCCTTTGCTGTGTTTGGTTAAAAACATGCTTCATAAATTTTCTTTGAGAATCTTTTCATGGGTTCTCCCTGCTTTCTTCTTTTTCTTTTATTTGAAAGTCAGATTTATAAAGAAAGGAAGAGAGAGAAGAAGAAACAGAGAGGTTTTCTATCTGCTGGTTCACTCCCCAAATGGCCACAACAGTTAGGGCTGGGCCAGGCTGAAGCCTGGCGTCAGAAGCTTCACTCTCATGTGGGTAGCAAGAATCCAAGCACTTGGGTCATCTGCTGCTTTCCAAGGTACATTAACAAGGAGCTGGATGGAAAGCGGAGCAGCCGAAACTCGAACCAGTGCCCAAATAGGATGCTAGGTACTGCAGGCAGCAGCTTTACCTGATACACCACCACACCTTCCCCCCTTATTTCTACCCAGTGGCCCAGAAACAATAGGGTCAGCTAGGTGCCACACTCTTTATATACACAAGAAGGAATCAAGAGTGGAGGTAGAAGGGTAGCTGACAAGGGTTCAGAGTCTTAGCTTTCCTTTCATCAACTGGAAAAAACGAGTATTGTATGTTTATGTGATCCAGTCATGAATATCTGAAATAGATGCCAAGATCATTGTAACCACAGCAGGTCCTTTGAGAGACCACAAAACAAAAACACATTTCATATTTAACTTTTTAAGATGGATTTCTCATTTGCTGCATTTTTCCTCCCTGTTGTTTTTTTTTTTTCAGCTAAGCAGCAATTTATAGCCATAGCTGATTATTATGGAACACTGCATATATTAGAAATTCCTTGGACATTAAGTCACCCTTCTGCCAATGAGGTTGGTAACTTTGAGGATATCTTTGGTCGGCTCTTGGTGAGTCTTGTCTAAATATGTTATCAATGACATCCTTTTTCTAGAAGAGTACAAAAGACATATATGGTCAAAGACAAGAGGATCTATTTCCATTGCATGAATTACAGTTTGAAGTGAGAAAGAATTTTTCTGACAGAAGAACTGATTTGAGGATTCATAATCATGATGCTATTTTCAGGTTGCAGGGACCTTTATCCCAGTGGTGCCCTTCCCTGGGGGGCTAGTGGCCTTTTTATGCAGGTCTTCCTCCCCTACTTCCACCTAATCTTTTCCCAACTCAGTAAATTGAGGGCGGCACATCTGAACTGACACTATATAATACTAATCTCTTATACCCACCACCCAAATGCTTCAAGCATTGTTAACAATGAGGTTATAAAATGATCAGTAAACATAAATATATACGTAGAGCCAACATTCAACCTAGAGATTGTGACCTGAATCCCAATGATGTCAGCCTGCTTACTGTCAAAACAATGAGCCTTCCTCCTCTGCTGGCCTTCCCAAAGGCCTCTGCTGCTTTGCCTGCTTCCATTCCTATGCCTCCACACTAAGCCCCCAGGGACCAGGACCTCAGCTCTGCCTCTGGTCCCTTTAGAATCTACATTGATAACTCATCTGGGTTTTCCAATTTTGGTTGATGATAATAAAGCTTCCCTTTACTTTGGAAGTGAGAAAGCAGAAGAAAATAAAAAACATATCTCCCCAATTCTGGATTTTTTTCAACCCTCTTTTGTTTTCCAAAGATTTGTTTATTTCCTTGAAAGGCAACGTGACAGAGAGGGCAAGACAGAGAAAGAGAAGTCTTCCTTTCACCAGTTGAGTCTCCAAATGCTCCCAACAGAGGTAGATCAAACTGAAGCCAAGAAAGACTCCATCCACATCTTCCCACTGGGTGCCAGGAAACCAGGCATTCAGGACATCATCTGCTGGCCACCAGGCACATTAGCGGGAAGTGTGGAGTAGCTGGGGGTCAAACCAGGCACTACCAACATGGGAAGTGGGTGTCCCAAGTGCCAGTCCAAACCATTGGTCACTACACCTATCTCAGAAACCATCTTTTGTAATGCTGCTGCTAGTAATTTCCAAGTTGCAGGGACCTAATTTTTAGGAAAGCACTCACCAAATTTGAGCTAGCTTCTCTTAGAGTAATGAACCCATGAGGACGGTTCACAAATAGCTTATTCAGAGAATTAGAAACAGCTCAGAAGAAGTAACCCACCTAAGGATTTTGCAGAGGATGAACAAATGAGTGGTCAGGCTGACTAGCCAGGGAATCCACCTGACGACAAGCAGTAGGAACCCTACTAGCCTGGTCAAGAATAAGCGGACTCCCTATCCTCTCACTCGCTTTTGTTTGCCACAGGCATCAAGTGTCAACCACTACTTTGAAAGAGAAGTCAGGCACCTAGAATACGTAGAACAGCGCCGAAGTATTCGTGAGCAAGAAAAGAAGGAAATGGAGCTAGAAAAGGAAAAGAAGAAAGTTGTAAGTTACATTTCAGAAATCGAAGTTGCTTTCTTCGATGTGTTTGGTTGGTGGATTCCATAGCTGCTCTAGGAAATGCAGTGCCTTTTCACATTCCTCTCTGGTTCTGCTGTGAGTCAAGAGGACACTTGTCTGATTTCCAGGCCCACCATGAGTGAGGACTACACTCAATAAAATCCTCTACAATTTAAGTTGCTAACATGATCTATCATTTCACAGTATATATGAATAGATACAAAATGTGAATGCTTCCACTTCATGGAAGTTTAATATCTGCTGAATTAAAATAAGCAGTGCAAAAAGTCAGAATATAGGAATCAAGACATGGGTGTCCAAATCCCAGTGCTGCCACTTACTGCGACCCAGGACGAGGAGCTCATCTTCGCTGAGTCTCAGTTCTCTTGTCTTTCAAATAGGAATGTTGGTAATGATCTGTGAGGATCATTGTCAGGCCTCCTGGGAAGGCAGCTGACCAGCAACAGGCTTACCCTGAATGACAGCTTTTCTGGCCACAATAATGAATGGATAGATAAATCTAAGAATAAGAGAGAGAGGTGAATCTTACTATAATATATTATAGGTATGAAACTTGAAATAGAAATATTGGCACAGGAGACATCCACTGTAACTATCAAAACCGAACCTAAAACTCCACTGACCTCTCGCTCTGGCTCTCTGTCTCATGTAGGTTCTATGACTCTTTCATTTGCCTGATGAAATTGGGAGCATTCAAACATTCTGTGAAGTCAGCCCTTCTCTCCTGTGACTCGAGGTCCATCCAGCCTACATTTATGCTTTTCTGTTCTCCCTTTTTATTGCCAGCAATTCATCATTGATCCCATCTGTAGTTTCCTTTTAGTTAAATATATAGCCTCCCCCAATTTTAGGTCTCCATTAATAAGTAGCAGCATATGGAAATATTTTCTTTTTTTGCTTTTATTCTTTTTAAATTTTTTTAAATTTTATTATTATTTTTTTGGAAGTCAAATATACAGAGAGGAGAGACAGAGGGGAAGATCTTCCACCTACTGATTCACTCCCCAAGCAACCACAATGGCCAGTGCTGAGCCAATCCAAAGCCAGGAGCCAGGAGCCTCTTCCAGGTCTCCCATGTGGGTGCAGGGTCCCAAGACTTTGGGCCGTCCTTGATTGCTTTCTCATGCTGCAAGCAGGGAACTGGATGGGAAAGCCAGGCATCCAGGATTAGAACCAGTGCCCATATGGGATCCCGCCACATGCAAGACAAGGACTTTAGCCACTAGGCTACTGTGCCAGGCACCATTTTTTAAATTTTTATTTTTAATTTTGAATTTTATGACACAATTCCGTAGAGTCTGGGATTCATCCCCTCACCGAATTCCCACCCACCAAATGATTTTCCCCATATTGTTACATTAGTGTAGTCCTTCATAAGGAGTTATATTTCCATCAATCTTATTTAAGTGTTCCCCGACATTTGTGGTACAATGTCAGACAGTCCATTTTCATGCCTGCATTAGCAAGTCAATTAACATAATCACTTTGGATAGGTACTAATTAGTGCAATAAGAAGGCCTCATTTGAAATACATTATTTATTGATAACAATGTATAAAAAGTACAAATTAATTAGCTTTTTGCTGTGTTACACCACTGTAAACAATTTGGTCTTAGCTTTGTTCTTTTCATGCTTACAAGTGTTGATTGGGGTTCTATTATGGAAGATAATCTACCACCCTTCCCTAACTCAGCAATTATCCATCATTATTAAGCATCCTTAAATACCATAGCAACAGCTCCTAATTATGTACCTCAGTGGGAACAAGTAGAATTGTGGATAATTCAAAAATAATTTGCATGCAGAATCATTTTAAAGCCACTTGAGAGGCAGACATTGTGACAGAACAGGTGAAGTCACCATTGGGAACGCCCAGGTGGAAATGCCAGTTCATGTCCTGGCCACATGGTTCTGCATCCAGCTGCTTGCCAGTGCACGTGGGAAGGCAACAGAAAATGACTCTGTTTCTCTGTCTCCTGCTGTGTGTGTGTGTGTGAAAGAGAGAGAGAGAGAGAGAGGGAGAGAGAGATTGTTTTTCAAATAAAAAATAAAATTTTTTAAAACACTTGAAGAGGATAATCATATCAAAATTATATCATTATTTCTGGTTTCCAAAACTTCCAGGTCTTGTAATGTCATTTCCATTTGTTTGTAGTATCTCTTTTAAGTGGAGCTACCACATCTCAAACTTTCTCTGGATCTGGATCATGAATGAGTGAAATAAATGTAAAAAAGGGCTCCTCTGTTACATTTACAACATAGAGGGGAAAAAGCTCACTAAGGAAATCCAACTGACGTTAGTCAGAAAACCTTCTTACCCACAACTGCTGATAGAGTAGGAAACAGGAACAATAGCTGATTTCAGAAGACTGCATGGGGATTAAATGGGACAGTATGTTTACCCCCTGAATGTGACTACAGGGGGAAGGGGACAATCACACATCTATGCGGCCAGATGATTTTCACGAATGCCTACCCGGTACACATCAGTGCATTCTGATTAATCTTGCCTGGGGAAGCATCAAATCTGTGTACAGCTCACTTCTTAAAGAATAACAGCAGTGACTACTCCACAGAACAAGAGATGGGAATTTCTCTAGCTGAAATTTTACCTGGACACTCAGCACTGGGAACAAATAGCTGTCATGGGACCCACGAGCTATGCTATCTCAGTAAGACTGAGAAGAAACAGACTTCAAAAGAATTCTACAACCTGGCGTCAATTGCCTCCTGCTCCAGATGGCATAGGGAGGCAAGAGCTTTGGATAAGAAGCCAAGGCAAGGGATTTGGGTGGTAGGAGGAGGTGTTTGAAAGCTGTGTCTGCTCCATGTCTCCCCAGATCGCGGATGGCCTGCCTGCCCTGCCTGTACCCCCGAAGAGAGCAGCAACCAACCCGTGTCAGCTGTTCAAACGCAACCCCTATTCATCCCCTGGTGTTGCCAGCCATCAGCATTTGATACCCATGTCTTGCTTCTTTCCTCCTAGAAAGCATACCAGAAATCCAAAGAACAAATGGAGGCTGAATTAAAATCAGACTATGAGAGTTACCTGGAACTGGAAAAGAACACCCTCATCAGTCTTGGCCTAATCAAAGTCACGGAAAAGGTGTCATATATGGACTTGATGTAGAAAAACTTTCCGAAGAGGCATTTTGGGGACTTTGTGGGTCTTGTTTTTTTATGATTTTTTTTTAATGTAAGGTGAACTCGCAAACTAAACATTTTAAATTACATGTGGGCTTTTATGTAACTGCTGTTAAAATTCTGTATTGTAAGATCTGTTTCAGTTTTTTAACTGAATGTGAATGACTTCAATTCCAAAATTCCCATTTTCCTATGGGAATAAGAGTTCTGCACTTGTGCTCCACCCCAAGTGCTTGTCATCCACGCACAGGCCCCAACGCCAGACAAAAGTAGAAAACAAACTTGGGCCTAACAATCAGTATGCATTCAATCACCTCTGAAAAAAAAATACTTTGTCTGGACCATTGCTCCAATTGTAAAGCCAGGTGCTGAACAAAGTGCTAATTGAATCCAAATACATATCCATATATATATGCATATTTATATTAAAGGATGTTTATATCAAAGGATAATTTGCAGGGAATATAAAGTTAATTTAGCAGTAGAAAACAAATTAACGCTTGATTGAAAGAGAAAAATTATGGCGTGTGCTCAATAGATGCAGAAAAAGGTTGTATCAATTAAGCATCCACTCTTTACACTCCAACAAGAAAGGTTTGGCAACTACAGGAGGAACTTCCTTCATCTGATAGAGGTTGTCCAAAGCACTCCTCCAACCAACACCACACCTATCGGTGAAAACTTGGAAGCCTTCCCAGGAGCAGTGAGACAAACCCGAGCCCACCATAGGTCTTTCAGTCAGCAATGGCAGTCAGCAATGTGCCAGTGAGGCACAGTGAGGAAACACAAAGCCTGTGAATCTGAGCTGCCCTAGAATTTGGAGCCCAGCTATGAAAGCTCCCAAACAGGCTAAGGAGCTGGATGATATTTTACAGGGAGTTAGCAGAGGCTAAACAGGAAGGTGACACAATCAGCTATTTATGTAAGAAGATAAGGAATAAACTATTAGTACTTGTGGTAGCAATAAGGTGTGTCAGTTAGGTTGTGGGAGGAAAGAGAGCCTGATGTCTGACGGAAACTAGTGCTTGATCTGAGTGCCCTGGGTTGTGACCCAGCTCTGTAAATGAGAGTCCCCTCCCATCAGATCAGCTTGAGTGTACTTTCCCCACAGCATAATAATTAGACCTACCCTTCTTCATATACAATGCATATAAAGAACCAGGCACACAGCTCGCACTTAATAAACATTGTTTCCTTTTCTTGTGCATATTCCCACCAGAGAATGTATTCAGTAACCTCTTTGTCCTTGTAGTAATCTCTGATTTTAATATTTTTATTGCTATCAATAATAATGGGACTGTGTCCCCCCATCACATGTAATGTAAGCAGTGACTGCACGCCTGGTTTAATATTAGCCTTTGATCGTTTTAATAGGAGACCACTAATGTCCAACACAGCATTACAACCAGCAATAGTAGCTTTCTTTTTACCAGAACTTAAACTGCTACTTGGAAGATTCATTGTTTTCATATCATTTCTTTAGATTAAATGTAATTATCACTCTGCCCCTTTACAAATTGCTTTCTACTCACCAAGAAAGGTGTAATTAAGCAGTGTACTTTTAGGTTTCCAGCTAAACACATCCTGTGTACACTTTAGATGAAAGCTATGAACTATAGGAGACAGTGGGCCCAGTGCAGCTCACGGCTCCACCAATCTACCACTGTCAATAATTAACATCTCCCTGGGCCCTCACAGCCCAGAGCGCTGCCCGGGTAGGTGGCATTCCACCCGTTGCTAGGTTGCCAATGCCAGGGAAGATATTGTATAACCAAGCAAGGTCCCTGCAACGGAAATTAAATATTCTAAAGAAGAGCTGATTAAACCCTGTGTAATGAAGTCGCTCCCTCTACGGCTGATGAGCTGACAGCCAGACACAGGCTCATATACAGCAACTGTATACCCTGGAGAAGAACCCTGCAACCAACCTTGGAGGTTAAATCAGGGCATGATGAGTTTTAAAAACAAAAATGTACTTCATTTCAAGTGCTTTCTTATGAATAAAACAAAACAGAGCAAAAAAAATCACTGAACATGTTTGGTATGGCAAATAATACAGGATCCACATCCTAGATCAATGCCACACCAGGTCCATGCCCAGACACAGCTCTCATGTGGTTCAGTGAGAGTCGAAACCTAGTCCAGCCCATTCTATACCCACCCTGGCTCTCACAAGTACCAGTGGGTGTTGAAGTCTAAACTAGTCTGGTGCTCCCCAGACCCAGTCCACACCCATGCCAGGGGACACTGCAGCCATGTCCAGCCCAGCCCCCATTCAGGTTCTCACACTCACCAATGGGAATCCCAACTCAGCTGGCGAATCCCCTTAGCTCCCCAACCAGGCCTGCTCCTAGCCACAAATCTTGCACGTGCCAAAGGGGATTGCTGTTCCACATGGGTGAGCCCACATACTCCCCACATATTCTGCCCCCAGACCTGATTCACTCACGTGCTGGTTAGTGTCATGAACCAGCCTCACATTACCCGTTCCCTTTTCTGACTCTCACTGGTGGGTTCCGTAATGTAGCCCTGCAAGTACAGTGGCCTTGTCCATTGAGGACCCAGATCGCACTGTTCCAAGTCCCTGGAACTAAAATTTTAAGAATAATAATTCACAAGGTGGCTGCCTCGAGCAGCCCCAGCCACCAGGCCTGACTGGGGACCTCTCCCCACTTGGCAGGCAGCTGCCTCCAGTGGCCCTGGCGCCAGTGGTGCTGGGTAAAGCCCTCAGGCCACCCATCAGCATGCTCTGGCTTAGGGGTGTGGATTTTCATGGATTCTGGGGGATCACACAGGTGAAGGTGAGCAGTTACCTGAGAGTTCATGTCCAGGTGAGGAATTACTACTGATATAAAGCCACTGTGCATGTAGGTAAGCAAAGGGCTGAGAAAATGGTTTGGAGGGGAGAATGGGTGTGCCTTTAAGAGTCAGACCGAAGTATCAGCACACATGGGAGACCTGAGCTGGGGTAGTTAGCATCGACCATCACTGAGCACCACTCATTGGCATACACTAAAGCTAAAGTTGGGGGCCTACCTGGTAGGGGTAGATCACAGAACCCACTAGTGAGAGTCAGAACAGTGGACGGGTGATATTAGGATGGGCTGTGACGTAACCAGCACATGAGAGAATCAGATCTGGTACCAAAATCTCTGGGAGGTATGTGGGCTCACCCCTGTGGAACTGCAATCTCGGTTGGCACACACAAGAACTGTGGATGGGAATAGGCCTGGCTGAGGAGCTACACTTGATTTTAGCCAAAAGTCCAAGAAGCAATTCTGGCTGGGGAGCTAAGGGGACCGCTTGGCTGGGTTGGGGTTCCCACTGCAAGAGCCTGAATGGGGGCTGGGCTGGACATGGCTGCAGTGTCCCCTGGCACAAGTGTGGACTGGGTCTGGGGAGCACCAGACTGAGTTAGACTTCAACACCCACTGGTACTTGTGACAGCCAGGGTGGGTGTAGAATGGGCTGGGCTAGATCTTGATTCCTGCTAAACCAGGTGAAAACTTTGAGCGTCAACCTGCTGTGGCTGGGCTGCAACACCCAATAATAAGAAACAGAATGTGTGTGGATCAGTTGAGCAAGACCACTGTTCCTGCCAGGACAAGAGGTGGACAAAATTAACCTGGGCCAAGGACCCACTGGCGTGTGTGAGATCACACAACAGTGGAGCTTGGGAAGCTCCTTTGTCGGGCCGCAGTCCCTACAGGTGAGTGCAAGAATCAACACAAGGAGTAGCCCAGTGAAAAGGTGAAGCAGTGGACACATACCCTGATGCACATGGAGAATATGGCAGCCTGTTGGGTACCATAGCAGAAAAAAGAGAACAAACTGAACAACTACCCCAGCCAAACTATGACGGCAAAAGTCTGGGTGAATGGAGATTTAAGGTCAACTGTGTCAGCCGATGGGCACTAGGAGGGCTTCCTCATCCTTGAATTGGTGAAATCGACAGTATTTCAGAACTGTCTAAACCACTTGGGCAGAACCTCGGAGCATGCATGATATCAGGACTCTGGGTTGATACTGAGTGGCAGTTCCCCACCCCTGGATACTGGGGCATATGGGAGGCTAGGTATGGCTTCCCCCTTTATCTCTCTCCTTCCCCCAGAAACAGGAAGAAGAAACAAATTTGAAAACAATGGTCACATCCACGTTTTCCTAACCCTCGATTCTTCCCAACCTGATCAAACTTGTAATCATCATCAAAAATAAAAAGTTGAAAAAAATTCACAATTATTCAAAAAATAATGCTAAGTCAAGTCTAAGAGAAAATATCTATTTAAGCCTTGTAAATAAGGTAAATTAACCACTGAAATTGATATAAATATTTTAATCTTAATGAAGTTTCTAGATTGTATGGATCTGAGTGTAACAAAAAAAAAGTTTACTCCCGATTATTTTTAAGAATATTTATTTGTTTATTTGAAAGGCAGAGAGACAGACAGACAGACAGACAAATGCAGAGAGAGAGCGCTATCTTCCATACATGCCCCATAGCTGAAAACAGCCAGTTCTGGGTCAGGCCAAATTCATCCTGGTCCACGTGGTCTCCCATGTGGTTGGCAGGGACTTAAGTACTTGGACCACTTCTGCTCTGTTCCCAGGCATTTAGCAGGAGGCTGAAGTGGAAGCAGAGCAACTAGAACTTGAACTGGAATCTCCAATATGGAATGCCAGTGACACAAGTGGCAGCTTGACTCCCTGCACCACAACACTGGCTCCACATTTCATCAGTTTTGAGGCTGGAAATTAACAGTTGTGAAAACAGTGGACAAATAAGAATTTTTGTTTGTTTGTTTGAAAGGCAGAGTTACAGAGAGAAAACTTGTTCCCTCCTCAAATGGCCACAACCAGGACCCAGGGGCTTCTTCCAGGTCTCTCACATGGGGGCAGAGGCCCAAGCACTCTGGCATCTTCTGTTGCTTTCCCAGGAGCATCAGCATGGAGCTACAAGAGGGGCAGTCAGGACTCGAACAAGCACCCATTTCGGATGACAGCTTTTTCAGATGGCTTTATCTACTATGCCACAGTGCTGAACCCTATAAAAAACTTATGAGTTGATTATTTATATAACCAAATTCAAGGTCCATGGAAATGTCAGTAGGATTCAGCCAGTCTCCAGGACTGAGCTATAATTACCAATAGTCAGCAATCTAGGGACAGGCAAGAAGTGTTCAAGCTCAGCCAAACTCTTCTTTATGATGCTAGGAAAGTAGCTTTTATACTCCTTTATTTATTCATTTAATAAGTGAGAATAATAATCCCCACTGGACAGTAGCCTGTAGCTACTGTAGCCTAAAGTCCTCATCTTGCACGTGCCGGGATCATATCCTGGATTTGGATTGGCACAGCTCCGGTCATTCCAGCCACCTGGGGAGTGAATCAACAAACACAAGATCTTCCTCTCTGTATATCTTGACTTTGCAATAAAAATAAGTAATTCTTTTTAAAAAATCCATAAGCCTCCTGGGAGCAGAGATTCAAACTCAGGTACTCCAGAATGGAATACAGGTGTCTTAATTGCTGACCAAATGCCCATCTCCTCCCTTCATCTCCTCTGATACAAGCTTGCTTTTTTAAGATTTATTTATTTTTATTGGAAAGGCAGATGCACCGAGAGAAGGAGAGACAGAAAGATCTTCCATCCTGTGATTCACACCCCAAGTGACCGTAACAGCCAGAGTTGAGCCAATAGGAAGCCAGGAGCTTCTTCCAAGTCTCCCACATGGGTGCAGGGTCCCAAGGCGTTGGGCTGTCCTAGACTGCTTTCCCAGCCACAAGCAAGGAGCTGGATGGGATACATCCTGACATACGCAAGGCGAGGACTTCAACCACTAGGCTGCCATGCCAGGCCCACAGTTTGCTTTTCAAGCCCATCTTTTACCCCCTTGCCCTCCTTTGGTTCCAGTCTTTGTAGTCCCCATTGGGTCTCCATACAAAGCTGTCCTCTCTCACCTTGGTTCCCTTGAGAACACTATTCATCCTCATGGATATGAAACTCATAAGAATGCCGAAATGAGTAGATACAACAACCCTATCTTTACACCTTTGAAAAGTGACTCATAACCCATAAATGATCCTCCTATAGGTAATGAACACTGCTCAATACAAAGGGGAGTAATAAAGCAATGTGAATAGCTAAAATGTCACAAAGTCAAACAACTATCCAAATCACAGACTGGACTTCGGAGTCAAAATTCTGCAGCACTCTGTCACTCACAAGCATTAGTGACTCAACCACAAGTTTCTGCTGAAGCAGAAGGAATTCGCCAAAGTGGCAGGCACTACTCCTCATCCCACAATCTTTTGTCACAGTACCCACCAAGAAATAGACTCTACCAGTATTTTCCACAAGAAAATGGATAGACTGTTGTGGTTGCCTTGAAGGAGAATATTGCAGTGCAAATGACAGCCTTCTTTCCCAGGCCAGGGCCCAAAGGAGGATATGACTTCACCGGGCTCTCGCTCACTAGGCTTGCCCTGGAAGCCCAGCACACTGCAGGCGCATGTAGAGCTTCCACGTCACAGATGCAGCAGCTGAGGTTGCATCCAGCAGCCAGCAGCAACCACCATATACATGAGTGTCATGGTCTCCAGAGGATCCCCACCTGAGTCTTCGAGTCGCCCCAATGAAGCCAAGAGCAGAGACAAGCTACCCCCACCTAGACATGTGTGAATTCAGCTTCACTCTTCCTTTATGTTAGAATGACTACAGAAACAGAACTTTCTTATTTTTCATTATTTTTTTTCTACTGGAATATTAGGTACTTGCAAATAGGAAGGCACACAAAATGACTTCCATTTACAAGTGCTACAGAGAAAACACGTGGGGTCAAGCCAAAACACACAGGCTTCTCAGTGCTGAGAGCTGTCAAACACCAATGCATGAAATCAAAAATAAAGGGAATAAGTAAGTCATGGATTTTAAATTAATTTTATGCCAGTGTTAATGGATTGAGAAGACACAGCTCTGAATGAAGATAACAAGCCTACCACCCCGCCACCATCAGAGATTTAATGCCATTCCTATCAGCCACTGGCAACTGCCACTTTCCTTTCTGTGTTTATAAAGTTGATTACCCTAAGTACCTCAAGAGTGAAATCACATGATAGTTGTTCTTTGTAACTGGATTATTTCACTTAGAATCATGTCTTCAAGGTTAATCCACATTTATACAATATGCATTGGAATTTCTTTCCTTCTTAAAATGATTGTTTGTTTACCAGAGAGGCAAAGAGACACAGAGGGAGCACTCCCGTCTGCTGGTTCATTCCTCAAATGCCGCAGAGCAGCCAGGGGCTGCAATGGCAACCAAGATCTTCCTTGTGTGGGGCAGGGAGCCAACTATTTGGCCAGGTAACTGATCAAGAGTGGAGCCGGGACACAAATTCAGCTATACTGATAGGAGATCTAAATGTCCCGAACAACATTTTAACCACAAGCCCAAGCACCTGCCCCTTCATCCTTTTCCAAACTGATTAATACTCCATAGCATTTGTTTGTTTGTTTTTTTAGAGGTCTGATGGTTTTCACTTTTGTCTTTGTAATTTACCATATTGCCTGAACTTTTTAAAAGATTTAGTTATTTTTATTTTTATTGGTAAGTCAGATTTACAGAGAGAAGGAGAGACTTAGAGAAAGATCCTCTATCTGCCAGTTCACTCCCCAAGTGGTCTCAAAGGCCAGAGCTGAGCTGATCTAAAGCCAGGAGCTTCTTCCAGATCTCCCACGTGGGTGCAGGGTCCCAAGGCTTTGGGCCATCCTCTACTGCTTTCCCAGACACAGGCAGGGAGCTGGATGGGAAGCATGGCTGCCAGGATTAGAGCCAGAAGTGGAGCAGCCAGGACACAAGCAAGGCAAGGACTTTAGCCACTAGGCTACCACAACAGGCCCTTCGTGAAATTTTAAAACAATTTTTGTAAAAAAACAAAGTCATATTTTTAAACATAAATAAATAATAATAAGTCCATGAGAGCTACATAAAGATCATCAGGCAAGTTAAAGGTAAAGGGCTGGTGCCATGGTATAGTAGGCTAAGCCTCTGTCTGTGGCATCAATATTTACAGGTGCACTGGTTCATGTCCTGGCTCTCTCCTTACAATCCAGCTCCCTGATTATGGCCCAGAAAAGCAGCAGAAGTTGGCAGAAATCCTTGGGCCTCTGAACCCACACAGGAGAGCCAGAGGAAACTCTTGGCTCCTGGCTTCAAATCAGCTCAACTCTGGCCATTGTAGCCATTTAGAAAGTAAACCAGTGGATGTAGGATCTCTTTATGTGTCTTGTTCCATCTATAACTCTCCTTTTCAAGTAAAAACAAACACATTTTAAAAGAAACTTGTAGGTTATATTAGAGAAATATTTCCAGGATCTTTGAATGTTTCCCTTATTACATCGACTATCATGCTCTAGGATCTATTGCTTAGAAAGGAATGTGAATGTATATGCCTTTCTTTTTTGGTTGTTTGTTTTATTTATTTTTTTAATTCTTTTATTTTGATAATCCTTACATAGTTGATTAGGGCACAAAGGGCCTAGGGCCACAGGAAAGTGGGTAAAACCATTGTTCCTACATAATATCATTTTTCCCCTGTATCTGGGGTCAGAGGAGAAACAAAGGGAAAAGCCCCACCCAGCCTCCCACTCATCCCAGGTCCCCGATGTGGGCCATGCTCCGAGGGTCCTGCTCAAGCAGTTTTGATAGTTCAACAGTTCCAAATTGCTGCCAATCTTGCCGTTCCAAGCATGATGAAATCTCTTCAGAATCCACTGGCTGACATAGTCCGTTCATGGTTGGGGTGCTGAGATCAGCAGTTCAGTTGGAGGGATCCCCAGAGAAACTTCATCTGGGGTGATCCCAGACCTGATTCTTGTGTGTGCTTGCTAGTACAGGATTCAACACAGTCCATTTGCCCCAATCAGCTTATGTATATGCTGGTGGATGCCATTGCTGGGTCTGTTCTGTTTACAGCCCTGTCTTCCACGTAAACCAATGGTGTTGCAGTCAAGCCTGATTCTGTCCACTTCACACTCAGCCCTCATGCAAGCCAGTGGGAGCCTCAGCCTAGTTGGGGCGACTCCCCATAACCCCCACCAGGCCTGCCCTCTACCCTGCTTCCCATGCTTGCAGACTGTACCGCAGACTGGCCCAGTCTGTGCCACATCCCATTTAGTTCTTACACATGTCAATGGGCATTGAAGCCTAGTTCAACCCAACCAGCCCTACTTACCAGCACACATGCATGATGGCGGGTGCTTTTCTGTCTAGCCACCCCTGCCCCTGTCCTGGTTTTTATTCTAATGCTGGAAATATTTAAGTTACTTTGTTTATGACATCAACTACCCCTAGAGAACCCACATTTCGAGTAAAGAGTCTTGCTTTTAGCTGCCTGTGAGAATGGCCTGTAGCAACTGTTAAAGGTCAGGTGCACAAGTCAGGAAGGATTCAGACTAGCAGTCAGAACAGGGACACAGAGGACAAGCCATCACAGGATGATCTGCCAGCCTAGCTGCTCTGGGCAGCGCGTTCTGAACCTAAACCTGCTAAGTTAGGAAGCGATATGGAGAACTGGTGGTGGAAGAATGAAACAACTGCTTAACCCTCACACCACCAACATCAAGGCCAACTCTGTTGGGAGGGTTGGCTTCTACACTGTGTAGTGTTTAGTAGCATCACTGGTTGGTGATACTCCCTCAGGATAAAGAAATGTCTTTAGATAGGGCCAAATGCTCAGGCCTAAGGGAAATCCACACCCTTTTCCCCCCGAAACCACTGCACTAGAAGGAAAGGGGGAGTTCCCTGGAAGAGAGCTACCCAGTCACAGCTCGCAGCTCCCGATGGCTGCTGGGATTCCCAAGCCCAGAGCTGAGTCACTATACCTCTGCTTTATCTCCACCACTGCCAAGTTTCCCTCGGCCTCCCCCTTACAATGACACCTTAAGGGTCCATCTGCATAACCCCAAAAAATCCCTCCCCATCCCCAAATCCTTAAATATGTCTGTCCATTCCTTTTGGCAATAGGAAGCAATGTTCAGGGGCTCCAGAGGTTTTGTAACGAGATGCCAAAGCTGGAGGGAAGTCTCCACAAAGATTTTACCTCTTAGTTTAAGTCTTTGGTTATTGTGGGAGTCAAAAAAAAATAGAGCATAAAGGAAAACATAAGAGCTCTGTATACAAAGAAATAAAAAGTGTGAAACTTTAGAAGAAAGAGAATATGGCAGTCTGGGGACTGAAGAGCAAACTTGCCTATAGATACTTTACTAGGAAAGCGCAAGCAGTTTTCACAATGGTAACTTACAACACGAGCAGAAAGCTACTTCTGCTCATCTCTCACTCGCAAGGATCAGTCTTGTAGACTGAAGAAGCCCACAGGTCTGCAGAAAACTCAAGGAAGCAGGGTACTGTGTGCCAGCCAAGAGGCTGTTAGACACAGTTCTGACATGAATTCAAGAGCTACTGCTAGCCAAACGAAACTGCAATGTGTGGAAGCAATGAACACCACCATGAATAAGAAAAAGAACAAAATCTCCAAAAAAAGATTGAAGCATTGGGGTCGTCTCTGGAGCACAACAGGCTAAACCTCTGCCTGCATCACCAACATCCTATATGGGCAACAGTTTGTATCCAGCTGTTGTACTTCCAATCCAGCTCCCTGCTTATGGCTTAGGAAAGCAGCAGAGGCTATTTCAATTCCTTAGGCCCCTGCACCAGGCATGAGACCTGGAAGACACTGCTGGCTTTGGATCCACTCAGCTCTAAGCATTGTACCCATTTGGAAGTAACCAGGGGATGAAAGACCTCTCTCTGTTTGTCTCTCCTTTTTTTTTCTCTGTAAAACCCTCCCTTTCAAATAAAAAAAAAAAAAGAGGAAGTCTACAAATTATCAAGAGAAAAGTCAAGTTGTACAAGATACACAATGTGGCCCTAGTCATGTAAACAGGTGTATGTGTGTTGGTACTAATACGTAGCTGTTCACAGATATTCATGTCCCTTCCTCCATGTGTGTGAGTGTATGTGTTTGAAAATCTGGATGTGCAGCCATTATTAATACTGCTGAGAAACAGAAAGGGAGGAGTGAAGAAGTGAGCCAAGCGAAGATGTGACTTTTGTTGCCTCTGGCTTTAAGAAAGATGACTACATGGCTAGTCTTCAATCTGTGCACCTTACTCCAGATTATTGTGAAGCAAGGATTACATTTAAAATAGAAATTTTTTACTTGAACATTTTTAAAAGAGATTTACTTATTTATTTGAAAGGCAAAATTACACGTGGGGGCTTAAGGGGAGACTATCTTCCATCTGCTGGCTCATTCAGAAGTGTTACTTGTATTTTTTGTTTATTACTTATTACTATTTCAGATTTATATAAACATTTGTTCTCAATCTATAGTTAATCTATCATCCTCTTAACAATGTCTTTCAAAGGGCAGAATTTTCAAATTTTGATGAAGTTCAGTTTATTAATTCATCTACATTTATTTGAGAGGGAGAGACAGAAACCAAACCCCTCACTGCAGTCATTTCGAAGATGCCAGTGGGCCCCAACCAGCACTGAAGTCAGGAGCTGGGAGCTTAGCTCAGGCCTCCCTCGTGGGTGGCAAGAACCTAATAACTTAGGAAGTCATCTGTGTCCCCTAGGACCTGTACTAACAGCAGGAAGAACAGCCAGGTGCTTAGCTGAGCCAGACGCTCTACTAGGGGTTGCCAGTATGCCGATCACTGGACTGCAAGCCCCAGCATCAGTTGGCTTCTTAACTTACCATGTCTGGTGACTTGAGAAGTCATCACATAATCTGACATTCTTCTAGACGTATTTTAATTTAAGGATTTATATGTGGTATATTATCCATTTTGTGCTTTTACACGTGGTAGGAGATACAGATCCAATAGTTGTTTTTTTGGCCATGTGAATCTCCAGTTGCTGAAACACTATTTGCAGCAAAGACTGTCGTTTATTCCCTGGTTGGCCTCTGTTGAACATCTGCTGAGATAATGTGTGACTTCTTCTGAACTCTATTGTCTTCTGATGTGTCTATCTTGATGTAGACATCATAGTCTTGGTCATTGTCTCTTATATAAATCATACTAAAATCAGATAGCAGAGGCCTTCCAACATTGATTTTATTACCTTAGGCCCTTTATATGTATATTTAATTTACATATAAAATTCAAACTTTTGCAAATTCTTCACAAGGTGGTTTGTTAGAAGTCCATCAGCCTCAGGGCCAGCATTGTGACACAGCATGTTTTAAGGGGCCACCTTCTAATCAGAGCACTGGTTCTTGTCCAGCTGATTCACTTTCCATCCTTCTCCATGCAAAAGTTCCTGGGAAAGTAATGATAGGAGGTCCAAGTTCTTCAGTCCCTGTCACCTATGTGAGAGACATGAATGGAGTTCCAGGCTCCTGGTTTGGGCCTGGCCAGCTCTAGCTATTTGTGGTCATTTAGGAAGTAAACCAGTGGAAGGAAGCACTTTCTCTCACTCTCTATTTCTCTCTCTCTCCCTCCTTATCTCAATACTTTGTCCTTCAAGTAAGCTTAAAAATACATCTTTTTTATGCCTTGGACCCCACATAAATGCATTAAGAATTATCTGTTAGCAGCTGTGGATATAGGTAAATGTGAGAAGCTAAAATGATTAATATAAAATCCAGTAGTAGTTCAAAAGTTGAGCATGACATGAAATTTTAGTAGCAGCACTGAGGGAGCTCAGTAACAGAAAGACCAAGAGAAACAATTTTCTCTGATAACTTGGTTAGGCATAATCTGTAAAGGGGGTTCCATAAGCTCCCATCTTAAAATCAAGTACAATTAAACCCCAACACTCTCCTGTTTTAATCAGGTTTGAGTACAACTTCTAAGTAAGATTCACATGTAAAAGAAAGATGTATTTTCCACACAGGTGGAGATGGAACAGGCAGATTCTATTGAGAATGGGAAGAAAAAGCAAGACTTACGGGTCTGCCTGTGAGACTCCAGGCAGACAGAGTGGGCACAGGTCCGGGACCTGAGAAGGGAATGATTTATCCACAGAGGTGAGAGCATGCCCAGTTTGGGGACATCTTGAAATTGAACCTGGTAATTCACAAGAACCACAGCGGGAAGTGGGACTGGCAGGGAATCTTTAGAGACTTCCCTGAGAAGCCACAGCATCCACCAGTGTGTCTGAGACCCTGAGCTGGGAGTATCTTGGACTAGGCTGGGCCACAGCACCTGCTGGCCCATATGAAAACCAGGGGGCAGGCCAGTATAAGTTCTTTGGGGTTGCCTTGACTAGGCTAGAGCACCAGCCAGTGTACTTGAGAGTCAGGCTTAGGGGTCAGCTGTGCCGGGCAAGGCTGCAGCAACTACCAGTTCATATGAGCCAGGGCCAGGGATGGAACTGGCCAGGCAGCTGTACCCACTGGTACATATGGTGGCTGGTGCAGGAGTCAGGCAAGCTTGTTGTACAAGAGAGTAAGGGTTGAGACCTCCCGGTAAGGTTTCTTAGATGGGTCCCCAACTAGACCATGACAGTGCTTAATCCCTGACCTCAAGGAAAATCAGACATGTGGTCCAATCCTGGAGCACATGCTACAGAAGGACTGGGTCATCTCAGGTGCTGATCCTCATGCAAGAATGAGAGCATACCCAGATGAATGTGAAGACAAGACAGCCAGCTCAGCTAAGCCAACAAAAGATTTTGAATACCACATGAAGAGATAGAAAGAAGGGCAATTTGAACTTTCCAGGCCAGGCTCTACAACAAGCACTCAGATCTGTGGCCATACTGAGGAAGGCAAGGACAACCAATAGGCTTTACGAAAAAAAAATTCTCATCTCTGGTGTAACAAACCCAACAACCTTTCAGAACAATCAAAACCACTCGAGTAGGGCCCGACGCAATAGCCTAGTGGCTAAAGTCCTCACCTTGCATGGGCCAGGATTCCATATGGGCACTGGTTCTAATCCCAGCAGCCATGTTTCCCATCCAGCTCCCTGCCTGTGGTTTGGGAAAGCAGTCGAGGATGGCCCAATGCCTTGGGACCCTGTACCCATATGGGAGTCTTGAAAGAGACTCCTGGCTCCTGGCTTTGGATTGGCTCAGTTCTGGCCACTTGGGAAATGAATCATCGGATGGAAGATCTTCCTCTCTGTCTCCTCCTCTCTGTATATCTGAATTTCCAATTTTAAAAAAAACCATGCAAGTAACATCCTTGGAATTCTTCCCCACATCAGGGCCTCAAATAATGACATATTGTTCCCAGGCACTGATGCAGTGTGACAGCAAGGAGTAGCACACTCTCACCCCAACCCCACCTGCACTGTGGATACAAGAGGGAAAACTAAATCATTTATCTCACCCACTTTTCCAGGATCCCCACGATGCTCCATTCTAAATGGAATCAGATGATCTGCAATGCCCTCACTTTTGTAATAAATGAAAAAAGAAACTTTTTTAGTTAAAAAAAAATTTAAGAAATTGACTTGGGTACTGGAAGGCAGCAATTGTCTAGCAATTACCTGGAAAATCATCATATGTTGTTTTTGGCTGCCAAGGTGCAGGTCAGGATTTCCTCTTTTTACTCCATCGTTGAAGGGTCTCAGAGTTCACCAATGACATTAGATGATCAAAGGAGGAAACAATAGCATGTAGTCGTTAGGGAATAGCATCCTGTACTTATCATTTCAATAAAATGGAGGAAATTCTTCACTTCTCAACAGGAAGTCATATGAGAGGATCACTTCCAGCTATTCTCTGTC
Organism: Ochotona princeps; assembly: GCF_030435755.1. NCBI lineage: Eukaryota > Metazoa > Chordata > Mammalia > Lagomorpha > Ochotonidae > Ochotona > Ochotona princeps. The sequence goes on from NC_080833.1 coordinate 71,744,918, forward strand.
CCCCTCATTTACTGCTCCCCAAGTCACACAGAATGACTCATCTGAGTGGGATATTAAGAAGGACTTGACCATGCCTGGCTGGATGCCTATGGATTCTCTTACCACAGAGTCAGGCTATTGTAATACATTTTTAAGTAATGCTAACAGGCTCTGTGCCTGCTACAAGAGGGTTGGGTTTTACTAACTCTGCCAATGACTGGGTGGGACCAATCAGATCTCATGTATGAAGAAGCCTGTTTAGTCAGCCATAGATCCAAGGCACATCACCCAGCTTACCTTTATCAGCAGGACATTTAGTATTTTCATCTTACTGTCCAAATCCCCTATCTTGATAATAATCTCAGGAGAGGAGGATAGTTGGTCTCCTACCACTGCTATTTTAAAATAGAGGTAGTTTAGGGAAGACACACCGGTAGGAGACAACTAAAAATGAGTAGAAACAAAGTGATCAGGGCCATAGCACAGAATTTCCAGGGCAGAAATTCGGACTATGAGGACTGGGTTTTAGTTCCCTTCCTGCTCATGTGAGGCTCCAAAGCTCATGAAGAATGACCCCAATTGGGATCAGGGAGCCTCTGGGAGGAAGCAGACCACTCTCTCCAGTGGCAGTTGAAAGTGGGACTTAGACAAGTGTTTTCCTGAACAAGGTGCTTTGTGCCTTAAAAAGTGAACAGCCTGGGCTTATCAATGTGCTCAACTTTCTTTTCTTGTGCCTAACTTGACTTTTCTTGTACCCCAATCTTTGTAATATGAAAAGGGGTAAGGATGGAGACTGTATCTTAGTATTTCTCAAAGTGCATTACACATGCCAAAGTGGACACAACAGTTCATAAAATATATACCCTCATTGATAGCTATTAATTTAGTGTATAGAATAAAGCTGCTTAATGTTTATGTGACACTAGCTTTTTCCTGTTGGCAGCAGTATGAAGTTTTACTCTAAAAGTAAAGCTAACTGAAATATTTTTTTAGATAAAATAAAACATTGCAAGTTTTATTTGCTTATTTGTTCATACCATATTTGCTATGGTAGAACTAATTGAGGCTGCCTGTGAATGTTGCAAGTCTAGGACAGTTATAAGTAGTATAGAGGGCCCGGTGCAGTGGCCTAGTAACTATAGTCCTCGCCTTGAACATTCCAGGATCCCATATGGGCACTGGTTCTAATCCCGGCAGCCCTGCTTCCCATCCAGCTCCCTGCCTGTGGCCTGGGAAAGCAGTAGAGGATGGCCCAAAGCCTTGGACTCCTGTACCCGTGTGGGAGACCTGGAGGAAGTTCCTGGCTCCTGGCTTCGGATCAGCACAGCTCCCACCATGGCGGTCACTTAGAGAGTGAATCATCGGTTGGAAGATCTTCCTCTCTGTCTCTCCTCCTCTCTGTATATCTGACTTTGCAATTAAAATAAATAAATCTTTAAAAAAAATACTAGTGTGGAAAGGATTCCAAGAGACCCAAAATACTCATCACTTTTTAGAGGCTATAAGCAGCTAAATTTATCTTTCTAATATGGATGACTGCTACAATTGGTAGTGAATTCACACATCATGTGACTCTTTTAGAAATCCCCATCACACATTGCTCATCTGTAATTCTGCTTTGGTTTTTTTTTTGTTGTTTTTTTTTTTTTTTTTTTTTTTGCTTTTGTTTTTGTTTTTGTTTTTTTAGGGTTTTTGTGGTCTTTTTTCACCTTTCAAAATCAGGCAGTAAAATGAGCTGATGTCAGGACCAGTGTGTGGTTGAAGTCACCACCTACACCATTGGCATCTCATATGGGCATCAGTGCTATATGCTCCACTTCCAATTCAGCTCCCTGTTAATGGACTGGGAAAGCAGTGAAAGAAGGCCCAAAGACTTGGGCCTATGCACCTCCTTGGACAAGCCCTATGGAGCTCCTGGTTCCTGACTTTGAACTGGTGCAGCCCTGACCATTGGGAATTAATTAGCTGATGGAAAATCAGTTTCTCTCTTCACTTCTCTGTAACTCCGACATTCAAATAAGTAAGTAAATACTTTTAAAAAATCAAAATGCAAAGATTTAAAAATGAACTGATGGCTGCAACTTACTTTGAAACATTCTAAAAATTAAGACATAACAGATAACATGATGAAGCAAATGTGGCAAAATGCTTACAATTACAGGTTTAATTTCAGATTTATAGCTGTCCATTGTCTAATTTTCAACTCTTTTTCTTTTCTTCCTTCCTTCTCTTTAACCTTAAACAAAATTTTTAATTGCAAAGAGAAAGAGATCTTTGATCTGTTGGTTCACACCCAAATGGCCACAATAGTTGAGGCTGGTCTAGGCCAAAGTCAGGAGACCAGAGCTCCATACTAGTCATCTACACAGAGGATGGAGCCCAGGTACTTGGGTCATTACTGTTCTTTCCAGGTGCATTAGTGGGGAGCTGGATCAGAAGTAGATCAACTGGGACTTAAAACTAACGCTGAGCTGTGGGATGCTGGGGTTACAAGCCGCAGCTTAGCAGGCAGTATAACAACACTGACCCCCTCAACCTTTTCTTTATCTTGAAAGTGTTCATAATAAATTGTTGAGCAGAAAACACACTGATGCATCTTTTTTCTTGTATATTTTGGCTATACAAGTGAGTTGTGGTACAGGCTATATATGGAATGCAGATTAAAGCCTTGGACAGCCAAGGAGACCACAGGGAATTGGAGTGCCTTTGGAGGCCGAGAACTCTGAGGTCACCCACCCCCATTTGGGTCTACCACATGGGATGGAAGAAGTCCAAATCCTGCCTTGCAGGATCCAAGGTCATTGGAATGACAACCAGGAGCACTGAGCGGTCCGCAGAAACAGAAGAACAGTAAACTTCCTTCGGGACTAGGGAGAGGAGCTTTCTCTGGTCCTTGCCTGGTCCCAACTTTGGGTCCCCACCCTCTCTCGTAATGACCATCAGGATAGCTCCAGAAACCCCTCAAAACAAATAAACAAAAAGCTAGAATAAATAGAGAACAACAAGCAAAGCTTAGAAACAGACAGGAAACGGTCAGCGGGGATGCACTTATAACTCACTGGGTGGGACACAAAGATTAGCTACTCCTCACTGGGGTATTGAAGATTTCTCTGCACACCCCTCCTAAAACTGTTCACCTAAACTGTTGACATATGTCTTGTTAGAATTATAGAGTTAGACTACCCAAAAAAGAGCCAGGTTCAGCAAAATCATGCTTCAATGCTAAAAACTGCTAAATACTAAAATTAAAATAGATATGAGACAGCTGAATAGTCATCTATAGCCATTTTAAGGTGTATAGCACCTGGTTGTGTATAAACTAATAATTGAAATGTCAATGTAGAAGTCACAGGATGTGGTTAAGAACTTGCACTCTTTTTTTTTCTCTGTTAACATATTGGTTACTCAATACCATGTCAACTAATTCCGTAACGTTATAAATTGTTACTGATGTAATGTCGGGGTTTTTAATTGATCGGGATGATACTCTGCCGGCTCTACCTTCAGACCAGAGAATGTCTCCCCAAGAAACCGTTGAGCTTATCTGGACAATAAGATGCTGGACTTTATGCTTGGTAGATGCTTGCAATGAAAGAATCTCAACTGAATTTGAACTGTGGTAACGCAACAAAGTGGAGGAGGAATCCACCATGAGGGGGGGTTGGGGAGGGGTGGGGGGAATCCCGTCACCTATAAAACTGTGTCACATAATGCAATGTAATAAAAAAAATAGACACATAAAAAAAACCTGGGACAAACAGCACTTTATATTTTGACATTTCATATTTACCAGTTTAGACAAGCATTTTTACTTACCTAATGATTCAAACTTGTCCTTCAGTTACACATTGAGTTTTATAATGGCTGTAGGGAGAATAGTTGGGCAAGAATGCTTGCAGAGGTTGGCAGCCTGTATCTCATCTCTTGAACAAAGGTCAGGAACAAGGGTCACTGTTCAATACCTGCAGCTGTGGGGGGAAAGGTGACCTGAAAGCTGGTTGTTTCATAATCCACACCAAGAACACCTGGAATGCAAAGGCCTTCCCTCTTTGGAGTTAACATACATTGTAATTCTCTAAAGTTGGAATTCTAAAGCCTCCTTGGAGGAGTCCATGTGAAGAGTGGAATTTCTAGTCAAAGAGGTATTACATAGAAAATTGAGGCTAACATAAAGTTTTAACTACATCTATACTTCCATCAAGCCAGAAAGCGAGCTGAAATTCCAAATGACTTTCAAGCATGCCAAGGGACCTTATCAGACAAATAATGACGAAGTTAGCCCTGGGAACCCAAAGGACTATTTAGACGTTTTCTCAAATGTTTAAAAAATAACGTTGAAGATAAAAAAATTAAATGATGCGCCTATCCCCAAGGTTGTTCTCTGTTATTCTTTCTGATAATGGAGAATTCTATGTATATGGTTCATTTAGATGTATGGGAATATTTTTAATAAAATTAAAAGTTATTCCAGTTATAGAAAAAATTTCACACAAATATGAAACAAGTCAAAGCAGGATATATTTTGCTCCCAGTTTCCATAAAGAAATAAATAATATATTTTACTAAAATCTATCTTAGAGACGTTCCTTCCTAATGTACATTTTCATCTTATCACAGAAAAAAACTGTAATATGCAGCAAAATCAGTCTCTATTATACCCTGCAACATAAATTATCCAAATTTTACCAACCCAGTAACTAGAGACACTAATTTTCCAAAGACCAATCTAATTCCCAAAGATAAGTCAGTAAAAACATATTAATATTGCTTTCTTAACCACAAATAGTTTATTACTCAGGAACGAATATTTTTTGGATCACAGACATTACATCTTACAGTCCTTAGTCTTTTCCTAATAGGAATATAGCCATTTTCCACACATGCTTCTGTGGTCATTCATTTATTGACAATCAATTGAACATCTTCTATTACAGTCCCTAGGCATGAGTCAATGAACTAGACACACAAGGTTCCTGCTGCCATGGAGACTACATTCCAGAGGGGTAGACATGGATAACAAGCAAGTAAAACAATGTAATTTCAGCTAATGTCTCCATGAAAATAAGCCAGGGGTGACACGATAGTGACAGTGGCTATGGAAATCGTTTCTATAAGCTTTTGTTCTTGTTAAATCAAATAGCATCAGAACCAGAACCTGTTACAAGAACCAAGTCTCCCATTTCCTTTTTCCTCCAACTCTTCAGGCAGGAGAGGCAGCTTCTTTTGAAGTGACATTTGAGCAGAGAAGTGAATGACAAAATAGAGCTACTTATGAATGGGCCAGACAAAAAGCTTTCCAGAGAGAATGGAAAATGCATTCAGACAGGAATGCCAGATTACAGGGAGCAAGGAAGACCTAGGGCAGGAAGTGATGGGTCCTTTTAAGACTGTTTTAACTTCTACAGAGAACATGGACCACGGGTGTGCAAAACAGAGCGTGACAGCAGAGATGCCACAGGAGGAGACTGAGAAGACAGCAGCTTGAACTAGGGTGTTAGCCAGGACAAGCTTAAATGCACTGAAGGACATGGTGGGTCAGACAGACTCCAGTGGGGGAAACAAGGTAAGATGTGGACATTGGCCACTGTTCCGCCTTCTTGACATGCCAATTTCCTCGTAGTTACTGAATTTAACCACTGTGGAAGTTTTGAGGATAAGTCACAAGCTAATTACTCTTTTTCTTGAAGCTGGGATCCAATCAGATGCTTTTATTAGGAGTTTTGGACCAGGAACGATGCAGAGAGCCAAGATGGTTTTATAAGGAATCTCAGTGATGTGCCTGGGGCCATTTGTTGTTAACAGCAACAGCAGCACTGTGTCAAGACTCAGCTCTGATTGCTGTCAGTCTGTTCATCTCTAAGTTCCTGCTTATTATTTTCTGTTTGCCCAATTCTTAAAAACGTAGTTAAAAACAAGAGATGCCTTATAGAAAGGGCAAAAATCTTAAGTATGTAACCATCTGTGTAATCACCTCTGAATTAAGATATTTAAAAAAGCACCCTAAAACCTTTGTTTTCTTTGATATATTACTTTTCCAAATTACTCAGTTTCTATCTGAATTTGCCAATTTTTGGCTAAATTTAGGATGCTACCAAGAACTCTTTCCTGCAGCATTAAACTATTGACTAATATGAACCTTAGAGAACTGGACATGAAAATGTGGCAGGGAAAATTACATTTGTTTTTGTAGTGCAAGTCTCGGGCCAGTAAGACTCAAAGACTATTATTAGGGGCCCGGCGGCATGGCCTAGCGGCTAAAGTCCTCGCCTTGAAAGTCCCGGGATCCCATACGGGCGCCGGTTCTAATCCCGGCAGCTCCATTTCCCAGCCAGCTCCCTGCTTGTGGTCTGGGAAAGCAGTTGAGGACGGCCCAATGCATTGGGACACTGCATCTGCGTGGGAGACCCGGAAGAGGTTCCAGGTTCCCGGCATTGGCCCGTTGCGGCTCACTTGGGGAGTGAAACATTCGACGGAAGATCTTCCTCTCTGTCTCTCCTCCTCTCTGTATATCTGGCTGTAATAAAATGAATAAATCTTTAAAAAAAAAAAGACTATTATTAAAGAAGTTACTTTATTATACCAAAGTACCCCCAAAATTGTTTTTAAATTGTAATATCCTATTCTTCAAAAACATCCTGTGTTGTAGACACAAAATTCCTTTCAGAAACAGTACCTGTACCACAACTGGTTTCTTTAATATCCCTAAATAAAGATTTAAAATGTGAAGCTTTGCAAATCTCATTTATTATGTGAGACTCAGACAAACATGAAGCCTTGTTTTATTAGCTCAGCAATATTAAAAACCAGTAGAAAACTATGAGGCACTTGCTAAGTACTATATTAATAATTATAATATTCAATAAATTTTTATCTTTAAAAGATATATTTAAAAGGCAGCGAGAAAGAATCTTCCATTCACTGGCTCATGCCCCAAATGGTAACAAAAGCCATGGCTGGGTCAGGCCAGTGCCAAGAACCAGGAAGTCAACCCAGGTCTTCCAAGTTGGATGCCTTGGGTCGAGCTATCTGGACCATCATCTGCTGCCTTCCTAAGCACATGAGCAGGGAGCTGGATCAGAAGCAAAGCAGTGGGCCTGGCACAGGAGCGTAGTGGCTAAAGTTCTTGCCTTGCATGTGCCAGGATCCCATATGGGCACCAGCTTATATCCCGGCTGCCCCACTTCTCTTCCAGCTCCCTGACTGTGGTCAGGGAAAGCAATCGAAGACAGCTCAAAGCCTTGGAACTCTGCACCCATGCGGGAGATCTGGAAGCAGCTCCTGGCTGCTGGCTTCAAATTGGCTCAGCTCTGGCCACTACAGCCGCTTGGGGAGTGAACCAGTGGACAGAAGATCTTTTCTCTCTGTCTCCTTCTCTCCGTAAATCTGATATTCCAATGAAAATAAATAAACCTTAAAAAGAAAAAAAAAGCAAAGCAACTAGCACTCAAATTGGCGCCCCAATATAGGATGCCAGCATCATAAACAGCAGTTTAATCTGTTGAGCCACAACTCTGACCCCTACAAACTCATTTTAAAAACATGGAGTCATTTCAATTACACCTTATACAACTCCATCCTTTGGATGCTCAGAACTCATTTCATAGTCCTGACATATTCTTTCGGCTTCTTCTTTAATATAAAACCACAGGAGCAGTGTTGACTGTAGCAGTTAAAATGCTACTTGGGAAACCCTATAACAAACTGAAGTGTCTGGGTTTGAGTCTAAGCTCCACTTCTGATTCAGATTTCTGTTAACGTGCACCCTGTGAGGTTACAGTGACCACATGCACCTTGAAAGCAGCTGGGCTCCTGCCACCCACAAGGTAGACTCAGAGGGAGTTCCAGGGTCCTGGGTGGCATAGTTTGATCCAAAGTGTTCATAGGCATTTGGGAAATGAGCAGATGGAAGATCTTTCTCCCTGCCTTTCAAATAAAATAAGTAAATAAATAAAAAGAAACAGACATGCCCATTTCTGATCACATCAGTTGCTTTTCCCCTAGTCTAAATGACTGTCTGGCTAGCCTGAATTGCTGTAAAACTGGAGCAGAAAATGAGTTTGAACACAGAACAATAGGTCTAATCAAAATGAAGTGTGAAGATACAAAGTTTATCTATCATGTGCCACTTCCAGAGGCAAAACAACACTTGTAAATGCCCAAACCAAGAAAGAGATTCAAAATACGAGATTCAAAACTTCTAATGTACAAATAACGTCACAGTACAAAGAAAACATTCCCCAGAATGATTGTTAACAATCATTTTGCCCAATTTTGGGTAAAGTTGATTAAGATGTATAATCAGAGTTAAAGTGAAGAATGTCTTTCTTTTGTTGAAGAAAATAAAGATAAATATGTAAGTCAGCAATCCCAGAATGAGGACTAAAGGTACCCTGACAAATTTGGTAAACATGGTTAGAAGGAGTTATCATAAAGAAAATAATCTTTTTTTCTGTCAAAAGCTTCACAAACCAATCACATACTCCAGGAAAAAATTAAAACTGCAATAGCCATGACTCAATTATTAAGCAATAACATAGGGCATGATTTGGAAAAGCTAATGGCTGCAAGAGAAAAGATTCCATTTTACCATGAACATGGAATATTCTGCTTAAATCAGTACAGACCTAATGATCTAAGATGGATATGTGTAAGACAATAAACCACCTGGTTTATCCATGAATATTTACGTAATCTAGAGTAACTGTTCCTGATTGGCAGCTTTTAGAATCAGTACAGGATAAATGAAAGTCACATACAGTTTCTCAAAAAATACAAATTATTACGTTATAAAGGAAGCCAAAAACTACTAAGAATATAACTAACAAAAACAATGAGAAGAAATGACATAAGTCACTTACTCATAATGGAGAACCAACAGATCCTGCTTTAGCTGATAGACAAAACAACAACAAATGCTGTCACTCCTGAGAAGTGAGTGGCACTGCTGTGGGGACAGGGAGCGATAGTTTTATTTTTCTATTTTCCAACCATCTGGGTTGTTTTTATTCAGGTATATGCACCAAAGTTAAATTTGTTTTCCTATAAACATTAGAGCTGATAAGCTCACAGGGGATAACAGTTGAGAGTCTGATAGAGTAGGAAAATCCCAGGAAATTTAGACTGCAGGTATAAAACCTCAAAAAGGGTTTAAAGCAAAAGGCTATTTAAAGGCACTCAGACTTAATCAGCAATTCTGAATTCAGCAGAGTCCATAAAAGATGTTTATAACAATGACTTGGCTGTGACAACCAAAGTGTTTAGAATTCTCTAGGACAGCAGAGATTATTTTTAAAACATTTCCCACCCAAAATGGTATGATAACACAACAACATAACAGACTTAAAGGTATTCTGTAAAATTCAATTTTGGACAAATAGATGTTAAAACATACTTAAGGATAATGTATAATGGCACAGCAATACTTCTGTTACAAAAAGATTAGTAAGGGTTGATATCACCAGGCAGCATGTTGAGCCTCCGCCTGTCATACCTTCTGCTCCAGCTCCCTGTTGATGCACCTGGGAGAGCAATGGAAGATGTCCAAATGTTTGGGCCCCTGCACCCACACGCAAGACCAGAAAGAAGCTCCTGCCTTCTGTCTAGCTCTGGCCATTGAGGCTATTTGGGGAGGAATCTAGTGGATGAGGGTTCTCTCTCTTTCTGAACAATTCTTTCAAATAGATTTAATAATAATAATAATAATAATAATAATAATGGTCAGCACGTGGGTATAGTGAGTAATCCTCCATCTGCTAGAACCAGCATTCAATACGGGCATGTTCCCGCTGTTCCACTTGAGATTCGGCTCTCTGCTTTATGGCCTGGGCAGACAGTGGAGTTTAGCTACCCCTGCACGCTAGTGGGAGATCAGGAAGAAGCTCTTGGCTCCCTGCTTTAGATTAGCTCAGCTCTGGCTATTGTGGCCATTTGGGGAGTGTACCAGCAGATGGAAGATTACTCTCTCCATCTCTCCTCTCTTTGTAAAATCTGCCATTAAAATAAAATAAACATATATTTTAAAATAATAATAATTTTTAAAAAGGAATATTAAAATAAGTGGTCATTCAGAGAGGGTATACCTAAGAAGCCACTGAACTTGACTGGACAATAAGATGCTGGACTCTATGTTTGGTATATGCTTGCAATGGGGGAATCTCAACTGAACTTGAGCTGTGGTTATGCAACAAGGTGGAGGAATCCACCATGGTGGGAGGGTTTGGGGAGGGGTGGGGAGAACCCAAGTATCTATGTAACTGTGTCACATAATACAATGTAATTAATGAATTAAAAAAAAAGAAGAAAAAAGAAGTGGTCATTAAAAATTATAATAGCTTTATCAAGATAATAATGTTTTAACAAAGCACATCTCCGAAACAACTTATTCATATCATACGATACACATGATAGAGTAAATGGAAGAAAACGGTTTTTCTACAAAACATTTCAAAGTATTTTCTTTTGCTTATTTACCAACACATACATCTCTCACATACTGTTTTGGCATCTTGCTGAATTATCACAAAAAATTTAAAAATTAAATTTTCATATAAAAACATTTATCTTTTTATCAACAGGATTTCAAATTAAATAATAAGTTATTCTGCTTGTCAATATGTACTGCAAAGAAATAGTTAAATACTTTGATATTTAGAAAAACATCAGAAGTCTAATTTAATGGCTGCTACACCTTTAAGTTAGTAATTCAAATTTTATTTCTAATTTTTCAATTGCATATTTTGTAGCATAAAAGTAAAGTCTAAAATTACATTTTCAAACTTTTCTGTGATTGCTATAACTATCATACGCAGACAAAATAAGTTATTTTTTAAAAATTAGTAAATGTAGAATGCTGGCAAAATGCTTTCTTTAGAAACAAGTGAAGGGAACTATAAAGCCAACATCATAAGTTTGTTACTAGAAATAAATACTTAGAAAATACAAAGATGCACAGAACAGGCGAAGGTATTTTCAAATCTAGGTCATCAGTGCAGAGATGGTCCTTTAAGGAGAAACTCTATTTCAATTTAAAAGATGACTTTTTACAGAAGATACTGTGACTATTATTCAAAATGAAACACCAAAGTTTATTATTTTTATTAAGATGCTTCTAGAATGCTTTTGTTCAAGTGTTTTTAATGTAACTACGTTTAAATCAAATGTCCTTCCCCCCAAAAAGACATTTTAAACTAGTAACTTTGGCCTCATGACATATATATTTCAAAGACACCTGTGATTCTATAGGTAAATCCCTTCCCTTGACCTAGTTCCTATATATATATATATACACACGTGGAGATACATACATATTTTCAGGATTATAAAAATATTTATTTTATAAGCTTAAATAATTACTGAATGTCAATACAGGATACATTAAATATGTGCGTAATTTCACGCTTATTTATAAACATATTTTCTCATAGCAGCATTTTCATTGCAAATGAAATGTGACCAAATGATGCTGACACTGACTCAGATCTCAAGTCAGATGGAGCAGCTGCACTGAGCGGATCAGGCTTCAGCTAAGTACAAGCAGTTCCTAGCAGGAACAAAAACCTGGATGAGCCGATGACTTATGCAAACCTTTTAAGTACATTTGAAACTTAGCTCCATAGAGTTGGCAAGATTTATTAAAATACCCATGTTATCTTTATCCCCGGAACAATTTCCTGATACCATAAAAATCACATCAGCTACTAGTTTTTTTAAATTAAATCACATTAATGTAGAAATTAACAGAAGGTTTCATGAGTAAAAAAAAAATCACTGAGGAGGTTTAACAAAATAAAGACTGATATAAATTTTAAAGATATTATTTAAAAAATAAATAAATAAAACCCCATCAATCTCAAACACTTATATTAAGTTTGTTCTTGTTGAGTTCACGTTCCAGATTGCCAATCAAAATATCAATGCTTTCTTGTAGATCTTTGAGGTTGGCTTTTCGCTCCACTGTGGACTCAATGGTCTGTACTGTCAAATACGTCTGAAATGCACACTCTTTGGACATGGAAACCGGCTGTTCAATCATTATCTCAGGTCCATTCGTTTTGCCATAGTCTTCTGCATTTTCCCTGTAATCTGAAGGCACATGATCATAATCTGCATCACTTGAATTTTCCTTTGTATTTAAAAAATAGTTTTCTCCACAGCTACTCCAGTCTCCTGCATAACGATTGCTAAGCGGACTGTCTAATCTGGTTTGCCTTGGCCTGAGGACTCCCAGCGATTCAGTTCCACTCAGATTTAACATGTAAGGTCGCTCTTTCTTCCGCCTCAAATAACGCAGAGAAGACGTCTGCTCAGCGAACAAATTGTCTGTTGATTCTTTGGCAGTTAAACGTTGCACTACAAGTGAACAATAAATTTGCTTTATTGACAGCAATCCAACTGGCCTTAACAAAACAGCGCTAAAGATAAGCCATTTAATAATCAACTACAAACATGCATTACGATAAAGACATGCATGCTATCGATAGGAAGCATTCCATAGTTATTTTTCCTACCACCACACATAATCAAGATTAGGAAGAAGCTAGTAGAATGTTCAGTGGTGCTAATTCATGCCATATCATAATGTCTCAAAACAGAACAAAATTTCAAGGTTGATTAATTTTTTTGTGCAAGTTAATTATTGACTAGCTATAACTCCAAGAGTAGCTAAGCTGGTAGCTTCTCCTAAATTAAAAGCTATAGCAAAAAGCAGGCAAGGCATATTGGTGAACAAACAAAAGAAACCAAAACAAAAATTTCCTTTGTCTGCAAACATCTAAAAGAGGCAAAGGCATCTAAAGTGATCACTGTAGAAATTCTGACTTTTGTGGGCTTTTTTTTTTTTTTTGGCAACTCTATTAGCAGCAGTGACATAATTTACTTTATGAAGCAGCCCAAATTTCATTTTGATAAAATGCATGAATGCTAAACTTGACCACGTGTTACCTGAGTTCATTATACAGCATTAATTACTAATTGTCTTCGTTAATTGCCTGAAAATAGTACAGATATTTTATTTTCCCATTCTGAAGACATATTTAATAATTCTGAATAACATTCCATGTAATATTGTCTTAAACTGTGTATTGTGATGGAAATACAGAAGATTACCATAAAATTACTTCATAATAACTCAAATCTTTATTGATTACTCGTGTATACTCCGCAAAACATTTATCTAAGGTTTTTCTGTATAAAAAAAGACAATTCAAAATGCTGAAACACAGCTAATACAATTATATACCTTTCTGTTTCTGCTTGTTTATTCTCCATTAATAAATGTCTCTCCTTTTACACTTCCCTTCACCGAAATAAATGGAACATAAATCAATGATAACAATTCAACTTCACACTCTCAACACATGATGAATGTCTGCATGCAATTGTACAAAATAATACAAATGAAAACTACACAAACATATATGGTTTTAGTTTCCTAGACTTAAAGTGAGATTCTTAACATATTTCAGAGGTCACATAATTTTCTGTTAGTTATGTCTTATTATAATCATTTCTATTTTTTATTTTTTTAATTGTTGATGGTCATAAGTCACTATAGAGCTAAAACTTCTTGATCTGAAATTTTCTAGAAAAACCATTTATTAGACTGATCTTTAATATCAGTATTAATATAGAATGCTCCATGCCATTAATTGATGTAATTGCAAACTGGTATCTGAACATCTGTAGAATTTATTCATATTCCTTTGTCTCCAGTTTATTTTCATTGTCTCCTCACATTTTTCCCTTCAGCATGTTCTTGCTTTTTTTAGTGTTTACCTGTCATGTCTATTGTTTTCACCCACCAATTAGAGTATTCTGTAATTCCCTCCAGTTGTCTTAGTGTGCCCGTAAAAACCCATAATCACGGGGAGGCCATTGGTGCAGTAGCATCCTAGGTCAGAGTGCCTGGTGTTACCCCCCCTTCAGAACCAACTTTCTGCTAATATGCACCCTGGAAAACAGTGGATAAGGATTTAAGTCCCTGGGTTCCTTTCACTTTCGTGGGAAGACCAGGATTGAGTCCCCGGGCTCGTGGCTTTGGCCTAGCCCAGCCCTGGCTGTTGTGCTCATTTAGAGAAACAGCAGATTAAGTTTTCTTTGTGACTGTCTCTGCCTTTTAAATAAAATGGAAATAAATAAAATCTTCTAAAAATTTAGATTCACTATGTTGCTACTTGCCTAAGGTTGATTCTAATCAAGAACCTATTTAAACATTTTGTATATTTTCTTGAATGTATTTCAGAAATCACTAAATCGATCATATTTTAAAAGATTTACTTGCTTACTTGTAAGGCAGAGGAACGGCAGGCATGGGGGGGAATAAGAAAAAGAGGTCTTCATTTGCTGTTTCACTCCCCAATGCCCACAGTGGAGAAGGCTGGGCCAAGACTAAATCAGAAGCTTGGAACTGCATCTGAGTCTTCCACTTGGGTGGCGGGGCCCAAGCACTGGGACCAACCTCCACTGTTTCCCAAGCGCATCAGCAAGGAGCCATATTAGAAAGAGGGCACCAAGAGTTGAGCCAGTACTCTCATGGGATGCCAGCGCCACAGTTAATGTCCTAATCTGCAGCAGCACATGATCGACTCCGATAAACTGCTATTGTTTTTAAAGATTTGTTTATTTTTATTGCAAAGTCAGATACACAGAGAGGAGGAGAGACAGAGAGGAAGATCTTCCATCTGATGATTCACTCCCCAAGTGGCTGAAGCAGGCAGAGCTGAGCCAATCCGAAGCCAGGAACCCGGACCCTCTTCCAGGTCTCCCACATGGGTGCAGGGTCCCAAGGCTTTGGGCTGTCCTCGACTGCTTTCCCAGGTCACAGGCAAGGAGCTGGATGGGAAGCGGGGCCGCTGGGATGAGAACTGGCAACCATATGGGATCCCGGTGCATCTAAGTTGAGGACTTTAGCCGCTAGTCCACCGTGCCGGGCCCAAACTGCTATATAACAAATCATTTAAACTGACATTTTATGCCTTTTAGACATAAATTAAATTTCAAAAAAAAATTGCAGGCTAAGCCACCATTTGAAACATCAGCATCCTACACCCCAGCACCAGTTTAAGTTCTGGCTGCTCTGTTTCTAGTTCAGCTTCCCATTTATGCATCTGAGACAGCAGTGGGGTCCCTACCCATGTGGGAAAACAAGATGGAGTTCCTGGCTCCTGGGTCCTGGCTTCAGCCCTGCCCAGATCTGGCTGTTGTGGCCATTTCAAAAGTGAATTGGCAAAAGGAAACAGGTTTGATCTCTGTCTCTCCTTTTGTCTCTGTTACTCTGCCTCTCAAATAAATCAATTTTTTTTAAAGAAAAAGAAAGATGCCACTGAAAAGAAATTCAAAATGTATTAAAACAGCTTTTTTTTGGTCTTATTTTCTACCAACATAGTAGTTTTATTCTCTTTATTAGCCTCTATATTATAATTACTTTAACAGAAATATGTTGAGTTACTAGTTAGTACCAACTAATTTTCTAGGGTCTAGGATATAGGATGATAAGTAAAATATGGTCCCTAACCTCATGAAATTTATGAGGTTGGGGGGGAGGGGGATGAAATAAAAAGGATTACAGAAAGTGGATACCACTTCCAAAAACTGTGTGCAGGCTATTCATCATGGAAAACACAGTGCAGCAAAGTTCTACAAGTTAAATCTACTTTCTTATCTATAAACTAAAAGAGTTTTCAGCATTCTTAAAACAGAAAACCCATTTTTAAAAGAAGAACTTTTATGAAAACATAAAACAGATTTAAAAAATAAGACTGTCCTGTTCAACAGACGAATGTTTCCTTTCTATTCCCTATCTCTCATCAAGTTGGCTCCAAAACCACTTGCCAAAAACAGAATCTGAGGGACTTGTGAGAAAATAACTTGATAAACTATTGGTAACATGACTTTTAACTTGTATCACTATTGTGCTAGGGTTCTTAACTACCCTGAAGACTTGGGGCTTTCAAACAGAAACCTCTAACTAAAGTATCTTCTTGGCTAAAGTTAACATATGTAAAGCAAAATATGTCACAAAATAAAATTAAAATGATAACTTTTTAGTGAGAAAAACTGTAAAATACGGTACGCATCAAGAAAAGCCAAAGTCTTCAATGGAATGCAGGGAGATGGGCAGCACTGAGTTAATATTATCATCCACAAAACCGGTGAGTCTGTCCCCTATGGGGTTGAGATGACTTCGGGCTTGGTGTCTGGAGACCCACATTGAGTTCTGGGCTCCTAGCTTTCGCCAGCTCCAGCCCTGACTGTTGCAGGTATTAAAGGAAGTGAACCAATGGGTGGAAGACCTCCCTCTTTTTTTCTATTTTTCTCTCTGTGTGTCTCTCCTTGCCTTTTGATTAACAAAAAATGAGTAAAATAAAATTTAAGAAGACTAGCTCAATCAGTGCTTTGCATTTTTGTCTTTCCTTCTCATATATACCAATAAAGGAGTAACAAAGAGTATTTATGAAGGGCTCACTTGGCAAAAACCCTTTGGCCATTGCTTTAGGTGCCGTTTATCTCAATCTTCACAACAATCTTGACATCAGCTCTACCTAAAAAGAAACTAAAGCTTGCTGAAGCTGAACCCACCCTTCAGTCAAGTGTCACAGTTCAAACCTGAATCCTGGTTGATCTCGAAGCTGAATACGTTTACCACTGTAAGCACCTCAGTCCTTTCACATTGGACCTGTGCAGTGTGGGCAAGGCAAGCAGGGAACACTACACAATCAAAACATCGTGGCACTTAAATACAGGATCCTTGATTGATCCTTAATTAAAATGAAGTATGCATTTCTTTTAGTGCTGAAAATATATAAGAGAAGTTGTTGGGAAAATAACTGTCAGTCTTTGGATACTGACTGGAATAATGGATGGATAATGAAAGCTAAATCAAAAATAATTACCAGTTCAAACTGGAGTAACTGAAAGGGTGACCAGGACATACAGTAAAGATATCAAGAGGAAGAACTGATTTAAGGAGAAGCATGAATTCTGCTTCATACTAATTAAACTAAAATTGAGAAAAGTAAAAAATATTTAGTATCTATTGTGTATCAAGACATGTGTTGAGCACCTTACACACATAACCTTTTATTTAATCTTCATGCACAACCTAGAAACACATTTTTAAAGATTATATAACAAAAGATAAAGCTGAGGATCAAAGATGGAGCTTATCCAAGATCAGATTGCTAATAGGTAGCAAAACCAGGATTCAAAACCATATCAATCATGTCTAAAATGTGCATTGATCTATATGTCCATAAAATTATCAGCAAATACTGAAAGCTAAAATAGAAACACTTAAAGGCCAGTACAATTTCATATTTGAAAAAAAAAAAGCAAAATCTAGCTAACATATTCTTGAATCATATAGGGGCATATTGAATGATTAGTTCATTAAACACTATCATCAAAAGAGAAAAACATTTCCAAAGAATCATTTACCTGGCCAAAGCTGTAGTAAATAATGAAGAACTTCAATATGTTTTTTAAAATCCAAAGCACTTGCAAGTTCTTCTGAATCAGTAAAGATTCTATTGTTATGGGTGGAAGTCTCTTGCCTCTGACTTAACAACACTGGTCCGAAGCACACCGCCAAATTCTGGCAGGTCATTTTATTCACTTCATGGAAAGAAGCCACAAGTTTCAAATGATCCAACAACATCTTTAGGGTTGCCTAGATTAATTTAAATTAACATAACAGTCATAGAAGGGCAAATTCAAGGACACAATTTATATCAGAAAATGTAGAGAGGCATCCCCTTACTTTTTTTTTTTTTTAAAAGATTTATTCATTTTATTACAGCCAGATATACACAGAGGAGGAGAGACAGAGAGGAAGATCTTCCATCCGATGTTTCACTCCCCAAGTGAGCCGCAACGGGCCGGTGTGCGCCCATCCGATGCCGGGACCAGGAACCTCTTCCAGGTCTCCCACGCGGGTGCAGGGTCCCAACGCATTGGGCCGTCCTCAACTGCTTTCCAGGGCCACAAGCAGGGAGCTGGATGGGAAGTGGAGCTGCCGGGATTAGAACCGGCGCCCATATGGGATCCCGGGGCATTCAAGGCGAGGACTTTAGCCCTTTAGCCCTTAGGCCATGCCGCTGGGCCCAAAACATTACTTTTTAAATTGTTTTTTGATACAATTTAGCTGGCGCTTGGCTCTTTCTTCCTCCTCCCCCAAGTTCCCTCCCCTCTCCTCTGTAAAACTTTTTATTTTTTGAGTCAACTGCCCTTACTGGTTTCTTTAAGGTTTGAATTTATCGGGCCTGGCGGCATGGCCTAGCGGTTAAAGTCCTTGCCTTGAACGCCCCGGGAGCCCATATGGGCGCCGGTTCTAATCCCGGCAGCTTCACTTCCCATCCAGCTCCCTGCATGTGGCCTGGGAAAGCAGTCGAGGACAGCCCAAAGCTTTGGGACCCCTGCACCCGCGTGGGAGACCTGGAAGAAATTCCTGGTTCCCGGCTTCGGATTGGCGCAGCACCGGCCGTTACAGTCACTTGGGGAGTGAATCATCGGACAAAAGATCTTCCTGTCTCTCCTCCTCTCTGTATATCTGACTTTGCAATAAAAGTAAATAAATCTTAAAAAAAAAAAAGGTTTGCATTTAGGGCCTAATTTAAGTCTTTATAGATTACCTATATATATATATATATATAAATAAATGACACAATGTATTTAGAAGCAATAGAAGGGCCCAGCGCAGTAGGCTAGTGGCTAAAGTCCTTGCTTTGCATGCTCCAGGATCTCAAGTAGGTGCTGGTTCATGTCCCAGATGCTGCACTTCCCATTCAGTTCCTGCTTGTGGCCTGGGAAAGCAGTAGAGGATAGCTCAAAGCCCTGGGATCCTGCACCCATGGGGAAAACCCAGAAGAAGCTCCTGGCTCCTGGCTTCAGATGGGTTCCGCTCCAGCTGTTGCAGCCACTTGGGGAATAAACCAGCAGACAACGGATCTTTCTTTGTCTCTCTCCTTCTCTCTGTAAATCTGACTTTCCAATAAAAATAAAGAAATCATCAAAACAAAATAGAAGCAGAGTTCTACTCAGGAATACCACAAATGTTAAATACTTAAAATAACAATAATTTGTGGCTCTGGCTATATTAACCAGTGCCAGGAAAAAAATATATACTAATTATGCTTACCTTCTCAACATCTGGCAGGTAATCCAGTAGGTCTACAGTGTACTTAGAGTCACTTGGGTCATTCTCACAACCGTTCGATGACATTTTCAAAGGGCTTTTTGCCATTGCTTCTAACACAGCCTCATAAAGCTGCTTTGTTATCAGAGGAGAAGGAAGTTCTCTAAGGTAATCCTTAAGAACACCTTTAGAAAATAAATAAATCAAAGGCAGTCAGTGATTGGTCCTCAGAGTGAAAACAAAAAGAACTACAGTGATTTTTTACAAAGCATTTATCAGTATAGCCAAATATCCTGAGAGTAAAAGCAGCAATATAAAAAGAAAGTATTATAATGAAACACTAGCACTTTGTATTCTTTAAAAATTGTCTTGGTAACTGATCTTTTGTTTTGAAAACATACTAAAAATGTATATATGCAGCTTCTAGCTACAGAACTTGTTAGCTTTATTAATCATAAAGTAAGCATTCTTGATGAATATACCCAATTGAATCTGCACTTCTACAAATATTCTAAATGCATGCACACCAGAAATTACAAAAGTAAGGCATATTAAAGTTAACTGTCCAGTAAATTGACAGTGGAAGAGTGCCAATGGTCAAAAGCCTGTGTAAATAACGAAGAATATAAACATATTTTCTCTTTTTATTTTTTATCTATTATTTATTTTTTATTTTCAACATTGTTTACATTGTTAAGAGGGAAGCACACCCATTTGAGTCTCTGAATAGAGTGGAGAGGGTAGAGCCATGGAAGAAGTTTCCTCTTGTATCTGCAGGGCTGCAGCAGGTTGGAGGAGAAGGGGACGGGGCTGCCAAACTACATTAGCACATGGGAATGAGACTGTCATTTGACAAAGCCCTAGAGACTCCAATGTGTGCAGAGGTGCTACCTGAGGGGTTTTTTTTTTTTTTTTTTTTAATGAACAGAAGGCATATCTGCAGCTTCTTTGTTTCCTTTTTTTTTTTTTAATTTATTTATTTTTTCGGAAAGGCAGATTTACACAGAAGGAAAAACAGAAAGATCTTCTGTCTGCTCATTCACTCCCCAAATGATTGCAGCAGCCAGAGCTGAGCCAATCCGAAGCCAGGAACCAGGAGCTTCTTGTGGGTCCCCACATGGGTGCATGGTCCCAGGGCTTTGAGTCATGCTCTATAAGTTTCCCAAGAAACAGGCAGGGAGCTAGATAGCAAGCAGCGCAGCTGGGACATGAACCAGCATCCATACGGGATCCTGGTGGATGTATGACTAGGACTTAGCCAAAAGGCTACCACACCTGGCCCTTGAGTGGTTTTCATAGTTCTGAGATGACATCAGTTTTGTTGGTGGTGGCTTCACTACACCACTGTTAAGAAAATCTTTCCGAAGTCTACTGGCTGACTAAGTCCCACCTTAATGAATTCACGGCCTGGAACATGTTGCAAGGCTTGGCCAGAAGAGTGATTCAACTTGTTCTGCCCTCCACCCTTTGACAAGGCACACAATGTTCTCTGCTAACCTAAATGAATTTGTCATCACGTCCTCAACATGCAACTGGACATGCACTGGCATCAGCAACTGTGGAGACCCAGTCCCAGTACATGCACTCCAAGGTCAGATCACATAAGTTGTGACTTTGTAGGCCTGTGGCTAAACCCTGTGGCCAGGATTTGAATCCATCATCTTAGTTGGAAAATCCCCCAAGAAACCTAACCTGAGGTGAGGTTGTGTGCACCAATTAATGCAGGGTTGTGTTTGATCTTTCACCTGCACCAGCTATGCATATACTGGCGTATGCAGCTGTCTGATCAGTTCTGCCCCCAGTCATTTCTGAATTGATGGGTGTTGTGGTCAACCCCAGGCCTGGTCTTCACACACACCAGTGGATGCTGCAGCCTAGTCAGGGTAACCCCTGAGGCTCACCCCAGCCCTGGTTTTTGTGTGTACCAGCAGGTGCCACAGTTTAGCCCAGACTGTCTAGCATCCTATCTGGCTATTGTGTATACCCATGAGTGCCACAACTTAGCTCGACCCCAGAGCTAAGTCCACACACATGCCCAAGGATGCTGTCACCTTACCTAGCCCAACAACATCCTGGACTTCTGTAATCACCAACGGGAACCGCAGTCTAGTAGAGGAATATCCAGTTTCCCTACCAGGCCCAATCCTACCTAGTCCCAGATCCTGAGCCTGCCAGTGGGCACTGCAGTCCAGCCTGGCACGACTTGTACCCAGTCCCGGACTTGCCAGAGGGTATTGTGGCCTAGCCCTACTGGCCTGCACTCATTCTGGCTTTTGTGTGTGCCAAGGAGTGAAGTAGCCTACCCGAGTCTGGCTGGGACCTAGACCCAGCTCTCTTGCTCAAAAGTGAAGCAACAGACCAGCAAGGGAATCCTTAAAATTCTACTACCAGAATCTTGCACATGCTGGTGGGTGTTTCAGCCCTGAATCATGTGCATGCTGGTGGGTGCTTCAACTCAGCCTGGCATGGTCCACCTGTAGTCTCAGCTCTTATATAGGTGAGTGTTGCAGCCTAGTCCAGCTAGGTGCAGCCCACACGCTGTCCTAACTCCTGTGCATGCCAGCAGGCACTGCGGCACAGCAGGGTAGTTCTCTATGTTCTCCTACCAGGGCCGCTTCCAGCCCTGGATCTCATACATGCCAGCAGGTGCCATGGAGCTACTTGGCATTGCCTGCCCTCGGTCTTGTCCTTTGCATGTGTAAGCAGGTACTGCAACCTGGCCTCACCAAGCCCAGCCTGCTCCCAGCACATTCCTGCCAGTGTCAGGTGGGCTCCTGTCAGGTGAGTTTCATGGTCCAGCCTGGCTCAGCCAATCACCACCCCCAGCTCTGTGCAAATCAGTTGGCCTGCAGTACCACAGAGGTAAACCCACAAGTGCCCTACAGAATCTGCTCCCAGATACGGTTCTCTTGCATTCTAACTGATACTGCAGTCCAGCCTGACATTGCCTACCCCCTGCGATGACATTCTTAGGCAGGTACTTCAGCCTAGGCCAGCAAGGCATGTCCCCACCCCCACCTTTTGCGGGCAGCACACAATGCCACTTAGCCCAGCCACATGGGTGGCTGCCTTGGCCTGACCCAGAAATGCCCTCCTGGCTTTCCCCTCTAAACCACCCCATCTCAGCAACCTTGATACCTGCAAGTGCAGTGGCCTGGCCTACAGAAACCCCCCTGAAGTGATTTCTCACCTGCCAAACATGCCTTCAGTGCCCCTACTCCAATACATCCCCAGACCTCCTTCCCTGGGCAACTGCAGTGCTGTTGCTGCTGCCTGCCTCCAATGTGTGGGGGTATGTTGCATGCCTGGGGGCCAGGGTGGCATGTCCTGCCCTGGCATTCCTTGCCTTCCCCACATACATTAAAAAAAGAAAAAAATGTGGGCAGAGACTCTAAGTTGGACTATGTCAGTCAGTGGATTCTTCAACGACCTCATTGTGCTTGGAGTGGCGAGACTGGCAGCAATTCATAACTGTTGAACTATCAAAACCACTTGAGCAAGACCCTCAGAGCATGCCCCACATCAGGGACCTGGGGTGGGTGTGAGACCAGATGGGACTTCTCCCTTAATATTCCCCTTTACCTCAGATACATGAAGGAAACAATATGGAAATAATAGTCTTAACCACTTTCCTGTAGCCCTTGAACATTTTTACCCTAATTAATTATGTAAAGATTGTCAAAAATATAACAAAAAATGAAAAAAGCAAAAAAAAGAAAGAAAAATAGACAACTATGCTGCACTGGTACATTTAATACAAATTTGGCATTAACCAGGCCAGAATGCCCGCCAACCGTGGCTACTTTTTTCCCAGCAGTGTAACAGTTGCCTAGGTACAAGGCAGCCTACGCAGTTGCCTAGCACTGGGGCCATATATTCTCTGTAACACTGAAGATGTATTTAAACATACATTGGATGACTGGGTGATTTGTAATGCTGTAGTATCATATGGAAGGAAAAAAAATCATTGCTAATAAAACATACAAATAAAACCAGAAGCCAAGAACAGAAAACATCAGATTTCAAAAAGAGAGAAGTGGTTCAAAAAGAGAGAAGTGAAATCAATTCCAAACATCATAACTGGCTTTGAACTAAGAGATAACCTATCACAAAGGAAACAAAGAGTAGTGTTGCTTACATATAAGCAAGGTAGATAAGATACTAACAAAAGGCTGCAATGTGACTTTAAGGGGAAACAGAAGATATTTCTGACACCAAAAATCTACACATATGTACCTTATTCATTCAGAATGTGCTCAGTTTAGCTAAAAGCTTTGTTTGCACATAAATACGGTAACAGCAGAGACGCCTCATCCGGTGATTTAAAAAAATTTAACAGTAACATGAATTGGTCATTCTGCTTTATGTATTCTAGTATTTGTTTATATAAACATAAATAATACATTATTTTACTCTTTTATAACAAAAGATAGCATATGTATCCTGTTCTGTTTGTTATTTTTTTCATTTACCATCATATCCTTGAGATCTTCTTAGTATATAGCTTCCACAACCATTTTACACTCACATCATAGTATTTCAGTGCATGGAAGTCTCATGGTTTCCTCTCTTCAGTTCCTTACACAGTTACTCAGGTTGTTTCCAACCTTTTATTATGCTAACACACATTACATTGAATAACCGTGCATATCATGTCTATGTGAAAGTAGGAATGTCTATAGGAATAAATCCTCAAAGCAGCACTGCCAAGTCCATAATTTTTGATTTTTAGGAAAAAGTAGGATTAAGATTGTTCCTTTCCGGGCCAGGCAGCATGGCCTAGCAGCTAAGGTCCTCGCCTTGAACACACCGGGATCCCATATGGACTCCGGTTCTAATCCCAGCGGCTCCACTTCCCATCCAGCTCCCTACTTGTGGCCTAGGAAAGCAATAGAGGACTGCCCAATGCTTTGGGTTCCTGCACCCATGTGGGAGACCTGGATGAACCTCCTGGCTGCTGGCTCTGGATCGACACAGTACCGGCCATTGCACTCACTTGGGGAGTGAATGATTGGACAGAAGATCTTCCTCTCTGTCTTTCCTCCTCTCTGTATATTTGACTTTGTAAAAAAAAAAAAAAAAAAAATCTTTAAAAAAAAAAAAGATTGTTCCTTTCCTGGGTTAAGGTTTGAGTACATCGGTGGGTACTAATGACATGAGTTGAAATTGGGAACAAAGGATGAAAACTATGTTTTAGCACATAGAGAAAAGAATTTCATTTTGAACATACGGAGTTTAAAAAAGCTACGGAAAATTCAAGTCTATAGACTGAAAAACCTGAGGTTCAGTAGAGAGGTGCCTGGAGATATAGATCAAAGAATGACTAATTCAAGCATGATAACATACAGATGAAACCACTACTCAGGAGGCTCATATCTCATATGGGACTGCCAGCTCTCAATTCTGAGCTATGCCGCTGCTGGGGTGTTTTGTTTTGTTTTGTTTTGTTTTGCTTTGTTTTGTTTTGTTTTGTTTTTGGTCTTTTGTTTTTTGAAAATTGTACTGGTTCACTCCTCAAATAGCCAAAACAACTGGGAACTGAGCTGATCACATGCTAGGAGCTGGGAGCTTCTTCTGGGTCTCCCACACAAGTTAGGGCCCCAAGGCTTTGGGCCATTCTCCACTGCTTTCTCAGGCCATAAGCAGGGAGCTGAATCAGAAGTAGAGAAGCCAGAAGACGAACTATTGCCCTTAGGGGATGCCAGCACTTGCGGTAGAGGATTAGGCAGTTGAGCTAATGTGCTGGTCCCCAGCTATGCTGCTTCTAAAGCAGCTTCCTACTTAGGCATCCTGGAAGCAGTGGATGATCAACCAAATACTTGGCTGTAATGTTATACTTAACTGCAACCCAAATGGCAGACCTGGCTGGAGTTCCTGGCTCCTGGCTTTGTCGCTGCCCAGACCTAACTACTGCATGCATGTGGGGAGTGAATCAGTGGATGGAATCTGTATCTCTCTCTTTCTCCCTCCCCTATCGTTACTCTCTTTAAAATAAATACAGCTTTGAAAAAAAAATAGTTGGAAATTTGGGAGTGACAGAGGTGTCAGAGAGGTATATGCAGTAATGAGAGCAGATCTAAAAATTAATCCCAAAGTACATCAACTTTTCAGTCATCAGGGAAGGATATCTTCCAAAGATGACTAAGGAAGAAGATGAAAGAAGTCAGAGTGGGAAGAAGAGGCAGGGATGAGAATGGGAGGAGAATGTCAAATGTGCTGCCAATGAATTCAAGGAAAATAGGTTTCAAGAGAAAGTCTATGGCATCAAATTATAGCCAACAGAGTCAGGTTAGATAAGAACGGTGTTAGAAATTGGCCTGTGCCACCTCTGCTAAATCATAACCTCCCGGGGACAAAGTTTGTGTCCTTATATTCTCAATACATTTCTCTGTGATTCTACGGTAGTGGATATTAGTAATGAGCTATGCAAAGAAATGATCTGATGTCCATTTAAAATAAGAACCAAAACACATTTACCAGAAAGGAAATCTATAACCTTAGTTTCAAGAGAATAAAAGACATGAATTTAGGTTGCAAGCGGTTAGGAAGTGAATGGGTATTAAAGGAACTACAAATGATAAGAAAATACAGACAATCTGCCAGGAAATCTGGCTCTGAGAGAATGTGATAACCATAGTGGGGAAGGAAGATCAGGGGAGAAGCAGTATCAAAGCAGGATTTTTCTTTAAGGATGGGAGACACTTGAGCATTTAAATGCTAATGTAAACAAGACAGTAAAAAGGTTTTAAGAACCAGAAGGGGGTGCAATCAATTGAACCAAGTCCCCAAAGAGGAAAGAAGAGATGCCTGAGAAAACATGCAGCAATTAAATTAGTCCAAGATGTGAGGAAGATCAGCATGATACAATGACAGAAAGGAAAGTGGGAATGATGGATGCCTTCCAGCTGAGTGGATGAAAATCTAGCAATCAGATTGCTTCTATTGTCTCTGTGTTTTAAGGGAGGTAAGATGGTCTGCTAAGAATGAAAGGGTGAAATGAGGTTTTGAGAAGAAAAAGAAGATATCAAACAAAGAATAAGAGGGAGACCTAAGCTGAGGTTGTATGGCTTAGATCAGGATATAGTTTGGATGCCCACATTTCATATTGCTACACTGTTTTTGATCCAGCTTCCTGCTGACTCACATCCTGGGACACAGTTAACAACAACCCAAGTACTTGAAGCCCTATCACCATATAGAAAAATCTGGATATAATTCCAGGTCTCTGGTTTTTGACCTAGCACAGCTTGAGTTTTTGTGGGCATTTACCCAAAAAAATTGCCTATAAAAGATGTGGGCATCCTCCACTGTTGGTGGGAGTATAGCCTAGTGCAGCCACTATGGGGGCAGTATGGAGTGTGTTCAGACAACTAAACATTGATCTACTGCATGACCCAGCTAGTCCACTCCTGGGAATATACCTAAATGAAGTAAAATCTGCCTATGACAAAGCAACCTGCAGTCCTGTATTTATAGCAGCTAAATCTACAATAACAAAGAAATGAAAACAATTCAGAAGCCCATCAAAAGAGGAATGGATAAAAATCTGGTACATCTACTCTATGGAATGCTACATAGTCGTTAAAAAGAATAACTAGTACCAATTCAATATGGAGATCATTATCAGTGAAATAAGGCAGTGTCAAAAGGACAAATATCACATCTTCTCTGATACAAGACAAACTCCATGCAAAATATAAAATAAACAGATATATAGATAAATAAGTATATACAGACATTGTCACAGATGAATTTAATGGAGACTAGCATACTGGGAAGTGAATACATTGCTCTATACATTTCCAGTCCAAAATAAAAGGATTTCCAATGAAGCAATCAAACACACTTTGACAGTATGATACTACGTTTTTTATCTTTGCCTTTACCCACAATGTCATGACACAATTAAATAACAGAAAGTTAAACTTTTAACTGTATATACTACTTGTAACTGTTATACTACTGTTTGGACTTTACTGCTATGATAATATGAGGGAAAATGTTGAGAAGGGAAAATAGAAAAGGAGGAAGCGGGAGGGAGGGAAGAAAAAGAGTCCCCCCCTTTTTTTTTTAAAGATTTATTGATTTTACTACAAAGTCAGATATACAGAGAGGAGAAGAGACAGAGAGGAAGATCTTCCATCCGATGTTTCACTCCCCAAGTGAGCCGCAACGGCCGGTGTGTGCCGCTTCGAAGCTGGGAACCTGGAACCTCTTCCTCCAGGTCTCCCACGCGGGTGCAGGAACCCAAAGCTTTTGGCCATCCTCGACTGCTTTCCCAGGCCACAAACAGGGAGCTGGATGGGAAGTGGAGCTGCCGGGATTAGAACCGGCGCCCATATGGGATCCCGGGGCATTCAAGGCGAGGACTTTAGCCACTAGGCCATGCTGCCGGGCCCGAAAAAGAGTTCCTTTATCAACAACACTGTATCTTGAAAAATAATAAAAATAAATAAATGCCTATCAATAAATGAATGGATAATCCAATAGCTACTGCTATAAATGTAGTAGAATACTATTAAGTAATAAAAAGGAAATGGGGGACGGGGGCGGTGCCCGGGCCGGGAGGCGCGGCCGGAGCGCGGGCACCGGCGCCCTCGGGGTCCCTGCGGAGCAGCTGAGTCCCTGGGCCGGCTGGTCCCTGCACCGCTGGCTGTCCCGGGGCCCGGCGCGGGCGTGGCCTCCACCATGTACACCTTCGTGGTGCGCGATGAGAACAGCAGCTTCTACGCTGAGGTTTCCTGGCTGCTGCTCGCCACTGGCCACTGGAAGCGACTGTGGCGAGACAACCCCCTCTTTAACCTGATGCTGGGGGAGAGCAACCGGCTGCCCTTCGGGAGACTAAGTTAGGAGCCTGGGCTGGCACAGCTGATCAATTACTACGGGGGGGGGGGGGCGACAAGCTGTGCCGCAAAGCGTCCTTGGTGAAGCTGATCAAGACGAGCCCAGAACTGGCCGAGTCCTGCACGTGGTTCCCTGAGTCCTATGTGATTTACCCAACGACACTCAAGACCCCTGTGGCCCCAGCGCAGAATGGAATCCAGCTGCCAGTCAATAGCTCCAGGACAGATGAGAGGGAATTCTTCCTGACTTCTTACAACCAAAAGAAAGAGGATGGGGAGGGCAACGTTTGGATCGCAAAGTCATCAGCTGGTGCCAAGGGTGAAGGCATCCTCATTTCGTTGGAGGCCACGGAGCTTCTGGACTTCATAGACGCCCAGGGCCAAGTGCACGTGATCCAGAAATACCTCGAGCGCCCTCTGCTGCTGGAGCCGGGCCATCGCAAGTTCGACATTCGGTAACGCATCCAGGCCCTCAGCAGGCTGTGCTGTGTGGAGAGGACTGGGAAGTGCAAAGTGAGGGACTGGGGTACCTTGTTAAATACTTAGCAAGTGCTGGGTGGTGCAGCCGAACACAGCTGAGCTTCCCTACCTCATGTTCTGCTTTCCAAAGAGAGGAGCCTACATTACAAGCACCCCCGCCTCCCCTGCCGTGGCCCTGCCGCTTCATCTGGGTCCCACGTGTCAGAGATTTCCCGAGCATGCCTCGGCTTTGGCAGACCATAAGTTTCAAGCAGGCCACGATTCCAGCCTAGCACAGCCAGGCTTACCACCACATACGTATGTACATGGGGTGAGCGGCTCGCGGGCAGCTTCCTGATTTGCCGGAATCCTGGTTTGATGGCCCTCTTTTGGGATTGGGGGGGTTGTCCCAGGACTCTGAGAAGCGGATCTGGACCTCCTCAGTGCGCCATGGGGCTGGAGTGGGGGAGGAGCTAGGAGGATCCAGGCAGAGGCCTTAGCGCCTCAACCCCTGGGGCAGCCATGCTGCCTGGAGGGCTCGGGTTCCCCACCACGATTCCAGCCTAGCACAGCCAGGCTTACCACCACGTACGTACATACATGGGCTGAGCGG
Source organism: Ochotona princeps (assembly GCF_030435755.1). Taxonomy (NCBI): domain Eukaryota; kingdom Metazoa; phylum Chordata; class Mammalia; order Lagomorpha; family Ochotonidae; genus Ochotona; species Ochotona princeps. The sequence continues at coordinate 71,773,941 of NC_080833.1, forward strand.
CTCGCGGGCGGCCAGTGCATCATTTGGCCCCAGGCTATGCCTGCTGGCCACCCGCGAGGAAGTTCTGGGATTTGATTTCTTTGATATGCTACATGAGTCGCTCCATGCTGAACCCACAGTTCTCTGAGAATGTGTATTAGTCCTTAAGATTCTCAATGGCAGTAAATCTTCCTCTGAAGAACCTGTAGTCACTTTATAGTGCAGATTGCCAACACCAGTTCCTTCAAAAGGCAAAATTCCGGGCTTGACCAGCAGGATACCCCATTACCTGATAGGATGAGGGATCAGCAGAGGGGTCACAGAAAGCAAGACTATGACATTGTCTGGCATTCGAGAACCATACTCGGGGCTAGAATGTGTCAGGTATGTGTGGATCAATCCCCGTGCAAACTCTGACCCCACTGGATGGTTTAGAAGGCCGGTGGAGTCTATGCAGGAGGCATGACAGTCTATGGGGCGTGCTGGGCTGACCCAGAGCAACCTCTGGCATACTTAACACTGGCTGGGAACAGGCCCTGTTGGGGAGCTTGGGGGAGACCTTGGCTGGGTGGAGCTTACCACTAAGGGGCACAGGAACTGGAAGGGGGATGAGTTCTGGTCGGGTCACAGTTGTAATCCCTTGGCACAAACATGGATTCGGACTTGACGCACCATGCCAGGTTAGACCGCAACACAGTTTGGTGCTCTGGAGGACCAGGGTAGATGTGGGACGGGCTCGGCTAGGTTTCAACCCCAACTGAGCCATGTATGAGCTATATGTGGGTATGGATGAGCCGTGGCTGGGCTGAAACTCTCAACAGCAGGAACCAGAATGGGTTGAAGAGCGGTGCTGGCCAAAGGACCTGCTGGTATGCGTGAAGCCTGACACCAGGAAGGGATCTGATGGAGGAATCTGAACAGTTCCTCTGACAAGACACTGACCCTACGAATAAACGCAGAAAGTATGGAGGTAAACAACCCAGAAGAGGCTTTGGAAAGTGACCCACTGGCATACATTTGGCGCGGGTTGGGAGCAGACGAGGCTGAGTCAGTTCACGTTATCCACTGGCAAATCCGAGCGCTGGAACTGTGTGGGGGCCTGGCCAGGTTTGGTTGAGATAAAAACAGTACAAAACACAAAATGCCAAGGTGAAATGGCCTGTGCCAGTAGGGAATGCAGCACCCAACCAGCACACCTCCCACTGGTTTAGGTGAGGGACGAGTGTGTGATGGGCAGAGCCGGGAAGAGCTGCAATACTCATTGGTTCCAATGGAGGTCAGGGCTCAGAATAGAACCAACCCAGGGGTTACAACCACCAGCTGATTGGAGTGATGGACTGTGGCGGGCACTGTGCTTACTAGTAGTGCATGTAGGAGCCTAGACTGGGAACACCTCAGAGTTTCTTTGGGGATTCCCCTGAACAAAATGGAGGAATCAAAACATTAACCAAGAAAAGATAGAAGATGGAGTAGATCAATCAACCACCTCAGCTATATGTTTGCAGCGAAAAACTGGACAAGGGGAAACTCTAAGATGGACTATGTCAATCAGTGGACTCTGCACCAGTCTCATCGTACCTGGACTGTTGCTGATGATATGTTGGAGCTTCTAATTGATCGAGGTGACGCTCTGCTGGCTCTGCCTTCAAACCTGAGAGGGCCTCCCTAAGAGGCCGTTGAACTTGACTGGACAGTGGGATGCTGGACTCTGTATGGTGTGAGCTTGTAATTAGGGAATCCCAACGGAACCTGAGCTGTGGTTATGCATCAAGGTGAAGGAATTCACCATGGGGGAAGGGTTGGGGGTGAAGGGGGGAGAATCCCAGTACCTATGAAATTGTGTCATGTAATACAATGTAATTAATGAATAAATGAATAGAAAAAAAAGAAGTAATAAAAAAAGTTTCAAGCAAAAAAAAAACCAAAAAAAAACAAAAAAAAGGAAATGGACTACAGACACTTGCAGAAATAGGGTGAATCTTAAACTGATAACAATTCTAAAAGAAATCAGATCCCTGACAATGACACCTATGACAAAAACCTATATGATTAAATTATGCAGAGTTTCACAGAGATGGAACTAATCTACAAGCACAGTGACAGAAGGCCACTGGTTGTCTCCGGACAAGGGACAATGGAGGAAAAGAGGCAAGCATTACAAAGATGAGTATGTGGACCCGGCATGTTAGCGTAGTGGCTGAAGTCTTTGTCTTGCATGCACTAGGATCCCATATGGGTGCTGGTTTGTATCCCAGCTGCTTAACTTCCCTTCTAGCTCCCTGCTTGTGGCCCTGGGAAAGCAATGGAGGCCCAAGGCCTTGGAATCCTGCACCCATGATGTGGGAGACCAGAAGAAGGCTTCTGTGTCCTGGCTACTGGCTCCAAACTGACTCAGCTCCAGCCGTTACAACTGCTTGGGGAGTAAACCAGTGGATAGAAGATCTTTCTGTCTCTCCTTCTCTCTGTAAATCTGCCTTTCCAATAAAAACAAATAAACAAAAACAAAAAAAGACAACTATGTAAACTTTTGAAGGTGATGGTTATTTTTATATTCATTGTGGAAATGGATTTATGGTCTTTACGTATGTTGTCACTTAACCAATAGCACACTTCAAATACATACATTTTCTTGTATCACATGTTGTTAAATGAGACCAAGAACAGACATTGCTGTGTGGAGCTTTTTTCAGAGCAATTAGAAAGAAGAAAGAAAATTGAGAACATTCCGATGAATGTACCTTAAAATAATTATTCAAAATCTAAAATTGCCAGCAAGAAATTCTGACAGAAGGGAATTGATGAAACAAAAATAAAGTAAAATAAATTAAAGGAAAATTTGGAGTAGGAAGAATAAATGAATGAGAAAACTTAGTGGATAGGAAACTGTAGCTTTATGGTGGTAATTCAAAATTTCAGATACAAATTAAATCTGGATGAAAAGAATCAAGTTACAGGACCCAGCCGAGTAGCCTAGCAGCTGAAGTCCTTGTCTTGAATGCACCAAGATCCCATATGAGTGCCAGTTCTAGTCCTGGCAGTCCCACTTCCATTCCAGCTCCCTACTGTAGCCAGGGAAAGCAGTTGAGGATGGCCCAAAGCCTTGGACCCTGCACCCGCATGGAAGCCTGGGAAATGGCTCCTGGCTTCAGATCGGCTCAGCTCCGGCCATTGCAGCCACTAGGGGAGTGAATCAGTGGGCAGATCTTCCTCTCTGTCTCTCTTCCTCTCTGTATATCTATATATCTCATTTTTAAATAAAATAAATAAATAAATACATCTTAAAAAAAGAAATTACAATCTTAGGACAGAGTCATCCCATATAAGCCACCAATTTGAATCTTGACTGTTTGTTTCACTTTCCATTCAGCTTCCTGTTAATTTCCTTGGAAAAGCAGTGAACACCACCCAGTTGTTTAGGCCCCTGCACCAATGTGGGAGAACAGGAAGAAACTCCTGGCTCCTGGTTCTGGCCTTGCCCAGACAATGGATAAAGAGCTCTGTCTCTCCCTCTCTGTAATTGTGCTTTTCAAATAAGTAGCATAAATCTTAAAAAAAAAAAAAAAAAGTTATCCATTTGTAAACTGCTGTTTGCCTAGTGAGATTTTCCTCATAAACTTTTTATAATGCAGCAATGATTTCATCATTCTTCTATCAACAACATAAATGTAATGCCTGGTCTTGCTTCCATTTTAGCAGAATTCATGTTCTAATAACATGTTTTATCCTATTTGTGCCTCAAAATACATCTGCTTGTACATCTTATAAAAACTTCTTAGTTTGAAGCAAAGCATTTCAAAAAACATTGAATAGTTTTCTCCTAATGTTCATTTTTCCATCAACTTTGTGAAGTCCCATAGTAGCCCCCCTCTCCAAGTTTTTGCTAATACACTTCCCTCTTCCAAACTTTCTCTGGCTAAGTTTATCTCAACCATTGGAAGGTGGCTGACAAGTCACCTCTAGGAAGTTTACCCTCATTTTCCTGGGAGAAGCTAGGTGCTTCTTCTTAAATACTATAATTGGTTGTTTTTATTTCTCTCTTTCCCTGTAACTAATATTCTTGAGAGTAGAGATGACCTCTTCTGCACTTATGTGTCCCAAATGCCTTAGCAAAGTACCTCGCATACAATAAACACTCACTATTCGATGGCCGGATAGGTGGATATCACCTTCCTACTGGCAACTACAAGGCTACGAAGATTAATAAAATAAACAATCTCATTCTTCAAGTGGGATTCTGTCATCTGGCAGAGTGACCTGCAGCTCTACAAGTATCCAACATACAAAAGACTAATTCACTTGAACCACTGTGAGCATTCAACTGTGAGAATTGTTCTCACAGGTAAATCCTACAGGTAACAGAGAAAATTCAGAATAGGCAGATTTGAATGCTAAATCACTGGCATTTACTGAAATCAGAAGTACAAAATAATGTTTTAAATCCTTTAAGCTGTTCCACCTTACCTCACTGTGTCTGATTTTATAACATATTTTACACTCTATACACTACTCAGATCAAATGGCTTTCATAATCTCAGAAATTTGACTTGCTCAGTTTATCACTGTTCCTCAATGTCTGACATTTTAGTGTTCTATAGTTTAAACATCTATGTTCAATCCAGATAAAGAGAAATAATGTCGAAGTTAAAATGCCAGAAATCAGAGAATATAGTTATATAATATGTATGGTAGGAAAATGTAACAATCTTCAAATGAAAAAAAAATACTAAGGTTGTAAAGATAATTTCTGGCTTATTTCTAATGAATTTTTCTTTGAAAGGCAGACATGATAAAATTACTAAGAGATGATGAAAATCAGAAAAAGTATGCCCAAACGAATTTAGAAGTACTGATCTATGCTACAGTGGACAGATACACTCAAGTGGGTTTCTTCCCAAGAATTTTGTAATAATTGCAAAATAATAAATATCCTCTTTTCTAAATTGTCATCTCCAATAGTAAGTAACACCATAAAGTATTAAAAATAAGCTTTGTATCTTAAATTTTAAACTTCATTGAAAAAAATCTTGTTTTCCTGCAGCATATCACTGTTTTTCAGATAAATCAAGTAGTAACATTGAGCTGTGAACAAACTATCACTCATTCCAGTTTTCTTTTTTACGCCCATTGAACAATTAATTATATTTCAAATTTACTTTAAAATAAGTTAATATGGAGAAGAATGAGACAACATCATTACTAGCCAATTCCCAAACCATCAATATCTTATTTTGAGTCACAATGACCTTATGTGTAATGCATTGCAATTCCAATAACATTTCTTAGAAAAATCTTAAACCAGTTCATCAGCTTTTTATCAAGGGGAAAAATCATTATAAATTCGATTGAAATACAGCCTAAATGAAGTAGAACAGCCCAGAGAACACAGTCAAGAAATGCTCAATTTAAAGATTATGAAAACTATCAATTTTAGAAAAGAATGCTGTAATTCAACACTCAGTGGCCTACTGCTGTCCACATTTAGCATATACTGTAAATTCACAAAACTAAGCACACTGTCTTATACCACACAGTCAATTCAAACCACATCATATGATCTTTTAAATCACTTGCATTTACCTTAATTTTTATTTCTAAGACATGGTTCTACCAAGACAAAACTTACTTTCATTTATATAATATATATTCTGGACATGGGTAAGTTTTTGTTAATCAAATTCATAAAAAGGATACTTTGCTGATTTTATTAGTTCTATATTAACAATGAAGAATATTCCACTTGAAGAAATTATCTCGTTTCTTAAAGAAATAAGCCTCCCTCTTTATTTAAAAAAAAAAAAAGGTAATCATCACTTCAGATTTAACAAATTTAAAGGAAAGAAAAGTATCTCAATAACTTTTTCCTAAATGTTTTGAATTAAAGTTTTGGTTATCCAAGAACACATAATACATACAATATGAAACTACAGTGATTCAATGTTTGGAGTTAAATAATGTCAACTATCTGGGAAGACTCAATCCCAGAAGCCCTACCAATTCTAACTAGCAAAAACGTCTTTAGTATGGACAAGATGAATTTTCCTCAAGTTAGCCAATCAACTGATCATGTGTGAAATGGAAAGTGAATTAGAAGAGAAAAATACAACATTATAATAAGAAAATTGTTATAAACCATTATAACAAGAAAAATGGCAGTTGACAACAACAAATGAGAAATTGCACAATACAAAAGATCAAAATACACAAGATCTGATGATACATACTGAAGCATCATCTATAGATGAAATAACATGGCATCTGGGATTTCCTTCCAAACAATCCAAGGTTAGGCAGGACCAGATAAAGGAGACAGGAATAGGAGTTCGGCCATACATAAAATGTTGGTTAGAATAGCATCCTCACAGCACCTAGGTTGATTCCCGATTTCCTAGCTCCCGATTTCAGCTTTCTGCCAAGGACACTATTGCAGGAGACCTAGATTACTTCCTCGTCTCTGGCTCTACCCTGCCCAACTATTGTAGGCATTTGGGAAGTGAATAAGATGAAAGTATTCTCTGTCTCTATTCCTCCCCAGAGAAAAACAATAATTTAAAAAGGAACGATGGATAAGTGAAACAAACTTGATCATGTATGGCTGATTATGGAAAACAGATGATGAAAGGAAATTTATCAAAGCATTCTCTTTACTTAAAAAAGAATTAAGCATTAAATATCCTTGAATATTATAATAAGGTTATAAGTTGGTATGTAATGCCTAAAGGCCTTTGTTCTGTTCCCCGTCTTGCAAGATTATTCCTATAGAATGACATGCATTATACCTTCCCTTATCTCTGTTATCTCCTGTCTCCCAAACTTCCCCTTTCCCTCTTAATGTCTAGGTATTTTTTTCATTCTTTGCCTGCCTCTGAAATTTGGAGAACCCCAATGTCCTTGTTTATTCAAACTACGGTCAATTGCAAGGCCTTACTACATCCATTTGCTGATATCTTCAATGTGCCATTTTTACCCCATCTCTCAGGAGTACCAAAGGTTTAGGTTTTGTTATTGTTTTGTTTTAGATTTATTTATTTGTCTGAAAGGTGGAGTTACAGAGAAGGAGAATAAGAGACAAGGCCTGGCCTTGTCTCTAGTAGCCCAGTGGCTAAAGTCCTCACGCTGCATACACTGGGATCCCACATGGGCACAAGTTCATTTCCCGGCAGCTCCACTTCCCATCCAGCTCCCTGCTTGTGGCCTGGGAAAGCAACAGAGAATGGCCCAAAGCTTTGGGATCCTACACCTGCGTGGGAGACCCAGAAGAAGCTCCTGGCTCCTGGCTTCGGACGAGCTCAGCTATGGCCATTGTGGCTACTGGGTGAGTGAATCAGCGACTGGGAGATCTTTCTCTTTCTCTCCTTCTCCCTTTAAATATGCCTTTCCAATAAAAATAAATAAATCTTAAAGAGGTGGGGGGGGAGAAAGAGAGAGAGAGAGAGAGAAGGACAGAAAGAGAAAGAATTTTGCACCTGTTGGTTCACTCCACAAATGGCCACAACAGCCAAGGCTGGGACAGAATGAAGCCAGGAACCTAGAACTCCACTGGGTGTTAGAGGCCCAGTCACTCAGGCTGGCTTCTGCTGCTTTACAGGAACATTAGCACAGAGCCAGTCTGAAAGTGGAATATTCAGAACTAGAACTGGTATTCATATTAGATGCTGGCTGCAGCTTAGCTAGCTGAGTTCACAACACTGCCCCCCCCCTAAAAAAACTTCTTTCTTTCTTTTTTTTTAAACTTTATTTATTTTTAAAAATGTAAAAAGAGGAGGAGACACAGAGAGGAAGATCTTCCGTCCGATGATTCACTCCCCGAGAGACTGCAATGACCAGCGCTGCGCCAATCCGAAGCCAGGAGCCAAGAACTTCCTTCCAGGTCTCCCACACAGGTGCAGGGTCCCAAGGCTTTGGGCCATCCTCTACTGCTTTCCCAGGCCACAAGCAGGGAGCTTGATGGGAAGTGGCGCTGCCAGGATTAGAACCAGCGCCCATATGGATACCAGCGTGTTCAAGGCGAGGACCTTAACCATTATGCTATCATGCCAGGCCCAAAAAACTTATTGCTAATGCTTCACATTACATGTAGTACTTTGATAAATAAAAGACCCCTCAAATTCTACTACATCTTCTCTCTCTCTCTCTCTTTTCTTTTTTTTTTAATTTACTTTATCTGAAAGGCAGAATGACAGAGGAGAGTAGTGAGGAAAGACAAAGAGAAATCTTTTGTCTACTGAATTACTCTAGAAATGGCAGCAATAACTGTACTGGTCCAAGCTGAAATTAGGATCCTGAAACTCCACCTGAGTATCCTCATGTGAATGGTAGGAGTCTAGTACATAGGTTACCATCTGCTGCTTTCTTAAGTGCTTTAGTAGGGAGCTGTAGAGGATGTAGAGCAGCCACAACTTGAACATGGCGTGTTGGCATCACAAATCTGTGGCTTAACCCACTGCACCTCAGTACCAGCTCATACTACGTACGGCCTCTCCCTAGGATTTTCAACTTTGCTTAAAGTAGATTTCCTACTACTATATTAAATTCAATAATACTATATCCAAAATGTAATTCATAATCTTTCTCTATATATCCCTGCCAAAAGCAGTAGCTCTCCTTACAACACTCCTAATTCTGCTAATGCTACTGAGTTAATCAGGTCTCAAACTCCCCACCTCAAACTCCTGGGCTCTATCTTTCCTCACATCCTTTCAATTCCAGGCTTTCCTATGTCTACAGCTAAAAGCCTTCTTTAGTTCTTACTACCTCATTGTTTGGACTATCATCAGGCATCCTTACTTTCCTTCTCCTGGTCTCATCCAATTCCAATACAGCACAATAAGTTGGCAGATGAACGTCACCAAAAACAATCTCTAATTATTTCAGTCCCCATACTCAAAAATCTTTAATGATGCTCCTCTGCGAGTTAACTCAATCTAAATCCTCTAACCATGTACCCGTTTATATCACCTAAGCCCCAGTCAAACTGGACTCTATGCTTTCTTATCTATTCCTCAAAAAGGTATCCTTTTCCTCCTGATAACTTCTACAGCTAACGGAGGTTCCATTTCCTCGGTCGTATACCGACTATTTAAGAGTATAAGCCATATATTAATATTTCTCCCCTCAGGCTCTGTAGCGCAATGGACAGCGCATTGGACTTCTAATATTTCCCCCCTCAGAAAATAACACATTAAACAGTGTTTGTAAAGGAAGAAAAGAAAGACTTCAGAAGAAAACCAGATTGCACAGAGCTAGCATTGCAATTCTCTTTCCTACAGATAATAGTCTTTTCAAAATGAGCACATAAGACAAAGTGTATTTATTACCTGTTATTACATTTATATCTGGGTACTCTTTTTCACACAAACCAACAGCTTTGCTATCCCTCTCAAAAGCCTCTCGAAGTTCTTTCTTGACTGCTGCCGAACCACATAACCGATACAGGCCTACTACCTAGAAATAAAATTATGGCCACATTATGGTGAACTTGACAATATAAATATGTAACAATATAGTAAGTCACATAAACTAGGCAAGCAATATGTTCTGATGACATTTAGTTAAAATACCTCAAGTCACTTTCAAAAATTTACTATAAACTGAGATACAGTGATAGATTTAAAGAAAACATCACACCATTAATAATGAAACTGATTTCTATGAAGCTATCTTAAGCAAATACCTCATCTTTCATTCTCTATATTGAATCAATATTTCCATGCCCCTTCACATCTTTTCTTCTAGTCTGAACTAATACAGCACAGCGATTAAACATGGGTTTTAGGGGTCACAAAGTCCCATTCTGTCACTCCTTCCTTGGTGAATTTGGGCAAGTTATTTAATCTCTTTAAACCTCAATTTCTATATCCAAATAACAAACACACACTTGCAAATAAGATTCCAGTATACAATTTGTATAAAGCTTTGTAGGAAAAAGAAAAAAAGATTCTTAGGAAGAAATAAAAGCATGTATATGGTTATTTCTCAAATTAATTGATTATAAAGTGATGAAAGAAATTTCATTAAAACATATACTAAAACAAACAAACCAAAAAACCTCTAGTTCAAATTTACCTAGGGTGCACAGACATTGCTCACCCCACCAAGATAAATATGCAAAGATTTACTTTTTAAATACTGTTAGTTCCTACAGGTTTTAAAATATTAAGAAGTTCACTACAAACACAAAGAGGAAATCAGCATGATCTCTGTAAACAGAAAAAAACCTGATCACACTACCAGAACTGTTTTAAAGAATAAAACTTCACCAGAGTTAAGGATAGCAAGTGGCTACCATCTACACTTTCACACCAAAGACCTTTCATAGTTAGGAAGTTAAAGCACCTTGAATTGAGTGAGGTTTTGGAAAAATGATTTCCAGACAAAAATGAAGTAAGAACAATATGTCAAGGATTTGAATAGCAGTCATTATAAAGTGATATAAATGTCTCAGAGTAAGGAGTGTGCAGATGATACATCTAGCTTTATCTATCAATCATTCAAGAATTAACAGAATGCACCAGAAGAAGTAAGATTCAATCTGGAAAAATGATAACAAAGGACATAGGGAAATGTCATCCAAAAATATTTAAGATGCTAAGCTGTAAATATTAACAAAAAGACAGTTAACGGACCTTAAAACTGTTGCTAAGAGATGGTATTATTCAGGTACTGGAACATTTAAAAAGGATCAACATATTAAGGGAAATCAACTAAAATGAAAATTCAAATTGCCTATTTTATTCACATTCCTGACACATTCCCATTAAAAACATATGTTATATTCTTATATATATCATCTCAAGAAAGGCATAGAAAAAAGGCAGATGAACCAAAAAATAAAACTAGAATATTTAATAGAATCAAAGGAAATGCTTCCAGAATGAAAGAAACTAATTTGGTCATAACCCTTCTGATACATGTACATTTAAGTGTCATTAAAACCATGATAGGTTGTATCCCCTCAAACCTGAAACAGATAAAACCTAGAACAAATGAAAGGATTATTATTTCTTTTATTTTGTAAGTCTTAATTAGTGGACCATGATATCTCAAAAATATGAAATTACAAATAAAATTTTAAAGGTGATCAAAAAATCTAATACACTTATTTAAAGGAAAGGATATTTTAGGACGTAACTAATTTCAAATGCTGAATTTTATACTCTCAATGCCTCAGAGAATCTCAACTGCACTGTTAAACATGTTTTCCTGGTACTTAGAGTAAATGATAAAAATCTTTACGCAAGCTTCTGTTTATAAGTATCTCAGAAAACATTCTATATAAAAGTACAGTGCAATTGAGTTTCATATTTTAATACTCACTATTAAAGTTTAATAATTGGTTTTAAATTCTAATTTCTGAAATCTACACTACCTAAAAAAATGGAAGAAAAATGGAGAAGTTCAAGAAAAGTAACTGACCAAAAACAGAATTAGAAAAGAAAGCCCTTGTTCTCATATGAACAACAAAAACCAGAGATGAACTCATGTATTTGAGTTAGAAGAGGTTCAAAACATAAAAATTGTTCCTTCTGTATAATTATTTTAAGTTAAAAAGAATTTTCAAACTTTTAGCTGCCTTACAGAGATTAATTGACTTGCCCAACTTCACACAGTTAAGTAACACTGAGGAAAAACTAAAATTTAGGTCTTTTGCATTTTAATAAAAATGACACTAAATTATACTGATTATTAAAATTCAAAGGGTATTATTATAAATACAGAAATCACATTTCACCTTCTGTCATATATACTCTCCTCTCTTCAAAGCCAAATTCTGGCAGAATCAAAGGATAACTAATTCAAAAATATGATTTTAAGGATAACACATTTCATAAACAAATCTAATAATTTTACCTTAGAATAATATCCCCAAGTCAATTGTCATTAAACATATACTCACACTATGTACATATATTAAAGCAAATAAAGGAAGCAATGATCTACCAACTGGCTAACATGTATATATTTTGCTACAAATAATACTAGATTTCGTTTTTGTTTTAACGGGATGCCTTTGCCTTTTAAGAAAAGTGAGATACGTTCTTAGTAGGATTTCTCCTCTTACTCCACATTATTCCACAATAAAGAGACAGACAAGCATATGCCTTCCAATGAGTGGGACTGAGAGTAGGAGTGAAGCAGGGTTATAGAGTTCGCTATTGCAACTTTCTCCCTTTGGAATGTCAAACCATGCAGAAACATTTCTTATATGAATTTGTCTTTGCCTATGTTATCAGCTCAGGCTTATCCTAGGAATGTTAGCATAAAGCAACTTTGACCTTATGAGACCCATGCAGCTCTGTGTCAAAACATTCACCGTGCAGCCATCTAGCATATTTTCAGTCACTGACAATAGAGGTGAAGGTGTCAATTATAACCAGGCAGCAGTGGCATTAAAATAAAGAAGAGTGATGAGGAAATGTCCAAATTACTTTTTTTACTTTATCTTGAATTACTTCACCAAGACTCACAATGAATTAGTAAATAAGTTAGTAAAGAAACAGAATAAAGCAATACCTGACAGCCCCTCTTTTCAATTTCCATGATACATTTCTGTATCAGAAGTGGCACCATCAGTCCTACATTCTCTTTTTCCACAACTTTTCGAATATCAACACCAAATATTACTGATTCTCGGTTCTGATCCAGTCCATGAAGAGAATTCTCCCATTGTTCCATAAGAGTCACTTTCACATAAATAAGACCTCTAGGTTCCAATTTAACTGCCAATTGATGTGTCTTTGTCACTCTGAATAAGGTGGGCAGGACAACAGTTCCATGGCAACACACTCGGTTTCTTCTTGGAGTAGGTTCCCAACTAAATACCACTAGTTTCAAATGCTGTGCATTTTCAATTTCTATGTTGAAAGTGTGATCCATGTCTAAAAATGTTGTTCGACATGTGAGTAAAGCTGTTCTTGCCTTGTTCACTGAATCTACCTGAATTGCACAAAAGACATCTTTTGAGTCTACCCTGGGGGGTTTTAAATCCTCAGCACCATAGAAATGCACACTCATGAGGCCAGATATATACTGCGAACACTTTGGCTGATCAGAAAAACTGTAATGCCGAAAAGCATCAATGTCTATTTCATTTTTGTTACAAGTAGTTGGAATTATTTCTCTTCCTTTTCCAAATTTATTTTCAGAGCCATGCTTGCTAGATTTAGTTACAAGTTCAGGTGAGTCTCCATCACTGAGGTAACCACCTTTGCAGGAATACTTAGAACTCACAACGCTTTTCTTCTGGTAGCTGTGCTGAGAAGTTACACTGGTATCAAGATGGTACCGGCTTATAACATTTCTCTTTGCAACTGTGGTTGTATTCCCAGAAGGCAGAATAACAGTGTGATGAATTTCTTGACAGTTACATTTGGACAAGGAAGCAGTATTATCTGGACCATTTACATAATTCAAGGTTCCCCTAACACTCAGTTTTCGGCTAAATTCTGGCAACTTTTTCATTTTCATAGAAAGTTTCCTCACAGTCCGTGGAGATTTTATTTTATCTGGTAAAGACCAATTAATTGAACTGCTTTTCTTTACAGGGCTAGGGCTTGGAGAAGATGGTTCTGTAATTCCCAATTCAGTCCTATTTGTAGCAGCTAGGATACCAGGACCTTAAAAGAAAAAGAAAGAAAAGGAAGATATTATAAAGTTATATGTTTTAATTTCTACTTTTATTCCTACTTTATAAACCACTGACTAAACAGGCTCTCAAACAGAAAAAAAAATACATTATCTTGTTTCATTTCAATGAAGAGATTAAATACTCAGGTCAATTTCCATTTACCTCTTCAAGAACAATAGCACGGGGGCTGGCATTGTGGTACAGTGGGTTGGTCTGCTGCCAATGATGTCAGCATCCTATACAAGTGCTGGTTTGAGTCCCAGCTGCTCTGTTTCCAATCCATCTCCCTGAGAATGCACCTGGGAAGCAGTGGGAGATGGCCTAATTGCTTGAACTCCACCACCCATATGGAAAACAGGATGAAGTTCCACACTCCTGGCTTCAGCCTAGCCCAGCTCTGGCCAGTGTAGCCATTTGGTGAGTGAACCAGCAGGGGGATGCCCCTCTCTCCCCCTCAACTCTGTCTTTCAAATAAATAAGTCCTAAAAAAAAAAAATCATCAAGGATCTCCATGCTGCTTAATGTTGGGAGAAGTAGCTCCTTCTCCATCTGCTATTCTGAAAATCTCCAGCATGAGTACAAGTTCCTTTTAAATCCTTCCCATAGGAACCCGCTTCAGTGAGTGTGACATTTTATGTCTTTAACAGTGTGTGTCAAAGGAAACTAAGAAAACTTCTCTGCATTAATACATTTATTTTAAACATAAATTCCCCCTTTAGTAGCAGAATATTGATTCTATATTTACAATCCTCTAAAACTAAATGTTATCAAGCCGTGCTGGTCTCATGGGGTTGGTGCAATGGCTGGCATCCCATAAGGGTGCTGGTTCGAATCCCAGCGACTCTGCTTCCAGTCCAGCTCCCCGATCATGGCCTGGGAAAGCAGTGGAGAACGGCCAAGGCATTAGGTCCCTGCACCCATGTGGGAGACCAGAAGTTGGTCCTGCCTCCCAGTTTCAGATCAGCCCAGCTCTGGCTATTGCAGGCATTGGGGAGTGAAACAAAAGACAGAAGATATCCTCTCTCTCTCTCTCTCTCTCTCTCTCTCTCTCTCTCTCACACACACACACACACACACACACACACACATAACTGCCTTGAAGTAAAATAATCAGCCATTTTTTATTTATTTGCTTATTTATTTATTTTTTATTTACTTATTTTCATTGGAAAGGCAGATATACAGAGAGGAGGTGAGACAGAGAGGAAGATCTTTTGTCCAATGATTCACTCCCCAAGAGACCGCAACAGCTGGAGTTAAGCCAATCCGAAGCCAGGAGCAAGGAGTCTCTTGCGGGTTTCCCACACAGGTGCTGAGTCCCAAGGCTTCGGGCTGTCCTCAACTGCTTTCCCAGGCCACAAGCAGGGAGCTGGATGGGAAGTGGAGCTGCCGGGATTAGAACCGGCACTCATGGGATCCCAGCGCGTGCAAGGCGAGGACTTTAACCACTACGCTATCACACCGGGCCCTAAACCACATTTTTAAAAAGTTTCAAAACAGGGCCCAGCATGGTGGCCCTCGCCTTGAATGTGCCAGGATCCCATATGGGCGCTGGTTATAATCCCGGCGGCCCTGCTTCCCATCCAGCTCCCTGCCTGTGGCCTGGGAAAGCAGTCGCCTGGGAAAGCAGTCAAGGATGGCCAAAGCTTTGGGACCCTGCACCTGTGTGGGAGACCTGAAAGAAGTTCCTGGCTCCTTGCTTCAGATCAGCACATCTCTGGCCACCGCAGTCACTAGGGGAGTGAATCATTGGATGGAAGATCTTCCTCTCTGTATATCTGATTTTGCAATAAAGATCAATAAATCTTAGAAAAAACTTTGAAAACAAGACAATTTCTTTTTCTAAAATTCTCTGAGAAGGGTTGATGGCTGTGGTGCATCAGATTAAGTCATTGCAACACAGAAATCCTGTAAGTTGTCCATTTGAAACCTGACTGTTCCAATGCCAGTCCAGCTACCTGTTAATATACCTTGGAAAGCAGTAATACATGCCCATTACTTCGTCCTGGCCACTCAAGTAGGAGACCCAGATGGAGTTTCAGGCTCCTGGCACAGCCATTTGGGGAATAAACCATCAGCTGGGAGATCTCACTCTTTCTCTTCTTTCTCTCTTTCTCTCTCACTTTTTAAATAAATAAATTTTGGGGGAAAAATCTACGAGAATATGTCAATGAAGATTATATGGTCAACAAGAAATCTGAACACAAAATACATCTAACTAGATAATTTTCAGAACTGTTATAACATTTTTTCTTATTTGTGCTTTACTTTTGTTTTAACCTTGTGAAAATATTCACTGCATAAAACTTCAAAAGCTAGTCTTTACTACATTCAGTGTAATAGACAACACTACAGAAATACAAAAAGCTTCCATATAATTGTCAAATATATCAAAATATACAGAGTAACACATTGAAATGGTTTTTAATTTTTCTGTGTAAAACATAGCTTTATTCTTTGATGAATTTAAAAATCTTTCATGTTTACCCCAGTTTCTAAAAATATAAAAATGTACAAATAAATCATAACTTGAACCACTTATCTAGAGATTAACCACTGTGAATATTTTGGTGATAACATTAAAAAACTTAGTATTTATAAATTGTTAATACTTTCTCTGATTAAACAGCAATGCCAGACATTTACTTGAGCTACCTGCTATGCACCAACCCTCTTTTTAATTTTTATTGCTATTTATCTTCATTTTATCTGAAAGGCAGAGACAAAAAAAGATCTTCCATCTACCGGTTCACTCCTCAATTTTAGTCAGGAATGGGGCAGGCTGAAGCAAGGAGTCCAGAATTCAAAGCAGGCCTCCACCTTCAATGCTAGGGACCCGAGGGCTTGTACCATTATCACATGCTGCCTCCTGTGACGTCACTGCCATAAATTAAGAAAAAGAGGAAAGGGGGCCCAAAACAGGCCCTCACTATGAGACGCAGGTGCCCCAAGTGATGGCAAATTCTGTGCAAAGCACCTGCTCCCAGACCCTCATTTACTTCTCAAGGTAATTCCATGAGTTAGGTACCATTAGCACTCCATTCCTCAGATGAGGAAAAGGCATCTAAGATTACAAACTTGGTAAATGGCAATACCAGAATTCAAATATAAGCATTGACTTCCAGAGCTATGGTCCTCAACACTACACTTCCAGCCTCTAATCTTCTAAACATTTTTTTCTGCCCACATATACACATTACATCAATTGTAAACCTCTATTATTAAGAAGCTAAAGCAAGCCAACAAGGATATGAAGGATTGCTCAGCATCATTCATTTTCAGGGTAATGCAAATCAAACCCACAACTGCCTCATCCCAGATAGAACAGTTATCAACTAAGTACACAAAAATCAAATACTTGCAAGAATGTGGAAAAAAGGGAACTTTTATACATTGCCAGGAAACATTACATAGGTGTTTAAAAAAAACTGAAATAGAGGTGGGCATTGCAGGCTAGTGGGTTAGGCAGCCACTTTGGACAACTGCTTTCCATATCAGTAGCCTGGGATTAAGTCCCACCTCTGCTTCTGATCCAGCTTCTTGCTATCAAAGGCAGCAGACGATGTTTCAAATGCATGGGTTCCTGTCACCCATGTAGGAGACCCAGATGGATCTTGTAACCTGGGAAGGCGGTAGAGGACAGCCCAAAGCCTTGGGACCCTGCCCTCACAAGGGAGACCCTCAAGCAGATTCTGGCTCCTGGCTTCAGATCAACTCAGCTCTGGCCGCTGCAGCTGAACCAATGAATGGATGATCTTTCTGTCCATATCTCCTTTCTCTGTAACTCTACCCTTCCAATAAAAATAAGCAATTTTTTTAAAAAAATAGTAATGATAAGCAAGACAATTCTATTTAAGTTTCAAATTCCTTTTCTTTTAACCAAACAATAGAGGTCTATTTTCGAATTTAAGAGAAACATCTTCTATAATCAAAGACGGAGTAAAACCAGGTTTTGATTTTCACAGTTTGAAGTTCTAAAACCATATAGGTTAAAAAAAAGTAGTCATCAAATTCACTTTTACAGTTTTTTTTTTAAAGTTTATTTAATTGGAAAGTCAGACATACAGAGAGCAGGAGAGACAGAGAGGAATATCTCCCATCCGCTGGTTCACTGCCCCCCAGTAGCCATAATGACCAGAGCTGAGCCAATCCGAAGCCAGGAGCCAGAAGCTTCCTCTGGGTCTCCCACACGGGTTGCAGGGTCCCAAGGCTTTGCTTTCCCAGGCTGCAAGCAAGGAGTTAGATGGGAAGCAAGGCCACCAGGATATGAACTGATGCCCATATGAGATCCTGGTGCTTGTAAGACAAGGACTTTGGCCACTAGCCTACTGCGGCTGGACCCATCAGTTTCACTTTTAAACATGAACTTATTCATAATACATTTTCAAAATAATAAAGCAAAATTAAAATACTGTCTAAAATCTAACATTATAGAATTTTACATAATCCCAATAAATAAATCATCTAATATTCCAATTATTTAAGACCCAAATAAACATTTCATACAACTATTTCTTAGGGGCAAAGATCTAATAACTTTAATAGCAGAAGCTAATTTATATAGCACTGCATTTCACAATTAAAACAAGAAAATGTGTGTCAGGCAGTTAGCCTAGTGATCAAGATGCTGGTTAGAACACCAGTTTCCCTTATCTAACACCTGGGTTTGACATCGAATTCCTGCTAATGCAAACCCTGGAAGGCAGCAGTGATGGCCTAGCCGGTTGTGCCTGTGACACTCCCATCTGGATAAAGTTCCCAGTGGCCAATTTCCAATTGTCCCAGCCTTAGCCACTGCAGGCATCTGGGCTATCTTCTACTTTTCCCAAGCCATGAGCACTAAGCTTGATCAGAAATGGAACAGACACAACATGAACCTGCACCCACAGAAAATACTGATGTCAAAAGTTGTGGCTTGGGCCCAGCGGCGTGGCCTAGCGGCTAAAGTCCTTGCCTTGAATGCCCCGGGATCCCATATGAGCACTGATTCTAATCCCGGCAGCTCCACTTCCCAGCCAGCTCCCTGCTTGTGGCCTGGGAAAGCAGTTGAGGACGGCCCAAGGCTTTGGGACACTGCACCCGCGTGGGAGACCCGGAAGAGGTTCCTGGTTCCTGGCATCGGATCGGCGCAGCACCGGCCCGTTGCGGCTCACTTGGGGAGTGAAACATCGGATGGAAGATCTTCCTCTCTGTCTCTCCTCCTCTGTGTATATCCAGCTTTCCAACAATAATAAAATCTTTAAAAAAAAAAAAGTTGTGGCTTATCCCACTACACAACACTGGCCTCGTAAAAAAAGTAACACTTTAAGTTAAAAAATGTGTTTATTTACTTTAAAAGACAAGGGTTGGTTCTTGCTATGCCACTTCCAATCCAACTTTCTGCTAAAGCATGCTGAGAGAAGGCAGATGATGGCCCATTTGGTTGGACCTCTGCCATCAACATGGGAGACTCAAAGGCGTTCCACGTATCTGGTTTTACTTGACTGTTGCAGGAATCTGGGAAGTAAAGCGGCAGATGAGGATCTCTCTTTCACTCTGAGTAGTTAAAAATAAACATTTTTTTAAAGTCAATAGATTGATACCTTTATTGAAAACACTAATGTAATATTCTCTCCTGTACCCCTTTCTATGTGACCTAGTGACAAAGAAGTAGTTTCTTTGTAGAGAAAGGACTATTTTAAGCATGCCCACTGGGTTTCTCTGTTAAGCAATGAACATGAAAAAGAGTGTTTGATAAACTGGACAAAGCATCCCCTTGTACTGCAAATTGTAGTATAACACTACTGGTTTCTCAGTCTAAGACATTCTATAGTAACCAGAGTCCTGTTACAAATGTCTGTTTTGTTTCAGGATAGAAAAGCTACCCTGTATATTAAACTGTTCTGGATTGTATTAAATCATTAAGATATTCAGCATTTTTTAAATAAGTAAACAAATTCATACTGAAGCCCTTAACTGATTATTAAACTGAAAAATACTATACATTAACAATTTTTATTGCAAACAAGACTGAATGCACTGGAACAAAAATTCTGCTTTTGCAAACTACAGAGGCAATTAAAACCAGACTAATCAAGTCAGAGATCAATTAATTATGAAAAAGTATAAAACAAAAATATTTATATTTATGAATCAGGCTGATCAGTGAAACTGGTCCATTCCTTCAGCATGTAGAACAGTAATGGCACATAAGTAGGAACTCATTTCGTTTTAAATAAATTAATTAATCAACAAATTTTCAGTTGCCCCATAAACCAGTAAGCCCTTTAGGAAATACAATACAGGAATTACCAATACTAGTTACCAGCCATAAAGGCCCAGTAATTATACTACTGATTAAACTTTTTTTTTAAGATTTATTTATTGTTATTGGAAAGGCAGGTATTCAGAGAAGAGGAGAGACAGAGAGGAAGATCTTCCAATAGTTCACTCTCCAAGAGGCCACAATGGCTGGAGCTGAGCCAATCCGAAGCCAGGAGTCTCTTGCAGGTCTCCCATGCGGGTGAAGGGGTCCCAAAGCTTTGGGCCATCCTCGACTGTTTTCCCAGGCCACGGCCAGGGAGCTGGATGGGAAGCAGAGCCGCTGGGAATTGGAACTGGCACCCATATGGGATCCTGGCGCATTCAAGGCAAGGAGTTTAACCGCTATGCAATCGCGCTGGGCCCAGCAATTAATCTTAATAAAGTAAAAATGATCATGACAAAGATCACCGCAGTGGCAGTGAAAACAATCTAACAGTCAGCACCAGGGAAAGTGAAGTAGATTGAAGCACATCAACTCCATTAGATTCTCAAAGCATGAGAAACAGTAATGTAAATCTGAAAGTTATCATGCAAGACAAAGGTACTAAGTGAAAATAACCTAGGGCCTGGCGCGATAGTGTAGTGGCTAAAGTCCTGGGAATCAATCCCAGAACTCTAATGTGAGACATGGGTCTCTCCCAGGTTCAACACCAGGTCCCAAGTTTTACCTTTTTTTTTTTTTTTTCAAAAACCTATTGGCTTTTCCAGATTCAGAATTTACCATACATAAAATACTTTCTCATGGAAGTACCGTAAGTCAAAATGTGTGTCACTTTACAACTTTGCAGAAAATAGTTTTTGTGCGCTTACCCTCCTGCCTTCTCTGCACCATTCCACACCCATCACTCTCACTGAAACTCACAGCCTTTCCTATCTCTCCACCCTGATGACAACCAGCAGTCCAAACTGCAACTCTATTTATTTCCCTCCATACCCTGATTACAAAGGAAACACACATTTACTCCAGAAAATTAGCCCACAATTGGAATTGCACAAAGAAAAAAATACCTTCAGTCTCAACACCCAGGAAAAAAATTATCATTCTTGATATAGCATTCATCATTTCTTTCAAAACTACCATCACACTGTATATAATTTTGTAATTAACATTTCTTAATATAACATTACCCCGAGCTCAAATTCAAGTACCTGATTTGCAGAACAAAGAAATATTAACAACAGAATGAAAGAATTCAGGAGAAAATTCAGAGTTATCAACCCTGCTGTCATTTTGGGCAACTACAACTTTAGGTTAACCTACTGAAATAAAACTCAGGGAAACGATGTAAAATACTAACTCCGATTATTCCACCCAAGAGGTAAGGGACCAGGGCTAGTTATAGTTCCAGTCCCATCAGTAAGTGCTTGAGAAGCACTCCCAGGGCGCCTACAGAGATCCCTTAAGATTCCAAAGTTCCCAAAGAAACAGATAGTGGCTAAAAACAGATTTCTGCCCTTGAGGTCGCAAGCGATAAAATCAAAAGAGTACGATACGTGCTAAGGCATGGACAGATCTGCCTTGACCCATATCTATAAATTAATAATTCTACAAATTCAGATTTGATATAAAACAGAATTTCTTTTTATTCCACATTTAATCGCTGCAACCAAATGTACCTTATGTTCTGTTTCCTGGGTAATATGTCTGCCTGGGACTAAATGAAGCACAATGGAAAATTAAAGGCAATCAAGGATAAATACATCCATTAGATTGATCTTTATAAAATGCTTCAATTCACTACTTTCTTTTTCACATGCTCTATTTGTAAAATATTAATTTCTGTCTCCATTTCTATTAAGCCGCTGCATATATCAACATAATTTTAAGCTTACGAAGTTTTATTTTCATGGAAAAATATTCACATTATAAGGAAAAGGACACAAATACCATAGAGATCTATATTTGATTTCAGCAACTACCGAAGAACTGATGAAGAAACAGAAGGCAGAAGAGCAGCCACCACGTATGATCCTCTTTTACCTGAAAAAAGAGATTTTGATGTAGGACTACCCTCTAACAGCACACTTTCTTGTGTCTTGTGTCCTAGCTTTGGCTTGCACTGCTGTCCAAATTCTGTAGGATGGATGGGATCCATAGGATGCATTTCACTTGACTGCACAGTGTGTGCGTCACCTGTGTGTTCAGAGGAGTGAGATGCGTCTTCAGGATGAGCACTGCCAGATACTGTGCTCCAACTGACGGCCGGAAGCTTCTGACCAGCTGAGTGTGGCTCACCAAAGCTCAAGGCACTCGACATACTGAGGTCGTCATCCTCAGGAATGGGGTTGTACCATATTTCTCCTTCATCATCTGCATCATTTTCCTCATTACAATCTAAAGAACAGTTTCTTGATAAGGCAGGCTCCGTAGTATTACACATCATATATGTACAGTATTCTTCCGATGTTTTGAGGAGAGGCTGAGATAGTTGATGTTTAGGTGGAGTGACAGGTGAGATGGGTAAATGACTTCTCTCTTGGCATTTCTTACTTTCTTCCTCCAGAGATCTCAGGGTACTCTGATATAGCCAATTGCGTTTCTTTGAAACAGTGATGTTGTTAAGTGGCTTATGACCACTGAACTCAATATTATCCTTCAGATCTTCAAGTTCCCTTCTCTTTACTGAAGACCCATAAACATTTTCAAGCAAATCTGTTTCAAAGAAGAAAAGAAGATAGAATATAATCCCTGGTGTATCAGGAAAACACATCCTTGACTTTTACAAAATTTCAAAATTTTTTTAAAAGAAAAAGAAATAAAAATTAGTATCAGTCACAATCAGAGACTAAAACTGAATCCAAAAACTTCTGGACTTTTCATCTAAATATGATTTCAATTATCAGTCACTAAAGTTTCAAAGTCAATACAACACAAATTTTGTTACTATTGGCCAGGCACAAACAGGCACAAGGAAATAATAAACAAAATAGTGCCTGCTCATAAAAAATTCATACACCAATGATGTATGCATGGATTAACAAGTGATCAGATTCTAAATATGTAAACATTATGTTAATTCCATATAAACAGGAAAATCATTTACACCCCAAAGAGTTTGCATATGGCAGGTTTCTGTGGCAGTCAATAAACTAACAGATACTACAGGAATAATGCACTGCAGCCAATAATAATCAGTCAGCTAACCAAATATCTATAAGCAAGTCAATGCATATAGGTTATTAAAATCATACTTTCAGAAATCTAAGATCATGTCAAATTTAGAAACTTACAGGATTATCATTTTCTGTTATTTTGAGTGTGTATATGATTGAATCATCTTGGTGTCAAACTAAGTAAAAAGTAATGGTTAAACAGTTATAAAACACATTAAGTTGGCCCAGTGCAATAGCCTAGTGGATAAAGTCCTCACCTTGCATGCACCAGGATCGCATATGGGCGCTAGCTAGTGTTCTAGATGCTCCACTTCCCATCCAGCCCCATACTTGTGGCCTGGGAAAGCAGTCAAGCCTGGGACAGCTCAAAGCCTTGGGACCCTGCTCCTGCATGGGAGACCCAGAAAAAGTTCCTGTCTCCTGGCTTCAGACTGACTTGGTTCTGGTCATTGTGGCTACTTAGGGAGTGAACCAGCACACAGATCTTTCTCTCTGCCTCTCCTTCTCTCTGTATATCTGCCTTTCCAATAAAAATAAATAAATACTAAAAAAAATAAAATACAATACAATTAAGAACTGAAAATCAACACATATTCAGGAAGTACTAGAGTTTCTGGGCTTTCAGTGATCACATGCTTTTTCCAAATGCACTGAAACCTTTATCTCATTATAATTCCCAGTCTTACTTAACAGTATTTCAGACCTTCAAAGGGCATAAAATGTAGCTTTGACATAACATAAGCTTGAATCTAGAAGTACAAAATTATGTAACTCACAATGGCCATGAGTTATATCTTTACTTTTTTTCTCAGATCTCTGTTAAAGCATATAAAACTTTATACAATTAAATGCATTATTCTGAGCCCTACTGGAGTTTTTTGACATATAGTATAAATGTTTCTTCCTTAAACACACTTTTATTTGTACTGTATTCCAAGAAACTGTAATGAGAAAAATAAAGCTATTAGAACCCCATATTTAAGCAAGTTGATACTTTTATTGATATAAAAAGTACAATGTTAAAATGGAATAATTACACTGCTAGACTCACTGCAACATTTTTTAAGATATATCCATTCCATTGGAAATGCAGATCTACAGACAGAAGGAGAGAAAGATCTTCCACCTTCTAGTTTACCCCACAAGTGGCAACAACGACCAGAAGCTAGCCGATCTAAAGCCAAGAGACAAGAGCCAGGAACTTCTTCTGGGACTGCCCCACGGGTGCAGGGTCCCAAGGCCCTGGGCCTTCCTCTATTACTTTCCCAGGCCACAAGTAGGAAGCTGGATGGGAAGTGCAGCAGCTGGGACATGAACCGATGTCCACATGGGATCCTGGAGCACACAAGGTGAAGAGCTAATCAGTAGGCCATCACACCAGATCCTCACTGCAATTATTTTTAATGAAGCTATACAACTACAAAAGTTTGACTTTTGTAATAGTCTAACTGCTTTACAAAATGCTGATGCTGGGCCCAGCGGCGTGGCC
This sequence comes from Ochotona princeps, assembly GCF_030435755.1. Classification (NCBI taxonomy): domain Eukaryota; kingdom Metazoa; phylum Chordata; class Mammalia; order Lagomorpha; family Ochotonidae; genus Ochotona; species Ochotona princeps. The sequence continues at coordinate 71,798,450 of NC_080833.1, forward strand.
TAGCGGCTAAAGTCCTCGCCTTGAACACTCCGGGATCCCATATGGGCGCCGGTTCTAATCCCGGCAGCTCCACTTCCCATCCAGCTCCCTGCTTGTGGCCTGGGAAAGCAGTTGAGGACGGCCCAATGCATTGGGACACTGCACCCGCGTGGGAGACCCGGAAGAGGTTCCTGGTTCCCGGCATTGGATCAGCGTGCACCGGCCCGTTGCGGCTCACTTGGGGAGTGAAACATCGGATGGAAGATCTTCCTCTCTGTCTCTCCTCCTCTGTGTATATCTGGCTGTAATAAAATGAAAAAATCTTTAAAAAAAAATGCTGATGCTAAGTTTTCATTTACACATAAATGGCTCTATTATTATAATTTCTAATGAAGGCCTAATTTAGGGATGGGTGATTGGCCTAGAACGGAGACTGTTGAGTCTCTTGTCACATTACCTGGGTCTAGATGTCAAGCTCTCCTAACTCCAGTTTTCTGCTACTGCAAACTGTGGGCAGTGATGACTCACGTGACTGGATTCCTGCCACCACACCAAAGAACTGGGTTGAATTCCTGACTCCGAACTTAGTCCCAGATGAGGGCCATTTTGAGCATTTGGGAAGTGGTTTACCAGTTGGGAGCTTTTTCTGTCTTCCTCTCTGTCAGATAAACAAATAAGCTTAAAAGTCACATTTGTTTAATTATTTTTTTGAGATTTATTTATTTTTATTGGAAAGTCAGATTTACAAAGAGGAGTAGAGACAGAAAGATCTTCTATCCACTGGATCACTAACAAAGTAGTCACAGCGATCAGTGTTAAGCCAATGTGAAGCCAGGAGCCAGGAGCTTCTTGGGACCCAGACATGGGTGTAGGGTCCCAAGGCTTTGGGCCATCCTCGACTGCTTTCCCAGGCCACAAGCAGGGAGCTGGATGGGAAGTGGACATGAAACAGCACTCATAGTGGATCCCAGGTATGCAAGGACTTGCAGACACTAGGCTACTGCACCATGCATAAATTTATTTAATTGTTAAAGAACATATTATACAAGGTAGTAAGCTTTACTTGAGTAATTACTTATAAATTATTTAAAACATAACATTTTTGTGTTAATCAATTAAATGGATATATATATATATATATATATAAATTCAGCAAAATGGGAAGTTATTTGCAATCTTTTTCCTTCCTTTCATGCTTAGTGTTTAATCCATTTACCATAAATTTTAGGTGTTACCTTTAGCTTTTTACTCTTAGCTCCAGATTTTAGATATAGTGGAAAAAGGCATAAATAAGAACACACAAATAAATATTCAAAGTTGAAGAGCAAAACAGTCCTTATCGTGTTGCAATTCAAATGTTACATAATTTTAAGATTCTAATTAAAATCATTTTATTTTGAAAATCTGTAAGAGAATGCAGACATGGCAATTTCTGCAAAATTATTCAATACCGAAAATATTGCATTGTGGGGAACCGCTTCTGCCAACTTTATATTCTCAAATTGTTATCTTGCAATAAATCTATACTATTTTTACTGAACAATTAATTAATGCATTCTAAAATTATGTACTGTAGTCTCTATAAAAATATGTAGCATCTACAGACACCTTTTCATTGTTTTAAAATTTTTACTGCAGAAACAAATTGTTGATTTTCCTTACTTCTCTATCCAAATCCTAAAAAAGAGGCTGGTACTTGGGGTGGAAGTTAGACACCCCTGGCATCACACACATGGGTTAGAATCCCAGCTCCATTCTTTATTCCAGCTTCCTGCTAATGCACACCCTAAAAGGTAAGTGATGCCTTCAGTCCCTGGGTCCCTGTCACGTAACAGAAGGTTCTGCCTGAGTACCCAGTGCCCAAGCCCGGGAGGCATGTGGGGAGTGAACCAGTAGATGGGCACTCTCTGTTCCCTTTCTGGCTTTATGTCACTCCTTCTGCTTTGCAAGGAAAATTTTAATTTTTAAATCTTAAAATTGTTCTCATGAACACTGTATTAGTGTTTAAGTCTAAATTTAAAATTATTAAATATGCTAACATTAATTTAAAGTTTATGTTTAAATAAAAGCAAGCATCCTCTGCTTAGAGAGCCACCCTAGAAGATCAAAGATAAAACGAGAATAAACTTAAGTATTGGGGCCCAGCGGCGTGGCTTAGCGGCTAAAGTCCTCGCCTTGAACACCCCAGGATCCCATATGGGCGCCGGTTCTAATCCCGGCAGCTCCACTTCCCATCCAGCTCCCTGCTTGTGGCCTGGGAAAGCAGTTGAGGACGGCCCAAGGCTTTGGGACCCTGCACCCGCGTGGGAAACCCGGAAGAGGTTCCTGGTTCCCGGCATTGGATCGGCGCGCACTGGCCCGTTGCGGCTCACTTGGGGAGTGAATCATAGGATGGAGGATCTTCCTCTGTCTCTCCTCCTCTCTGTATATCCGGCTTTCCAATAATAATAAATCTTTAAAAAAAAAAAAAAAACTTAAGTCTTAGGCTTCTGTGTGTGCCTTTGTGTAGATATCTATATCTTCCCAGGTAAACCTAAAGGGAGAAGAGGGCAGAATAAAAAGAAAAAAAGTACTTTTATGTTTTTTGGTGTATGATTAGTAATAAAATCCCTTAAAGAATGCAAGCTATGTACTGACTTTCAATGCAGGAAAACTAGCAAGGAACACTTTGGTCCTACAAAAGTAATAGCAGCAAGAAAAAGAAGCATAAAAGAAAAAGACTAGCAGAGTGAGTTCCTCTAGAGGGTGGACCCTTGCCCTACTCTCAGTGCTCCGCACAGCAGCATTCCGCAACTTCTGACCATCTTTCTCTATCCAGAATCCTGATGACCTTGGGCTACCACTGTATTCTCACAAAGCAGGCTTGACTTCTTTTGGATAATACAAGCAAACTGCTGGGCACAGTACCAAATGGATTATCTTGTTCACCCGCACAGCAATCAGAAGACTGAGCCCAAGGCAGAACGACTACATCATAAACACTGGCCTCATAAGTGCAAGACTCAGACCGTAAACCTCTCATCTTTATTTTGCTCAGCACTGTATGACACAGGTTCCTCTGTTGCCAATTCCAAGATCTCACTAACATTCTAGGCAGGATGACAACACTGTGTATGGAAGTGCTCAAACTCATCAGATATAAGCAATTAACTATTAACTCATACAAATACAACTAAGCAGAAAGGGTTCAAGTGCTTTGCTCTAACAGCAGTTAGTTTAAATACTAAATATCAAAAGAAGAGTGAAATTTTTTTTGAAAATTTCAGGGGGATGTAAGCACTCTGTAAGTTTACTACTTAAAGACATGACTCACCAAAAAGCAGCTATCTATGCTGCAAGTGTGTTAAAATGAAGAATCCCAGGTCAAATCACACACCTGCAGGAACTGCATTTTTAACAAGATTTTTCAAAATTTGTATGTACATTAAGATTGAAAAGTGTTGCTCTAAAACACTGAGCCACCCTGGGAATGGCAAAAGTCTAGAAAATAACCTTGGTGGGTCTTAAAAACTAAACACCAGACGTGTCTTGGGAATCACTGATCCAGAAACGTAGGACTTTCAAATCCACACAACACAATTTTCTGCTGAATTTACAATCCTCAAAGTTTTCCAGCCACAAGCAACTCCAATGTTCTATGGCACTCTTCCAAAAACAAAGACCAAACAAAACAAAACAAAACAAAAAAAGCAATTGCATTTGCTTGTAGGACTGCAATGACATTCTCAGAGAAGGATTTAAAGCTCAAAAGTCTCATGCCTTTTGCTACTAACTTTGAACAAAGAGGACTCATGCAGAAAGAATTTTCTGGGAAAATTCACAACTTGTTGGAAAAATTCACAGTAATGAAACTCATAAGAAGAAAAGAAATCAGAGCTACAAATATTTGAGCAAAAAAGTAGATAGGCCCGGCACGATAGCCTGGTGGCTAGAGTCCTCACCTTGCTTGCACCTGGATCCCACATGGGCACCAGTTCATATTCTGGTGGCTCCGCTTCCCATCCAGCTCCCGACTTGTGGCCTGGAAAAGCAGATGAGGACAGCCCAAGGCCTTGGGACCCTGCATTCACGGGCGAGTCCCGGGAAAAGCTCCTGGCTTCTGGCTTCTGATCAGCCCAGTTCTGGCCATAGTGACCACTTGGGGAGTGAATCAGAAGACAAAGCATCCTTCTCTTTGTCTCTCCTTCTCTCTAAATCTGCCTTTCCAATAAAAATAAATAAATATTATTTTAAAAAATAGATAGGAATCTGCATCAAAACAAATGCCAACCTCACCTTAAAATAATTAAAGATCATAATAATTTTTAAAATACCACCTTAAAATAATTATCTAAAATTTTAGGCAAACTGTTAAAAATACACAAAATTTTTCCTTTCACACATCATGTCACAGAAAAAATAGGCTAATTTTAAAATAATTCTTAAGATTATATTTTAAGATTTATCTATCTATTTTCTTAATTGGAAAGGCGGATATACAGAGGAGAGACAGAGAGAAAGATCTTCCGTCCAATGGTTTACTTCCCAAGTGGCCGCAAAAGCTGTAGCTGTGCCAATCCAAAGCCAGGACCCTCTTCCGGGTCTCCCACACAGGGGCAGGGTACCAACCCTTTGGGCCATCCTTGACTGCTCTCCCAGGCTGCAAGCAGAGAGCTGGATGGGAAGCGGAGCCGCCAGGGTTAGCAACAGCACCTATATGGGATCCTGGAGCGTTCAAGGCAAGGACTTTAGTCATTAAGCTGCTACAATGGGCCCAAGATTCTACTTTTTAAAAAAGGATTTTATTCATTTTTATTGCAAAGATAGATTTGCAGAGAGAAGGAGAGATAGAAAGATTTTCCATCCACTGGTTCCCTACCCAAATGGCTGCAATGGCTAGAGATGAGCCTATCTGAAGTCAAGAACCAGGAGCTTTTTCGTGTCTCCCATGTGGGTACAGGGTCCCAATGCCATGGTCATCCTCTGCTGCTTTCCCAGGCCACAAACAAGCAGCTGGATGGGAAGTGGAGTAACCAGGACCAAAGCAGCACCCACATGATATGCCAGCACTTGCAAGGGGAAGACTGCCAAGTGAGCTATTGCACCAGGCCCAAGATTCTGTTTTTTATTTATTTATTTATTTATAAAGAAGAGTGACAGACAAAAGGGAGAGAGAGAGAGAGCTCCAAGGAGCAGAAGAGAAAGAGGAAAAAGTGAGGGAGGGAGAGAGAGGACAATTCCACCTGCTGCTTCACTCCAATGCCCACAGCCCTGATCAAAGTCATGGGCCTGAAACTGTCACTTGAGCCACTCTACCTCAAATTATTTTTAAAGCAATAAAAGGATAAAATAGCTCAACTTGACGTTTTGGAATTTATATCTGAAAACTATATGCTAGTTACGAGTTATTTATAAAACACAATGAAGTATAGTGGGCAAATAAAGTAATACTTATAATTTTTTAAAGATTTACTTATGTTTATTGGAAAGACGGAGGTACAGGGAGGACAGAGAGAGAAAAATCTTCCGTCCTCTGGTTCACGCCCCAAGTAGCCACCAACAGCCAGAGCTCAGCTGATCTAAGGACAAGAGCCAGGAGCCTCTTCTGGGTTTCCCATGCAGGGGCAGGGTCCCAAGGCTTCGGGCCATCCTCTACTGCTTTCCCAGGCCAGAAGCAGGGAGCTGGATGGGAAGATGAACATCTGGGACATTAACCTATATGAGATCCCAGCACATGCAGGGTGAGAATTTAGCCAATTAGCCATCACACCGGGCCCCAAGATTTGTAATCTTAAAGCTTGTTGAAACTTGTCATTATTTATTTCATGTAATGACTTTAGATTTCTTAAATAATCATCTCAATTAAGAACAAATTGGCCACTCTGTTAACACTACACACTTAAAGCATCAAATGCATTATGATAAAACCCAACTTTTTAGCAGTTCTTAATAGGAGTCAGAAATCAAAATAAAAAAATATTTTGGTCTCCATTTCTCACATGTTCTTGAATGTGTTTTCCAAAATATCTATAGGTAAATTAACTAGCTCTAACTCCTCAAGAAATTATTGTATATTACAAATTCTAAATGCAATTTTATTTTTAAGAACATGTGTGGGCCCAGGCCAATGGCTCAGTGGCTAACTCCTCACCTTGCACATACCACGATCTCATATGGGTGTGCTGCTTCGTGTCCTGCTGCTCCGCTTCCCATCAACTCCCTGCTTATGGCCTGGAAAAGCACTCAAGGAAGTTCCCGGCTTCTGACTTCAGAAAGGCTCAGCTCCAGCTGTTGCAGCCTTTTAGGGAGTGAACCAGCAGACTGAAGATATTTCTGTCTCTCCTTTTCTCTGTAAAACTGCCTTTCTAATAAAAGTAAATACATCTTTAAAAAAAAAATAAAACCTGCCTGAATAAGAAAAAAACGTGACATAAACTTTTTTGGACTGTTCACATCTTAATACCATCAATAATGCACTGCTTGGGGCCCAGCACGGTGGCCTAGTGGCTAAGGTCCTCGCCTTAGATGCCCCAGGATCCCATATAGGCACTGGTTCTAATCCCGGCAGCTCTACTTCCCATCCAACTCCCTACTTGTGGCCTGGGAAAGCAGTCCAGGACCTTGGAACCCTGTGCCTGCATGGGAGACCCATAGGAAGCTCCTGGCTCCTGGCTTTGGGTCGGCGCAGTACTAGCTGTTGCAGTCACTTGGGGAGTGAACCATCTGACAGAGGATCTTCTTCTCTATCTCTACTCCTCTCTGTATATCTGACTTTGCAATAAAAAATAATAAAATAAATCTTTAAAAAAAGAATACACTGCTTCATCTGTATAATTTTTTCAGAAAACATTTAAAAGCAGAATCTAAGTAATATCATCTTAAAGTAAACATTTAAAGGTAAAGGTTTAAAATAATGCGATGATTACTTAAAATCTTAAAACTTAAATTCCAAAATTCCAAAATTCCTCATCTTCTTTGCAACTCTGAGGAAACTGCATACTTTTCTAAGCCTTGTTGAAATTCCAACCATTTCTTCATTTTTATCAAAATTAATTAGCTCAAGCCTCTAAAGAATTTTAGAATGTCGTTGACCTTATTTTAACAGGGGTTTTGGAAGCATGGAGATCTGAATTGGATTTATATAACACTGATCATTTAAATCCAGGTACCAGCTGTGCGACCACTGCAAACTACATAACCCCTCTATTTCTGCTGTTGTTATTAAATTATAGTTGTCATATTTCCCAATGAGATATATATATGAGAACCACCCAAGTATCAAGATTGGTCTTAATAAAACCAAATTATGCTTCACACACACACACACACACACACACACACACAAACTTGAAAACAAACAAGGAAAACAAAACACTCAAAATCTGCATTAGTTACGCAAGCATTGCACAAATTACAAATCCTCAGCCTTTCCAAGAGCATTTACGAGAAATTATGGTAACTTTTGCTTTGACTTCTTATAAAATATCTAAAATACTATCACTATAATTCTGTTACATTTTAACTGGTGTTAGATGAGCAGTTTTCTTTAGCTTCTTACCAAAAAATATCAACAACACCATTCCTGAAGGGCCTACATTTATTATTAGTTTTTAACTCTTTGACTGTTTATACTATATAGGGCCTCAAAAGCCATCAGATGGTAAATGTTTCATTTCACAATAAGTAAAAAATATTTGACTGAAGTTTTTAATATATTTTTCTTATGCCTGAAATTAAATTATCATACAGAGTTAACTGAACCAAGATCAGGAGAAATAATGATGCTGTAACAATAAAGCATAATAAATGAAAAATACTTTAGTCCTGTAAATGCATGCTAATATGAATCTAGTACAAACCATCCTCCCTTTACATCTTATCATCCTATTTTTCAAGGGAAATGTAATTTGTACACTTGAGGATGAAATTTGACAGCTAAGGATCACAGATGTGCATATCCAAAAAACTTTGCAACTATGCCTGCACTTTAAAAAATCATTTGATCTGTCTTGTTTGATTAGAACTTTTGTTTCTCTCCACTGTTGTGTTTATTGGTGAAAGGAGCTAAAGTACAGAAACCCAGTCAGTCCTGTGGAACTTCAAATTCTTACCAGTAAGACAGAATATCATGAATCCATTTCAGCATACAGCATTTTTAAAAATTACTCTTGATAGTAAGTCTTTTTGCTTCTTCAATCTTTTTAAAGAAAGTATTTCAAAAAGTCACATTATGTTGGTTCAGTCTGAAGATCTTACAGTAGCTACTACCACAAAGAAGTTTCAAGAGAGATCTGATAACCTACCCTTCGGTGATAATTAAAAACCACACCCCAAAACGGGGAGCATATTCATATTATGAGGACAAAGTATACATCTTAAAAACTAATTTTTACTTCTAATTGAGTGTCCTTAAATTCACAAATGCCTTTCTAAGTACCTACACTTAAAAAAAAATACAAGGGACATTGTTTCTTTGACTTAAAATACTGGAATCCTTGATTTTCCCTGATAAAAATTACTAACATTGGTTTCTTAGGTAGAGAAGAGAATGTTAAATCTACCCAACTAAAAAAGATGTTTTACTTATGGGGTTTTGGGTCTTGATTTGCTTGGATTTGGGGTGGGAAGGTGTGTGAACCTGCATGGGAGAAGGAAAAAAAAAGTATAATAAGTAAAATGTCAGTTTATGAAGCCTGTAAAATCTCCCTTGGATCAGATTCAAACTTGCAAACTCCACGAAAGTCTCCGGATCTGCCTAGAGCTACAGAGAATAGAAAAATCAAGCAGCACCGCCCATCGCTCAAGTGTGTGGTGAAGTGAGCCTTTACTGTTTGTTGTATTCAGACAGCAGGTACACCGGGTGTTAGAAACAAAACTCCCAGTTCTTCAAGCCATTGCCTTAAAGAAGAAAAAGAAAGGCAAAACTAGTGTATGCGTTATCCTAAACAACCTCGAAAGCGCTGTAAGCCGTCACTCGCATGACACTGACTTTGGCACGGTCACCGAGCCCGGGCTTGGCTCCTAAGACCCAAGGCCAGTTGGTAAACACACGAAGGCGGCCGGCGTTCGCGTTGGGGCTGCAAATCATCCTACCTGTCAGCGTTATTCTTTGGTCCGGAGATACCGAAAGGACGTGGTTGTCGCACACTTTCAAAGCGCCCCGGTTCGCAGCGGCCGCCTGCGCTCCCGCGACTTTGGAAGGTGTCCCAGTACGGGCACGACCCTTCATCCCCAGGGACAGCAGGCGTCCTTTGTACATCCACTTCTGCAGTTTCTTCACTGTTACCGCGGGCGGCTTGAGGCAAGGGGGTCCCTCCGGGAGGTCTCCTTGGCCGCCGCGCATCACTGAGGACCCCGCAGGCTCGCTCAAAGGGCTTCCCGAAGGGCGGCCGGAGTTCTGGGAGCAGGGCGGCAAGAGTCCCGGGGGCGCCGCGGCGGCCCCTGCGCTGCCCGGGCTCCAGCCGTCCATCCTGCCTCCACGTGGCGAGGGCTCGTCTGGGTCCCGCCGTGAGCCGCACCTGATCCAGCTATCGCTCGGCCACCGCTGAAGGGGAGGCGGCCTCGCACCCACCGGGAGGCTCTCGAGGCTCCTGCTGCAGGGCAGCCGCATCCGACGAGTCTGCAGCTGGTCTCCCCCCAGTTCCCTCCGAGGCGATCCGGGCGGGGACACCTGCTGCCCAGGGCAGTCGCCTTCTCCCAGCTCCCAGACTGGAGCGCAAGCTCCGCCGCCAGTACCGCCGCGGGGGTGAGGTGGCTGGCCCGGAGCCCGGGCTCCCGCGGGGCAGCCGCAACCCGCCAAGTCCCCGCCGCCCCGCCGCGTGCCCGAGTCCGGGGGCAGGTCGTGCATGGCCCGGATCAGCAGATAATAGGCCTCTCGCAACTGGGTCTGCAGCCTGCCGGTCTCCCGGCGGCCGCCCTCCGCCCCCGGGGAGGAGCCCGCCGCCAGGGGAGGCGGGGGCCGTCGCTCCGCCTCCGCCCCCTCGGGCTCGGGCGCGGGCCGGGAGCCGCCGGGCAGGTTCTCGTAGTAGTCGGTGTGGTAGTCGTCCTCGTCCTCCGCCTCCTCTCCGCTGCCCTCGGAACCCGGCCGGGCGTGCAGAGAGGCGCGAAGGAGCTCGCGGCCCCGGGGGGCGGCCTGCTGCCAGGCGTACGGCCGAGGCCCGAGCGCCCCCGACCGCTCCCGTAGCCCTTCGGGGACCCGCGCCTCAGGCGACGGCGGGAGCTGGTCCAGGCGAGGCCCCGCTCCGCCTAGGTGCTCGCCTGGGAGTGAGTCCGGGACACCCCAGGCGTCCCCCTCGGCGGCCGCTCGGAGCCCCAGCCCTCCGGCGCCGAGGCAACCCCGTTTTCCTCGGAGCCTGGACAGAGTCCTCCTCAGAGGGTCCGCCATCCCCCTCCGCCTCAGCTGCGGAGCCCAGCACCCCGGTGGGGAGAAGTCGGAGCCCTGCTGTGAAAGCTGCGCTTGCGGAGACGGCAGCAGCAGCCGCAGCTCCCCATGACCAGCGTTGGCCCTCGCCGTCTCCTCACATACTTGGCATAACTCTGCAGCGGGAAGGCGTGGGGGAGGGAGATGGCGCCGTAGCGCGCATGCCCCGGAGCCCAGAACCGCGACGGGGCGTGCGGGCCGGGGCGGCCGGGCTGCGCTCCTGGGTGGGCGCGCGGCGCAGGTGGAGGCGGAGCGGGCGGGAAGAAAGGTGGGTTAGGGGTTAGTTAGCTCTCGTAGATCAAACGTGGAAGAGTGAGCGCCCCGAGTGCAGGGCATGCGGTGAGAGCCTGATCAGAAGTGGGGAAAAAATGAGCGGGAAGGTGAGCGTAGACTGGCGGCTGCAGTTTTGTTGAGGGAGCAAGAGAAAGGGAAAGTGCCTTCCTGGCTGCCACCACCCCCCCCATTGCCACCGCTACTGGAGGCTTGTCTCAGATTTGCAAGTCCTAGCTTGAGAGTAAAACAAAGATTGTTTTGACGGACGACGTACAGGTGTATCTCAGGACAGGCTGTTCTAAAAATGCGCTTATCACTTTAACTGCACAGGGAGCCCAACTAGTGGAAGGAAACTTGAAGTGCTTCTCTTTCAGGAAAGAAGAATCTGTTGTCTAAAGCAAACTAAAATTTATTTCTCTTTCAATTTCATGTATGCTAATACGAAATGTTTGCATTAACCAAGCCTTATAAAATGGAGCCATAAATGTCATGACTCTGTCTCCAAGACTACCGTATTAAACATGTAGGTTTACAGTTTTTCAGTCTAAAGCATTAACTCTAATTGTGTGTTGAGAAACAACTGAATTGAAAACAATATAATTTGAAAATATCAACTCTCCCCATGACATTAAATCCTATGTTCTGTGTATCAGTAGTCAAAGTGCCTCTTTGCCACAATTATATTGATTTGTGTGTGTGTGTGTGTTTATATATTAGAAAAGATCTTGCAGTCACCAACACCTAACACAGCACCTGCAACCTAGTGAATACTAATTGCTGGGCCCAGAATGGTAGCCTAGTGGCTAAATCCTTGCCTTGCCCTCGCCAGGACCGCATATGGCCACAGGTTCCTGTCCTGGCTGCTCCACTTCCCATCCAGCTCCCTGCTTTTGGCCTAGGAAAGCAGTTGAGGATAGCCCAACGCCTTGGGACCCTGCACCTGCATGAGAGACCCAGAAGAAGCTCCTGGCTCCTGGATTCTTGATAGGCTCAGCTCTGGCTTTTGTGGTCACTTGGGGAGTGAAGCAGCAGACAGAAGATCTTTCTCTCTGTAAATCTGTCTTTCCAATAAAAATAAACTTGTTTTTTTAAACTTCTTTAACTCTTAACAATTTTTATTTGACTCATAACTATCTTCAATTTAGTTATTCATGGAAGTAGCGGTGTCCTGCATTATGTATCTAGCAGTTAAAATAAATAAATCTCAAGAAAAAAACAACTACTACTACTTGCTGAAAACTTGATGCTTCCTTTACTGAATTAAAGAAACAAAAAAAAAGAAAGAAAGAAAAAACTTAGCTTTGGGCCTAGCGCCATGGTCTAGTAGCTAAAGCCCTCACCTTGAACGTGCCTGGATCCCATGTGGCTGCCAGTTCTAATCCCAGCAGCCCCGCTTCCCATCCAGCTCCCTGCTTGTGGCCTGGGAAAGCAGTCAAGGATGATCCAAAGCCTTGGGACCCTGCACCATCTTGGGAGACCTGCAGGACGTTCCTGGCTCCTGGCTTCAGATTGGCGCAACACTGACCATTGCGGTTACCTGGGGAGTGAATCAGTGGACGGAAGATCTTCCTCTCTGTCTCTCCTCCTCTCTGTATATCCAACTTTCCAATAAAAATAAAATAAATCTTTTTTAAAAAACTTAGCTTTAATATGCCTTATTTTTAAAGGTCTATTCATTTATGTATACGTATTTATTTACTTAAAGGCAGTATATTAGAGAGAATTTTTCCATTAGCCAATTCACACCCAAAATGACTTCCAGAGCTGGGCCAGGCCAAAACCAAGAGCCAGGAACTTCATCCCACTCTCCCACATGGGTGCAGGGCCCCGAGCATCTGAGGCATCTGCACTTTAGCAAAGAGCAGAATAGGAAGTAGAACAGCTTGCATTTAACTCTGCACCCATCATGGGATGCTGCATCCCAGGCAGCACCTTAAACCTATGGCTGCAGCACCAGCCCCTGATTTAGCTTTGTTTTCAACTCTATTACCCTATGTACACAGCTTTGCTGTTTGCACTAGGCAAAGGCTCCGAACTCCACCTGAGCTTTGACCTGTATTACCTCTGTCAGTGTTGGTCTCTCCGCCTCCTGGCAGTCATTTTAACTGTGTCTGTATTTGCAGAAATCTCTCATTCTTTCGAACTCCACACACACCTTTCTTCACTATGAAGTAGCCTCTGATCTCCCAGATGGACCCTAGCTCAAGTTCTTTCAAACTCCAAGTGTATGCATGCCTCATCACCTTACCAGAAAATTCATTAAGTCCCTCAGGGCAGAGACTCTTTATAATCGATGTTTGTATTCTCCACAGAGTAGGAGTACAGCATCTTATACATGATGAGTAACTTCTTGAATTAATATGAACCTTAATTTAGAGAAAGCAATGACTTTAACTTCCAATCTTTTCTAACCTTCACTAAGCCATACCAAGTTGGATTATTAGGATACATCTTTTTAAATAATTCTAATCTGGTAAAATATTATGTTTCCTTATAATTTGCCCATATCAATAATTATAATAATGATATTTTTCTTCCATGAATGTAAACCTATTTAATACACGGACATAAAATTATGCTCCATTGCTATATGAGGTTAGTTATAAGTTTATGGAAAAAGCATGTCATGAAGAAACCATGCCTGGATTTTTCAAAAATTTTTTCACCAGCAACAGTGTCTATAAACGTAGTTTAACCTTTATTTCAGAGGTTGTTTCCATTCCAACTCTGCTGCAATTTTTTATTCTTTGTAGTTTTGTGGTTTTTACAGCAAATAAGCTGCATTTTTACATATAAAGTGAATGGAAAAATATAAACTGGTGGGCCCAGCACAGTAGTCTAGTGGCTAAAGTCCTCACCTTGCATGCGCCAGGATCACATGTGGGCATTGGTTTGTATCCTGGCGGTTCCACTTCCCATCCACCTCCCTGCCTGTAGTTTGGGAAAGCAATTGAGGATGGCCCAAAGCCTTGAGACCCTGCACCCATGCTGGAAACCCAGACGAAGCTCCTGGCTCCTGGTTCCTGGCTTTGGATCAGCTCAGCTCTGGCCATTGCGGCCACTTGGGGAATGAACCAGCAGACAGAAGATCTTTCTCTCTGTCTCTTCTTCTCTCTGTAAATATGACTTTCTAACAAAAAAAACAAATCTTAAAATAAATTTTCATTCTTAATTTGTCAAGTTGTTCAACAGTTAACATAAAACATACTAGCCACTGTTCTAGTCATTACTCAAAATTAAGTCTGATGCAATTAAGTCTGAGGCTTAGCCTGCTCTGCCACAATGCTGACTCCAATTTCCAAAGCTTGTTTTAGTCTCTTGTCTATACCTCAAAGAGCCGGCAATAGTCTGTGCTTGAGCAGGCTGAAACCAAGAGCTTGAAATTTCATCTGGGCAGGTTCTCACGTATTTGGGCAATTGTTACAATGCCTCTCCAGGTACATTACCAGGGAGCTGGATTGGAAGTGGAGCATTGAACTTTAAAACTGGGGTTGTTCTATCACATGAATTTACTGTTCTAGCTACATTTTGAGTCATAATAAGAATTAATAAGGCAGTCATGGCAATGTGACACTATTTAATGACCTTAAAACTCACTCTAGTGTGCGTGTGCTACACTTCAACAAACAGTTTGTAAGAAAGCACTTCAAACAAGATAGTAGCCACAGATCTGATATCATGCATAATATAATTAAGACCATAACAAGATACAAACATAAGCTGCACTTCATAAAGTTTTTTGTGTTTCAACTACTTAGGTCCTATTCTATGACTTATTTCAATTTTCACACTTTCTAAGACTTTCCCATTGAAATCATGGAATGGGAATACATATCCCAGTGTTTATACTTACTTCTCAGTGAGTTGGCAATCATTCTGAAGACCCATAAAATAACAATCGTGTGCCAGTGCTGTCTGAAAAAAAAACGTAACCATGGAGTAGAAGGGCCCAGCAAAGCCAGCAACCAAATTAGGGCTAGAATGGTATTGACTCTCCAGGGAGAAGGGGGAAAAGGCAGCGCAGGTCGAGGCAGAGGGCTAAAGTTAACAGAAATAAAGGAAAATGTCTGGGTATGTTACAGTTATGTTCTAGTCAGTATAGACTGCCTTTCTGTCTCACTGATACTCAACCTCCCATTATGCTCTCAGGGAACTCATTGGCAAGTTCAGCTCTGGCATTTGCCCAGTTCTCTCCTTACAAGAATTCTCTGGTGGAGACCTGCCTAGCATGCTGCTCGGTTCCATCAGTGTTGGGTAAAGGTACTGCAGCTTTAAGCTTATCTCATACCACCACATTGAGGCTGCTGAGATGGCAGGCTCCTTACACAGCAATGGTTATCATTTCATAATTAACAAGATCTGGCAACCTGCAACATTCCTTACCTCAGACCCATCCCAGCACAGTAATAAAAAAGATATTTTCTCTGAATCTCTGTCTATTTTCTGATATTTTAGGAATACGCAGTGTTTTAGAATACTTCAGATTCCCTTCCCTATTTGGGGATATGTGAAGTAACTTGCTCAAGCTCATCGCATCCCATGGAAATGAATTCAGACCCATCCATTTGATTCCAAAGCCAGTATACCTCTGTGTGCTTCCTAAAGAAAAAAGAGACTCGACACTTGCTACGGTAGTACCTGAACTTACTGACTTGAAGCTTTGTTTTGTAAATTATTTAGCTGCTTACCTTTTAGAGAAGAGTTGAACATTTTGCAAACTTTTGTGAAATGCAACTGAGCAATGGAAAGCTGCTTGCTGAATGTTTGAATGGCTCTCAATGCAATCCCTTTCAAGGGTGTGAGAACCAATTCCTTTATTCCCATGTAACTACACATTTACTCATATTCATTCATGATGTGAAACTGCATCTCAAAAATGTGCTCTGATTCTAAAATTAGGATGATCTAAATGAAATGCTTTAAAGGTAAAACCCATGCCCCTTTTACAGCCACAGGAGCTCTCAGATAAACCCTTTCCAAAAATGAACAGATCAGGGAGTGGACGTTTAGACTAGCTTTCATCAGAATGTCTGGGTTCATTTCCAGCTTGGCTCCTGACTCCAGCTTCCTGCTAATGCAGACCCTGGTAAGTAGCCAGAATGGTTTAAGTAATTGGGTTCCTGCCACCCACATGAGAAGCTACCCAGTAAGCCCTTGAGGACATTTGGGGAGTGAGCCAGCGGGTGGGAAATAGAATTGGAATGCTCACACCCATGTTCTCTCTTCTCCCCAACCCAAATAATTAAGGAAGAATGTTAAAGTGAAGAGACGATGGATGAGTAAGGGCAAAGTTCAACTTGGCTTTCCAAAATGACCTGGGTCTTGGGACAACCAAATAGTTGATAAAGGGAAGTTGCTTTATTTCAAAGCTGTCAACTTAAAAAATGAAGAATTGATAGGATGTTGTCATCTAGATAAAAATCACTAGTGGCTGACATCACAAAGACACATTAATAGATCACCTGACCTATGGCGTCTTTAAAGTAACATCACTATTATTTTTATTCTTTTTTTTTTTTTTTTTGAATTCTTAACTAAATGAAACCTTTGTCTCATTAGCCTCGAAATATCCTCACAAATTGGCTGGAGTCAGGCCAGAGAGGTTAAATAACATCATGGGCAGATAATCAGCAAAATCCAGTCTGGGGACAAGGATATAGGGGATGGTACTGGTGCTGTAAAATCCAGCATCCCACACCAAAGAAATGCTTTGGGTACTGTCTGCTCCACTTCCAATCCAGCTCCCTGGTAATGTACCTGGAGAGGCATTGTAACAATTGCCCAAATACGTGAGAACCTGCCCAGATGAAATTTCAAGCTCTTGGTTTCAGCCTGCTCAAGCACAGACTATTGCCGGCTCTTTGAGGTATAGACAAGAGACTAAAACAAGCTTTGGAAATTGGAGTCAGCATTGTGGCAGAGCAGGCTAAGCCTCAGCTTGGGATACATACATCAGCTGTCTGAGTTGCTTGGATGAAGTCCTACTCCTGCTTCCAATCCAGCTTCCCACTAATGAGCAATCTGAGTGGCAGGAGATGAAGTTTAAGAACTTGGGTCCCAAGACTGGCATTGTGACATAACAGGTAAAGCTGCTTCCTGCAATGTCAGCATCCCATATGGGTGCAGGTTCATGTTCTGGCTGCTCCAGTTGTCACCGAGCTCCCTGACAATGGCATGGGAAAAGCCGCAGAAGAAGATGGCTCAAGAGCTTGAGCCCCTGCCACCTACGTGGAAAACTCAGATGAAATTCCTGGCTTTGGCCTGGCCCATTGCTGGCAGCTGCTGGCCATCTGGAAAGTGAACCAGTGCTGTCTCTGGCCTTTTACACATGCTGCTTCTGTCTCCCTGAAGTACTTTCTTTAAAATCTACTTCTTTCTCCGTTTGGGTCTCACTTCAAATGTTACCTCTGCAGAGATTGTTTCCTTGATCACCTTCTCTAAAATGCTTCCTATCCACTCCTTTGGCTGTATTTTCCTTTTATTTATTGCTATTTAACATAATATTAGTTACCCATATGTGTGTTTATGTGACACCCTTTCCTCCAAATGCCATAACCACACCTTGTAGAATAATCTTGTCATGTGTAGATTTTGCATGAATATTTGTAGAATGAAAGCATGATTTTCATGCTCAAAAACAAGTTATGTATACTTTTGTTTCCTTCATGGCAAAACTGCATTGTCATTGTGTTATGGATGCTGTTAAGACAATTAGAAGAAGTAACCATCAATATAGATCAAGCTTGAAAACATTGTGATAAGTAACAGAGGTCCGACACAGAAGATCATATTTCACAGGATTCTGTTAACTTCCCAGAATAGGCAAGCTCATAAAGATAGACACATTAATGATTTCTAATGGCTGAGGAATAGGAGAATAAAGAGTGCTTTCCAAAGAATGTAGGGTTTTTTCCTAACGTACAAGAGATGGTCTGCGATTAGATTGTGACTGTTGCCACACAAGCTTGTTAATATGACTGTATTAGAAACCACTATATTACACATGTAAATTCTGTAGTGCACAAATTACATCTCAAAAAAAATTTAGACAACTCTATTCTTGTCCTGCCCATTTTGTTTCTAGCTATACTCCCAGATAACATTCAAGGAAAATCTCAAAGAAACCTAAAATATTTTAAGGAAGATTAAGAGAGGATTAAAGATGCAAATAAGGCCACCTTGAAAGTGATTTCATTCAACAATCGCCAGAAATGCTTTCACACTTCAAATCCTAGGTTTCCAATAGCAGCTTTAATTCTACATATTCAACAAGTGAACACATGACTTCTTAAAGTTTACTTTCTCTGTCATTTAACAAAAGGATTCAGATATGGACTTTCTAATAAACAGTGGGGTTTCTCTGATCCCCTCAGTTTCTCACTGTAGGCAAGAAAACAACAAATGTTATTCATTCATGTCCTGCTGATTCTTGGTTGTAAACAAACCTGAAGACCATAACTTCCTCTATAAGCAATAAACTTTCCCTATAAGCAATAAACTACTGAGAAAAATTATAATTACACTGAAAAGAATAAAAAGAATAAGAAAAAGACACCTTTAACCTTTTGTATACTCTTTGTATACTCTTACTAAACAATGTTGTCTTGTACAATTTTATCTTGTTTCGTACATTCTTTTAAAAAAAGATTTATTTTTATTGGAAAGTCAAATATATAGAGAAAAGGAGGTACAGAGAGGAAGATCTTCTGTCTGCTGAACCATTCCCCAAGTGGCCGCAATGGCCAGAACTGAGCCAATCTGAAGCCAAGAGCCAGGAATCTCTTCCAGGTCTCCCACACAGGGGCAGGATCCCAAGGCTTTTGGCTGTCCTCTATTGCTTTCCCAAGCCACAAGCAGAGAGCTGGATGGGAAACGGGGCTGCAAGCATTAGAACAGGCACTCATATGGGATCCAGGCATGCAAGGCAAGCACTTCAGCCACTATGCTACTGTGCCAGGCCCAGGAACTACATTCTGACATTTAGAAGAGAGTACCAATTTAGAGGAAAAACTCAAAACCAACGATTTCTTTGTTAATTAAAATATTCTTCTGATTATTCAGTTACTTGTAGAGGGAACTGTGCGTAACCACTTGTTTATTAACTATTTCAGGAAGTACAAGAAAACTCTCAATTCTTTTCCCTACAGAATCAGTTATTTTCTTCATAGGCTCATTTGCATAAGAGACCATAAAACTGTTCATGCTTTTACTGTAGAAAAATGTCAAATTGGAATTTAAATTATGGTGCATGTATACAATTGAGTGGCACACACAAATAAGCAGGACATTTTATAACCAAGGCCATTCAGTGTAGACGAGGTAGATTTCAAGATATCAAATGAATTTTCAAAGCAAGAGATTTTGATATAAATTTATCTTTAATTCCATTGTACACAAATATTTTAAGCTTTAAGAAAGAGAAAGCTAGAGAGAGATTGTAAAAGAGAGAGCTGAAGCTGATGATTTGGTATAACAGATAAAGGCGGCTGCCTGCAGTGCTAGCATTCCATATAAGCACTGGTTTGAGTCTTGGATGTTCCACTTTTAATCCAGCTCCTTGCTAATGCAGCTGGGAAAGCATCCCATGTGGGAGGCCAAATGAAATTCCTGGATCTTGGATTTGCACCAGTCCAGCTATAGTCACTGTGGCTGTGTGAAGAGTGAACCAATAGATGGAAGATCTCCCTTTCTCTTTCTCTTTCTGTAACTCTGCCCTTCAAGTAAATAAATCAATCTTTTAAAAAGAAAAGAAAAAGAGATATCTTCCTTCCTCTGGTTTGCTCCTCAAATGCCCACATTGTTGGGATTGAGCCAGGCTGAAGCCAGGAGCCAGGAACTCCATCCAGGACTCCCATGTTGGTGTCAGAAAATCAAATATTCTGAACACCATCCACTGCCTCCCATCACATTATCAGGAAGCAGTGGCAGATCTGAATTCCAACTACTGAAACATGTCATGTGGTTGTCCCATCTGTGGCTTGGCTCATTAAGCCTCAATGCTTGCTGCAACAGGAAAGTTTTCAACACAGTATGTTTTCAAAGAGTTGCAGAGATGTAACAAGATGCAGGAATCTCATCAGTAAGTAGGACAATTTCTGTATGTTCCTCATGAATATTGAATGAATAGGACCCAGCCTTGCACACCTCTAGCCATCTTACCAAGACTGGGCACCATTTTCAAGCTACATTTCTGTTCATAACATGTAAATCTTTTCACCATATTTACTAAATAGTTCACCCACTAGCTAATGAAACTCTTTCACATGCTAGTGACAGATTTAAGATGAAAAAGAGAAACGTTTATTTTATCATCAAACTAAACAAAATTATTCTCTCGATTGACTCATTTAAGATGAGGCATAAGGGCCTGGTGCAATAGCTTAGTGGTTAAAGTCCTCGCCTTGCACGTGCCAGGATCCCATATGGGCGCCGGTTCTAATCCTGGCAGCCATGCTTCCCATCCAGCTCCCTGCCTGGGGTCTGGGAAAGCAGTCGAGGATGCCCCAAAGCCTTGGGACCCTGCACCCAGGTGGGAGACCTGGAAGAAGCTCCTGACTCCTGGCTTCGGACTGGCTTAGCTCCAGCCGTTGTAGCTGCTTGGGGAGTGAATCATCGGACGGAAGATCTTCCTGTGTTTCCTCCTCTCTGTATATCTGACTTTCCAATAAAAATTAAAAAAAAAAAAAAGATGAGGCATAAGACATTTCCTGAGAAGCAAGAACAGCTTTAAAACTATGTTCCACTGTGTACTCATCACCAACAATACTTCCAAAATATACTATTTTTCTGGTTTTCCAATACACTCCTCCATATTATAGTCAAGAAATAAATGCAAGTGACCTTAAAAAAAAGACTTCTTTTTTTTTAAGATTTATTTTTATTACAAAGTCAGATATACAGAGAGGAGGAGAGACAGAGAGGAAGATCTTCTGTCCGATGATTCACTCCCCAAGTGAGCCACAACGGGCCAATGCGCGCCGGTCCGAAGCCAGGAACCTGGAACCTCTTCCGTGTCTCCCACGCGGGTGCAGGGTCCCAAATCCTTGGGCCGTCCTCAACTGCTTTTCCAGGCCACAAGCAGGGAGCTGGATGGGAAGTGGAGCTGCCGGGATTAGAACCGGCGTCCATATGGGATCCCGGGGCGTTCAAGGCGAGGACTTTAGCCGCTAGGCCACGCCGCCGGGCCCAAAAAAAAGACATTTTGAAGATGTATTTATTTGTCAAAAGAGTTGATTTTTTTTTGTTTGTTTTTACATTATGTATTTTTTTTAAAGATTTATTTATTTTATTACAGTCAGATATACAGAGAGGAGGAGAGACAGAGAGGAAGATCTTCCATCCGATGTTTCACTCCCCAAGTGAGCCGCCACGGCCGGTGCGCGCCAATCTGAAGCCGGGAACCAGGAACCTCTTCCAGGTCTCCCACGCAGGTGCAGGGTCCCAAGGCATTGGGCCATCCTCAGCTGCTTTCCCAGGCCACAAGCAGGGAGCTGGATGGGAAGTGGAGCTGCCGGGACTAGAACCGGCGTCCATATGGGATCCTGGGGCGTTCAAGGAGAGGACTTTAGCCGCTAGGCCACGCCGCCGGGCCCAACATTATGTATTTATTTAAAACCAGGGTTACAGCTAGAAGAGAGCATGAGAGGCAGAACTGTTGGTTCACTTCCTACATGGCTGCAAATGATAGCGCTGGGCCAGGCAAAAGGCAGGAGTCAGGAGTTTCATCTGAATCTCTGACCTCAGTGGTAGATGCCCAAACACTTGAGTCATTCTCTCTGCTTTTCCCAGACCATTATCAGGGAGCTGGATCAGAAGAGGAGCAGTCAGAACACAAACCAACACCCATATGTGATGCTGAAAAATCAGATGAGAGCTTTCTAGCTATGCTACAACACCAGCCCCTGAGAGAGTTCTTCCATCTACTGGTTCAGCAACAAAATTGCCATGACAGCCAGGACTGGGGTGTGCTGAAGCAAGGAGCCAGAGACTAAATCACAAAAGCCAGGGCTAGAGAAGGCCAAATCAGGAAACTGGTACTCCATCTGAGTCTCCCATGTGGGAAGCAGGTATCCAAGAACTTGGAGCATCATCTGCTGCCTTCCCAGGTGCATTAGCAAGAACCTGCATCAGAAGTAGAGTAGCCAGGACTTGACCAAGCACTCTAAAATGAGATGCAGGACTCTCAGCAAGCAAGTTAACCCCACTTGCTATAGACCTACCCAAACACCTTTTTAATTAAGACTTGATGAGGACTTACTGGTGGTGATTAATAGAAAGGTCAGTACCCTATGTGGTTTCAATAAATGTCATGTAGAGTATTGCAAAAACAAATGGATCTTACATGACTACACCAAGGGTCCAAATCCAAGGTCAAACAGGCCCTGCCTATGAGTGTACAATCCATGTATAATAACCAAACACTTAGTGAGAGGAACAACTAATTTCTTAGTCCAAAGAATAGGAAACTTGCAAAGTACCTTCTCCCATGTCCCATTTTTGCTAAAATCCTTTGGCTAAGTTTCATATTTCACAAAATATGTTTCATAGTTTACAGAAGCATCTGCAGGTTAGTTCTGAGTGAATCACACACATGTAAATGCTAAGTTTTGGTATCCAGTTCCTACCATTAATTTTTAGGGAATACTACATAAGGGTTTTTGTTTGTTTGTTCATTTGTTTTTCCAGAAGAAAGGAATGCTCACTACCATGATTTTAGTTAATCTGTCATTCTCACGACCCAAAGGACTGATGTCAGTCATGAAGATTAGACTTTCTATTCTTGCCTTATTTTTCATTATAATCTCAAACAGGTTGGATATCTCTAATCTGAAAGTTCAAAAACTGAAATGCTACAAAATTTAAATCTTTCTGAACAGGAATATGAGAACTTAAGTGGAAACTTTCACATATTACTTCATGAGATAGGTCACATCAAAACACAGGAATCCTAAATATACTGTATACAAAATTTTCCTTATGTGTATTTGAAACATGAAACATAAATTTCATCTTTAGACTTGGATCTCATGTCATAACACATATGCAAGTATTCCAAAATTTGAAAAACAAGCCATCATCCAAAATACTTCTGGTTCCAAGCAATTTTGATAAGGAGATGCAACTTTACCAACATAAGCCCAATGTTTATTTTATTTCTTATTCTGAGTTTTGGGGAAAATCCCTGGGGGTAAGTAGAACAGAGATGATCTAACTGAGTTCAGATGAAATCACAGTGGCCCAAAAGGGAGAAAGCATTTAATCATAGTTATTCAGATCTGAGCCAGGTCCCAGTCTAACTTCTAACTAACTCCATCATTTTAAAAAGTGGTTTTTATCTGATAGTCACAGATAACTTAGAATTCCAAAAAAAGCAAATATGAACAAAAAAAATCACATAAACTCCCCTTATGCCATAATTATTAATATATAATTCTAGAAATACAAAAAAGCATAAAACTCACATAAATTCCCCATAGTCATAATTATTGAAGTATGATTCAGTTTTATACTCCTGTGAGGTGTAATTGGTGCCAAGAAACCATGTCTTTAAATATTTTAGCAATGTCATTCACATTGTTACAATAATATTCTGGTAATGCGAGACAATTATCTCACGGTGCAATGCTTCATTACAAACATCAACACCGTACTTGCTAGTGCAGTTGCTCTAACATGATTAAGGAAGGAAAAAGTAAGAAACTTACTTTGTCACTAGAAATGACCCCATTATTGTTATTTTTAAATTTTTACCAGGATCTTTGGGAAATTACATTGAGGGAATTTTTTTTTTTCATTAAATGCAGCAGAGGCTCATTAATCTGAACATTTTGTTTTGTTATTTTTACTGTGCATGCCAGTCAGCAGCCTCCTAATTACATGCCCAAGATTATTCATATAAAAAGGAACAAAGCTCCTAACAAAGTTCAATGCCTAAGTCAAGACTGCCTCGAGCAATAAGAGGTTTTATGTCTCTGTTTACCCCAGGAGTAAATTAAATAAATGCATATTTAGTACATGAATCACTACTATAGTTGGTCCACACACTACACCTTTGAGGCCCAATGTATTAACGAGGCCTGACCATACACCCACAGGTCTGGATTTTTCTCCCTGGAATATAGAAAGTACAATGCAAAATAGCTGCTAAGCCACACAAAAATAGGGGCCAACATTATTGCTCAACAGGCTAATCTTCTGTTATGCCAGCATCTCATATAGGTTCATGTCCCAGCTGCTACACTTCTGATCCAGCTCTCTGTTCATGCCCTGGGAAAGCAGCAGAGAATGGCCCTAGCCCTTGTGACCCAGCAACCTTGTGGGAGATCAGGAAGAAGCTCCTGGCTTCTGGCCCCTGGCTTCAGAGCAGCTCAGCTCATTTGGGGAGTGAATTGGTAGATGGAATATTGCTCTCTGTCTCTCCTATCTCTGTAAATCTGCCTTTCTAGAGCGCTGAGATGAGCCCCTTACCTGCCTTTGGCCAATCCACACTGAGTCTTCCTAGCAACATTTTTTTATTATTATTATTATTTTTTAGTCATTGATTACATTGTATTATGTGATACAGTTTCGTTGGGACTGGGAATCACACTGCCCCCCCCTCCCCATTCCTAGCAACATTTTAACCGAATAACAATCCTACACCTTGGTGGCAGGTTCGTTGTGCTGGATCCTTTCCATTACAGAAACAATTTGTCTTCCCTAGAACAGAAATATTTTCTGTCTTGGTCCATATTCTGTTACTCTAATCATACCTGACACTGAATAATTTATGTTTTTACAAGAGATGTTAGCTGGTGTAATGGAGGAATGGATTAAGCTGGCAAAGCCAACCTCCACTATGAGCATCACTTTCTTTTCAGCTCCCTGTTAATGCACTTGGGAAAGCTGTGAAAGTCTTGCCTGGCAAAACTTAAAGTAGGGGCTTGGGCCCCTACTGCTTATATGGGAGACCCTGATGAAATTCTGGTCTCCTGACTTTGCCCTGGACCATCTCAAGTGATTGCAGCCATTTGCAGAATGAACACATGAATGGAAGATCTATCATTCTCTCTTTGTCTCGCCTTTTCTCCCCATAATGATAGTTTTCAAACGCATAAGCAAGTTTTTTTTTGGGGGGGGGTTCTCCTGTGTTTTTTTAATCTTTTGTTTTGTTTACAAACAGACATACTAGGGAATGGCTATTGTGCTATACTGGTTTAAACTGTAGCTTGGGACTCCCACATCCCATATCCTTACTTTGTACTGACAATCCAGGTTTCTGCTAATGAATCTAGGAGGTAGTAGATTATGACCAGAGTATTTGAATTTCTGCCACCTGTGCGGGAGAACCACATGGAGTTTCTGGATTCTGACTTTAGTCTGACCCAGCCCCAACTCTTGTGGCCACTTGAAGAATAAACCAGCAGATGGAAGATTTTTCTCTCTGTCACTTCTTTTCTGTCAATGCACCTTTCAAATACATAAATAACTTTTTGTGTTTTTTTTTTTTTTTAAGATTTATTTTATTTTTATTACAAAGTCAGATATACTGAGAGGAGGAGAGATAGAGAGGAAGTGGAGCTGCCGGGATTAGAACCAGCGGCCATATGGGATCAAGGCGAGGACCTTAGCCACTAGGCCACGCTGCCGAGCCCCATAAATAACTTTTTAAGGTGTATTTTTGACTCATTTTTCTGGAATTAAGAGCATGGTACTACTATGTTTTTGGCTTTTGATTAAGCAGAAAGTAGAAGGACCAAACAAACTCATGTGGAATAAAACCAAGATACATGGAAGGAAAATGCCTTATAACTAGGAGAATGGATTTTCTCCTAGTAACTAATTCAGTCCCACAGAGAAGAACCCATTCATTCCTGAGAGTTCATTCCCTCTGTCTGAATGAACTTATCCACTTATCCACTAGGGCCTTGCCTACATGACCCCCAAAACCTCCTGCAAGACCATATTTCCCAACACTACCACACGGAAAAACTGGGATTTTCAATCAAGGACAATAATCTTGGTGTTCATTTGTCTTCTTTTCCTACATCTATGCCAGTACAATCATCAGTGGGCTTACAGATTGCCCTACTTTCTATCATAACTTTGGGCACAACAGTCATGTGGCATAGAATATGTCCTCATATTTCATGATCTTAACACTTACCCCATCCCATCAGCCAGAAGCAGTTAACCTGCTAGCATGGTACATGAGCTACTGAAGACTTACAGTTATGGTGACAACTATGGAAACATCTACAAAAAGATGATGTTCTTCTGTTACAGATGCACTATTAATTGTATCATCAAACAAGATTTGGTATTTTTGTCCAACTGCATGATATAGAAGTCTCAGAACCAAGAGTACAACAGCAGAAAGAGGTTCCTTCTCATTCATGTCTTGCAACTCTCTCTGTTCCTTGCCTTGACATTTTGAGCTCAGTTGACCTGGAGAGTTCAGTTCCCATGAGAAGAATGCATCCATTTAGAGACACAAAAATGTCTCCATTAAACTGTAACTTGAATATGTCACCTAGCAATTCTGGGTTCCTCACACTGTTGAACTAGCAGGTAACAAGAGCACTTTATGAGTTAACTATCACTGCAGTGATAGTGCATAATATCAACCACAGGGACATGTAACATTGAACACTGGTGTATTGGCCAATCAACTGGGGAAGCTTTCTTTTCAGAACACAGGTTAGCTTGAATATATATGTCACATTCTGCTGCTTGCCTGAAGAAGCAGTAACCATCTAAGGGTCTGCCACTGAAAACTTACGCTTGGGGCCCAGTACTGTAGCTTGGTGGCTAAAGTCCTCACCTTGTATGCACCATCACATATGGGTGCTGGTTAGTGTCCTGGATGCTCCACTTCACACCCAATTCTCTGCTGGTGGCCTGAGAAAGCAGTAGAGGAGACCCAAAACCTTGGGACACTGCACCTGCGTGGGAGACCCGGAAGAAGTTCCTAGCTCCTGGCTTTGGAGCCATTGCAGGCTCTTGGAGAGTAAACCAGCAGATGGAAGATCCTCCTCTCTGTCTCTCCTTCTTTCTATAAATCTGGCTTTCCAATAAAAATAAATAAATGCTAAAAAAAAAAACAAAAAACTTAGGCTTGGAGCTTAGCCTGCCATTATTACCTGTAATCCATTGGCCAAAGAAAATCCCAAGGACAAGAACATATTGAATTTTTCTAATCCTGTTTTTTTTTTCAGTTTCTAGCAAGTTCCTATTTTTTAGCTAATCACCTGCTGTCCTGATTTTACTTTTCCTGAAGCCCTGCCATCCATTGTTGCCATGCCCTGGCATAGTGACTGACCTGCTCTCTTCAATGAGCTATATCTTGCATATTCTCATTCTTCTCCCACATGCTGATTAATTTTGTTCCCAATTTGCCATTACTAGAAACTAACCTGAATTTCCATTTGCTGACAGAACATCTAGACTAATCCCTGGCTTCTATTTTTGTGTAGTACTAAATGAATATGAATTTATATTTCTGAAGACAGTACTTTGTGCCATGCACTAAAGCACACATCACCTCATTTATTCTCACAATTCTGAGATATAGGACTTGCTCCCTCCACCTTACAGATGATATACTTGAAGCCTGAGGGACAATTATTGATTCACGGCCACAGAACTGAAAAAATACTTCTGGCATAAGCATGAAAAAAATCCCCTTTTAAAGTTTAAACTTTTTCCCTATCTTCTATTCCATCCCCAAATTCCTGACTCCTATTTCCCCAGTCCCAACCACAAAACTAACACTTTGTTAATATGTCCTGAGTTCCAGTTATCATTTAGAAATCTGAACAAGTCCCATCATAGTCTTAGGAAAAATGCCCAAAGAGAAATTAAACCAAACTTCTGATTAAAAGACTCTGAAAAGCCTTGACAGAGGCCGGAAGCAAATGTTGGCTAGAATAGAGATGTATGGGATCACATTCACACAGCAGAACCGCAGGAGGAAACGTACACAGTTAGAAAATGACAGAAATTCTTACAAACAGCAAAAGCTCTGCATCAACAGCAATTTTGAGTTGAAACCTAACCCCTACAAAGCACAAACAGGACCCAGTTTCTTGCCTGTTTCCCTTGGCCCAAGGTGTCCTTGCCGATCCTTTATCAAAAAGAATTTGTTGACTTGAGGGAGTGAACCAGCAGGCCCTACAAGGTTCTAAACACTGGACTCAAAAAAGAGTCATTTGCTTTTCCAATAGATGAGATCTTTTTTCTTTTCTTTTTTTTTTTTTTTTTTAAGATTTTATTATTATTGGAAAGCCGGATATACAGAGAGGAGGAGAGACAGAGAGGAAGATCTTCCATCCGATGTTTCACTCCCCAAGTGAGCCGCAACGGGCCGGTGCGCGCCAATCCGAAGCCGGGAACCAGGAACCTCTTCCGTGTCTCCCACACAGGTGCAGGGTCCCAATGCATTGGGCCGTCCTCAACTGCTTTCCCAGGCCACAAGCAGGGAGCTGGATGGAAAGTGGAGCTGCCGGGATTAGAACCGGCGCCCATATGGGATCCCGGGGCATTCAAGGCAAGGACTTTAGCCGCTAGGCCACGCCGCCGGGCCCATCCAATAGATGAGATCTTTAAGGCCAGCATTGCCCTGGGGATAGCTTGTATACTGGAATTCCAGGTCTGAGCAGAATGTAGCTATGGCTCTCCCCAGAACAATTGGAGCTCATATGGCCATCATAAATTCTTAAAGACCACAAGGGAAGGTTATGAGCACCACTGACCAAAAACAAATTCCAACAAGAGCTGATCACATGATCAGCCCCAATTTCAATCTGTGAGAAGCTTCTCCCAGGAATGAATTAATAACTGCTAAGCTCCTTGTTCTGTGTTTTGCAATAAATACCTATTTTGGGGCAAGGTGTTGAGACTGTCCAAGCCTGCTGAAATCTTGGCGACACCTTCAAATGAGTGGCATCACAAGAACTGCCCATGGATTTTCTGACTGGCTAAGAGATCACCAATGGCAAGCCTTTTACCTGTAGGTTCCCTTCCAACAAAGAGGGATCAGGGAATGCTTAAAATCTCAAGATCCTTGTTCAAATCTTAGGTGTCACTCCCTCTCTCCTTTCAAGAGGCACCCTACCTCTTGGCTCTCTCTTGGTGCAGGAGAGCGGGGGTGGGGGGTGGTGGGGGCGGGGGTGCTTTGCTCCTCCCTCTTTCCTCACTTACCTGGGCACTTTGCAAATAAAACTTCTCTGTCTGCAACCAGTTCCCAGATTTTTATTTCTGTATTAAGCAGAGGAAAGAAGCCACCAAGATTTTCTGGTAATAGTGTGATGGCTCAGTTGGCTAAATCATTGCTTTGCAAGTGCCAGAATCCTAGATGGGCACCGGTTCGTGTGCTGGCTGCCTCACTTCCTTTCCAGCTCCCTGTTTGCATTCTGGGAAAGCAGTAGAGGACAGCCCAAAGCCTTGGGACCCTGCACCCACGTGGGAGAACTGGAAGAAGCTCCAGGCTGCAGTTTCAGATGGGCTCAGCTCCGGCTGTTACAGCCACTTGGGGAGTAAATTAGTGGATGCAAGATTTTTCTCTCTGTCTCTCCTTCTCTCCATAAATATAATCTCCCTTTCCAATAAAAATTAATATTTTTAAAAAGATAAATAAATAAATCCCTACTTTGTTCCACTACCCACATGTCAGTGATTAGCTTTCTGTATATTGGGGAAAATGGATCCAATTTAAGCATTCTACAGCAATGCTTTCAACTAGTATGGTGTGTTATTAGGCAACAGAATTAACTCCTGGGGAAGAGGAAGACCAAGAAGTTCAACATCTTATCAGGAGGAATGTCTAAATCGAGGTTGTGTACGAAAAGAGGAATGAGTGGTTCTTCCCCTAATGGAAATCACAGCTAAGTAAGCAGCAGTTTCTGCCAAGATCTGTCAAGGCTGAAGGGAAGCAAGGCTTTCATTCCATAGTATTATGTTAACAAAAGAATGAGCCAAACTATAAACTAATTCTCCGTGTAAACATTCCAAAACTGCTTTTGTAGAAACACAGAGCATTCTGTATGCTCAAGGACCCAAGAAAACACATTAGTGAGGTCAATTATGGACCAAGACAGAAAAGGCAAAGAAGAATTAGAATGATGAGTTATAACTGGAAAGGTTACCAGTGGAAGAGCCCATTGGAAATTTTTCTTTGGGAACATTTAGAGCTGATGATCATTAACATCAGTAGAATGATTAGCAGCAACTTGAAGGCTGGAGTTGAAGGATGCAATGGAAGGTATCTAGAAGCCCAGACTGTACTTAACAATCCTAGAAATATATGATCCATTCTGTCCATGTTGTTGTTTTTTTTTTTTTAAGATTTATTTTATTTTTCTTTGAAAAGTCAGATATACAGAGATAAGGAGAGACAGAGAGGATCTTCTGACCTTTGATTCATTCCCCAAGCAGCCGCAATGGCCAGAGCTGAGCCAGTCTGAAGCCAGGGACCTGGAGCCTCTTCCAGGTCTCCCACACAGGTGCAGGGTCCCAAGACTTCAGGCAGTCCTCAACTGCTTTCCTTGGCCACAAGCAGGGAGCTGAATGGTAAGTGGAGGAGCTGGGATTAGAACCTGCTCCTATATGTGATGCTGGTGCATGCAAGACAAGGACTTTAGCTGCTAGGCTACTGTGCTGGGCCCTGTCCATGTAATTTTGACAAGTGAAAATGGATACTTTCATCCTAAATGAGCTCCCTGTATCCTTTAGGGAGGCAGTCCTTTCTGATAATAAAAGTCAGGAGGATTAATGATTTTTGATTACCCGTGTCTTAAAATAGAAAGTTAACTACCCTCCCCCCTTCTGTGTTCTTTGAAAGATCAGCAAGGAGGCTCGTGAAGTGACTTCTGTTTGCCTTTCCATCTTCATTGTATTAGTTTCTTCTATAAAGTTTTGGCTTATAAATAAATGACTGACATCTATTTTGCATACTTCCAGAAGTTGAGAAGTCCAAAACCAAGGTTGTAGCAGATATTTTGTCTAATGAAAGCTCACTTTTTTATTCATATTGGCACCTCTTACTGTGTCTTCACATGGTGAGTGGAACCATTGTTCCGACATTGGGTCTCTTTCAGAAGGACATGAATCCATGAAAATTGCCACTTCCTAGTTCCATTGATGGTTAGGATTGCAGCATATAAATTTGGGTGGGGAGGAGAGAGTGGGACACTAGCATTCCACAACACTTACTTCATGCCTCTGTCCACATTAGCCTTGGACCACAGCTGGTCACTGCTCTGCTTCTCAAACCTTCCAAAGCATCTCTTGTTCCAAGACTTTGCAGAAGAATTTCTATTTGCACAGAACACATGGCTGCCTGTTGTTTACCCTACAAGAATCAGTTCAGATGTCACTGCAATAAAGATTTCCAGGCATAACACCACACACTTTTATCATTTTCTTTTTAAAGATGTTTTATTTGTTTACTATCTGTCTTTCCCACTAAGATGTAAGTTCTGTGAGAACAGGGACCACGCACAGATAGAACATAGCTTATTCTTCAAGTTATCTCATGTATAGTTCTTTGTATCATCTCAGCCTGGCATAGAGAGAATAGCTGGCAAATTAATGAATGGAAAGAACTGAGATGAAAAACAGCGGTCTTTAACACAGAAACATAAGTCATGTCAAGATTACGAGGGAAAAAATGGATTTCTGAAATGTAGATCCTGCAGGAAATCCATAGTGTCAGTAGTGGAGCATCATTTATGAATCTCATGGCTATTTGTTGTAGGATAAATAAACTGGATACCAGTTGGTTCAGGCTGCTGCAAAACAAATTGTTTCAAAATTGCTTACTTAATTCTAAAGTTGTAATAATTTTGGGAGCTGGTGTGGTGCTAATCCTCAGTCTGAGGTTCCAACAGCCCATACAGACACCAGTTTAAGACCTAGCTGTTTAATATCCCATCCAACTCTCTGCTTTTGTACTTGGGAAAGCAGAGGAAGATATCCCAAGTGTTTGGGCTCTGCACCCACATGGGAGACCTGGAAGAAGTTCCTGGCTCTCAGTCTTGGACCAGCCCAGCTCTTATTACTGTGGCCATTTGGGGAGTGAGGAAGAGGAAGGAAGCGCTCTCTCTCTCCTTCTGTAGCTCTGCCTTTAAAACAATTAAATCTGTCTTGAAAATTATAACAATTTTTGGGCCTGGCGGCGTGGCCTAGCGGCTAAAGTCCTTGCCTTGAACGCCCCGGGATCCCATATGGGCGCCGGTTCTAATCCCGGAAGCTCCACTTGCCATCCAGCTCCCTGCTTGTGGCCTGGGAAAGCAGTTGAGGACGGCCCAATGCATTGGGACACTGCACCTGTGTGGGAGACCCGGAAGAGTTTCCTGGTTCCCGGCTTCGGATCGGCGCGCACCGGCCCGTTGCGGCTCACTTGGGGAGTGAATCATCGGACGGAATATCTTCCTCTCTGTCTCTCCTGCTCTGTGTATATCTGGCTGTAATAAAATGAATAAATCTTAAAAAAAAAAAAAAAAACGAAAATTATAACAATTTTTAATTTGAAAATTTGGCAGTCCCTGATACCTTCATCCATAACACTGACAGCAAATAATTGTAAAGTTTTTAAATAGATGCTCTAAATAATATCTTCTTTTAAAAGACTATTTTTTTGTTGTTGTTATGGTATTTAAGAGGCGCCTCGGGATACTGACATCCCATGTCAGAATGCCTGTGTTTGATCATGGCTCCTCTTTCTGTCCCAACTGCATTCTGTTGTTCACTCTCAGAGGCAGGAGATGATGGTTCAAGAAGTTGGGTCCCTGCCACCTGTGTGGGAGACCCAGATTGGGTTCGAATGTCCCAGCATTGGCCTGGCATGGCCCTGGCTATAGTTGGTATCTGGAAAAGGAACTAATAGAAGGAAGATCCTTTTCTGTCTCTTTCCCTTATCTTTCTACCTCCCAAATAAATAAATAATGTAGGACTATCTTTAAGCCAAAAAGGGAGGGTAATGGTTCATTGCTAACTGAACATTGGATATTCATTGTGGGCCATGATGGGGTATGTTGTATCAAAGTATCTTTCATAAGATGAAACTTTGTCATCTCTATGAACTGCTGAATATGTTCTTACAAAAGCTGGTATATATATAGATTATTTAGTACATCTATATATTAGATACTAACATTAATTAATCAGTGAAATGCACATTCAGAAAGATACAGTGTGAATAGTTTATCTTATTCAGTTAACAACTTGAACTTGCTTCTGCAAGCAGGTTCAATAGAGGGACCAGTTATTACTCTTTAGCACTTCAAAAGAATACTATTTTGGGGCCTAGCACAGTAGCCTAGTGGTTAAAGTCCTCGCCTTGCAAGGGCCAGTTCTAATTCCAGAGCTGCCTATCCAGCTCCCTGCTTGTGGCCTGGGAAAGTGGTTGAGGATGGCCCAAAGCCTTGGGACCCTGCACCCGTGCGGGAGACCCGGAAGAAGCTTCAGGCTCCTGGCTTCAAATTGTTGTGGCCACTTGGGGAGTGAATCATCAGACGAAAGATCTTCCTCTCTGTCTCTCCTCCTCTCTGTATGTCTGACTTTCCAATAAAAATAAATAAATCTTTAAAAAAAACTTCAAAAAAATACTATTCTGATAAGGACTTATGTCATTATAAAGTGCTAACTACTGAAAAAACTACTAATATTTTATAATATTTGGTGATTGGAAGTCCTAATCTCACTTTCAATTAGTTTATCCCCAAGCCAACTGCCAAATGGCCATCACAGTAGAAAGTTACACTTAAATGGCACTAACCAATTTTTTGATGACCTGTCCCTATTTTATGAAATAAAACTAGCAAATAGCTTGGAATTTACTTTTAGTTGTGACTGTCAACGATTCTTCCAATTCTAGGGTGTTTTTCAAAAAAAGTCATAAATCAAAGCCATTTTTATGAACCATTATGAAATAATGAAAAATTGGAAGCATTAAGAGCACAAATCATGGCAAGCAGAGAGGCAGAAAGCCATCTCAAAAGAGTAAAACACCTTCTCCCAAGAACAGAGGCCTTGAGCTTAGCCTAAAGGGCATCTGTCAAGTGGTCATGTTTGGTTTGTTATTTTTGGACTGCTCTTGAAAGCTGGAGTTATAGGAAGAATCTTATTCCCATTGGTTGCTATAAATAATTCAAATCATTGGATCATGTCTTAAAGGGGTTTTACAGAAATATTAGGTGTAGCTTCAAATATGGCAACGTATACAACTGCCTCCCTAAATAATATGCCTTGGAATTGCTGCTAAGCCAGACAACAAGGGGCATTACCACTTTGACTAAGGCATATTTGTGTGACAGATTAGACCCTGTCTAGGCACCTATTTCAGGTCAAAGCCTGCAGGCCTTGAAAAGAGAAAGCAGGGAGTTCACCCGGCCTGGCCTCCAGCTCTCAGGCAGCTGTGTAATCCCACTGGACCTGTTTGGCGGCTCGCAGTCACTGCTGCAGCTTGCAGCTAAGACCCTCTTGGAAAGCTGGATAGCCCTCACTAATAAGGAAACTGCAGAGTGTGACTGGAATTTTCCAAAACCTCAAAACAAAATCTCTGATTTGAAAATGTGTGGATACCCAGTCATTACAACGGACCGATTGAAAATGATTTCTGTCAAGGAAAGATAGATTCCAGTTCTTTGCTTCTTTCAAAATAAATCATATGCAAATCCTAGTCTTATCTTGATCATAAGCAACCATTGTTTGCTTAGTTGTTGCATCACTGTAGCAAAATAGCCATAGAAACAACGCTAACACTGGCTTTCCACAGTGGGTTGGAACATGTTATAAAAACATGGCTAATGTTTCACAATTTCCCTGTTGGATAAAGTTTGCAGATTTCACTTTCTATTTTTCTTGTTTGTTCTTTTTACTAAGAAAAAATTGCATTTACTTAGAAACCTTCAGGATATCACAAAACAGTTGACACTCAGGTCACAGAACAATAATTTTATATAAATTGCATCAAAGAGAGCTGCAGATGAAGGGAAAAAATACCCATCTGCCTAAATAACTAATTTGTGCTGTGCAATATTAAAACCTGTTTGTATTTCCATGCCAATTTACAACCTCAGTGTCAGGCTTTAGGATTTTAGAGTTTAAAGAAGACTTTATTTCCAGGGACACAGAAGAGGGGGGTAAAGAGGTTGGAGGTTGAGTCTGCACAGAGGACAGACTTGTGACACCAGGCTTCATTCCATTTGAACAGGGGGCAGAGTCCCTTCCCAAGTGGCTTGCTGGGGGAGGTGCAGGGCCCTACAGGGACCCTGCAAGGTGTAGGTGAGCAGTGAAGTTTACAGTGCATTGTCTTAGCAGTTTGGAATGTCCCAGCAATAAACGTCTCATCAGTTTGCCTATCGGAGGGGTCAGGCCCAGTGACCCAATGGGTTTTATCAGACCTCAGGAGCCTAACAGTTTCTAAAATCCAGTGCTGTACCAGGCGAGGTTAATGCTTATTTTTTTAAAAAGTGCAATTTAAAGATAAATCTTATTCAGTCTTTTAAAAGAAGTGAGTTGGCAGCTGTGCTGTGGCTTAGCAAGTCACACCAAGGGCTGAAGCACTGGCATTTCATAAGGGTGCCAGTTCAAGTCCTGGCTGTTTCACTTCCAGTCTTGCTGACTGCTAATGTACTTGGGAAAACAGAGAAGGATGGCCCAATTACTTACATGGAAGACCTGGAAGAAGCTCCTGCTCCTGGCTTCAGCTCTGGCCATTGCCCATCTGGGAAGTAAATCAGGAGATAGAAGACCTCTCTTTGTGTATGTCTCTCTATCTCTGTAACTCTGCCTTTCAAATAAATTTTTAAGAAAGATAAATTGTGTATGGGAGTGAGAGATTAAATGTTTTAGAGGAAAGAAAAAAGCTGCACGAGGGCCAAGTTGTTCTTCATCTTCTTCCTCTCCTTCCTTCTCTTTATGCTCTTCGCTGCCCTTACTACAGACCAGCTCTTCTCAGCTCTGTGGGCATCAAGACCCTTTCCCAGTGTGATCTCCAGCTAGGTGGCCTTCCTTTCCTTGGGCTGCTGGCCACTTGCAGCCGAGTTCCTATTCCAGCTCCACCCCAACCTCCTTGCAGCATCACCCATGGACAGACCAGCACCTGTCCTTTGATTTGGGGTCAACACTCAGAGCAGAACAAGAAGGTGGCTAAATAGATGCTTAGGGATTTTGGATTCTCTGTCAGGAGGCTAGAGATTTTTCATTCCCTTTCATAAGGAACTTTGTCTTTGTGATGTCTTTGGATTTTAAAAACAGGCATAGTCTTCCCCTTCCTAAACATTTCTTAGAAAATTCCAAGCAGTATGGAGTGGCGAGATTGGCAGCGATTCATAACTGGTGAACTATCAAAACCACTTGAGCAAGACCCTCGGAGCATGCCCCACATCAGGGACCTGGGGTGGGTTGGAAACTGGGTGGGGCGTCTCCCTCAATATTCCCCTTTACCTCAGATACATGAAGGAAACAATATGGAAATAATAGTCTTACCCACTTTCCTATAGCCCTTGAACCTTTTTACCCTAATTAACTATGTAAAGATTGTCAAAAATATAATAAAAAAAAGAAAAAAGAAAAGAAAATTCCAAGCAGTAGATGGAAGCATCTGGGTGCTGCTGTTTGTGCTCCACCCTGCAAACCTGCACCAAGAACGCATCTGATGACAATCACCTCTGGGTGTGCAGGATCTTCCTGGCTCACCATGTCACTGTTTTTGCTGAGCTGGGTCAGAGGTCTCCCCATGCCTATGGATGGTCATAGGGCTCTCACTGCCTGAGGGCACTATCACTGTGGAGGTCAATGTACTACAGGACCTGGGAGAGCCAGTCCTGTGGCAACCTCTTCACATGTTCGCTCTGCCCAAATACCACTTTTGACAGGAGCAGGAATTTTCTTGTTCCTAGAAGGGCAGACTTGGCCTATGTCAGGGATACATGAAGGTCCCACTTGTGACCCATCGTAAACTGAAGCTGCTGGCTATGGAGCACCCTAACGTGTTCAGTTTGTCCCCCAGCTCCCTACCAGCACTCCTGGAGCAGGGACTGGCTGGGTTCCTGCCATTCTGCTGGCTCTGGGCTTGGGCTTTTCATAAATGTTGGTCACTGAAGACTAGGCATATCTATTAAAATAAACACTAATGGTTTTTAATGTTTAATCTTTACTTTTTTGTCTGTTTAAAATGTTTATGTTATTTTTGATGTTGTTTATATAGTTGTTAAGATGTTGTTTATATAGTTGCACACCCATGAGGACCACTGATTAGGGTGGGGAGGCATGGGGATGATGCGTGGGACAATGCTTTCAATTTTCCTTTTCTTCCGTTTTCTCCTTTATCTGGCAGGGAGTGGGAGGAGATGGGAAGGGAGGAGATCACTCCCAGCTGCCATACTACATCAGCACCTGGGGATGGGAATAACTACTTGATGTCATCTTAGAAACTCTGATATGCAGAAGAATGTTCCAACGGTATTGCCTGAGAGATTTTGATAGTTCTGGAATGCTATTGATTTCGTTGCTCCAAGGTTAAGAAAATCTTTCCAAGGACCATTGGCTACAGAGTCTACCCTACTGTATCCACTCATCCAGACACTGCCAGAGTTCAGCCGGGAGAGTTGTCCAACCCATTCTCTTTCCCATCTTCTGATGTGGCACTCAAAGTCCTCTACAGCCCTAAATGAGCTGGCCATTTTATCCCCCATACGCATCTGGGCATGCTGTCCACTGAACGGGCATCAGCCACTGAGAAGACTCAGTCTTGCAACATGCAATCCAAGATCAAACCACAAATCCTGTGATTCTCCTTGTGGCCAGAGTTTTGAGTCTAGTGATCCAGTTGGGGAGGCCTTCAAGAAACCTCATCTGGGGTGACCCCAGACCTGACTGTTGCGTGTCAGCCAGTAGAGGGCTCGGTTCAGTCCATTACCCACATCAACCTATGCACACACTGGTGAGTATAACTGACTGGTCAGTTCCATCCCCAGCCCCATGTCCTATGCAAACTGACAGGTGCTCTGGCCCAGCCAAATCCAGGCTGTCACAGACCTATCCCTTAACACACAATAGCAGGAACTGCAGCCTAGTTAGGGTAACCACCAACAACCCCACCAGGCCCTTAGCCCCAGTTCCTGAGCATGTCGGTATGTACAGTAGACTAGCCCAATCTGTGCCATATCCCAATCAGGCTCTCATATACACCTATGGGTGTTGAAGTTTAGCTCAGCCTATTCCACCCTACAATCCAGTCCACACATATACTGGCACGTGTTGCCACCTTGTTCAGCCTGGCCCTCCTA
The DNA here is from genome assembly GCF_030435755.1 of Ochotona princeps. NCBI lineage: Eukaryota > Metazoa > Chordata > Mammalia > Lagomorpha > Ochotonidae > Ochotona > Ochotona princeps. The sequence goes on from NC_080833.1 coordinate 71,836,373, forward strand.
CTCCTTAGTCCTGGCTCTTATGCACACCAGTGGGAACTGCAACCCAGTAGAGGACTGCCCACAGTTTCCCTACTAGGCCCAATCCAAGTCACAGTGGGTGCTGTGGTCCAGACTGGCAATGACCCATCTTGCCTTGGCATTTGCCAGCAAGTGCCGCAGCGTGGCTCTTCCCAGCCTGCCCCAGTCGAAAACAATGCAGGGGGCGGGAAGGGGGTGCTGCAGCCTAGCCCAGCCTAGCCCAGCTAGCCCCGAGTCCTGGCCCCAACCTGACTTGATCTGCACCTCGCCTGACTCTCATACCTACAAGTGGGTGTTGCAGACCAATTCAGCCTGGCCTGCCCCCAGACCTGACCTACATGTATGCCAACAAGTACTGTAGTCCAGCATGGCCTGGACTGCCCCCAACCTTGGTTATTGCACTCACCAGCTGGGGCTTCATCTTAATAAGGGTTGCTATCCTGCCACAGCAGCTCCCAGTCACAGATCTCATACATACTGGTAGGTGTTTGGCTCAGTCTGACTTGGACCGCCTTTACACTCAACATTCATCGGTGAGTACTGCAGCCTTGCCAGAGCAGCTCACACCCATTCTGGCGTCTCTAGAGGGAGCCTTGCTCACTCCATACCCAATTCTCATGTAGATCAGTGGGTGGCAAGTCATAGCCCAGCCCAGCCCAAATTCACTCCTGCTCTCTCACAGGCACCTGTGGGTGCTGGAGCCTAACCCAATTTGGCACATCCGCAGACCCAGCCCACATACATGCCAAAAGATGTTGCAGCCACGTTTAGCCCAGATCTTCCCCCATTCCAAGCTCTCATGCCCACCAGTGGGAACCACAGCCCACAGAGGTGTCTCCTTAACTCCCCTACCAGGCCTGCTCCCAGCCACAGACTTTTTGTATACTGACAGCTGTTCCAGCACGACCTATCCAGCACCCCACTTGGCTCTTGCCATTGGATGCTGCAGTCTGGCCTGGGCTTGCCTGCTCCCAGTCTCAACTCTCGCTGGGGGATGCTGCAGCTTAGCCCTGCCCAGCCCTGCCCAGCCTGCCCCCATGTCGCTGGCCAGCAGTGACACTAAAAAGACGAGTCATACTTGGAGGGTCCGGGAAATGCCGGAACCGCAACTGAACCCCTCACTGCCAAAAGCGGCTATGTTTAAATCCTTATCTCCGCTCCACTGTCCCCATTGGTCTAAGCTTTCCTCTGCCGCTTCTCCAGCCCTCTTTCTGCCACCCTTCTTCCCATATTACTTCCCGTACTTTCGGCTGCATTTCTCCGTTCTTGGCTCCGTCTCTCCGTGCTGTTTTTGCTGCTTCTGTCTGTATCCCTCTTTTCTACTTTCTCTCCAGCACCCTTCCTCCTGCCCGTTCTCCTTCTCCCTCGTCCCTGTATTTCTCCGTCTGTCATAGTTCGTCTGTCATTTTCGTCCGTCCGTCCATTCCATTCTCCGTCCTTCATCATCCCAGTCTCCCCCACTAGCTTTTACCGGCTACTTTTATATAGTTCTCCACCAATCACTTCTCCCCGTGGGTCCACTTGGCGCTATGTGATAGGCCAGTAATCACAGTGAGGGCATTAGCCTATCCCTGTGATTTCCTGTTTACCTGCTGGCGAGACCAGCTCCTCCTCCTGGCCCTGGACCAGCTGCCATCTTGTGACGGCCCCTCCTATTTCGGCTTTCCTATTCTGGGGAGCTGCTTCAGCACCCTGCTCCCCACACCCCCATCCCTCGCTTTCACGGAAACTGGTAAGTATGATAGTCTAGCCTGACATGGCCCACATCCTGGCTCCTGCACATATGGTGTGCTATAGTTTGAACTGGTCCTGCCCAGTTCACCCCTTGAGCCAGCCCACATACCTACTGACAAATGGAGCAGCCTTGCCCTGCCTGAACAACACACAGCCTTGACTTATGTGCTCACTCACAGCCCAGTAGGGGAGTTCCCCAAGTTCTTCCACCCAGCCCACTTCCAGACCCAGATCTCATATATGCCAGTGGAGGCTAGTGCTCTGCCTGGCATAGTCTATCTGTTCCAACTCAGCCTTTGTGTGTTCTGGTGGATGTTGCGCCCCAGTCTGCCCCATGCCCAATTCTTAGGTGTGTCTAAAGGTGTTGCAGCCTGGACCACTCCAGCCTGTTCCTAACCCCAGTACCCATGAGTGTCAGGGGGTTCCATGGTGATGCCTGGCTCGGCCTATCACCACCTCCAGCAAACCATATATCTGCCCCCAGACTCAGTTCTCCCATGTGCTCGTTAGTGTCATGACCTACTCCCTGCCCCAACACTCACTGGCAGGTACTTTGGACTAGCCCTGCCAGTTAGGCCCCCCAGTCCTAGTTGTGGTCGATGGTAATTAGTCCAGCTCAGATCTCCCATGTGGGTGGGTGCATTGCTCTGACTCAGAAAGGTCCTCTGGTTTCCCTCCTCCAAACCATATGGTCCCAGACTCTTGTTTACCTGCAAATGTAGTGGTTTGGTAAGTGGAAGTCTCCAAGAAGTCATTCCTCACTGCAATGTACTCTCAGAAATCGCCCCTCCTACACATCCACATACACACTTCCCTGGGCAATCACAGCCTCCACATCCACAAGCATGCAGGTTCCTGAGCCCAGTGTTCCAGCAGAACAGCGTACCAGCCAGAGCCCTACCCACCCACTGGGGACCCAAGTACTCAGGCCTGGTCTGCTGCCAGTGTGCTTGCATGACCTTCTTAACGTTTTGTTAAAAACAAACCTATTTGGGCCTGGCACAGTGGTCTAGTGGTTAAGTCCTAGCCTTGAATGCGACAGGATCCCATGTGGGTACCGGTTCTAATCTCGGCAGCCCCACTTCCCATCCAGCTCCCTGCTTGTGGCCTGGGAAAAGCAGTCAAGGATGCCCCAAAGCCTTGGGACCCTGCACCCACGTGGGAGACCTGGAGGAAGCTCTTCGATTCTGGCTTCCGATTGGCTCAGCACCGGCTGTTGTGGTCATTTCAGGAGTGAATCATCAGATGGAGGATCTTCCTCTCTGTCTCTCCTCCTCTCTGTATATCTGACTTTGCAATAAAAAAAAAGAAAATAAATCTTTTTTAAAAGCCTATTTGTTTTAAAGATTTATTTATTTTTATTTGAAAGGCAGAGAGAAGAAACAATGAGAGAGAGGGAGATCTTCTGTCTGCTGGTTCACACCACACATGGTCACAACAACCAGAGCTGGATTAGTCCAAAGCCAAAAGCCAGGAGCTCCTTCTAGGCTTCTCCTATGGGTGCAGGTGCCCAAAGATTTGGGCCATCCTCCACTACTTACCTAGGTTATAAGCAGAGAACTGTATCAGAACTGGAACAGCTGGGACATGAACAAACAAACGTCCATATAAAATGCTGGCACTTCAGGCCTAGGTTCAGCCTGATATGCCACTTCATCAGTTCCAAAGGTTTTTTATTTGTTTATTTATTTGGAAGAGTGAGAGAGAGAGGGGAGATACAGAGAGAGATTTTCCATTCCCTGGCTCTCCCCAGATGGCCACAATGTGCTAACCCAGCCAAAAACAGGAGCCTGGAGCTCTGAGTCTCCCTAAATGTAGAAACAAGGCATCCAAGCACTTGGGGGGCATCTTCTGTTGCTTTTCCCATGCACAGGGATCCGGATGAAAAGTGGGACAGCTGGGATGCATGTGAACCAGCGCTCTAAAGAGGGGTGCCTGCAAGCTCAATAATTTTAAATATATTTATTAAAAACCAGATGCCAATATGCTCCTCATTGGAGGGAAGACTAAGGTTACTGGAACATAATCCCCCAAAGACTGTGATGATGCTTCTCTCAGAAAAGGCAGAAAAAGACTGTGTGCATAGACAAAGGGGAAGAGGTTGGGCTGTGCAGCCCAGGGGAGTCAGGAAAGCGAAGACTGTGCTGTGGGTGTCTGCCACAGCTGCTGGGAGTAGTGCCTGCTCTCTCGCATCTCATCAGTCACTGCTGATCCTGATGGCATTTCCACTACTGCACGCTCCCTACTGGACCATGTGTGGCACATGGGGTAGTGTTCTTCTCAGGGCTAAGACTCAGTTTTCCTTTCACAAATAGTTTTCTACCTGTTTAAGTTACACGTACACAAAAGTGAATGTATGGGAAAATAATAGCATTCTATATATTCTGTGTTGGGGCTGTATAAAGACGAACTGCTCTAGTAATGATTTAATACAGTAAATTAATAATCATAAGGCTCAATCACATTTAAAGAAACAGAAGATAGGGATAAAATCATCAAGTAGCAGATCTCAGGATATGAGGCTATGGGCATTGAAAAAGATTAAACTATTTCATTAAAAATAGGAAAAGAAATTTTGTTCATTTGAATCATAATGAAAACTTTCTCAGTAATGAAAATTTAGGTCAAATGAATTGAAGTTTGCTGCATTTTATTATCTTAGGTAGAAACCAAAAGAGTAAAGAGTAAAGATTTAAAACACTAAAATGAAATTTAAATAATATTATTCAAAATGCTTATTACCTGTTTTCATGACATCTCAAATTTACCCCTAATGTAATCTAACTAGACATTTATTGACAATTTCCATTTACTTATTTCTCCATAATAAAAAGGGTTTGTCTTTGTTGAGTAAGTCATTTATTTTTCACACATATCACATCTGTATACAAATTCATGTAAATAGGAAGGCATGCATGCTGTGTTTATCCGGATACTTAATGTTTTTATTATTCAAGTATTTTTATTATTTACCACAATACAGTTTTGTAGGTATGTAGAGCTCTAGGGGGAGGGTACTTAATTGTTTTTAATGTACTTTGGTTGATTGGTCTTAAGATTCATATGTTTGAAAGGCAAGTGACAAAGAAAGAGGTAGAGACACAGATCTTCCATCTGTTGCCTCACTCCCCAAATGCCAGCAACAGCCAGAGCTGGACCAGGCTGAATCTAGAGGCAGGAACACCATTCCAATCTCCCACACTGGTGGCAGAGATACAAATGGTTGGCTATCATCTGCCATCTGTCCAGGCACATTAGCAGGAAACTAGATTAGAAGCAGAGCAGCTGGGTCTTCAATATAGAAAGCTTGTATCCCAAGTGGTAGCTTGCTTTGCTGAGCCACAGCAGGGGTCCCAGTTGGTTGCTTTCTTTATCTGAAGGAAGCTGATGCAGAATATGATATGAAACATTCTTTCCTTCCTCGTGTTCATATATTCAGATACATGCATGAAATCTTCAAAGAGTGCTTAGAAGAAGCCTATTATTTCAAAAACTACACCTGGATCTCTGAATTGTTTTGCAAATAAAATAAAATAAAATAAACAAGAGATTTACTTATTCATTTGAAAGGCAGAGTTACACAGGGAGGGGGAATCAGAGAGAGCCCCTCCATCCTCTGGTTGACTCCCCAAATGACCACAATAGTATCTTTCTATAGACATACCCCTTCAGACTTGCAATTTTACTTATTTTAAAAATGTACTTATTTACAAAGCAGAGAGACAAAGAACTTTCATTTCCTGGTTCACTCTCCAAATGCCTAAAAGAGTTATGGAGGAGAAAGCCAAAACCAGAAGACAGGAATTCAATCCAGGTTTCGCACTTGGGTGGAATGAGCCATATTTTTGGAGCAATGACCACTGCCTCTAGGATCGGCTTTAGTAGGACATTGAAAGTCGTAGTCTGAGCTAGGAACCGAAGCTAGGTATGGTGATTAGGGACACAGGTGACCTAATAGGTTGACATGTTAACTGCAAGATCAAATACCAGTTTCCAATGCTATTATTGAAATGTTGTAGTTCTTTTTGTAAACAGGATTGTTAAGAACAATATTTTGTGTACACAGCTTAAATTTAAAACTTACTTTCCACAGTACTGTAGTAATTCACATTTTTGCTATCAGTTTGTGGGAATGCTCTTTCATAAATTTCTGAAAGCAGTAGCTGTTATAGCTCTTTTTTACTTTTGCCAATCTGATATCTGTAAAGGGATATCTTATTTGTTACTTCAATGTGCAATTCCATGACTCCTCATGGGATTAGTTATTTTGGCATCCTTTCTGTGTTTAGTGGCCATCATGGGTTTATTCTCACATGAATTGCCTATTTGTGTTCTTTGTCTACTTTTTTTTTAAAACTAGGTTACTTTTTTCTCGCTTTTTTGAATAGTGAAACACTTAATACTTGGCCTATCACAAGTATAAGAAATATTTTTCTAACCTATTTTCTGTCTATTAAATCTGATTTATTCACACTATAATATATATCTTATATAATGTACTTATTTATTTTTATTGGAAAGTCAGATTTACAGAGAGAAGGAGAGACAGAACAGATGTTCCATCCACTGCTTCACTCCCCAAATGGCCACAACGGCCAGAGCTGAGCTAATCCAAAGCAAAGAGCCAGGAACTTCTTCCAGATCTCCCATGCAGATGCAAGATCCCAAGGCTTTGGGCCGTTATCAACTGCCTTCCCAGGCCACAAGCAGGGAACTGAATGGGAAGTAGAACAGCCGGGACATGAATTGGTGCCCTTATGGGATTCCAGCACATGTAAGCAAGGCCAGGACTTTAAGCCACTAAGCTACCACACTGTGTCTACACCATAATGTTTTTATATTTGAATGGCTATGTATATATTTTGTAAAGGTTTATTTATTTCTTTATTTAAAAAGCAACACTACGAGGGGGGAAGAGGAGAGAAGAGAAGGGAAGAACAGGAAAGGGAAGGAAAGGGAAAAAGATAGAAGAAATCTTCCATTGGTTCACTTCCCAAGTGGCTAAATGGCCAGGGATGAGTCAGACCTGAGCCAGGAGCCTAGAACTTTAGCCAGGTTATAATAAGTGGCAGAGGCCCAAGTATCTGGGCCATCCTTTGCCACTTTTCTCCTAGGGACACAGTGTGCTGTGTGCCTAAGTCCCCCCCGCCTCATAGGCCAAGCAGGCAGAGATCTGGGGGTGAGCTCCCACAATTATTTAAAGTTAAAAGGTGGAAAAGCAGGGAGAAAAAGGACAGATAGTCACAGAGAGGAATCCAATCCACTGGTTTACTCTCCAAAGCCCATAATAACCAGGTGGGTCTGAAGTTGAACTCAATTCATATCTTCCTGTAGGCAACAGGAATCTACTTAACTCCCTAAACATCACCACTGCCTCCCGTGGCCTGCTTTAGCAGGAGGCTGGGGTCAGGAAATGAGTTTGGGCATTGAATCAGGACCTGTACATACGATGTGGATATCGTCACCACTAGCTTGAATGCCCACCCCTATACCCATCATTTTCTTAATTCTTTTTCTCCTAATAGAGGGAAGGGGACAAAGTCTCATTTAATTGAAAGTTGTTATTAGTTGGATTAATTGGGGAACAGAAATCCAAATCCATGCTTGGCTGGCTTCCTTCAGGGCCAGCCCAGGAAATAAGGACATTGGTAGACTCTCTTTATTATGTCTCTTATCTCCTTCACTGGCATGTTCAGGCTCCCATGGTGATCAAATGCAAGCTCATTTGCTCCAAGATATGAAGTCTTGCTTTATTTGTTCGATTATTTATAAATGATTCCTAATTTTATTGCTCTCGGCTGGATCCCGGAAGTTCTGCTATACTCTCCCGCAGTAGGAATCTCATTAGGATGATAAGGTATGCCAGCAGGGTAGTAACAACGTGAGCATAGTTAAGTGACAAGATACAAGTAGGGATGCTGCTGCTTCTCCCTGGAAGTGCCTGCTCTGGGAGACTGCTGGTTAGCCAGTCTTCTGGTGAGGCTTTACTGGGAGCTCTGGCTGTGGAATTCCCCACGTTCACAAGCCAAGATAAGGAGAGATGGAGGGATTTTCCTACTGATTTTTCTTTTCTTTTCTTTTTTTTTCAGGGAGAGGAGACAATTCAGGGCACTCCTCAGTTCTGGTGTCTGGTGTGCCAACTTCTGCTATGAGGTGTCTGGACCCCCCATATTCCTTCGGCAGCCTTTGGCTCCACCTAAAGTTTCTCTCTGCTAATTGCAGTAGTGGTGTCAATAATGCATAAGTGGAGGGAAAAGCTATAGTTTATTTTTTCTTCCTAGTCCTCAGTTCACCTTCAAAGGCAAAACAACCATGCTTTTAAATTGGGCACCGGTGAATAGCTTTTTGAAACAATCTCAATACAAATATAACTAGTGACAGCAACAGAGAGAGATACCGGAAACACCAAATTGTTGTTGAGAACAGCTGGCCTTTGGCAAGGGACTTAACACGTAAGCTTTGAAAGAAATGTGAGCAATTTAGAAAGTATTTTAATGTGGCCTTAAGAAGTCAGGGGTAGGAAGTCAAGAAAACTGGATAAGCCATCTTGAAACGCTAAAAAGCAATTCTGTAAAATACTGCAACTAAATAAGTTGTAAAGATGGTCATCACAGGGTGATTTACACAGGTAAAAATTTTGGAAATCATTTTTATGTGCAGTGGAGAAATGACCGACAAATTATAATATAATAAGTTAAACCAGCACTAATAACTAGGTTATTGAATGGTAATGATAATGCAAAATGCTAAGTATAATTATTTTTGCATTAATATAATCTGGTTATTATATTGTTATCATTATTAATAATTAGAGACTATCATAATGCATAAATAGGATTTATTTGTGAGCTATGGCGCGCATATCAACCATGTAGTAGGCTAGGGACAGAAAAGAGTGTGAACCAGTGAGAATTTGTTTGATGTGTGTAGAATGGTCACTGAGGGCCTCCTTGGGCTAGGATGTAGCACCTGCTGGAGAGTAAGAGGACAGGGATGGGGACAGATACCAGGAGGGATCATAGGGGTTTCCTTGGGCCAGACTGCTGCACCCATTGGCATACCCAAGAGCCAGGTCTGGGGGCTAGCCTGGTGGGAATTCAGGAAGCTCACCCTGACCAAATGACAGCCAGGTATGGCAGTTAACCTGGTAGGGTTCTGCAGGGTCTCTCCAAGTAGGCTGCTGCACCAGCTGGTACAGGCGGAAGCCAAAACTGGGGCTGGGCCGGACCAGGCTGTGGCATCCACTGGAATGCTGAAGAACTGAGGCCTGAACTATGTCAGATCAGGATACTGTACTTACTGGTACATTCAAAAGCAGGATCTGACCTGGCAGGGAATATGGAGGGACTCCCAGACCAGGCTGCTGTACCTACTGGAACATGGCAGAGCAGGTCTGGGGTGGGTTTGAAAGGGGGATTTGGAGGGTCTCCCTGGGCCTAGCTGCTTCACCTGCTGGGCCTGGTACAGTAGCCTAGTGGCTAAAGTCTTTGTCTTGCATGCCCTGGAAACCCATATGAGTGCTGATTCATATCCTGGCTGTTTCACTTCTCATCCAACTCCCTGCCTGTGGCCTGGGAAAGTAGTAGAGGACAGCCCAAAATCTTGGGACCCTATACTCATGTGGGAGACCCAAAAGAGGCTCTGGGCTTTTAGCTTCAGATCGGCGTAACTCCAGCCATTGTGGCCACTTGGGGAATGAACCAGCACATGGAAGATCTTTCTTTCTGTCTCACCTTCTCTCTGCAAATCTGACTTTCCAAGAAAAATAAACAAATCTTTCTTTTAAAAAAAGAGTACGTGGTGGCTTTAACTGGCTTTTCCACAATGCCAGCCCCAGGAGACTCTCAATGGCATTGATAAGGCTAAGCTTAAAGAGAACATACAATGTTTTTTATAAAATGCGTAAAAATTTCTGAGAAGACACCGTTTCTATTAAAGTGTTAACAGAGTGGCTAATGTGCCTGGAAACAAGTGAATGATGGCCCAAGTACTGGGGTCCCTGCCACCAACAAGGAGACCCAGATGGAGTTCCTAGTTACAGCCTCTCACAGCCCAGGCTTCAAGGCCTTTTAGGGAGTTATCCAGTAAATGGAAGATCTCTCTCTCTCTCTCTCTCTTCCTCTCCCTCTCTCTGGTATTCTGTCTTCCAAAAATTAAAAAAAAAAAATCCTTTAAAAAAATCTAACAGTAAATTTCACTATTTAGAATAACTGCATTTCCAGCATATGTACAGTAAGAATACATCATTTTCATAATCATGCATTGTGTTCATAAGATATGAATGCTAGTATAAAACTTTTATCTAACACCAGAAGGTGTAAGAATTAATTAAAGCAATGTCATTTCAATATAATGAGTTTGCATTTTTGGTGTAAACATTGATCCTTTCCCTGGAGAGGCGAAATGTAATAGAGTCAGGATTTTTCTCTTTGTGTTTTTGCGACACAAAGGGTTTCTTTTTCCTCTTATTTTGTTCCTATGTGAGGTAACTGAAAACATATTCCTGTTATATTCTCAAATTTCATAATAAGCTCTGCTGGGAAAATATTTGAAGTCATGATAATGCCAAGCAAGTCTAATCCTCTTTCAACTACTCTCTTGGTCTTAAAAAATTTCAGTGCTGGATGTATAATCTAAAAAAAACTCTAGGGCAAATGATTAAATTAGGCCCTCACACCAGTATAGCTACCAAGCATGACTGAGGAGAGGTAGCCTTCATACTTACACAGGAAATGAAACGGGAAGGGGGAGACTATGGAAACCTGAATGGCTGAATGGTTCCACAATCAGCCAGAACAACTGAATGCATCCCACAACCTCTGAGTAAAAAATGCACAGGCCATGGGTAGGAGGATCTAGAAAAATCCACCAGCTACCTAAGGCTTTTTTTTTTCCACTTTCCTAAACGTACATTTATTTATGTAATAATTTATTTATTTGAAAGTCAGGGACCCAGCTGCGTGGCCTAGCAGCTAAAGTCCTCGCCTTGAACGCCCCAGGATCCCATATGGGTGCTGGTTCTAATCCCGGCAGCTCCACTTCCCATCCAGCTCCCTGCTTGTGGCCTGGGAAAGCAGTTGAGGACGGCCCAAAGCTTTAGGACCCTGCACCCACGTGGGAGACCTAGAAGAGGTTCCTGGTTCCTGGCTTCAGATCGGCGCGCACCCGCCCGTTGCGGCTCACTTGGGGAGTGAAACATCGGATGGAAGATCTTCCTCTCTGTCTCTCCTCCTCTGTGTATATCAGGCTTTCCAATAATAATAAATCTTTAAAAAACAAAAAAAAAAGAAGGAGAGAGAGAAGGATGGAAGGATAGAGAAAGATCTCTTTCACTCATTGCTCATATGCCAACTCCCATGACAGCCAGTGCTGTGCCAGGCTGAAGACAGGAGTCCAGAGTTCAGTGCTGTGGTCGGCCATGTAAACAGAATCATCTGCTGCCTCCAGGAAGCTGGGATGGGAGGCAGAGTCAGGAACTGGATCGTCCACCCCAAGCTGGGACGTGGGTGTCCCTTGCCATGTCTTGACCCCTGAGTGAGATGTTCATCCCTGTACAAGGTTTTAAGTCAGTACCTCAAAGATGGCAACAGGTGCTATTGTCTGTTTCTTTAAAATGTATCAAATTGTTATTTACAAGGGAAAGTAGAAAAACTGAAGGCACCTCTTCTGGGTGCAATAATGACATCTGGACTTCATTCAGAATTAAATCACAGGTTGGTGGGCCCGGTGCCATAGCAGGTGCCTTAACAGGTCCTCGCCTTGAACACGCCAGGATCCCATATGGGTGCCAGTTCTAATCCCGGCAGCTCCGCTTCCCATCCCATCCAGCTCCCTGCTTGTGGCCTGGGAAAAGCAGTTGAGGATGGCCCAAAGCCTTGAGACCCTTCACCGGTGTGGGAAACCCGGAGGGAAGTTCCTGGTTCCTGGCTTCGGATTGGCGCAGCACCAGCCGTTGCGGTCACTTGGGGAGTAAATCATCAGACAGAGGATCTTCCTCTCTGTCTCTCCTCCTCTCTGTACATCTGCCTTTCCAATAAAATAAACAAATCTTAACAACAACAACAAAAATAATTAAATGACAGGTTGGAACCCTGAGGTAAGCCTTTCTCCCAGGTAGCAGCTGGCAGCTGATGAGTGTTTGAAAACTCAAAAGGATGGCCTGGCGCAGCAGCCTAGCAGCTAAAGTCCTCGCCTTGCAAGCACCAGGATTCCATATGGGCTCTGGTTCTAATCCCGGCAGCCCCACTTCCCCTTCATCTCCCTGCTTGTGGCCTGGGAAAGCAGTCGAGGGCAGCCCAAAGCCTTGGTACCCTGCACCTGTGTGGGAGACCAGAAAAGGCTCTGGAGTCCTGGCTTCGAACTGGCGCAGCTCCAGCAGTTATGGCTGTTTGGGGAGGCAATCATCAGACAGAAGATCCCTTCCTCTCTGTATATCTGACTTTGTCATAAAAATAAATAAATCTTTCAAAAAAAATTCAAAAGCACAAGACAAATGAAAGGGCTTATTATCTTTCTTTCCCAACTATGGAGCAGTCAAGAGAAATTAACCCTCTTATTTGTTAACCTCAATAACAGGCTTTAACTGATCTGTAGCCATGGATGGTTCAGATAATTGCCCTAATTAGCTTGGTATGGAGAAAGGACTGGGGCAGGAAGCATTCAGAACTCAAGTGATTAAGCCTAAATTAAAACGGAAAAAAAAAAAAAAAGAAAAGAAAAAGAAAACCACAACAAAACCCAAAAACAAATAGCCTGTGCCTTCCAGGTTTGACATATGGATTCCAGATGTTACGGAAGGAACTGTACTGCTAAGGCTTTTGCAGTGGAGGACTGGATTGGAGGGGACAGCCTCAAGGCAGAACATGGTAAAAATGGGAGAGACAGTTTCAATCGCTAAAGCCAGCCATGTGTATGTGTGCGTGTGTGCACATCCAGCTGTACTGTCGCTCAAGTCCTCACAGTTTGAAGTGACTATATTGTTACTTTGGTGCAGTTTCTCTCAAGAATTCTAAATTTAAAAATGTGGATGCGAAACACCTTCCTGCTCCCATGCTTGCCAGGGAAGGTGGCTAGAATTTGAGTCTCGTTTAGAAATGGAGACAAGTAATTATGCCAGGAAAAGACCTACATTTTTACTTCAATGACATGGATCAAATCCTGTTTCTCTGTTTTCTCTCTCTCTCTCTCCAGAAGATAATAAACAGAGGGAAAGAAAGAGGAGTTCCAGACCCTGGTTACCAAACTGTTACAGACACACAGGAAACGACTTTCCAAGTCCAGGCTGTAAACCTGTCATTTCGCAGGCTTGTTTGGCACCCTAGAAAGGCAAAGATCACATGGAAGCCATTCCTGGCTACGGCAGGCTGTGCTGAAAAACCACTGGGAGGCCTTCCCACACCCAGGTACCAGGATGTGCCACTCAAGTTGTCATCTCAAAGGTTAAAAGAAAGCCAGTGAAATGTGAGGCTAAACTTGTGGTTGGGAGCAGTTTCTTTCTGTTTTGAAACTGTAGACTTTGAAAAGCAAGTGAAATATTTTTGGATGGAGAATGGTATATTTTCAATCCTACTCCTCTATTTATAAAAGAAAAAGCTACAAAGTCCTTGAAATATGAATCAATCTTTCTATACTTGATCAGGCTGAGAAGCGAGGAATCAATCTTTCTAAAACATTTGCCTATGGACTTTATGTTATTCTTTCTTTTTTTTAAAGATTTATTTGTTTTTATTACAAATTCAGATATACAGGGAGGAGGACAAAGAGGAAGATCTTCCGTACAATGATTCACTCCCCAAGTGACTGTAATGGCTGGTGCTGCACCGATCCAAAGCCAGGAGCCAGGAACTTCCTCCAGGTTTCCCACGTGGGTGCAGGGTCCCAAGGCTTTGGGCTGTCCTCGACTGCTTTCCCAGGCCACAAGCAGGGAGCTGGATGGGAAGTGGAGCTGCCAGGACTAGAACCGGTGCCCATATGGGATCCTGGCACGTTCAAGCTGAGGACTTTGGCCACTAGGCCATGGAGCCGGGTCTGACTTTATGTTATTCTAATCCATCTGATATCTTAAACTATTTTTTCTTTGTTTGAAGAGTCTACTGCTTAATTCAGGTGCTCCTGTTCCCCATCAGCGTAGTATGTGCATTGATTGTGGAGTCAGATCACCTGGTGTCCCAGCCCAGCCACTCACTGTAAAATGTTTAACTTGGCTGTACCTCAGTCTTGTCCCTCTAAACTTAGGGTTAGTAACAGTGTCTACTCCACACAAATGAAATGAGCTAATGCATCATAACAATTTTCTAGGATAATACCTGACACTTGAAATAGTCAACAACTGTGGATGGCCATTTAGTACCAGTGTAGAGCTGTGGATCTAAATAAAACCATGAACAGCAGGGCAGGCATCTGGCCTACCAGGTAGGGTATTAGGACCCTCACATTCCATATCAGGGGACCTGGCTACTGCTCCTAATGTGGCTTCCAGATAGTGCAGGCCCTGCAAGGTAGTTATGTTGGCTCAACTAATTGGGTACCTGCCATTCACAGGGGAGAAGTGAATTTAGTGCTCAGCTGCCAGCCCCCAACCATTACATGCATTTGGGGAGAAGGCAGTCAGTGAGTTTGGAACTTGTTTTCTCTTCTTCTCTCTAACATAGGTAAATACAAGTTGTAAGGTGTATAAAGGAAGAAATAATTGAACTCATTCTTGAAGAAAAGAAGGAATTTACTAAGCAAGTGGAGAAGGCCTGGCGCAACACACGGTATAAGCAAAGGCACAGAACTGTGAAAGTAAGTAACTGTGAAAGCGAAGGCACAGAACTGGAAATGACTCATTAGAGTGGAATTAACAAATAACATGAACATGAAGTGAGATGACAACCACAGGATTCTCTGGTCAAACCTCCACAATGGGAAGTGATATAGAGGGCAGATTTCTGGAATGCCCAAGTTGCCATTAATCAGAAATGAAATATGGATTGCAATTGAGAATCAAGACAGCAGAATTGGGTAAAGACACATATAAACAGAGAGTCATTTAAACAGAGAATCATCAGCCTGGGTGAAACAGAGAGGCCACATTCCGGCAAATAGGAGCAGACAGACCAACAGTAGAGGCACACCTGGAGACTGACAGACATAGAAAAGCAGCAGATGGAGACAACAGTGTGCTGTTGCAGAGATCAGATACCCCAGCAGCAGTCAGTGAGGGGCTATGCAAGCTTCACCAGCAGCCAGGTGGGAAGGGGAGCTCACCAGGAGCTCAGGAGATAAACCCAAAGAGTTTCGCATGCTGCTGATTTGTTTGATTTGACCAAGAGCAGAAACAGAGCATCATATCCCAAACTGACGATGGGAAAACGGTGGATTTCACAGCCTAGACACCCACCAGAGTTACACTGGGCACCATTTTGTGTAGGGAGGAAAAGGCTATGGGACAGGACTGCATGTGCACTGGACTGGGAGTGAACTCATTTCTGGCTCAGTGCATTGCACCAATGTGGCATCCTACATGTTGCACCCAAAATAGTTCCAGGTAGACGTGACGGCCAGCAGATCAAGAACTCCACCAGTGGCATATCAGGTATCATTTTGTACGGTGTGGCAAAGGCTTTAAGACTGCAGCGACAAGAGTAAGCTATGCATGTGCTGAGCTGGGAGCGAACTCATTGAGCTCAGTGCCTTGCACTGGTCCCACAGGGAAAATAATACCAACTTTGGCATCATGCAGATCAAAATAGGTCCATGTGGCCCTCAGATCTAAGGGCCAACAAGTTCTGGCAAGATCAGTACTACAAACAACCTAGTTACACAGGACACCTGGGAACTGCTCAAACTGGAAGTGGGAGAAAGGTTGTACAGACAATGGTTCAGCCACAGCATCGGGTCACGGGAGGTGGAGAGAGGTATGTCAGGAGCTGGGGCTATGGAGACCATGGTGGAAGCCTAACACAAGAGCTCAGACCTGAAACTCGTTGGACAGAGGGGCACAAGTGACTACAAAGAAAGAATCGAGTACCAAAAACAATAAGTGAAATCAAGCTGTAGACCTTTGGGTGACACAGCTTGGAAATCTGCCTTAAAGAGAAGAATTTGCTAAGCAGAAATGCAACGATCAAGAGCAAAAGAAGAGACAGAGGCACAATGAATGTTTCTGAAGATTCCCCTGCAAAGGAGCAAAAGCCTTTGTCAACTTCAGAGTTAACTGAGAAATAAATCCAGAAAATGGGGATAAAGAAATTAAAAAACTTGTTATAAATCTTATCGGGCCGGGCTTAGTAGCCTAGCAGCTAAAGTCCTCTCCTTGAACACACTGGGATCCTATTTGAGTGCCAGTTTTAATCCTGGCAGCCCTGCTTCCCATCCAGCTCCCTGCTTGTGGCCTGGGAAAGCAGTCAAGGACAGCCCAAAGCCTTGGCAGATTTCAGAGGAGAAGAGAGAGAGGAAGATCTTCCGTCCGATGATTCACTCCCCAAGTGACCGCAATGGCCGGTGCTGCGCCAATCCAAAGCCAGGAGCCAGGAACTTCTTTCCAGGTCTCCCACACAGGTGCAGGGTCCCAAGGCTTTGGACCATCCTCAACTGCTTTCCCAGGTCCCAAGCAGCGAGCTGGATGGGAAGTGGAGCCGCCAGGATTAGAACCAGCACCCACTTGGGATCCTGAGCGTTCAAGATGTGGACCTCAACCATTATGCTATTGCACCGGGCCAAAAATGTTCTCTTGACAGAGAAAAGGAATAGCATCCGCCAAAACCAAAGGCAAATGTGATGAACACCCTAGTAAAATAACAACACAAAAGTATATCAAACAATGAACAATCCATTGCTAAAATGACAGGACCAAATTACCACCTAATCATATTAACCCCAAATGTAAATGGCATAAACCCATCAATCAAACATCATAGATTAGTAGACTGGATCAAAAAGCATTTTTGAGTTGCCTACAGGAGGTATATATCACCATAAAAAAACAGCGGAAATTATATTCATGGATTTTGATGTTTTGGTTTTATTTTCATTTCTTCAAAACAGTTTCTTCTCTTATAATCTTCTCTTATAATCAATTCTTCACTGACTCGTAGGTCATACAGTAGCATCACTTCTTCAAGAAGGTTCTTGATTTTATTTCTTCAACGACACATTATTCATTCAGTAGTATGTTATTTAACTTTATGTTGTTATAAATTTCTATTTTTCTTCCTGTTGCTGATTTTGTACTGTGGCTTTTCATTTAAGGGGATGTATAGTAACTGTATAATGGAGACTGTCATATCCAGATGTGAGGATACAATGCAGTATACATCTCTACTTCCAGATCAAGGATGGACTCTAATGAAACTGTTAACTATATTTTGACAATAAGATGCTGGACTGTGTCATTGTCCATGCCTGCAATGATGGATATATGAGTGTTTATGAAGAATTATACTATAGTAATAATATAGGGGAAATCAGGGAAGGAGGGGATTTAGCAAGGTTGCAAGGGAAATCCGAGAGCCAATGGAACTGTGTCATAAAATAATAATTTTTAAAAAGGGTAAATAAAGAAAGTCTCAGACAAAAAAGAGTTGCCAAAAACAAGAAAAAGAAATCAAACGTTGAGATATGGTCTGGTGTTTGATATAATGTGACTGGCTTTTGACATATAGTAGGTGAGAGGCCTTTAAGACACGTACATTTCAGAATGAACAACTTGATAGACACACCTGAGGCTTTATCACATCTCTGAGGCAAGCCACACAGCATAGGTAGCCATCCGTGTTACTGATGGCGGTAGCCACAAGCATGGCTGAAATCAGCAGCAGCCAGTGTGAAGCACAAGCATGACAATGTGGGCCAGCATAGAAGGCAGCTGAGAGAGAGCACCAGAGAAAACAAAGAGGACCAGGTTAGCATGGGCCCCAAAAGAAACCAAAATGAAAGTTTCACTCTTAAAAAAAATATGTGTTTTTTTTTTTTAAAGATTTATTTATTTTATTACAAAGTCAGATATACAGAGAGCAGGAGAGACAGAGAGGAAGATCTTCCGTCCAGTGGTTCACTCCCCAAGTGAGCCACAACGGGCCAGTGCGCGCCGATCCGAAGCCAGGAACCAGGAACCTCTTTCAGGTCTCCTACACGGGTGCAGTGTCCCAATGCATTGGGCCGTCCTCGACTGCTTTCCCAGGCCACAAGCAGGGAGCTGGATGGGAAGTGGAGCTGCCGGGATTAGAACCGGCGCCCATATGGGATCCCGGGGCGTTCAAGGCGAGGACTTTAGCCGCTAGGCCACGCCGCTGGGCCAAAAAAATATGTTTTTATTTGAAAGGCAGATTTACAAAGAGAAGGAGAAAGGAAGGTGGTTCCATCTGCTGGTTCATTTTCCAAATGGCTCCAAAGGCCAGAGCTGAGTCGATCTGAAGCCAACAGCCAGGAGCTTCTTCCAGGTCACCCATGTGGGTTCAGGGCACCAAGGTTTTGGGCTACCCTTGACTGCTTTCCCAGGTCACAAACTGCATGGAAAGTGGAGTAACTAGGATGAAAACCGGTGCCCATATGGGATTCCAGCGCTTGCAAGTGGAGAATTAGCCAATTGAGTCATTGTGATGCCCCCACGCCTCCCACCCCTGGCAGTTTTTATTTATTTATTTGTTTTTAAAGATTTATTTGAAAGGCAGAGTGAGAGTGAAGGAGGGAGAGAAAAAGATAGATCTTCTACTTGTTGGTTCACTTCCAAGTTTCAACGGCTTGGGCTTATCCAGGCCAAAGCCAGGAGCCCAGAAACTTATCTGTGCCTCCATGTTGGTTGAGGGACCCAAATGCTCAGGCCATCTTTTGCTGTGTTCCTAGGCATATCTGCAGGGAAACTGATCAAAAGTGCAGCAACTGGAACTTAAACTAGAACTCATAAGGGATGATAGTGTTACAGACAGTGGCTTAAGCCACCACGGCACAAGCTACTGAGTTCCTTCAAATCATATATGCCTGTAACAATACTTTTAAAAGAAAATTATAAAATTGGAAACAGATTTACAGAGAGAGAGAGACAGAAAAAGGTCTTTCATCTGCTGGGTTCTCCCCAAGTGGCCGTAATGGCTGGAACTGAGCTGATCTGAAGCCAGGTGCTTCTTCCAGGTCACCCATGCAGGTGCGGGGTCCCAAAGCTTTAGGTCACCTTCCACTGCCTTCCCAGGCCAAAAGCAGGGAGCTGGATGGGAAGTGAAGCAGCCAGGACACTAATCACTTGAGGGGGAGGTTTAGCCAATTGAGCTATTGCTAGAGATACATTTTTCAATTATCTCTAGCAGGTTCTTCACTTAACTATTTTAAAAACAAGCAACGCCCACTTCTGGAACTCGTGTTAATTAAAGATACAGTTTGCAAGAAAAGGGAGACCGATGCTCAGTTATCATATTCAGCTATGTACTATCAGTTTCTATTCTCTGAAGTGAACTTACTTGCAGTGCATCCCTGGGTATAGTGCTGCACCTAGCCAGGTCTATTTCTCACTCATTATAAAATGACACAATCCACCTGTGTTTTTGGGAAACAAAAACTACTATTTAATTGAACTCTAGACTCAAAAGCGTGAGTGCTGAGACTGGGGGTAGACCAGACCAGGCAGGGCTACCACACCTGTTAGCCTGGTGCACGCAATGTGAGAACTTTAGCCACTAGGCTACTACACTGGGCCCTAGATACAGTTCTGTCTGTAAGTCTAGATTTTAATACTTTAGTGACTTTTAAAAAGCAAGATTGATTTTCTCAGTAATGTTTTGTTTTCTGTCCCACTTAGGATGTTTTCCATAAAATCCTATGAAGGGACTTACACTTTTACAATATGGCCCCACAGCTGGTATTGCAGTCTTGCAAGAAAAGTTGGCACACTTGGCACCAGCATCCCATATGGGCACAGTTTGGTTTCAGTCATTCCACTTTACATCCAGCTTTGTGCTAATGTGCTTTGGAAAGCACTGGAAAATGGCTCAGGTGTTTGGGCTCCTACACCCACATGAAGATCTAGAAGAAGCTCCTTGCTCCTGGTTTCAGTCCAACCCAGCTCTTGCCATTGTGGCTATTTGGGGAATGATCCAGTGGATGGAAGATCTGTGTCTCTCCTTCTTTCTCTGTAACTTGGCCTTTCAAGTAAATAAACTTTTTATTTTTCTTTTAGTTAAAAATAATACTCGCTGGCAGATCTGAGAACTAGGATGGGTGCAGGACAGGCTAGGTTGGGATGCAACACCAGTCAGTTCACATTAGGGCCAACTAGGAGTTGGCTGGGTTGGGCTGGACAGCAGCCACTGTGAGCATGAGCTGCAACCAGATGCGGATCAGGATGGGCCAGAATACAGCACCCTCTGGCAAATGCTGAGGTAAGGCAGTCCATGCCAAACAGCTGTAGAATCCACTGGCACATGTGTGAGACCAGGGGCAGGTGGTGCAAGCCCAGTAGGGGGCTGTGGGGGACTCTCCTGCTGGGCTACTGCTCCCATTGGTGAGCGTGAGTACTGGGACTGGGGTTAGACCATACCAGGCAGGGCTACAACACCTGTTAGCCTACATGTGAACTGGATTGGAGGAGTCAGGCTGGGTTAGCCAACTGTATCCACTGGGTGCAGGTATCAGCCAGAATTAAGTGCAGTCTGATAGACTTTGCTGCAGCATCAGATGACAAGTGCTGGGACTGGGAGCAAGTCCTGTCAAGCAAGACTGCAAAAGCACCTGAAGAGCATAAGATCCAGGACTGGGAGTGGGCCCAGTAGGGAAACTTAGCACCTCTCTAATGGACTTCAACCCCCACTGGTGAGCATGAGAATCAGGGCTGAGGGCAGGCCTGGATAGAAGCCAGTGGCACCCACTGGTATGAGTGTAGGCTGGATTGTGAGGTTGGTTGGGTTGAGTTGGTTTTTGGCATCCATTGATCTGTACGAAAGCTGAATAGGATGTGGGACAGACTGGGCCAGTCTGCTGCACATGCTGTCAAGCACAGAAGCCAGGACTGGGGGCAGACCTGGTGGAGGTTATTTGGGGTTTGATCCAACTAGGCCGCAGTTCCCACTAGTCTACATGAGGGCCGAGCATGTGGAGGGCAGGGTTGGATTGGGATGCAGCATCCATTAGTTTATGCAAGAAGCAGGGTTGCAGATAGAAGTGATCCAGCGATTGCAACTAGGCTGATGTGGGGGACAGACTAAGCTGGAACCCATATTGGCAAACACACGAGTCAGGTCTGTGACCACTTCAAGTGACGTTTCTGTGGGGATGCTCCCCAGCTGAACCACTGGACTCAGAACTCCAACTACAGGGAGAAATGCAGGATCTGTGGATTGACTGTGAAGTGTATGTCAGAACCAGACCTCCTCAGTGGAACAGATGGCATACCCAGATGCACATGGAGGATATGGCAGTCCAATGGGGCCTGCAGAAGACATCTGGTACCACAGCAGAGGAATGAGGGCAGAACAAATTAGACAACTACCCCACCCAAGTGTTGACAGCAAATATCTGGCCAAACGGAAGGTGCACTATGTCAGCCAAAGCCCTTGAAAGATTTCTTCATCCTTGGATCAGTTGAAATCAACATTTCAGAACTACAGCAGGACCATTGGAGCATGTTCCACATCTAGGATCCTAGGATGACACTGGGTGAGGCCATTCCCCAGGTCTTGGAGCAACTGGGAGGCTGGGTGAAGCTTCTCCCCTAATTTCCACTCTTCCCTCAAATACAAGAACAGTGGTCTCACCCACACTCCCCTAGGCTTCAACTCTTCCCACCCAGGTCAACTATGTAAACATCATAAAAAATAAATTTTAAAAAGGGTTTAAAAAAGTGCTCGCAAATAGCAAGGACTTGAAGCTATAAAACTGAAAGAAAACAGGGTAAGAATATATAATTTTAATAAGATTCTTCCTTACTGTAATTTTACTAGTGGAACCAAACTTTACATCAGTACCCACATGGACATTCATTCAAACGTTCCAAGGACATCTCAACTAGAGAAAGAATAATCCACTAACAGGGTAATGAACACATACAATGACAAGGTAGGCCATTTTCCCGCCAAGGATAACTCAGAGATTAAGCAATCCCTACACAAACTTTTTTTTGGTCAGATTTGGAAAAGAAACCCACAAGACAAACAGCTAAGACAAACTGGCTCTAATGTGTTTATTTTTTAAGATTTGGTTTTCAGTTCCCATGCAGTAGCCTATGTCTACTAAAGTCCTCACCGTGTATGTACCAGTTCTTGTCCTGGCTTCCCCAGTTCCCTTCTAGCTCCCTGCTTGTGGCCTGGGAAAGCAGTAGAGAATGGCCTTGGGACTCTGCACCACCGTGGGAGACCTGGAAGCTCCCGGCTCCTGGCTTTGGATCAGCTCAGCTTCAGCCATTGCGGCTACCTGGAGAGTGAACCAGCAGCTGGAAGATATGTCTCCTTCTTTATGATTTTTCAATAAAAACAAATCTTTTAAAAAAGATGGTTATGAGTTCTGGTTTCATGTCAACTTCACAGTGACTTGTGGTAACTGTTCCATCAAGACCTCTACATATACATTCTCTATAGCCTAGGACTCAACCTCACAATCACAATTTACTTCATTTGATATTACTTTACTCATGCTTCCAGTTGATACCAGTCACTAGTGTGACACCATCAATTTCAAAATTCTTAAGATTTTAATCTAGGGCCAGTGCTATGGCTCAATTGTTGAATCCTCTACCTGTAAGCACCAGTATCCTTTATGGACACCTGTTTATGTTCTGCCTGCTGTACTTCCCATATACCCCCCTCCTTATGGTCTGGGAAGGCACAGAAGAATGGCTCAAAGCCTTGGGACTTTGTACCTGCACGGTAGACCTGGAAGAAGCTCCTGGCTTTGGATTGGCTCAGCTCCAGCTGTCGCAGCCATTTGGGGATGGATTTTTCTCTTTTTCTCTGTAAATGTCTTTCCAAAAATGAACCTTTTAAAAAGTTTAATCATAAAACTGTTGCTTAGCAGTATTTTCATATTTTCTAATATTTCAGGATTCAAATATTTATAAACCTAGATGAAAATTTATCTACAGG
The DNA here is from genome assembly GCF_030435755.1 of Ochotona princeps. Lineage (NCBI taxonomy): Eukaryota > Metazoa > Chordata > Mammalia > Lagomorpha > Ochotonidae > Ochotona > Ochotona princeps. Next base: position 71,859,169 of record NC_080833.1, read on the forward strand.
ACCCACTTTTTTTTTCAAAGATTGATTTATTTTATTGGAAAGGCAGATGTACAGAGAGGAGGAGAGACAGAGGATGATCTTCCGTCCAGTGATTCTCTCCCCAAGTGAGCGCAATGGCCAGTGTTGCGCCGATCTGAAGCCAGGAGCCAGGAACTCCTTCCAAGTCTCTCACGCGGGTGCAGGGTCCCAAGGCTTTGGGCTAGTCTCGACTGCTTTCCCAGGTCACAAGCAGGGAGCTGGATGGGAAGTGGAGCTGCCCGGGATTATAACCGGCGTTCATATGGGATCCAGGCACATTCAAGGCGAGGATCTTAACAATTACGCTATGGCCCTGGGCCCCAGAACCCACTTTTCAAAGCTGATTGAGATACATCACTGCTGTTCCTTATCACAAAAGTCCATGGCTTACACAATCATTTTTAATTCCTTTTATGAATTTTAATCTGATTCACATTCCTGACTCAATGAATCCAGCATGAAAGAATAAAAGTCTGGAGATTTAAACTGAAGTTAATCTCTCTTTTTTAACATACTGAACATTACCCTGTAGTTAATGTTCTCTTGAAGGCATAATTGTATCAATATTCATGCACATGCAACTTTATCACCCAAAATGCTACAAATAATTGCACTGTATTTTGGTTTGTAGAACTTACAGCAGATACCATCCTCCCACCTACCCCTTGGTTCACTGTTCAGTATTACTATATGAGAAGCACTAAAGTATGAGGTGAGGCGGGCAGGCCTTCAGTGTCACGTGTGATGACACTTGGGATACCTACCTCACACTGGGATACCTGGGTTTAGGGCCCAGCTTCCTGCCAATGTGCACCCTGGGAAGTGGCAGCTGAGTCCCTGTTACTCATGTGAGAGACCCAGACTGAGTTCTTGTCTCGTGCTGTGGCCTAGTCCTGGCTGTTGGCAGGCATCTGAGAAGTAAACTAGTAGGTGGGAGCCCTGCTAACCTCTCAAATAAAAACTAAGAATAAAAATATAAACTGGCTAGAGAAAACATGTACAAGTAGGGTTACATAAGATGGCTACTCTTCACAACATTCATGGAAAAATGGAATTATAAGATAACATTGTTTTGGTACACAGAAGAGTTGAAACATGCATTTACAAGGGATCTGGAAATGTTCATGGAGAAAAAGATCACAAAAAAGTATACATTTCAAGAAACATTTCAAAATTCTTATCTTCAGTAAACTTACCTTTTAATAGAGAAATTAATGAAAAGTCGTAAGGCATAGAGCCTTACAAATAATCAGGAATAGAAGATCTGCACTAAGTACAACATAAGATATGAGGGAGAGACAATAATTAATTCTAGTCCCTAAAAGATAACTACATACAAGTGGTTCAATGCGATAGTTTATGTGTCCAAGTTAAGTTCCAGTTGCAGCTGTCACTGACTGTGTAACCTTGTCTAAATTATTCAAGATCTTTCTACTAACGGGTGAAGCTATGAACACCTACTTGACCATAGTTTGAGGCTGACAGGTAATACATGCACAAAGCATCTGGCACACAAAGGGCATTACCTTTAGGTAATTATATTAGGTAATTATATGGCAAAAATAATTACAAGTGAAAATAGGAGATGGCAGAGAATACTTTTCATGGACATATATTCAAATGCTAATGCTATAAAGTAGTATTGAATAAATCATTTTATTTTCATGATCTATTTACACTGTACACTGCTGAAAAGCACCCTACAGGTTCACAGTACAACATATTTACTTTAAAAAATATATTCCTTTATAAAAGGTTCAAATAGAACATTGGCATGTTGAATGTGACAGAACTCAAAGTATGCCACCAATTCTGTTTCAGTGAGAATGCTTCCCAATGTTGTCAATTTCACAATCACAGGTCTCCACTGAATTTTAAATACGTACAAATCTTAAATAAAAAAATGAATTCTGCAGTGGAAAGTTCTTGAGGCAGTATGTATTAGTTCATTAACATATTGAGATGCTTTGTCATAATAATCCACAATATCAAGTTAATGAGCCCAAAGTCACACTGGAACAAGTTTAACAGTCCAGAAGTCCTTGTCAATTGTTGGTTTCTACTTTTTCTTCTTCGTTGGTTCTCCTGGTTCTACTTTGCGTTTTTTAGAAGTATGTTCATCTTTTTCATCATCTTTAAATGGGAAAGGACAAATTTTAATAAGTAATTAAAAAACAACAAAGCACTAAAATTTAATTGTCTTTATTACCCAATCACCCTTATCAACTGTTTGTTTCAAAGCTTCCCTATAAAAAAAACCAACAAAGACTAACTTTTAGAACTCTGATGTTAAGTGCAAGGGAAAACATGCAAAATATTTTTCAATCATAGTGATAAAAAATCCAGGTGACCCTGTAGTGCCATGTTCAGGTAGCTTAAAAAACAAGTGATTTTATTTCCATAAGAATTACTCTGAAAAGGGGGCCCAGCGCGGTGGCCTAGTGGCTAAAGTCCTCGCCTTGAACGCCCCAGGATCCCATATGGGCGCCGGTTCTAATCCCGGCAGCTCCACTTCCCATCCAGCACCCTGCTTGTGGCCTGGGAAAGCAGTTGAGGACGGCCCAAAGCCTTGGGACCCTGCACCCGTGTGGGAGACCTGGAAGAAGTTCCTGGCTCCCGGCTTTGGATCGGCGCAGCACTGGCTGTTGCGGTCACTTGGGGAGAGAATCATCGGACGGAAGATCTTCCTCTCTGTCTCTCCTCCTCTCTGTATATCTGATTTTGTGATTAAAAAAAAAAAATCTTAAAAAAAAAAAACGACTCTGAAAAGGACAATCCCAAATCATCTACAGTATATACATTATGGATATTTAAATGTGATCTAAATTTTGCAATAATGGACCATACTGCTTTCTTAGAAAAAAAATATCTACCATGACGTATTTTGGTGACAACAAACCTTTCATCCTCCAAACAACCTTTCTTTCTCATTCTTTTAACACAGTCCCCAGTCTTCATTCCGAAGTTAAAAAGCACACACAGGCTGGGCTGCCTGCTTTTACTCTGTGGTGTTAGCACCTGCTCACTCCTCGGAGTCAGAACATTCAAAAGGCAACAACAAAAAAAAAGTTTTCTCTCCCACATGAAAAACAACAACAACAAAAAGCTATAGATGGGCTATAAAAGATTTTTATTTTAAAAATATTTATTTTTATTGGAAAGGCAGATATACGGAGAAGGAGATACAAAGATCTTCCATCCGCTGGTTCACTCCCCAAGTGGCCACAGTGGCTGGAGCTGAGTCAATCTGAAGCCAAGAGCCAGGAGCTTCTTCCAGGTCTCCCATGGGGGTACACAGTCCCAAGGCTTTGGGCCATCCTCTACTGCTTTCCCGGGACACAAGTGGAGAGCTGGAAGGGAAGTGAGGCACACAGAACCGAACCGGCACACATATGAGATCCCAACGTATCCAAGACAAGGAATTTAGCCACTTGGCTACCGCACCAGGCTCAGATCTTTTCATTAAATGTGCCCTTTACAATGTTCAAACAGTATTAGTGTTTAGAGCTGGCACAATGGCTCAACTGACTAATCCTCCACCTGCAAGGACCAATATCCCAAAGGCGCACCAGTTCATGTTCCGGCTGTTTCATTCACACCCAGCTTCCTGCCTGTGGCTTGGGAAAGTCGTAGAGGACAGCCTAAAGCCTTGGGACCCTGCACCCTTATGGGACACCCAGAGGAAGCTACTGGCTTTAGATTGGCTCAACTCTGGCTGTTGTGACCATTTGGGGAGTGAATTAGCAGACACAAGATCTCTCCATCTCTCTCTGTCAATCTGCCTTCTCCCCCTTCAAAAAAAATAAATCTTAAAAAACAAATATAAGGAAAATGTTGTCAAGGTGGTAAAAATGGACTATTGTTCAATTATTTAAAAATCCAATAAAAATATATACTGGCTGCTAATTCCCATCTCTTTAAACAAACATGGTATTATTTTTAAAGCTTCTTAGACAAAATAAACAACATGCAGAAATGTCATGATTTTTAAAATAAAAATTTAGTTTGGCTATTATAATATATTAATTGTTGCCTTTGAGTTTGTTTCCTTAACCAACAGATACTCAAAATTCAATATCATATAGTGATCTATAAAGCATTTTGATGCTTGAAAGGGCCTTCATATTTAACTGCTAAAGTCCTCGCCTTGAACGTGCCAGGATCCCATATGGGTGCTAATCCCAGAGGCCCTGCTTCCTATCTAGCTCCTTGCTTGTAGCCTGGGAAAGCAGTCAAGGACAGTGCAAAGTCTTGGGACCCTGCACCTGCATGGGAGACACAGAAGCTCCAGGCTCTTGGCTTCAGATCGCCGTAGCTCCAGCTATTACAGACACTTGGGGAGTGAATCATCGGACGGAAAATCTTCCTGTCTTTCCTCCTCTCTGTATATCTGACTTTCCAATAAAAATAAATCTTAAAAGAGAGAGACAGTACATCCAGTAACAAACTGTACACTCTTTCAAGAAAATATGTTTAAGATTTTCAGCCTTTAATTCCTTTCTGCTGATTATATCTAACTCAAAAGCAGTCATTTGTTGATGTGGACAATAATTACCAACAGGTGGTTCAGAATAAAGGCAGAAGTGTCTCAGGATCATCTGTAAATGTTACTGATTAATTTTATGATTGGCTTAGAAAATATTTCCAATTGTTTATTGCGACTACAGAAAATAATCTCAAAAGATAAACTTGATGATAATTAAACTAAAAAAAAGCTTTGGCTTATTTGAACTATAATACCATATAAATTGGTTTATACAGCTAGTCTTTCTTGTACTTGCCTGGTAAACTAATGATTACAACTCTAATTTGTAAATTCTTGGGTGAGTCAATGATCTGAATTGTATTTTATTGCACTGTACACATCAGCATATGGTACTTGTGAAACGTCATTGTGCTTAGAAGATGGAGATGAACCACCTTTTAAGGCTCCAGGTTCCTGGGATTAGCTCAGCTCTGGCTGTTGCGACCACTTGAGGAGTAGATCAGTGGATGGAAGATCCTCCTCTCTGTCTTTCCTCCTTTCTGTGTATCTGACGTTCCAATAAAAATAAATAAATGTTTTTAAAAAATGATAGTCCAATCACTTGGATCATCAGTTAGTCAATGAATACAATTTTCTGTTAACAGTGTGACAAACATGAAAAAGGCCTGTATCTTGTTGAACTGATTTTTATCAAAAACAGAGAAACACAGCTCTGATTCTACCACACCGGAGACCGGATTTAAGCAGGGAAGTTAAGTAAGCAGAGATGACCTTCAAACGGAAGAGACTTGACGCCAGTGTGTGGTGACACAGCGGATAAAGCTGCTGTTTGCCATGGCGGCACCCCGTACGGACGCCAGTTCAAGTCCCGGCTGCTGCACTCCAGATCCAGCTCCTTGCTAATGTCCCCAGAAAAGCAGCAGAGAGCACAGCCCACGTGCTGGGGAGCCCCCACATTCTGGAGTTCCTGGCTGCCATTGTCCAGCTCTGGCTTGGTCCAGCCCGGGTTCCTGCAGCCATTTGGGGAGTGAACCAGCAAGTGGAAGCTCTCCATGTCCCTCTCCCTTACTTTATTTAAAGGCAAATCTGCCTTTAAATAAATCAAACAAATGTTTTTCAAAGACGTAATTAAAGATGTACTGCGAAAGACAGAAATGAGGAGGTTGAGAATGTGGAGGCAAAGCTAACTGCGATGGGTCAAGTAAGAGAGGATCTTATCACTAAAGACAGAACATCCGAGTCATTCTCCTGTTACCATGTAACAGCAATGCTCAGTTAAATTCCTATCGCCACACTAATTCTGCCTCTGCACCTAAACTGCTCTCACATAAATTCTTCAGCACCATGCAGCCACAATCATAAGAATCCAGAAGTTCATTGTCGTGATAGTAACAAGGTTCCATGCACCCTTTAGGCTGCTAGTGCAGATCCCACAGCTTTCCCTTTAACACCTGAATAATTTCCTTCTTTCACCGGAACACAGCAAACCCTACTGTCTGAGATGCCACAGATACCTTCGATCCAAAAGTCTCCCCAGACCATCAGGCGGCATTGCCACTCTGCTCAGTAGCTAATCCACCGTCCATGCCCCCATCACAGGGCCCCCAACACGCTGGCTAGTCCCCCTTACCTGACTCCAGCGTCTCTTCCCCTTCCGGCAGGAGCCTGGCTTTCTTAGCATTCTGTGGGGCATCATCGCCATTGTCCTCGTATATGTTGGACCACTTTATCGCCATGTCCAGCTCTGGGGGTGGTGGCTTCCTCTCCTGCGCGTAGGTCTCGGGCGGGGGCACGTAGCTGGACTTCCACACCTTGAACTCCTTTGGAGGCTGTCAAGGAAGCAGAGGAGGAGGTGCTGTGACGAGCCTAGGTCCCCACCATGCACGCCAGCACAGGCAGCTGCCTGCAGGCCGCTTAGCCTTCAGGCTCATTGTTACTAATATTTTAAAGATTTTTTTTAAGCAACATGTTTGGTTTTGTTTATAAAGAAACAAACAGTCACAATACGTTTACGTGAAAAGCCAAAGGGTTCCCTATAAGAATAAAGCTCATAACTTTTTTTTTTTTTAGTTACCAAAGAAGAATCCAGTCTCAGAGATACTACGCCAAGGCCGACCCCTTCCAGGAGGCTGCAGCAGGCAGTGTCTTGGAGGCAGCACGGCAGGCACTTCGGCGTCAAAGGGAAGGGGTGTCGGGGAGAAGCTGCAGTGGGGGGCGGGTGGGAGTGACCACCGTTAGTCCTGCCGCGCGGGGATGCGGGGTGCAGGGCCGGCCCGACACCCCCCACCCGAGGCGGCATGCCCGGGGCCCGGGCCGGGCGGCCTCACCTCCTCCGGCGCCTTCACCACGTGCCGCTCCCAGTCTATCTGCTTGTTGAGCGGATTGTAGAGAAAGGCAGGGCGAGTCACGCTGCGGAACAGCTCGTCGGGGCCCGGCAGCCGCTTCTCCGACTTGTTTCCGCAGCCGCCCGCCGGCTTGGCCTCCGCATCGGCGGCCCGGCGACTCGTCTCCTCCGCCTCGCTGTCATCCTCCTCGCCCGAAGAGCCCGAGCTGCTGCTCCCATAGGCTGCGAAATAGCTCAGAGGGTCCTTCTCCTCCGCGGCCATGACGGCTGCGCGGAGCGACCCAGCACGCCACCGGAAGCAGGAAGCGGCGCCGGAGCGCATCCCAAGCCGGATACAGGGCCTCGCGGCGAGCGCCCCCTGGCGGCGGCGCTGCGCCCCTGCTCCCCGGCCGCCTTGCAGGCTGCGCTTTCCCAAGGCCTGGTTGCATTCTGTGGCCTGGACGGATTCCTCTGTAACAGCCCCTGTCCAGGCCTGCTTTGCCTTCTTGCAACATGTTAGACTTTCTTCACAGGTACTTACTAACGCTTTGCCGAAGGCTGTTACACAGTTGCCGGCGAGCCTAATCCGGATCTGCAACATGAACTACCTAATGCTGAGCTTTCCAACTGTGGGTTGCCACACCTGGTCTTTCTCCCCAGGCTCCAGCCACCACATCCACACGGGTATCCTGCTAGTTTCTGAAACACCCGCTTATATGAGTAGAAACTTGTCTTTCCTATTGCTTATCTTCGCAACTGTCCTGTCTCTTAGTAAGTGGTACAACCAACCATGTGTCTCGCTGCCTCTCTAACTCTTCTCGTGAACTGAGAGAGAATGACACCTAAGTGAAGTTGCTATCAGTGTACATGTTTGGCCACCACTTAGAGCTGTTTGCTGCTGCAATACGGTTCTATGCCGTCCCCACTGTCTCTAGGCCGGCCCTGTGCAGCTGGCCAAGCACCGCCTCTCCAGTATCTGCACCACCTCTGATACAAGTGTTCTGGCCATACCTGGGAAGCCATGGGCACTGTGGTCCAGCAGAGGTAACGCCAGCCTGGAAGGTTCTGGGCTCACAGCCCAGACATCATGAGATGGGGTCCTGTGTACCAGCAAAAGGGTTTGGTAAGTCCACTGAGTCTGTGGTCTGGGGTTCAGCCATCCTGAGTGGCTGGACAGCTACATTCCAGGTAAAGCTGAGAAGGAGATGGCAGCTCCAGTGACAAACTGTTGGACTGGGATTCAGGTTTTTTACTGAGTTCACAATGACTCAATGGGCTAATCCTCCCCCGGCAGACACTGGGTTCCCACATGGGCTCTGGTTCATGTCCTGGCAGCTCCACTTCCCATCTAGCTGCCTGCTTATGGCTTAAGAAAGCAGTCGAAGACAGCCCAAAGCCTTGGGACCCTGTACCCACGTGGTAGACCTGAAAGAAGCTCCTAGCTCCTGGCTTCATATTAACTCAGCTCCAGCCATTGTGGCCATTTAAGGAATGAACCAGCAGATGGAAGATCTTTGTCTCTCCCTCTCTCTGTAAATCTGCCTGTCCAAATAAAAATAAGTAAATAAATAAATATTTTTAAATAAGTCTTTTACTGAGTCTCCCATTACAATTGGCACATCTGAACAGACATCTGATAGACCCAGGCGTTCAACTCAGGTATCTTCACTGAAAACAGAAAAACGATTGTGCTTATATGATCTCCATGGATTCTCTCCAGTGCTGAAAAGAAGAAAAGTCAAATTTTTGACATGAACAAGCATTCTCAGGAAAGATTTGGTACATAGGTTACAGTAGTCCTTTCAAAATCCTTTTGATAAATATCATGATGGTTGTTTGATTCAGAAAAGTGAACCTTCCAAAGAAAACAAGCAAAAAATAAATAGGTAAATAAAAGAAGTTTCATTGCCAGGGACAAGATTTCTGTTTAATGTAACCTCAGCACCACCTGTAAGTGAGGTGCATGTCCAGTGTCATCTGCTTGAGATCACTGCTGACTTGAGTCTGTTCCCAATGCGCCTAGTTGGTGCTTGCAGCCTTTTCTAGATCACTAAATAACAAGAAACAAGAGTCTGTAAACATGGGCATTGGTCATTATATAAGGGTCTTTATTTCTTTTAAAAAATAGTGTGTTTTTAGACATTTATTTTAGAGTATGGGAAGAGAGTGAGAGTGTGCTAAATTGCTAGTATCTACTGTCTGCTGGTTCACTCCCTACAATACTGCTAGGGCTGGGCTGGGCTGAAGCCAGGAGCCAGGAACCCCATCTGGGTCTCCCACATGGGTGCCTGGACCCTAAATATTTAGGTCATCACTTACTGTCTCTCAGGTGTGTGAGTGAGAATCTGGACCAGCACTTGACAGTAAGCAGGACTTAACGGCACTCTAGCTCACCATGAGTGTTGGCTTCCCAAGAGGAGCTTAGTCCTCTGCACCACAGTACTTGTCCTTGTCCATTATGTTGATTTCGTTGCTGCTTGGGTTTACATCAGTTGGTGTTATCCTCATCAGATACTTTCAGTGAGAATGTCAAGTATTCTATAGAGGACTGATACTCACGTACAACTTGCCATCCCTCCCTGTAGCTAAACTCGAGGGGAGGGTCCCAAGCTGAGCTGTCTCGCCTACTGCTCTTTCTGAAGGCCTCAATGGTAATGTCTATGACCACCTTAATGCGAGAAGCTGGACTATGCTTTGTTCATTTCTATATTCCTTCCCAGGTCCTGGCTCAGTGTTTGTCACAGAGTAAAACATCAGTAAGTGCTGCTGGGCTGTAAGAACCTGTGAGGGCATGTATCATTACTAGTCTTCCCCAATTTTCCCCCATCTAAGTAGCCATATTGTTAAAGACAAGTAATAATCTCAAGGTGCAAAGTTTAGGAATTGCCAAAACCATCCTCATAAAATAAAAAATAACTTGAAAAAATAAATAAAAAACCATCCTCTGACATAAATTCTGAGTTTGAGGTTGTCTTGGGCTGTCCTTAGGCTTAATAATTCATCAGAAGGATATGCTGTTACACTCATGGTTGTAGTCACTTGCAGTAAAATCCTGTAAGGAAAAAAAAGCAAACAAACAAACAAACAAAAGGGAGAGGCACATTAAATGGAGCCCAGCCAAGTTGTGTGTTGAGAGCATCCAGTTGTCTTCTGCCAGATGACCTGTATACTGTCTTGTCTTGGCAAAGATTTGTGAGGAAATGCATGGAATGCTGCTAACCAGAGAAGCTCACCTGAGCCTCAGTGTCCAGAGCTGTTACTGGCACTTGGCTGAGACATGGTGAACATCCCAGTGGCTAAGTGCAGTTTCTGGCTCCTCCAGGGGTTGAGCTGATACAGTTGTGGCCCAAAGTTCCAAGGGTATAAAATTGGAGGATGAAAATGCAATATCATGCCTTGAAAAGCTATATAATCATTGCTTAGCTATTGCTAATACGGCCCTTTCAGTAGACTGAGATACTTAAAATAATTTACTGCTGAATAAAATTGATACTTTCAGAAGACAGTCACACTTACCTTGTGAGTTCTAAAAGTGACCCATTTTTTAAAATTTATTTTACTCTTACTGTAAAGTCAGATATACAGAGAGGAGAGACAGAGAGGAAAGATCTGTGCATTGATTCGCTCTTCAAGCAGCCGCAACGGTAGGAGCTGAGCCGATCTAAAGCCAGGAGCCAGGAGCCTCTTCTGGGTCTCCCCCAGGGATTGCATGGTCTCAAGGCTTTGGGCTGTCCTTGACTGCTTTCCAGGCCTCAAGTAGGGAGCTGGATGGGAAGTGGGGTCGCTAGGATTAGAATAGGCACCCTACGGGATCCTGACGCATGCAAGGTAAGGACTTTAGATGCTGGCCTACCATGCTGGGCCCTAAAAGTGGCCCATTGTTGAATGCCACTGAAGTTAGGCTACCCAGTTTGAGCAACCAAAGTTCATGATGTCAAAACCAAAAACCATGGGACCAATGTTGTGGGATAGCAGGTAAAGCCATTTGTGGTACTGGCATCCCATATGGGCATCAGTTTAAGTTGCAGATGCTCCACTTCCAACCCAACTTCTTCCTGATGTGCCTGGAAACAGCCCAGGTCCTTGCGTATGGGAGATGCAGAAGCTTCTTGCCTTTGGCTTTGGGCTGTCCCAGCTCCAGCCATTACAACCATTTTGGGAAAGCACCAGAGGATGAAGATCTCTCTCTGCCCTCTCCCACCACTACATCTTTCAAATAAGTAAATATATCTGAAAAGAAAATATCACTTCTGACTTCTAATAAGATAGGCCCCCTCCTTCAAATTTTTCTCCTGTCTTTTATACACCTTATTTCTCTTCCTAGTTCAGAGTCCATTTCTGATTTCCTACTCAATGGTTCACTGCTCAAATGACTGAAACAGTCTGGCCTGGACCAGTAAAGCCAGGAGCCAGGAACTCCATCCAGGTTTCCCAAATGGGTGGCAAGGACCCATGTAGTTAGACCTTATTGTCCATTGTCTTTCAAAGCAGATGGACAGGAAGCTAGATCAAAAGCAGAGCTGCCAAGAAGCAAGCAGGTTCTCCAACATTGGATGGCAGCACAGCAAATGGAAGCTTAACTCACTGCACCACAACACTAAGGCCTTTTGCCTTTTTTTTTTAATGTTTATTTATTTCATTACAAAGTCAGATATACAGAGAGGAGGAAAGACAGAGAGGAAGATCTTCCGTCCGATGATTCACTCCCCAAGTGACTCCAACGGCTGGTGTGCGTCAGTCCGAAGCCGGGAACCAGGAACCTCTTCCAGGTCTCCCACGCGGGTGCAGGGTCCCAATGCATTGGGCCGTCCTCAACTGCTTTCCCAGGCCACAAGCAGGGAGCTGGATGGGAAGTGGAGCTGTGGGGATTAGAACCGGCGCCCATATGGGATCCCGGGGCATTCAAGGCGAGGACTTTAGCCGCTAGGCCATGCCGCTGGGCCCGCCTCTCTTTTTAATCTACCCTCCATATTGAAGTGAACTCAAGTTTCATGGTTTTCAGTATTTTATGCTGCTTTTCATTGTTTTAACTGAAGTACCCAAGAAGAGGAAAGAAAATGTTTGCTTCTGTTGCACCTCTGAGGTTCAGGTTCAGGTGGTTCCATAGTCTGGTGCCTGCGGAGGATGGTCACAATGGGAGCAGAGGAATGAGCCACGGTGAGCCAGGAGGCAGAGCTCAGTTAGACACAAATGCTAACCTCCAATGTGGGTGCCCGGGCCCAAAGACTGGAACTATCCTTCGCTGTTTTCCCAGTGCACAAGCAGGGAGCTAGATCAGAAGCGGAGCAGCTGGTAAGTGAATCCACGCCCATATGGGATGCCAGTGCTGCAGGTAGAGTTGATTAACCTAAGTCACTGTGCTACTTGAGCTTATGATTTAGGTTTGAATTAAGAGTGGAAAAAGTACATAAATCTATGCTTCCTTTACCACTTTTAAGAAAAGCTAATAGGAGAGTGCAGAATTGCAGCTAGAACATTGATCTTCAAATCAAGCAGCCCTGGATTTTCATCCTGAAGAGCTCACATTAAAAGCATTCCTTCATGTGAGTGTTTAGTGTTAAAAAAAAAAAGTGACAATGAAACATATTGCAAGGTTAGTAGGATTGAAATAAAATCACACACAGAATATCCAACTCAGTATGTGGCATCCAATAAGGCTTTGTTTTCAAATTTTGTAGCATATTAGGATAATCTGGTAATCTTGTCTTACACAATCAGACATTCGCTTAATTGATACAAGGTGCAGCCTGGGGACTGGGAAGGGAAGAAAGTGAGTGTGAGACAGAGGGCTATCTTCACTGCTTTCTCAGGTGCATTCACAAGCAGCTGGATCAGAAGTAGAGCAGTCACAAAAGAACTGGAGAACTCAAAGTGCACATTGCATAGCCAGTATGGAATGACTCTATAACATAAGATTTCAACTATATGACATTTCATGAAAGACAGAACTAAAGAAAAGTGGCTGCCAGGTTTTTGTCATAATACATGATAATACCCATTTGTCAAATGTATGGAACTATGGCCCTTGGTTAATAATAATGTTTCAAACTGGTTCACCCCTTGTAACAAATGATCCACATCAATGCAGGATGAGGAAAGGAAGGTATATTTGGAAACTTATTTTACTCAATTTTTTTTATAAACCTCCAATTGTTCCAAAAATTATTCTGAAAGAAAATAGTAACTAGTATTGTCTATGTAGTTATTTAACAGTATGGAAAAGTTCAATGTTAAAATTGACCTATAAGAACTATGGAATTATGATCTCTGATTATAATAAAAATTTCTTAATGCTATGAAAGTGTTTCTTTTGAAAGATTCTTCCATTGGCTACTTCACTCTCCAAATGCCTGCAACAGCTGGGGTCTGCCAGACTGAAGCTGGCAACCAGGAACTCTGCTCAGGTCTCCCAACTGGGTGGCAGGGACCCAAGTACTGGAGTCATTTGCTGCCTCGGGTGTACATTAGAGGAAGCTGGATTCTGAAGTAGAGTAAGACTTAATTCTTGGCATAATACACTAGTGTATCCAGCTGCAGCTTAACAGTTGGTGCCACAGTGCCCACCATATTAGCTATGATGGGAGGACAGGGTGAGAAAAAGAGGGAGAATGAGAATACCATTGGTTGAGTCATTTCCCCAATCCTCTGAACAGCCGGGGCAGGGTCAGGTTGAAATCATGAGCCAGGAGCCCAATTTAGGTCTTTGGAGTGAGTGGTACAGAGTCAACCACTTTGGGCCACCACCTGCAGCCTCCCAGGGTGCACATGAACAGGAAGCTGCCACTGGAGGTGGAACGGCAAACTGAACCCAGTAATTCTAGTATGCAGTGTGGGCATCCAAGCGGCATTGTACTGCCATTCCAAATGCCTACCCTTGCCACTATTTCTTAGGCTGCAGGTAAAATACACTCCTCCTTAAACTTCAGAAATTGCTTATACTACATAAAAAAATGAAGTATTAAAACTTTAAAAAAAGCCAGTATGCTGAATCTTCTAATGGTTGAGTCATTAAAAAATTCAACTCAATATCACTACTTAGTTTTCTACAAATTGCTATACCTTTTCCACTCCCCAGATGTTCAGAACAGCCAGGACTGGGCCAGAATGAAGCTAGGAAGCAGCAACAGCATCTGGGTCTCCTATGTGGGTAACAGGAACTTAAGTACTTGAACCATCACCAGCTGCCTCCCAGTGTGCACATTAGCAGGAGTTGGATCAGAGGCAGAGCTGGGATTCAAACCCTGGGGCTGACTGGGGCTAAAGGGCTAACCCATGGTGTCAAACACCCACCTGAAAGCATCTTTTTTTTTTTAAAGCTTCAAGATTTATTTATTTTCTTTGGAAAGGCAGGTTTTACAGAGAGGAGAGACAAAGATCTTCCATCTGCTAGCTGACTCCCCAAGTGGCCGCAACAGCCAGAGCTGGACAGATTCGAACCCAGGACTCAGGAGCCTCTTCCAGGTACCCCACACTGGTGCAGGGTCCCAAGACCTTGGGTCATCCTTGACTGGTTTGCCAGGCCACAAGCTGGGACCACAAGCTGGATGGGAAGCAGAGCAGCCAGGACTTGAATCAGAGTCCATATGGGATCCCAGTGCTTGCAAGGTGAGGTTTTAGTCACAAAGCCACTGTGCTGGGCCTGAAAACATCTCTTAAAATCTCATCAAATTACATCACATGGGGCTTATGACAGGACAATTTTGGTAAGAATGAAAATGATAAAGAATGTGAAAATCTTTAGAAAGCAGTGTTAACATGAAATTAAGCCAAGTGAGGTTTTCAGGGGCTCAAGTTCCACATGTATTCTAAGGAGACTCTGTATAAGCCTGTAAGACCAACTGAGTATGTTGGCAGTTTTGCCATCAGTGATTGGGTTTATTTCAAGATAGGAACAGCTTAATGCTGAGAATTTATTGCTTCATAGTTAGAAAGAACCGTTAGAAAATTTCTGGTAAAAATGCATATAGAAAAGTCATTTTAAGCTCCAGAATCCATTTTCAAATACAGAAATGTTCATTAAAATTAGTCTTAAATGTCAAATATCTGAGTACAAAGCACCTAAAAACAAAAAATACAGAAAAGCACACGATCAACATGATTTACATATTGCTCCATTCTAAAAGTATATTTCTTTTTCTCTAAAATATCCTATTTACAAAGTGTGTTTAAAATTGCATTTTATAAGGCACATATCAAATGTAAATAAACCACTGAAGAAGTTTTGTAAGATCTATCTCCCTTAGGACACTTTTTGTCATTGCTGAACAGTTGAAACTGCAAGGCACCATCACTGCCGCGAAAGAGCGCGGGACCGCAAGGGAAGGAACATCTCACTCGAGTTCGAACAAGGAACCTGCTCTTCTAACTGCAGCTCTGGCGGCAAAGGGGGAGCCCCGGGGTCCCCAGGTCTAGGAAGTGTGGTTGAAGAGAAGATGGTGTTTTCAGTTCTGCCTACTTCTAGGACAGGCAAATTCAGAGAAGAATCTGTTGAGAAAAAGGGAGCTGTGCTGGACTCTCCTTCCGGATGGTACATGATGGAGGCTCTCCGTTTCTCAGAGTAGCTGTTCTCATCGGAATTGGATCTGGACAAGATATTTGTGGCTCCACCCGGGAACGGCTCACAGCTGCTGCATTTCAGTCCTATGAGTGAATGATCCAGATGTAATAAAAAATGACCAAAACCCCAAACAATACAATTGCGATCAACCTTCACCTTTGGAGCTTTTCAAAGACTACCAGCCAGTTGCCACACAAACGAATTTTAAACAGCTACTTAAGTATTCATCATAATCCATTTCAAATCTACCTGCCTTTATGCTAAGAAAAGTCACAAAGTATTCACATTTTCTAGATAAGGATACAGTCTGAATGAAGTTAAATGGCATGCTATGATTCACATTTCAATGTACTTATAAGACTCAACCACTGAAGGAGCCAAAACAATAAAGCAATCCCTAAAATTTTTCATAAAATAACAAACAGTTTTCACAACCAATAAACATCCTTTAGCATTCAGATACAGAAAATTTAAGCTGATAACAAATGAACAGGGCATATGATAAAATTTTATCAGCAAGAATCAGCAACAAGTGAGGCCTGAATCAGCTAGGGGGATTTGACTGGTCACCTGGGATAGTATCTCACTACTACAGATGAGGAAACAGAGGCATTGAACAGCTAAGGAGGCCCACACTCCAGGATGACCTCATGGCAAAGTGACAGCTTTCCACCCTCACTGCTTAACTGATCGTGTCTGTCCCATCAAAGCATCTCATCATATCCAAGGGTATGGCTGACAATCACTTCCAGGTTTTTTTTCTTTTAAGATTTATTTATTTATTTATTTTAGTTACAGAGTTACAGATAGAGAGGGAGACACACACACAGAGGGATCTTCCATCAGTTGGTTGACTCCCCAAATGCCTGCAACAGTCAAAACTGTTAGGCAAAAACCAGGACCCTGGAACGACATACAGGTTCCCCACACGGGTGGCAGGGACCCAAGCACTTGACCATCACCTGCTGCCTTCCAGGATGCATCAGTAGGAAGCTGGACGGGAAACAAGTAGCCAAGACTTCAACTGCTACTCTGATATGGGATGCAGGAGTTCCTACTAGTGGTTTAATACACTGCCCAATACCTGTCCTGTATTCATTATTTCTATCCCAAATGACACAAATCATTCTCTTATGTGTGGCTCACAAGGAGGAAATCTCCAATGTGTGCTAAAACCAGCAAGAACTTAGGCTAAGAGCTCACTAAGGGCAGAACCCTAAATTACGTATTTGTGTATTCCCAGAACCTGGAATGGCTGGAGTAGAGCTATGCTACATGTACATGTGCCCTAGAGAAGGAGAGGAAGTGGAAAGGTGGGGATTACATTGTGCGAGCATTCCTGTCAGGAGGCATGTGCCTGCCACGAGTCCCGGGAAAATGGCAGAGGTAACTCTGTTATTCCTATAATCTCAGTTCCTACGCCTGTCCCATCTTGTCAGGCAGAGTGTATTTCTAGTGGTTAAAGTCAGGTATATTTATACAACATGATTCCTACAAACATATGCCAACTGCATCTGTGATCAATTGGTAGAAGACAAACTAGCCGAGTTGGACTTAATAAAATTCTCTACCTATATACTGTCCTTTTGTGTGATCCATAATATTCCCAGAGATTCTGAATAGGTTAATTTTACATTCTACTGATTTAAGAAATAAACCCTTGGGATCAGTGCAGTGGCTCAGTTGGCTGATCCTCCCCTTGCAAGCACTGGGGTCCCACGTGGGCTCTGGTTTGTGTCCTGGCTGCTCCACTTCCTATCCTACAATCTGCTTGTGGACTATAAGGGCAGTGGAGGACAGCCAGGGTCTTGGGACCCTGCACCTGCGTTGGGGGCCAAAAGGGGGATCCTGACTCCTGATTGGCTCAGCTCCAGCCATTATAGCCACTTGGGAAGTGACCTAGCAGATATAGGATATTTCTCTGTAACTCTGTCTTTCCAATTAAATAAGTAAATCTTTAAAATAAATAAATAAACCCTTATGGACTTGGGGTTTCATCATAATAAACTTTGTATAAATGCTATTACTATACAAATACAAAGAAAATATTGAGTGATATTCTACCTTTGCAATGTAATGACAGTATTAAGGCAAAAAATGCAAACCAAATATTAATTCTGAAGCTTAAACCTTTATTTTTGAGTTTTAAAAAATTTTACTTTTGCCTGAAAGGCAGGGAGACAGAGACATCTTTCATCAGCTCATTTTCCAAAGACCTGTGCAGGCCAGGCCGGGTTAGGCTGAAGCCAGGAGCCTGGGACTCAGTACAGGCAACTGTCCTGCACAGGTAGCAGGGACCCTCAGTACGTGCTAGCAGGAAGCTAGACCCACAAGTGTAGCTAGCACCCAAGCCAGGCACACCCATAGGCAATGTGGGGCTCTCAAGTGGTATCTTACCTGCTGTGTTAATGACTGTCCCTGAAGCAATAGGTCACTTCTCATTTGTTGCTTTTGTGCATATATTCTGCTTTGCTTTTGCATTTTTAAAAAAGATCGATTTATTTCAAAGATAGAGTTAGAGATTCTCCATCTGTGGCTCGTTCCCTAAATGGCTGGGCCACACAAAAGCCAAAAGCTTAGGAAGCCATCTGGAGTCTCCCATGGGAATGTCAGGGGCTCAGATGCTTGGGCCAACTTCTGTTGCCTTCCCAGGGGAGCTGGAACCAAAGTAGAATGGCTGGGACTCTAACCAGTGCCTACATGCGATGCCAGCATCACAGGTGGCAGCTTAACCCTCTGTGACACAATGCAGCCCCTGCTTTTGCATTTTAAAAAGCCTTATTACACTTAGATTAACTCTTAGGAACCTAGGACATCTTACCTTTCAAATGTTCTAGCTTGATATTTCTCAGCTTCAGCACTTCATCTGTAATCTTCTGTATCAGGAAGTTCTGTGTTTTTTCTCGTCGAATAGATTCAACGAGGGTGTCTAGTCCTCTGGGGTTCTCTTGCAAGTAGTCTAACAGTTTTCCAGCTCTCTTTCTGCTTGACGTTCGGCAAGAAATTTCTTCAGTGTCTTCTCTACTGAGTATTTTTTTGGCACGTAGATGATCAAAATGCCTCTCAGCTATGATTTTCTCACACAGGTATACACGCAAATTTTCTAAAGCCTGAAAGAGACACAGTACATGCTTTAGTATTGTTTCCCAAAGCCTAAGGCACTCACATAGGTGATGGATTGTTAGCTCAGGATCTTACCTGCTGTGAAGCAGGGGTCTGAGCTCAGGGACCCTAAAAGACGTGCTAATTAAGATGAAGGTCTGTGCGGATACAAGTACGTCCCATACACTCCTCCATCAGTTCAACCCTTCTCCAGTTTCACCTTTAAAAAGCCACCAGGCCACTGACAAGGGAGGCCCACGTGCTGGGAGCCAACAGTACTGTCCACTGTTAATTACCACTTAGCAAGGAATTCAGAATTAAAGACAGGGAGGAAGTTCTCACAATCTGTTTAACTCCCATGTTTATAATGACTTATTCCATTTCCCTAGGGTAACATCATTAACAAAGTATCTTAATTTAAAAAGCCTCACCTGTCTTTGAGGTCTGTAAGAGAAATTGAAACTCGACCTCGGGATTCCAGGATTCCGGGCCTTGGGGCTGGGGGTGGTTTGCAATTCCCCGCAGCGTGGTGGCAGTGGCAGGATGCGGGATCCGATGCTGGGGACTCAGGCCAATGCCACTGCCAAAAGGCAGTGACTGAGTCCTTGGCTTTGGGCTGCCATTGCACCAACTGGTGCCAGGCTCTGCCTGCTGGCCACCCAGCGGCAAGCTCTGGGGTTCTTACGATATGAAATAGCTGCTTAGGGACACCTATGAATAAGGCCAGCTTTAGTGTAGGTGAGACATGAATTCTTGGTGATTACCAGTAACAGGGTCAGGAAACTTTAGGGCAAGAGTGGACTGAGACCTGATGGTTTCGAAGGGAATGTCCAAAAGATCTCTTTGGGCCAGAGTGATTTACCAGCCAAATTAGGAATCCTGAGATGGGCTGTTAGCATAGAGCATCACTGACTGCCACGCACCAGTCCACACCAAAGCTGTGGATGGGGGCCTGTTGGGCAGGGCTAGGTACCATTACTTGACTGGGTGGTGGAGCAGTGGATTGGTCTCATTTGGCAGGGTCAAGACACCAACCAGTACATGAGAGAATTTAGTCCAGAGGTAAACTCTGTGGGGGAAAGGTGGGCCCAATCCTATGGAAATACAAGTCCCTCAGGCTAACTCGTGAGCTGGGGTGGCGATGGACTAAGCTAGGAGTGACCATGGCACCTGCCATCACTTACGGGTAAAGGAACTGATGGCAATCTGGCAGATCAAGATAGAACCACCCGAAGGTGCATCCTAAAATAGGATGTGGGTGGCCGAGATGCAACCGGAAGGGGGCAGACTGGGTAGGGTCAAGCAATCTTCAACTCACAGAAAAGAAAACAAATCAGGAAAGAAGTGTGGGTGAGGGCTGGTAGGGCTTTGCCACATCAGATGGCAGAGGCTGGCACTGGGGACCAATTCTGTTAAATCAAACGCTAGAACCACCTGGAAAGTGCATAGTCCAGAAGTTGGAGTGGCCTAGTAGAGAGATAGTGGGCACCTCCCTCGTGGTTAACCACTCCCACTGGAGAGCACGAAAACCAGAACACGGGCAGGGGTAGCTAGACAGAAAGATAGGTGCCAGTATGTGTGTGGGCTGGATAGTAGGTTGGTTGGGTTGAACCAGGCTTCAATGCCCATTGACAAGTACGAGAGCTAAATGGGATGTGGGACAGACCCAACAAGCCTGCGGTACATACTGGTATGCATGGGAACTAGGGAAGGGAGCAGGCCTGGTGAGGGTTATGGGGAGTTGCCCCAACTAGCTGTAGCTCCCACTGGTTTGCGTGAGGACTGAGTATGAAGTGGGCAGGATCCAACAGCAAGAGCCAGACTGGGTTGAGGGCCAGTCAGGAAAAACCACTGTTCCTACTAGGACAGGAGGTGAACTGAGTGGTGCTGGCTCGTGGACCCACTGGTGTGCGCTAAATCTGGCACTGGGAGAAGTTCTGATGGAGGAGCCTGGGCAACTCCTCTGGCAGGACACAGACCCTGCAGGTAAGCGCAAAAAGCATGAAAGGAAACAGCCCAGACCAGGTCATGGAGGGAGTCCTACTGGCATACATTTGGCAAGGGTTGGGGGCAGACCAGGCTGAATCAGTTCACGTCATCCACTGGCTATTCCGGACGCCAGAACAGTGTGGGTCGGGCCAGATTCGGTCGCAACAAAAGCAGTACACAATATGGAATGCCAGGGTGAGGTTGCCTGTGCCAGATGTGACACAGCGCCCAACAGCACACGTGAGAACCAGGAATGGAGTGGGTAGAACCGGCAGGGGAATAAGGGGTGGTTCCCTTGCTGGACAGCTACTCCCACTGGAGAGTATGAGCTGGGATGGGGGCAGACCAGTCTGGGCAGGGCTACAACACCTGTGAGCCTCATGTGGATTGGATCAGGGAGAAGCCAGGCTGGGCTGATTGATCCTATTGGTATAATCTACAATTGGAGTGGGCGAGGGTTTTTTGGGCTTAGCCACAGCAGAAGCTGACACTGGGGGCTAATTCTGTCAAGTTAAACCACAGAACTACCTGGAGAGTGCATAACCCGGGAGTGGGAGTGGCCTGGGAGGGAAATAGAGGGCTCCTTTCTCTTGGGTTACCACCCCCACGGAAGGGCACAAAAACCAGGACAGGGACTGGGGTGGCTAGACAGAGGCAGCCAACATCTGTGCGGGCTGGATAGTTGAGCTGGTTAGATAGAACTAAGCTTTAAAACCCATTGACATGTACAATTGCTGAATGGGATGTGGGACAGACTGGGCTGGTCTGCTACACATACTGGCAAACCAGGGCAGGGGGCGGGTGCTGTGGGGGTTATTGTGGGTCGCTCCGACTAGGCTTCGGCCCACACCGGTCTGCGTGAGCGCTGGGTATGTGCTGGGCAGAACCAGGCTGGACTGTAGCACCCAGTGGTTCCAGTGGAGGATGGGGCTGAGAACGGAACCAACCCAGCAGTTGCAACCACCAGCTGATCGGGGCAATGGACTGTGCCTGGCCCTGTACTTGCTAGTACATACAGGAATCTGGTCTGGGAACACCTCAGACAAAGTTTCTTTGGGGATCCCTCCAGTCGAACTGCTGGACTCAGAACCCTAACCATGAAAAGACAGAGGGCAGAACAAGTAAACCTCAGCTATATGTTGGCAGCGAAACTCTGGGCAAATGGAGACTCCAAGATGGACTATGTCAATCAGTGGATTCTTCAACGACTTCATCGTGCTTGGAGTGGCGAGATTGGCAGCAATTCATAACTGTTGAACTATCGAAACCACTTGGGAAAGATCCTCGGAGCATGCCCCACATCAGGGACCTGGGGTGGGTGGAAGACTGGGTGAGGCTTCTCCCTTAAAATCCCCTTTTACACCAGATATATGAAGGAAACAATTCGGGAAAAAAAAAAACTCAACCTCAGGGAATTGGAAGGGGGTGTGCGCCTAGAGCAGTAGCAAGTGTTGGAAAAATGGAAGAAATCAAGAATACCACAGGAAACAAGCTTGTATGTACAAAATGTAATTAGCAAGAAATAGAAATCCACACTGGTCTCCATAAACTGTGTCAGTAAGTTGATGTCACTGATCGTATTTCAGCACCTCTCTACTAGGTAAGTGTTTTTGGGTAACTGACTTCTCTGTGCCTGTCTCCTCCTTGGCAAGAATACATAAATACATGCAAAAAACTTAGAAAGGTGCCAGTACATAGCATCAATACATGTCAGAGACTATGACAGTCATAATTCAACTGATTCACATCTATTAATCAGAGGAGCTAAAGGTAATGAAAGGTCTCAGAGGCACAGAGCACTTTAGCTTGTCACGGATGCCACCACTTTCTGGGTGGGGTGAGGGAGGCTGACATCCTGGCTCAGGCAGTCAGGGAAGATCATGATGCAGGCAGGCTGGTGGGGAGGAAGGCCAGCCACCTGGCGCCTGTCTCAGAAACAGGGGCTGGGATGATGGCCACACCTTTTAACGGGGTATTAAGACTACCTTCTGGGACCTCGGCATAATAGCCTAATGGCTGAAGTCCTTGCCTTGCAACCACTGGATCTCATTTGGGCACCAGTTAGTGCCTTGGCTGCTCCACTTCCCTTCCAGCTTCCTGCTTTTGGCCTGGGAAAGCAGTCAAGGATGGCCCAAGGCGTTAGGACCCTGCACCTGTGTGGGAAATCCAGAAGAAGCTCCTGGCTTTGGATCAGCCACCTGGAGAGGGAACCAGTGGATGGAAGATCTTTCCCTTTGTCTCTCCTCTCTGTAAATCTGACTTTCCAATAAAAATAAATAAATAAAGAGTCCCCTCCCCCGCAAAAGACTACTTACTCTGCCACACCTTGGCCTCTAGGTGAATTCATTTGATCCCACACTTGCATTTCTAGCTCTGAGCTACCTTCTGAACTCCTGACTTGTAGATCTCAATGCTATTTTGACATTTCCACTTACTAACCTGATCCCATTCTCCAGTTCAACCCTCAATTCTGTCACTGAGCTCACTGTTTCTTTTCAAAATTGCTCCTGAAATTTTGCTCCATTCAAATCACCATCATCTTTCCTCCGCATAAATTCCAGGAGTCTCCCCGACACTTCTTCCTGCTTCCACTCTAGCTTTTCTCCATACACAAAATACTCAGGAGGGAAAATTGAAAAAGCAGAACCAGGGCCCGGTGTGATAGCATAGTGGTTAAAGTCCTCGCCTTGCATGCACCGGAATCCCATATGGTTGCTGGTTCTAATCCTGGCAGCCCTGCTTCCCAACCAGCTCCCTGCTTGTGGCCTGGGAAAGCAGTCCAAGACGGCCCAAAGCCTTGGGACCCTGCACCCATGTGGGATACCTGGAAGAGCTCCTAGCTTTGGATCAGCGCAGCACTGGCTGTTGCGCCCTCTTGGGGAGTGAATGATCAGATGGAAGATCTTCCTCTCTGTCACTCCTCCTCTCTGTATATCTGCCTCTCCAATAAAAATAAATAAATCTTTAAAAAGAAAGAAAGAAAAGAAAGAAAGAAAAAAAGAAAGAAAGAAAGAGAGAAAGAAAGAAAAAAGAGAAAAGAAAAGAAAAGAAAAGTGCAGAACCCAACCAATAACTCCCCACCAGGAGAAAACTCAGGCTCTGCACAGACTGGCTGTAGTCTACCTTCTTAACTTTACTCCAGGCTAACCTCTTTTCCAACCGCCTTAAGTCATAAAGGTCCAGCTGATTTTACGGTCCATGACAAATTATTCTCTCTAGAATTTCTTCCCCAGTTCTGTAATATCCTTCAGGAACCAGATTAAAACGTAACCTCCACTGGCCATTTTATATTAAGGAGATTTCCTATTATTGCCTTAGCTCATGCTTTTCCCTGTCATAGCACTTATAATTTGTAATTCTACATTTGTGTGTTTTTAAATCTAATGACCTGTATGTTTGCCTAACTGGCAAGAAACAGGTATATTGTTTTGTTTTTAAGATTTTATTTACTTCAAAAGCAACCTGTGTAAGTGCACTATTTGGGTGATTTTATGTGTATAAAATCTGAAAAGATACACTGTAAATACAGTCATATATTTGTGACACCGCTTACTTCCAAGGTAGGGATCTGGGTGGCCAAGAGAATAATTTTTCTTTTTTTTCTTAAAGATTTATTTATTTTATTACAAAGTCAGATATACAGAGAGGAGAGACAGAGAGGAAGATCTTCCATCCGATGATTCACTCCCCAAGTGAGCCACAACGGGCCGGTGCGCGCCGATCCGAAGCCAGGAACCAGGAACCTCTTCCGGGTCTCCCACGCGGGTGCAGGGTCCCAAAGCTTTGGGCCGTCCTCGACTGCTTTCCCAGGCCACAAGTAGGGAGCTGGATGGGAAGTGGAGCTGCCGGGACTAGAACCGGCGCCCTTATGGGATCCCGGGGCGTTCAAGGCGAGGACTTTAGCCTCTAGGCCACGCCGCCGGGCCCGAAAATAATTTTTCTTCACAACATACTATTATACCTTTAAAGTTTGAAGTTTGCGAATATATTACTTTTTTAAAAAACTACATTTATTTTTATACAGTTTCATAGGCTCTGGGATTCCCTAAACCCCTCCCCAAACCTTCCCCCCACATTGGAATATATTACTTTTTAAAAGGAATACAATGATAGTGATGGAATAATAGAGACTACCATATTCAGATGTGAAGATACGTTATAATATGCATCCCTACTTCCAAATCAAAGACAGACTCTCAATGAAACTGTCAGACATATCTAGACAAAGGGATGCTGGACTGTCTGACATTGCGTGTATCAGCAATGTGGGAGCACACTTAAATAACAGACTGATGGAATTATAACTCCTATGAAGGACTATATATATATATATACATATATATGTACATACACATTGGGAAAATCAGTTGGGGGTGGGAATTTGGGAGGGAATCCCAGATTCTATGGAATTGTACCATAACATTCAAAATTCAAAATAAAAATTCAAAAAACAAATAAAAGGAATACAATAAAATGTTAGATATTAAAAAAAAAAAGCAGAGGAAAATGGGGGAGGGCGGGTAGGAGGAAACAAGTGGGAAAAGGGAAGAGAGACAGAGACTGACTGGATAATAGATCTTTCATCTGCTGATTCACTCTCCAAATGGCTGCAATAGCTGAGACTGGGCCAGGCTTAAGCCAGGAACCTACACTTAACTCTATCCAGGTCTCCCATGTGGGTGGCAAGGGGCCTAAGTATTTGGTCCATCCTTTGCTATCTTCCCAAATCATTAGCAGGGAGGATTGACTCAAACACGCACTTTAATAAGGGATGCAGGTGTTGCAGGCAGTCATTTAACCTCTTGTATCACCATGTTAGCTCCCAGAATCAGGTATGTTTTATTCAACAATCTCTATACACTGCAATTACCATAGTGCCAAGTGTTGGGTGAATGCAAAATTTATTATCCTCATTTTTTAATTTCAAAGCCAAGAATATAGTCTGGTGCCTAAGATACCAGTTTGAGTCCCAACTCTGGCATCTGACTGCAGTTTCCGCCTAACGCAGAATGCAGACCCTGTGAGGCAGCAGGTGACGGCTGAAGAAACTGGAACCCTGCTACCATACAGGAGACCTGGATAGAGCCCCACTAGAAGGGACGGTCAGACAGGAGCTCTCATTCTTCCTAACAAACAAAACTCTTTTCAAATTAGGATTGGCTCTTAGTTTTGGTTTTTGAGCTGTTAGAAGCAACCACAGCATCAAGTCTGACAGCAGCATGCATCTTCCATGAATTAAACTGAATGAAAATCAGTCAAAAAGGTGAGAAAAACAACTAGAAGCAGCGCAGAAGGTGGGAACTGTCAGGAGGAGGGCTGGGTGTGGGTACAGGTATCCCACCTTATTTGAGGTGGTTATGCCCCAAGACCTCCAGTGGATGCCTGAAAGAAGCACTGTGGCACTGCCACAGTTGGTCTGGTAACTTGAGATGGCTACTGAGCCATTAATGAGTGAGTACTGTATACAGCATGGATATACTGGGCAAAGGAAAGATTCATGCTCTGGGCAGGATGGGGCAGGACAGCACAAGATTCCATCATGCTACTCAGAACAATGTGTATTTACAAACATAGGAAATGCTTAATTTTGGAATTTTCCATTTACTATTTTTAGACCTCAACTGACCACAGGTAAGAGAAAACAAAACTTACAGATGAAGGTCTGTTATATACCAGTCATCAACTTATCAGGCAGCTTTGGGAAAGAGATAATTAAAAACTAAATTTTTTTTCTAAAAAAAAAAAAGACTTAATGGAAAGGCAGACTATGAAGAGAAGGAGAGATAGAAAGATAATTTTTCATCTGCTGGTTTACTCCCCAAATAATCACAGTAGCTAGAGCTAAGTCAATGCAAAGCCAAGAGCTTCTTGAGTCTCCCAAATGGGTACCGAATTCCAAGGCTTTGGGCCATCCTCGTCTGCTTTCTCAGCCCATAAGCAGGGAGCTGGACGGGAAGTAGAGCAATCTGGACACAAACCACTGCCTATATGGTATCCTGGTGCTTGGAGGTGGAGGATTAGGCCGCCAATTAAGCCATCAGACCAGGCCCCCAAAATTCAACTTTTGACAAAGGGAGCAATCTTCAGGATCTAAAAGTAAGATTTCCAGTAGAAATTTGGAAATAAGCACTTGGAGTTCAGGGAGAAGAAAGTTCAAATAAGTGGATGACATTTTAAAATGTTCTGAAGTCACAGACAATGCTGAAAATATCATGGGAAAAAATATAAAAACCAGACCAAACCGAACATATGTTTTTTCCACAAACTTCCTGAAACCTATTCAAGATCTCCTCTAGGTTATATAATTATTTCTTTCAAGAAAATGTATTACCCCAGCCATGTGTTGGCAGTGAAAATCTGGGCAAATGGAGACTCTAAGGTGGACAATGTCAGCCAGTGGATTCTGGAGAGATTCCATCGCGCTTGGAATGGTGAGACTGGCAGCAATTCAGAACTGCTGAACTATCGAAACCACTTGAGTAGGACCCTTGGACTAGGACCCACATCAGGGACCCTGGGGTGGGGGGTGCTTCTCCCTTTAGCTCCTCCCTTACCGCAGATACAGAAAAAAAAATGTGGAAACAATGGTCAAACCCACTTTCCTGTAGCCCTCCTTTGTGCCCTAATCAACTATGTAAAGATTATCAAAATAAAATAATTTAAAACAAAATAAAATGTATTATTTTTTATTTATTTAAAAAGGCAGAAAGAAAATAGATCTTCCCTTTACTGGCTCACTCCTAACATGCCAGCAAGAGCCAGCAATGGTCCAGGCCAAAGTCAGTGCCAACTCCATCAAGCCAGGAACTTGAGTCATTATCTGCTTCCTCCCCAGCACATCAGCAGGAAGCTGAGACCCAATTCCAGACACTCTAATGGGATGAGAGTATCCCATACTGGACCTGCAACCCTTACTCCAAAAAACACCTATTTCTGACACAGGTGCAAGTGAAAATCATAGAAATGGATAACATCAATGAACTATCAGAGAAAATAAAGATGGGAGGCCACTCTCCCAAAAGTTTGTATATGGGTCTTATTTCCTCCCATTTGACATCCCTCTGGCTTTGTTCTAACAGTTGTAAAGGGAGCTTGGCAACTATTTCCTTTAAGAGATGTAGTAAAGATGAAGTAAGAACATTATAAACTGTGGAATATAGGCCTATCTCTTGAAATTCATGGTTTTAGTGGCAATCATTCTGAAAGAGACAATACTTATTATTTTCTATAAGCTGAGTATTCCTAATGTGAAAATCTGAGGTGCTTTAATATCCGCACTGATGTGATGTTAGAAGATTCCACACTTGACCTCATGTAATGGGTCACTGAAAACAGGTATATCAAAAGTAACACATGAAATTACCTTCAGACTATGTGCATAAAGTATACCTGAAATGTAAATGATTTTTAAAAAATAAATTATTTTTTGAAAGGCAGAGCATCAGACAGCAGAAGAGAGATGAGATCTGTTACATTGCCTGACTCACTCTCCAAATGGCCACAACATCTGGGATTGGACTAGGTGGGAGCCAGGAGACAGCAGCTCCACCCAGGCCCCCCACCCGGGTGTCAGGGGTCCAACTACTTGCACTGTCTTCCACTGCCTTCCCAGATCATGAGCAGGGAGCTGCACTGCTAGTGGAGCAGCCACAATTCCAAGCGGTGCTCCAATATGCCGTACTAGTACTGCAGGTGCCCATAACCCTCACACCATAGTGCCAGCCCCCATAAAGGAATCTCATGTTTCACACTAAAGTCCCATCCCAAAGATAGCTCCTTAAGGATATGTAAATATTCAAGGAAAAAAACCCTACATTTGGAGGCGCTCTGGTTCCAAGCATTTCATCCAAAAAGTACTCAACCTGCAGCAATCATCCCCTATCCTGGGGGCCCACTTCAACTAGAACGTGAGGCAGCAGTCTGGTTTTCTTCTTCTGAGAACAACACTCTCCATAAACCTCTGCTGCATGAGGGAAACCAAGGCACAGCACCAGCCATGTCCAGTGAGTCATACCAATGCTAACTGTCAAGTTCAGGGTCATTCATGAACATCCACGGGCAGCTTGGGGAGGCCACCTGAGACAGAGGCCCTCGAAGAGGCTGCTGTCCTGTCCGCCAAGGACGATTTGGTAAAAGCTCTGCAGGTGCAGAATGCACTTCAAATTTGTTATTTTCATCTGTGAACATACACAACCTTCTAGTGGAACCCAGAAGGGTCTCACCCGGTGAAAGAAAAGGGAACCTCAACAATGCCTAGGTCGCTCTGCGCCAGCCTTAGCCACTGGACACCCTCAAGGCCGATTAGTTAGGTGAACGGAGCAGTGATACGTGTGCACAACTCTGCCCCTATTTAAATACGTGGGCGTTTGCTTACTAGGGGAAATTCCAGGCCACGCTTTCAGCTGTTGAGTTTCCCAGAGCCCCCTCTGCTGAAGTGTCACATTACTGGCTCCACCGACGGGGATCCTGCGTCTGGAGCAGCTTGGGCTCTGGGGGAGACTAGGATCGGGGGGACGGGACGAGCCTGCTTGGGTCGGAGCCGCACTTCTCTTCAGATGAGCGCCCGGGGTTCAGGGGGGTCGTGCCGGAGGGGGGTGAAGCCCTGCGTCGGACAGATCCTCAAAGATCTCAAACTCTGCGTCTGGACGGACACTAACAGGCAGCCGCGGGGCCCACGCGGATGCACGGCTCGCTGCCTGTCCTCGCTTGCCTGGACCTTCCGCTCCTCCGCCCTGCAGGTTCCTCTTCGTCCTCCCACTCCGGGTTTCCGCTTTCCTCCCCCGTGAGGGGATGCGGCCGGAGCCCGCCCCCGGCTCCCTGTCTGCGGCGCAGCCGGGCCCAGATGGCTACTCACGTCCTTCTTCACTTCAGTCAGGTCCTCCTCGGTGAGGGAAGGCGCGGTGGACTCCATGGCGGAGGAGGGACACGGCGCCGCTTCCGGGTCCCAGAGCTTGGACCTCACGGCCCCGCCCCAAGTGGGGACTTCGGTCTCGGAGTAGACGAGGGAGAGAAGGGGAAGCGGATTGGAGGAGGAGGGGAATTTGGCTACCCCTTGAAAAAAAGAGGGGCTCGGGGTTCAAACCTGCGCGCTTCCGGCTCCGTCTCCGCGAGCCGACGGAGTTGGCAGACCCGGGCGCCGCAGCGGGGAGCGCGGAGCTCTGAGCGCCAGCCCCGGGCCGGGCTGTCCGCCGGAAAGGCCCGCCCCTTCCTGCGGCGGCCAATAGGTGCCAGCCACGCCCCTGTGGACCCGCCCCGGGGACGGCACGAAGGGCACGCCCCCGGAGGAGCCGGAGAGCGGCCGCTAGGTGGCGTCGCAGGAAGGCAAGGTTTGTGGGGGGAGTCGCGCGTCTTACAGTGGTGGTCCCGGGCCTGGGTCTGTGCAGACTGCTGTGGCAGCGGTGCTCCCGGGCCTCGGTCTGTACAGACTGCTCCCGCAGCGGTGCTCCCGGGCCTGGGTCTGTACAGACTGCTGTGGCAGCGGTGCTCCCGGGCCTCGGTCTGTACAGACTGCTGTGGCAGCGGTGCTCCCGGGCCTGGGTCCATGCAGACTGCTTCCTCTGGTAGAGCTGAGTCTCTACTTTTCACGACCAAGTGTTCTCCTTTTCTCAGACCGTGCTGCACAGTTTCAGGTGGCTGTGTTTGCTCATTCAAGTGTGTGAAGTATTTTTGGTCATGAACAGAAGCGTGTGTGTACACATAGCATAACTGTAATATTAAAGAAATCTGTGAAACAGAAAAATAAACCACAGTACCAATTTTATTCCTGATGTATTGCATACATGCATTAAAAAGCATGTTATTCTCATTTTAAAAAAATGATTTAGTTATTTTTATTTGAAACAGTTTTACAAAGAGAAAAGGAGAGACAGAGAGCTCTTCCATCTGCTGGTTCACCCTCCGAATCACCTCATTGTCCAGAGCTGAGCTGATGTGAAGCTAGGAGCCAACCCTGTGGGTGCAGGTTTACAATATCTGGCCCAGTCTCTGCTGGTTTCCCAGGATAAAAACATGGAGCTGTGCTTGGAGGGGATAGAGAAGGAAGAAGGGGCTGAGGGAGGGGAAGCACAATGGCTCAATTGGCTAATCCTTACCTTTCAGGCACTGGGATCCCATATGGGAGCTACTTTGTGTCCCAGCTGGCTCCTTTTTTTTTTTTTTTTAATTGGAAAGGCAACTTTACAAAAGGAAGCAGAAACAAAGATCTTCCATTCACTGGATCACTCCACAAGTGGCTGCAATGGCCAGAGCTGAGCCAATCCAAAGCCACGGGTCAGGAGCCTCTTCCAGGTCTCCCACGCGGGTGCAGGGTCCCAGGACTTTGGGCCATCCTCTATTGCTTTTCCAGGCCACAAGCAGGGAGCTGGATGGGAAGCGGAGCAGCCAGGATATAAACCGGCACCCATATGTCATGCTGGCTCATGCAAGGTGAGGATTTTAGCCACTAGGCTACCGTGCCAGGCCCCAAAATAAATAAATGTTAAAAACAAAAACATGGAGCTGGGTCAGAAGTGGAATAGTTAGGACCTGAGCTAGCACCCATATGGGATGCTGATGTTTCAAGGCAAAAGATTAGCTTGCTGCACCACCTTGCTAGTCTCTATTCTTATTTATTAATCTGGTGCGGGAGATGTACTTGACTTCCAGAGCTGTTGGAGTATATATAAAGTTTTTGAAGCTATTTGACACATAGTATGTAGTTTATTATTTATTCTCTTAATATTCATCCATTGAGTCTTTTTTAGACATTGTAACTATTCTTCATTTTATTGGAGAAGTGTGATGACCAGTCAGTGTCGAGTCAAAAATGATAAGACAACCCAGGACAAACTGGAGAAAGCCAGCTAAGGGAAGGGAAAGCAGCAGAATTGGAGAAAAACAATATTGCAGAAGCCAGGCCAATGTAGTTTTGATAACCCAGGGATTCTGGTTTTCACATTAACATTCAATCATATCGTGAGTATGTTTTTTCCCCATAGTGACACATAGTGCAAGTAGTTTTTTCTGATTACTTAATCTTCTCTTCATCACATTAGTGGCTGATTCTTTGATTTAATAAACTGAATGTTGCTGTGGTGTGGATGTCATTGCTCCCCCAAAAGTTTCATGTGTTGGTATTGAAAGTCTGATCCCCGGGGTGGGACCAGGTGGAGAGTGAGAGACTGGTGCAGTGGTAAGGAATCTGCAAAGTGCAGACAGTGCAATGACTCATCTGGCTCATCCTCCGTTTGCCATCACTAGCATCCTGTATGGATGCTGGTTCATGTACCAGGTGCTCCACATCCAATCCAGCATCTTGTTTGTGATCTAGGAAATCAGCAGAGAATGACCCAAGTCTTTAGGACCCTGCTCCTGTGTGGCAGACCCTGGGAGGCTCCTGGCTTTGGATTGGCTCAGCTCTGGCCATTGCGGCTCATCTTGGGAGTGAACCAGTGGATGAAAGATCTTTCTCATTCTGTAGATCTCTCTGTAGATCTGCCTTCCCAATAAAAATAAATAAGTCTTAAAAAAAAAAAAAAAACAACTTAGAGAATCTGTGGGACATGGCCACAGTCAGTGTGAAGGCCAGGTGCCAGTGTCCAGCTCCACTTTGGAATGCAGCTTCCTGTAAGTATGAGTGCTATAGTATGTGGCAGGCAACATGCAAGTTCTGGTTCTGGTTGGATCCCTGCCACCCACAAGGGAGACCTTGCCTGAATTTCCCAGCTCCTGGCTTCAACATAGCCCAGCCCTAAATGTTGAAACATTTGGGAGTGTGAACCTGTGGATATAAGATATCTCTGTCACAGTCTTTCGTTGCCTATCAAATAAATGAAAAAAAAAGGCTACATATAGTACCAGGTCGGAGAGGGGGGCGGTGTGCCCTCAGAAGGAATGAGGTTGTTCTTGGCAGGACGTTTGTTAGTGTATGTTCTTTCTGGCTTCAGTTCTCACCAGGGGAGCTCTTCCCCATCCTTACGCTGCTGCCATTGTGATGCCACCCACTGTGAGGGCCGCACTAGAGCTGAAGTGATGCCAGCACCAAGCCCTGGAACCACTCCTTCTCCGTAAGGTACTGAGCCTTTGGTGTTTCTATATTAATGAAAAATGAACTCATACAGATGCCTATTATGCACTAGCAACTGTTCTATGTGTTGGGGAGGCAACCATGAGCAAAACAGATAAAAATCTACAGATGCCTAAGGAATTTATATTTAAGTTTGTTTAGGGCAGGGGCGATAGACATTTGACACATTTTATCTAAGTTATTTAGTGCAATAGAAGATGATGAATGATGACGAATGCTAACAGGTAAAGATAAACCCAGGAAGGGGATTCTTTATGGAATGGTAAGGCTTGAAGCAGGGTGCTCAGTGAAGAGGAATTGATTCAGGGCTTATGGAAAGAGAGGGTGTGAGCACAGGGAGCAGCCAACAAACAGCCTCTGATAGGCCCAAGAAATAGATGAACTGCTCTGTGCCAACCTGCAAGTTCATTCTGGCTTTGCTGTGAATCATGTGGGTTTACTTTGAGTCAGACCAGAAGCTACTGGAGGGTGCTGAGCAGCGAAGTGGGATGATCCAATTTATGATTGGAAAAGGAGCACTTTCGCTGTTGTGCTGAGGGAGGTGGAGGAGTGGAGACCATGGAGGGAGCTACTGCAGCAATCCAAGCCCCAGAAGGTTCAGAGCTGGGGCCAGCAGTAAGGGTGCCAAGAACGTTTTAACAGAAGCAAAGGAGCAGTCTTACTGTGTTTTCAAAGGACTGCTCCAGCTGCTACCAGACAGTAGGTTGTAGAGGAAGCAGAGAGACCAGCTGGGGGCTATCACAGCCAACTAGGCTGAGTGTGAGACCAGGACAGGAAGCAGGGGGAACCCTCTTCATTATCACCTTAGATTGTTTCCAAGTTTTCACAGTTATAGGGAAGTTGTCACAAAGTTTGTCATCTACGTGTTAGCCATCCTTAGTCTTTTTGAATGATCATTTCCTTTAATTTCTCAGGAATGGGAGGACAAAGTACAAGGCAGTGTTTTATGGTGTCTGTGTGTGTGTGTGTGTGTGTGTGTGTGTGTGTTTACAGATTCTGTTCAAAGAGACTGTGTTGGGAATGGGCTGTTTCACCACAGCCCTCTCAGCGCTGCTGCAGAAGAGGTCTCAGCCGCCACCAAGGCAAGTGATTTGGAAGCTGCCAGTCTAATGCACCAGTTTTGGTGCTGCCATCTTGAACTTGCTTTTGTATGGTTTTTCTTTTTAAAATAAGACATTTAAAATTCACCAAACTAAAAGGAATAATAGTGAGCCCTCTGCGCTCACTGCCAAGAGTGGACAACTATCAGTGAATTGTCGCTTTTTTGTTGTTGTTAAGATTTGCTTATTTTACTTGGAAGTCAGAGGGAGAGAAAGAGATCTTTCATCTACTGGTTCACTCCTCAAATGGCTGCAATAGCCAGAGCTGGACTGGTCCAAAGCTGGAGGACAGGAGCTTCTGGCTCTCCTACATGGGTACTGAAAACCAAGGTCTTGGGCTGGCCTCTGCTACTTTCCCAGGCACTTTAACAGGGAGCTGGATTCAAAGTAGAGCAATTGAAACTCAGACCATCGACTATATGGGATGCTGGGGCCTTAGGTGCAGGACAAGCTTGCTATGCCTCAGTGCTGGTCCCCTGTTGCAACTTCTGATTACAGAAGTTGATGACAGACATCTCTGGTTCTTGAACCTTTCATGTCCCTTGCCACATGTCTCTTTCCCTGCTCTTGACATAATTTCATTTCTAGTGCCTTGAATCTTCCATTTTCTGTATTCGTTCCTTTTTTTATGTAGTCAACTAGAAAGTGAAGTGTCTGCTCTCAATTAGAAGTGAGAATTGTGGAGTGGGGATCAGGGAGTATGTGAGATCAGGTGAGGAGCTTGGGAATTTTTAAGAGACGAAAGTTTAATATTTTGGGCCCAATGCAATGGCTTAATGGTTAAATCCTCACCTTGCAAGCACTGACATTGTGTGTGGGTGCTGATTCATATCCTGGCAGTTCCACTTCCCATCCAGTTTCCTGCTTACAGCCTAGGAATGCAGTAGAGGATGACCCAAAGTTGGGACCCTGCCCCGCGTGGGAGACCCAGACAAAACTCCCGGCTCCAGCTTGGATCAACTCTGGATGTTGTGGCCATTTGAGGAAAGAAGCAGCAGATGGAAGATCTTTCTCTCTGTCTCCTTATCTCTGTAAAAATCTGATCTTTCTTTTTTTTTTTAAAGATTTGTTTATTTTTATTGCAAAGTCAGATATACAGAGAGGAGGAGAGACAGAGAGAAAGATCTTCCATCCAGTGATTCACTCCTCAAGTGACCACAACGGCCGATACTGCGCTGATCCGAAGCCAGGAGCCAGGAGCTCTTCTGGGTCTCTCACGCAGGTGCAGAGTCTCAAGGCTTTGTGCGGTCCTCGACTGCTTTCCCAGGTCACAAACAGGGAGCTGAATGGGAAGTGGGGCCGTCGGGATTAGAACTGATGCCCATATGGGATCCTGGTGCATTCAAGGTGAGGATTTAGCTGCTATTCCACCACGCCGGGCCCTGATCTGTCTTTCTAATTAAAATAAATGCACTTTTTTTTTTTTTAAAGAAAGAAAGGTAGATGTTTTGTTTTTAAATCAATGCATCAGTGCTCCCAAGGTCATTCACATGGATCAAGGCAGCTGCATCTAAATGCCACATGTGTAATCACAGAGGCAGTCAGTGACTGGCCTGCCTTTTGCAATCCTTGCTTACTTCCTGCATCATATTTTATTCATTGGTAAACTTGTTTTCCTTGCTCTGCAGAATCACAGAGTCAGCTTGTCATGAAAGTTGTGCAAATTTGTAAGTAAGCAGACATACTCATTCTTCTCTTTTTTGGCAGTAATTCTACCTCTTCCCTCTACCCTAACATAGCTTCCACTATCTGCCTCCTTCAAGGGACTATTAGAGTATTTAAAAAAATTACAGGCAAATGGTATTAGAAGATAATTTTATCCGGTGCAAAAAAGGTTAAAATCCATACATAAGGTTTTTTTTTCATAGTGTATATTTTCTATGAAATTTTGAAGTATCCTTACAAAGGCATCTAATAAGTGGTCTGTTCAGGGTGCAGCACAGATGCTGTAAACATACTGCTGCATATCTGGGTGTCTAAAAATGAGAATACTTGGGGGCTGGTGTTGTGGCATAGCTGGTTAAGCCATCATATGTGTTCCAGTTCCATTCTTAGCTGCTCCACTTCCCATCCAGGACCCTGTTAATGCATCTGTTAGAAGCAGTGAAAGATGGCCCAAATGCTTGGAAAGTGAATCAGAGCATCTCTCTCTCTCTCCAAATTAGTAAGTACAACCTTTTTTGTTTGTTTGTTTTAATAAATATAATCTTGAAAAAGTAAGAATAAGGATGCTGGGCATCTGTTAGACATAGGTTACTGTTGGTTTCCTATGGTGTTTTCACAAACTGCCACAATGAGGTGAGTTAAAACAAGAAACGCTAACTGTCTTACAGTTTCAGAGATTGGAAGCCCCACATTGGTAGGACCATCCCTCACTGAAGGCTTTAGGAGCGTATCTTTCCTTGACTCTTCCTGGCTTCTCATGATCACTGGCATTCCTTGGCAGGTGGCTGTGAACTCCTGTGCCTACAACCATCTTCACTCTGCCCTTTCCTGTGTTTCTTCCCATGTTTTTGTGTCCAGATTTTGTTCTCATAAAAGCATCAGTTGTAGGCCAGGCACGGCGGCTCAGTGGATAAATCCTTGCTTTGCACATGCTGGGATCTCATATGGGCCCCGGTTCATGTCCCAGCTGCTCTACTTCCCATCCAGCTACCCATTTGTGGCCTGGGAAGACAGTGGAGAATGGGCCAAACCCTTGGGACCCTGTGATTACAGTGGGGAACCTGGAAGGGACTCCTGGGCTCTGTATTGGCCCAGGTCTGGCAGTTGTGGCCATTTAGGGAGTAAACCAGTAGATAGAGGATTTTCTTCTCCGTCTCTTTCTTTCTATAAATCAGATCTGCTTTCCAAATAAAAACAAATAAATCTTCAAAACAAACAAGAAACAAACAAACAAAAAAACAATCCCACATGAATCATTGAGTCTAGGGCCCTCTCCACATCATCATGACCTCATTTTAACATGATTGTATCTGTAAAGTTATTATTTTCCAGTTCAGTCACATCCTGGGCTCTGGAGGATGTGGAATTAGGGGAGGTGCTGTTTAATCCAATACCATTGGATTCTGATTTTGCTCATTATTGTCTGTGTGGTCTTAGAACAACTTATAAGCTTTCAGTTGGGAGTGGGCATTTGGAGCAGCCGCTTTAGCCACCACTTGGGATGCCCATTTCCCTTATTTAAGTGCCTGGTTTGAGTGCTGCATTCTACTGTCAATCCCATCTATTCTCATGAGCATAGTGTGCATCTAGAGAAGCAGTGGATGAAGCTCACATACTTGTATCTTTGCTGCCCATGTGGAAGATCCAGTTGGAGTTCTGGGTTCCTGGTTTTGGCCTACTCCAGTTCTGGCTGAAGTAAGCCAGCAGATGGAATATGTTTTTCTTTCTCTGTAGCTACTTTCAAATAAAAGACAAATGAAGCAATAAAAAGTTACAAAAAGCATTCAACAAAAATAGCTGTTAGAGGAATGTAGGAGGAGAGAAGAGGAAGCCATTTCAGCTTGATAAAGATCATGTAAAAGGAGGATTTAACCTAGGTGGATGGATTTCAATAGGTAGAGCTTTAATTGCTGCTTTATAATTTATTGCAAACTTCTTGCCAAATACCAGATACTATATTGAGCAACCAATTCTGAGTGATCCCGAATTAAAAAATTTCTATAAATAGTTGGAAGAAAAATGTGACCAGTTCTAAAAAAGATGTTCCTGAGTTTAATGGCAAGCCAATAGGCGGTGAAATTCAAGTATAGAAACACTTTGTGAAAAGTAGTAAATCCTGTCTCCAGGAGTGGTTCCTGGCTGTAGGAGGGTGGGACCAGGAGGGTGCAGGATGGTAGGTACAGGGCAAGTAAAGGTTCTAAGAACACTTGCCAATATAAACTCAAAACTAGTACATTGCTGAGATGGAGGAGAGAGACTGAGAAGGGGGGGCCCTTCCTCTGCCTGCCTTTGGAGGATCGTTCTTTTTGGAGAATTGTTCTTTTTGGAGATTGTTGTTGCAATCCTATGAAGCCAATAATGGCCCCACTACTCAGGGCCTAGTTAGGTCATCTATGGAGCAGGCCCCTGAGGGGTGGCAGCAACATTACGCACTGGAAGCCAATATTCAAGCAAGTAGGGAGGACATCATGGTCTATGTGACTCTCCTAGGTATGCTCTGCTCAGGCCAGTGAAGAATGAAGGGTGGAGCCAAGGAGCCTTCCCTTGGTTCTGTCAGATGGCACCCTGAGAGAGAAGAAAGAATTGCAGATGGCAACGTGTGCTCCTGCTGAGTTCTCTGGGCAGCAGTGAGGGTGGCCGGGAACTGGAAGGGTAACCAATGCAAGTTTTAAAAAGAGGAACTGTGGGCCTGGTGCAATAGCCTAGCGGCTAAAGTCCTCACCTTGCACGTGCTGGGATCCCATATGGGTACCGGTTCTAATCTGAGCAGCCCTGCTTCTCTCAGCTCCCTGCTTGTGGCCTGGGAAGGGAATCAAGGGCAGCCCAAAGCCTTGGGACCCTGTACCAGTGTGGGAGACTTGGAAGAGGTTCCTGGCTCCTGGCTTCAGATTGACGCATCTCCGGCCATTGCAGCCGCTTGGAGAATGAATCAATGGGTGGAGGATCTTCCTTTCTGTATCTCATCCTCCATATATATAATTAGTTAATTTTATTTACAATAGAATTAAATGAATCTTAAAAAAAAAAAAACTAAAAAAGAGGAAGTGGGCCAGGCTTGACGCAGGCCAGACTTCACATGGGCATAATTTCAGGAAGGAATAGTTAAAGGAGGAGCTACCGAGCACCCAGAGAGGAGAGTTGGGTAAGCCACAGACTGCCCATGTGGCTTGCCTCAGAATCAGCCATTTCCCTTCCCTGGAGCTAGGTTAGAATCAGTGGTTCTCAGTCTGGGCTGCTTCTTAGAATGACTTGGGAGTGGGTGTCTGGGTCCCAGCTCAGACCCATTAAAATATTCACTGGAAGTCTAAGCAGTGGTGATTTTGAAAAAGTAACAGTTTGATTTTTAATTAATTTTAAATTAATTTTAATTAATTTTTAATTTAATTGTGTGGATTTAGCCACTAGGCAGTTGTGCTGGGCCCCTAAAATTTATCATTTTTGGGGCCTGGCACAATGGCTCAGTGGCTAAATCCTTGCCTTGCGCATGCCAGGATCTCATATGGGTGCTGGTTCACGTCCCAGCTGCTCCACTTCCCTTCCAGCTCTCTATTTGTGACCTGGGAAAGCAGTCAAAGATGGCCCAAAGCCCTGGGACCCTGCACCCATGTGGGAGACCCGGAAAGAAGTTCCTGGCTCCTAGCTTTGAATTGGCTCAGCTCTGGCCATTGTGGCCACTTGGGGAGTAAACCAGTGGATGGAAAGAAGATATTTATCTCTCCTTTTCTCTGTAAAGTTACCTTTCCAATAAAAAGAAATAAATCTTAAAAAATAAAATTTAAAAATTCATTTAAAAATTTTTTTATTTCATTTGAAAGGGGAAGAGAGTGTGATATGGTCTTAGGCAGATAGTTCAGGGTCATGAGTTTGGACGTCATTCTTTCGCCCAACCTGTGTAATGCTCTTTGCCCATCTGTTCTTCAAAGAGTGCGTACCCATCATTACCTGGGGCTTGAGGGGAGTGTTGTGTTGTTGCGTAAGCACTCCCCCTCTGAAGCCCCGTAAAAGTTGCTCACTCTCTGAGTCATGCACTTTGTCACTTGTGCTCTGCCTCTTATACTCTCGCATACCTGCTTGCTCTCTTACTCTCTTACTTCTCATGGATGGACTCTGAGGACAGAGGTAGCCCCGGAACATGTCCCACGTGTATCGGTATTCCTCATCCTCTATTTACTGCCTGGGTGAGTCAGCAAAGATGTAAATACTAAGATGTTTTGTATTCCTACTTTGTGTGCTTTCAAGAGTTCTAGGAGAGGTTAAGCCTAGCAGAGAATGTGGGCAGAGAAGCCAGGAAAAGGTGAATGTCTGCAGTTTTGTAAGTGTGTCCAGGTTGTTTGCTGCATGTCTCTTAGGATAATTTAAATTGTTGCAGAAGTTGGAACATAGATTTTCAGTTCAATGGACAGATTTCATGGTAATGACCATTTTTTGACTCAGGGTTTCAATTCTGACTGGATTGCCACTGTGATTTTTCATTTGCTAATTTTTGTTGTCACCAGATGAACAGTTGCCTAGCAACTGCAGCTATCAATTAAGAAAGTGAGACTCCAGATGTGCCAGTGGCTCCTAGAGTAGCAGGTGTTTTATTAGCTTTACTAATAAAGACTCTTTCATATAACCCACACTTGTGTCTGGTGTGATCTCCCTTGCTCTCCATAACATGAGAGAAAGAGAGAGAGAGAATGAACTCTGTGTGATGGTTCACTTCCCAAATGCCAACGTCTGCAATAGCCAGGGGTGTTTGAGGCCAGAACTAACAGCTTGGAACCCGATCTGAGCCTCTCACATGGATGGCAGGAACGTATGTGCTGCAGCCACCACCTATCTGCTGTTTCTCAAGGTGTGCATCTGTAGGAAGCTGAAATTGGATGTAGAGCTGGACTTGAACCCATGCAATCCAATATGGATGTGGGCATTCCAAGTTGGATATTAAATGAAGTGCCTGATGTCCACCATTTGTTTATCTTTTTATTGCTGTTCTAAACACAGAATGGGACATAATAGGGATTGAATAAATAGGATGCTTTTTTTTTAAATTGGAAAAGATTTACAGAGAGGAGAGACAGACAGAAGGATTTTCCATCTGCTGGTTTACTCCCCAAATGGCTGCAGTGGCTAGAGCTGAGCCACTCATCTTCTTCCTGGTTCCCCATGTGGGTGCAGGGTCCCAAGACTTTGGGCCACATATATTTCTTTTTCAGGCCACAAGCAGGGAGCTGATGGGAAGTGGAGCAGCTGGGATATGTACCAGCAAATCAGCACCCATATGGGATGTGTGGATTTGAAGGCGGAGGCTTAGCCAGTTGAGCCATCACACCATGCTCTAGAATGTCATTTAAAAAAAAAGATTTATTTATTTTTATTAGAAAGTTAGATATACAGAGGAGAGACAGAGATGAAGATCTTCTGTCCACTGGTTCACTCCCCAAGTAACCTCAACAGCTGAGGCTGAGGCGTACCAAAGCCAGGAGAAATTCTTCTGGATCTCCCACGCAGGTTCGGGGTCCCAAGGCTTTGGACCATCCTCTACTGCTTTCCCAGGCCACATGCAGGGAGCTGGATGGGAAGTGGGGTCACTGGGACACTAACCAGCACCAATATGGTATGGTGGTGCATGCAAGGAGAGGGGTTTAACTGCTAGGCTACCACGCCAGGCCCTAGAATGCCATTTTTAACATGAAGAATGCAATTCTTCATGTCAGTGTAATTTTTCCATTACTTGTGTGGTTCATCTCAGTGGCTGTTTTTATTTCTAGGACACCTCAGGAAGCAGCTAAAGGAGAATTCAGTGCTGTGTACTTCTCCTGACCTTAGTTCTAATCCACGTGAACCAATCTGTCTTTGCCCCTTCCCTATCCTACCTCCCTCGTACCTCATTCCGTGGGTTTAACCTGACTTTGCTTGTGCTTGAGTCATTCCTTTACTGTTTGATATTCAAGTTCAGACAAGTTGTTTCAGGACTCTGTTCCTAATTCCTCACCAGCCCAGGAAAAAAAAAGCTGAGGAGTCAAGACAGACTATTGGGAAACACTAACATTTAAAGAAAAAGACATAGCAACCTCTTATCTTAGTGATTAATTAATAGAAAGGATGTAACCTGCTTAGTGTCTTGCACAAACCACACAGACAATAGTTGTTAACAATGACCACTATTCCACTCTGGTTGAGATTTGCTCTGGTTTTTAACTCACCGTGACTCCTCAAAGCCGCAATGCAGCTTCTTCGTCAGCTGTTTTGCTTGGAGGAAACTCAGCCTCATTCTGCCTCCCGAGAAGCCAGTACCTCGGGGCTGTGCCCACAACCCCTTGACCTACCCTCAGAAATAAAACTCACTCTAGCAAAGGAATAAGTAGTTGAGGGTGTATTTCTGATTAGGCAGGTGTACACCTCATTTGCTCTTCTGCAAAGTTGCTGAATGTAGAAATGGATGAACTTGCAGCACCACAGTTTTCGGGCGGTGAGCTGGTTTCACATGACTTAATCTACTTGGTGTTGGTTCTGCAATCCCAGAACTAAGCACCCATGGCTGTCTGAGTTGCTATCAAAGTCAGGTTTAATCTAACAATTTTATGCACTTCTTATCTTTGCTGATTATTTCTCTCATATGGGTGCAGGGTCCAAAGGCTTTGGGATTGTCCTTGACTGCTTTCCCAGGCCACAAGCAGAAAGCTGGATGGGAAATGGAGAATTTGGAATACAAACTGTTGGCCATATGGAATCCTGACGTATGCAAGATGAGGACTTTAACCACTAGGCTATTGTGCCAGGCCCTGTCTGTTATGTCTTGTGGAGGTTGAAAACGTGGGAAGTATTTAAAGAGTTAATGAAAAATGTATTATGGAAAAAATGAGAATTTCCAATTTCTATTTTAAAAGAATAATCACTTATTTGAGAAAGATGGATAGAAAGAATAAGAGAAAGGGAGAGAGAGGGAGGGAGGAAGGGAGAGAAGTAGGTAAGGATGGAGGGAGGGAGAGAGTGAGAGATAGAGAGAGATTCTAGTCACGAGTTCACTCCCCAATATCAGCAATGGTCAGAAATGAGCCAAGCCTAAAGCCAGGAGCTAAGATACAGGAACTCAATCCATGTCTCCTGTGTAAGTGACAGGGACCCAAGTACCTAAGTCATTATTCTTGCCAACTAGAGTCTGTATTAGCAGGTAGCTGGGGTCAGCAACAGAGCCAAAACTCAAGCTCAGGCATTCTTTTTTTATTATATATATATATTTTATTAATTATTTAGCATTATGTGACAGTTTCATAGGCTCTGGGAGTCCCCCCATACTTCCCCCTCCCCCCCCGGTGGATTCCTCCACCTTGATGCAGTATTACAATTCAAATTCAATCAAGATTCTTTCTTTGCAAACATATACCAAGCGTAGAGTCAAGCTGCTTAATTGTCCAGATGGGTTGAACAGTTTCTTGGGGAGACCATTTCTGGTCTGAAGTTAGAGCTGGTAGAATATCATCACAGTCGATTAAGAGTCCCAGTATAATAACATCAACAGCAATTTGCAATATTATGTAATTGACATGGTTTTGAGTAACCAATATGTTAAAAAAAAAAAACGACAAAAAAACACAAACAAAAAACAGAAACAAAAACAAAACAAAAACAAAAACAAAACAAAACAAAACAAAACAAAAAAACAAGTCCTAACCACTACCTATGATTAGCTCATTGACATTTCACTTTTAGTTTATATATAGGACCGGCTGCTATATACCTTAAAATGGCTATAAGGTACCATTCAAGCTCAGGCATTCTTTTTTTTTTTTTTTTTAAAGATTTATTTTATTTTCAATATAAAGTCAGATACACTGAGAGGAGGAGAAATAGAGAGGAAGTGGAGCTGCCGGGATTAGAACCAGCGGCCATATGGGATCAAGGCAAGGACCTTAGCCACTAGGCCACACTGCCAAGCCCTAGCTCAGGCATTCTTATTGGAGAAGTATCTTTTTGTGTGTATGAACCAGTAGGCCAAATGTCTGAACCCACTTATTTTTCAATTCTGTCTTTCCACAAGCTTTTAAAAAAAAATGCCCTCACATTAGCCTTTATTTAATGAGAGAATGCCTTGAGAAAATATGTTCCTGGAAATTTGCAGCGAAGTTCTTATAGAAAGATTATGGTGGTGCCTAAGAGAATTGGAGGTAGAATATGAGAATATAAATATTCAGGAAGGAAGCTTCTATTTTTATTGGGAGAAAAAAGTGACAAAGTAGTTTGTTAATCAAAGTAGACATTTTGGGGTCAGGCTTCTCCTTGGGATATTTTAGTGTTCACTGACATGAAACTGCTTCCTCCTTTTTGCTGCACACCCATGTGGGGTTGCCTTATGTGTCAGCATTGTTTGGCATCATTGTGAGTCATGTTCTGACTCCATAGAAAGGGTGTTTTCCTGGGGGGTTCATAAGCAGTGTCAGAGTGGAACTGCATCTCAGTTCAACAGGCATTGATGGAAGGTATAGTTACACTGATAGAGATGGCAGGTGGAAACTTGCTCTAACCTTATCCCCCATGCTTGCAAACATTTAAATTTCCTTCAAGAAACTAATTTGTTTGCTTGAAGGACAGAACTGCAGAGGCAGAGAGGTACACACACACACACACACACACACATCTTCCACTTGCTTTTTCACTCCCCAAATGGTTGCAGTGGCTATAGCTGTTCCACTCTGAAGCCAGGAACCAGGAGCTTTCTGCAGGCTTCCCACATGGGTTCTGGGGTTCAAACATTTAGGCTGTGCTCTGCTGCTTTCCCAGGCACAGAACTGGACTGAAAGTGGAGTAACCAGGGCTCAATCTGGCGCCCACATGTAGTGTCAGCACTGTAGGTGTTGCTTAACCCCATATACCATGGCGTCAGTCCAAAATTCTCTCTTCCCCTTACTCTCTTTAAAGTTTTATGTGCTTTTTTTTTTTTAATTTGAAAGGCAGATTTTACAGAGAGAACAGGAGAGACAGGAGGGAGTTCTTCCATCTGCTGGATCATTCCCCAAATGACTGCAGCAGGCAGAGCTGAACTGATCCAAAGTTGTGAGCCAGGAGTTCTGGGTCTCACATGTGGGTCAACATCCCAAGAGCTAGGGCCATCCTCTGCTGCCTACCCAAGCCATAATCAGAGAGCTGTATTGGAAATGGAGCAGCCAGGACATGAATGGCACCAATATGGGATGCTGATGCTAGCGGGGGAGGATTAACTTACTACTCCATTGTGCCAGTAGCCCTGCCCCGCCCCACACATTTTCTGTTAAATATAAAAATTGTGGTGGCTGGCACAATTGTGGTGGCTTGCAGCCTCTCTAGTTTTGGTGACTGGGAACTGTCTTTTGGTCTAAGCATCT
This sequence comes from Ochotona princeps, assembly GCF_030435755.1. Classification (NCBI taxonomy): domain Eukaryota; kingdom Metazoa; phylum Chordata; class Mammalia; order Lagomorpha; family Ochotonidae; genus Ochotona; species Ochotona princeps. The sequence goes on from NC_080833.1 coordinate 71,903,817, forward strand.
GCAAGGCTACTTTGTGTGAAAGCAAGACTGGTCCCTGGTAGTCTTCTGCCCTAGTCTCCTCCTCACCTGGCCATCTCATGATCCTCGTGAGACCGTACACTGGACAGCTCTCTGTGTGAGTGCTGCCACTGCTACTGCTACCAGTATGTAGCAGGAGACTGTAGGACAGCACACTCTTCTCTGCTTTGATACTCGCACCCAAGAAAGAACGGATCTTTTCCTTAGATTGTCACAGTTCAGAACACACCTTACCCTAACTTTTAGCACATATTTACTCCATGATAAAATGACAGAGGGCAAGTGCAACATTGAGAATAATTTAACAGCTAAGAGAAGATATGGTTACCTCTTGAGCTTTCAGGCTTAGAGCTGTCTTGAGAGAATAGAATGTCTTGAACCAATATAGTGATGAGACACCCATGGCCACTGAACATTTTCTACACATTATTTAATTTCTTTATATATATGTGTACATATATATATATGTGTGTGTGTGTGTGTGTGTGTGTTGTAATACATATTACAAAGATGAGGGTATTGCAGATCTATGTGGGCCTCCGATTAGGATGGAAAGTATCAGGGTGAGGGGAAAGATGAGTGAAATAAATGTTTCAGTTTTCCCTCTTGTGTCCATGGTGGGGGTGAGGGGAGAGAATGCACTCCTTCTTGCTGTCACACTACATCAGTGTGTGGGAGTGGAGATGGTCCTTTGATGTTGCCTTTGAGGCTCTGATGTAGGGAAGAATGCTCTTGATTGTTCTGAGAAGTTATTGGCTTTGTTACTCTAGAGGTGAGAAATTCTTTCTAAGGCCTGCTGGCTAGTTGCATGTAGTGGAGCCTGGCCTGGACTGTTGTTTAAACTGTCCTTCTGTCCTTCTTTTTTTTTTTTTTTTTTTTTTAAAGATTTATTATTATTGGAAAGCTGGATATACAGAGAGGAGGAGAGACAGAGAGGAAGATCTTCCATCCGATGTTTCACTCCCCAAGTGAGCCGCAACGGGCCGGTGCACGCCGATCTGAAGCCGGGAACCTGGAACCTCTTCCGGGTCTCCCACGTGGGTGCAGTATCCCAAAGCTTTGGGCCATCCTCAACTGCTTTCCCAGGCCACAAGCAGGGAGCTGGATGGGAAGTGGAGCTGCTGGGATTAGAACTGGCGCCCATATGGGATCCCGGGGCGTTTAAGGCGAGGACTTTAGCCGCTAGGCCACGCCGCCGGGCCCCTGTCCTTCTTTTAATGAGGTACTCAGAGTTATGTGCTAGCTTAGATCAGCTGCATGTCTTTTCTTTTGTGTTCATCTGGATATGCCCTCCATTCTTGCACAATGGTCAGCAGCTAAGGCAACCCAGTCTTATGACATGCACTCTGGAGTCAGACCACATATCTGTGTGATTTTCTCTGAGGTTAGAGCTGGCTCTTGTGTGTACAAAGTGGTATAGGGTCAGGTTCAGCCCACATCCTGCACCAGCAATGCATGTGCCAGTGAGACAATCTGCCTGGTCAGTCCTGCCCCCAGTCCGGCTCTGGTGTGAACTGGCAGTTGCTGTGATTTAGTCCAGCCCAGCCTGCCCCCAAGCCTGGCTCTTGTGCACACTGCATCCAAGTTGGGTGACCTCCAACAACTCCTACGTGGACTGTTCTTAGCCTTGGTTGTATGCTGGGCCAATCCACCGCCAGCTCCAGTTCTCTCACACATCAGTAGGTGCTGTGACCTCTTCTAGGGTGACTCTCTACAAACCTCTCCATTTCATACCCAGCCCCTTGTTCTTTCATGTGCTGACAGGTGCTGTGGGCTAGCTTCGATCAGCCCCCCTGTAGTCCTGGCTCTTCTGTGCACTGGAGGGTGCTGCAGCCTAGTAGGGGTGTCCCCAGAGATCCCCTACCAGGCCTGCCGCCAGTTCTGGTTCTCATGAGTGCTGCTGTATGCTGTGGCCCAGTCCAGTGTGGCCAACGCCCTGTTCCTACATTCATTGGTGGGTGCTGTGGCCTAGCCTGGCCTGGCCAATCACCAGACCTGATTCATGCACATAAGTGAGTACTTGGCTTGACCCAGGGAGGCCCTCCAGATTCCCCCTTTTAAACCATCCTTTTTCATCTCCTACGGTTACCTGTGGGTGTAGTGGCCTGGTGCATGGAAACCATTTTATACATGTCAAAGAAACCCTGTGTGTCTCCCATTCTGATTTGTCCTAGATCCCTTCCCTGGGCAATGTGTGCCCGCTGGCCTTCAGGGTTTGTGGCAGCTGGTGGAAATGGCCATCCTGGCTGGTGTGGCACAGTGTCTGCTCCAGAGAGGTGTACTGTTCTTTACAAATGTATTTACTCACTTGAGACAGAGAGACAGAAACAGGGAGCAAAAGTTCCTGTATGTTGATTCACTCCTTAGATATCCACAATGGCTGCCCTGGGGGAACATAATCCTGTCTCTCATATTAAGTGGCAGGGGACCCCATTACTTGACCTATCACCTTCCTCCTTCCAGGGATTATATAAGCAGGAAGCTGGAGTCAGGAAACAGAGCTGAAAACTGAGCTCAGGCACTCCATGGAGGGATGTGTGAGTTTTAACCAGTGTTTTAACTGCTATGGTAAATGCTTGCTCCCAGATATGAATGCTTACTTATCTCTACAGGTTCATAGTAGTTAGAAAGTCATGTTTGTCCTATTTATTCATTGTGAAGAAAATTTTTTTCATTTGTTTCCGGTTAGTATTTATCCAAGTGTAGCTCAAAAGTTATGACAAGGGCTGACTGTAGCTAGAACCTGTGTTTCATGTGTGTGTGTGTGGTTGTGCATGCCAGTTGGGGGAGGGGTTTAGAGAAAGCCTCCTGTATCTTTCTACAGAAGTGTGTTCTCTCACTAGTTGTGTGATACAGGCTTCCTTGGGACAGTCATTTTGGTTTTTATCAGAATACTGTAAATCTCTTCTCACAAACCCTTCCTTCAGCTATGTATGCTCTGGTATTCTTCACTTGCACCATGAAGACCTTTGTTTCAGATCAGAACACTCAGTATGAGTCATCCATTGCTATAGCGGAAGGATGTTACTCTTGAAGCACAGACTGCAAGGCAAATGTGTAGTGTTTGAGATCAAAAGTTCCTTGGAGCAGGTGCAAGACAGAAACTGCCAGAAGCATAACTGCACAATTGCAGAGACCTTTGCCCTCCTGACTACAGATTCCAAAGGCTGGGGATTAGAAAGAGGGGCACAACCTCAGGGAAAGAGAGCTGCTCACTGTTGGAATGTAGTCTGTAGCCAACAACTCCACAGGCTCGTTCACATCCACCTGTCACATGGGATGTCCTACTTGCTTTGGTGAGCAATAGTTGTTGACTACTGTCACGTGGTCAGTTATCCACTTGTGACATAGGACTGTGTCCAGCCCTTTGTTCTACTCATGTCATGTGAGAATCCCCCTTTCAACAGTGCAGGGTGCTTAAAAGCTCCAAGATAGAAAATGGGTTCACCTGGAAGGTCTTCATAAACTACTCACACAAGATGGGAGCAAATACAACGGGCTCTAGTGCTCTTAACAAATCAGGGTGGATACACACTTGTTTTTACTTCTCAGGTTAGGAATACTAATCCAGGGGAAGCATCATCTCTGTAAGTGTTCATGATTACATTAACTTTTTAGCTAAAGTGTGGTGCAGCAGTTCTCTTTGAAGCTTCCTTGTTTTGTGTCTTCCCTTTCCGTTAGTGCGTTGACTAGCCTTCCTGTAGAGGAACAGTTTACTTAAAGACAAATTCGACTGGAAAACACAACCACATGTTCGAAAGAACTTAGGAGTGATCTCACTCAGTGTTATCTTGTTAACACAGACACCTGAACTAACAATTCAGTAGAGCAACTGAGTGAATCAGTAGTAGTCAAGGAGAGACCATGGGGTGCTACGTGAGTAGCCCTTGTTGGTGCCCCAGGAGAGTCCTATCTGGGGTACATTCATAATGCACCATTCCTGGTTTTGTTGAGGTCATTAGATTCATGGGAATGCATTCCAGAAGTTGTTTTCTTGGGCTGTGAAATTGATGAAAGAGGCAGGTGGCAAGCTGCCCATAGGGTTTCTGTAGCATTTGGCTTCTTAGGTCAATGTAGGTTTAAAAATTTCTCTGTCATTGACCCTTGATCTCTGCTTTAGCTTCACTAACACTGGAAACAAGTGTTTAATGGCCTCAATGACCCAGCCAGTATTTTAAAAGGCAGCCTTTTATATTTTACCCAGTGCAAGGGGGCGATGGCGTAATGACAGAGAACATGAATGGAAAACATGTGGAGATTTGAAAGGAAACCATAATAAACTGCTCCTCTGACATGGTGCCTGGAGAATACCATCTGTCGATTGGGACAAAAATGGCCAGTGTCTCCTGGAACTGACCTCACGTCCCCTTCTCTAAATCCTGCGGGAGCTACCGCACCAATTCAGTATTCCCTCTCTACCCCCCGTCGTGATTGATTAAATAAAGTATGTGGATGACTTAAACTAGACTCATCATATTCTGCCCCATTGGAATTGGGAAATGTCTTCTGCTTCCTTGGGCATCTTATACATAGTGTAGGAAGACAGCAGAGGCATGGAACAGTGGCGTGGTTAGGACCGCTTGTCCCGCGGGAGCTACAGTCTTGCAGCCTCCAGCCCCTGGCTTCCCAGGTTTGGCTCCAGGAACTCCAAAGGTCTTGTGATGGTCACAGGTGTCACTCCCTGTCTTGGGGAAACCCTTCTCTCTTCTTAAGTGCCTGTGGAATCAGTAGGGTAGATTCTTGTTTTTCCAGAGGAAGCTCAGCCTCTCCTTGCCTAAATAGGAGGGCTCTACAACTCTGGATCCCCACATTCATTGGAGGGTTCTTTGCCCCTGAAAAATACATGGCTTGTGACATTTTTCACGTTCCTCAACTGTTCTCTCACTATGGATGTCTTCTGGGCCCTGCACTACACACTGAAATATGAGGTGGGCATATCAGCAAAAGACGAGAGAATGCCTTCACCTTTCCCTATGGAACCTCCTATGCCTCCGCATTTTTTAACATTTTTATTTTCATTTTATTTGGAAGGCATACACACAGTGATAGAGATATGTGGATGGAGAAAGAGAGGGATATCTTCCATCTGCTGATTTACTCTCTGCAGCTGGTGTTGGACCAGTCCAATACCTGGAACCAAGAATTTCATAATAGAACAAAAGGGAAAGGGAGTCTGCCTTCCTCCTTCTTCTTGTTCTCCACTTACTCATTCAATTGTTAGTTGCTGAGTGTCTACCATGTCCCAGGTACTATTTAATATCCTAACCTGCGTTTGGTCACGTTGAAACTATAATGGAGGGAAGTGGATACATACAGTTATGTAAGTAAGCATCCAATTAAAATGATTTCCGACCAGAGACTTATGAAGATGATAAGACAGGGAAGTAAGGTATAGAGTGATTGTGTGTGGAAAACATGTTTATTGTGGATTCTTTAGGAAAGATGTCAAGAAAGGGAGTTCTGAGTGGGTGATGCTGAGTGGATTTGGGGATGAAAGTAAGAAGGAATAGTCCATGGGAGAATGTGTGGAAACAACTTTGTAGATGGATGACACATTTAAGAAATCTAGGGTCTCCCTAGCCTTTCTTTCCTTTGACCTTTCCCCAGATGTAAATTAAGATCCCCTAGGAGTCAGAGGCTGGCTGGAAGAGATCAAAAGAAGAAGAACATGGAGCTTTATTTTTAAAAGGATTTACTTTTTATTTGAAAGGCAGAGAGTGAAGGAGAAACAGAGAGATCTTCCATCCCCAAATGGCTGCAATGGCCAGAGTTGGACTAATCCAAAATCAGGAGCCTAGAGCTCTTTCTGAGTTCTTCATGTGAGTGCCCAAGGACTTGGACCATTTTCCACTGCTTCTTGAGGCACCCTAGCAGGGAGTTGCATCAGAAGTGGAGCAGCTGGGTCTCAAACCACAAGCACATGCTGGCACCACAAGCAGAGGCTTAACTTACTGTGCAGAGGCTTAACTTACTGTGTCTTGGCATCAATCCCAGGATAATACAGAACGTTTACCTTGGAAGAATTTGCAGACAGACAAAGGCAAAACACAGAGAGAAACAAGTTGTTAAAAACAGAGATGGCATGAACTTTGTGGAAGGGTGGATGAAGCATGGTTGGGAAAATGATGGCAGGTGCCTACCTGCCCTGTTTTCTTAACCACTGGTCCAGCAGCTGGATCTTTGAAGGTGAGGCCAAGTCTGTGAGGAATCAGTTCCATTGGTCTCCAGTGTATGACTCAGGTGTCTTTGAAAATTGTAGAGTTGGAACCTTCTTTAAGCAATTCAGCTAATCAAGCACACCAAACACTAACACAGAGCCCAGAGGAAAGTTGGAATTTATTCAGGTCGCTGAGAAAACAGGAAAGGTGACTTTGCAGATCAGAATGCACACACACACACATTCCCCTCTCAGAGCACCAAGTGTGAAGAAAGAGGTTGGCAGTCAGCCCTGGAAATGTGTAATCCAAGAACAAAAGTTTCACAGAACAAAGGAAAACTTTTAACATAACACAGGGTCAGAGGGAGCTCCTTGGCATTTATGTAACTGATTAAGGGTTTAGAGTGAAACTCTGTATTGATTTAATGGTATGACTCATAGGAATGGAGGAAACTTAAACACACACACACACACACACACACACACACACGAGCTGTCATTAGGTTTTCCATTTATTGTTGTGGGGTCATGGGACACTTCATGACATCAAAGTCACAAAATATCGAAGCTACCAACAGAATGCATCTATGTTAGGACAAAAGGACAGCTTATATCTTTGAAGCAGCTGCAAGTAAATGGGATACTTGAGCCACTGTCCTCTGCATGCCCTCAGACTGCAGCTGGGGTGGGTAGGTATTGGGTGTTAGGTGAATGGAAGAAGTGACTGCAGTGGTGGGAAGTGTGAATGCTACCACACAGCCTCAGTGTGTGGTAAATACAAGAAAGGGCATGGTAGAGATGTGTTTTACTAACTCTGCCCAAAAAGCTTATAGGGTGTCCAGATGCTCTTCTGAAAGTAAACTGTCATCCTATAAACATTGGCCCCTAGAAGACACTGAGGGAAAAGGACAGTCCTTGGCTAGGGTTGGCCTGTGGCAGAATTTTTTCTCTGTGTGGTGATTTTGGGAAGAAAACCTGGGAAATCTGGTCCTTGCCTCACTTCCTTCTCTTGGGAGAAGGCTCCACCACCTCAGGCCATGTTCTGCTCAGCTTCTTTGTGGCAGGTAGGTCCCAGCCCTCTTTGGGAAGGTTGCTCTGAAGCTGAGGTTCAATTTGCCCAGAGATGGAAACTGTGTCTTCCAACTGTACTTTATTAGTAGGAAGTGTGATATTTTGGCCTGCAACTCTTGCACTTTTATCTTATATCTCAATTAGTTTAGAATTCAGGGTGGAAAGTGTAACATCATTCCTCAGACCCCAGCAGGTCCTGGGGGATACCAGAATCAGATGGCATTTAATATCTTTAGAAGGGTCAGAGTTACCATTAGATTAATGAAAGGAGCTGGACAAGAGAGGAAAATACACAAGACGGGCATGAAATGGATAGAGAGGAAGGTATGGTCATGGAATATGGCATTATACTTTGAAATACCAGGAAACGCTCCTGGATACATGCCAACAGGTTGCTGAGGTTTTAGCCATTGAGTGTGGAGTTAGCCTGAGAAGAGAGCTACCCAAGTGGGAAGTGGGCCTCAGAAAAAGCCACTGAGAGGCAGCAGCATCCATGTCGGGAGCCACTACCTAGATTCTGAGGAGATAGTGCTTTGGCTCTTCATGTAGTGTGAGAAAGAATCAGTTTCCATAGAATGCCAAATACATTACAGTTTGCATAGATGTGTGGCGTTTTGTGAAGCAGATTGAGATAAGCAGGTAGATTTTAATATCTTTCACTCTGGGAATTTAAACATACAAAGAATTATAAAAATGTAATGGAACTTTGTATGCCAACATCTATTTTAATAATTATTGAAATTTATCATTCTTTTTTTTTATTAATTATTTTGCATTATGTGACAGTTTCATAGGCTCTGGGAATCCCCCCACCCCTACCCACGCCCCTCCCCCCTGGTGGAGTCCTCCACCTTGATGCAGTATTACAGTTCAAATTCAATCAAGATTCTTTCCTTGCAAATGTATACCAAGCATTTTTAAAACTTTTATGTCTGAATATGCTGAAAGGCAAGGAAACACAGTGAGAAAGACAGAAACATTGTCGGAGTTACAAAGAAGGGAAGAGACACACAGAGAAATTCCGTCTGCTGATGTACTCCCCAGATTTCTACAACACCTGGGGCTGGGCTAGGCTAAAGTTGGGAGCCAGGAGCTTCTTCCAGGTCTCCCACATGGTGCAGGGGCCCAAAGGATTGGGCCATCCTCTTCTGCTTTTCCCTGAACAGAAGCAGGGAGCCATATCAGAAGAGACATGAACCAGTGCTCATCTCGGGTACTGGCATTGCAAGAAGTGGCTTTACCCACAATGTTGGTTCTGAGAGAGCTTCTTTGTCTGCTGGCTCACTCCCTAAATGCCTGAAATCTCCAGGGCTGATTTATTCAGGTTAGAGCCAGGAGCTTGGAATTCAGTCTAGGTCTTGGGTGGGTGTCAGACTCAAGAACTTGAGTCATAATCTGTCATCTCACCACAGGAGGCTACAAGGAGAAACGGTGCTGGGACTCCAAACCAGCTCCCTGAAAGAGAATACAGATATCCTATGGGGAATCTAAGCCACTGTACCAAACATCCACACCAACAGTTGCTGTTTTTGTAATAGCTCTCTCTCTGCCTTTTTAAATGGATTTTTAAAAAAGATTTTATTTATTTTTATTGCAAAGTCAGATGTACAGAGAGAAGGAGAGACAAAGAGGAAGATCCTCTGTCTGATGGTTCACTCCCCAAGTGACCACAATGTGCCGATCCAAAGCCAGGAGCCAGGAACTTCTTCTAGGTCTACAACATGCATGCAGGGTCCCAATGCCTTGGGTCATCCTCGACTGCTTTCCCAGGCCACAAGCAGAGAGCTGGATAGGAAGTGGAGCTGCCAGGATTGGAACCAGCACCCATATGGGTCCTGGCGCGTTCAAGGCGAGGACTTTAGCCGCTAGGCCACTGCACTGGGCCCAATGGATCATTTTTTAAAAAATCTCCATCACAATGTCACTTTCCTGCTAAATATTTCACTATGTATGGCCTATGAGAAAAAGATAGTTCTAATACAGTCACAATGCCTTATTGCACCAAGCAAAATAACAATACTTTACTAATGCCATTCAATACTCAATGATATTAAAATTTTCTAGATTGTCTTAAAATATTTTTGTATGATCTATTTTTTTCAAAATCAAGATCCAACCGAGATTCCTATATTGTAATTGGTGTTATATCTCATTGTATAATTTTCCTATTCATTGAACACTTAATGAGTGCCACTACAACCAATTACTGTGGAACAGTTGGAATGAAGGTACTATGCCCCAAGGTAATGACAATACCACATTAGGACATTAAGCACATGAGAGGTAAATAGTTGTAATAAATTGAAAAGGATTGTCTTTTGAAAAAATTATTTTATTTTTATTTGAAAGGCAGAATTACAGAGAGGAGAGACACAGAGAAAGATCCTAAATCTGATGGTTCACTCCCTAAATGGCCGTAACAGCTGGAGCTGGGCTGATCCAAAGCCAGAAATCAGGTTTCCCATGTGGGTACAGGGGCCCAAGAACTTGAGTCATCCTATGCTGCTTTCCCAGGCCATAAACAGGAAGCTTGATCGGAAGTGGAGCTGGTGGGACATGAACTGTCACCTAAACGGGATGCTAGTGCCATCAGAAGAGGCTTAGCCTACTAAATCATGATGCTACCCACATGATTGATTTTCTAAGAAGTCTAAATATTGTATGCAAAATCTGTACCAATTATAGAAGGAAAGACAGAAGGCTCACAGTGTAGAAATGGCATAGCTAGCAGTGTAAACATTTCCAATAATAAGGTATAGCAACACCACAACTCCCTTGATTTGATGGGAACACTGTATTTCTTGCCCAAAATGCTTAATATGATTCTAGTCACCACAAAATACCAGGCAAACCTAAACTGAGGGACCACCATGAACAAAGAGCATTGGCCAGTGTTCTTTGTTCATGACAGACTGAGTTGCAGACTGGAGGAGATAAGAGAATATGCCATGTGGATGCAGTGTGGGGTCCTGGGTAGATTCTGGAACAAAATGTTTGTGGGAATTGGTGAAAGCCAAATAGGATCTGTAGCTTAGTAAATTATATTCAACTATTGTTAGTTTCCCACTCTTAATCACTGTACTAAGGTCACTGCAGATGTTAGCATGAATAGAGTGGGGTAAGAGATTTAGGAAAAGCTCTTTGTATGACTTATGTAGTCTTTCTACAAATCTCGAGTGAATTCAAAGTAAAACTTTTAAAACTAACCTGATATACAGGCCCAGTGTAATGGTTCAATTGGTTAATCCTCTCCTTGCAAGCATCAGGATCCCAAGTTGGCATCAGTTTGTGTCCCAGCTGCTCCACTTCCCATCCAGTTCCCTGCTTGTGGTCTGGGAGAGCAGCAGAAGATGGCCCAAACGCTTGGGACCCTGCATTCACAAGGAAGATCTGGAAGAAGCTCCTGATTTCTGACTCCTGGATTCTGATTGATTCAGCTCTGACTGATGTATAGGCAGTATGGATCATGACCATTTCTTCTAGGATCACATCCTGCTCATCAAGGTTTTTAGCTTTGAGATCTGAAATTTGAAATTAGATCAACTGTATGACCCAGCCACTCCACTCCTGGGAATTTATCCAAAGGATATGAAATCAACATATGAAAGCTATCTGTAGTCCCATGTTTATAGCAGCTCAACTCACAATAGCTAAGATTGACATCAACCCAAATGTCTATCAAGTGATGATTGCATTAAGAAAATAACGGAATACTACCAATGTATAAAAAAAGAATGAAATCATGTCTATTGTAGCAAAATTGGATACCACTGACTACTATTATGCTCAGAGAAACAAGTCAGTCCCCAAATGAGATATATCACATTTTCCCTGATTTGTGGTAATATACAAAGTACAAAAAGAATGTGTAATATATATGAACAAAATTGATATTTTGAGATTTTGATTATTATTATTTGAGGAACAGTGATTTTTTTTTCTACTTACTCTTGCTGAATTCTTTAGTTAGTTTGTTATATGCAAGGTATTTAATTGCAAATATTAAAAGGAAAATAAAGAGAGCAGGAGAGTGGGAGTGAGTGGGGAGAGAAATTGTCATTATACTCTTTAAACTGTATATATGATGGGACAACACTGACATAGTGAACAAAATCATTGTTTGGAGCACTGGCATCTCATATGGTCATAGGTTTGAATGCCGGCTGCTCCACTTCAAATCCAGCTTCCTGCTAACAATGCACCTAGGAAAGCTGCTGAGGATGGCCCAAGTTTTTGGGCCTCTGCATCCATGTGGGATATCCTGAAAGCAGCTCTTGGCTCCTGGCTTTGATCAGCTCAGCTTTAGCCATTGTGGCCAATGGGGAGTAAACCAGGGGATGGAAGATCTTTGTCTTTCTGTCTCTCCTCTCTGCAACTCTGCCTTTCAAATAAGTGAATAAATCTTTAAAAACATGTATATATAAAATCTGTTTCATTTTATGAATAAAAAAGAAAAATTAAAAAAGGTTTATTTATTTATTTATATTGAAAAGGCAAAGTTACAGAAAGAGAGAAGGAGGGACATAGATCCTCCATCCACTGGTTCCCTCTCCAGATGGCCACAAACAGCCAGAGCTGAACTGATCTGAACCCAGGATCCAGGAGCTTCTTCTGGGTCTTTCGAGTAGATGCAAGGGCCCAAGAACTTGAACCATCCTCCACTGCATTCCCAGGCCACAAGTGGGGAGCTTGATTGGAAGTAGAGCAGCTGCGACATGAATCGGAAACCAAAGGGGATGCCAACTCTGCAGGTGGAGGTTTTAGTCTGCTATGCCACCATGCCAACATCCCCAACCCCCACAACACTTTCTGAATTCCTTTTGTGTGCCAGGCCAACAATGGTGAGGAAGCCAGGATGCATGGTGAGGAAGTTGGATCTTCTTTTCCCCTAGGAATAAGCTACTGCACAGCCACAGCTGCTATCTTGACACTGAGAAGCAGCAGATGTGCTGTCCACCTGGGCTCAGAGCTTTCCCCGTCTATGATGGCAGTATCTCCTTTCTCTTTCACCTCAACTGCTGATACTTTGAACCCTGGGAATGCATGTTTTCCTGTGGAACCCTGAGGACCAGCCCCATGTCCCTTCAGAGAATCCCTAGAAGAGCTGTCAACATTTCTCTGGATCTGGTTTCCTGTTGCTTGGGATTCCAGCCACAGTGCTTCCCTCGTTGGATCTGGATATAGGGTTTATTTTGGACATGATTAAATGGGAACTGGCTATGCTGCTTTCACCAAGAGATTAAACAATTATGACAAGCATTTGTAAAATTGTCAAAGAAAGCTCCCGATATGGGTGAGGGGCTCAGGGTGAGGTCAACAGGGAAGCTAGGCTGCTCCTGGCTACTTTGCCATCCCAGGAGGTTGCCTTTGACTCACCAGAACCAGGCCTGGGTTTCAGCACGAGGGAAGGCCAAAAAAGAAGAGAAGTGCATCTGGCTTCTGTTTTAAAGATGTGGCTTGTAAATTGTTCATGGCCCTTCTAGTTACATCCATTGGCCAGAATTTATTCCTATGGGTAGAATGAGCTCTGAGGGAGGTTGGGAAATGGGGCCAAGTTCTAGGCAAACTTTCTGGGAGGAAGGTGGGGAAAAGGAACAGCACTGGAAAAATGCCAGTTTCCATCACACCATTTCCTCCACTGCCTAGTCTGCTCTCGCACCCATAAGCATTCCCAAGTTTCCTAGTATTGTGGCTCTTTTTTTTTTCCTGAAAAATAATTATTTATTGGAAAGGGAATGACAGATAACTAGATTCCATCCATTGACTAACTTCTCAAATGGCTGGAACAGCTGGTCCAGGTTTAAAACAGGAGTTGGGAACTCCATCCAACTCTTCCATGTATGTGGCAAGGACCCAAGTATTTAGTCCACTTTCCACTGTCCTCCCAGGCACACTAACAGGGAGATGGATTGGATTTGAACCAGTGCCCTGTGAGGTGCCTGTACAGCAGACAATAGCTTCACCTGCCACATTACTGGCCCCAAAGCAGGCCCCCTTTACCTAAGCTGAATGAGATGAATAAAACCACACATGGGTCATTGCTGAAACATTCAGGTCCCATAGCTGAGAGGGAAAGCAACTGCACAAATGCGTCATGGAATCCAGTAGAGGCCATGACTTTTTCCTACCCTTTGTCCTCTAACTCTGCTACTTCCTCATCTCCGTCCTCCTCAGCATGATTATAACAGTTTTAACTGCTATTTACGGAGTACCACTCATGCCAAGGATTCCACAGACCACCCCCAAGACAGCCATTATTATTTCTGCTTTCCAACTTGAGAATCTAAGGCACAGAGTGCTAGGGACCTGCGTTATACTGTTGCTGCAGGCTTCAATGAGATACTTCACCAAAACATCTAGCTCAGTGCCTGGCAAACAGTATTTCACAGCTGCTTTTGCTTTTATTGCTTTAGCAGAGGAGGAATCTGATGCTTAGGGAAGGCAAGTGATTTCCTAATCTTGACTTCCAAGAGTACATGCAAGTGTACCTTAAAAAGTTTATGGGAAGTGGAATTATAAGCTTATTCTGGTATAAAATTTAGAACAAAACATGCATTTTCCCCATAATACTCATTTTCCATGAAAAGTTTGAAGAGTCTTTTCTTGTTCCTATAGGATTGACTTGGGGGGGGTCATGAGGTAGTCACTTGTCACTTGAGGACATATTCTGAAGCTGTGTTGACATAAAAAGCACACTGTGGCAACTTAGAATGTGTGTGACAAAAATGCTAACATTTTCTAGTTTGATCCCGTTCACAGAATCCTTTCACATCCACGGATTCCACATTTGCACAATCAACCAACAGCAGACAGAAAATATTCAAGAAAAAAATATTCTAACATTCTAGAAACCTTCAAAAAAGCAAGGCTTGAACTTGCTTGCGCTGTGAGTGCTGAATGCACAGAGACAGTGGTATGTGCAGACAGACACTGCCTGCTGGTGCCTCTCACTATGTCACAGGCCTCATCCATCTCACAGCTCACTGGGGTTTTCCATAGTCTACCGGGGTTGAGTCTGTACTGAGCGTAATGACTACTTTAAACAGTTTTTGCATTGTGTTAGGTTTTATAAGTAACCTAGAGATGGTTAAAAGTTCATATGAGGATGGACATAAATTATAGGCAAATGCAATGTCATTTTATAAAAGGGACTTAAACATTGGCTAATTTTGGCATCATGCATCCTGAGGGAGGTCTGTATTTTACAGAAGATCAAGGCCATTTCAGCATCCCTCCTCGTAATGATCATTACAACTGTTTGGGAGAATCTGGCAGCCTATGGAAATCATGGTTATGGAACAGTGCTCTAAGCTTACCTGTAACTGCTCAAGCTAGGAAATAACAGAGCCAGGATTCAGGAGCGGTTCTATCTCCTGAGCCTGTGTCTCAAGTTTGTGTCTCTCTGAGCTGATGGGAGATATGACAGACCTGAGGGCTGGATTTTTCTGGGCAGTTGCAGACAACTGGGTTCTTCCTGCTTCTGTGAAGCCTTACACCATCTACCAGCTCCCATCCGCTCCCCTGCCACTTCCTCTGGACCGCCATCACTTGTCACTAGTTTCATCCACCTTTCTTGCTTTTCCTGACCAGTGCAAACTGAAGGTGTCAGTATGGGTCTCTCCCTTTTGCTAAATCATTCTGGAAGCCTATCACCCAGTATCAGGGTAAATCTGCGAGGTCACAGGTTGCCGGGTGCTTTGAATCAGAGCTTCCATTCAGGCCTACAGCACCTCCTTGCAGACGACATGCAGCACACAGCCTTCCTGGCTGTCACCAAAGGAGTGCTTTGGTTTTGACAGTTTCTGGATAATTATGGTGACAATAGGCCAAGCTGGGGGTTGACTGGAGTCTCTGAATTCCATCTGAAGTGGCTGTATGACATGGATTTGGGAAGACCTTTCGCAGATCCTGAGTAGAGGTAACAGCAGTGATGTTCAGTTAGCTCACTGGGCACGTGTCTGGCTGGTCCCATTTCTCTCAGTGATTGGTCTGTTCAGCCCTTGCTAAGCACCTGCTCCATGTAAGATCTTTGCTCAGCTCCAGGAGTGCCATGACCTGTGTGGCTCTAACTCAAGGAACCCCCTGTCCTTGGCAAAAGACCCAGGTGTGTACAGCGAGACAGCTACTTTAAGTTGGGCCCCAAATCTTGGAGTTAGTTCAGATGTCTATTTACTCACATCTCAGATGTCCAAGACATTCTGTTTGAATCTTGTTGCTAGGGACTGGGGATGTTTGAGCTTCTGGTGAGAGGCAACCAAAGAACTGGGTGGCTGATAGGCTACATGTGATGGCTGATTTTCTGTGTCTAATTGACAGGGGCATCGAGGGCCCAGATGCTATTTCTGGGTGTTTTTCTGAGGATTTGGCTAGATGAGATTTGATGGGAGTCAATCCCTGGAGTGTCAGAGTTCAGCTCCAGCTGAGTTCGGAACTCGAGAAGGGTGCGTGGATGAGGCGTAAAGAAAATAGACGGACCACTAGGATTCCATGATCATCGTGGACAATGCGAGAAAGCTGTCCTCTTTATTTATACAAAACCAGTCAAACTCTGGCTCAGACTTTTACATCATGGCCAAATGGGTGTTTCTAAGGATAATTCTGCAGTTTGTTTTACCTAAGGCAGGATGTTATCCATCCTGGCACCATGGTTAGGAAGTTCTCAATAGATGGCGCCTATTAATCAGTAACAGATTCCTACTGCAATCCTCATTCTGCAACTTAGTCTTGAATTAGTTAAGGGAGGAAAGACATCACAGAAGGAAGGACCTAAAGATCAAAGAAGGAGGGAAAGGATAGATGCCCTCTACACCTGGGGACAGAACACCCTTGATTGGCATATGGTCAATGGGGGCAGCAATAAAAGGCCCTTTTGCTAAAATGGTATCAGCCACATCAACTTCCAAGCTCACATTGGTAGTAAACATTAACTCCACAGAGTCAGACAATGCCTAACTAAATTACAGAGATCTCAGTGGGGTTGTCCGGTGTCCATGCAAAGGGAGGCAGAGCTGCATTCAGGTGGTGGTAGAGATATCCGCTGGGCCCTGCCGAACAGCCGGAAGTTCCTTGCAGCCCTGCCTGCAATGGAACAATACTCTTCACACCCTCCTGTCTTCCACACCCATCACACGGACCCCAGCACTGGAGTCTAGCAGACAGCCTCTCCCCCACTCCCATTCCCCTTTTCCTTTCCCTCCTGCCCTCCACACACTCTACCTACCCTTTCCATCTCCCCTTCTGTCTTTCCTGCTCACTGCTGGCTCTCATGATCCTCAGACTCTATCCTCTTTTTTTAAAATTTTATTTTACTTTTAAAGATTTATTTATTTTTATTGGAAAGGCGGATATACAGAGAGGAAGAGAGACAGAGGAAGATCTTCAGTCCGATCATTCACTCCCCAGGCGGCTGCAATGACCAGTGCTGAGCCAATCTGAAGTCAGGAGCCAGGAACTTTTCCGGGTCTCCCATGTGGGTGCAGGGATCCAAGGCTTTGAGCTGTCCTCCACTGCTTTCCCAGGCCACAAGCAGGGAGCTGGATGAGAAGCAGGGTCGCCGGGATTAGAACCGGCAACCATATGGGATGCCAGTGTGTGCAAGGTGAGGACTTTAACCACTACGCTATCATGCCAGGCCCTCTATCCTGTCTCTTAAAACACTGGGTCCAGGTGAGGGTCCCAAACAACCACCACAGGACTGTCCCATGTGAATACATCTTTTACCCCAAGATGAGACTGAACAGACACAAGGAATGTTTTGGTCTCCCACAGCTAGCCTGGTGTTAGCTGATTCCTTTTTTCCAAAAGGAGAACAAACTCTCAACTTCCTATCCAGATCCTAGGAAGGCTCAGTCTAGGCATAGCATAAGAAAAAAAAAAAAACAAAGAAAGGCTTCAGTTGGCCACAAAGCCCACCCAGTGGGGCCGACTGATTGCCCCACTTCATGCAAAAAAGTAGATTGAGAAAATACGAATGACCACCTGAGGGCACTGTGACTCCATAATTTCTCTGCAAAAATACAGATGTCTGCAAACAGGGCAAGTCCTGCTTTCCTTGTTTTTGAGGTCAAATGAAGGGAAGCCTCTGAGGGAGGGGGAACACACACACACACACACACACACACACACACACACACACACACACACACCACCACCACCACCACCACCACCACCACCTCCCCATATGGGTGGATAGACATGGACAAGTAAAAGGCAAGAAAACACTACACATTCTGAAAATGCTTGACATGTGGTAGTTTTGAAGCTTCAGCTGGGTGCCTGTTTCCCAGTTCTGGTGTTCTGCTCACAGACCTATCTGGCCCCAAAACAGTGTCTGTCCCTTTTGCTCTCCAATGTGCCGCTGGGAGCACTGACTCTCCTCTCCTTTTGCTTTCCTCTCTTCAGCGCAGAGGGATTGGAACTTTCCACATTGTGAGGGCTGTGTTGGCTCCAGGGTTGACAGTATGAGGGACTTGTGTGTGTGTGGCAATTACATATCCTTGAGTGGAGTTTTGGGAGAACAAATAAAGGAAATATTATTTTTCCCCCTCCGATGGGCTACAATGGTAAGAAGCATTCCATGTGTGATAATCGCACAGCACTCTTTTCAGGGTTGAGCTCTGCTGAAGCAGGATTCTAATTGGGGGCCAAGAATGTTATAGGAATATCAGTGTCTGAGTTCTGTACAGACAGGTGCTGATGAAAGGCTGATTACTCTAATTTAATCATACAGTAGGCTCCATTCCTTTGGGACTGTTTGGATTGCTGGCACTTTTACATAAATCCTTTCTCCTTTGATGCCCTTAATTTCCCTTTGAGATAGGAAGAGGACAAAAAGTATTATCACTACAAAAACAACTTTATTAAGAAGATTGTATTGCATTAGAAGTTTGCAATTCAGCGATTTTAAGCATATTCCTCATGCAATTGACATCATTTTCAGCACCTCAGAAAGCCCGAGTTTTTCGTTGTCCTCTTTTTTTACCCTAACCTCCTCCTGCAGATGCCTACAGATCCACCTGTTCTGGTCCTTTCACATACACATAATCATCGTGCGGGATCTTCTGTGACTGGCTTGTGTCATGTAGCATACCATTTTGAAAGCTTCTGCATGAGATAGGATGTTCAGTAATTCATTCCAATTTACAACTGAATAGCTCATCGTCTAGATATTTTTATTTATCCATTTGTCAGTTGGGATACATTTAGGTTGTTTACATCTGTTGGCAATTTTAAATAATTCTGCTATAAACATTCACATTTTCACTTTCGATGGATTTATGCTTTTAGGTCTTCTTGGATGTATACATAGGAGTGAAGTTGCTGGCTTGTGTGTTAACAGGGAAGTGTTTGAGGAATTGCCAGTCTCTCTTTCAAAATGGTTGTTCTGGAACCTCACTGGGTTACTAAGGGTCCTGATTTTTCCTCATCCTTGCCAATATCTTGTTACTCGCTGAGTTTTGGATGCCAGCTATTCTAGTTGATGTGCAGTAGTTACTATGTGATTTTAATTTGCACATCCCTAATATCTAAGATGTCAAACATCTTGTGGTTATTGGCTACTTGCATATGTATTTTGGAGAAATGCTATCTTTAGGTCTTATGTTCATTTTCTTTTTTTTAATTATTTATTATTTAACTTCATTAATTTATGTTCATTTTCAGAGTTTGTCTCTTCTGTTGCTGAGTTGTAGTTCTTTACATATTTTAGATGTAAGCCCTTTTTTAGATGGATGCTTTACAAATATTTTCTACCACTCTGGTTTGTCTTTCTACTTCCTTGCGAGTGTTCTCTGAAGCATTATAGTTTTTGATTTGGTTGGCATCCAACTTAATTTTTTTGTGCTTGTATTTTTGTTGTTATGTTTAAGTGTCGCCACCCTGCAGCGACACTAAAATGACGAGGAATTTCTAGGGCCTGGTGAAAACAGGAACCGCCACCACAACTGGCACACACACACACACATCGAACAAACACACACACAAACGAACGAATGAAAAAAGGGAAGGTGAACGAAAGGGCAGACGAAACAAGGTGTGAGACAAACCAAAAAAAGAAGGAGTTTCTTGCCGAAAGCGGGCTGCTTATGTACTGTTCTCCACCAATCACTTCTTCCTGTGGTCCACGGGGCGCTGATAGACCAGCAATTGCAGGGGGGAGGGGCATTAGCCTATCCTTGTGACTTCCTGCCTGCCTACTGGCAGGACAAATCCTGCCTCCTGGCACTCGGCCAGCCTCCATCTTGCGGCCCCTCATCCATGTGGGGTTGGCCGCTCCCCACATTTAAGAATCTATTGGTGAATCTGAGCTCATAGACTTACCAGTATATATTCTTCTAAGGGTTTTACATTTTAGCTGTTATGTTTAGGTCTTTGACTCATTTTGAGTTAATTTTGTATGTGATGTTATGAAAGAATCTGAATTTGTTCTTTCCCACGTGGGAATCCAGTTGTCCCAGTGACATCTATTGAGAAGATAATTCTTTGTTCCACTGGTGGTCTCATTCTTCTTGTCAGTAATCTGTTGGTTTAGACATATAGATATATTTATGGACTCTTAATAATAATTCCATTTAAATATATAAGGGTATTTCTGAAAGTTCATGGAAAGATGGGATTATATAGGTTTATTTTGTGGGCAGGAATTTGGTATGGCAGTTAAGATGCCAGTTAGAATGTGCACATCCCATATTGAGTGCCTGAGTTGGAGTTCTGGCTTTGCTGTCAATTCCAGATCTAGGAGGTAGTGGTGTTGTCTCTAGTAGTTGGGTCCCTGCTACCCACATGGCAGGTGTTCCTGTTTCCCAGCTGCAGCCCCTTCCAGTCATGGTTATTGTGGGAATTTGGTGAGTGAACCAGCAGGTGGGAACTCTGTCTCTTTACCTCTCAAGTAAATAAAATAAATAAACCACAGGTCTCCCTTGTGTGTCAAGAATATTGTCATCCTAACAAAATTAAGTCTTCTAAAAGACTTTGAAAAGAGATTGTCGCATTTGTTTAGAACTTTAATTTCTTTCAACAATGTTTTGTAATTTTCAGAGTAAGCATGGCACGTTTTTATTAAAATGGTTCCTATGTGTGAGCATTTTATTCTTTCTGATATTATTGTAAATGCAGCTGTCTTCTTAATTTTATTTTTTGGTTGTTCATTTCTAAGTGTCAAGAAGTACAACTCATTTTTAAAAATATGGATCTTATATTTTAAAATCTTGCTGAGCTAATTGATTAGTTTTAACAGTTTTTCCATTTAGAAAATTTTGCCTTCGTGGCTGGGCTGGGATAGATTGCAGCACCTGCCGGCAAATGCTGAGGTGAGGTGTGCCATTCCCGACTGGGCTGCAATACCCACAAGCACATGTGAGACCTGGGGGGAGGGGTACAAGCCCATTTGGGGGCAGCGTGGTCTCCTTTCATGAACTATTGCTTCCACTGTGAAAGTGAAACTGGGGCTGGGGGCAGAGCAGATCAGGCAGGGCTACAATAGCTGTTAGCCTACATGTGAACTGGGTTGGGGGAAGCCAGGCTGGGCTAGCCAACTGTATCCACTGGTGCAGGTATCAGCCAGAGTAAGGACAGACTGGTTGGGCTTTGTCACAGCATCAAATGGCAAGTACTGGAACTGGGGGCAAGTCCTTTCAAGCAAGACTGAAGAACCACCTGGAGAATACAAGATCCTGGGCTGGGAGTGGGCCTAGTAGGGAAACTGTTGGCCCCTCACCGATGGGATGTAACTACCACTGGTGAGCATGAGCTGGGGGTCAGCCTGACTAGAAGGTGGTGGCACCTGCTGGCATTAATGCAGGCTGAGAAGTGGGGCTGGTTGTGTTGAGTTAGACTGAAGCACCCATTGATGTGTGTGAGAGCTGGATAGGATATGGGAAAGACTGGGCCAGTCTGCTGCACATTAGGTAAGCACAGGAACCAAGGCTCAGGGTGGGTCTAGTGAGAGTTACTTGGAGTTGCTTCGACTAGCTGCAGTTCCTGCTTGTCTGTGTGAGGGCCAAGTGTGTAGTAGGCTGAGTGGGCTGCAACATCCATTGATTTGTGTAAGAGACTGGGCTGGAGACAGAACTGACCCAGCAATTGTAGCTGCTAGTGTGTATATAGGATGATGTGGGTGACAGACTAAGCCAGACCACATAAAAGCATATAGGAGAATCAGGTCTGGGATCACCTCAGACGAGGTTTCTGTGGGGATCCCCCAACCGAATCACTGGACTCAGAATTCCAACCATGGGGAGAATTGCAGGATCTGTGTACTGACTGTGGAGTTCATGTGTCAGACAGAACTGAACCTCCTCAGAAGAACAGATGGAGCAGTAGATAGCATACTCAGATGCACAGGGAGGATATGGCAGTCCATTGGGGCCTGCAGAAGACATCTGGTACCATAGCAGAGAAAGGAGGGCAGAATAAATTGAACAACTAATCTAGCTAAGTGTTGACAGCAAATATCTGGGTGACCCTAAGGTAGACTATGTCAGTCAGTGGACATTGGAAGGACTTCCTCATGTTTGAGTCAGTGAGATCGACAGCATTTCAGAACTATTGAAACCACTTAGGTTGAACCCTCGTAGCATGCTTCACATTGGGGACCCTGGGATGACGTCATGTAGCTGTTTCCCATCTCGGGCACTGAGGCAGTTGGGAGGCTGGGTTTGGCTTTTGCCCTATCTCCCCACTTTTGGCAGATATAGGAGGAAGGAAAAGGTTTGGAAACAATGATCACAACCACTTTTCCCTGGTCCTCAACCCTTCTCACCCTAATCAACTATGTAAAGATCATCAAAAATAAAATAATAAATAAATAAATAAAGGAAGATTATGCCCTCTGTAAATACAAGTAGTAGTTTTA
Source organism: Ochotona princeps (assembly GCF_030435755.1). Lineage (NCBI taxonomy): Eukaryota > Metazoa > Chordata > Mammalia > Lagomorpha > Ochotonidae > Ochotona > Ochotona princeps. The sequence goes on from NC_080833.1 coordinate 71,925,914, forward strand.
TTTCTTCCTTTCTGATTTAGAAGACTGCAATTTTGTTTATATATACACAAGGAATGTATCCGTCTCCTCCCCATTGACTTTTTTTTTAAACCACAATTTCCACTGTTTGGAGAGTACCCTTAAAGTGGAACATTATACTCCGTTGCACATGAAGCCAGTTTTGCAGGAGGGATTTGGAGCCTTTTGTTCTACAAGCATCTCCCTAAAGCCATCTCTGTGGAGCTGGGTAGAGAGCACGGCCACCTCTCTTAGAGAGACACGTCTATTTTGGTGGCTGGGTGCTAGGTGGAAGGGAGGCAGTACATCATTTTGGCTTGTGTCTGACTGTAGCTAGAACCACCCCCCCGCCGTTGTCTGCACGGTTTTGGTGGTGCCATGCTCTCAAGGCAGATGCCTCGTCTCACTAGAGGAGGGTAGATGGAAGGAGAGAAATGCCACCAGCTGACCACATTTACGTGGAGCATGGGGGGAGCTGGGAGTAGGCAGAATGAGCAATGGTGATGTCTTTCCCCTTACTGAGAAGGCAAACTTTTGATTGGCGTCTGCAAGGAGAGCTGTCCTTGTGTGCTTAGCTCATGTGTCTGGAGTGGAGTTTCTGTTCTACTGAACTAGGAATGGCAAGGAAAAGTGTGGTCTCAGTTCAAATGCCATAGACTCGCAGTGCTCTTACCAAGTGTATAAATTTTCTCCCTTTGCTATATATATTTATGACGATTTGCAGGGACTTTAAATGTATGGTTTTTCTAGAAAGAATTCTCAGCAGTTTCACTAGGAAGTGGATCTGCAGAACTCCCACTGTCACCAGCGAGGTGGAAATCTTCTCACTGCCATCTGCTAGGTGACCACAATGTTTTGTCCTCACCTCACCCAGTAAATGGGGACATCTGAGAGACTGGGGTGGGTTAAAGGAAAAGTAAGGTCACTCAGGATGGGAACAAAGACCTAATCATAGCATCCCAGCATGATAAATATATTCCTGTGATCCAGATGTTATCCATAGTAGAGGTCAGCAGTTAGAGCAATCTTGCAATAGTCACACTTGTCCATGAATTCTCAGTTTCTCTTTAAATACTCCCAGCAAAAGGGGAGTTCACTGCTGTCAGCTTAACTGGTTAGTATCTCCATGAGCAACATGATCATGTAACACCAAAGCAGCTTGTGCCACCCCAGGTGGGCTGCATGGACAGGTAGACAGAAGGAGGCACAGAACACAGGCTTGTCAGGATCCTGAACAACTTTATGTCACCAGAAGGTCACAGGAGTGCTGCAAAAAAAGCAGCTCTGTGGTTTCAGATGCCAGGTGCCCAGGAGACTGGTCTAATTTTAGAACAAACATAGTGCTTACTAAAGAGGTCTCAGACACACGGTTTTGGAGTGCAACGATCTTGCACCCTCCAGCCACGCATGCTCATGTTCTCTGGCTGGTTCCATTTCAATCATTCTCTCTATTGAGGAAGGAAGTACCAGACCACTGAACTGCCATTTGCATGAGGAATTTGCCAGGGGTCATGATTTAAACGCTGCTTTTGTGGGACGGTTGGTGATGGTGTGTGTCTGATGGTCTGAAGCTCATTTTCATCCTGGCACTGTGCTGACACCCTCTGTCCTTTTCAGATCCTTCCTCTGCCCTTCTCTGCTGGCTTTTTGCCCTGGGAGGCCGACGCCTACTGCAGGCATCTCATTGTGTTCTATGGGTTCGGCCAAGGGGGAGACCAGCAGATCAGAGAGAAAAGAGACAGAAACTGAGATGCTTCTGTCCTGCTCTGTATGGTTCTCTGTATGGGGTTGTGGTCCTGCACAATTTCCTGTTTGTCCTTCTGGGCCTAGAAGTGCTGTTGACAGCTGATTGCTCAGTGTCTCACTGCCTCTGCCTCCCCCACCTAATCCTCACACTCCTGAAACACCTTCACACCAATCTCTTCATTTGCACCTGTTAAAGATGACTTCTCTGTTCTACCAGACTCTCGGCAGCATCTCACCCTGGCAGCAATGTCAGGCACAGAAAGGAAGAGATCACCCTCTTCCTTCAGGGGTGTCCCCTGTTACTGTCCCGACATTAACTCCAGGGGACTATGCCCATCTGGGTTTCCTGTAAACACAATAGATGATTTTGTTCAAATCCTGCCCTGGAATTATAAATCCCTGTTGGAAACCCAAGCATCCCACAAACTCCTTTGAGAGGTAGAAACACTAGCCTGCCTGCCTGCCTGCCTTCCTTCCTTCCTTCCTTCCTCCCTTCCTTCCTTCCTTCCTTCCTTCCTCTTTCTCTCTCTCTTTCTTTCTTCCTTCCTTTCTTTTTTTGGTAAAGGTTTATTTTATTTTTATTGCAAAGTCAGATATACAGAGAGGAGGAGAGACAGAGAGAAAGATCTTCTGTCTGATGATTCACTCTGCAAGTGACCACAACGGCCGGTGCTGCACGGATCTGAAGCCAAGAGTCAGGAACTTCCAGGTCTCCCACGTGGGTGCAGGGTCCCAAGGCTTTGGGCCATCCTCAACTGCTTTCCCAGGCCACAAGTAGGGAGCTGAATGGGAAGCTGGGCAGCTTGGATCAAAACCGGCACCCATATTGGATCCTGGCACGTTCAAGGTGAGGACTTTAGCCACTGTGTACCGTGCTGGGCCCAAAGCTAGCGTTTCTACAAAGCTATGCTGTTGTTTGAAATCAGAGCTTGTATGTTTCTTGAACGTTTCTCATATCAGCATGAAATATGTACAATCTTTGTGTCCCTGTGGGTTAGAGGGTAATTTCAACACACAACACAGAGAATCCCGATTAGTTACAAACATTTTGTCATCTGAGTTCTTTCTTTAAAGTTCTGGATAATCAATAAACTCCCTGTCCTTGAGCAGAGAGTTGAAAGTTACTTTTAAAGGGGGAAACCTGGATGATATTGGTCATTGTCAAAAGATACAGAATATTGTCATGCAAGGTGTAAGTCTAGAGAGCTAATGAATACAGCAATGAGATTATAGTTGATGATTCTATATTGTACACTCAAGATTTGCTAACAGGAAAGGTTAAAAAAATATTCTCAAGACTCACATACGCACCCAAAACCAAGAAAATGGTAGCTATGTTGGGTGAGGAATATGTTAATTAACATAATTGTGGAGATTATTTCACAATGAGGCTGTATATAAAAATATCAAGTTGGACACATGCAGCTAGCCATTAATGGGTGAGATGCTTGTGTCTCACACTGGAACGCTTGAGTTTGATTTCTGGCTCTGGAGTCGGGTTCCACTTCCTGCTAGCACAGGCCCTGAGTGAAAACTTTGATGACAGAAATTCTTGGGACCCTGCAACCCACATGGAAAATCCAGACTGAATTCCCAACTCCTGACTGGCATAGACCTGGCCACTGGGGAGGGGGCTAGCAAAAAGGAGTTCTCTCTCTGCTTCTGCAACAAAAAGCGAACAAAACCAATGGAACAAAAACCATTAAGTATACTCTGAGAGCCAGCAGATGATTGTATGAAGCACCTAAGTCCCTGACACACACATGGGGACCTGAGTGGAGTTCCTGACTCCAGCCTGGCCCAGCCACAGCTGTTGCCAGCATTTGGAGAGTGAACCAATGGATGGAAGCTGTCTTCTTTGATTGCTCTACCTTCCAAATCAGTAAAACAAATAAAAAACCCAACCAAAACCAAACCAAAAATTCCTGCCAAATCATTTATCTGAAATACTATCTGCTTCAGTTTGTTAACTTATAACTCAATACATTTGGGGGTGTGTGTGGAAATTTTATGTATAAGAAATAAGCTGGGCCCAGTGGCGTGGCCTAGTGGCTAAAGTCCTCGCCTTGAAAGCCCCGGGATCCCATATGGGCGCCGGTTCTAATCCCGGCAGCTCCACTTCCCATCCAGCTCCCTGCTTGTGGCCTGGGAAAGCAGTTGAGGACGGCCCAGTGCATTGGGAGCCTGCACCTGCGTGGGAGACCCGGAAGAGGTTCCAGGTTCTTGGCATCGGATCGGCGCGCATCGGCCCGTTGTGGGTCACTTGGGGAGTGAATCATCGGATAGAAGATCTTCCTCTCTGTCTCTCCTTCTCTCTGTATATCTGGCTGTAATAAAATGAATAAATGTTTAAAAAAAAAAAAGAAATAAGCAGACTACCTTCTTTGGTTTGCGTTATTTATGTAAATTCTTTCTCTGCCTTCATGGCTACATGACTAAGCTTTGGGCTTATGGAGGGGCTTCCAACAATCGAAACACTCGTAATTGATTTTAGATATTCTTGTCATAGTCCAGCCCAGGCATTATTTTACCAGTTCACTGGTATACTTGTTTGAATATTTTATTTATTTATAGAGACAGTAACATTTTTGGCACTTACACAGTCTTCTAAAAGCCCTATAACCTCTGTTATCTTGTGCTATATGTGGCCCAGCTTTCACTAAGTTGAAAATGAGTGTTTGGAGGGGGAAGGGAGAGAGGAAACATTTGTATCTGCCAACATTTTCCTGTGTAAGTATTTTTGCGGGCGGCCCAAGGAAACTTGTGAATTCACCATGGAAGTTGTCAGGACAGCTTGGAGGCAACAACAATGAAAGTCCCAAGTTATTTCTGGAGCAGCTGATTGATGTTTCAAAAAGGAATGACATTTTGATGGATCCAAGCTTGCTGTGATAGGAGTTAATGAGGATAATGATGATAATAATGACATTTATAATGCATTTTTCTTGCAGAAAATCCCATGGTTCTTTTCTTTAATTTTATTTTTTTATTATTTTGAAAAAGTTCATTACAAATATGAGGGGAACATGGATTCATGTGGGCCATAAAATGGGGTGGAATGTGTTGTAGGTAGGGGAAATGTGGGTGAGAGAGAGACATTCCTGCCTTCCCTCCTGTGTCTATGGGGGTTAGGAGGGCTGGGGAAGGCATTCCACTTCCTGCTGTCACATGTGCCAACGAATGGGAGGGGTCTTATGAAGCTGCCTCCAGGACCCCAGCTAGGGGAAGAATGTCCTGAGGGAGTTACTTGAGTGGTATATTGGTTGAATTTACATATAGCAGGGAAAGTATGACTTCCAGCTTGCAACCCTAAGCTAGTTGTCTTGTTGTCCCATTTCTGTCCATCTAATGGATCCTTCTGGCTAGCTGTAAACTTTCCATTCAGTGGCTATGTCTGTGTTCCCTCATCACCCTGACTGCTCTGAGAGGTTGTTGGCTTCACTGGACAGGTAGTGACAGTTTCTATCCTCCTATGGGCTGCTTGTTGTTATGTAAGTTCTAGGGCCTCTTGGCTGTCCCTGACTAGAGTGTCCACAGACTAGACCTGAAGAGTTGTGTAGCTTGCTGTTTTTTGCACCTTTTGAAGAGGTACTTGAAATTTTCTATTGGACTGGAAGAGCAGGCTGCCTTATTTTTGGTGTGTATCTTTGTAGGATCTTCACCATTGCATGGGAGTCAGCAGTGGAGGTGGCTGTCATACACTGTGTGTTCTGAGGATGGACCATACACTTATGGGCTCTGTTTCTTGAAACTGGGTGTCCTGTCTGTCTGAGGCATTTATGAGGTATAAGAAGCTCATTCCTGGTCATGCCTCCCTAGCCGACCCACCCCCAATCCTAATTCTGTGTGCACTGTGAATGCAGTAGCCTGGCTCAACTGACCTTCAGCCTTATCTCTTACATGCGCTGGTGGGTGGAGCAGTCCGGCTGTGGAAGATGCTTCAGGTAACTCTACCCAGCCCACCTTAGCTCTGGCTCTTACACGCCCTGGCAGGTGAAGCAACCTGGTCAGAAAGACTCTACAGAATCCCTACCAGGCCAGGACACAAACCTATTTTTTCATAGATATAAATAAATCTTTAAAAAAAAAAACAAAAAACATAGGAGTTGGGAGGGGAAGACCTTATTTCTGTTGTCTCCTGGAAGGAAAATCGAGACAGTTTCTTGCTAGGTCTTCAGGCTCCATCTTGATGGTAAGAAGAAATGTTTGAATAAAGCATCAAACTTGGTGAAATTAGAGAAATACAAGTCTTTTTCTGTCCCAATCCATCTCCATAATGCTGCCAGAGCAAACTCCAATGCCACCGCTCCCTGACCCAGAGTCTTCAGGAGATTTCACAACTGCCAATTTCAGTCTGAGGAACAGACTGCCTTCAGGTCAGGCAGGGCATTTGCCATCCCAATTGCACTATCTTCCCATGTTTGTGTGTAATATTTGTTTTACCCTGTATCTCAGCCAATTGAATCCACTTACTTAGTTTGAGCACCTCATTCTCCTTTCCTAATGTCATCACACTAAATCACAATTTGTTTTTTGTCTGTCTTCCTTCTTGCATGCAAATTCATCAGGGACTATCCTCATTATATCCCCAGGAATCAGCTTACTCCATTGCAAAATAACACCTGCCCTAAAGGAACGTTTCTCATGCAAATGATATCAAAGAACTGAAGGATTCTTTGCAAGAAAGATACATTGTAAATATCTTCATCACTATCCTCATTAACTCCTGACACAGCAAGTTTGGATCCAACAAATCACTTCCTTGTGATGTGCACAAGGTGCTGCCTCATGTCTACTTCTATTTATGCTATTCCTGCAGCCTAGAGTGCCTGCAAATCCACCTCCACCTACTGGAGCTATGGTTGTCTCTCCAAGCCCAAAACCAATCCTGACTCTCTTTGGTCTCCCTTTCTCAGGAACCGCCACAGTCTTCTAAAGTGCTTCTAAAGTGCTTCCTGCCTGATGTTGCTCCGTATTATTGTGCACTCATGTGGTCTTCCTTTTCTGCCTGTCCTAGACTGTCCCGGAAAAGCTGGAACTGTACCCCAGAGCCTGGCAGCAAGTATGTTACATGGTTATTCAATATGCTGTTGACCGCCTTTCTTCATTCAGCACAACCCCCTTTTCTGAATCTGCAGTTTTCCAGGGGTGGATGTTTTTCTCCTTCTTTCCAGTTTTAGAAAGTGGGGAGGGAGATGAACTTGGCCCCTCCTCCCTGCCCCCCCAACTCTTCTTTCAGCTCGGATGCCCCTCTGCTCTTGTGAGTCGTGGGGAGAAAGGCTTCCATTTTCTTTTGCTACCAAAGCCAGATTTTCAGGGATGGCATTTGGCATTTTGCCTTTTCCAGATGCATCACAGATGCCAATCTTTATAATGGAGACTGAATCAAGGCAACAACAGCAGTGAGAAAGTGTGACTCAATCAATGCCATCTCTAAGGAATTCTGATACCAGTCTGTGCATCTGGTGAGCATTCACAGTATCGCTGTGTTATGATGAGATCACAGCAGATTGAACTAACTCTGGGGCTGTGTGAAGGCTTGAGCAGCACATTTTTGATAGCACAAAGCCCTCTGGCTAACAGCAGTATGGGCATACTGACCATCTGTAATACAATACCCTGTATAATTCAGAAAGGGCTGTTCCAATAACCATACTGTCAGATATTTGGGATTGTTAAAATTGATGATGTAGATCTCCATTCATTGCAATGGAAATATGCCCATGTATTACTAAGTGAAGGGAGCAGACTACAGAAGAGCAGGATTATGTAAAATTATACCTTATTTATATCTGTCTCTATTCATAAATGTGTAGATATCTTCTGAAATGTTAACCGTGATCATTTCTAGCTCCAGGTGGTAAAATTCAGAACAAGTTTTTCTTTCCTTTTATTTTTACCATTTTTTTATTGGTACTACTTGGAGTTTACATTTACCTGGTACAGTTGTTAGTTTTACAATTTGGAAAAGGAATCAATACAGTTCATTCCTCTTGAGATAAATTGTTGGAAATAAAAAAATGGCTTGTTAATAAAAACCTTCATGTTTTCTAAGATTCTTAATGTAAAGCAAATAAAACAAACTCTCGTGTGAGGGAAGAAGGCAATCATCTGACCATGTCCAGGGCTGCATCACAGTATGGTTCACAGTAACAGGAAAAAGGGGGATGGGCATTGTGGCACAGCACCTTAAGCTGCTACTTGGGATACCCACATTCCATATTGAAGTGTCAGTTTGAGTCCTGGCTTCTCTGCATTTCAGATCTAGCTTCTGTTAATGGATTTGGGAGGCTGGAGAAGATGGCCTAAGAGCCTGGGTCCCTGTCACCCAGGTGGGAAACCAAGAGGGAGTCTTGAGCTCTTGGCTTTGCTTGGCCCATGCCTTGACTGCTGCTGCCATTTGAGTAAATGAATGAGATGAACGATCTTGCTCATGCGTTCTGTTTCTTTCCATCTCTTCTTCTGTCACTGTCTCTTTCAAATAAATAAATAAATCCTGAAAAGATACTGGGGAAAATGTTTTGGAGTTATGGCATAGTGCATTAAGCTGCTGCTTGCAGTGCCTACATTCCACACTGGAGTGCCAGTTGGAGGCCTGCCTGAATGCTTCCAATACAGCCTTCGCTGCTAATGCGCCAGAGAAAGCAGCAGATGATGGACCGACCGTGTGAATATGTGAGCTCCTGTCATTCACGTCAGAAGCCTGGATAGAGCGCCAGGCTTCTGGTTTCAGCCTGGCCCAACCAGCAGATAGAATATCTCTTAGGTTTTGTGTCTCCCTCTCCTTCATTTTCTCTCTCTCTCTTACTTTCTATTGCCCTTATTTCCAAGCACATTAAAAAAAAATAGACACATTTTGGAAGGAGCAAGGTGAAATCAAGTTGTCCTGACCTGCCATGGGTCACATGCACACTTTTCATTCTTTTTTCTTGTAAGATTTCTTTTTGTTTGAAAAGCAGAGTTACCTAGAAAAAAGGAGGGAGAGACGGAGAGAGAGAGAGAGAATCTTCCATCTGTTGGTTCACTTCCTAAATGGCTGCAGGGTCTGAAGCTGAGCTGCTCTGGAGCTAGGAGCTAGGAGCCAGGAGCCTGCTCCAGGTCTTCCATGCAAGTGCAGGGACTCAAGGAATCCAGCCACGCTATGCTTCTTTCCCAGGCCATAATCAGGAAGCTGATTCAAAAATGCAGCAGCTAGGACATGAGTTGGTGCCCATATGGGTTGCTGGTGCCATAGATGCAGGCTTAGCGTTCTATGCCAAACCATGATACACACATTTTCCTTTTTTCTTTAATATTTTGTTTATTTCTATTGGAAAATCAGCTATACAGAGACAAAGATCTCCCATCTGCTGGTTCACTTCTCAAGTGGCCACAATGGCTGGAGTTGCGTTGATCCAAAGCCGGGAGCCAGGAACTTCTTCCAGGTCTCCTTTGCAGGTCCCAGGGCTTTGGGCCATCCTCTACTGCCACAAGTAGGGAGCTAGATGGGAAATAGAGCAGCTGGGACATGAACTGGCACTCATATGGGATATCAATGTGTGCAAGGTGATGACTTTAACCACTAGGTACTGCACCAGGCCCAATACACACACTTTTGAAGTGTGTGTCACTTCAGGTGCCATTCTAATCCAAGTACTGACAGCAGTTGATTTAATTCTGTGACTTATAGTTTGACTAATTCTGTGATCTGTAGGGTGACAGAAAACACCCCCTGTGGGGTAGCAGAGAAAGGATAACTTCCTTTCTCATAATGATTCCTTTTGCAAAAAAGAGACATGTGCAGTGGCTCACAGTACAGCTCACACTTTATTCCATCGTGACTGATACATATGTAGGACTGGACAGCAAGAGAGTACAATCAGGGCAGACCTTCTCTGCATTACAGGGCCATAAAAGGCATTTCTGGTTTTGGCACACAGAGTGGATAACCATACGTTGGTGAGAACAAGATGGTCAGAAAAACAGAATGCAGGTATCTAACACCATGTTGGAATTGTGTCTGGGTTCTATAGAATGTTGAAGAGTAAGCAATCGCCAAGACCAACATGCAACTGTAAGTAAGTCACACATTCCTCTACAGACTATTGTCCTCCTTAGAGATGAAGTCTTAGCAATCTGTGTACAATAGCTTAAAAAGAATAGTCAATACTCATTAGAGGGTCTGCTTTCTGATTTCTATAGCAATCCATTATTGAAGAAGAGATAATGCTAAATAATATATTTTCTCTATGTCACTCTTATTAAATTGAATCATACCAACTGAATCTGACTTGACCATTACCTACTTAAATATAATGTATCATGTCTTTAAAATGTTGAAAAACAGTTCCTGCTAGTTTATCCCTCTTACAAATCACAATAGACAGGAGGAACCTATATAAAAGGTATTTCTCCTTTTTCAAAAATAACCTACGCTGATGGAAACATCAAAGCAGTAATTTTATTATGCTGCGAGTATTTTAGGTTTTCATATCATCCTGTCACACAGAGAGTCCAAGGGAGCTGGCCTGGAAGGTGTCCTAGCAGTGTGGGAGTAAGGTATGGAAGAGGCACCCAGGTTCTAAATGACTTTTTCAAGACTAAGAGAAGAGAGAAAGAAGCAAAGGCAAGGGAAAAAAATGAAAAGTTGCTTTCTGCAGCAGACCTTGTTACACAGAGAAATCTATTTACTTGTAATTGACTAAACATAACAGAAAACAGCTCTCTAATTGGGGATGATAGAGGGAAACTATTGAAAAACCACATGCCTGTTAGCCCAAATTGACTGACTGGGCTGTTTCTCCTGTGGCTGTTTGTGAGATGTTGAACTTGTATGGGGAGATTTTCTGCTTTTGCAATGCAGGGTTGATTTAACTCAAAAGGGCAGACACAGTTCTAAAGAGACAGTTTCTTTTATTAACCTGAGCCCATGGTTAATATTCCATCTCTCTGGGAAGAACATATTCATCCTTTGAAGGGAAGGTTTGAAATATAATGGCTGGCCCGGTAAGGTAACCTAGTGGTTAGGGTTTTCGCCTTTAACACGCTGGATCCCATATGGGTTCCAGTTCCAGTCTCGGTGGCCCTGCTTCCTATCCAGCTCCCTGCTTATGGCCTTGGAGTGCAGTGGAGGACGGCCCAAAGCCTTGGGACTTTGTACCCGTGTGGGAGATCTGGAAGAGGCTCCAGACTCCTGGCATCGGGTTGGCACAGCTCCAACCATTGTGGTCACTTGGGGAGTGAATCGATGGATGGAGGATCTTCCTCTCTGTCTCTCCTCCTCTCTGTATATCTGACTTTCCAATAAAAATAGAATAGATCATTTTTTAAAAAAAGAAATACAATGGTGACCAAGGTGGGGTTCTTTCAAAGGATGTACTTTGTTAGATATTTGCAGTGTGATATGGACTTTAAAGTTAAGCAAAGGAAGAATAAATTTCTTCAAATGTCTGTGATAAAGTTATTACGTCACTGACAAAAGGGAGTGGCTAAGGCCGTCTTGGCTCTCCCCAGGGTCTCTCACTTGTGGGTGCTAAGAGAAAGATGACATGAATGGAGGCCATTCTCTCTTGGTCATCAACATCAGGAATGTCTATGACCTCAGAGGTGAGTAGAGCAAACCCTGAAGAAACACACACTGATTTCTCTGGTCCTTAACCAACAAGTCATAGGCAATCCAGGAAAGATGGCAATGACCGGGAAGCTTGACAATGTGCCAGAGCCAGTCGCCATTTCCTGGAAAATAGATGCCAATTGGTGGATTCTTTTGGTTGTACGTAAGAGGAGGATCTTGTGCTTCCCCGTGGCATTGTTCTTTGTTAGAAATCATGTTGGCCGGGAGCTATGCAATGAGAAGGCTAGAGAAGAGGAAGCTTTATTGGAATTCCATAGCCAATCTCTGGGGCATTGCCAAGTGTGGTCGTCCACTGTCTGAGGTTGGTTTAACACTGAGCTGCAGCTCACACTCAACCATCTGTAACCATGTTTGCATGTGACATCTCCTTTGGAAGGAATGGCTCTTCTAGACTAATTAGGAGGCGTAGAAGGCTGGAAAATAGGCTGAAATCAAGGGAGAGGCAAAGAGAAATGAGGCGAAAGAGAAGAATAAGACTTTCCTTCAAGGAACTTTATGGTCAGTCATGAAGCAACAATTCATGGAATGTGACTTAAGACTTTCTAAGATGTTATACCCGCAGGTGTTTCTAAACTTCCTGATCCATAATCCCTTAGCAACAAATCATCTGGTGTTGTATTCACCTTCCCAGGTGTGGTGCCCTGATTCTGGAATTTACGTCTAAGCCTCTTTGTGACTGACACTCTCCCAAACAGCCTCTGGGGTTTGGGTCACTGGAATAGCTTGTCTGCTCGCAAGGAGAGAGGGAGGTTGTGGTTGCAGCTGGCAGGCAGAGGATACTGAGGGCAGACAGTGAACCTGCGCTGGAGGTAGCCAGGAAGCAAGACCTTAAATCGTATTCAAGACTGAGGTGGCTGTGATAGAAATGCAAAAGGCCAAAGAAAGTAACTGGGGGGGAAGAAGTTTCCAGAGTCTAGGAGGAAAACAGGGAGAATCTGTAGACGAAGAAATTTCACAGGAACCAAACATGATGCATGATAAAGGTATACTAATAAAAAAAAGCAGCTTATCTGACTGATCAAGACTTTCTTCAGCATTATATTGGCAACTAAACGATTTTTACACAGATAATACAAACATGAAAATGAGTGTGTCCTTACTATTATTAATCATATTTCAATGATTCATTAGCACTACCATGTTCTAGGTTGCTTAATTCATTTAGCAGGTCCACAGCTTTAAGTACCACTGTGAGGGGAAGTGGGGGGTGAGGATACAATTAAACTCATATTTTTTTTGTAAACAAGTTAGTAGCACAGTGGCACAGTAGATTGTCAAGGAAAACAACGGGAGAGGGGAGGGGACAGTCATGGGCCTTGCTGGCGCTGTCTTGCAAGGCAACCAGGGTGGGCCTCTTGCAGCTCAGGAGGTGGTCTTCTTGTTAATTAACACTGTGCTGCAGGTGAGCAGCCCATCCACCTTTTCCAGTTCAGAAATGCTCACGGGGATCAGCAGATAGTCCTTCAGTTTCTCGTAAACCTACAGAGGGAAAGCATGAGAACAATGGTTATGCTTTTGCTCTCTGCGGCCCTGGGTTACGCAGACTTGACTGGGTTTGTGTCTGAGCTTCTCAGTCATTTAACCTCAACAGACGTATGAGACTCAGACCCTACATAGACACATACCCACCGTCAGAGAGCCAGTAGCAGTTGGCTAGCTGCTAGCCCTGCAATTTCGCCTCCAAGTCAAGAGGTGTTAGCAATGTGGGTGTTGCTGGACTACCTTTCCTCTGCCTCTTTCAGGGCTGCATGAAGCAACTGGTCAGAGTCAGGGGAGCTCTGTCTGCACCTGACACACTCTCTGCTTTTAAAACCCTCTTGACTAGAACGTTTCCTTACCAGCACCACCGGAATGTTTTTGACAAAATATAATTTAGAATAGTTCAGGTCAAGCAGTTTCTAAATTACAGGTGTGAGTTTTACAGCATCTTTTGACCACAGAAAGAAAACATGTCAGAACTTCAAATTTCGGTCCACGGATTTTTGTCTGATGATCAAACAAAGCTCTTCTCAAACAACAGAGTTGCTTAATAACACACTGCCTCAATACCACCTGCCATGTTTGTTTAGGAAACTGTGTTCCTTAACCTCAGTACAGGGCGGAGGAGTGCAGCAGTTAGACACAGTCAGTCAGTTCCAAACCTGGTTCTGCCAGTGCAGGCACATCTCCACCCAGCCTCAATGTACCTTTTTGTAAGACTGGAGGGATAACCCAGCCCTCCTAAGGGAGCTACAAACTCTCATAGGATGGCTATAAGGCTAAATAAAACATTCTAGGAACAGTGGATTGAGCTTGGCAAAGGCCTAGCTCAGGGGAATCCTTCAGGAAGTAGGAGGCTGTGAATGTTCATGTCATCATTGATGTACCCAGGCTGACACAGCAAGCAATGGATGATCACACAGTGGTGATACGTAGTGTACCTGCAGAGGCATGCGCTACCCAGACCTGTATTTCTCAAAGGGAATCCTGTGATCTGTGGGCTTGCTGATATTTCAGATTCTAAGGTGGAGGTTTAGGAGTTGGCATATTGGTGTGTTTTTTCAAAGGCCTATTATTTGAAAGGCAGAGTGACAGAGAGGGAAGAACACACATGCTTGCATACACACACACACACACACACACACACACACACAGAAAGAGAATCTTTTCTCCATTGGCTCACTCTTTAAATGGTCACTAGACTCAGAACTGGACTAGGTGGAAGCCAAGGGCCTGGAACTCCACCTAGTGCTCCCATGTGTGTGCCAGGGTTCCAAGAACTTTGCCTATCTTTCAAGGCCTTCCAGGGTGCACTATCAGGAAGCTTGCCCAGAAGCAGAGCAGCCACAAAGATTTGAATCAGCATTCTAATGTGGAATGACACATTAAGCCTTGCAAATAGTGCTTGCAAATATTCCTACAACACAGGCCCTAGGAACCGGCATTTTAAACAACTCTGATGCACATTCAAGTATAAGGTCTGGTATTCACCCAAGAACTGGTCCCAGTCTGGGCCTTGAGTCCTGTATTTTTTTCAGGTTCAGACTTTCAGCTGTGGAAACAGGGATAAATTATTCATGTACCTGCTCTACTTTTGTCTTTTTCTCTGCTAAGAGGGAGTCTGTGATTGGAAGGTAAACTTAGTAATTATGCAATATTGCATGTTGAGGGATGCAATAGGTTAATCTACCACTTGTGACACTGCCATCCCATGTTAGAGCACCAGTTCAAGTCCAGATGCTCCTTGTCAGTGCACCTAGGAAAGCAGAGGAAGATGGCCCAAGTACCCGGGTCCCTGCTACCCACATGGAGACCTGGTGCAGTTCTGGATCCTGCTCCAAGCTGCAGTCATATAGGGAGTCAACCAGTGTGTGGAAAATTTCTCTCACTCTGTCTCTTTTTGTCACTCTGCTTTTAAACCAATGAATGATTAAAAAAACACAACTGTATATAAAAAGGTGGCATAACATATTTTCTAATATTCTCAAAGTGTGAGATGTGAAGGAAAACCCATCAATGGTTACTGAAGGCTCTTGTCCAACACTCAGCCTCAATACTTCATTTCTGCAGGGAGAGACGAAAATGTTGAAGCACTAGAAGGCATGGATACCTGAAGAAATCAGGGATAAGCACTGCTCTACTTGCTTGGCAGGATAACCCTGAATTATTTGAGTGTCCAGATGAGTCTGGCAGAGTGCCCTATGGCCAGGAAGGAATTCCAGATCCAGAGACGCCTCCCTTGTTGGAACACAAATGTAGAGTTACCAGAAGGGAGCAGCCAGCTGACTCCAAGTGTACTGCACTCCCTCCTGCTCTATCGTTTCCCCCAAAAATTGTTTTGCTAACCTGGCACGTACTGCCCTCTATTTCTGCAATCCTGACCTCTCAACGTCACTCATATTCCTCTGCTCTGAAAAACAAATGACTGTAGAGGGACAGCTCTGATTTTCCAGAAAACCATGATGCGGTTGGTTATCTAATTGCAGGTTTCTAAGCTGAATGAAGATCTGAGTGTGGAACGTAAATTTAATTACAGTTGAAGCACAGGCTTATGTGAACCCAGGGCTTAACTGAAAAACTCTGAGGTATTCAACTATTGTGCATGCATCAGTGACCAACAGCCTGAGTGAGAAAGGCCTTAACTTTCATGATCTGTGCTACTCTCTTTGTGGTTGGCCTTGTCTGAGCAGAAAAGAATCCCTTTCTGGTTACTGCATCATGAAAGCATCTCCAGCAAACCTGCCCCACTGCAGCATCCAGGAGACAATGTTTTGTTTTGTTTTGTTTTGCTTGTTTGTTTTTTTACCTTTGCACTTTCTGGATATTCCTCTGGAGTTCGGTGCAGCAGGACATGGCCTTTGCTGGGACTATTTATATATAAACAGTTTGCAGCCACATCATCAGGTACAGTGAGTTTGTCATAGCGGTGGTCACTCATCTGTTGCATGATCTAGAAGGAGAGCAAAGCAGACTTTAACAAAGTTGTAGGCAGATATGAAGAATGAGGGGGTCTAAGCTTGCAGCCAAAGCCTCAGATTGTTCTCTGTCCATGTTCTCATTCCTTATTTCTACTCTATTATCTGAAGAGGAAAACCTGAGGAAGCCATGATTCCTGGAAAGAATTGCAAACATGCTAATTCTTCTAAAAAATGTGTCTCTAATTCTTTTTAGGGTTTGAAGACTATTACATATTTTTCAGGCTTTTGCTCATGCAATCTATTAATAAAGCATAAAAGGTTACAGATATAAAATATCTACTTTAGCTTGCAGGAAAGAGAGATCATAGTAGTAACTGAATGATTACTACTCACATTTAGCAATAACTATGCACAAACATAGACAAATTGCTCCTCTGTGTGCAGTTAAGTTAAATTTATCTATATATTGGAAGGTGATTCCCACAGTGAGTGTAAAAGTCACCTGGAGAGAATATTGAATTCTTATTCCTAGGTACCACCCTCACGGATCCTGATGTGGCAAATTTGGGATGGGATATAGAAACTTGTGTTTTGGAACTCTCCAGAGAATTCTGAGAAATGAGGCTCATGGGTTGCATTTTGAGTAAAACTGACAGAACAGCTCTTCAAACGATGCATTTGTTATTAGCATAATATAACTTGAGAGGAAAAGCAAAGCAAGTCAGGAACAAAGCTTAAATATTGATGTCTCATTCTTAACATTTAACACAAGCAAAATATTCAAAATCCAACACCCTCAAATAATGAAAATAACCAAATACCAAAAAATGTGGACCTAATCATTTAGATCTTTCTATTAAAAGACTAAGCAGTTTTTTAAAGATCCATTTATTTTTATTGGAAAGGCAGATATACACAGAGGAGGAGAGACAGAGAGGAATATCTTCAGTCTGATCATTCACTCCCCAAGAGGCCGCAACGGCTAAAGCTAAGCCAATCCGAAGTCAGGAGCCAGGAGCTCTTCTGGGTCTCCCACGCGGGTGCAGGCTCCCAAGGCCCTGGGCCATCCTCGACTGCTTTCCCAGACCACAAGCAGGGAACTGGATGGGAAGTGGAGCTGCCAGGATTAGAACCATCGACCTTATGGGATCCTGACGTGTATAGGAGGAGGACTTCAGCTGCTAGGCTCCATGTCAGGCCCAGGATTTCTCTTTTTCTTAAAGCAACATAGATGAGACACTTTACTCAATAACAGTGGTGGACCTGGGAGTGAATTAGACAATATGTAGCACCTTGAGGCATTAAAACAAAACAAAGAACTGTATATAGCAAATTGAGCACATAAAACGTCTACCAGTTGGTTGTCCCTGTCCTAGTAAAATAGTTTCTAAACTCAGTTGGTAAATTGACTTCTTTGCAAGTCTAATTGGGGTTGTTTCCTTATCCAAGATGTGGATGTGAAAAACTTGTTAGCCATTGCCTTTGATCAATCTCACCATCAAGTTTCTTTCAGGTGCAAGAATGGGATTACATGGTGTCCAAATGTGTTTATCATGTGCTATGGAAGTCGTACCAAGATGATCTGTCTATTCATGTTGCTGGTCAGAACTGGGCTGTCCTCCTGTCACATGAGTTGGACTTTGTTTAGCAGAGAAGTTCAGGATTTCTTCCACAATCCTGGGGAGACAGTTTTCTAGGCCAGAGGTCTGCCAACTAGGACTTCTATAAGGTTCAAGAACCTTATAGAAGTTCAGAAAATACAGCATATACAACTGCTACTACCTGATGAAGTATAGACACTGGTAAAACCAACTAAAAAAAATATCTGGTGTTCCCATTAGCTTAGTTTTCTAGGCAGTGAGGAGAATTCTGAGGAGCATATTGTGGCACAATACATTCAGGCGAGGTGCTCTCAGCACGCCTAAGCACCAGATGCTTTTTCCAGATGATTCACTGCATTTTTTTATTTATAAAGAAATCACGTCATCAGTACAAAGCAAGTTGAAAGAGAAAGGGAGCTTGGCCTGAGGGCCAAGGATCCCTTTATTGGTTAAGTAGTCTGGGACAATCCACCACCTGCCAGGGTGACTCAGGCATGTCCATCGACTATGAAGCAGAAACATGGAATGTTGTGCATTCCACAGGAAGCGTTATCAAGGACCGTTATCAGTGTTGACTTCTTGTTTATTAGTGAGGAAGCAAGAAAATCTTCAAGGTTGTGGCTACTTCAGAAAGTACCAAGCTTTACTGGAGTAATGAAGATTTGTGGGAGACCAGATTTCCTTTTCCATGGTGCCCTGCTTAGGCTCTAGCTGTCTGCGGGTTCTGTCCCCACCTTCCACCCTCACCTCCAAAACGGAACAGTCCTTTTTCTAGACCCCAATTTCTAACTGATTTATTGTTAATGACATTTGAGATTCTAACTGCAAGCCTCCTCTACCATCCTTGACTCCTATCACTGTTTCTTCCTCTCTGTGCCTTAGAGTTGTAATTTACAGCTGTTGGTAGTGACAGTTATAAAATTACTGACATGAGGGCCAGTGCCCAGCCCAGAATTGTTTTAGGATAGTTTCTTTTTCTTTTCATTACAGACAGGAAAAGAATCATGTTATCTTTAGTGGGGGAGTAATTTAATACTGAGAATATATGAAGTAATTCAGTGATAAATTCTACTGAGAGTTACTCTTGAAATAAACGCCTCAATAAAACCACTAAAGCGACCTTAGGAGACACTTCTCAATTAATTTATCAAAGCCCCATGGTTATTCACTTTAATACAGATTTTTTTTAAATGTGCCAAAAGAAATGACATTGAATAAGGAACAGGACCCATTAGAGCAGACAGTGGTTCTGGTTAACTGTGGAAAGAAAAAAAAATTATGGCAGCTTTATTACGCATAGTCTTTCTAAATGAAAAGGATTTAGGAAGTGTCTAATTACAGATAATAAATGAGATATATTCTCCCACATTCGAAATGTCCCCCAAACCAAAGGTGCTTTAAACTCCTCTGTGTGTGTGTGTGTGTGTGTGTGTGTTGTGGAATGAAGAATAGGTTTCTTTACTTCTGTTAAAGTGATCATTTTTATTTCTTACAGGTTAGGATCATCACATGAGATAGCTTGTCACTTATTTCTGGCTGAGTTCAGAAGATATGTGGATACGCACAATACAGGGCACCTGCCATTCGGAGGGGACCACAATGGAAAGGCTTCAGGGCTGTGGCCTTCTCTCTAACACCCTGTCTCTGTGAGGTCTGCACTGGCCTGGTGCAAGGCCCCCAAGAACTGAGCCATGGTAAAGCTGAGAAAAAACATGGTTTCATTTCCCCTTGGAAGATGCGTAGTGCCTTTGTTGAGAGATGAGCATTCTTCCAAATATCACTGGAATGCAGTTGTTGGGCTATTCAGTTCTATGTTTCCACAATTTTTTTCCCCTAAAAAGTCTGGGACAGGTGGTGCCATTCCAGAGCTCTTTGTAAAGTGTCCTTTCATCCTGTGCAACTGTACTTCCTGCTTCTCCCTGGGCACCGAGCTGGAATAGGAAGGAGAGTGCAGCTAAACCCTCTGTACATCACTACGAAATCCTCTTTTTACTGTGCACTATTCCATATCCTGAGAAACCTGGACTTAAGTGAATAATGTACACAAGTTTTATAGGACTTAGGGAGAAGACGTGAGCAACTTCTGTTTCACATGTTTCTTCAATTTGGGGCAAAATAATTTTATGCTAATATTATTGCTGGCATTGGATACAATTTGTGCTGGGGTTCAACTGAACAACTTTTCTACAGTACTATCTTTGGATTAGGGCTATGGCAGTGAGATAGGAATGAGATATGGCGAGAACATAGTCATATGTTCTACCTTCAGGAAAAGAAAACCCATATTAAAGTAGGATAAAGATAGGAAGGACCTGCAGGCTGTGAAAAAGAAAGTCAACCTCACTTTTATCATAGGCACCTCTTCAATGAATCAGGCTGGTGGCCATGGAGAGGAAAGGGCTCAGGATCATGTTGGCTACTTTGTCACCATGGTCTGCTCCACAGATGTGGGCATGGTGGAACTGGCCTTACTCCACAGAAGGGAGCTGTCACCAAACAGAGTGGGAACTATCTGGCTCACTGCCCAAGAGGATCTGCATGGCTAGCTGTATTCACAAACAGGCATTTCCGGTAGTTCCCAACACTTCTGGGAATTTTCTCATCCAAAAGACTGGAATGCAATTCCATTCTCTTGTTTCTTACTCATACTGTGTATTACAGCAAGTATGTAAAAAAAAATTCCGAGGAAAGTTGTTTTACACAATTTAGGATTTATTGGCCAAATATGGAAGCAAAGGTAGCTATTTGAC
Organism: Ochotona princeps; assembly: GCF_030435755.1. Classification (NCBI taxonomy): domain Eukaryota; kingdom Metazoa; phylum Chordata; class Mammalia; order Lagomorpha; family Ochotonidae; genus Ochotona; species Ochotona princeps. The sequence continues at coordinate 71,946,018 of NC_080833.1, forward strand.
ATCTTTAGAAAATGTTCAAAACACGTATTTGACTTATAATTGATGCCCTATGACGTACTCATATATATGCACCTCAACATATCAAAAGTGAAATAATAGTAAAGGCAGTTGTTTATAGAATATATAGAGATGCAATATATGCATATGATGCCAAAATACATTCTTAATTGCTACTGGATATCAAAAAACCATTCATTTGCTTATTCATATACCCATTAAGGGCTTACTGAGGGCCTGACAGTGTGTAACAGTGTGTAAGGTGTCAATTCTCTTAAGATTGAGCCTCATAACTGTGGATAATATTCTAGAACTAAGACCATATTTTCATGTTTTATAGTCTTTCTACAGATTGTATTGAAAGACATGGTCTTCTAAACTTCCTCTCTGAATTGCTGAGCTGTGCAGAGCCTGAGAAGGAGGTTGCCTGGCTCTTTCTAGTCTGGGCATACTTTCATTGCCAAATATTCCTTTCAAAGTCAATTACCATTTTCTTCACAAATTATCTCCTGTATTTGGAGCTGCTGTTTTTGCTCAGTTCACATGAACTTCATGTGGAAGATAAACTTCGTCTATTGCTGATCAACAAATGCAGTCACATCAGTCATTTCTGGAGAAATCCTCTGAAACAGTGGCCTCTGGGGAAGACCAAGAAAGCCTCCCACTGTCCTATGGACAAAAATAGCTTTTTGGGGCTTGAGGGCACATACAGCAGGGACAAAGAGTTGGGAATATCTGTTGGTGAAATCACTGACTAGTGTTTGATTGCCATGGTGGAGAGGAAAGAAATTCAGACCATTCACACCAAAAATTCATGCATGGCTGCCATGCCTGGGACCTGAGAACAGCTTACATAGTCTCCATGTGAGCACATGATTTTTTGGCTGTCTCATTAGTAGGCATGCATCAAACCATATATATTTAAAAAAATATATATATATATATATTTGCAATAATTGTGAATACTTTGCTCTGAGTCCTTCAATGTCTACTTGACCATTTGTGGAGATTTACAGAAGGTTGTGTGCCCATCTCTGGCATTCTTTTTTTCCCCCTGTAGAGGAGAAAGAAAATCATCATTGGGACCTCCAATAATATTACTCTCCAATTACACTTCCCTGAAGAGTTTTAAAAAGTCTTCCACACTTGTTCAGTGCTTGGAGAGCTTCAGTTCTAAGCAGGGGTGTGCTGGTAAACACAGGGGAAAATGTATTCATGATTTATTCACATAAGTCTATTACAAAATGTACTGATATAAAGGCTGGGTAGTACATGACTTATCAATAGAAATAAAACACTTCATATCCTTCACTAGAAGTTAGATTTTTCAGTTGGCTCTCACATATCTGGTTGTGCTGATTTTTTGCAGAGCTTGTACATTTATGCTAACCCACAGAGACAAAGAACAGATCAGGGTAACTTCAATGTGGTTGTTAGTTGGTAGTTTCGTTTGCACTAATGAGAAAAGCATGTGAAACAGGGTCGGATGCTGTGGCACAGAAGACCGAGTCACTGCTTGGGATACTCTCATTCCATATTGAGGGCCAGTTGGAGTCCTAGCCACTCTGCTTCCAATCCAGCTTCCTACTCTTTGCACCTAAGAAGGGAGCAGGTGATGGCCTCGGGATCTGGGTTTCTCCCACCCATACTGGGGACTGGGGTGGAATTCCTGGCTTTGGTCTTGTCCAGGCCTCAGTGTTGTAGGACTTTGGAGAGTGAACCAGCAAATAGAAGAGTTCTGTCTTTTTTTCTCCTAATCGCCTCTCCTGTCTCTTCCTTCTGCCTTTCAAATAAGCCAATCTGAAAAATAAGACAATTCACATAATAAAAAGCAATTGAAACAATGAAGACATATGAAAGTGAAACTTGATAGTGATATAGGAGTGACTTCTTTGAACTATGTAACAGTTTTGTATACTGGAAGAGTATTTCATAACGTTCCCTCAAATATAATGACTACATATGTCATACATTTTCCATTTTAACCTTTGTTATCAATTTTTTTCCCATCTCTTCTGTCTAGGCAATGATTTCTAGCATTTGTTGATAATTGTGCTGGAAATACTGTTGTGGTGGCCAGTTTTGAGCTGCCAACATGATACCACCAAATGTGAAGCTGGGAAAAAAATGTTCCAGAGCACACGCACAGTTATAAATCACCACACAAATGCAAGATGTAGCAGCATTGTTAGGATGTGATGAATGTCAAATGCTTATTACTTCTATCTTTAATATGACAATTTAATTATAAGTGTACATAACTTATTTTCTAAATATGTTTTTCTATACTTGAGAGACAAGCATATATAGCCATGAACAAAACACTCCTCCTCAGATTTCCACAATGGCTGGGATTTGGCCAGGAAAAATCAGGGTTCTGGGAGGAGCCTGGAACTCAATACAGGTCTCCCATTTGAGCTGTCACTGCTGCCCGCCAGGGTCTGGATTAGGAGATAGGTGGAGCCAGGAACTGGAGCTGGGTAGCAAACTCAAGGAGTTCTATTATGGGACATGGGCATCTTAAAAACTAAGTTAAATATCCACCTCCAAACTTTAATTTTTAATAATGACTACATTTAACAATCAATTTGTAAAGAACTTCTGAAAATCTGACAATCAGTTCTTGTAATCTCATAGAAGCTGGTGCCAGTAAAACACCGGCCTATTCATGAGACTTTGTGGTTTTAAAAGGCATGGTTCCTGGATTTCAGCACAAATGGATGATTTTAGAAAGTGACCCTATGTCATCTTCCACCTCCTCATTATTGCCATAGATAACACCAGCTTTAAATTTTGGAATACTATTGTGTAGTGGGTAAAGCTGCCACCTGCAATGCTGGTATCCCATATGGGTGCTGGTTCAAATCCTGGTTGCTGCATTTCCAATCCAGCTCCCTGCTAGTGATCCTGAGCCAGTAATGAAAGATGACCCATAGTAGTAGTTAAAAGAAAATTTAGATCACATAATTTTTGCTTCCTCCTGGGCAGACAATATTTGAGGATTGTGAAATACTCTGATGGTACATGATATCATAAATAAATAATTGGGAAGCAGGAGAACAAACTGAATTAGCCAAACAGAAGCCAAAATTCATTGACTTTCTGAAACATACAAGAAAAGATAATTCACTGGGTGAATGGAAATTTAAGATTACAGTTTTCTATGAGTAAAAACAATTCTATGCAAAGACAATTCATGGTGTGCATTTTTAAACTCAGCTCCAATTTGAATTTCTGCTCTTGTTTTTCTTTTTTATATCATTTTCCCCCCTAAGGATTTATTTATTCATTTGAAAGATAGAACTACAGAGAGAGAAGAGGGAGAGACAGCAAGAAAATCATCTTCCACCTGTTGGTTTACTTCTGAAATGGCTGTGACAGTCAATGTTGGGTCAGGCCAAAGCCACGAGCCAGGAACTTCATCCAGGTCTCCTATGAGAGTGGCAGTGGTTCAAGCACTTGGGTCATCTTCTGCTGTTTTCCCAGGTGTGTTAGCAAACAGCTCAATCAGAAGTAGAGTAGCCAGACTGGAACTGGCACCTGTATGGGATGCCTGAAATCACAGGAGCTAGCTTAATCTGCTATATTACAATGCAGGTCCCTTATATCATTTCCCCCTTCTATTTCCAATATTTGTGAACTGTTTTTATGAAATGAGGTGAGGTACAATTATATAATTCAAACAGGTCTTCTAAACTATGCCTTTTATCTACAAAACTATTGAAAACACACAGGCTAAAGTTCTGCTGGTTTCATGACAGACATTTGTTAGGACTCATTGAACTGTACATTTAAACATAATAAGGAATTTTCATTGTGCTTCAGGGGCTTAAACTGCTGTTTTGGATACTTGCATTTCATACAAGAGTGCCTGGGATTGAGTACCACATGTGCTTCTATCTTAGCTTCCTGTGAACATGCTGGGGAGGCAGTAGGTGATGGCTCATGTAATTTGGGTTGCTGCCATGACAGACCTAGATTACCTTTCAGATTCCGTGTCTCAGCTTGGACCAGCTCTGTTAAAATTGTGTAGCAAATGAATCAACAGATCTCAGATTCCTCTGTCATTTCAGCTCTCAAACAAATTAATTACTTAATTAAAACTTCAAAAACCATACATTTTGTTCTGTGGAGACTGTATCTCAACAAAGCTAATTTTGCAAAAAAAGTTTCTCCATTCTCTGGCCATCTTTCACATTTTCAGAGACTCCCCATGCAGTGTCCTTTGTAAAACACACTCAGTTGGAGCTGAACCTTCAGGAAGAATGAAGAAGGACTGCCAATCCTTAAATTCTCCCTAACTAGCTTCAGAGATGGACTCAAACTGATCTGGTTTTTCTTTTTTCTGCCACTAGTTCTACCTGTAGAATTTGGCATGTTTGTTTTCATGCCACTAAACTAGAGATCTGGGGAGGAAGACAAACTTCTCTGTTCAACCCTGAGGGTCAATGTGACTAAAGAGAATTAGTGTAGTAGGAACTCATTGCAGACACTGTATGTTAATGTGAAAATGTTACCAGCAGAGAGAAAGGCATTATGTGGAAAACAGGATGAATAATCTTTCACTCTGTAAGCACTTGCCACTAAAAAGATCCTATTCTTTAGAGAACAGTTAGCACTTCATAAGCATTTGTATTTCCATAATCTAGGGTATGATTATGTATGATTTTCCTGCACATGAGAGCTATTTCTCTAAAGTGCCAGTTATTTTTACTCAATATGGTATTACTTTGAATGATTTTAGGAGACATTTTCTTTGCAAGGACATAGCAATTGACTTTTGGGATACATTTTCTCTCCCTGCCCTCCAATGCTAATATGGGAAGTTATGTCTGGTGAATTCAAGACACAGTCAGTGTTCACTGTAGTGTGGTTGGAGGATTACCTGTTTCAGAAGCATGCTGTGGCTTCTGGGCACCCTCCTAGTCTTTCTGGATCAGAATTTCTCATGGAGCCCCTTAGGATGTGATGTGCATTTATATACATACTAAATGTGATTCTTGGATAGAGGGAAGTTTGAGAATCACTAACATAGACCATTCTGATTGAATTTACATGATCCTTATACTTAAAAGATATTTTGATTTTTTACTGAGAACCACAAAATCTAAAAAATTCAGATCCTTTCATTCTTTCCTTGAGCTTCTAATACAATCTCTCTCTCTCTCTCTCTCTCTCTCTCTCTTTGGAACTGTTTGGGTAGCTTTTGGATATGTGCTCACAACTTTGTACTTGGTCTCACTTTAGAAAGAGAGAAAACAGAATGGCTTATGTAAGCTGTCTCCACAGCTACCTTTTTCAAAAAAGATTTATTTATTTTTTATTGGAAAGGCAGATATACAGAGAGGAGAGACAGAGAGAAAGATCTTCCATCCGATGTTTCACTCCCCAAGTGGCTGCAACGGCTGGTGCTGAGCCAATCCAAAGCCAGGAGCCTCCTCCAGGTCTCCCACGTGGGTGCAGGGTCCCAAAGTCTTGGGCCGTCCTTGACTGCTTTCCCAGGCCACATGCAGGGAGCTGGATGGGAAGTGCGCCTGCTGGGACACGAACCGGCGCCCATATGGGATCCTGGGCGCATTCAAGGTGAGGACCTGAACTGTTACACTATCGCACCGGGTCCCACAGCTACCTTTTTATATCTGCCCCACAGCTACCTTTTTATATCTGTAGACAGAGTAGGCAATGAGTAACGTGGGTACTCAACAGTAGCAGTAGTCTCATCCAGGAGACATACTTAGTATGCAAGATTTGGAAATATTCATAAAGACTGTTGGAGTAATCTGACTCCTTGAAGGAAAAAAAACAAGCTGAAATTAGAAGTGATTATTAAGAGCAGAGTGATAATTTGCAGGATGGATTTGCAGGAGTGTGGTAGCAAATTTACTTTTACTTTGTTTCCCTCCCACGTCATTATCTTTAAGGATAATCCAAATTCTAGCCTTGTATGATGTAGTGGAGACATTCCCCCAGAGGCTGAAGAATAAGTCACCATTAAAATGTCAGTCTTAATCTAGTGTCTGTGTTTTACCAGGTTCTTTATTATTAACCTTCCGCCAGGCAACAGGATACTCATCAACAGTGAAGGCATTTAATACTTACGATTTCCACAGAGAAACAGTAACCTAAAACTCAACCATCCTGCTTCCAGCTCAACTGACACATTCCCTAATCCCTTGAACACCAAAGGTACTGGTGTTGGCGTGGTTTAGTGTATCATGCAGGTCATACTGGGCTGGATGATTTCAGCTCACAAGACAGAAATCCTCCTGGGTCTGTTTGTTTGCTTGGTTTTGCCAATCTTTCACCGAATCCACTCAGTCAGGAAACAATCTGACACTGCTAGAGTTGGAAGGCATCCATGCATCATTAAGGTGGCTTTTGGAGGGGGTAGGGGCCCAGTAGATGAAGTTTGAAAACATACACAGAAAAGGGTAAACGACAGAGACTCTAAATTTGGATGAGCCCCAATTCCACAGCTGCCAATGGAAACGGAGGTAGATGCCAATGCCCTTAGTGTCTTACAAGCCTAGACATTGGATGTCGACCAGGGCTGCTGCTTGCTGGACATGTCTTAGCAGTGCTGCAATCCCAAAGTGTGAATCTAGGTCAGAGAAATCCAGAAACATCTTTTGGTTCACTAATTTTCAACAGTTTGTTTCCCTGGAGGAGTTGGAGAGAAATGAGTTTATGATGACAAGCAGAGTTCAGACACTTCCCCCAAAATTTCACCAAAACACCCTATTTTGGTAGTCATTTCTGAGGTCATTTTGTTCATCATTGTCCCCCTGGACCTATTACAGTGCCTGGCACAATGCAGGGATTCTGTAATTACCTATCAAAGGTTGGTCTGATTCCTTTTACTCTCTTTGAAGCCCATCAGCTGCCACATCTTTCCCCTGTAACAGGCTTCACCCTCGACACTGCCCATGTTTTGTTTTTATGGCCACCTTCCTAGCCCCTCTTTTCATTTATTCCTGGACTATATGATGGCTTCTAACTAGTTTTATTGTGTCTGGCACAGAGCCAGACAGCTTCTGGAAGCCACCTTCAGCTTTCACTCCTCTGCTGAAACAGAGCAGATTAAAAAAACATCATTCCTCTGGCCAAGATGTAAGTTGAACTACTTTCTCCACGGACCTTAGTTCCCTCTCCCTGCCCAGGTCACCTCTAGCTTAGGAAAGAGAGAGCTGCCAAGGTGCCCTGTTGGTAACAACCCTTTCTGTCAATCCACGGCTTCTGTTCATTCAGGTCCACTCAGACTTTGCACTTGCTCCCGTCATTCCTCCTACAGAGCTCCCATCACCTTTCCCAGCATTCCCAGCAGGATCCTGAGCCAGGTACTTACCTGCACTCCACTGTGACAGTATCTACTTTATAATGTTCTCTACAGCTTCTCTAGTTTAGTCAGAGATGTCTAGGGAGTACAGATGATTTCTCATCCATCTCAGTATCCCTCTGCTTGGTACTGTATCTTTCACATATTTGTTGTTCAATAATGACGATTGCTGCATGATGAGGAAGTCCACACTTCAGCTGTGATTTCTTTTAAATCACCTTTAAAGAACCTTTCTTTTCATAGGGCTGGAGCTGGAGCATGGCTAAGCCTCTTTCTGCAGTGCCTGTATCACATATGGACACTGGTGTGTCCTGCTGGCTCCACTTCCAATTCAGCTCCTTGCTAATGGCCTAGCAAAGCAATGGAGAATGATTAAAGACCTTTAGCCCCTGCACCCACATGGGAGGCATGGAAAAAGCCCCTGACTTTTGGCTTTGGATTGACCCAGCTCTGGCCTGTGTGACCATTTGGGGAGTGAACCAATGGTTGGAAGACCTCTCTCTCTCTCTTCTTCTCTCTTTCCTCTAACTTTCAAATAAAAAATATAAATCTTTAAAATAAACTTTCTCACAAAAAGACATGAGGTTAAGCAAATATTAGCGTTTTGCCCATCAATTAAAAAAAAAGATTTATTTACTTTCATGGCAAGGCATATTTACAGAAAGAAGGAGAAACAGAAAGGTCTTCCAGCCACTGATTCACTCCCCAAGTGGCTGCAACAGTCAGAGCTGAGCCAATTTCAAGCCAGGAGCCAGGAGCTTCTTCTGGGGCTCCCACGTGGGTACAGAGTCCCAAGGCTTTGGGCCATCTTCCATTGCTTTCCCAGGCCACAAGCAGGGACCTGGATGGGAAGAGGAGCAGCCAGGACACAAATCAATACCGATATGGGATCTTAGTATGTTCAAGGTAAGGATTTAGCTACTGAGCCATCATGCTGCCTCCACCCCCACCCCCCCATAAACTTTTAATGCCATTCATTACATTTGCAACTTCATGGTTACATGTGAAATTTAAAGAAGATAGAATGGAGTTGGCCTTCTGTAGTTTTCTTTTTTCAAACAGGCATGTAGATGTCGCATTGTCTACAGCAGCTGAGGGGACAGTATCTCAGTAGCTGAGAATCTCCAGGGAACCCACTTTGGAACAATCCTTACCGGTGGTGCTTTATCATTATGTGGTTGTTACTTTTACCAAGCAATTGCACATCCCCATGTTTATCACACAGGTTCCACCTTAACTGGCTGTCACAGAATTTCCAATGGGAAGGGGTGATATTTTATTTACTAGTGAGACTGATTTTTTTTTTCCAAGAAGAGACCAGATGCAAGAGACAGGGTTCACACAGGGAGAGCTAGAAGCGGAGCCAGAATGAAAATCTGAAAAATTTGTCAACTGAGAGCCTCAGTTCTCTGCTCAGCCCTATTAGCCATTTGGCCCTGTAGGCAACTACTTACTTCTTTAGTAGAAAAAACTGTTTTTTTTTGGGGGGGGGCAAGTAAAGTGCTTCTCCAATATCAGGATAATGCTAGCATTTTTGTTTTCTTTTTGGCACAAATCCTGACACACCAAGGTCAGGTCCTGTTCTTAGAGCTCTTCTGTGTGTGCTGGGGGGAGGGATAAGGAAACATGAGTCAATTCGTAAGCTTCCTGTTCTCAGGAAATGGTAACATTAGTGGTTTGAGGTGACTTGGAATATTTTAAGGAGGAATTATGGCATGTCAAATGGATTGAAGGAGTTTTTCCCATTTTAATCCATTTTATTTCATGTTTATACAATGTGGAATTCTCAGTGGTAAAAAATGTAATGAGTCTCCATTCTTTTTGGCTTTAATCTGGCTGTTTGCTCTGTGCTTGCTGCTACTCTATGTGGAATATGTTGTTTTGCATATGACATGGGTGTTGGCTTCTTCACAGGCACATCATCCAGGATTCTAACCAAGTGCTTTTGGAAGTTGCACGCATCCTTGAGGGCAAAGGCTCTAGTTTGGCCTGTGCTTCACAAATCGCCAATGAACTTTACAAAATGCAGATGCCTGGGCTTTATGTCAAACTCAGAACTCCAGAATCTTCTGAAATAGATACTGGAGCAGTGTATTTTCAGAAAGCTCCTCTGATGATTTTACACCACAGCTCACAGTTCTCACTAGGAACCACTTATTTAAGGTTCCGTACAGACTTTTCCTTTCAAAAACAAGAATCTTGGCTTGCAAGTCCCCTTAAAAGGTCATTTACCTCAGCATCTAACAGGTGCCTGGATCTCCCAATCACAAGCCAGAGAGTCAGCTGAATACTTGTAGATGTTCCATTCCATAATGGGTAGAATGAATTGCTCTTTCAATATAATTTCTCCCCCATTTGACCTACTGCCAAGCCCAAAAGAAAATAAAATGTGTATCGCTATCCCCTTTGTCCCACTTGGCCAGTTCTGCCTTCTTTCTGCCTAGCGACAACTGCTAAGCTTCAGCATGACCATTTCGGTCTCACAGTTTGAAATTATTTATTGCCTTATCATGCCAAAACATTTTATTTTGGCAATCCAAGCCTTGTTGGCATCCAACTCTGGGAATATTGTTAAATAAAGCAACTGCTGCCAGGCGGAGGAGCATAAACACTTGGTACAAACTCAGGGGCTATTTGCTTTTGTATTTTAATTTCTTCATACAGGCATGGTAGATTAACAAACGTCATTGTTTTGTGGATCTTTGAATACAACTGGGATGGACAACCAGATAATATGACTAAATTAAACATACAATGGGATTGTCAGTATGCCTTTCACAGCAGAGATCCAAAGTGGAAAATCTTGTGGCTACACACTATAATTCCCTGTGACAACAATGACTAAAAATGCAGTCTTTATTTTTCCATTTCAGTCACCCTGTTGATACTAGTTAGTTCCCATTCTGTCTTTGGGTTTTGCTATTGCTGCTGTCCTGTCATTAAAGGAAATTCCAGGCAATAAAAAGAAAATGCAAAATCCAAACACATTAAGGGTTTTTCCGTCTTCATTTTTCATCTGACTGTCTATAAAATAACATGGACATTTTTGGAAATATAATCAAAGCTGAAGTTGAGTCAAAACAAGAGGAAATATTCTTTGAGTGATCTCTATTATATCATTAGTCATTCAAAAGAAAGCCAGGCTGTGTGCAATGCAATTTTAATCAGCCACAAAGCAGCTCTTGTTCTCATTCACAGAATTTTATAAATGCAGTTAGTTATTTCAGGAAGTAGATAGGAAACCTAAAAGACATTTTCATGAGATGTATTGTGAGCATTTTAATTTAAAGTTATAAGTCAATGGGAATTACACTTGTTGCACCTGAGTTCCATTTATATGACAAAGACACAAAATAGAGTGCTGGCTTTTTATTTTTTTCTTCACCACATCCCTTTTGTGTTGCTATTGAAATTATTTTAAAATAATAGTTAATTGTGATACAAAAGAACCAAATTATTAACAAATTAAAGAAAGGCCACTTAACAAAATTGTGGATGGCAAAAGGATGACAGAATTGGTTTTGGTCCCCTGTAGGGGGTAGGACAGTGGGAATGCTCCTCTTGCTGCCCAGCCAGCAGATGGCACAGTGTGCCAGCATATGGCTCCCAGCGCTGGGCCAGCAGCTCTCTCCTCTGATCAACTTCAGAAGTTTTAGCTAAAGGTCATTGCCTCCCCCTATCTCCCTCTCTTCCTTCCTTCTCTTAGTCTTCCCTTCCTTTCTCCCTACTTTTCTTCTTTTCTTCCTTCCCTTCATTTTTCATCCTACCTCTTCCTTCTACCTCTTCTCCTGGTCTCATTAACTAGAGAATTGACTGACATCAAGGAGCCTGGGTTCAAGATCATTACTGAGAATTACTGGGAGTCCCTCCTGAGGACAGATATTACAATCTGTCCTCCTGTGATGGACAGCATGTAATTAATCTAGGTTTTTGGAATGGATGTAGCAAAGAACAGGGTGAGATGTAGTACAGACTTATGCTTTATAATGCCTTTTCTTCCCTTAATTAAAAAGATTAAAAACAGACTAGTCTGTGGAAAAGCCAGGCATCATGTAGAGGGAGAAGCAGCAGTCTGAGAGTTACAAAGACATAGCTGTTACAGAATTATTATTCTAATGTGATATGTGTATGTTCCATAAAATTATCAAGAAGAAGGTGTATGATACCAAGCATCCCTTTGGACCATGATTCCTTTTATCCTTAAAGTAATTGCTATTCTCACTGCTACCAGTACAGGGTAGTTTTCTTTGTTGTAACTTTAAATGAATGAAGTAACAGCATATGTACTCTTTGGAGATTGGCTTCTATTTGCTATAATGATGCTTGTGTGCAGCAGCTACAGTTAGTTTTCATGAGGAACAAGCAAACATCCCTTCAGGAGAAGTGCTAGCAGCTCTAATACCTGTGCATGAATTAATTACTCTTAGCATCTAGAGGCAGGAGGAAGGTGGTGATTGTCCAGAGTCATAAAGAGAATGATGAAATCTGTGAAAGACAAACCATACAAAGAGCAGGATGCAGCAGAGACTCATTTTGATTAAATGATAGTGTTTCTAGGATCAAATTTGATATTAAATATCTTAAAGAGTTTGTTCAAAATCACCCACTCTCCAGCAGCTTGGCAATATTATTGGTAAAAGACAGCAATGTATCATTTGTTCTTCCTTCCCTAGGTTGGTACCCTATGTTAAATGTGTTTTGGGTATTTAAGCAGAGAGTTGCTAAAAATCTTTCTGCATGGATGGTTTCATTTGAATAGACAATACACACACTACTGAATCTGCTCCAAACTAGACAGATATGATGACTACCTCCATAAGCATCCACTTCATTAACCAAGAATAGATTGCAACCCATGGCAAAGTGTTGAAAATGCAATAAGACTACCCGGAAACTCTTGGGCTCTGGGTTTGACATGAATATGCATGAAGTAGCTTTCAGTTGCTGAAGGAAGCCAGTGAGCAGGGACCAGTGACAGATGCAGGAAGTCATGGGGCTTTCAGTGTTTGGCATGGAAAGGCATGGTTCACCGGTAGTTAAATAATGGGCCCTTTGGAGAGATACCAAGTGGCCAGGGGCTTCTGTACAGGGGCAAGGTTTGCAAGGGAAAGAAACAGATACCTGGGACCCAAGCGGGTCTTCTTTGAGAGCTGTTAGATTCCAGATGCTAGAACAACTTGGGAAAGGGGTGAGTAGTTTGGAAGAGAAGGGAAGAGGAGAGGGAACTCAGCAAGAACAAACTAATGGTAAAATACCGGGAAAAAAATTGTCCATAGGAAAAAGAACGAAAGGCCTGGCGCAATGGCCTAGCGGCTAAAGTCCTCGCCTTGAACGTGCCAAGATCCCATATGGTCGCCGGTTCTAATCCCGGCAGCTCCACTTCCCATTCAGCTCCCTGCTTGTGGCCTGGGAAAGCAGTTGAGGATGGCCCAAAACCTTGGGACCCTGCATCCACATGGGAGACCTGGAGGATGCTCCTGGCTCCTGACTTTGGATTGGTGCAGCACTGGCCATTACGATCACTTGGGGAGTGAATCATCAGATGGAAGATCTCCCTCTCTGTCTCTCCTCCTCTCTGTATATCTGACTTTGCAATAAAAATAAATAAATCTTAAAAAAAAGAATAAATATGAGTAGGGTGGGCTGATGGAGCAGGGAACAGGGACCCTGGTTCTAGAGTCCTGAGATCCTTCTGAGAATGAATCTTTCATCAGATCTCAGTACTTTCACCCATAAAATGGGAAAAACAAAACCAATAATAATTTTACAAATTATGTAGAAGGTCTCTGTCTCTACTGTCTTCCTGCCTATCAATTTTTATGTCTCATTAGCAACTCTATTGCTGGTTCTAACACAGTCAAACTGCTCTCAGATAAATGCGCTGCTCAGTTCTCCTTCATCTGATTTTCACTAAAACATCTATTTCCAACTTCAGACCATTCCCTCAGGGGGCCCTCATTATTCCCCAGATCAATTTGTCCTGCTGCCTTAACTACAAGGTAAGAGGACACCTTTGATGCTAGGAACATGGCAGGTGGGCATTCGCCAGCTCCACAGGCCCACGGTTCAGGCAGCAGATTTGCTGATGGAAAATATGATCTCCAAAGAATGTCTTTCTCGCTTGTGAGAATTATTAATAGCTTCTGACACAGAAGGTTTCAAGTTGAGAATGAACATCATTATTAACACTGACTCAAATGAACTCTTCAGGAAGGAGGATTATAAAGTCCTCAGGATGCTCTGAAAAGATAGAGTTCTGAAAAACTTAAAATGTGGAGATAACGAAGAAACAGGAGTGAGTGGCTAAGCCAATCAAAGGATTTGGGGTTTGGCTTCTGCTATGCCATCGATGGTCCTCTTTTCTGACAGCAGGGTCCTACTCTCCGAGTTGCTTTCTGCAAAAGGAATGCTGGTACAACCTCTCTGAAGTAATAGGAAGCCTTCTACTAGGGGACTTGCTGGGCGCCCAAACTCCTGCTTCACAGTTATCATCCTAATGTCCTCACTTTTAAGCTTCTATCTCCTCAGATCTCATGTGTACCACTTCAAGCATTACTTCCAGAAACCCACATCCATTTTCACTTATGCTATGCTCCCATCTGGAAACTCCCATTGAAGCCCACCCTGTAAAATGCCACCCATCCTTTAATGAACATTTAGTGCCATTTTCTCCTAGAGGCTGTCTCTAAATACACAGTCCTTGAGTTCTCCCTTTTCTTCTAAACTTTGAATAGCAGACAGAGTTTATTTTGTGTAACTTAGAGCTAACTAATCGTGCTGTGTTATCTCTTATTTTGGTATGTGTTACTTTCTCTAGACTATTGAATTAGAGGCCTATTGAGTCAGGGAACCTGCTGAGGTAGGGACCTCCTCTACCCAACATGGCAGAAGGGGCTAGTTTTTCTAATTTGCCCACTACACGAAGGCATTGTATAGGCTAGTTTCAGCTCTCTCCTGTCCTATAATTGATTTGAGACCACACCAGCTGCCATGGATCGGTACCACACTCATTCCTTAAGGAGAAAAATCATCTTGCTGGGGCCTCTGGTAGACAATACCTATCAAATGCTTTCTTTCAAGATATCATCTTTTTTTTTTTTTTTTACACACAGCAAGTTGACACAATCTTCCAGATGAAACAGAACAAAAGACATACTCTAAAGGAAATGAAGAAAAAAACCCACCATGACAAAGTCAAATGCAGTGACAGATTGTTCAGCAACAATCAATAAAAGCCCTAGAAATACAATGAGAGACAGTTGGGGAAAGAGGAGGAAGACATTTCAAGGGAGCAGCTGATAGCAGTGCTGATAATGCAGGGGGAGAATTCATCTTAGCACCCTGACTGCTTCCCAAACTGTATCAGGTTTAGCATGGACATAGAAAAAGAGAAGACCTGGGAAGGCAAGCCAAGAAATATCACACTGGTGCACACAGATTTGTTGTCTTTGCCTTTCAGGAGTTTCTGGATGTAGTCCTTGAGCAAGTCACACATGCTGACATGCAGGGCCGCAAAAGAGGAAGCAAGCTGCTGTTCCAGTCTACTATTTAGTATTGACCTTGAGGCCTGGGGTAAGTCACTCGATTTAGTTTTCTCATCAACAAAATGGAGACAACAGCACTTAAATCATTTGCTCATCCATTCACCAGGTATTTAAGAAGGGCCTGCTACTTCCACAAAGGATCACAGTGGCCGAGAAAGACAATGTCTTTGTCCTTGCCAGTGTCTAGACACCTTCCAGGCCCAGAGGTACAGAGAAGGAAAGCATCTCTGAAATGGAGAGCACTTTAACGTGGGAAATTTTCTTCTTATCTGGGATTTTGATCTTGATCTGGCTGTGTGGCTTGTGCCAGTTATCATTTCTCAGGGATTTCTTGTTTTCCTTTACCAAATGGGGAGACTCTCTGTCCTAAAACATCATTATTCCAAATAAAAATGAGAAGTTAAACTCTGAAGGTCTTTCTGAATCTTGAATTTCAGAAAGATAATTAGGAAATAGCTCAGCTATGGATAAGAACATTATGGCACACCTTTGTGGCCCAACTCCCTCACTTCAGAGAGAAAGCATTATGAGGCAGATTATTGGCTAGTGTGTCCTCTCTTCCAGCCTCTCATGACTATAAGGAGTTTGGAGTTTATTATTCTCAGTCATAGCCTTTCAAAGAACATGGTGTGTGACTAAATGGCTCACCACACTTTGGTGTTCCTGGTTCCTAATGAATTTGGCACCACAGTATTGTACATCAAACAAACCTCAAGGGCCAGGCCATTATTTCCCTACCAGCCCTGCCTGCTGACCATCACCAGAGAGGATTGGGAAAGCCCTGTGGCAGGCAGAGCACTGAGAAGGAATACAGTCTCATACTTACCTTGAGGGCCTTCTGTGCAGGTTCACTGGACCCAATGGCAATCAGATTTGGCCCAGCCATGCTGCAGAAACTCTTCAGATGCAGGGAATCAACCACCGGGACTGTGGAGACGGCATAGTCCTATACAGGTCCCAAAACAAAACAAACCAGTTTGATGCTGCAGAATAACACCAATAAAACTGCTTCAAAACCCACCTGAACTGCACATACTCTGTGGGCAGGACAAGGATGTTTGGTAGGAAACCTAGGGTCCAGAAGTTTTGCTATTTCCAAATAAAGCTCTGTTGGCTCTGTGACCTGTAGCATAGGCTACTCTGGGGTGGTGTGTTTGAATATCCTACATAAACAGCCTCTGCTGGAGATTTGTTTCTTCTCAGAGAATTTCTTGAGGGCTATATTTCTTTGACTTTTTTTGGTTGTTTATTTTCATTTTACTCAAAAAGCAGAGAGACAAAGAGGTCTTACATTGTCTGGTTCACTGCTCAAATGCCTTCAACTTGGACTAGGAAAGGTAGTTGAAGCCAGGATCCTAGAAGTTAGTCCAGGTCTCCTTTATGGATAACACAGACTCAAGTACTAGTACCTTCATCAGCTGCTTTCCAGGGTGTGTTTTGGTGGGAAACTGGGTCAGAAGTGGAGTGGGGCTGGAAATGGAACCAGGCACGCTGATATGGAATGTAGATATTCCAAGTGGTTTCTTAGCTATTGCACTAAACACCAGCCTAGTTGTACTCATTTCTAAGCAATTTGGTAAGCTGATCTATTAAAGTCCAGCATAATAAAAGGAACATGAGGGAATGTTTGTGTAACATCAAAGCAGTTTCTAGCACATAGTAGGCACCTCTTTGGAGGTAACCTTTGATTCCAATTTGAAAAATCCACATTTTATTTCAGAGTCAATTAAGACAATCAGATTTTTTCCCCTGCAACCACTGATTGTGCCAAGAACACATGCCAAAGGTTCATATGATTTTGCTCAAGGAGAAAACCCAAGATACCTAACTTTGTCTGTTGCTGTTGTGAAAATCCAAGAAAGTCTGTTTACTGAGAACTTTAAACTAGACAACTCTAAGACCCTCAACAAATTTATGAATATTAGGAAATGTTTGTGAGACTGATGACACACAAATATCATTACTCATGATATATTATTCCAAGGGTCCATGAATATTTATTAAGTCATTATTACTCTGTGTTAGGCATAAATCATCCTTTACCTACCTTGAAAGTATCAGCTAGGATTTCAGCACCTCGTTGATTTGTCCTCTTGGAAAGGCCCACGAAAAATTCTCTTCCTATAATAGATGTCGTGGAACACTGTGAGTGAGTGGCCTCAGGGAGTGTATACTGCTTCCCTATAAATAATGACCTGAAATTCACATAGTTCTGTCCCAAAACACAGGACCCAGGACACCTTCATTAAACAAACAAACAAACAAACAAACAAAAATCACCCGCTTTACTGAGAAAATCAAAACCCAAACCAAATGGAACCCCCCGGCAAAAAAACAAACTAACAAACAAAAAAACCACCTACCGTTTAAAAAAAAAAACTACCACAAAAAACCTGATTTCAAACTATTGGCATTACAGGAAAATGTTTTCATAATCCATAGAGGAAGAAAGTATAATGGTAGTTCCCAGGTGCTGAGAGACAAGGTAGACAGAATTGTTTTCAATGGGCAGCTGCAGAGGGGAAGATGAAAGGTTGCCAGGACTCAAGGCAGTGATGGCTGCAAGCAGCGTGAATGTATTTAAACACCTCTGAACTAAACACTTACAAGTGAGTAAAATGTTGTATCTAATTTACCACAAAGAAGAATGAACTTGTACTTAGGAAACAACAGAATTGAGCATATCAAAGATAAAGTAGTAGTTATGGCATCCATAGTACCAGTTCTTCCTCCTAGCTCACCCTAAAAAATGTTGTGATGAAATTGGATTCTTTTCTTATAGCAAGGTCTGAAGAAACCATCTGGGACAGTGAATTAATGCTGACTACTGAGAGCTCTGTCTTTAAAACAATGTATATTACTCACTTCAAATTAAAAAAAAGCAAAGGATGCCTATTTACCAAGTACAAATATTTAGGACATGGCTTTCTGAAATTTTGCAATTTTCTACTTTGAAAGTAAAACACTAGGTTAAAAATGGTGTCTTACTTATAGGTGAACAAGTACAGAAGATGGGGTTAAGCAATACTTTCTCATCCTTCACTAATTCTTTTTGACATAATTCCATTTAAATGAAGGAAAAACATTGAAAGAAAAATCAGCTTCACTTTGACCCTGAGTATACAGTAAGGTGTGCGAACAACCATGCAGAAGTGAGTGTTGGATTGACTTTATAAATGCTGTAACTTTCATCTTCATAATATTCTTATAGGAGGGGTAAATGACATAGGCCAAGTGATGTTATGAAAATGTTTCAAAGTTAAGACTTGATGTTGACAGGCACAGGAGTCTTTCATGGAACACTGACAATTTGTCTTTTGGAATGTTTTTAGGGAATGGCATACTTCTGTTGTCCCTTAAGAAACATTACTACATCCGTAGCTATAGATAACTGCCTAGTTTGCCTTGTACCTATGTGTTCCATTTCTGGGAGAGGAACAAACAGATGGTGGGCATCCTGGATGTGATTAATGCCAAATTTGTGTTAACTATACCAGTGTGCCAGCACAGTTGCCTGTTCTATCTTTTTGGGAATGATATGTGGGGAACTCTGTGCACTGCTACAGAGAGCAGAGGAGAACTTTGGGCTGGGACCACAGGCATGTAGTATGCCACTGTGTGTAGCAGAAAGGCTACTGATTGCCCACAGAAGGGAAACTGTTAGAGTGGGGGGATGCTGAGGGCATGTTTAACAGGTTAGGAGTGACTTTGTGGGGCTTCTATGATTGGGCCACTGCACTCACAGACAGCAAGGGAGTTGAGATAGGTAGTTTTTTGGGGGGACCAGAGGGTATTTCTGAGTCAGGTCAAGGCACCCACTCATGTGGGAGACCTAGAGTGCGGTAAGTGGCATCATCCACTGGCACATGTGAAAGCTGGAGCTGTAGGGCATGCATAGCAGGACTAGGTTATAGTACCTGTCCATGAGTGTTGGATCAAGGCATGGGCTACACCATGCTGGGCTGCAGTATCCAGTGGAACATGAGAGAACCACATCTGAAGATAGATTCTGTAACGGCCTGGTGGGCTCTCCTTTGTGTGCTACACCAGCTGCTTTTCACAAGAGTGAGAGGTGGTGATGGGCTGAGTGAGGCTGGACCACAGAACTTTTTGGTATGTGTATGGGCCAGATATGGGTACTAGCAGAGCTGGGCTGGGCCATAGCACCGTCTGGCACACATAAGAGCCAGGACAGGGTATTGGCCATGCAGGGTTGGGATAGAATTCAACATTCACCTTTGAGAGAAGACTGGGGGTGGTCAAAGGCTGGATCAAAGCACTTGCTGGCACACACAAGATCTGGGATTAGAAATGGGTCTGGTAGCTGAACTTGGGGGACTCCCTTGCTTGGTTGCAGCTCCCACTGGTGAGCATGAGAGCTGGAACTGGGGGAAGACCAGGCTGGGGAGAGTTGCAGCACCCATTAGCATGTGTATGAGTTGGATCTGAAGGTGTGTCACACTGGACTAGGCCCCAGAACCCACTGGAACTCACAAGAGCCATAATTGGTGCAGGACGGGTTGGGTTAGACCATGATACCTGCTGGTTCACATGAGATCTGGGTCTTGGGGTGGGTCAGGCGGGGCTAGGTATAGTACCTGCTGGTGAGAGCTAGAATAGGTGTGGGTTTGCTGGGCTAGGAAACAGTTGTGCCACTGGGTGCCAGGATTGAGGTCAGGCAGGGCTGCAGAACCTGCCAGTACTCCAGACCTGGGAGTGGTTCCGATTGGGGAACTTTTCAAACTCCTGTGCTTGGCTGAAGATCCCACTGGTGAGCTCAAGAGCTGGATTTGGGGGCAAACCAGGCCAGGTTGGACTGCAGCACCTATCATCATACATGTGGCTATGTTTGTGGGCATGCCAGGTTAGACCAGACTGGGCCAATCTGCAGGCCCTACCAGGTTGGCCCACAACACCTGCCAGTTAACATGAGGGCTGGAAGCAGGGGTGGGTTACTCTAGCATAAGCTGCTGCACCTATAAGTGAGAACTGGGATGAAGGATGGGCCATACCAATCTGGTAAGAGCTGGGACTGGGAGTGGAACTGGTAGGGAACATTCAGGAACTCCCCTGCAAGACTGCAGCTTCCACTAATGAGCGTGAGAGCTGGGACGGAGGGCAGGCTGGTCTGGGCAGATCTGTAGCTCCCATTGGTTGGCATGTGGGCTGAGTCTGAGGGACAGGTTGGGATAGGCTGCTGCATCTACTCACATGCACAAGAGCCATAATAGGTGTGGACCAGCAGAGCTAGGCTGCAGCATCTGATGGTAAGTATCAGGACTTGGTTTGAGTCATGCCAGGATGGACCACATTGTCCCACTGACAAGACAGAATTTGGAAGTTGATAGTAGGCATGAGAGAGGAACTGTGGGCACTCCCCTAGTAGGCTGCAGCTACCCCTGGTGGCATGAGAGCCAGGGCTGTGGGTGAGCCTGGCTGCACAAGGTGGCAACACCCTACAGCATAAGTGTGGGCCAGGTCTAGGGGCAGGTAGGCTGAGTTAAGTCACAGTACCCATGGGTATGCATGAAAGCCAGATGGGATACGGGATGGACCAGGCTAGGCTGCAGCTCATGCTTACGCATGCAAAAACTGGAGCTAGTAGTGGATCTGGTAGAGATTATTGAGGGTCACTGCAACTAGTCTGAGGTGCTCACTGGTGTGGGTGAGGACTGGGTCTGTGGAAGGCTGAGCTGGGCTAGGCCATAGCACCTGTTGATTAGTGTGAGGATGTGGCTAGGAGCAGAAATGACCAGGAGCTACATCTACCAGTGTGTGGCATATGTACTGGCTGTTGCAGGTGACTGACCAAACCTGACCCTGTGCTAGGTGGCCCACACAAGAGTCAAGTCTGAGGTCACCCCAGGCCAGGTTTCTTGGGGTGGCAGAGGAGGGGAGTGCATAATCGCAACATATATGTGTCTAACCTTAGAGTGCATGTGTCAGGACTGGGCCTCCTTAGTTGCTGATGCCCGTGCAGTGGGCAGCATTCCCAGATGCACCAGGGTATATGTCAGCCAGCTCATTTAGCCCAGCAGAGGACCTCGAGTGCCTCCTCAGTAGATGGAAAACAGAACAGATTCGACATCTCTCCCGGTCATACTTTTCAACATGGGTCTGTGGACGCACTAAGGATGCACTAAGTCTATAGGACTTGGTCAACCAATAGGCGTTGGAAAGATTTTCTCAACTCTGGTGCAACAAAGCTGATAACATCTCAAAACTATCAAAACCACTCAAGTAACCCCCTCAAAATACTCTGTCTCTAAACTGTCATCAAATGACTCTCCCCCATCCCTGTGTGCTGATGTAATTTGACAAAAAGAGCAGCCCCCGCCCCTTCCCCTATAGTGGACACAGGAGAAAAAAGTAGGATAAAAGCTAAAACATTTGTCTCACCTACCTTCTCCTATAGCTCGACCTTCCCCACCCTATTCGCAGGCCCACATGGGCATACATCCCGGTCAATTATGTTAACTATCAAAAATATAATAAAAAATTAAAAAAAGGAAATGCTACTATATATGAAAACCCAAATTTATGCTATAAAGAGGTCTTTTATGTGATACAAGTATCATTTTTAGTAGTATTTATTTATTTTTATTGGAATGCCAGATTTACAGAAAGAAGAGAAAATTTGCAACATCTGGAGGCGAGCCAATCAGAAACCAGGAGCCAGGAGCCAGGAGCTTCTTTGAGTCTCCCATTTGGGTGCAGAACTCCAAGGGATTGGTCTGTCTGCTACTGCCTTCCCAGACCACAGTCAGGGAGCTGTATGAGAAATGGAGTAGCCAGGGCACAAACTGGCACCCACTTGGGATCCTGGCATGTGCATTGCAAGGATTTAGCCAATAAGCCATGGCACCAGACCCAAAAGTTCTATTTTATAAAAAAGTTTGCTGCAATGACAAATATTAAGTTTCCTTAATTAAAGATAAAAATAGATTTATAAATCAGACTTATATACAACTTTAAGAAAAATAGTGCACTAATAAGCAGGTTTCATAAAATGTTTTATGAAGTATGAAATTACAGAGAAAAGTATCCTGTGTGTCTCTTTAAAATTAAATGGATTTCTGTTTGTAGCGCTGAGCTGGACACAGCTCCCTAAGTGACCTGATGTCATAAAAGAAAATGATGGAACTATGAAGTTTAAAATTATTTCTTTCATTTGTATGTATCTGGTCATTTTCTTCTATACCAATCCATTTCTATATTTTCCTTCCTAACTCATTCTGTTTACTATATTTTTGATTTGGTTTATAGCTTCATGATATCACTCAATGCTTATATTGTTCCTTTATCCTTTGTACTTTCAGTAAACTGCTAGCTAGATTCTCTTTCTAGTTCTCTTTTTTGGACCTGATGCCTTTATAATGGGGCTATGCTTCTATTGTATTCACCGTGAGGAGTAACTGATTACATTTTCAGGGAACCCACTAGAATGATCAGTGGGTTCAGGTGGCATCGGCCTGATTCTCCATCACATGTTTCCCATCAAAATTTTATACAATAATTTTGGGACTTGTGATAATTATTTTTTTTAAAAGCCCATGGTTTTAGCAAGCTTTGATCATCAGTGCACAGATCAATTACTTTACTAGGGATCTGGATTTATTTTTTTGAAATTCTAGAAAGAAAATCTTCCCTTAATTAAGCCTTTGATTCACTAGAAATAAAATTCATATGAATTGTGAAAGTAATGAGTTGATGTTTCAGCAACTCACAATAATGGCCAGTAAGTTCTTTTGAGAAGCTCAGCAAGGGTGAGAGGGAGAGCTACAGTGGTTTTATCAGCTGGTTCATGACCCAACTGCCTACAAAGGTGGGCTGAAGCAGGATGCCAAGGCAGGCAGGCTCCCAACGAGTAGCAGTAACATAACTGCTAGAACCATTGCCTGCTGCCTTCTAGGGTCTGCAGTAGCAGGAACGTGGCATCAGAAACAGAGCCAGAAATCAGATCCAGGTGCTAATAACAGGGAATATGAGCATCTTCACCACCAGACCTAACACAACAAGAGCTTTTATTTTTTTAAAGAAATCCAATTATCCATTAATGACTCAGTAGTTAAATAAGGGAAACTCAACAACAGTCAAAATTAAATGATAACAAACATTCCTATCAAAATGAGTCTGTTAAATAGTACATAGAAGTAAAGTTAAGCTACATTAGATAATTATGTCAGAGAAGATGAAGGCTCAAAATGACTGAGATAAATACACAATCTGAGATTTGGGGTGAAAGAACAGAACAAAAGTAAAGAAATCTGAAGAAAGGAAATAGGATAGGAACAGAAAGTAAACATTTAGGATACAAAGTTCTGCAAAGTCTGGCTAGATTTTGAAAAGACAAATAAATTGACAAATCGCTGGTTAAAAAAAGGAGTGCATAGATATCACAAATGTAAAGAGGATATCGGAGTTGTGAAGTTTAAACATATCTTAATAATATTTGAAGCATGTTATACTCAATATTTTGTAAACAGACAAAATCTTGTTAAAAGGAACCCATTAAAACTGACTTAGGGGCCCGGCGGCGTGGTCTAGCTCCTAAAGTCCTCGCCTTGAACGCCCGGGATCCCATATGGGCACTGGTTCTAATCCCGGCTGCTCCACTTCCCATCCAGCTCCCTGCCTGTGGCCTGGGAAAGCAGTTGAGGACGGCCCAAAGCCTTGGGACACTGCACCCGCGTGGGAGACCTGGAAGAGGTTCCAGGTTCCCGGCTTCGGATCAGCACAGCTCTGGCCGTTGGACTCACTTGGGGAGTGAAATATTGGACGGAAGATGTTCCTCTCTGTCTCTCCTCCTCTGTGTATATCTGGCTGTAATAAAATGAATAAATCTTTTAAAAAAAGAAAGATAACACACAAAATAGAAAACACCCAAATACACATCAGCAAAAAATGAATAAATACATTGGGGTGTATTCTTAGCAGAGTAGTAATCAACATGGAAAACTAGTTACAGCTATGCACATGAACTTATCTCAAAGATAGAAAAACCACACACACATACATATATATATACATGTATATATATATATATATGTATATATATATATATTACTAGCAAAGCTAAATAACAGGCAATTTAAGAATATATACATTGAAATAAAGCTTGAAGGAAGGTCAGGCAGAGACTACTCACAGCAGGGGCACTTAAGTTGGGAACAGACAGAAGTGGGGACTAAGGGACCACCAGGGACTTCTTGTGGTCTTAACAAGATTGTATATCTTAAACCTGCTGGTGGAACCCAGGTGTTCATTTTTTATTACTGTTTTTTAAAGTGTACATAACATTTTTATAATGCTTTTAATGTACTCTATTTCACAATATAAGTAAACAGAAGTGAAAGTAAGTTGCTGTTGTCTGTTTAACAAAAATAGGATTGAAATCATTTTTGCCAGTAGCTGTTTCTTGACTGACGGATTTCCCAGCAGGAGCTGGCTTTGGAAAGCAATTCTCCTTCTGTCTATTTCCTGATAAATTATTAATGAAGCTCTGAGTTGTAGAAGGAACAGGACACAGAGCACATAGAAAGCACAACAGATTTTGTTTCATACCCAATTCTTCCCAGTTCCAAAACTGAGCAGCAATAGTTGTATAATGTTGTGAATGTAAATAATACCACATGAACTATGTAGTTAATGCAGTTAATACAGCAAATTTCCACGTAATATATTATTTCCTATAATTAAAAAAATAAAAAGGAAAAGAAGGAGCTAGAAGGCAGGACTTAACATTAGATGTAAATGAGCAGAGAGATATCCCAAGGCCATTTCAGTTTTGAATAAAATCATTAATAACATAAGAACTCATGTGTTGACTACAGTCAATAAAAAAAGACCACAGATACTATCAAAGGCAAGCCATCTTTCAGAAAATCTAACAAGAAGATAGAGTACAAATTCAGGCTGGAGATGATGTGGATAGACTTTGGATGAAGGAAGGAGTCCCAGCATTTAAGTGCCCTTCTCTTGGAGCACATTTTAGAAGGTGTGTTCAGTTCAGCTGCTGGGATGACTGTGTAACTGTCAACATAACTTGTTTATGTTGACACTTTAACTACTATTATAAGTTCCTGCTTATAATTAGCTTTGCTATTATAATTTGTTGTTTTATATTGTTTACATAATTGGGATGGATGGATGTCCATGTGGGTCTCCAAATATAGTACACCCCTAAGATTCTCTTCCTTGGACAATCTGCAGCACCCTTCCTCTTGCCTAGAGTCTGGATGGTATGTCCTAGCCTGGCATTCCCCACCTTCCTCACATACTAAAAAACAAAACAAAACAAAATAAAAATCAGAATAGACTACTATTCTGGCACACTGGTATAGTTAACACAAATTTGGCATTAACTAGGCCCAGGATTCCTGCCACCATTGCGACTTTTTTTCCAGCAATGTAATGCTTGCCGAGGTACAAGGCAACCTAGGTAGTTGTCTATAGCTGCAGTATTATTATTTTTTTTTAAAGATTTATTTTATTTTTATTACAAAGTCAGATATACTGAGAGGAGAAGAGATAGAGAGGAAGTGGAGCTGCCGGGACCAGAACCAGCGGCCATATGGGATCAAGGCAAGGACCTTAGCCCACTAGGCCACGCTGCCGAGCCCAGCTGCAGCATTATTATTATCATATATCTTTGTATTAGCAAAGAAAAGAGTTGTATTTTATGGAAGGAAGTCTGAGTTCCACATTCAACTTTTCCACAAAAGCCTATTTGCTAAGAGGAACTGGCTGTTGTTCTGTTGACAGAAAGAATCAAAGTACTGTTAATGACAGACGCAAAGAATACTCTGAGGGAGAACTTACTGTACAGATTTAAAGAATGCCTGAATCTGCTTTGGAACAAGCAGAGCTAAGAGTGAAGCAAGAGCCCTTTGGGCTCTTTGTTCTGTGATTTCAGTGGGCAATGCAAACCAAACCCAGAAGTGGAAACCTGCTAATGGTAATGGCAGCACAGGTGACTGTTCATGCAGTCTACAGTGAGAGTGGGGCTGCTGGAAGTAGCCAGCATACCAAGTGACAGCCATCCATAGGCACATGGCACTGAGTCAGAAATTGAGTTATGTTAATATATTTATCTGGCACTAAACCAAGTCAATTTGAATGCAAAATTATTTAAATCAATCTTGCCATCTGTAAAGAAAATTGTTTGTAAGTGACACTAGTCTTGACTTAAAAATCCTTTAAATTTGAACCAATATACACACAATGGATATTTGCAGTATAAATAACATAATTGAAGCAAGACATGTACTGATGATATACATACAGAGAACAATCCCATAAGATGATGCAAATACATATGCACAAATGTATTAAAAGGACATCGGTGAAATTATTTAAATGAGTCTGTTTGGAAGGTCAAATTTTTTTTCTCTCTTTTCTATATTTTCTAAATTACTTGAATTTAGCAGCTACTAATTTGTTCAAAAAATCCAACTATTAGAAACACACATTTAAAAAAAATTTATTTGAAAGAGACAGAGAGAGAGCAAAAGAGAGAGATCTTCTATTCACTGGGGGCATTCAAATTACAATAACCAATGCTGACTTAGGCTGAAACAATGATCTGGAACTTCACTCCAGCTTTCTCGTGTGTAGCAGGGATGCATGTACTTAAGTTATCAGCTGCTGCCTCCCATGGTGCAAATTAGCAAGAAGCTGGATCAGCATCAGAGCTGCATCTCAAACACTGAGATGTGACACGGGAAGTAGGAATGCAGGCAGCCTCTTATCATTTACTCAAGTGTCCACCCCTTAGAAATAATTCTGGATAGAAAAAAACTCAACAGATCCATACCTGTGAATAAGACATCTCCACCATCTAAAGTTGCATTTTCATCTTTCATCTCTACTATATTGAGTTGGAGTTTTTCTAATGCTTCCTTCATCATGTCAACCTGTTAAAAATTAGATGATGCAGATTAATAACTTCCTATTCTCTAATAAGATAATCAACTATTTAAAATGTCCGGACACTAAATCATGCTCTTATATGCACACATGCATACGCATCTTAATTATATTTAGTATGAATATATTTAGTATGATATAGGATCAGCCATAGTTATTTATTTTTATTTATTTTTTATTTTTAATTCATTAATTACATTGTATTATGTGACACAGTTTCATAGGTACTTGGGTTCTCCCCACCCCTCCCCAAACCCTCCCACCATGGTGGATTCCTCCACCTTGTTGCATAACCACAGCTCAAGTTCAGTTGAGATTCCCCCATTGCAGGCGTATACCAAACATAGAGTCCAGCATCTTATTGTCCAGTCAAGTTCAACGGCTTCTTAGGTATACCCTTTCTGGTCTGAAGACAGAGCCAGCAGAGTATCATCCCAATCAATTAAAAGCTCCAACATACCATCAGCAAAAATTTACATCATTATGGAATTAATTGACATAGTAATGAGTAACCAATATGTTAAAAGTAAATGCGAGTTCTTAACCACCTTCTGTGACCATCTCATTGACATTTCAATTTTAGTTTATACACAACATATAACAAACCTAACATAACATGTTATACATAACATCATATCATCTTAAATTAAGGCAAACATGTGGTATTTAACCTTTTGGGATCAGCCATAGTTATTTATAAGAGAAGAATTATTCATTTAAAGCTTCCCACATGGGGCAGGCCTTCACTTGGGATGTCTGAAAGTCACGTTGGAGTGCCTGGGTTGGAGTCATGGCTGCACTTTCACTCCTGACTCTATCCTCTTACTAAGGTGCATCCAGAGAAGCTTCAAGAACCAAGTAGTTGTGTCCCAGCCACCCATGGGAGACGTAGGTTAATTCTGGATGTTGATTTAGGGCTGGCTCAGGCTTGGCTGTTGCAGGCATTTGGGAGAGTGAAGCAGGACTGTTCATTTTGTTCCTGCTAGTCTTAAATTGAGTCAGTATTAGTTCCTTCTTTTGTGAAAAAGGTGACCAGTTAGAGTCCTATTGGAAGATGGTTAGTCAAGGAGTCGTTGCAAGACTAATCAGGGCACACAAGTTAAAGGAGGTGGGAAACATACCACCTGAGCCCTCTACTTTTTCCAAAAAAGCACAGAGTTTAATTTGAATTCCTTTATCAGTTGGAGTCACACATGGAAAAATATCAATGACAGTAACGAATCACTTGCAATCTCAACACACAGGACATGATTTTTATTCCAGGTTTTTCTAAAATGCAAAATATCAAGGCTTACATTTAAACAATTTTAATTATTCTCAGTTAATAGGAGTGTCTATTTTTGAAAACCTAAAGGTCATTAACAAATAGAATAGCTGCAATGAAACTAGAGAATGTCTTTTCTAAAAAATGGAATTCAGGGACTTCCTATGATACAAGGGTATGTCTAAAGCACAGAGATAATCTAAATTAGGGAATATTTCAAAGTGCCCTTTGGGACACACAGTTTAATTTCAGGTCTTCCAGAAGCTCAGCAAAACAAATTAAATATGTTTGAAGGTCTGTGAAAGGCACTAAGGGAAAAACAAAACAAAACAAAACAAAAGACAAGAGATGGCACCACACTGGGCAAAGCAGGTAGTTCTGCCAAAATGCACCATGCTGAGTATTCACAGTGAATTGTCAATGAAGGATGTAGGAGCCATAACTGTAATGGAGTTACTCCTACGGTAATAAAAATATGGAAATAACTGACAACAAGCACAATAGTAACGTATCTAGAAAAACACTGAGGACATAAAGTAAAACAAATATATCATCTCATCCTTGCCCAGGAACTCATGCAAAAATTCCACGAACCAGAATGACTCAGAACAATAAAAATCATTTCCATGGGCCAAATGCTGCTAGCATTGTAATAAATATATTCACCAACTTTTTTTTAAAGCAGCAGAATAGTTTTCCTACGTAACAGGAAACAGAATTGTTGCTAAAGCATAAAAAGTGAAAAAAGAAACATTCACCATAATTTCTTGGGCCATTGGGAAAAACACACAACTGTTTCATTCTGGCAGCTCCTCTTCAAAGCCCACAGAAAATTATTCAGTAGCTTACACAGGGATCCTGAGAACTGAGCTAGAGTTCCCTTTTACTTGTATTACCAATACTAATGTCTCTGTGACAAATGTTTCAAGGGCTAGTAGGTATGCAGATATGTAATAGATTTTGGTCTGAAAAGTTTATCTGTAACTAAGTAACATTTCTATTCAGCATCTTTATTCCACTCTTAAGAATTAAAGAACCAAGTAGGGAAACTGCTAGCCATACCACTTTTAGACACACTGTATTTTATAAGAAAGTCTTCTGTCTTTCCAACTTGAGGTTTCAGAGGATTAAATGTTTGTGGTTTCTTTAAAGTTAAAACAGCTGCAGTGATAAAAAAAAAAAACCTGGTTTTTGTGCAAGAGCAGTACTCCCTCTTTTTAATGCCCATCACATGTACATAAACCAAGTCATCCGAATAGTTCCATATCACAGATGTTGACATTATATTACCTTCAGAATTAAGTTCATAAACACATTTTTAAAAAATATTTTTATTATTGTTTTATGATACAGTTTCTTAGGCTCTGGATGAGGACTGAATCAGTGGATGGAAAAATATTCTCTGTAATTTCACTTTCAAATTAAATTAAGAAAATATTTTCAAAATGTTTTATAAACTTAAAGGATTCGTTTCTTTTTATTGGAAAAGCAGATTTATACAGAGAAGAAGAGATAGCGGGAAACATCTTCCATCCACTGTTTCACTCTCCAAATGGTCACAATGGCTGAAGCTGAGCCCATCTGAAGCCAGGAACCAGGAGCCTCTTCGCCACTGTTCTAGGAATGCCAGTATAATATATCATTATGATTGAGGGCCTGAGGCTCAAACCCTAGCTCTACTACTTATTAGCCAGTGACCTAGTGCTTTCTAGCTTTCTGAGCTTCAGGTTCCTTCTTTCAAGTATCTGTTCAAATAGCATCGAATTCCAAAGCTCCTCTCTTCATTAAGTATCTGTCAGGCGCTTAGCATGTGGTAGCTGTTCCATAAATATTAGCTCTGCCTTTTGCTATTCTGGTGCATACCAACTTGTGTATACACAGAGACAGATATTTGTGCTATGAAACTGACCCACATGGAAAAGGCTGCTGCTTTTTCTTACATTTGGTTGTGCTCCCTATGTTTTATCACCCTATGACAGATCCCATCTGCTTTCTAGTGAATTACAATTGCAGTGTTCTCTGCAAAGCCGGAGTAGAGCACACACATTGGGGCACATCAAAATTTAAATTCCAAACATTCAACTCTGGTTTCCTTTCTGTTCCTGGATGCTGTCAGGATATGAGGTAGACTTCCTGTATAATCTCTGTCTTGAACTAGACCTCTAGAGGTTGTATATGAGGTAGGAAGTGGCCTGTCTGGCAAGGTGTCCCATAGGCCTAAAGAGTGTCAGCCAAGACGCCACCAATGACGACAGTGATGGAGGACAATGTGTTCTAAAGCACCGGTGTGAGGAAATCCTTTTTGCTTCCAAATGCCTGATCTCCTTTATGCTTCTTGTTACACTCTCTTCTTACCTCTGTGATGGTCCTCATTTGTCCTAGCATGTTTACACCCACCATTCTGTCTTCTCACTTCACTCCTCCTCGTTGGTGGAAAGAACCCCAGTTTTGAATACCAACTCATCCCTTATTGGTGATGTGGATGGATTGATTTACTTGGGCTATGTTAACCTCTCAGAGTTCCAGTTTCCTATGTGCAACTAGAATAATTTTTGTCTGAATCAGGGATTATGTAATAAAATAATTCATGCTAAGCACCTATCTCAGTACCTGTCACATTGGTGGCCTTATTGTTAGTTTGTGCCCAAAATAACTCAGTTATTGGTTTGGATTCCAGATACCTTTTAAAACGAAATAATAAAAATACAACAGTCACAACATTAAACAAGACATGTCTGAAATGCAGCACTCAACTCCTCTTCTTGTGAAGTCCCTTCTCAACAAAATACTGAAACAACATAAAACCTCCCATATTTTCCACAACATAAAGCAAAAAAAAACTAATATAAAGATTTTACAGTTTTACTAAGAAGCTATTTTCATTCCAGCTTGTAATAGAACTGTAAATAGTTTAGTATTCTTGATTTCTGCTGTGTGTTTCCAACACTGCCCAAGCTGAATGTCCCACACCGTCGCTCTGGATGCTGTGAATGTTGCACATGAGGCCGGATGGACTGCTCTGGGCTGTAGCTCCATAAGGAATATACAACAACCTGTTAGCCTCACTGCTTCCTGCTTCCCTCTGGCTGCTTCTGTTCAGTGGGTTGCCAGAGGGCATTTCTACAGGTGCAGTTGTGGGCATGACCAGCTGTGACTGACAAGACGCAGCCTCCCAGGGTTCTTCCATGCCATGGAAGCTGTTATCACCACCATTGTCACTATGCTTTCAAGGGCTGCTTCACTTTTCCAAGACTCTATAAATCAGCACATTAAGAGAGCTATAAAATCACACTGTCTTTCTATTCATACTCTTGTTTAACACCCAAGAAGTGAAGAGGCATAATATAGCTTGGTTGGTACAAGATTTTATTTTCTCAGCTGGTTGTTGGCATTGTTTTACTTTTTGCTGTTAAGTGTGACATGTAGATAATCCTGAGGAGGCCACTCAAAGAACTGATGTGACACTTCTACCACATCAAGACACAGCTTGTCAGGAACTTGTTGGTGCATCATAGTCACACTATGGTGTCCCTGGCCAATTCAGTATGGCACATTTAAAAGGACATACCTCATTTTAAAAAATCACACTTTATTCTTTTTGGATAATCAGCATATCTTTGGTCACTGTGGCCACTTGGACAGGACCTCTGGTTAATTTTATAAAAGCACTTAATGTCCACAGTAAGATGTCACATACCTTTTCTTGTGTGATCAACATCTCAGTTCATCAGTTAAAATGGATGCCAAGTTTAAACCAATACAGAGGTTTTTGAAAGGGGAAGGGAGAGCAGGCATTTGGTCTAGTATTTAAGGATTGTTTTGGGGTAATGTCTGGGTTCAAGTCCTGGTTCTTTTCCTGACTTCAGATTTCTGTTTTTTCTTTAAGATTTACCTGAAAGTGGGAGGGGGGGGGGGGAGGGAGAGGGAGAGAGAGAGAGAGAGAGAGAGAGAGAGAGAGAGAGAGAGAGAGATCTTCCATTCACTGGTTCACTCCCCAAATAGCTACAATGGCTGGAGCTGGACCAGACTGAAGCCAGGAGCTTCACTCAGGTCTTGCACATGGGTACAGAGACCCAAGGACTTCAATAACTTTTGCTGCTTTCCCAGGTACGTCTGCAGAGAACTTGATTGGAAGTGGAACAGTGGGACTTGAATTGACATCCATATGGGATGCCAGTTTGTAAGCAGCAGCTTGTCCTACTGCAATGCTAACCCCCTAGCTTATTGTTAATGCACATCCAGGGAGACAGCAGTGATGGCCAAGGACTTGGGTCCCTGTCACTCTTGGAGGAGGACTGTATTGAGTTCCTGATCTCTTACTTTGGTCCAGTCTTGTTCCAGTCACTGCAATGACTGGAGTAACCTATTGAATATCTTGCTTCTGGGAAACTAACAGTTTAATGGGGGCCAGTATACCTTGTGAATATTAATTGAC
This sequence comes from Ochotona princeps, assembly GCF_030435755.1. Classification (NCBI taxonomy): domain Eukaryota; kingdom Metazoa; phylum Chordata; class Mammalia; order Lagomorpha; family Ochotonidae; genus Ochotona; species Ochotona princeps. The sequence goes on from NC_080833.1 coordinate 71,978,522, forward strand.
AATAATACAATTCCAAAAGGTAGGACAAATTGGCATGAGATATGCATTGAACATGAGTAAATGGAAGCTGAGGAAGGTTGACTAACTTGCTGAGGCAAGCTTCCCAAGCCTGCCCCCATGTTCACTCAACCATGATTATGACTTTGCTGGGGTCTCATCCTGCAGCACAGTCTTTATCAAGGACTGGAGATCATGCTTATCCCTTCTGCTTTCCAGTTATGTGCATTTCAGTCCACTGTGTGTTTTCAAAGACACTGTGTCAAGGGCAAGATTCCATGATCACTTTACATCAGAGAGAAATGAAATGTCTGTATATTAGGATCACAGAACACTAAATTGCAGAGTGATTAGGAACACTAAGAAATAGGAATAAATGTATAAACCACACCAGCAATGTTCACCAAAGAAAAGCTTGCACATTAATTACTGTTCCTCAATTCTGGAATGCCTTAGGGCTGTTCAGCGGTTTATTTCTTAGCTTTTCCATATGTGTGGGCTAAATTACTAAATTAAGTAAAATACCACTTTTTAAAAAGACCAAGAAAAAGTTTAACGTACTACATGATTCAGCATAAAAAATTTCCCATGTTGCATACTTTCATATTGTTTCTAAGAAAAAGCCTCCTAGGAACAATTTAATGAACAATAATAAAAGCGCATAATCTTCCTGTGTTCCAGGTATTTTACCAAGCATTCATATTTGACTGATCTCAGTCTTAGCCTGAAGAAGCAAGTCCCAGTATTATTTCTGTTTCACAGATGCTGGAATTAAGACAGAGTAAATAACTTACCCAAAGTCTCATAACAAGGAGCTAGCAGAGGTAAGACATGAAGTTAGATGACTGTGCTGTGGAGTTTATGCTATACTTTCCTATATAATGTCAATAATAGAATGATAATGTAAGTAGCCACTACAAGGTCCAGTGAAAAGAAATGTCCGAATGACTAGGAAGAGCTGTAATGTTTTCAAAAACAGATTATATTGTCATCTATTTATTTGAATAAAAACGTGATCTCAGGCATTCTGGAGGAGTGGAAGGCAGAGGCTACAGACTGAAGCAGAGTAAACCTGGGTCCGGTTGCCAAACATTCTAAAGTCCGCTTTCCCTAAAATACACAAACTAAGGATAATTAATTTTTAGAGCCAGCCACTAGCTTTTCAGCTTATGAAAAGGAATTATATTTGCAGAATCATCTTGAAATAGTCAACAATGCATTTTAAATACAGTGAGACAATGAAAGCATGCGGACATTCAGGCACATTCTAAACCAAGGCACTATACACACACTGGAATTTAGAAAGACAACAAAGATTTTAATGTCAGAATGCAAGGTAAGGAAAATTCTAAAATGATACCCAAAGTGGTGTCCCCACTGTGCATATCCTGTGCAACAAGTATAAAAATTTCACCAAAAATGAAATTAAAAGATGTTGATTTGGGAGCCAGAAAATAAAAGCCAACAACAAACAAACAAACAACAAAAAACTCCTAATATCCATACACATGAAAGGTTTTCAAAAAGTTCATTGAAATGTGTATTACAAAAAAAAAAACCTGTATACAAATTTTATAACATTTTTGCATCAAAATAAACTTAACCTTAAATTAAAAAAAGATTTTTGATACAGAAAGAGAGAAAAGGAGAAGGAAACTACCAGAGAGAGCTCTCCCATTCACTAGTGTACTACCCAAATGCTCACAACAGCTGAGTCTTGGCCAGGCCAAAGCATGTAGCTAGGAATGTAGGTTACAGTCATGGACGGCAGGGTCTCACTACTGTAGCCATCATCTTATACCTCTCGGAGTTTGCATTGGCAGGAGGCTGGAATCAACAGCCAACCCAGGACTCAATTCCAGGCACTATGGAATATGGGCATCCCAAACAGGGTCTTAACTTCTACCCAAGTGCTGGCCCCCAGAACCTTGTCTTTTCAAGTCCATTTTCTGTGAACATTTTGCAGTCATCCAAATAAACCCATTTCTCTGATTGTGGGAAGGAACTGCAAATTTGAAGGGAAATAACACTTCTGTGATTAGACTGCATTGCAAAGCACAAGATATTTTGCAGATTTAATTAAGGTACCAAGGCAGTTGACTTCAGTTTGCCAAAATGACTATGGATGAGCCAAATTTAACAAGAGGGTGCTTAAAAGTGGGTTTAAACTAGCCTAGAAAGGGGGGGAGTCAGAGATGTTCAGACAGCCATGAAGAAAGCAAACAGCCCTGCTTTGCAGGGGTACCATAGAATGGCCTGTAGGAGCTGAGAACAACTTTATCCTGACAACAAGCAACAAACAGAAACCCAGGGACTTTAGTCACTACAACCACAAGGAATGGAATTCCTCTAGAGAGCTTCTCAAGCTTGGAAGAGGACCAAAGCCCTGTGGACACCTTGTATAACCCTGAGCAGGAATCCAGCTGTTCCACATCCAAAATTCTGACCTGCTGAATCTGTGGGATAATCAACAGGTGTTCTTTAAGTTGCTGTGTTTAAATAACTTATTACACAGTAATAGAAAACTAATACAGGAAACCCAAATCAAAAACAGATTTTATGTTTAAAAATGTATTTGTCCCTGTTTGCCTTTGGTTTTGGTAGGTGCTATTCCTCTTCTCTGTCCAGAGAACATCTTGAAGTATCATTTGTAGGGCAGGTTTGGAAGAGGCAAATTCCTTTAGCTTTTCTTTACTGTGGAAGAATTTTATTTCATTTTCAAAGACGAAAGAAAGCTTTGCTGGATATGTTATCATAGATTAGTACACTGGATTAAAAATCAAAACCCATCTGTTCATTGTCTGGAGGAGACACACTTCAACAAAGATCAGCAGAAACTATATCACATGGGTTTTGTTGTTTTCTGTCAGTTTCATTTCTTCAAAACACTTCCTTCTGATTAAATCATTCAATGACTCGTAGATTATGCAGTGGCATCATTTTCTTCAAGAAGGTTCTTGATTTTCACTTCTTCAGCTACACATTAGTCATTTAATAGCATGTTATTTAACTTCTTGGTGTTGTTAATTTCTTTTTGCTCCCGGATGTTGATTAGGTTTTGTGGCTTTTCATTTAAGGGGATGTATAGTAGCTGTGTAATGGAGACTGTCATATCTAGTAACATGTCATTTAACTTCAGGCATTGTAAATTTCTATTTTTCTTTTCATTGTTGATTTTGAAACATGACTTTTCATTTAAAGGGATGTACAGTAGTTGTGTAATGGAGACTGTCATATCTAGTAACATGTCATTTAACTTCATGGCATTGTAAATTTCTACTTTTCTTTCTATTGTTGATTTTGAAACATGACTTTTCATTTAAGGAGATGTACAGTAGCTGTGAAATGGAGACTAACAATCAGATGTGAGGATGTAGTATTGTATGCATTTCTGCTTCCAGACAAAGATGGACTTACAGTGAAACTGTTTACTATATCTTGACAATAGGATTCTGGACTCTCTGCCATTGTCTAGGCCCACAATGATGGACATAAGATTGAGTATGAAGAACTATACGTTAGTAATGATATAGGGAAACTGGGGTGTAGGGAACTGGGGAGGGGATAAGTGAATATGAAACTGTATTATAAAACAATAACAACAATAATAAAATGTATTAAAAATGTATTTATCCCAGTGAAACTGTTAAATATACCTTTACAATAGGATGCTGGACTTTCTATCACTGTCTATTCCTACAATGTCAGGAAACACTGGAATAGGAGAATGATGGAATTGAGACTGTTTTTGAAGGACTATACTATTGTAATAAATAAGGGAAATCAGTGGGAGGAAGGAGAAGAGGGGGATCCCTGAACCTATAGGACCATATCATAAAAGATAAAAAATAAAGAGTTAAAAATGCATTTGTGCAAATGGGACTACATCAAACTAAGAAGCTTCTATACAGCAAAGGAAATGATCAAAAAAGCAAAGAGAAAACCAACAAAATGGGAGAAAATCTTTGCACATTGTGCAACAGATAGGGGACTAATATCCAGTATGTACAAACAGCTCTAGAAACACAACAAAACAAACAACTTGTACATAAATGGGTGAAGGAAATGAGCACTTTTCAAAGAAAAAATTCAAATGGGTAACAGACTCATGAGAAAATGCTCAAGTTTCCTAGCAATAAGGGAAACACAAATAAAACCACACTGATGTTCCACTTATTCTCAGTGAGAACTGCCTACATACAGAAATCTACTAATGACACCTGCTGGCAAGGATGTGAGGAAATACAAATCCTACTCCACTGCTAGTGGGATTGTGGGATTATAGATTTTTGCAGCCACTATGAAAATCAGTATGGAGAGTGTTCAGGCAACCAAAAATTCAACTACCATATGAGTCAGCAATCCTACTCCTGGAAATACATCCAAAAGAAGAGATATCCACATGAGAAAGCAACCTGTATCCCTATATTCATTGCAGCACAATCAACAATAACAAAGATATGGAAACAACCTAGGTGCCCACTGAAGAGGAATGGATAAAGAAACTATGGTACATCTACTTTATGGAATACTTCTCAACCATTAAAAAGAATGAAGTTCTACCATTTACAACAAAGTGGCCCCAACTGGAAACCGTTATGTTCAGTGAAATAAGCCAATCCCAAAAGGACAAACGTCATACATTCTCTCTAGTATAACACAACTTTCATCCAAAATGCAAGGTGAAAAGTTATAGAGGTAAACAAGTATACACTTGCAACCTCATGGACGAATGGTGTAGTGGAGACCAGAGTACCAGGACTCAAAGAGCATCTCTACTTCTGAGTAGAGGTGGGTTCTCAGTGGAACTGTTTAATATACCTTTACAGCAAAATTCTAGATTCTCTACAATTGCTTTATCTACAGTGTCATGACACAGAGAGCAGAACACAAGAATCAAGAAGACAACTGAGTTTCTATACTACTGTAAAACACAGGGGACAATGGGGAGGGGAGAGGGAAGGAAAGAAAGGAAAGGGGAAAGCCCTATATCTACAAAACTGTAAAAGAAAACAAAGTTTAAAAATGTAATATAACATTTATTTGTAAAGATCTTAGGTAAGCAAAAAGCTAAATTAAATGTATACAAGCTATTTATTCAGAACACGGCACATTATTTCATAAGATAGTCTCAAGAAATGCTCAGGAAACCAACATTTTAGAGTCCTAGGCACACCCTAAACTTAGTCTATTATTTATAGAAATATTATACAGATATTTTTTAACATGCAAAGAAAAGGAGTTGAATACTATCTCTTTTACAATGAATATAATACATTCTCACACAAATTATATTTAAATATACATACATAAGTATTTGTAAATTAAAACATGTACCTTAGATCTTTCTAGTCCTCCCCATTTTCATTCAGTCAGCAAATACTGAATGTAGTTGTATCCACAATGTTAGCCAGTGGGCAGTGTCCACCAAAATATAGACACAGATGGAGCTGGGGCTGGAATTTGTGCTAGCAGTTATGGTGTTGGCTTTTAACACTTAACATTCATATCCCAAGTCAGAACGTTTGGGTTGGAGTCTTGGCTCTGCTCTCAGTTTTTCTTCTACTCTGAAAGGCAGCAGGTGAAGTTTCAGGCAGCTGAGTCCCTGCCACCCACATTGGAGTACTAGATTGACTTCTCAGTTCATGGTTCTGGCCTGACTCCCTCCTGGCTGGTGCAGGCCTTTGGGGAGTGACTAAGTGAGTGGGATCTGCTTTTCTGTCTGGCTCTCTCTCTTGCAGTGACTGTCCATTCTCTGTCACTCAAGTAAAGTAAAATAAATGAGCAAAATAAATAAATAAATGTAACCTCTGCCACATAGTCCTTTGGGTGAGAAAAATTAAACACACATGTAAATCAAACAGTTACACACTATGCTAAGAGCCCTGGAGGAACACTCCATTTTGCTGTGAGGAATAATAGAAGAACATGATTCAGATGGGGTGGTCATCAAGGACATTTTGAGGAAGCAAAGTAATTTAAGCTAAGTAATCAACATGTTATTCAGGATCTGTTCCTGTTGTTAGGTCATCTGGAATCCCTTAGAAACAAAAGAGGCATCTGGAACAGCTCACCTTTCTTAGTGTTGGAAAAATTAACGAAGGACTTACTAGATTATGAAAATAGTCTATAGAAATGGAAATTATCTAATCACTAAAACCTTCAAGAATTTACCAGAGTCAAATAAATGTCAGTAGTCTCTGTGATGATTCTGGGAATTCATGGTGTTTATAGAACAGTCAACATGTATGAGAGTTTTATAACCACTGAGTTCATTTTCCCTTTAGTAAATTTTGTAATAATAACTATTTACATGAAGAAGATATCTTGAATCATTTTCCACAAATATTCATTGGTATTTTCCCCATTGATTTCTTGGATTTCTGAACTTACTGGCTTATTTCGAGTGACAACTGCTAAAAATTAACCAGGATATTTAACATCTTGGTTTCCATACTTGTAAGATGAGGGGGTTGACCTTAAAATGAGGTCATTTCCAGTTCTGAGAGTTGTAGTCCCAAAACAATTTTTGGCATTCATAAACGTGACACTAGCTGCAATCCCAGAAATTTTATTGAAAACACCCTGGATATTTGTGTGTGAGTAAAGTATTCTGGTGTCTAACCAAATGTAATCAGGAAAAGAGGGTGGTTTCATGGGTAAAGACAGGGAAAATCCAAAAAGTGATTATGGAATTTCAGATAGATGAGAGCCCTCAGGAGAGAATGGAAGGTCTCTGTTGCAGTAGGAAAGCCTCTGTCTAGGAACAAAGTCTGTGAGTATCAGCTTGTCACTAACCTTGAAACTTTCATTTTTGCAGCAAATCACCACACAGTTTCTCCATAGCTAATTATCTGCCAATAGGGAGAATAATCACACTGTCTGTCCTATGAGAAGGCAGATGTCAATTGTGCATAGTTGCAAACCTGTGTGTATTTTCTCATATAACATGTGGTAGACTAGATTTCATCAACTTTGGGATCATTCTCCTCCCATTTTCCAAGACCAGTGTTACCTTGAGAAGGGCGGTTACAATGAGCTACTGAATAGCACTCTAAGACACCTTGCTTTTTCCTCCTTTGAGCACATACTAAGGCATTGTTTTGGTTCTACTCCTTGGAATCCTGTTCTGTTGACTTCTTCCAATCCCTTCCTATGAGAAGCAGGATGTTTTATGCTCTTCCTAAGTGTGTGAGCGTTGTCCTAACAACCTAGCACTGTAGATAGGCTTCCCAGATGATCCTTGTGCTTCATCTCCATCCCCTCAACACAGGATCAGTATGAATGAAGTACAGGAATTTGCTGCTCATCATTTACAACTGTTCTGCTTTTCTGATGGTAGTACAATAAACACAACGCTGTTCATCATAAATAAAGCATGTTACACTCTCTCTAAAGGTCAAATATTATACCAAGTGATTCTGCATGGATTATGTTGTTTATTATCATCATATCCCTTCAGGTACTTCCTAGTTTAACTCAGTTATGGTCACTCTCTCCTGTTTAAGATTAGTGGGAGGGACTCATTTTGCCCACTGAGGGGGAAGTTGGCTGAGAGTTTTCTGGAACCATAGAAAGAAACATATTCTTTTTTCTTCCTTTGGACCTTGTCCTTTAGGTTGTGGCACTGGACTGAGAAAGCATCCATAAGTGAGCACGATGGCAAGGAGAGATGGAAAGGCCTGAGTCCTTGATGACACAGTTGGGATGATGACTCTAGTAGCTCTGGAGCTGCTGTTGTATGAGATTTTTTTTTTCATTTCCTTAACCAGTTGGGATTGAGTATACTGGTAGCTACATCTAAAAACAACTTATTTACTTACAACAATGCTGACATGTAGTATCCAAAGAGTCAGTAATAATAGACATTTCTAAAAGTCATAAATAAGTCTTTTTTCTCTCCTTTTTTTTTAATTAATTACATTGCATTATGTGACAGTTTCATAGGCTCTGGGAATCCCCCAGTCCCTCCCCATGCCCTTCCCCCATGGTGGATTCTTCCACCTTGTTGCAGTATTACAGTTCAAATTCAGTCAAGATGCTTTCTTTGCAAACATATACCAAGCATAGAATGCAGCATCTTATTGTCCAGATGAATTGAACAGTTTCTTGCGGGGACCATTTCTGGTCTGAAGGTAGAGCTGGCAAAATATCATCCCAATCAATTAAGAGCCCCAACATAACATCAACAACAATTTACAACATTGTGGAATTGACATGGTTTTGAGTAACCAGTATGTTAAAAAAAATGTAAGTTCTTAACCACATCCTATGATTAGCTCATTGACATTTCAATTTTAGTTTATATACAGAACTGGCTGCTATACACCTTAAAATGGCTATATGGTACTATTCAGCTGTCTCATGTCTATTTTCATTTTAGTATTTAGCAGTTTATAGTGTTGAAGCATAATTTTGCTGAACTTGGCGGATTTTAGTATAGTCTAATGTGGCTTATAACTCTAACAAGACATTTGTCAACAATTAAGGTGCAGAACAGTTTTAGGAGGGGTGTGCAGAGAAATCTTCAATATCATAGTGAGGAGTAACTAGTCATTGTGTCCCACCTAGTGAAGTATGAGTAATTCCACGCTGGCCATTTCCTGTCTGACTCTAAGCTTTCCTTGTTGTTGTTTGTCTGTTTATTCTAGGTTTTTAAAGTTTGTTTGTATGTTTGTTTATTTGTTTTGAGGGGGTTTCAGGAGTGATCCCGATGGTCATTGTGAGGGAGGGTGGGGGTTCAGAGCCAGAACCAGGCCAAGTACCAGAGAAAGCTCCCCTCCCTGGTCCCGAAGGAAGTTTATTGTTCTGTTTCTGCGGAACCGCTCAGGGCTTCTGATTGTCATTCTGATGATGCTTGTTCCTGCACGGCAAAGCTTGGACTTCTTCCATCCCCTGTGGAAGCTCCAGATGGGGGTGGGTGACGTCAGAGATCTCAGCCTCCGAAGGCACTCCAATTCCCCCTGGTCTCCTTGGCAGTTGGGATAGAGTCCTTGTTGCTCATGTTGATAGTCCGTGGTGAAGATCTGGGAGTCTTCAGGGTTGGGATCTGAGCCTCCTCCTGTCCTCCTGCTCCACTCTGGAGTACCTGACCTGCTCCACGCACATGACCTCCTGTTAAGAGGCTGTTAGGATCGCTCCCGATTCCCCCCTCATGCCTTTGTGGCTTTACTATGGTCTAGTGCCGACTCGAGTCTGTGGTCTATGAATTACCAGATTTGATCTTGATAGGCTATATTACACGTTTTCCTCACACTTTTTAGGGATATGGAAGATTTCCCTGCATTCCCTCCGCATTACAGAGTAACATAGGGTATTAAGGGTGTTTTAGGTTTTACAGTTTTTCGATGTAGATCGTAAGCAGACTCTTTTTAAAAAAAAGAGTCATAAATTCTGATGTAGAAATAACAATGCAGAATTTTTCTTTCTCTAGGAATACACTACAATTTTTCATATCAAAAGTTAGATAATATGTGACATGTGATTGTTAACTGAGAATGCCTGCTAACTTGGCTGATAAAAATATTGGTTAAATGTCATTGACAGCTATTCATAACACTAAGAATACTGGCCTGATTATAAAAAAAGATTATGCTGTTCAGATCTAGAGGGTCCATGGTGTCAAGGAAGCAGAGACAAAAGTGCAGAAAGAAAAGCCAATGGGGCCAGAGTATACCCTGAAAAAAACTGGGGAAGAGCCCTCTTTATTTGGAGAGAATATGATGATGAAGTCCCCTAGCTTGAAAGGCTCTTCTATGACAAGGCAACTTCTTGGAAGACAGATAGAAGTGACATTCAGTTTCCTAAGTGAAAAGCAAGGCAGGCGCACTGCTTGGCCTGTGGGATTTCTTGACACAGATGTAACAATTCAAGTGGCCCATTTCCTTGTTGATGATAGTGACACAATGCATCCATTGAGTACCTCAGATCCACTTTCTGACTGTACAGAACAAACAAAAATAGGATTTATTGCCAGATGCCAAATGAAAGTGTTAGCTGCCAAAAGGCATGCAAAATTTAGTATGTTAAAAACCAGGAAACTGACAAGTTTCTCAAATTTTAAATTAAATTTCCAGATAGTTGAAAAGCATAGAAATTTGCAGTGTGTGTCATCCAAAATAAGCACTGGGCACACTTGGGTCCCATAATTTTCTATGAATTCAGAGGAAGTAGCACACTGCCATTTATAAAGACAAACTTAAAAGTATGAGAAATATTTTGCATGTTCAGCATACAGTTAATACACTGTAGGCATTCAGCAGCCATAGAAGCCTTCCAATATATGCCTGCTCCCACCCCAACTATAGATCCTGACTGAAGGAGACTTGTTTTGTGTGTATCCCCACATTCCCTAGAGTGTCCTACTACCATAAGACTGGACTCCATGTAAGAATGGCTTCAACTGCATGTCTACTGGACAACTGAACAACTAAAGTCAAGCATAACTTCTGAAAAAATGCTTTTTTAAAGAAAAAGGTTTTCAAAAATTGATTTGAAAGGCAGAGAGAGGGGAGAGGAAGAAGGAGAGAAATGGAGAGAGAGATTGAGAGAGAGAGAGAGAGAGAGACAGAGAGAAATGGAGATAGAGAGATATCTTCACATCAATTGGTTTACTCCTAAATGGCGGCAACATGTAGGGTTAAGCCAAGCTAACGCTGGGAGCTGGGAAGCCTGTTAGGGTCTCCAACTTGGGTGGCAGGGGCTCAGGCACTTGGCCATCTTCTGCTGCTTTTTCCAAGTCATTAGCAGGGAGCTGGATTGGAAATGGAGTGGCCAGAATGCAAACCAGTGTCCATATGGGATGCCAATGGTACAGTGTGTGGCCTTACCTTTTATACAACGCCAGACTCAAGGGGTACCTTTTAAAAACACGTCTATGGCATTTCAATTGTGGAAAAATTCATCTTTATTTCCAAGTAACCCTGGGTAAGAGGATTAATTTGGGCCTATTGGTTCCAGGAACCACTAACCATGACTCTTCTTCAATAGTTCCATTCATTTTATGTAGTGTTTCAACAAATATTTATTCAGCATGTTCAATATCTTTGTCATAGTTCTAGGCTCTAGAAATACATCACTGCAGATTCTGGTGGGTATGGAGAGACAGATAATTCAACTTAAACAGAAAAGGTATTAGGTAGTGAAATGCTACACAAATGCTTAACTTGGGAAATGCAATATGACATGAGTAATTTTACTAAAAAGTGGGAGGTCAGGAACAATTTTTCTGAAAATGTGACATCTATGTTGAAACCTCAATGATCCTGAGGACCAATCTGTTACCAACTGGGAGAATGATGCTCTAAAAGCCAGTGCAAAAGCCTGAAGGTCACCAGGATGAGGTTAAAATCAAGAGGGCAAGCATTATGGGCTGAGTTGGACACCCCCCCCTCCAAATTCATCTTGAAAACTCCTAATATCCAGGACAGACTTACAGGGGAAGCAAGGCTTGGGAATAAATGCCACAAAAAAGTGCCTAAAACCAAAAGATCCTAGGAGAACTATCTCAAACTGTGACCTGCATGAAGTAAAAAACCTGCTTTGTCCAGTACTTTCAACAATAACATTCATAGAAAGACACTGTTGTAAGGTATAAGGGCTGTCTGCAACAACGGATGGAAAAATCCCCCCAAGGGAAGGAAGGACTACTTAGTGTACAATCATTGTGATTACACAGATATGAGTTCATTTGGGTAAAGATCCAGAGACCAGTAAGTGGATTGTAATGGATTGGGGGAGGTAACAGGCATGCAAAGGCTTCTAGTGCTCCTTGTCCCTGATTGCCCGTACATTTTCTTGTTAAAATCAGTTTTGTAAATGCTATAAAACACAGCAGTAACATAAGATTTTACCTCCTCAGAAACTATCAGCAATCAGTTTTGAAATTGTGGTCACTTGAAGAGGAGATAAGATGGAGCTTATTAAGCGAACCAATAAAATAAGCAAGGAGATAGGAAGAATAGCTTTCAAACACACTTTAGACTAAAACACATCCATGCTAAAAAATACCACAGGACTGGCAAAATTCCTGCTGTGCTAATTACAACATTCTTATTCACGTACTCTAGCAAGTGAATATCTTGACTGAAAAAAGTCCTCATTAGGGCAGCCTCGGTGACTTCTGTCTATTCTAAAAATGAGCAAGGCTGCATTTTTTTTTAAAAAAATTCTGTGCTTGCTAAGTTTCACCAATTGAAATAAGCCTTCTCCACAACAGGTGTAAGATGATACTTTCTGGCTATTCAGTATTGCACAGGGGTTGAACACAATATGCAGGATGGTTTTGGATATGTTGTATTATTACTGTTTTGGTGAAAGGCTATCCACAGGCTTGAGAAGTTGTCCCTGATTCCATTTGCTTGACATATTTAAAATATGTTGGTGAAACAAGAAATCAACTGAGTGTCTGTATGCTTATGGACATGAAGGTGTATCTCCTACCAAAGATGTACCAACAACTAGCTTCAAGAAATCATCCATGGGAATGTGTCCAGGTTCTAATGTGGTAACAAAAATGGTAGGGGCTTGGGTTCGGCGCAGTAGCCTAGTGGCTAAAGTCCTTGCCTGTCGGGATCCCATATGGGTGCCGGTCTGTATTCTGGCAGCCCTGCTTCCCATCCAGCTCCTGGCTTGTGGCCTGGGAGAGCAGTTGAAGACAGACTTGGGACCCTGTGCCTGCATGGGGGACCCAGAGTAGGCTCCTCGTTCCTGGCTTTGGATTAGCTCAGCTCTTGCCGTTGCAGCCAGTTGGGGAGTAAATCAATGGATGGAAGATCTTCCTCTCTGTCTCTCCTTCTCTCTGTATATCTGATTTTCTAATATAAATAAATAAATCTTTAAAAACAAACAAACAAACAAACAACAACAACAAAAATGGTAGGAGCTGAAGTGCCACACGAGCTAAGCTGCTCTTTGCAATGCTGACATCCCATACTGGAGGATTAGGATGAGCCCTGGCTGCTCTGCTTCCTATTCAGCTACCTTTCATTTCTGTACCCCGGAAAACTGTAAATGCTGGGCCCCTGGTGCCCGCATGGGAGGCCCAGATGGAGTCCTGGTCCATGATTTGCTTTCTGCTGCATTCTTTTCTCACTCTTGCAAATTAATACATAAATAATAAAAGTAAATGATTTCTCTTCTATGTTATCCAGTCTGGGATCCTCAGCTGGAATAATATTTTGCGAACAGAAACATGCCAGAGGCCAACACAGCTGGTAAAGTTGCCTCCTGCAATGCTGGCATCCAATATGGGCACCCATTCGTGTCCTGAATGTTCCATTTCTGATCCAGACCCTGCAAATAGCCTGGGAGAGGAGCAGAGGATGGCCCAAGTGTTTGGAACCGACCTACCTATGTGGGAGACCTGAATGAAGCTGCTGGCTCTTCCTTGCAGCCTGGCCCAACACTAGTCATTGTGGCCAGCTGGGAAGTAAATGAGTGACCCACAAAATTCTCTGTCTCTCTGTCTCTCTCTAACTTTGACTTTCAAAATAAATAAATAAATCATAAAAAAGAAACAATCCAATGCTCTACCAAGAAAAACTAATTATCATCCAACTAATGAATTTTACCTTTCCCAAACTCCTTATCCAAAATACATTTTTGCAATTACAGTTTTTTTCCTTTTTAAAAAAGTTTCTGTTTTCATTTCCTCACTCAATATCAACTAATTTCTGTATAAAACATTCACTCAAGGAATAGCCATTGATGATCTAACACAGATACAACTTCACATCTGTTTTTGAGTAAATCTCAGAGTGCAATAACCTTAACCATCTACAATCTCTTCTTATTTGGCAGACAGTGATGAAATTAGTCCTTATAAATGTCACTACCCCTATTTATTGTTTTTATTCCTTGAACCATGGCTGAGCTGGCTAAGATACACTGTCTCTCAAGCAGATTTATGATAGATCAGATGCCTTCTAGTTCACAACAGGAATGTGTTTATTTTAAGATGCACAAAGCTTATAATCTAACAAAGCACACAATCTACTGGCACAAAGCTACTCAGTTTCCTAGTGGGACTAGTACATAAACTGATACTCAAATCTTGAAATAAATCCCCAATGCACATAATTTTGTTTATACTGTTAAAATTAAATTATTTTTAGTAGTACACAAATACTTTGGAAACTAAAATATTTCTTATTGACATGATATAGTTTACTTGATTTTATGGCTGCTGTAATGTCTCTGGATAGTATCTCAGAAACTTTTTAGAAGTAGTTCTACTCTTTCAGGTCATCAGGTCACAATTTAACATGCTGCCTCTATAGTAATTAATGTCATTTGCATCTGTGCAGTGAACTGAGTTCCTTGTAAGTACCCAGACAAAAAATAACACACAGTTCCAGGAACATGGTGCTATGGATAAATTCAGTGGCTAAAAGATTATGCAAACAAACTGGGATTACAATCATTTTTTAAGTCTTCCTGTTAATAAGGAGATGTGAAAAAAACGAAAAAAAGTGAAGGTTGGTTGCTGGATCTCAGTTGATGGGTCCTTGGCAGAAGTTGGAGATACTTGGGATCCCATAGCACAGATATCTAAATTCAAATGCTCTGCCTACAAATAAAGTAATCACAGCTGGTTCTGGCTCTACAGATATATCTAAGTATTATAGAGGACACAACCTGTCAATACATACTTTCTGTTATTCTAAAAATGCAAATACTAATGTGACTCCATACATGGGAAAACGCATCACTTGGAGCTGTATCATATGTGTCCTTTGGGTTAGTTTTTCAGCTCCTGTTTTACTGTTGACTTATTCTATCCAGGTTCTCACTATTGGGTCTTCATACATCCTTGGAAATCTTATTCTCCAGGTTTCTTACATACTTTTCTTTGATGTTTCCAAACATCAGGGAATTTACACTGATTCTTGAGGAGGTCTGTGGAAAGCCCTTACTCTGAGCTTGAGGTAAATAGAGTAACATGTATCACATGTTCAATGTAGAAAAGGTAGAAAAGAAGATACATGTCAGATGGAACCATTAATCACCTTTGTGATTTTCCCAATCTCTAGTCATGTAGCTAATACTTTGCTACATGAATGATCAGACATTTCAAGTCAGTATGCTGATGAGAACATTCTATTTGCTCATAGTGTTATAAAATAATAAGTATACACTCACATGTTTAAATAAAACAGGCGGGATTATTATAAAGCAATTTCAGAATAACCTCATACTATTTGTACTGAGATTACTTCCTAGTAGGCTTCATGAGGAAAAGTCTCCTGAAGACAATCTTCTGTTGCTAGCTAATTCCAAATGCAACAACCAAGGCCCTTTGCACTGAATTTTAGCATACTTCAGGACTTAACACTAAGCTAAGATCCAGGTTTTTATGGTGATCACAGAATTTGGGAACAAATTTATAAGACATTTAAACATTCATTGAAAATTCTTCAGGATCAGTTAGATTATAATTCAATAGGGCCTTCTTTTCTATACATGAATTAGGAACAAAAAGGAAAATTTTAGCTGTCGAAGAAGTTGTTCTGAGGCTTCAGTGAATGCTTTTGTCTATGACAGGGAGATTTTAAGACTTGCACCAAATGCTCAGAAAATAACCTTATAATTGCAGAATGATTAATTATTAAATGTTGGACAGAGAGAGATCCTCTGTTCTTACAAGTGTGCAGAACAGAACGAAAATGCAGCTGGTCCACCTGAGCTCTCATTATCTTGAGGCCACTTGATATCCCTAACACCCCATGAGACTGCCAACTCCTTGTCCACACAGAACTAAAAAGGATTTAAAATTCATGAAGCTTGTTGAAAGCTCAACTGTCACATTCTACTCATTCCAAAGTGTATGGGAAAAAGAGTAGAGCAGGCATTTCAACTGAAGCCATTATTGTGCTTGAATAACTATATTCCATTAAACTGCTTAATAAACGTACTAGAAGATGTTGATCACGTCAACCATACAGTTACATTCTTTTCCTTTACACCAACGTACTCAATTTCATTCAATGTAGTATTACTCTTTCTGTTCTTTTTCTTCCAAGGTTGCTTGGGACTAAAAGTACTTGCTCATTAAGTTTGTAATCCAGTTTAATATGCTATCAGCAGAGTTCTTTAGAGAAGACCATGGAAAAAGAAAACCACATGAATAAAAGCACCAACAACACTTGTTGGCGAGGTTGCGGGGAGAAGGGAACCCTACTCCACTGCTGGTGGGGCTACAGGCTTGTACAGCCTCTATGGCAATCAGTATGGAGAATATTCAAACAACTCAAAATCAACATACCGTATGATCCAGCAATAGCACTCCTAGGAATATATCCAGAACAATTGTTTTATGAGAAATCAATGTGCACTCCTATGTTCATAGCAGCACAATCAGTAATTGCAAGAACATGGAAGCAACCAAAATGCCCATCAACAGAGGATTGGATAAGAAAGCTATGGTTCATCTACTCCATGGAATACTACTCAGCTATTAAAAAAAATAAAATGCAGTTCTTTGTGGCCAAATGGGCCAAACTGGAAACCATAATGCTAAGGGAAATGAGCCAATCCCAAAAGGTTAAATACCACATGTTTGCCTTAATTTGAGATGATATGATGTTATGTATAACATGTTATGGTTTGAATGTTATATGTTGTGTATAAACTAAAATTGAAGTATAGGTGAGGTGGTCACAGAAGGTGGCTGGGAACTCGCATTTACTTTTAACATATTGGTTACTCATTTCTATGTCAATTAATTCCATAATGATGTAAATTTTTGCTGATGGTATGTTGGAGCTTTCAATTGACTGGGATGATACTCTGCTGGCTCTGTCTTCAGACCAGAGAGGGTATACCTAAGAAGCTGTTGAACTTGACTGGACAATAAGATGCTGGGCTCTATGTTTGGTATACGCTTGCAATGGGGGAATCTCAACTGAACTTGAGCTGTGGTTATGCAACAAGGTGGAGGAATCCACCATGGTGGGAGGGTTTGGGGAGGGGTGGGGAGAACCCAAGTACCTATGTAACTGTGTCACATATTACAATGTAATTAATGAAGCAAAATAATAAATAAAAAAATTATTTAAAAAAAAAAAAGAAAACCAAACTTATTTGGGGTCAATGTCCAATTGTAAGGGAAACACACACTAAACTAGTTCAAACAAAAAGGTTAGGATCTATGAGGTATTAAGGGAAAACAGGGAAGGAAAAAAAAAACACTCATTTCTAAAATTTTTCAACATTTCTTAAAAATAAAAACAAGCCCAAATGTGCAATGGCAAGGTCCTGATTCTGCTATATTAATGGTGGGGGCAATACTGCTATTTATAGGAAGTTAGCAAGCAAGGGTTTTCCTTAACACCAGGAAAGCTTTGGTTTCCTTTCCCTTCATTTATTCTGGGGATCAAAACTGAATCGTAGGAATCTTAAATTAGTCTCAGCACAAATAATATTATACCCTGGATTGACAACTTTGAACTTTGATTTTCATGAGCATAACTAATTATCTGTCCCTCTTATAAATGGCATATCTGAAAACACATAAAGATGAATTGATATCCTATGGAAATGAACATTTAAAAATTATTTACATCTTTGAGGCAGGGAGTGGAGAGCATATAGAAAGACAATGTTTCCATTTTGCTGATTACTACACAAGTGCCTGTCAGGGCTGGGAGCCAGGAATACAATTCAAGCCCTCACCTGTGTAGCAAAAACCCAATTACTTGAGCCATCAGTGCTGCTTCCCAAGGTCTGCACTGCCAGGGAGCTGGAGTCAAGAGCTGGAGCTGGAAGTTAAGCCCAGGCGCTCTAATGGAGGATGTGGACATCTTAACTGCTGGGCCAAATGCCTGCTCTAGGAGTTAGAATAACTACTACACTATTTACCCTGTCTACCCCTCCAGCTAAATTATCCTTCATTTAAAGGTTAATTGAAAATGCATACTTGAAAAAAAACTAGTATTAAGGAAACAAATGTCTTAATTTGACAAACATTTTTAATCAAGCAGACACTATTATTATTATTATTATTATTATTATTATTTGGTGTTATATTCATTTTAGAGTTTTAGAAGAAAGACAAAGTTCCCTCAAACCCAAGGTATCAGATGCCTGTCTGTCCAGTTTTCCAATGGGTATGGCTAGAGTAGAACAATTGCTTTGGAATAAATTACCAATTAAACTCTGAATGGTTTTTTTTTTAACCAGAAAAATCCAACTGAATAAAAATGAAACTCAGTTCCTGGTTAATTTATGATTGTAAAAATATTTGCATCTTTTTTAGTGTGATCAAGATTAGATGTATGGGCCCGGCACTGTGGCCTAGCAGCTAAAGTTCTCACCTTGCACGCCCGGGATCCTATATGGGCACTGGTTCTAACCCCGGCAGCCCCGGTTCCCATCCAGCTCCCTGCTTGTGGCCTGGGAAGGCAGTCGAGGACGGCCCAAAGCTTTGGGACCCTGCACCCACGTGTGGGAGACCCGGAGGAGGTTCCTGGTTCCCGGCTTCGGATCGGTGCAGCACCGGTTGTTGTGCTCACTTGGGGAGTGAATCATTGGACGGAAGATGTTCCTCTCTGTCTCTCCTCCTCTCTGTATATCTGACTTTGCAATAAAAATAAATAAATCTTTAAAAAAGATTAGATTTAGTGAAGTAGTTTTTCTTGTAGTTTCCTCCTGAAACACCTTAGTGACAACACATTAAAAACCAACTCTAAATAATGCTTAAAGCTATGGTAGAGAGGATGTGAATATTAAAGCAACAATAATATGATTCAACAAAAAAAAAATGAGTAACAGCCCATGGTCATCTGTGACATTATAGAAGAATTATGTTAAAAAAATTCCCTAATCTTATATAATGTGTAGGTAGCCATACAAGCAGATTGATTTTCAATTATTATGCAAGAAAATTTAAAATCAGATGCATTCACAAAGCCATGCTCTGCTACTTTTTATGGCTTTCCGAGGCCATAAGCAGGGAGCTGGGTGGGAAGTGGAGCAACTGGGACATGATCTGGCACCCATATGGGATGCTGGTGCTTGTAGGTAGAGGATTAGCCAGTTGTGTTAACCCTGCCTCAAAAAATCTTTTAGCATGTTTCCTAACTGGAGAACATTGGAAAAGAAACTCTTTAACGGAAGGAAGAAAAAGTGACAGTTAAGTAGTACTCTGTGAGTCTAGGGTTATTTTTAGGTAGAAATACTTTAGGGTTATATAAATATTTTAGAATTATAGTTTATTTTTAGATAGAAATACTTTAGGGTTATAGAAATATTTTAGGGTTAGACAAGAGACAGCTGAATAGCAATCTATAGCCATTTTAAGGTATATAGAACATGGTTGAATATAAACCAAAATTGAAATGTCTATGAAGAAGTCACAGGTTGTGGTTGAGAACCTGCATTTCCCTAGTAACATATTGGTTAATCAATAACATGTCAATTAATGCCATAATGTCGTAAATGGTTGTAAATATTATGTTGGGTTTTTTACCTGATTGGGATGATACTCTGCTAGTTCTACCTTCAGACCAGAGATGGTCTCACCAAGAAGCCACTGAACTTACCAGGACAATACAATGCTGGACTTTATGATTGGTCAAAACCTTCAATGAAAGAATCTCAACTGAATTTGAACTATGGAAATGCAACAAGGTGGAGCAATCCACCGTGTGGGTGGGGGAGAGTTTGGGGGAGCGGGGGGAATCCAGTGCATAAAAAAATGTGTCAGATAATGCAATGAAATTAATAAAATAAAAAAAGAGTGCTTGTTAAAACCACAGCAAAGCATTGCATTCATGAAAAATAGATCCCATTGTATTGTGTTGTCTGTAACAACAAGGCTGTCTTGAATATAGAAGAATTAGCAATCCTAACATTCAGTATTGTATGAATTATAGTGGAAATACTACCTAGAATCATCTGCTTATTACATTTGTATCCACTTTGTTCTAAATTAAAAAAAAAGAAATATTTTAGGGTTATAGTTTAGGTAGAAATACTGGCAAATGACGCACCTTATTCTTGCAAATGAAGCAAATGTCCAGAAAGCTTTTTGTTGACATCAGTCAACCAAGCATAACAGAAGAAAGCAGAGAAGGTGCTATACATTTCACTGAAATCCTGGGGAAAATTCACAGGGACGGGTAAACAGAATGAGTCACTGGCATAATTCTAAATTAAAAAAAAAAGAACTCTTTGGAGGTAAATTTCATAAAGCTTTGACTATCATTATTTCTGCATTTTCTAATAATTTTTTATAAATAATACATATTTATTAAAAATTCAAATACAGAAATAAAAGCACAATATCCCACCCAGTATACAGACAGCCACATAAATCCTCTTCCCTCTAATCCCATTCCCCAGAGGTTATCACTGTGAACAAGTTAAAGTATATCCTTTGAAACATTTTCCTTTGTATATACAAGTATATTCTAATAATTTTGAATGCAAAAGTATGTCTTTGGCCAGAAAGAGAAAGGGCAGAAAAAGATATTGAGCTTAACTGATGACTCCATTATGGTTTAGCAGTACTAAATTTTGCTTTCAACCCTGAGGTAGCCACTTAATGATAAGAACTATGAAAGAGGATTATGAAGAATTCACCCCTGCTTCATAGATGAACCAGCTGAGCTATTCTGTGGAGATGTGACTTCTGGTTCCAAGAGTGTGAACAGTGCTCCACCCACTACCAACAGTAGTTGTAACAGTTATATTCAATAATGGTCTCTCTTAACTCCTGCTCCTGTATACCCTCCTATTTAAGTGCCACAACAATCCATGAATTATTCTGTATTATTTTAAACACTATTCTCCTAGAAGAGTGAATCAAGGCACTGAATGCTTATATATCTTGTGCAGGAACTGGCTTCCAAAACCACATCACACATTCACTCTTAACCACCATGTAACTGTTGACTTTCCCCCTATTTAAGAGTATTATTTGCCCTAAACTCAATGTGCTCTAAATTGAACTCATTTGTCCCCCAAACATGCTTGTATTCAGACTTTCCTCCTCAGTTACACATCATCATTGTCCTCTGAATCACTTACGGGTCATCTTGAATTCCTCCCTAATTCCTTGCCCTTCTGCATGTTTCTCCTGCTGGGATCACTTTGAAACCCATGTGTACTGCAGTTTCCTGACACACAGCCTCATCTCCTGTGGCTGAGTGATTGGTGTTCTAATAGCTTTCCCAGTGTGTATACACTGTAGCCAAAGTAATTTTCCTACATCAACAGAAATCTCGTCAGTTAAAAAACCCAAGTTCACTTTT
This sequence comes from Ochotona princeps, assembly GCF_030435755.1. Taxonomy (NCBI): domain Eukaryota; kingdom Metazoa; phylum Chordata; class Mammalia; order Lagomorpha; family Ochotonidae; genus Ochotona; species Ochotona princeps. Next base: position 71,999,773 of record NC_080833.1, read on the forward strand.
CATGTTTCCAAATTCATGTTTTCTCACCACAACTTTCTCCTTGAAACCTTATATAACTGAGTGAAGTTGGTGCTATTTACCCTGTTTAACAGATGACACACTAGGCCCATGGCTTTAACTAATAATCCTAAGATTGACAAATTCTGCTGTACAAAAATTGCTTTATTTGTAACTGGACATGTTGTTTAAAAGCAGAAATTTCTCCTATTCATTTAGATTTCAACTCAGACCCTTCTCCTGTCCCATCTACCTCTTTTTGTCTAAGTTACATGGATACTTACATAGTATCCTGGGCTGGCATCTTCTAGGATATAAAATTATTTCACCACAGTCCCAGATTCCTAATTACTGATACTATCAAAGTGGAAATAGTCATAATTCCTCTAGTCTTGTTATATGGTCCAAGCTGTCTTTTGTGGACATGTTTTCTGGGTGTAACCAAAGATCCCTTTGTACTACCTATGCTGTAGCTCATTTTGTTTTTATTTGAATTTCTATTTCTCTCCCTTTACTCACTGGTGTGGCAAAAACAGTTCCATCAACAAAAATGCAGAGGCCACACCCAGTGCATGTGCTATAACCCTGAGTTCCTGGTAGGATGCAAGATTCCACTCTACTGAAGACCTGCATTGTCCATCCCTGGATTCCAGGAGATTGGAAGCTCCCTGGGCTTTCAGCCAATGGAATCTTTGTGTTACATGATGGCAGTAGATAGTGTCGGACAGGAAGAGCCTAGACAGTCCAAGTTCTCTTCTTCCTCTTGGTTTCCTCAATCACATCAAAGACTAATCAAGGACCTCTACTCTTTTGACATGGCTCTATCACCTACATGATCTCAGCTATACCTTCAGGGAAACTTGAATGACAAATCATGTTGGTAATATTAGAGATTAGATACAGCGACAGTATGTAGAAAAGGGATTAGGGACAAGACCTATCTTCTATATTTCCCAAATTCCAAACTTCTCAAATCCAAAAGTTTCTTTTAGAACAATGTAGTGCCAATGCTTGTTTGGTGGCATATCTGAACTGATCTTACGTGAATGTTTTTGTAGAGTTAATTTTCCCATCCGGATAGACTGTTACTCATCTGGGATGAACAATATTTTAGGTAGAATGAGTGTGATTAGGTTTTGCTGCACATATATAAATGTGCTTGATTAAAGGGCACAGTCTCAAACAGGTAGCTGTGTAAAGAAACAGTTAACCTACTGCATGCCTTTCCCATGGAAACATTCTGAATTTTGGAATACGTCTGGCCTCACGGTTATCAGAGAAAGAATTGTGAACTGGAAAGATAATTTCCTTCTTTTCTTAAAAAAATATTTTACTTATTTGAAAAACAGAGTAATAGAGAGGGGGAAGAAACAGAAAGCTCTTCCCAATGACTAGAACAGTTAAGGCTGGGCCAGACTGAAGTCGGAAGCCAGGAATTCCATCCAGGTTTCTCACATGGGTGGCAAGGCCCAAGCACCAGGACCATCTTTTGCTGCTTTTCCAGGCACATTAGCAGGGAGCTGTATTGAAAGCAGAGAAGTTGGTTCACTTACTGTAGCTCTGATATGCCATGCCAATTACAGGTGGTGGCTTAACCAACTGCACCACAATGCCAGCCCGCGGATATTTTCTCGAGGATACAGAATTCTAGATTGGCAGTTGTCTGCTAGAGACTGGCATTACATTGACTCACGATCTTCTTGTTTTTAGTGAGAGTTCTACTGTCACTTTTATCTTTGTTCCCATGTGATGGGCTTTTTACTCTGACTTTCAGTTTTGATTATGAAGCATTTTGACTAGGCTTTCCTTATGTTTATTTAACTTGGGTTTCCTTGAGTATTTTAAGTCTGTGGGCATATAGCCTTCATCAACTGTAAAAAATTCATTATATTTTTTTAATATTTTGTACCCTCACAAAATTCAACTCTTTTTTCTTTTTCAGGCTTTTGCTTCTATGTTTGTATTTCATTTTAGAAAATTTCCTTTTTAAAAAAATATTTATTTATTTATTTTTATTGGAAAGGCAGATGTGCAGAGAGAAAGAGAGACACAACAGCTGGAGCTGAGCCTATCTATAGACAGGAGCTTCTTTCCAGTCTCTCACATGGATGCAGGGTCTCAAAGCTTTGGCCCATCCTCCACTGCTTTCCCAGGCCTCAAGCTGGGAGCTGGATGGGAAGTGGAACAGCTGCGACATGTGAACCAGGATCCATATGGGATCCCAGTGCATTCAAGGCAAGGATTTAGCCTTTGAGCCATTGCTCTGGACCCTGGAAAATTTCTATTGTGAAGTCTTCAAGTTCAATGATCTTTTCACTACAGTGTCTAATTTGCTGTTAATCCCATTTAGCATATTTTCAATTTATCACCTACAGTTCTAGAAATCTCACAAGTCTTTTTTTAGTATCCTTCATAATTTAAGCCATCACACTGAGCTTGTCTTTACACTTGCAGCATATTTACAAGATTTTATGATTGCTGTTTTTAAGGTTCTTATTTACTATTTCTATCATCTCTCTCATTAATATCTCTTTCCATTGAACTGATTTTTTTTCTTAAATTGGGAAATATTCTCCACATTGGGACCCTGGGTTGATATCAGGTGGCTGTCCCCCATCCCTGGGTACTGGGACAATTGAAAGGCTGGGTGTAGCTTCTCCCCTTATCTCTTTCCTTCCCCAAGATACAGGAAGAAGAAAAAGAAAATTTGGAAACAATGGTCTCACCTACTTCCCCCTAACCCTCAATCCTTCCCACCCTGGTCAACTATGTAAACATTATCAAAAGTAAAAAAATTTTTTAAAAAGGGGGTCATATTTCCTACTTCTTTGAATCACTTAATTTTATTAGCTTCCTGATATTGTAAATTATTGCATTATAGCTCAAGAATTTTTTGTCTTTTCAAAAAAACATGTGGGCTTTTGTCTTGGTGGGTAGTTCAATATGTTTCCTATCAGTTTGATCCACTCAAGATTTACTATCATCTTTGTTATGGCAAATACAGAGCAGTCTTTATCCTGTGGTGAAGATCCTGGAATAAAACAGTGATTTTCCATCACTGTTAAGACCCTGGCTCTCCCAAGCTTTTTCTCATGGTTCTATGTCTTTTGTGCTCTCTCCATTCTGATTGTGCAAATATAACTAATCTCATTCCTGTGTGATTCTGGGAATTGTTTGGCTTATTTTCTGGTGGTTCTTTCTCCAGACTTTGGTCTACACAGAAATAAACTCAAGCAACATTTCTGCAGATTTCTGCAGTGTTCTCCTGGTGCAGTCTCTCATCTCCTCTACTCTTATTTTTGTCACAGAACTCAGCAAAACCACTGGGTCTATTCTGTCTCCTTTATCTCTCCTGTGACCTAGAAAGCTAGACTATAAAGCTAAAGCAACTGGAGATTGCAGTTCCCCTGTTTCTCTGTCTTCAGGGATCACAGTCCTACTCACCCTGTTGTGTACAGCCTAAACTTGCTGATACATATGCTTAGTTCAGTTTTCTAGTTGTTTACAGCAAAAGGGAAATTCCAGTAGTTGTAAATCTTTCAAGGATAAAAGCAGAAAGCTCAGCCCATACGCTGTTACTATACTTCCCTAACAACCTTTGTGACAACATTATGTAATTTCTCATAACTCAAGTGACTCAATTTCTCATAAAACAATGAGGACCGACATTTTTTCCTCCCAACAAAATAAATGGATGTTCTAGAAATTACTTCTGTGAGGACAAACATAGTGATTCCTGGTGATCTCGGTCATGCTGGCATCAGAAAGAGCAGTGTGTGTGATAAAACTCTTTTAGGATGTATTTAAATGCTATTAAACTGCCAACTGTGATGTAGCTCTTAACTTTATTATTTTTTTTAAAGTTTATTTTATTTTTATTGGAAAGGCAGATATGCAGAGAGAAGAGACAGGGAGAAAGATCTTCTGTTCATTAATTCACTCCCCACATGGCCACAATGGCCAGAGCTGCGCTGATTCAAAGCCCGGAGCCTGGAGCCTTTTCTGAGTCTCCCATGCGGGTGCAGGGTCCCATGGTTTTGGGCCATCTTTGACTGCTTTCCCAGGCTACAAGCAGGGAGCCAGACGGGAATCAGGGCTGCTAGAATTGGTACTGGCGCCCATATGGGATTCCAGCGTGTGCAAGGTGAAGACTTTAGCTGCTAGACTACGGCGCCAGGCCCATAGCAGTTAACTTTAACAAAGCTTGGAAGCTAATTAGGAGACCATTCGTAACCAGGCAATGGTCTATCTCTGGACTGACTGTTTGGGAAACTGACCCACAGCAAAGTGACTAATAAGCAAATTTATTTTGGCCATTAGTACTCACAGAGACCCATATCACAATCACCATGATTCTTTTCCTCTTCTTCTCTGAAATATCTGTTTAAGTTTCTTGTAAGAGAAACTTGGCCTGCCAGAACACCTTAACTGAAGACTCAGTGTCAATGGTTCACAGCAAAGGATCAGGAAACATGGAACCATTGCTATGGCCAGCAAACTTTTCTAATTTGAAATTGAAAACAAATTCAGAATGACTTAGGGGAAACACCCCATTTAGATCCAATGAAGAAAGATAAGATCATCTTAGGAAAAAGCAACAGTAAAACAGATACCAAGTTAAGCTTAATGAACAAGCTCTTTAGTGATCTGCTTTAGGAGAACTTCCTCATCAGGTTTTTTATTTTACTTCAGAGACAAAATTACAAACACATGCACACACACACACATGCATGCACACACGCACACGCGCACACACACGTAGGTAGATAGAGATAGAGAGAGAACTTTGTTCACTGATTCACTCCCCAAATGGTCTCTAGGGCCAGAACTGGACTGGTTTTAAACCAGTAGCCAGGAGTTTCTTCTGGGTCTCCCGTGGGTGCGAAGGGGCCCCCAAACTGGAGCCATCCTTTGCTGTCTTCCCAGGTTATTAACAGGGAGCTTACTGGGAAATAGAACAACAAGAACATAAATTGGCATCCATATGGGATGCCAGCGCTTGCAGGTAGAGGATTAGCTTGTTTCACCACCATGTCAGCCCTGAAATATCTCATCTTAAAACAAAATTTAAAAGAATCTTTGCAAGTTGGAAATGTTCAAGCCTCAGCTTCAGATTGTTCTGCCATGTTTGGGCCACAAGGCCGTAACCAAGGCACAGCCTCTTTCCTCTGGCAGCCTACTTTGCTACCAGGCTAGCATGCATGGGGACAGACTTGGAGAGCCGGTCGAGGTCATGAATGTTTGAATCAGTAGAGATCAATGTGAGCATTGAATCTACCACACTTTCTTACAAGTTGTGTGATCTTGAGCTATTACTCAACTTCTACTTTTGGCTCCTTCTCTGGAGATGGTAACAGTGATGATCAGGTGAGAGTGCTGTGATGATTAAAATTATATGCATAAGTGCGTTACTACAAAGCCAACACACAGCAAGCTCTACATTTTAGCAATTGTGGCTGTCACTACTGCAGTTCAGAAGAAAAAATAAACTGCTTCTTGAACAAGCTTATAAAAATAAGTTACAGGTAATACATGTCATCATTGTGAAATTATAATCTGAGTGGTTAAGTGCAAAGCAATTATAAAACATAATGTTAAATGTGCTCAATGCTTTGCTTGAAAAATGAAAAACTGGAAATATAGACAAAAAATCATACCTAATTTAATTTTCCCTACCTTTCTCTCTTCCTTCCATTTTTAAGTTGTGTTATACTGGTTCATTAGTACCCTTAGCATACCACAAAATTAAATTCTGTATAAAAAGTCGTGAAAATAATTTGCAGGCAGCTCCTTCTGATCCGGACACAGCACTTAGAAAAATTCTAGGGGCTAACTAACACTCTTGGGCAAACAATGGCACCCTGAAAATAACAGAAGGAAGGATCACCCTCTCTATGCCCCTGACAAAGTTGCTTGTCTATACTTTCAGTACAGAGCATTGTATTTCCTGACTGATAAAATACCCAGGATTCACCAAAAGGTATTCAAATAGAGAATCCCGGAAAGGGTGTGTAGCCAAATGGTTGTGTTCACAAACCTTGCAGCTCTGCAAGCTGATTTGAATCCTTGTTTCAATAACCACTGGTTGGCTGAGTGAGCTACTTGTACTTTGAGCTTTAGTTTCCTCATCTTGGAAATGGACACGAGGGGCAGGTGTTGTGGCATAGCAATTTAAGCAGCTACATGAAATGCCTGCATTTCATATTGAAGTGCCCGATTTAACCTCTACTCCACTTTCAGTTTCTGCTTCCTGGGAGATAGCAGACAATGACTCCAAACACACTTGGGTCCCCGTCTACATGAAAAACAGAAAAATATCAGCAGAGATGTGAGCCAGGGACATGATGTGATTACCCTCTTCAAAGACATGGGCAAAAGCTTCTATCTACCAAATGCTAGAATACTGAGCCGCACGATGAACTCTGCTAAACATAGTAGACTAACACCCTCTTTCCTGGTGTACTGCTGCATTGAAGCAGACCTTCAGTGCTTGAAAGTAGCTATGTTAAATATTGGGCAGACATTATCTAAGAATAAAATGATGAAAATCTTTCCTTTTCCCAAGAGCTTAAAGAAAAGGGAGCCTACTACAAAAGCTAGAAATTAAGGAAAAGTGAAATCTTCTACTACTGATTTTTTTTTAACTTAGATTAAGTCACTTTCTGAACCACTGGAGAATGACTAAATCAATCAGATAAATACAGATTAGCACAGTTAATATTTTCCTTAAGGAAAAAGTTACCATGAGGTGGAAATATCATTTTACCTTGAATTTTTTTTAAAAGTAGCTTTTGAGCTGTTCTAGCATTTCTATCATTTTATTGTAAAATCTGATACATGGGTGTGTGTAAATTTGCAAAAAAGAATTGCTGTTATTTCAAAAACCACTTCTCACATAATTTAAAATTTGACTATAATATTTGAAAGTTGGAGGAAGAAAAAGAGACATTGATCACTCACACTGGCTCACTTCCAAATGCCTACACCAACTGGTGCTAGGGGCTAGGGTGAAGACAATGCTCAAAAAATTCATCTATGATTCTTGCACGGGTAGCTGGGACTCAACTACTTTGAGTCATTACTTGCTGCTCCTCAGGATGTGCACTAGTGGGAAGCTGGGATGAAGAGCAGAGCCAGAACTTAAACCAGACTCTTGGACATGGGATGTGGATGTGCTGGTTGATAACCACTGCATCAACCACCTGCCTGAATATACCCTACTCGAGTTTTCTTTTCACAAGTGCAGTAAATATGGTCTTTAATAAAGTTCACCTCTGAAATAGGAAAAAAAAAATCCTTCCCAGCAAGAACTTAAGTGTGACATTTTACCCTCAATTAGTCCTTCACCTACAGCAAGTGGGAGTAGTTTATACATTTACTATACATCTTTTACATACACATTATATATATGTGTGTGTGTGTGTGTTATACATATATATATTTTAAAAAGACAGTATATATGAATTTTAGCCTTGACTAACTGGATACTTTCTTCTGAAAGTTACCATTTCAGCTACAAATAGTGATGATTGTGTTTTGTGGGTTTTCTGATGAATACAGCTGACCTAAACTTTCATTTCTAGGAAATACATCTAATAAAAACCTCCGAGGAATTTTCATTTTTGCTCCAAAAATATTAGTTTAACATCAGCAGATGCATGCTCTCTTAAGAAATCTGTGTACACACCCATGGAGGAGGGTCTGTTCCCAGTGATAAGAAGGAATCTGTGTGTGTTGGCTGGAGTTTGGGATACTCCCTTAGGGCATTCTAGTATTTGAGCTGGTGAGTAGAGATAGCAAGTGTAACAGAATTTTTCCTCTGGACATGCAAATGCCAAGACTTACGAAATAGCATGTTAGGGGAAAAAAAAGTGAAACAAAACAAAATAATTAACATCCAAGGAGCAGTATGAGAAATGATATCTGAAACATGTGAGGCACAGTGTACTTGAAATGTACTGCCAGGCTCATTTCTACAAAGGGCGACCTAAATACCCCAAGCCCTACTCTTCAGGAATCTTATTTCCAGGCACAATGTCCTGGAGCATTTGCTATTTTTCGGTTGGAACTCTTCACACTTAAAAAATAGCCTGAAGTAAAAAATTGAAATAACTGATGTACTTTTCAACTCCAAGTTGCTCCCTAGTCAATATTACATTAAACATTTCTGACCAAAGAATTCTTAAGGTTGGCTCTGATACAGGCAAGTCTTAAGCTCATTAAGGGAAAAACAAAGCAACTCACAAAAGAAAAAAAAAGTCTATCCTTAGTTGGAAAAAAAATCTGTTTTCCTGCAATGCTGAATGATGTATTAAATCAGCTCAAATTTTTGTTTGGATCATTATTCTGTAATTTAACATAGCTTTTCTTCTTTTTTTCTTTTCCCCTTTTCAGTTTGTTTTATGTTATATTGTTTACTATAAAAACAATTCAATTGGTGAAAAATATAAAATTTCCATTGTGTGACTGCTTACAAATGAATACATGTTGTGCTCATGGCAAAATCTACTTATATTTTAACAATATAGTTGTTGACAAAGCACCTTACAGTTTCTGTATCTTAAATCATTATTATGAAATGAACTTCATTCCTTCCCTTAATACTTTTTGTAGGCTAAGGAATTTTTCTATAACTAGTTTTAAAAGCAAGTTTCTAGAATGGTTTTAAGGTTACACAAAAGGAAAATAACATCAGGTTTATGACACTCTAAGAAATGCACACTGTATCTCACAAACAGGAAAAATGCAAATCAATATTACAATTCATAAGCATTAAGCATTCAAAGACCTCCCTTTCTAAAACCCACATCTTAAAGAGCACCACCAATTCAAAGACAGCCATTCTATATGAAATTTCTGTCTATAGGACTGCAGGTGACAGATCCTAAAAGATCACCTTCTGGAAGGTACTACCCAAGCTTCATTTGTCCTTACCATAGCTGACTGCCATCAAACTGCCATCCAAGACTGCTTTACGAAAGCAGTTCCTCCGCAATCTTTTCAACAGATTCCCTGTTTTAACATCCACATGTCTGTTACTGCAGAACAGTCTGACCCGGATTGAGCCATGGAGCAAATAACTAACTGCAACTCCAGACAGAAAAAAACAGGAGTGACTTTTCCAGACTCTCATGGGAATACAACGCATGTCTGCTGAAACTGAGTCCAAGAGTTCAATGATATTGTAGACTCAAGTATTTCTTTATATTCCGCGTAATGGCTTTTCCGTTCTTGGTATTTTATAACACACTTCTGAGCCATGATTTAAAAAGTGAGGAAAATTCTTCCTCCCTCTCTCTCACTTGAGTTTCACAGAAGTTATCATGGCAAAGGAAGTTTCTAACAGAAATCCGCAGGAGCCCTTGCACAGTGTGCTCTCAATGGACTCCATTACCATATTTGGGTCAATGTTTGTCGGTTTTCTTAGCTTGGCGGGAACATCATGTCTTAAGGAATTAAGCCTAAACTTTCCTTTGGATTTTGTTCTGCTTCATATCTGCCAGGGAATGACCAACTCAACAATCTGTTCTATGAGAGACTGGGTATGACACCCATTTTGGATTGTTTCCAAACCTATCTCACCTTCTCTCTTGACAAGAACAGACATGTTTCTTTGCTGATGCTGCCATTAAGTTGCATGAGGCCAGCACTTTTTGATGCAGTGGTTCCCAGAAGGTGTTGTCAGTCCTCTGTAGCTGTCCTTTCATACCATCTCAAGAACTGAAATGCTAGCAATTTTCTTCAGTTTAGCTCAATAGCTAAGACCTACCTAGATTGGTCTCTGGTTTGATTCCATTCGGTTACAATCTAACATAACAAAGATTACAATACAGGGTTTCAACCATATCTAGGATGACAGAGGGAAATACACAAACACCTGAGGAAAAGATCGTGTTTCTCTCAAACACTAAAAAACAGACTGTAAAAACATCATCTTTGGTTCTACAAAGGTTGTACATTGTCAGATTGTTAGTACAGACATGGAGATGCTTCCGTTAAACAAACACAGGTGTCAGGAAGCTTAAGTTTATCAAGGGAGGGTCGGAGGATCACTCCTTATTCTTTGTGAGCTTTGGTTTAAAGTCTTTTTTTTTTTTTTTTTAAATAGTGTTCTGGATTGCAGACCCAGCATGGTAGCCTAGTGGCTAAAGTCCTCGCCTTACATCTGCTGCTGAAATCTCATATGGGCACCAGTTTGTGTCCTGGATGCTCTGCTTCCCTTTCAGCAACCCCCACCCCCTTGTAGCCTGAGAAAGCAGTCAAGGACGGACAAAACCTTGGGACCGTGTACCCACATGGGAAACCCAGAAGTCACTACTGGCTCTTGGCTTCAGATTGGCTCAGCTCTGGCCATTGTGGACACTTCGGGAGTGAACCAGCAGATGGAAGATCTTTCTCTGTTTCCCCTTCTCTCTGCAAGTCTGATTTTCCAATCAAAAAAGAAATAAATCTTTTTTAAAAAAGTGTTCTGGATCAACACCAGCACCAAGGCACAGTCTATTTCCTGCTCCATGTTTGGTCTTGACTGGGTCCACAGTGTCATAAAGGAAGCCCTGCGTCACAGCAACAAGCAGTGAACCTGAGACAGCATGGAGAAACAGAAGCTAGGAGGGAGGCTAGGAGGACTCTACAAGATAGAACCTCTCTTGTTGAGAAGAAAGAGGCAAGAACATAGGAATCCTATAGGTTCAGTTTCTCTGCAACAAAGCAAGCCAAGGTACAACACTCTTCCACATCCTTTTCTCCCAGGCCCCAACAAGAGATGAATGTCCTTGCCCACCTACTGTAAAACATCTCAGCTGAAATCAGAAGTAAAACAAAACACTTCGTTGCCAACTGAAAACCTGAGTATTTCAGAGCATCATGATGAACATTAGCCTGCCATAACAGTGGAAATGCCAAGAGCCGACACTTCTACAGGAGCCATGATGGCCCAGGCCTGCTGTGTTTCCTCGTTTCAAGTCCCAAGCTACCTGGTGAGGGTGTGTTCTTTTTTTTTTTTTTTTTTTTTAAGATTTATTTATTTTTATTACAAAGTCAGATATAGAGTGGAGGAGAGACAGAGAGGAAGATCTTCTGTCCGATGATTCACTCCCCAAGTGAGTGCAATGGCCGGCGCTGCCCAAACCGTCCTCGACTGCTTTCCCAGGCCACAAGCAGGGAGCTGGATGGGAAGTGGAGCTGCCGGGACTAGAACCAGCACCCATATGGGATCCTGGCGCATTCAAGGCGAGGACGTTAGATGCTAGACCACGCCGCCAGGCCCCAGTGAGGGTGTGTTCCTAGGCTTCCTTTTCAGATGTGGAAGCAGGACTCAAAGAGGGGAAGCTGTTCAAGGTTACATCATTTGCAACATGGAGTAGCCAGCCCAGTCCAACTCCATAGACCGTGTCCTACCTCATAAGCTTCTTTCCAAATGTTTGACACAGTACTCATGAAACAGCATTTTATGTTGGCAAACTAAGGAATAGAGGAGCAAAGTTTTCCTTGTCAGTAAGCCTGAACCCAAATGATCTTTTCTTTAACAATTATTTATTTTGGGCCTAGTGCAGTAGTCTAGTGGCTGAAGGTCTTATTTTGCATGCGTCAGGATCCCATATGGGCACCGGTTTGTGTTCTGGCTGCTCTACTTCCCATCCAGTTCCCTTCTTGTGGCCTGGGAAAGCAGTAAAGAATAGCTCAAAGCCTTGGTACCCTTCACCTGTGTGGGAGACTCGAAGAAGCTCCTGGCTTGGGATCAGCTCAGCTCTGACCATGTGGCTACTTGGGGAGTGAACCAGTAGATTAAAGATCTTTCTCTCTGTATCCCCTATTCTCTGTAAATCTGACATTTCAATTAAAAAAAAATTACAAAAAGAATTTTTATTTTTATTTGAAAGAGTTACATTCAGGAGAGAATAGAGTCAGATTTTCCAGTCTTAGGTTCACTCTCAAATGGCTACAATGGCTGGAGCTGTTCTGGTCCAAAATTAGGAGGCCAGGAGCTTTCCTGAGAGTGTGGGGGCCCAGACACCTGGGTTATTCGCTTGCTTTCCTAGGTCATTAGCAGGGAACTGGACTGGAAATGGAGCATCTAGGACTTGAACTGGGATGTTAGCACAAAAGGCAGAGATTTAACCTAATATACCACAGGTTGGCCCCTGAGCATACATTATCTTCAAAGATACATTGCACTGTCTCTTTTTAAGTTCACAGTCCAAAATATCCCATTTTTGTCATTAAAATTAAATATTAACCTACATGACAAACTATGGAATTTTTCAATGAGACATCATCCAAATTAAAAATGAACACAAACAACTATTTGTTTAGATCTGAAACAATCAGTATGGATAACAAACATATACTTTGTTTTAAAATGTGTTTTTGTTGTCAAATAAGAAATATACATTATAAAATTTAGCATTATAATGAAATATGTATATATAATACAATGCCTAAATCAAGCTAATTAATTATGTGTTACCTCACCTACTTACCAAGTACTGTGGTAAAACCACTCAAAATCTATCTTGCCCATTTTTAAGTATGTTTTATATATATATATATATATATATTAAAGATTTATTTATTTTTATTGGAAAGTCAGATATGCAAAGAGGAGAAGAGACAGAGGAAGATCTTCCATCCAATAATTCATTGCCCAAGTGACTGCAAAATGGCTGGAGCTGAGCCGATCCGGAGCAAGGAGCCAGGAGCTTTTTCTGGGTCTCCCACACTGGTGCAGGATCCTAAGGCACTGGGCAATCCTTGGTGGCTTTCCTAGGCCACCAGTAAGGAGCTGGATGAGAAGCGGGGCTGCTGGAATATGAACTGGTGCCCATATGGGATCTCCGCGCATTTGAGGGCAAGGACTTTAGTCGCTAGGTTACCGTGCCAACCCTGCAATATATTTTTTTACTATAGAAAATAGAATGTCTTTTAAACTTTCAAGAGCAAGCTAAAATTTCACATTTCTTTTATGATTTTTTAATTTAAAAAGCTATTATATGTTTTAAAATAATATGCCAAGTTCCAAAAAAGTATTAACTCAGAGAAACAAGGAAAATGAGAGCATACTTTTTAAACACTGAAAGGTTTTGATCTGAAACCTGTGAGAACATGTTACACTCTTGATAAGAAGAGCTTAGGCCTTCCTAGATGAGTTTTTGTCTACTTTAAAAATCTTTCCACTCCATCTGCTCGCTTTTCTGAAGGGTTATGAACAGAAAGTTTTTTCTTACATTTTCCTAAGTAGAAAGTGCCCCAGCTGCCATAGATATTCCCACTGCCCCAGTGTCAAAAAAACAAAAAAACCCTTTGGCAACGTTTTAATTTCTAATTTATGAAAGATGGGGCATTTTACAACTGAATACATTTTGCCCTTTTTACAGACCATAATAAAGCCTCAGTATGCTTGACAAAAAAAAATCTCTTAGCAACTGCGACTCGAGCTGGCCAACAATGGATGATTCATGGATTTAGCTTGAGTGTGCAGGAAAGTCTGCCAAAAGGTCTGAATAAACTTACATTGCTAGACAGGACGGGAACACGCACCCTGGCCTCTTCTAGAACCCTATCAGAGCGGAAAGTTAAACTCTCAGCTTTGCACCAACTCTCGGGCATCTGAAAACACAGCTAGATTTTACTATCTCTTGCTTTTAGGATAATCAGTAGACTTTCTCAGGTTATCATTTTCAACCAACTAGACAAGGGTTGCTTCTAACTGGAGATTTCCACTGTGTTTTTAAGCACTTAACATAATGGTTGCCTATTCAATGGTCTGAAAGGAGGCCTTTTGAAAGCTGAAACTGAAAGAACTGATTGTTCCCATATTGTAATATTGATCCAAAGAATACACAAGATTACCCTAAACAATAATCTGAACACTTAAAATTGGTAAATGTTATGTGACACCCACTGTCTGGTAGCTCATGCCTGTGTGGAAATTGTACCAGGACATTCCACTGTATCTTTTTACTTGTATAAAATTCAAAAGAGCTCAGTTCCTTTGCTTACATCTGTGATTGGCCTTCCCCATCATCCTCTTTAGGGGTAAGTATTATTTCCTCTGCTTTAAAACAGGAGGATGATGCACATGGAATTTTAAATTGGTAGCTTGAGATCATGTTGCATTCTTGATAAGAAGCTTTTCAAAGGCAGGCATTTTCTAGCTTCAAATCGAATATAAGATCCATCACACTTATTCATCATTCACAATTTTCGTGGCTGTAATAAAAGTAATTCACAAAACAAAATCCTTCTTCCCCAGTGTTGGACTAATACATGCTGCCTAGTTTCTCTAGTCCTTCGCAAATAAGCACAGAACAGGGACTTTTCTGCCTTTAAAAAGCTCTACTTTTTCACTATCTGATTCCCTATTCCTTATCATATTTCCTTTTTTCATTTTTTTCTCAAAGATTATTTACTATTAATGGGAAGTCAGATTTACAGAGAGAGGGAGACAGAGAGGAAGATCTTCCATCTTGCTGGTTCACTCCCCAAGTGACCCTAACAGCTGCAGCTGAGTCCATTTGAAGTAAGGAGCTGCTTCTGCCTCTCCTATGTGGGTGCAGGGTCCCAAGGCTTTGGGCCATCCTCAACTGCTTCCCCAAGCCACAGTAAGGACCTGGATGGGAAGTGGAGGAGCTGGGATATGAACTCGCACCAATATGGGATCATGCAAGGAAGGTGAGGACTTCAGCCATTAGGCTACCACGCTGGGCCCTTTTCTTTTTTTGTGTGTGTGACAAAACAAAGTTTTTCCTCCACAGTTAATAGCTGTTATCAATTTGTTATTCCATTTCATACCATTTTCTAGACATCTATGTGACCATAAGGACACATATAAAACACAAAAGCATTTCTTAAAGTTCATGGAAAACAGAATTAGAGGATTTTTTTTTTTGATGGGGAAAACATTCAAATCCATGCACATGAAAGGAACTGAAAAAACTTCACAAGGGGGCTGGCACCATGGAATAGCGTGTAAAGCCACCACATAGTGACATGTGCATTCCATGTGAGTGCAGGTTTGAGTTCCCAGCTTCTCCACTTCTGCTTCAGCTCCCTGCTACTGCTCCTGAGAAACCAGTGAAAGATGACGTAAGCATTTGAGCCCCTGCACCTGCATGGCAGATCTGGAAGAAGTTACTGGCTCCTGACTTCCACCTGACTCTGCCCCGACTATTGTGGCTGTTCAGAAAGTTAACCAATGAATGGAAGATTTTTCTTTCTTATCTTTCTCTCTGTAACTTTATCTTTCAAATAAATAAATCCGAAGGAAAAATTTCACAGGAAATCTGTATTATGAATGAAATATTCAAGATTTCATTTCTTGCAGCAAAAATCAACTCCTTTTAATTTCAGTGTTGCATGATTTTTTAAACTCTGTATATGATTATATGTTTTCTCCTTGCCATGTTGTTTTATGAATTGCTGCACAAATGTTTCTTATTTATTTACTTACTTAATTGAGTGATAATCATAGGAAAAGGGGCAAAATTCTCATCAATCCCAAAATTTCCATCATGGCAGGGATCAGGGCAGTCCAGTTCTAGGAGCTGGAAATTCAATGAAGTTTCTCACACAAGTGGCAGGAATGCAGCCACTTGAGCCATCACTACTGCCCCTCGGGTGAAGTTGGAGCCAGAAGCTGGAGCTAGTTATGGAACTCAGGTCCTCCAACAAAATATGTGGGTACCTTGGCCAGAGTCTTAATATCAACAGTTTTCTTTTTTAAAAAAAAAATATTTCTTTTTATTATTATCATTTTATGATATAGTTCCATACACCCTGGAATTTCTCTTATCCCATGCATAGTTCCCTTCCCCCTCACTGATTTTCCCTATATCCTTACTACAGTATAATTCTTCATACACAATCATATGTCCATCAATGTGGGCATGGACAATGGCAGAGAGTCCAATATCCTATTGTCAAGATAGAGTAAACAGTTTTCATTGTAAGCCCATCTTTGGAAGCAGAGATGCATACTGCATTGTATCCTCACATTTGGATATGATTGTCTCCATTACACAGTTACTATATATCCCCTTAAATGGAAAGCCACAAAACAAAAAACAACAGGAAGAAAAATAGAAATTTATAATGCCATGAAGTTAAATAACATGCTGCTAGATATGATAGTCTCCATCACACAGTTATTATACATCCCCTTAAATGAAAAGCCACAGAACATAATCAACAACAGGAAGGAAAAAAAAAGAAATTAACAACACCATGAAGTTAAATAACATGCTACTGATTGACTAATGTGTCGTTGAAGAAATGAAAAGGAAAATCAAGAACCTTCTTGAAATTGATGATACTGTATGATCTATGAGTCACTGAAGAATTTAATCAGGAGAAAGTGATTTGAAGAGATGAAACTAACAAAAAAAATCAAAATCCATGAGATATAGTTGCCACTGATCTTTGTTAGTGAGACATGTCCTGTAGGCAACAAAAGATGGGTTTTGTTTTTAAATCCAGTCTACTAATCTATTATGTTTAATTGATGAGTTTAAACTGTTTACATTCAGGGTTAATACAAATAGGTGGTAATATGGTTCTGTCATTTTAGCACTGGGTTGTTCATTGACGTAGTCTTGTGTTATTTTACTGGGATGCTCTTCACGTTTGCCTTTGGTTTTGGTGTGTACTATTCCCTTTCTCTGTCAAGAAAATATTTTTAAGTAGCATTTGTAGGGCAGGTTTGGAAGAGGTATATTCTTTCAACCTTTCTTTACTGTAGAAGAATTTTATTTCATTTTCAAAGACAAAGGAAAGCTTTGCCGGGTCCATTATCCTGGGCTGACAATGCTTTGCTTTTAGAATCTGGAATAAGTCGCTCCATTCTCTTCTTGCCTGTAGAGTTTCCTGTTAGAGGTCTCCTGTGAGTTGAATTGGCATTCCTTAAATGTCAATTGATTTTTTTCACGTGCACATTTAAGGATCTTTTCCTTATGTTTGATTGAAGAGAGCTTGATTATCATGTTTCTTGGTAAAGATTGCTTTTCATCAAGCCTGTTGGGAGTTCTGTGCCCCTCCTGCATGTTGTCTCCCAATTCTTTCTCTGGATTAGGGAAATTTTCCCATATTATTTCATTAAATACATTTGTAAACCCAGCTTCTCCTTCTGTACCTTCTGGGACTCCCATAACTCTTAAATTAGGCCTTTTAATAATGTCTTTCAATTCTTGAATACTTTTTTTAGCTTGACCCAGCTCAGGTTCCACCTTTTTGTTTGTTTTCCCCTGGTGACAGGAAACATCTTCTAATTTTGAGATTTTTTTTTCTTCTGCCTCCTTCATTCTATTTTGGAGACTCTCCACTGTACTACTAGTTTGCTCCACAGTATTCTTCATTTCTGATATATCAGCTTTCATTTGATTCATTTCCATTGTGACATATTCCTTGAATTCCTTGAATTCCTTCTTTATGTGTTTCTCGTTGCTGACAAGAAGTTTTATAACAAGTATTTTGAATTCTGTATCCCCCATTTGCTCAATGTCTTCCTCAGTGAGCTCTGAGGTTGGCAAAGGGTTTTGCTCCTTTGCAGGAGAGTCTTCAGTAATATTCATTTTGCCTCTGTCGCTTCTTTCGCTCTTGGTCATTGTACTTCTGGTTATCAGATTCTTCTCCTTAGAGCAGGTTTCTGAGCTGTGTCACCCATGGATCTACAGTTTGATTTTACTTATTGCAGTTGGTAACTGGTTTTTTATTTGCAGTCACTTGTGCCCCTCCCTCTAGCCAGTTCCAGGTCTGATTTCTTATGTTAGATTTCCACCATGGTCTCCGTAGCTCCAGCTCCTGGCTCACCACTCTCCACCTCCTGTGATACCATGCTGAGGCTGCACCATTATCTGAGCAACCTTTCTCCCATTTCTGGTTGGAGCAGGTCCCAGGATTAGGGAGACACCAGGTGTCCTATATAGCTAAGTTGTTGGTGGTGCTGGTCTTGCTGGAACCTGTTGGCCATCAGATTTGAGGCCCACACAGACTTCTTTTGACCCATACAATGCCGTATTCGGTATTATTTTCCCTGTGGGACCAGTGCAATGCAATGAGCTCAGTGAGTTCTGGCTGAGCTCAGCGCATGCACAGTTCACTGTTTTCCCCTGCAGTCTTAAATTCTTTGCCACACTGTAAGAAATGGCACCTGACGTGTGACTAGTAAAGTTCTTGATCTGCTGGCTGTCAGGTCTGAGGGATACCTAGACCTGTCTTGGGTGGAACCTGTCGGATGCCATGTTGGTGCAGTTCACTATGTCAGAAATGAGTTCACTCCCAACTCCATGCATGCGCAGTCCTGTCCTATAGCCCTTGCCTCCTTAAACAAAATGATGCCCTATAAGGCTCCAGGAGGTAGATGGGGCTATGAAATTCACTCTGTTACCACACTGCCCATCTGGGATCTGCTACTGTCTCTCCTACTGGTCAAATCAAACAAACCAGCAGGACGGGCAGTTCTTTGTCTGGGTTCACCTCTGGAGCTCCTGGTAAACGTCCCTTCCCACCTTGTTGCTCATGGAGTTTCCTCTTCAGTGTCATTCAGATCACCATTTGCTCAATGCCACTGTGGTTTCAGTCACTGGAACACCACACTGTTGTGTCTGCTGCTTTCCTGTGTCAGTCTCCAGGTACCCCTCTGCTACTGTTCTGTCCTTTTCTATTTCCTGGAATGTGCCCTCTCTGCTTCATAACGCTAATATTTCTCCGTCTGTTTTAACATGTCCTTACCTTATCCCACTATAGTGAATCTCCCAATCACCAATTTTCTAAACATCCATCTTTGTAACTTAGATTTATAAAAGGGATTCCTTGGAAACTATCGTTTTTGTACATACAAATATACTTTATTTTTAAAATGGCTAATGTTTTAAAAATAGCATGTATCTGACTTTCTGAAATGGAACAAATTACACATATGTGCTAAAAATATGTGTTATTTGATACTAACCTAGAAGGGCAAACAGAATGAAATAGTGTATGGAAAAGTACTGGTAAGTAAGAAGATTCAGTGTAATTTTTATTTATTTCACTGATGACACATATATATGTCCAAGTGTATCATAAACAATGAAGAGGCTTCTAAACATTGGGCAATCACATTCATGTAGATGGAAATAGCACCAAGTCCCTGTACAGTGCTTTGGATTCAGTGCCACATGTCACTAGGTTATGACCACTCAGCCTTCTTCCCTTAGCCTAAAGTTTCCTTGTCCTGCTAAGATTGCAATTCACCCGTACTAAAATCAAGTCATTGAATTAAGGGAGTGGTATAATTAGCCCTATGAGGTCATTAACACAACTCATAAGGTCATTTACTTCCCTTATATAGACAACATCCTGATGTTCAATCATGTCTTGAGGGGTTTCCAGGAACCCCAATCCCCAACCACACAGTAATTACCACCTGCATTTAGTGCCCAGACTGATTGCAGCCCACTTTGTCATCATCCAAATACCCTAAATAACAGGATATCATTAACGAATAAAAAGAGGGACATAGCACTGTAGATCAATCAGGAACATGGACACAAGCTGAACATGCGTATTTGAGCGCTAACTTTAATCTGTAACTAATATAACCTCTCTGGAAGTCTGGGAATTAAGAGAAGGCTGCCTAACTCTTTGCCCCATGTTTTTCTAAAATCTATATTTTCTTTCATTACCTGTTATCAGCCATTGATTTGTTGTGCATTAGGTGAGTGGAGCCAGTATTAGGGACCTTACAGCAATTCCTCCAGCCAGTTTTGAGGTTCCTTTCACAGAAAAAAGAATGGGGATCTTACAAGGAAGGAGACAAATCAATTTAAGATCACAATAGGTGATGAGGCAAGTTGAACAGAATGCACATGACCCCTCCTTCATGGAACAATCTAATAAATGTAAATATCCTTTCCTTCCAGTTCCTGCTGGTGTAGAATCTTGACAGGTTTGAAGGAGTGGTTTCCTTGTATCTAGAGTTACGACCTTTCATTCTATTTCAGAGATCTTCCTTCAGAGCAAGATAAGACCAAAGGAAATGTCTTCATTATTTCCCTTAAGCTATAAAGCATAAACCATTACAGCCTGTCACTCACAGCTCTCAATTTTTCTCCTGTTACCTCGAGTTCTAATTACATCAAAATTCCCAATGTTATGTAGACCTACTGTCTAAGATATCTTCACTTTCTCCACCTGGGATCCTCACTCTACCTTGCAACTTGACTGGCACATTGCTTCCTTACATTGAAGTTGTTTTGTTTTGTGTGTGTCAAGTTATGGTCTCACTTCTGCAAGGCACTTAGGGGGCCTGGGCTCTTGGGCTAGTGGCTGGCAGAGCACTCCATGCTGACATGCTGTGATGGTGTGCTGGAGGACTGGGGTCAGGGACTTGCTAACATGCTTGAATCCCAGCTGGGCAGAGGGGTTGTATCCCAGGCTATCACGTGTGTCAGAGGACTGAATTTGGGATCTCAGGTGGGTGGGCAGGGCTCCAGGCCAGCACGCCACCCCATGAGAAGAACAGGCTGGGGAACTCATGTGATCATGGCCATGGGGGCTATGGATTGGTCAGGGAAGTGGGTATAGGATGTGTGGGAGGGGGGACCACCGAAGGAATCTATTAAAGGTGAGGAATGACTTCTGGGGTCTCCTGCTGACAAGGCCAATGTACTTGCAGGTAAGCGAGAGGGCTGAGGCTGAGTAGTTTGGAAGAGGAAAGCTAGAGGACCTTTCTGGGTCAGATTGATGCACCCACCCATGTGGGAGACCTGAACTGGGTCAGCTAGTATCAACCACTGCGGACCACCACCCATCAGTGCACACTAAAATTTGGCTAGATCATAGTACCTGTTTGTGAAAGTTGGAACAGGGGATGTGTCACATTAGGTTGGGCTATGATCTTGACAAGCATGAGGGAAAACCAGATCTGGGGGCAGATTCTGTGGCGGTTTGTGGGTTCTGCTATACCAGTTGGTTTGCTCAAGAGCTGAGAAGATGGCAAGCTGAGCTAGACATGATCATGGAATCTGCTGACACTCATGGGTACTGGGGTTGGGAACAGGTTGGACTTGTCCAGGCAGCAATACACATAGTCGCACCCAAGAACAGAGCATGGGGTGGGCCAGCTGCCACATCTACCAGCACACACAAAGGCTGAGACAGAAGGGACAGACCATGTTGGGTAAAGGCCTAACACCCATTGATACACGTTAGATCTGAGAGTGGGAGTGGCCCTGGTCGGGGTGAGTGGCCCTGCTGGTGAGCATGTGATTCAGGCCTGGGTGTTGGTCAGGCCAGTCAAGGCATCTCCACTTGTTGGCAAGTGTGTGCACTGGTTCTGGAGTACAGAGGACATGTAGTGGACTGGGCAGGGCCAGGCCATGCCTTAGCACATTGGCATGTGTAGGAGCCAGAATGAAGTGCAGTCATACCAGGCTAGGCTAGGTTATCACACCTACTGGTTGGCATGAAAGCCAAGAACAGGGGTAGGTTGGGCAAGGCTAGATGGCAGTACTCATTATCAAGAGTTGGGACTTGGGGTGGGCCTGGCCAGGCTAGGTTGTAGCATCTGATGTTAAAGGCCAAAACAAGGCATAGGTTATGCCCGGCTGGGTCAAAACAACCACCAGCATGCATAAGGGAATAAGACCTGGTTGGCGAGCTAAGGGGATGGCCCAGCTGTGCTGTGGTTATCGCTGGTGAGTGCAAAAGCTGGAAAAGGGGTGGTGAACTAGGGTGGACATCACTACAGAATACTTCTGCATGGATGTGGACTGGGTCTGGGTTGTGCCAGATTGGGCTAGGCTCCCAGAGTAGGTGCAGAACAGGCTGAGCTAGGTCTTGGGACCCACTGAAGCATGCAAGAGCTGGGACTCGGTGTGGGTCAGGCATGGCTGGACTGCAGCACCCAACACTTAGAGCAGGAATGGGCATGCTCCTTCTCAGCTACATAAATATCATCAAGAATAAAACTTTAAAAATTTCAGTTATAAAGGGTAGGTGGTTAGCCTGGCATTTAAGATGTTTGTTAAGATGCTCTGTCCATATCCCATGTCAGAATGACTGGGTTTGATGTATTCAGCTACTGAATTCAGCTCCTTGCTAATGTAGAGGCAGTAGGTGATAGCCAAAGCAATTGGTTTCCTGCCATTTATATGATAGGCCTGTGTTATGTTCACTCTGGTCCCCTTGTTGTTGGGGCATCTGGGGCTTGAATTGATTGGATGTTAGCTCTATCTGTTTCTTGAATAAATGAATAAAAAGATAAAATACAATTATAAAGCACCCCTGAAGCAATTTGCCATAGTATTGCCATCATAATAATTCTCCTTTTGTACGTATCAAATAATTATAAAAAGTATATATAAAGAAATATCAATTTAATCGTAGGTGTGGACAGGTGGCACAGTGGCTAAACTGCCACTTGAGACACCTGCTTCCTATATCTGACTGCCTCAGTTCAAGTTCCAACTACTTACTCCACTTTATTTTTTTGGTCAAGTTTATTTAAAAGGTGAGGAAATCAATCACAGAAAAAGTGATAAAGTGAGCAGGGAGGGGAAAGGCGGGAGAGAGATATTTCCACTTTCATCTTGTGTCCAAAGGGAGAGAGAGGGCACCCCACCATGTTGCCTGACTTTTTGTGAGCAAGAGGAGTGGTTGGTTACAGGATACCAACTTCCAATCCTAGGTCAGGGGGTATGCAACTTGGAGAAAGGGGCCATTTGATTGGCAAGCAGGCAGACTGTGTTACAACAGCCTGAAGGAGCCATGACTTCTAACTTGTGAATCCAAGCTTGCTATCTGATTCTACCTTTCATTTCTCTCTGAAATTTCTTACCCCTATTCTTAAGGGTTTTGTCTCATTTTCTCATTTATCTAATCAATTGGCTTCCAGATGGTTAGGGGTGTAGGCGTTGCATGTCCTGGGCATGCAAATATCCCTATCTCATCTAATGGACCCATTTCATGAGCTATAGAAGGAGCTAATGCCTGTCCCCTGCATCATCATTGACACTCTATACTTATTCCACATTCAAAATAGCTTTCTGCTAATGAACAACTTTGGAGACAGTAGCTGATACACTCATGTGGGTGTTCTTGGCTCCTGGCTTTGGCTAGACCCAGCCTAGGCTGTTGCAAGAATCTAGGGAGCAAACCAGAAGATGATGGCTCTCTCTCTCTCTCCCTGGTTTTCTGTCTTTTCAATAAAATTACAAAAAGGAAGTGAGCAATTTAAGCGTTTAATACTTATCTACTTGAGAAACAAAGGAAAATACAATTAATATTGGTTATTTTTCTGTTTAAGTAATGAGTATGATTGAGTTTAGCATGCAAAATTTGAACAATTCTTTTCCTGAGGGACAGAGAGAGTCAGAATGAGCTTCAAAATTCCTACAGAGTCAGGATTGGGATGAAGCCAGTAACCAGAAACTCAATCTAGGTCACTCATGTAATTGCAGGAAACAAATTGAAAGTTATTTTTTAAAATTATGAATATAAAATATATGAAAGGCAGAGAAGAAAGGAGGGAGGGAAACAGAGAAAGACAGAATGAGAATAAATCTGGTCTGCTAATTCATTTTCCAAATGCCAACAAGAGCCAAGGCTAGACCAGCTCACAACCAGGAGCGTTACACATCTGGGTTTTCCTTGTGAGTAGCAGGGAGGACCCAACTACCATGGACTACCACTTGTGCACACTGGCAGGAAGCTCGAAACAGGAGAGTGGCTGTTTCTAAATAACAGGCACTGTGGTAAGAGATGCAGGTGTCATCTTAAGATGCAGTGGCATCTTAACTGTAATGCCAAACATCTGCACCACGAAACTCAATTACTTGAGCAATTACCATGTTTCCCACAGTTTGTACTGGCAGGAAGGTGGAGGAAGGAGTCAAACCCCGGCACTCCAATGTGGGATATGTGATGTGGATGTTCTAACTGGCATCTTCACTGCCAGGCTAAATACCTGTTCGTAACTTATTTGAAAGAGCTAGAGAGAGATGGAGAAACAGAGAAAGGGTTCATTTCCCAGATGACCACAATGGTTAGGGCTTGGCTACGTTGAAGCCAGGAATCGAAAGCTTTTTCTGGGTCTCCCTCATTGTGGCAGGGGTCCAAGCATTCAGACCATCTTCTGTTCTTTTCCCCAGTTGCATTAGCAAGCTGCTGGACTGGCAGCGGAACAGCCAGGACATGAACTGGTTCCCATATGTGATGCTAACCTCAAGTGTGAAGGATTTACCTAACATGCCACAATGTCCGCCCTTAAATAACTTTTTAAAAATTTATTGAATAGTTCTTTATTGAGCTATTTTTGTTGCTGTTGTGTCATTATTTTATTATTGTAAAATTAATTTTATTTTAATAGTGTTTAAATAGTTGAGAGGGATGCACACCCATGTGGTTCTCCAACTAAGGTGGAGAGGGTTAAGGTATGGAGGAAGGTGGGTACTGGGATAAATGTTTCAGGTCTTTTTTTCCTGTGTTTGCAGAGGGGGAAGGGAGTGAGAGCCACTTCCCAATATCAAACATTAACACTTGATGCCTTAGAGACTCCAAAGTGAGGAACAGTGTTCTGAGGGTGTTACTTGAGTGGTTTTGCTAGTTCTGAGATGTTATTGGCTTTGTTGCACCAGGGTTGAGAAAATCTTTCCAAAGTCTATTGGCTGACCAAGTTCACTTTGGTGCATTCACAGTTCAGGAATATGTTGCAAAGCTTGCCCAGGAGAACTATCTAACCTGTTCTGCTTTCTATCCTCTGATGAGGCACTCAACATCCTCTGCTGGCCTAGATGAGTTGGATGCCATGTGTCTCATGTGCATCTGGGCATGCTGTCCACCACACAGGCATCAGCAACTGAGGAAACCCAGTCCCAACACATGCATTCCAAGGTTAACCATATATATTGTGATTTTCCCTGTGTCTGGCATTTGAGTCGAGACATCTGGTTGGGGATTTCCCCAGAAGGAACCTGACCTGGGCTAACCTTAGACTTTTGTGTGGGCCAGCCAGTGCACGGGTAGGTTCAGTCTGTCACCTGTACCAGCCAGTGCACATACCACATACTGTTAGATGCAGCTGCCTTGGCAGTCTCACCCCCAGCCACATCTCTCACACAAACTGATGTGTGCTGAGATCTAGCCCAGCCCAACCTGCCATAGGCCTGGTTTTTATGCATATTAGGGTGAGCCCACTAACCCCCAACAGCCTGCCCCCAGTCCTGATTTTTGTGAGTGTTGGCATTGCTATAGCCTACCCTGGTCCATCCCACATCCCATCTGGCTCTCATGCATATTCATGGGTGTTGCAGCTTAGTTCAGCCCTGCCTGCAGCCCCCATATAACAGTAAGTGATGCTGCCAGCCTAGCCCACATCAGCCCTGGCTCTAATGCTTACTAGAGGGAGCTGGAGCCCAGCAGGAGAGTGCCCACAGTTTTCCTACCAGGTCCACTCCCAGGTCTGTATCTTGTATTTGCCAGGGGTATTGAGGTTCAGTCTGACATGAATCATGCCCAGTCTTGGCACTTGCCAACAGGAGCCACAGACTGGCTGAGATGGAAACATCTCCCAGTTCCAGCTCTTGCCAGTGGGTGCAGCAACCTAGCCCAGCCTGGCCCACTCCCAACCCTCATGTGAACTCGTGGGTGTTGAAGTCCAACTGGGCCTGGCCTGTGCCACATTTTGTCTCTCACTTGTTCCACTGCATGCTGTGAACTGGCCCACCCGAGCTCACCCCTAGACCCAGCTCACACATACACCAACAGGTGCTACAATCCAACCTGGCATGAGCTGCCTCCAGTCTTGTCTCACTTCCTCACTAGCAGGAGCTACAGCTTAGCAGGGGAGTTCCCTAAGTTCTCTCACAAGCCCTGCTCCAAGCCCCAGATATCACATGTACTGGCAGGTTCTGTGGCTCAGCCTGAGATGCCAGCACCTATTCCAGCTCTCGTCAGCGGGTGCTATAGCCCATTTCCAGTCTGGCACACTCCCAGACCTGGATCTCATGTGAACTGGTGGGTGCCATGTCTTAGCCCAAGTCCAGCCTGACTCACACCCATTCTGTCTTTCATGAGCACCAGCAGGTGTTGGAGGCTAGTCTAGTCTGGCCTGCCCACAAACCCAGCCCACAAACATGTTGACGAGTGCTACATCCTCAACTACCCTGGTGCCTCCACGCCCCCAACCTCTGGCTCTCATACTCACCAGTGGGAGCTGCATCCTCGCAAGGGAGTCCCCCAAGGTTGCCTACCAGGCCTTTTCACAGCTCCCAATCTTGCATGAGCTAGAGGGTACTTTGACCCAGTCTGACTTGATCCACCTGCAAACTCAGCTCTTGCTGGTGTGTTGCAGCTTAGCCCAGACAGGCACAGTCCATACCCTGTCCTGGCTCTCGTGTTTGCCAGAGTATGTTGAGGCCTGTTCCAACGTGGTCTGCCCCAGACCTGGCCCACATAAATGCTGAGGAGTGATGCAGCCTTGCTGGCCCACCCTAGCCCTATTATGTTCCCTAGTGGGAACTGCGGCCTAGCAGGGAAGTTCCTCAAGTTCCTCTACCAGACCTGCTCCCAGACTTGGATCTCATGTTTGCCGGCAGGTGCTGTCTGCCCTCAGTTCTGTGCTTTGCATATGCCAATGGGTGCTGCAATCTGTCCAGCCTGGCCTCCTCCCAGTTCTGGCTTCTAAGAGTGTCAGATGCATTCTGTGATCCAACCTGTCTCCACCCACCACCACCTCCAGCTCTCTGCATAAACCAGCAGGTACTGCAATCCCATAGAGGTGAACCCTCAAGTCCCCTACAGAATCTGCCCCCATCAGTATAATACTTGCCCAGGTAAAAGGCAACCTAAGCAGTCGCCTACAACTGGGGTGCATATTCTATTTCTTTGCTGCCACATTCTGTCTTTTTGCTTGTTTCAAGCATATTTATAATATTGCACTGAGGTGTTTCTATGATAGCTGATTCACAGTCTTTATCATAAAATTCTAACATCCTTGCTAGCCCACTTTTGGCATTTGGCAACTGTTGATTGTCTTTATTAAATTAAAAGCTTGTTTTTCTCTCATTTGGGGGATAATGGTTCGTTTTCAGTTGCAGCCTGAAGCCACTTTAGGTTTTATATTATGACTTCATTCCTTGTTTACACTGTCTGCTTCAGCTGGCTTCTTCTGACATTACTTTGATGGGAGGAAGGGCCCTGTCATATTACTGACAGCTAAAGGATTTTGTATCTGAGTGTTTTTTTTTACCTTTACTATTTTGCAATTCCTTCATGTTGTTGCCAGTATCATTCAGCCATTCATTTTTATTTCTGAGCACTATTTCACTATCTGCATAATATTTCAGTAGATATTCAGTAATTATTGATTGGATGAATGCATAATCATTAGAGAGGAAGAAACCAAAATCATGATTATTTGTTTTCACTAGAATTAATAGGTGGATTAAGAATTATTGTAGATAAGGAGTCACTGTACAAAATACAGTCACTTATACTACTATATTTATCAGCAATACAATAAACAACTAAAAAGTGAGTTTAAAAATAGACCCCCAACAAATCAGGTGGAGAACTACTAAAGCTAATGGGAAAATCAAATGGTAAGATCAGTTGTTAATTTGTACGGTGTTCATGCTGTTAGCAAATGTGTTTTTTAAAAAAAATTGTACACAGGCCCAGTACAGTAGCCTAGTGGCTAAAATCCTCGCCTTGCATGCTCCAGGAACCCATGTGGGCACCAGTTCATGTCCCGATGGCCCTGTTTCCCATCCAGCTCCCTGCTTGTGGCCTGGGAAAGCAGTCGAGGATGGCCCAAAACCTTGGGACCCTGCACCCACATGGGAGACCTGGAAAAGGCTCCTGGCTTCAGATTGGCTCAGCTCTGGCCATTGTGGCCACTTGGGGAGTGAATCAGCAGATGGAAGATCATCCTCTCCATTTCTCCTCCTCTCAGTATATCTGCCTTTCCAATAAAAATAAATAAGTCTTTAAAAAACTTACACAAATATAAAATACCTTGGAACTTTTTTATTATAAAATATACAGGACCCACATAAGGAATATTCTTATTAAACTGTTTTTAATAACACACAGAATAACACAAAAGAACATTTACCTCTAGTGATCATTGCATATCACTACATAGTATGGGGGATTTCCATTTTTACTAAGTCAAGCCACATAGTTAACAGTATTCTTTAATATTAAATATTAATTACTTATTTGAAAGGCATAGAGCTAGATCTCCTGACTTCTAGTTCACTCACTAAATGCTCACAACAGCCAAGACTGGGCTGAGCTGAATCTAGGAACCAAGAACTCAGTCCAACATCCCAAATTGGTGGTAGGTGCCCAACAATTTGATCCAGGACCTGCTGCTTCCATGGGTGCATGTTAGCATGAAGCTGGAACCAGGAGTAGTCCAGGGAGCAAAGCCCAGGCACTCTGATGTGGAATGCAGGCATTCCAAGCAGCAGCTTGACCACAAGGTCAAATGATTGTTCCATAATTTCAATATATTTAGTATAACTTAGTTAAATGCCAAGTTTTCTTCACTGACAAATGACTTGACTTTCACATAGATTGAAAAATAAGTGGGAGTGGGACAGATGTTTAGTGCCGCAGTTGAGATACTATTTGGGAGTGCCTGGGTTCAGGCCCTAGCTCTACTCCCTAGCTGTGCTCCCAATTTCACCTTCTTGATGGTTTACATCCTGGGAGCAGAGGATGACTGGGATGGTTGGGTTCCTGACACCTGCATGTGAGACCTGCATGTGAGTTTCATGCCTCTGAGTTCAGCCTGGCCCAGCCTTCACTGTTTAGGTATTGGGGAATGAATTAGTGATGGGAGATTTCTCTCTCTCTCTCTCTCTCTCTCTCTCTCTCTCTCCCTCCCTCCCTCTCCTTTTAAGATAAAGAAATGTGCTTTTGGGCCCGGCGGTGTGGCCTAGTGGCTAAAGTCCTTGCCTTGAATGCCCCGGGATCCCATATGGGCGCCGGTTCTAATCCCGGCAGCTCCACTTCCCATCCAGCTCCCTGCTTGTGGCCTGGGAAAGCAGTCGAGGATGGCCCAAAGCTTTGGGACCCTGCACCTGCGTGGGAGACCCGGAAGAGGTTCCTGGTTCCCGGCTTCGGATCGGCGCAGCACCGGCCGTTGCGGCTTACTTGGGGAGTGAATCATTGGACGGAAGATCTTCCTCTCTGTCTCTCCTTCTCTCTGTACATCTGACTTTGTAATAAAATGTATAAATCTTTTTTTTTTTTTAAAAAAAGAAATGTGCTTTTAAAACAAATGCATGAAAATATCCAAGGACACTTTGAAGAAAGGGCAATGGTGTATAGCTAGTGAATGTCCCTAAAACAAAACATTGGAACATAGTATTATGCTGTAATAACAAAAATGGTCCTAATACAAGAATAGATATAAAAAGTAGGGAAACAGGATAGTCTAAGAGCAGACTCAAGTGTGCACAATAATTTCATAAATGTGGTAAGAGGCAACCCAAATCAATGATATATAGGTTTTTAATTACTTTTGAAGACTAGGGCATGGTATAAAAATAAATTGTAGCTGGAGCACAATGTTAAATATAATAACTATTAAGTAATAAATGGAGTGGGCATTTGACCTAGAAGTTAAGATGCTGGCTAATATACCCATATCCCCCATCACAGTCCCATATCAGCTCTGGTCTCACTCCTCATACCAGCTTCCTGCTAATGGACAGAAGGTGATGAGGTCCTATCACAGACGTGAGAGACCTGGATTGAGTTCACAAAGCATGGTAGAAAAGAAGTATGCTTTTGTTGGAACATAACTAATGCAGGAGTTTGATTCCAAAAGTCTTAATACTAATAATACTAAGAGAGTGGAAACTTAATTTGACTATAGAATATTTAGAGGTGGGGGCTTTTGGAAAGTGATGGCATTAAGATAGGTCACTATAGGGTCCCAAGGTTGAATTCAAAGGCTCTATAGGGAGAGGGAGACATAGAAATTCACACAGACCCCAAGAGCCTCTCCAGAGCCTGCACAACACTGTCTACACTTCTGTGTAAGCTAAATAAAGTTCTTCTTATGATAAAACAGCCTGGCTCAGAGCTCTATTAGCGAGAAAGTGACTAATACATGGTGTAAGCAGAAAATAGGGAAAGAAATCGCAATGGGCAAAGATTGCTTTGGTGACATTTTATAACATTATTCTTTAAATGTATTTCCATTCATAAAAAATACTATATATAAATATTGATTTAATTTCTTCTAATCTTTCCTTTGATCTAAGTAATTGAAAGAACTATCTGAGGTTTATGTGTGTACATTTCTTCAAAATCAAACATCAAACATATTTAACACATAACACATGGATTTTGAGTTAGCTAAATCAGAATTAATATCTTATTTCCTTCTGAAATTTAATGTTTCCCTAGTCTTTCTTTTCATAGTTAACATAGCTTAGGTTACAAGTAATACATCTGACCGGAGTGGGCTCAGCTGAACTGGCCGGACAGGTTTTCCCAGCAGGAGCCCGCTCGGAAAGACCTGCCTGTGGTGTTGCAGCCCTCGGCGGAGCAGCGCTTCCGAGTTTGGCACTGGGGCCGCGGAGATCTCCAGCCCAGCACAGGCCGGGGTTGGGGATTTTAGGCTCCGAGCAGCAGGAGCCCTTGCTGTGCTAACCTCAAGCCCTGAAGGAGAGTCTCGGCTCAGCACTGAGGCAGAGACCCCCGCTGTATTAGCCTTGTGATCCAAAGCCCAGGCGCGGCTCGGCAGAGTGAATCTGTAGGGAACTGCCTTTGAGAGGGAGCCACAGGGGAAGGGGCCTGGCACTAGGGCTGGCCCACAAAGCCTCCTGACCCAACTCGGGGCTGTGATCTACAGACCCTGAAAGCAGCTGGTGACTCAGGCAGTAAGCCCTGCTGGGCTCAGCCAGAGACCCCAAACCAGAGCCGGCTCAGCTGAATCACCGCTAAAATCTCAAAACAACAAGAAGTAAAAACACAATGAGGAGAAGTATCAGAAAAAGCAATGACCCAGAGGAAAGATCAAGCACTCCCTCCCAATACAACCAAAAACTAATCCCAATATCTGAGATGCAAGATGAAGACATAGAGGAACTATCAGATAAGGACTTTAAGAAGCTAATGATGAAATTCGTCAGAGAGAGTGAAAAGCGCTGGGAAGAGTCTAAGGCATTCGAAAACCATATCACTGCAGAAATAAATCAAGTCAAAAAGGGAATCCTTGATATAGAGAACAAAATTGAAAGCCTAACCAACAGAATGAACACAGCAGAAGACAGATTATCAGAATTGGAAGACAATCAGAATGAAAGGCAGCAGCTCATCAAACAGTTGGAGACAAATCTAGAGAAAGCCAATAGGTCCATACAGGAAATGAAAGACAACCTCAAAAAATCAAATATTAGAATAATAGGCCTTCCCGAAGGAGTGGAAAAGGAGACAGGCTTGCAACGAGTGCTCAATGAGATAATACAGGAGAACTTCCAGAATACTGGAAATATAAATCTAGCACAAATCCAGGAAGGACAAAGAACCCCCAGTAGATACGACCCAAACAAATTGTCTCCCAGACATGTGGTCCTCAAGCTACCTTCAAGTGAATACAAGGAAACCATTCTAAGACAAGTAAGAAAAAAGGATAAGATTACTTTCAGGGGAAGGGAAATCAGGATCACAGCCGACCTATCAGAAGAAACGCTCCAAGCAAGGAGAGAATGGGGTAAAACCTATCAAATCCTGAAACAAAACAACTGCCAACCAAGAATAATGTACCCAGCAAAGCTCTCATTTATATTTGAGAATGAAATCAAATACTTCAACAGTAAAGAGAAACTCGAAGAATACATCAACACGAAACCAGCTCTGGAAAATCTCCTCAGGAAGGTGCTAAACCCAGAAAGAAAAAATACAAACCAAAATCAAAGATGGCAAATGGGAAGACCTCCCCACTAAAATCCATACAAGAAAAGTCAACCAATCAAAAACTCTAATAGTCGCAAATACACACTTGCACACTTACACTCATGGCAGCCCAAAACCAATTCCTCTCAATATTATCTCTAAACACAAATGGCTTAAACTCACCAATCAAAAGGCATAGATTAACGGAATGGATCATCAAACAGCACCCAACTATAAGTTGCCTAGAAGAGACACATCTAACCAGAAAATCCTGTAAGAAATTTAAAGTGAAAGGATGGAAAAAGACATTTCATGCCAATGGACGAGAAAAAAAGGCTGGTGTAGCTGTTCTAATCTCAGATGACCTAGACTTCAAGCTGACAGACATCAAAAAGGACAGAGAAGGACATTATATATTGGTGAAGGGACTGATCCATCAAGAAGTAATTACAATCGTGAACATATATGCACCTAATTCCAATGCGCCTAGCTTCGTGAAGCAACTACTTACAGACTTAAGGGGTGACATAGATACACACACAATAATAGTGGGCGATCTTAACACCCCACTAACAACTATAGACAGATCAATAAAACAAAAACTCAACAAAGAAACAACAGAGCTCGTACAAACATTAGAACAACTGGACTTGGTAGACATTTATAGAATTTTTTATCCTAAGACCACAGATTATACATTTTTTTCAGCAGTACATGGCACCTTCTCCAGGATCGACCACATGATAGGACACAAAGCAAATCTAAATAACTTCAAAAAGATAGAAATCATACCATGTACCCTCTCAGACCACCACGGAATGAAACTGGAAATCAGCAATTCAAAATGCCCAAGGAAATATAGAAACTCTTGGAGGTTGAACAATATGCTATTGAACGAACAATGGGTCAGGGAAGAAATTAAAGATGAGATCAAAAAATTTATGGAAACCAATGAAAACTCTGATACAACATTCCAAAACTTGTGGGACACTGCCAAAGCAGTGCTACGGGGTAAACTCATCGCAATTGGAGCTCATGTCAAGGCCCAAGAGAGGCGCCAAATACAGGAACTAACCACACACCTCCAGGAATTGGAAAAGCAGCAGCAGATGAGCCCCACACACAACAGGAAACAAGAAATTATCAAAACAAGGGAGGAAATCAACCAGATAGAAATAAAAAAAACCATACACAAAATCAACAAATCAAAAAGCTGGTTTTTTGAAAAGATAAACAAAATAGACACCCCGCTGGCCCGACTGACAAAGAAAAAACAAGAGAAAGCAAGAATTAACAACATCAAAGATGAAAAAGGCAACATAACAACAGACATTACAACCATTAAGAACATAATCAGAAATTACTACAAAGCACTGTACTCCAACAAATCAGAAGACCACCAAGAAATGGAAAAGTTCTTAGACTCACACAACCTGCCAAAACTTAGCCCAGAGGCAACAATCAACCTGAACAAACCCATAACTGAAGCAGAGATTGAATCAGTGATTAAAGACCTCCCAACAAAGAAAAGCCCAGGCCCAGACGGCTTCACTCCAGAATTCTACAAAACATTCCGAACAGAACTAACCCCAATCCTCTACAAACTCTTCAAAACAATAGAAAAGGAAGCAACCCTTCCAAACTCATTCTATGAAGCCAACATTACCTTAATCCCAAAACCGGGCAGAGATCCTACAGAGAAGGAAAACTACAGACCTATCTCTTTGATGAACATTGATGCTAAGATTCTCAACAAAATCCTAGCCAACAGAATTCAAAAACACATCAGACAGATCATTCATCCAGATCAAGTAGGATTCATCCCTGGAATGCAGGGATGGTTCAACATTCGCAAATCCATAAATGTGATACACCACATCCAAAAACTGAAAAACAAGAATCACATGATAGTATCAATAGATGCAGAAAAAGCTTTCGACAAAATCCAGCACAACTTCCTGCTAAAGACCCTAACCAAGGTAGGCATAGATGGAAAAATCCACAACATAATCAAAGCAATATATGAAAAACCCAATGCCAGCATCATACTGAATGGAGAAAAACTGGAACCCTTCCCACTGAGATCTGGAACAAGACAAGGATGTCCGCTTTCTCCGCTGCTATTCAACATAGTTCTAGAGGTACTCGCTGAGGCCATAAGACAAGAAAAAGAAATCAAAGGAATCCAAATGGGAAATGAAGAAGTCAAGCTTTCACTATATGCAGATGACATGATTCTTTATATGGAAGAGCCAAAAGGCTCAACACAGAGACTACTAGAACTTATACGAGAGTTCGGTAGAGTGGCAGGGTACAAAATTAATGAACAAAAATCAACAGCCATAGTGTATGCTAACAGCCCCAAGTTGGAAAAAGATCTAACCAGCAAGATACCATTCAAAGTAACAAAGGAAAGCATGAAGTATCTGGGAATTAACCTAACCAAAAATGTTGGAGACCTATTTGAGGAAAACTACAAACTACTTAAAAAAGAAATTGAACAAGATCTAGAAAGATGGAGTAACATCCCATGCTCCTGGATAGGTAAAATCAATATCATTAAAATGTCTATACTGCCAAAGGCAATATATACATTCAATGCAATCCCAATCAAATTGCCCAAAACATTCTTCACAGATCTGGAAACAATGATTCAAAGGTTCATCTGGAAACACAAAAAACCACGAATAGCTAGAACCATTCTCAAGAACAGGAAGTTAGCAGGGGGAATCACAGTCCCAGACCTCTGGACATACTATAGGGCAGTGGTTATCAAAACAGCCTGGTACTGGCAAAAAAATAGAGAAGAAGATCAATGGAGTAGAATAGAAACACCAGATGGGAACCCACACAAATACAGCCAAATAATCTTTGACAAAAAGACAAACGACAACCCAGGCAAATGGGAAGGTCTGTTCAATAAATGCTGTTGGGACAACTGGTTGATAGCCTGCAGAAACAAAAAGATAGACCCACATCTCTCACCATATACTAAGATCAAATCCAAATGGATAAAAGATTTAAACCTACATCCAGAAACCTTCAAACTTTTGGAAGAAAATGTTGGAAACACACTGGAACACTTAGGGGTAGGCCCTCACTTCCTAAAAAAGACTCCAGATGCAGTAGAAATCAAGACCAAAATAAACAAGTGGGACCTCATCAAACTAAGAAGCTTCTGTACAGCTAGAGAAACAATCAACAAAGTAAAAAGGCAACCCACAGAATGGGAGAAGATCTTCGCACACGACTTAGGTGATAGAGGGCTGATCTCCAGAATATACAAAGAGCTACAAAACAACCAAAATGTCAAAACAAACAAGCCACTCAAGAAATGGGCACGGGAAATGGGCAAACACTTCACAAAGGAACAAACCCAAATGGCAAATAAACATATGAAAAAATGCTCAAGTTCCCTGGCAATAAGGGAAATCCAAATTAAAACATCAATGAGGTACCACCTGACGCCAGTAAGACTGGCCCACATGAATAAGAGCACCAACAACACTTGTTGGCGAGGTTGCGGGGAAAAGGGAACCCTACTCCACTGCTGGTGGGGCTGCAGGCTGGTACAGCCTCTATGGAAATCAGTATGGAGAACATTCAAACAACTCAAATACAACATACCGTATGACCCAGCAATAGCACTCCTAGGAATATATCCAGAACACTTGTTTTATGAGAAACCAACATGCACTCCTATGTTCATAGCAGCACAATCAGTAATTGCAAAAACATGGAAGCAGCCAAAATGCCCATCAACAGAGGATTGGATAAGAAAGCTATGGTTCATCTACTCCATGGAATACTACTCAGCTATTAAAAAAAACAAAATGCAGTTCTTTGTGGCCAAATGGGCCAAACTGGAAACCATAATGCTAAGGGAAATGAGCCAATCCCAAAAGGTTAAATACCACATGTTTGCCTTAATTTGATATGATGTTATGTATAACAAGTTATGTTATGAATGTTATATGTTGTGTATAAACCAAAATTGAAATGTCAATGAGGTGGTCACAGAAGGTGGATAAGAAATCGCATTTACTTTTACCATATTGGTTACTCATTACTATGTCAATTAATTCCATAATGATGTAAATTTTTGCTGATGGTATGTTGGAGCTTTTAATTGATCGGGATGATACTCTGCTGGCTCTGTCTTCAGACCAGAGAGGGTATACCTAAGAAGCCGTTGAACTTGACTAGACAATAAGATGCTGGACTCTATGTTTGGTATATGCTTGCAATGGGGGAATCTCAACTGAACTTGAACTGTGGTTATGCAACAAGGTGGAGGAATCCACCATGGTGGGAGGGTTTAGGGAGGGGTGGGGAGAATCCCAGTACCTATGAAAGTGTGTCACATAATACAATGTAATTAATGAATTTAAAATAAAATTAAAAAAAAAAAAAAAAAAAAACAAGTAATACATCTGTTTTACACTGCATAGTTGTTAACATTGGTTGTCATTTTTTGAGAGAAGACAGATGGTTTTAATATTTTCATGAGAAAATGATGCAAAATGTGGAAGAATGAGATTAAAAATTTTTGCTCAATTTTTCCAGCTCAATAATTTAGTATGAGTTTTGTACACATTATTTGTCTAGTTCTTGGATTAGGAATAATACCTACAGTATTCTTTACCACATAGTATATTCATTAGTCTTCTCCAGAAAAAGCCTATGAGTGTTCTCAGACTGTATGCTTTGCACAACATTACTGCAGTTATCACTGTTTAATGTTAAGGACAGGAATCTCGTTAGATATAAACCAGATAATTGATGTATTTTCCAGAAATCTTCAAAAGGAGGTAGATTTCGTGAGCAAAGGCAAAGAAGCAACCTTTCCCTCTTCTTTCCCCAGCCACATTCCAATCTATTCTGTCCCCTCTGCTGCTCCCTTCTCTGGAACTGCTACCCTGGGCACCCTTCCAATTTCCTTTTGATGTTTTACCCGCTGGTCACAATTCTACTCACCCCTTCTGAATTTTCATGAAAAAAAAAAAAAAAACCCATTGAGTAGCACATAGAGGACCTTATCAAAAGCCATACATATAAAGAAAGCAGGGTTGAGGTTTGATAAGCCCAAAACTGTTTGTCACATGGTCTGGTATCTGTCATATACAATCGGCTTCATATAGTAGAGTCAAGTCCACCATTTGTAGTCCTCACTACTGTGCTTAAGCCAAAACCAAATCAAAGAGTTATAAAATCTGGAGAATTTTGTTTGATTTTCATTTTGGTTTGTGGGGGTCAATCCAAGTCTCAGTCATGCCCTGATTTCCTTTCATTGCACTATATCTTCAAAACAGTGGAATATTAGAATCAAAACTGAGAAAATTTGTTGAATTTCTAGATGACAAATACTAAATATTTGAATTAAGTAATGGAAACTAGAGTAGATAAATCAGCAACTGAACTAAAAGTCACTAACATTTGTTTCTGCAGTATGTCATGTGGTATTTTCCTGGTAAAATTTACGTTCATAATTATGTTTGGTTTACAATAATATTAAAATAACTGCATTTCCTGAGTGCAATCCAATTGTGCCATTTGGGGGATGTGATGTTCTTTCATCATTCCAGGCACTGGAATTACTAGTCTCCACTGAGAATAGTAATTATCCATGAATAATCCACACGAATAAAATAGATTTGTCTATCTTTAGGAGTGCCTCATCTCAGAGTCATAAGTCTGGGAACAATATGGGAAACTGTCACTGATTTCCTGCAGGTCAATTGCAGAATCACTTCATGCTAGGCTAGGATTGTGTTAGCTGCTGGGGAAAGGAAAATAGGAGGTAGAAGGAACCCACCACAAGCTCCCTGTAGATAGTATCTGACCTACTTTTCTTGAGCCTGACATTACTTCCTGCGCTAGGAGTAACAAACAAGTGTTTGGTATTGTGTTTGAGTGGCAGTGGGAGGGGAAGGGTCTCAGAAGGATAGGAATTTAAAGTGGGAATAATTCTTTTGAAACTTCCTAATTGCAAAGTCACCTCACTTTTCCTGAGACTTCTGGGAATATTTGTTGCTTTACTTCGGGATGAACAAGATCTTTAACCGTTAAACTTGTCATGTCTGAATCAATGCTGATAAATCACTGCTGAGGATGCTAACATCGGCCAAGCATCTGGGGTTGCAGGAAAGTTCATCATGATTGGGTCCTTGAGGGGGTTCCCGAAGTAGAGGGCCACTTTGAGGTCACTCATCTCACCTAGCTGGACTGTTCTTATCTCATGGTGTTATAAGTAGGAAAGATATTTAAGAAATTGTGTTTGTCCACCTGGAGAGTGCATAATCCAGGAATGGGAATGGCCTGGGAGGGAAATAGTGGGCTTCTCCCTCTTGGGTTACCACTCCCACTGGAGAGCATGAAAACCAGGACAGGGGCAGGGGTGACTAGACAGAAAGGCAACCAACAACATGTGTGTGGGCTGGATAGTGGAGCTGGTTGGGTTGAACTAGGCTTCAATGCCCATTGACATGTATGAGAGCTGAATAGGATGTGGGACAGACTGGACTAGTCTGCTGCACATACTGGCAAGCTTGGGAACCAGGGTAGAGAGTGGGCCTGGTGGGGGCTATTGTGGGTCACTCTGTCTAGGCTGCAGCTCCCACTGGTTTATGTGAGGGCTGAGTGTGTACTGGGCAGAATCAGGCTGGACTGCAACACCCATTGGTTCCAGTGCAACTCGGGACAGGGCTGGAAACAGAACTGACCCAGCAATTGCAACCATTGGCTGATTGGGGCAATGGACTGTAGCGGGCCCTGTACTTGCCAAGTTCACACAAGAATCTGGTCTGGGATCACCTCAGATAAAGTTTCTTTTGGGATCTCCCAATTGAACTGCCAGATTCAGAACCCATGGTCTGCCATGGAGTGCAAGTGTCAGAGCCAAGCCTCCTCATAGGCTCAGATGGAGCAGTGGAGAGCATAACCAGCTGCACAAGGAGGATATGGCAGTCTATCGGAAACTGCAGAGGATACCTGGCGCCACAACAGAAGACAGAACAATTCAATCAATTACCCCAGCCATAAGTTGGCAGTGAAAAACTGGGCAAACAGAGACTCTAAGGTAGACTATGTCAATCAGTGGATCCTGCAGCAACCTCATCATGCTTGGAATGGCAAGATTGGTAGCAATTCATAATTGTTGAACTATCAAAACCACTTGAGCAAGACCCTCGGAGCATTCCCCACATCAGGGACCTGGGATGGATGGGAGACTGGGTGGGGCTTTTCCCTTTATCTCCCCCTTACCCCAGATACAGGAAAAAAACAATGTGGAAATAATAGTCTAACCCACTTTCCCATAGCCCTTGAATCTTTTTGCCCTCATTAACTATGTAAAGATTATCATAAATAAAGAAAAAAAGAATAAAAAAAAGAAATTGTGTTTGTTCTGGAACCATCAGCTTTGTGGGGATCAGGTTGTTTTCCCAGTAACAGAACAAGTTCTAATAAGAACAAATGTGTTACTGCCCAAGGAAAAACGTATGGAAGTGTTTACAGATGCTGTCATATAGCTTTAATGATAGATAATGGGAGAGCAAGAGGAAGGTTGTGCTGATTATTAGACATACAAGAAGTCTAACTTTAGTTGCATAGCTCCCTTTAGTACCTGGAACTTCTGTCTCACTGTTACATGAAGAAATCAAAGTATCGGGCTCGGCAGCGTGGCCTAGTGGCTAAGGTCCTCGCCTTGATCCCATATGGCTGCTGGTTCTGATCCCGGCAGGTCCACTTCCTCTCTGTCTCTCCTCCTCTCAGTATATCTGACTTTGTAATGAAAATAAAATAAATAAATCTTTTAAAAACAAAACAAAAAAAAAGAAATCAAAGTATCTTCCCTGCACCCCGCTGTACACAGTTGTCCTAACTATTCTTAGAAGAACTAAAAAGTCTCCCATTCCTACAGCCCTCCCAGTTTTCTTGCCCTCCAACTGTGGCTTTCTTTGCTTGCTTCCACTTGGCCATGTTCTGTTTCTAGCCACATGGCTACAAATTGCATCTTTCATTCAACATAATAAAAGAAGCCTTCTCCAGAAAATTGTGGTCCAGCAAGACTGTAACAACCTGGAGCTGAAATACTTGAACATCCTGAACAAATCCCTGCCTGCTTTGCTGGCCAGGAAGGTAGAAGTAAGCAGGTACACTGTTGGTTGTTTATGTTGTCTGGAGTGACTTGTCTGAAGTCTTTGATGCAGGAAGCCAGTGGGGAACAGACCATTTCCACTGCCTTCTCACTGATTTTGGCAACAGCCTCATCACGGTTTATTATTGATCAGTTGCAGCCAACTCCTGCACATGCAATAACCCTCCTCTCCTGAGCCTTGGTTCTAAGAGGTCTCGAGAAAGGCAAATGGAGAACCTGAAGGACCTTGGGCAACACAAAATACCTGGAGTCTTAATACAGATAGTCACCAGTGTCAGTTACCTATGACTCTGGGTTAGCCCCATTGTCTTCTTTTACCTTCTATACCCAGTAGGACTGATGTGCCATGAACATAAAGATTGGGCTTTAGTACCTTGGATATCCTTCTCAGTTGTATTCAGCTCTTGGTGTCAGAGAAAGCACATGACACCTAAAGCATCAGAGCCTTTCCTAACACCTTCACCAACAATAGCAGGGGAGATAACTCATGAGGAGACACAAGATGATGACTGAGAGTGGTACAAAAAGGAAAAAAAATGCTGAAATATCAAGGGTTCCAAGGTAGCTTTTCCTATTTCTTCTGCTTTTTCTCATTTCTGTCATATTCTTAGAGAGAAACAAGATGCTTACATTATGTGTTTTCTCAGAACAGTTGACAGCAGACAGTCATGTAAACTCGCCCAGTTTAACGATCTTGCAAGGCGATGGATAATAATTCTGGTCTGTTCCTCTGAGATGGCTCTGCATAGTCTCCAAGATACATGCATTTTGCACATGCCATTCCTGTATAGAGATCTAATCACTGTAAAAATCTTGTTTGAATCCAAATTACCATATGAACCAGTTGGGAAACAAATCCCTAAACATTTCATAACCAGCTTGCTCCTTCTGAGCAGGCTTTTGAACAGTTAAAAAATGGAGTTTCACGTGAACAATTTAGAAATGAATGAATTTGCATATACATGCTAAGGCAGGCCGTCCTCTTCTTTGGGTTGTCTTTCGCTGTCTTTCTCACTTTTTTCAGTGCTCACTTGGGAAGGCAAAACTAATGAGCTCTTCTGCCACTGCAGAGCTGAGAAGAGGTTAAATGACAATTGGAATCTCAAATTCTATTTTAGATGTGGAAGCACCCAGTGCCTGTTTATCTAAAGTTAAGAGTAAAATGGAAACTGACACTCCACTGTAACTCTAAAGAAGTTACTTAATTTCCTTCAGCCTTATTTGTCTCAACTGTAAAATAGGGAACTTGAACTACATTCATTCTTAACATATGATGGAGGTTTAGAAGTGTTGCCTCAAGCAGATTTGCAAGGAAAATGTAATTTTTTTAACACTTTCAGATTCCAGATAGCTTATTGATAGACAATATTAAATTAGAAGCTGTTTGAGTTAACTGGCAGTTACTTACTTACAACAGGTCAGTGTCTTGGGTCTCAAGTATTTGGGGCACTGCTTGAATAGTGTCTGTGCAATCGCTATAGTAATAAATGAACACTTAATTCACTTAACATGTATTGAGTACAAGGACTTATGCCAATTGCTATATAATATTATCTTTAACCTGTGTAGCACTTGATAGTTTACAAAGCACTTTCATGTAAATTACATTATTTGATTTTCCTATCATTACTGTTCAGTGAAGTGGCAAATATCACCACTGTACAGATAGAAAACATGCTTAGTATATTAATGTTTTATAACTTCAATGTATTATTTCTGGGTTCTAATGAGTCAAGGAATAAAGGAAACATATAGAGAAAATTCTTTATGAAGTTAAACATTTGCTTATTATGATGATAACAAAGATAACAGCTAACTTTTAGGAAACTATCATTATGATGCAAGACATGTTTTAAGTGTTTCATATATATTCACTAGCTCAATTTTCACAACAATCCTATGAAGGGGATAATGAAATTATGGCAACTAGTGATGATACAGTGCAAATTCCACTAGGAAAGGCATTTAAAAATATGAGAAGCACGAATTTTAAAAAGATATGTTTTTCAAATAAAGTAAAACCCAGGTTAATTAAATAACTGTTCTTCATCAATCAGCTAATATGACATGGATGTAAGATTCAAAGTTAGCATAACTTAGAGCTCTGTAAGATCATAAACTAACTTTGTATTAATAACAAAATGGATGGGTAAAGCCATTTCCTGGGACGCTTGCATGCCATATGGGTAGCGGTTCATGTCCTGGCTGCTCAAATGCCAATCCACCTTCCTGCTACTGTGCTTGGAAAAAGCGGTGGGAGATGGCCCAAGTGCTTGGGCCCCTGTACCCACATGGGAAGCCAAGATGAAGCTGCTGGCTGTTGACTTCAGATTGGCTCAGCCTTGGTCATTGTTGCCATCTCAAGAAGTGAAGGAGCAGTTAGAAAAAGTCTCTGTCTCTCGGTCCCTGTTTCTCTCTCGCTATATATATATATGTATATATATAT
This sequence comes from Ochotona princeps, assembly GCF_030435755.1. NCBI lineage: Eukaryota > Metazoa > Chordata > Mammalia > Lagomorpha > Ochotonidae > Ochotona > Ochotona princeps. The sequence goes on from NC_080833.1 coordinate 72,042,267, forward strand.
AGTTTTACTAAATACATATGTATAACTCTGACTTTCAAATAAATAAATAAATATTTTCAATAAATAAACAAACACTTTACAAAACAAAACTGTGTGTGTGTATGTGTGTGTTGGTGGAAAATTTTAAACTGCCTTGAAAAACTTCATTATTTTTTCTTTTCTTGGATTAGAATACTGCAGAGAATCATTTCATGGATGTAAAATCTGAGACTAGAGACATAACCATTATCTCTTGATGGTTATCAGGCTTGAAAATCAAGTGTTCAATACTCTGATGTTTCTGTTTAATAATGCATACACTTACATGTTTGGTATTTTGTGTTTGTTTACTTCAAACCAGGGAAGACTAGCTGTATTTTATCAATCAAAGAATTATAAGTGTCAGAGATATTGTGAATAGTTAGAGAATGGGGATGACAGGACAGTGTTTGCCTTAATGTTTAAGATTTCACTTTATTAAGATGCCACCAGGAGTATTGGGTCCCAACACCTCTCCAAATTCCAGCTTCTTGCTGTGCAGACACTGGGAAATGATTACTTGAGTGGTTGGATCTCTGCCGTCTGTAGGGGAGACCTGGAATGAGTTTTCAGTTGCAAGCATTTGGAGAATGAACCAGCAGATGGGGATGGAGGAATCTCTCTCACACTCTCTCTCCTCTGTAAATTAAGTCAATAAATAAAAATTCTAAAAGAGTATTTGGCCGGGCAAGCAAGATGATTTATAGGATGCCCACATCCCATATCAGAGTACCTTGGTTTAGGTGCTGCTTCTACTTCTAATTCCAGGTTTCTGCTAACGTGTACCCTGGGAGGTAGCATCAATGGCTCCAGCAGCTGGATCTCTCTCCTCTACATGAGAGATTTGGATTGAGTTCTTTGCTTTAGGCTGGCCCTGCCCCATCTGTTACAAGCATTTGGGGAGCAAGTCAGCAGATAATAGCTCTCTATCTGTCTATGGCTGTATTTGTCTCTCTGTCTTGCTTTCTCTCTTACATAAATGAATATTTTTTTAAGTGTAAGGATACAAATTCAGATTGATTAAAATAAAATGCTCAAGAAAAACTGAGTTATCAAAAAGTTGTTAGCTTACAAAGACAGATGAGTGAAAATGTGGAAAGGAAAATAAGAAGTAGTGGGTTATCTTTGAAAACTGCAAATCTAAAACCACAATATTGAAGTGAGATTTTGGTTTCAACTTGAAAGAACTGCAGCGTGAAATGTAACACCTTTTGGTGAAGAACTCGCATTTACTTTTAACATATTGGTTACTCATTACTATGTCAATTAATTCCATAATGATGTAAATGTTTGCTGATGGTATGTTGGAGCTTTTAATTGATCGGGATGATACTCTGCTGGCTCTGTCTTCAGACCAGAGAGGGTAGACCTAAGAAGCCGTTGAACTTGACTGGACAATAAGATGCTGGACTCTATGTTTGGTATATGCTTGCAATGGGGGAATCTCAACTGAACTTGAGCTGTGGTTATGCAACAAGGTGGAGGAATCCACCATGGTGGGAGGGTTTGGGGAGGGGTGGGGAGAATCCAAGTACCTATGAAACTGTGTCACATAATACAATGTAATTGATGAATTAAAAATAATAAATAAATAAAAAAAAGAAAAAAGAAAAAAAAGAAATGTAACACCTTCATCTAGTCGTTAATATAGCATGAAAGATTCTCTGAAAATGAGCTGCAAATAAGTGCTTAATTTGAAAACAGCATACTACAATCTCAATAATTATAACATTGAAGGTTTCTTAGCAGAGCATAGGTTAAAAAGAGAGTATACACTGGTTTATAGACAGCGGTGATAATAGAATGAATGATTATGATAATTCTCATTAAAGTGTACATAACTAATTCTTACCCTTTCCCCGTATGTTTATATTGCTTCTTGATTTACATTAATGTACTTTAGAGGAAAGCTAAATGCTGTTTCCTCTTTTATTTTGTGACTTTTTTTATAATTAGAAAACTAGTAAGTGTATTCATGGAAGAGAATATGAGAAATCTAAAAATTGTCTTTCTTTTTAATTTGAAATGTTAGAGCTTCAAAATATCCATTAAATGGGTGACACATGCATGTCTGAAGGCCTCGAGGGACTCAAAAAATTGACTGACATTCTAATTACACACTCCTGTGAACTAAAAAGGAAAGGACAAGATGTTACTCATTTTTTTCATTTCAGTAAATGGAGATTATGGATAAGGAAAAAAATAACCACATTTTTAAAGCATGCTCACTGGACAACATCTACATCTACAAAGATCTCCTTTATTGTACTTATATCACAGGTTGAAAACAGCACCTTAGTTCAAATGTATATAGAAAAATAAATGTTTGAGGTCATAGCACATTGTATAGTCCATTCTATACTTTAGTGTCACAGTTCATATGCCATCTTTTGACTCCAGTATATTATTAAGCTTAAAAAAAAAAGCCAACAAAAAGCACCAAGCCCAGTTGATATTATTGGTAGATTCTACCAACCGCTCAAAAAAGCAATGACACAAAACATCCTATAATATCTCCAGGAAACAGAAGCAGAAATAACACTTTCTAATCAGTTCTAGCAGGTCAGCTCATAACATCTTAAAACCCAAGTCAGATAAAGACATTATAGAAAAGACCATTAGATAAATAATTTTCATGAACATACACAGAAAAATCTTCAACATTACCAACGTGAACTCAGTAATACATAGAGACAATCATAGATCATAAACAAGTGGCACTTATTCTGGGCATGAAAATTAATGTAACTTATCACATCAACAGGCTAAAGAAGAAAAATCATGACCATATCAATATATACAGGGAAAAATAGACAAAAATATAGCATCCATTCATGATGCAAAAAAATAAAAACTCCTATCAAACTAACAATAAAGAATTGACTTGACTTCCTTGACTTGATAAATATCATAAAATTATCAATGCCAAAAACCCACAACTTGTATATATGTAAAGATGACAAACTAAGTGCTTTCCCTCTAAGATCTGGAATAAGGCAAAAAATGTCTTGCTCTGCCTTTGTTATTCTGCCTTTGCTATTAGCTAGAACTCCGAGCTAATACAATCAGACAAGAAACAGAAATAAAATGTATATCTAGGTTGGAAAGACTTAAACTGTCTTTTGTTGGTAAATAATAGGGTTGTCTCTACAAGAAAATTCCAAAAACAATGACAGATAAATAACAAAGTTTAGTCAAACCACTGAAGCTAATAAAAAAGAACAGAAAGAGCTCAGAGCACAATGTTGACACACAGAAGCCAATATATTCCTATATGCTAACAATTACCAGTTGGATTTTCAAGTTTAAAAACAATACCATTTGTAGTAGCATCAAGAAATAGAAAAGAGGGCCCAGCGCAATAGCGTAGTGGTTAAAGTCCTCGCCTTGCACATGCCCAGGATCCCATATGGGCACCGGTTCTAATCCCGGCGGCCCCACTTCCCATCCAGTTCCCTGCTTGTGGCCCAGGAAAGCAGTTGAGGATGGCCTAAAAGCCTTGGGACCGTGCACTCACGTGGGAGACCTGGAAGAGCTCCTGGGTCCTGGCTTTGGATTAGCGCAGCTTCAGCCGTTGCGGCTGCTTGGGGAGTGAACCATTGTATGGAAGATCTTCCTCTCTGTCTCTCCTCCTTTGTATATCTCCCTTTCAAATAAAAATAACTAAATCTTTAAAAAAAAAAGAAATAAAAAAAAAGAAGGAAGGAAGCCTGATATCAGGGAGCTAGCATGGTGAATTTTGACACTCAATAGTTACCATTTTACACTTTAAGATCCCAAGTTTAATAACTTTTTCTTAAAAATTTATGGACAGTGTGAGAAAGAGTGAATTTTTCATTCACAGGTTCACTCCCCAGATGTGCTAGTGTCGTGCCAAACCAAAACCAGGAACTTCATTTGGGTCCCCCCACGTAGGTAGCAGGGACCAAACACTTCAGCCATTCTCCACTGTTTGTCTCAGGCCATTAGCTAGATCAGAAGTGTAGCAACTGGGACACAACTTACACCTAGATGGGAAGTCAGTGTTGCAGGCAGCAGCTTCGCCCTCTATGCTACATTGCCAGCCCCTTAGACCTTTTGCTTTCTTATTGTTGAATTTTAAGCATTGTTTTTGTGTACACTCTCTGTAAGTCCTCTGTCAAATATTTGGTTTGAAAATATTTTCTCTAATCTCTGGTTTGTCTTTATTTAACAATTTTTTTAAAGAGCAGAAGTTTTCAGTGTTAATAAAGACAAGACTATCTTTCCTGGACCATGCTTTTGGTGTCATATATAAATTTGTTGCCAAGTCCAGGACCACCTAGACTTTCTTCTATCTTCAAGGCATTGCTTTTAATTTTAAAAAAATATTTATTTCAAAAGAATAGGAGGAGAGGGAGATCTTTCATATGTTGGTTCACTCCCCCAGATGGCTGTTTGGTTGGGGCTGAGACCCTGAGAAAATCAGGAGCCCCAAGTTTCATGGAGGTCTCCACCATAGATGGCAGGGGCCAAGTACTTCACGCTGCTTTCCACTACTTTCCCAGGCAGCGAGTTGGACCACAAACAGAGCAGCCAGGACTCCAGGCTCTCTGACATTGGATATCAGTGCTGCAAGTGCCAGCTGATCCCATTGTGCCACAACATTGAACGCTTCAAGGTGTTTAATTATTAGAGTTCTGCATACTGAATTTTGTCTGATGAGCCATTTTGAATTACTATTTATGAAAGGCAAAATATCTGTGTCACTTTCTGTTTATGAACATCATTTTTCTAGCACCATTTGCTGTAAAGATTGTCATTTCCCTACTGGACAATGCTATACATTGACCTATGTCCTCTTCATACACTGAAGCTGTAACCCTAGGGTGGTGATATTTAGAGATGTGGTCTTTAGTAAATAATGAGATTCAGATGAAGTCATGAAGGTTGGGCCCTCATGGTGGGATTAGTGTCCTTCTAAGAAGGGACACCCACTGGACAGCTGTTCACTCTTTTCTTGCACTCAGAGCAAGGAAAGGCTGTATGGAACCACAATGAGAAGGCAGCTGTCTACAAGAAAAGGAACAGAACCATCATCCAAAAAAAAAATGAGGTCTTAAAGCAGAACTCATTTTGTGCAATGAACATAAGGAAAGACTGCAATATGGTTTTCTCTTCTTTTTCTGTTAAATGAAGAAAAGCTTTGTTTAAGGATTACATACTATTATTGGAATAAATCTGAATGATCCGCTCCTTTGCAGTAAAACTAATGCTTACTAGTTTTCAGTTGTATTTAGCTTCTGATTAGAATTTGAGAAAATGAAAACCTAAGTAAAGTAGGTGAATGTTCCCTGGATATTCAGGTAAAGTGAACATCCACTAAATAAATAAATAAATCTTTAAACAGCAAAGTTCTGAACAGCCTCCTCAAAGATCTACAAATGAAAATAAGCAGATGAAAAGATACTTAGTATCTTTCATTGTTAAGAAATTAAAAAATTAAAATGAGATGACAGTGCCTGCCTCTGATAATAGCTAAAGTCCAAAAAACTGAAACCTACGGACTGCTTGACAAGATTACCTAAGCAATAGAGACTCTCATTCATTGCTGGTAAGAAGTGAGATGGCACAAACATTTTGATGGTTTCTTTCAAATTTAAACATACTCTTACTCTACATTCCAGAAATCTTGCTCCTGGGTATTTACCTAAATACATTGAAAACTTATTTTCACATAAAACTTTCCCATGGATATTTCTGGCAGCTTTATTCATAATCTCCCAGACCCAAATGAGATCAAGATGTCTTTCTGTACGTGGATGGATAAGCCAGTTGTAGTAATCCATATAAATGAGTATTATTCAGCAATAATAAATGAGTGATAAGTTTGTAAGACATAGATGAATATTAAATGCATATGGCTAGGTGGGAGAAGCCAGTCTAAAAGGTTACATACTGCACGAATTATACAATACTCTGGGAAAGGCAGATCCATAGCAACAGAGAAAAGGTCAGTGGTTGCCAGTGTCTTGAACAGATGAAGCTAAGGGTAGTTTGGGGGGCAGTGAAGTTATTCTGTATAATACTCAAGTTATTCATATATAACATTGTATATATTTACAAGTATTGCAACCTTACTAAAACTAGTGGGGAGTGCTACTTATCTAAGCAGCTTATAAAATGAATCAAATCTTTAAGATTAAGAAGCAAAAGAAACAATACATGAACACCATACATGGTAAAATTGTTTTCCTTGAAAATACAGGTTAATGATTCTGATATGGCTGTATATCTATACTGGAATTGATCAATTAAGTAAATGGGTGACAGGTTGTAGAAAGATAAGCAAGAAAAGCTATAATGACATAGTATTGGTAAGGTTGCTATATGCTCATGTTTATCATATTGAAAATTCAGTTGAATACTCAGGGAAATTTGTAGATACATGTTTATACATGGGTTGTATGCATACAAGAATAGGAGTGTATGTACTTCTTTGTATACCAGCACAGAGTTCCCAGAAATAACAACATCCCAGGAGCAATGAGCATACTCAGCCCCCAGATTTTGGTTTCTAACACCATTTGTCAATAAAGGTAGCCAGAAGCTCCAGGGGAGAGGGCTGATTCTGGGTCTAGAGCAGGAACTAATACAAGATGAACATGGAGTGCTTTGTTCTGCTGCAGAGTAAGGGAGTACTAAGTAGACAAACCAAAAATCACACACAGTGATGGAGTAGATCAAAGGCTTACTGGATCTAGTTGCAAGAGCTCCCAGTGGTCTAAGATGGGACACTCTGAGCCACAACTAAAGTGCTATTGCATTATAATTCAAAATATAAAATAAGGATCCTTGTGTGTTGGTGCTGTGATGTAGTAGGTTAGGCTGCCACTTACAGTGCCAACATTCCATATGTATGCCAGCCAGTTCGAGTCCCAGGTGCTCCGTTCCAGCTCCCTGTTGATGTGCTTGAGAAAGTAGTGGAAGACAGCCCATACCCTTGAGAGACCCAGAAGAAACTCCTAGTTACCCCAGGCATTGCAGTCATTTGAGGAGTGAACCAGCAGATGGAAGACCACTCTCTCTTGGTCCTTCCCCCGCCCCCTCTAACTCTACCTTTTGAATAGATAAAATATATCTCTCCATAGTGGTATGAATAATTGAGTAAATGGATACATAAGGAAAAAGTCAAATCTCCCATGTAGAAGAAATCTGAATTATTTACGTTGACCCTCAATCCTCAACAAAGTGGAATAAAACTTCTCACTTCCTAAGTATGGGTTGCATGTAGCGCCCTTCCTTCTCTCCTTCCCTCTTTTCTTCCATCCATCCACCCATCATGACCATATGGAAAAGGGGACAGGGAGGGTACCTCGTAGGAGAGAAACAGGATGATCACTGTCTTAGGTGATCAAGATCAACATCAGCAGCAACAAGCTATTGTATCATATTGAGATAATATGATGAAAAACATAAACCCGCGTTAATCACGATAAAAACATAAGGCAAATCCAGTTAGGGACATTGCACAAAATCTTGGGCAGTACTCTTCAAAACTGTCAAGGTGAGGCCATTGTGGTGGTATGCACACTAATCTGCCTGCATCACTGGCATCCCATATGGGTGTCAGTTCATGTTCTGACTGCTGCGCTTCTCGTTAGCTCCATGCTAATGCCCCTAGGAAAACAACAGAGGATGGTTCAAATCCGTGTACCCCCTGCATCCACATGGGAAAGCAGGAAAAAGCTCCTAGAGGCTTTGGATTGGTTTAAATCTGGCTGTTACATCCATTTGGGGAGTGAAAAAGTGTGTGGAAGATCTCTTTCTCTGTCTCTCCTCTTCTTTTTGCAATATGCCTTTCAAAAAAAATTAGTCTTTTTTAAAAGTGTCAAGATTTTTAAAATAAGGAACATTTGAAAAATAATTACTGCCAAGAGAACATAAGGACACATGGTAAATAAATGCCATGTGGTAGGTATCCTGGATTTATTTTTCCCTTCTCCTTGTACTTGGTCATAAACCATGTACCAATATATGGCAATGAAAGTACCATGCTAATGTAGCATGTCAGTAATAGGGGAAATTGATTGCAGGAGTCTGGGCAAACTCTCTTCACTAGCTTCACAAAATTCTGGAACTCTAAAACTCCTACAAACAAAGTTTATTTTAAAAATATGGTATCCAGACTTTCATGTTGCCACTGTTCTATGGCTGATATATTGCACAAATCCAGGAGACACCATTCATGTAAAATTTAGTGCAAACTTGTCTCCCCTCTAGTTGTTCAAGGCTGCAATACCTTTACAACTTCGGTTTTCCTAATAGTGTTCTTACCTTCCAGGCATCAACTTGGGTTTTTTCTGTGAAACTTTGCATAGAGTAATTACTAGTAAAGAGTTGCCCTGCACTCATGTGGGATGTGGGGGAGACTCCTAGATCCTGGTTCCTGATGGCTCAGCTCCAGCCGTTGTGGCTGCTTGGGGAGTGAACCAGAAGATGGAAGATCTTCCTCTCTGTCTCTCCTCTCTGTAGATCTGCCTTTGCATTAAAAATAAATAAATCTTGAAAAAAAAGGGGGGGAGCTGCCTTTCCTAGTTTGTTCCAGAGGAAATGGTTGAGCTAAGTCACAGGCTAGGCTTTTACGGAGATATGGATGGCACTTTGCTTCTAAGGCAATTATAAGCCCAACTGTGTGTGAGCAGAGGGCATGCACAAAGCCAAACCTGGGAGGTCACACCTGTGACCTCAGTTATGGAGCAGGAACTACAGCATTGCACAAATGACAACCAAAGTGTTTAGTACCCTGTCTTAGGAACCAACTCCCTGGACCAGGAAAGTGCTGGGCTACAGGCATTGTGTTGAAAATACAGCAGTGGCAGCATTCCTGGCTACTGCAAAGGGCACTTCTAACATCTAAAGAAATGCGTTTTTGAGTCTGCTTGAATGAGAGGTTGAAATTATAAAAACCTTTGTTGACTCCTGAACACTTTGGCATCTGTCTGAAATATGTAAATGAAATATTAAGTTCCCATGAAATGTGAGACTTTCCTCTGGTATGTGATCCATAAATTACAAGCCACCAGAATTTAGATCATAAAGTTCCTCTGTTCCAGGCCAAACTAATGGTCTTCTACTTTCTGTTCCTATAAATTAGAATCCCCATATGTGTCAAATTATGTAATGAAAACCATACAAAAATAAATTGGTTTTTTTAAAAAAACTTCTTAAATTTCTGGTTTTGCTGAGATTTATTGGGCTTATTTTAATGGGACAGAAGAAAGATTGGGCTTTCATGTTTTCAATGCTTGTTGCACTGCAGGGAGACTGAACTGTTAGAACAGAAAGAGAAAATGCTTTGGTGGGGACAGTTTTGAACAGTTACCCAGCTGCTGAGATAAGCCCCTTGCTGAACTCAGTGTATGTTTTTGTGGTTGGTCTTGGATCTTATCTATTGTAACAGCAGCAAGCTTAATAACAAATGGGGTTCAAAGAGATGGAACTGCTGCTTCTGCCTCTTATCCTGATGTTTCCAAAGAGCTCTGCAGCCTTGGTCATTATGCCCATCCTCATCAAACTCTGTGAAAGCTTATCTTCTGCCACCATTTCCAACAGCCTTTCCGCTAGGCACGAGTTATTTGTAATCCTTAGCTGAATGGTATGTGGTATGTAAACATACTTAATGGTTATGTTTCTGAGACATTCTTTATGAACATCTTTTAAAGGATTTCAGCTTGATAACGAATTATCTGTTTACTTTGAGTTTTCACAGTTATTTTGCAGTTATCTCCTGAATATACTCCCCAGTTAATGAGCAACGTGGTTTTGTAGTGTAAATAGATTACAGAGATTTCTTATTTTTTTGGTGTAAGGTAATACTGCAAGGTGATACTACTGATCATAGGTCAAGTTGTTTAGATGAAAATTAACAAAGGTGGATATTTTCAGGGTGTTCATATTTCCCTGATATAAGATGGGATTTGTATTCCAACCTTGGTTATTTTCAAAAGACACAGTTGCTTAAATTCCCAGAAAGCATGAATGTCACACCAATCAGCTGTCAGAGCAATTAGGAGCACTAGTCTTAAGGAAGGAACCTGTCAGTACTAGTGGGGTGGGGCAGAGGGGCGATGCTAGGCTCAGAGACTGGCATGATGGAGGGCTATGTAACAAAATTACTTGAAGCACAAGCATATTGGACACACTTACTTCTGTGTCAGTGGATCCAGGCCTGTCTACCTTCCATCCACCTGCTGCTCACCCAACCTGACTGGTCCAACCTGACCAGGAGGTGGCTATCACTGGCCAGTGCCAGCCCTTGGCAGCATGCTGTGTTCCATGTAGCCTTCCAACCCCTGCAGTTTGGCTGTAGGGCCCTCGGATATCCTTTAGAGGTATCTGGAGTCCTTGTACCAAATAAGGGATTTTTTTTTCAATCTGCTAATTTGAACATTTCACAGTTGGTTTGCAGCCTCAAAAATTGTCTTGAGAAAATAAAGTCCGATGTTGTCTTTCATGATGTAGGAAAACTGATAAAAGCTACTGTGAGAACTTTGGCTTGAAAACACCAGTTCAATTCTTGGAACTATTCCAGATGTGACCACACCGTCCTACAATTGTTGTAGAAGTAGAGATACCTCTTTTTAATATCATTTAGAAGTGTTATTATTTCATGAGAGCTTTCCTGTAGATAATAAAAACTAATTAAATGTTGTTTTAGAAGAAAACTAAAATCACAGTCATGTAAAGACTGTGACAACATCAGTAATTTTCTTAGAGTAAAAGATTAAAAATACACACATGTACAGTTTCTCCATACCTTAAAGTAAATTTTACAAAAATCTGCAAACTCAAGGGCCCTGTGCAGTAGCCTAGTGGCTAAAATCCTCACCTTGCATGTGCCAGGATCCCATGTAGGTGCCAGTTTGTGTCCTGGCTGCTCCACTTCCCTTCCAGCTCCCTGCTTGTGGCCTGGGAAAGCAGTAGCGGATGGCCCAAAGCCTTGGGACCCTGTACCCACATAGGAGACCAAAGAAGCTCCTGGCTCCCAGCTTCGGATTTGTTCAATTCTTGCCATTGCAGCCATTTGGCAAGTGAACTAGTGGTAGAAGATCTTTCTCTTTGTCTTTCCTTCTCTCTGTAAATCTGACTTCACAATAAAAACTAAGCTAATGAATAAATAATCTTTAAAAAAATCTGCAAACTCAAAAGCATTAACAACACAAATCAATTAGATTTTTTGTTTCACTAAGATTTTCATGGTAGAATATGTGTAGATAAGTAATTCCTTTGGCATGATTCAGAAAAAAATTCATCCTTTCAAAATGCAGCTCACTGGGACAGGCATTGCAGTGCAGTGGATTAAGCTGCCACTTGGGACACTGGCATTCCATATCAGAGTTCTGGTTGGAATCCCAGCTCCTCTGCTTCTGATTCCCCTTCCTGCCAATGTGCCAGGAAGGCAGTAGATGACTCTTCAGTATCTGGGTCTTTACCACTCCCCTGGGGGACCCGGATGGTGTTCCTGGCTTTTGGCTTCAGTCTGCTTCACTTTTAGTCGCGAGCATTTAAAGAGTCAACCAACAAATGGAATGTCTTTCTCTCTGCATCTCTTCCCTTCTTTTTGTCAGTTTTCCTTTCAAGTAAGGGAAAAAAAACAAAAATTGCAGCTCACATTTTAAAATAAGTATTAAAAAGTGTTTTGTTGCAGAATATTGTTATGAAACAATTGACCACTTTAAAGAAAACTAATAAAATAAACTCATATACATATTATAAAATTAAGAAAACAAAACTTAGAAGATGCTTATGTGCCTCCAATCTCCCCAAAGAAGTAACTACTGATCTGAATTTTTGTCAAGTCATTTTGTTTTTTCTCACTTTTTTACTCACCTACATATTTCCTCCAAATACAGTATTTATTTTGACTGTTTAACTTTATATACATAGAATCACACATGTATTTATATGTGACTTCTTTTATGTATTCCAGTATCTCAGTAAATCTCACTTTATATATATTCATCCTAATTTATATACGAGTTGTTTTTGTTTGAGCAATCCTACAATTAATAGACTTACTTGCAATCCCAGGACACATGTGTGAGAGAGCCTCTCACACAAATAGATGTAGGAGTTAAACTGACATAAAAGATACGTAAGATTTCCAGCTATAGTTAAGTAGTAGACTATTTTCCAAAGTGGTTGTTCCCATTTATGTTCCACATGCAATAGATTAATTGCACCACATCCCCTCCAACACTCCAAATATTTTATTTTATTTCCAGTGAAGCAAATATGAAATTGTATCCCATAGTGGTTTTCATTTTTACTCCCTGACTTCCAATGAAGATGGGTATCTTTCCATGTTTGTGGCCCATTTATGTTTTTGCTCACTCAACAAATATTGTTTGAGTACTTCTGACATACCAGGCACTCTTTGGGGCTTTCTGTCGCTTTGAAGTGCTTGTATCTAAAAGTTGCCCATTTTTCTTTTGGGTCCTTTACTTTTTCAAAGGAGTCTTTATGTGTTCTGGAAACATCATTTCTTGGTTACATGTGTTGCAAATATCATCTCCAAGTTTGTGGCTTGCCTTTTTACCCTTCAGTATTTTCTGATGAAGAGAACTCTTAATTGTAATGTGGTCAGATCCTCTTCTTGGGATGTCTTCTGAACAATTTGGAGTTTTGCCTTAGACTTTTAAGACCTCATTTCCATTTGGAATGTGCTGTTACATATCATATGAGGAAGAGATGCCATTTCTTTCTTTTTCCCCTAAAGGAAGATTAACTCTCCTGGCACCATTATTGAATGTTCTACCTTTATCTGCTGATCTGCAATCTTTCTTTGTCATGAGTGATGTCCCTGTGTAAGGTGTTTCTGACATCTCCCTTCTACTTCATTGTCCCACTTGTCTTGCTCTATGCCATATCTACCATTCCAAGGCACTAATTATTCACCAGAAAAAAAACATGATGATAATTATTTTCAAAGTTAAATTTTCAGTGCTTAACAAATTAGTGTTATCTGTTATTATTTTAGTGGGCAACACATTTTAATGTTATTTTAAACAATCTGAAACTGTAAAAAAAAATTAGTGAATATTGAACAGAAATAGCCACTTTTTACATTTATTTGAGTGTCAAGGAAATTCCCATGACTGGTTCACTCTCTACCTGCCTGCAACACAGAGGACTGGGCTGGATCTTTCTGCCAGGGATGTAATCCCAGTCTCCCGCATGGGTAAACAGGAACTCAACCTCCTGGGCCATCACCACTGCCTCCCGGGTTCTGCACTGGTAGAAAGCTGGAATGAGGAGCTAGTGCTGGCAACCCAAGCATGCTGGTTTGGGAAGTAACTATTTTAATTGCCAGAATTAACACTTACCCCCGAAATATCCACTTCTTTTTGCATTTGATCTCAGTTACTCTGGCTGTTTAGAGACTTAAGAAATATTCATATTTACTCATTCTATTTGTACTTGTGGAACTCAGAAGCTAATGCCCCAAAGGTTGGTGCTTTGGTATGCTGAGTACCTTGAACTAAAGGAGAGCACAAGACCTCAGAAGCACAATCTTTTCTCTGACATTCTCCTGCCTTGATCTTTTCCTCTTTTTCCCCTTGGAGTTAGTCAAAGGAACCAGAATTTCTCTTTCCCAATGTATATCACAGAATTTAGAACTTCTGTGTCTCAAAGCAAGCCATAAAAGCTACAGAAGTTGGGTCCAATGTGACAGCCTAGTGGTTAAAAGTCTTCTCTTCACACGTGCCAGGATCCCATATGGTTGCCAATTTGTATCCCAGCTGCTCCACTTCCCTTCCATCTCCCTGCTTGTGGCCTGGGGAAAGAGTCAAGAATGGCCCAAAGCCTTGGGACCCTACAACCATGTAGGAGATCTGGAAGAAGCACCTGGCTCCTGGCTTCAGATCCGTTCAGCTCTGGTAGTTGCAAGCCATTTGGGGAGCGAACCAGCAGATTGAAGATCTTTGTCTCTCTTCTCTCTGTAAATCTGAGTTTCCAATAAAAATAAATAAGTCTTAAAAAAAAAACAAGAATGACACAGCAGGTAGCACAGTGCTGGGACTGTGGCAACTAAGATAATTTTTTTAAAAGCTACAAAAGTCACACCCTCCCTTCTCCCTCCAAGCCTCTCATTACATAGTGGTTCATTCCCACAGGATAAAAGAGTACTCCACAAAGAAGTCAAAAAGAATCTAAACAGAGAGAGCTTGCCAGGCTTCTTCCACTTCAACATATTGTCAATTGTTCATGCTTTTATTCAATCACACTTAGGCCAAGTTGTCCATTTTCCATCAAGCCTAAACAACAACAAAAATAATTTCCCCAGGTCTTTGGATCTTCATTTCTGAAGTCTCCTGTGTCATGTAAAACTTCAATTAAGTGAGTAGATCATACACTTTCTATTGTCACTCTGTCTCTTGTTACAGATATGTCCGCTGAGACCTTGAAGTGGGGTGAAGAAAGCTGCCACTCCTTTCTGCCCCACACCTGCTTCTGAAACAATTAGGAGAAGATGAAACTCTATAGATTCCTGACTTCTCCCTCCGCAGCCTTTTGGAAACGTTAAATGAAGGAAGCTTGATTTTGATCATTTCTTTTTCAGCTTTGAATTTTGGAAAAGAAAAATGAATAAAGATGCAAATTTGGGAAATATTTTCAGTGAGGGATCTGGAGCACCCAGTTTTCTACAGTTTGCTTTCATTGCTGAGTTAACCTGTTACAAACAACCTCAAAATCTTTATAAAAGAATTTCTATTGAAGGGTAGTCCATTTATTTTGAAGGGAAGGGCAGAGCTACATTTTAACTGTTATGGATACAAATGTTTCTTGCTGTGTTAGTCTTGGACTTCCACATAATACTTGATTCCAGATGTTCAATTGTTTTTTTCAGAAGCCTTGTTAAAGTGCCAGAGCATTAGATTTTTGAAGCCATTTCCAAACCTTAGTTGATTATCACAGCTTGCAGGAATCCCAACTTTCAAAGATCAGATTTGGCTTTCAAGTACATCAGCAGCTGTAAAAAATATGTGCAAAGGCACAGGTTCACAGGAGTAGGACCCAGAAGCCTTATATTTTAACACTGAAAATGCATTTCCTTTACTTCCTAGTTATCAGGGAGTCCATTCAGTTGTTAAAGTGTGCTACATTTCCTTGTTTCTTCCAAAGACAATAGTAGCCTGATGATGGTAAAAGTCATATAATAAGACCATCTGTAAATTCTACTATGTAATATTACAGAATGCTCAAGTTTAAATAATGGCATTGACTCTCCCACCAAAATTGTCACGCTGACGCAAGTGTTTTATATTTTATAGTATACTTGTATTCCTAGACTACATTAGTGAAGTAACCTTCCCTCAAACTATCTGATGCACACTATTTGCACTCACCTCTCCAGGTTTCCTCATTCCCTAGGGAACAGTTTTGTGTTTTTCACAGATGGAAAGTCCTCTCAATGGATGTACTCAATATGATGAGGAAGGAAGAGGCAGAATTTGGATGAAAGCCAAGGACAGTGTCCAAACTACAGCACACCCATTAGAAGTGGACAAGAAGGGAAAACTTCTCAAATGGAAGCAATAATCAAGCAAACACACAGAACAGTGATGATCAGAAGTACAGTCTCTGGGGGCGGAGGGAACTTGCCCTGAGCTAAGAACACTGCAGTATGTTATGGGGGAATGGCTAGAAGAGGATGATGGAGAATGGGTAGTATAGTACTGAAAGTTAAAGTTCAGTGTGATCCAATAGTGACTGATAATTTCTACACTCATTTGTATCCCTCCACAAACAGCATCTAGCATAGAGCAGTGGACACCACACTCTATAAATTCTTGCTGTCAGATGAAGCTGAATTATAAAGGCAGTTTCTGGTAAATGAGATACTATTCCAGGCTTTAAAACTTTCAAATGTTTTAAATTGATTTTTTAAAAATATATTCCATTTCCTGCTATTGGCACTATGCCTGGAATTTGGTATATTTAGGGATTAAAAGAAAAAAAAAGCCTTCTTTCTCTCCTGAATTCTACAACTATGTTTGACCTGGGTGGGATAATTGAAAAGGAAGCCTTAATGATATCAGTGTAGAAAATTCCTCCAGCTTAGTGGAGGCTGGCGGCAGAGGGCTTCTTCTTCTTTTATCCCTTTTTAAGTCTCTTCCCAGCCCTGGGTTGGCCTCCATGGTGCTCAGGCTGAAGTGTCAGCTGATCTTTCTGTGACTTCTAAAGATTCCTTCTTTTCAGAGCAGAAGCCAGCTGGACCAGAACACTTCTAAGGAATCTGGAGCAGCAGAGCCAGCAGGGAGCCTCAGAATGACAGTGAAACCCAAAGTTGAGCCTCCTGTGGCTCAGCAGTTGTCATCATGGCAGCTTTCAGGAGCTGCAGATGTCTCTTTCACAGTCTTTGTGTTTAAGGCCCAATAGAGTTAATTGTCTGCTCTCCTGGCATCTGGATTTAGACAGATGTATGCTGAGCAGCCATTTTGCTAAGGGCAGGGGATCCAGTAATGAAAGACACAGTTCCTGTCATCAGTGGAGCTCATGCAGCTAAGTGAAGGAGAGTGACAAGGGCTGCACAGCATGGCAATGTACACAGCATCAGTCCTCACACTGGGGCCAACATTGACTGTGTCAGGCAACTGAGCATCTTACTTCAGGCAGCTCTGTAATCTCTCTGATTGTTTTCCCAGTGACAGTTCTTCACTTTGTCCTACTTGACCTTAGCATTTGTACTTTATTTTTAAAATCTTAATCTAAGGCTGTTTACTACAGTCATTCGACTTGTTTATTTAATTTTGGAAATTCACAGCAATTTATTGCTATTTCCTAGACACCTGTTTCTCGCAGATGCCACTCACGAGTTTCATGGATGGTAGTGGATGGATGTTTTCAGATGCTTTCCACTGTGTTGTATGATGCTGTAATTATTTGTGATCTAGACCAGCTCTGGCTTCTCTGAGTCATTGTCAAGCAAGGCCTGTGACCACTGTCAGTGGACCTTTGAGCTCTGGACTTGAATACAGCTGGCACTCAAAATATCCTGTCAACTCCCACCCTCCTTTCATGGTGATTTTTATAGTGTCGTCCTCCCTCCTTCCTACTGCCATCACCACGATGCCTGTTCTTTGTTGGTCCATATTCTAGAAGCAATCAGATCGTTCTCCTTGGCCTACTTACTTTGGTGTCTTAGCAGAGAAGTATGCCCTTAGCTATTTATGAGAAAAAGTTAATTTAAAATGAGAATCGAATTACTCTTACAACCAGGTCATTGCAACCACTACAACATTATCTTCTAAAAGTTATTTTCCCCTGACTGTAAGCAACTGCCTATGGTGCCTTGTATTTAAGCAAGTGTTACATTATTAAAAGAAAAGCAGCTAATAGCTGGTGGGCATTCTGGGCCTGGTTAATGTCAAATTTGTGCTAACTATACCAGTATGCCAGCATGGTTGCCTATTGTTATTATTTTTTTAAGTAAGTGTGGAGATGGGGAACACTGAGCAAGGACAATCACCCTCTCTCCCAGATAGGGGTGGAAAGGATGCTGCAGATAGCCTGTAGAAGGGTATCTGGGAACATACTGGAGCTGGTGTGAATGAAAGCGTGTTTGATAAGGGAGCAATGACTTCTGGACACTTCCACAGACTGGGGCATTGCACTCACAGGAAGGCGATAGAGCTGAAATCAATTGGCTTGGAGGGGGCAGCCAGAGGACAAGTCTGGGTCAGGCCAAAGCACCTGCCTAGGTGGTAAACCTCGGCTGGCCTACCTAGCATTGCCTGCTGCCTGTTCGCATACACAAAAGCTAGGTGGGGCAGGCATGCCTGGCTGGGATAGGCTGCAGTGTCCACTCATAATTGTTGGAGCAGAGGTTGGACCACATTAGGCTAGACCATATTATCAACTAGAACACAAGATAAATGGAGCTGGGGGCAGATTCTCTAGGGAACTTGTGGACCTGCCTCTGGGACTGCAGTACCCATGGGTTTGTGGATCAAGAGCTGGGCTGGTGATAGGCTAAGTCTAAGAACTCACCTAACACTTGCAGGAGTTGGAGTTTGGAAGAGCCAGGCTAGCCACCCACTGGCATGTGTATGGCTGGGTTTGGGGGTGTTTCAGACTGGGCTTGACTCCAACACCTGCAGGTGTTCATGAGAGCCCTAATTGGTGTGGGACAGGCTGGACTAGGCTGTGGCAACCACTGATTCACATGAGATCTGAATCTGAGGGTAGGTCAGCTGAGCTAGGTTGTAGCATCATCAGTAAGAAATGGAAGGGGTGCTGGCAAATTAGACTATGCTGCTGGACCCACCAGTGAATACCAGGACTTGGGGCCAGCCATGCCAGGCTGGCTGCAGCTCCCACTGGCACACATGAGATTCTGGGTTGGGGGCAGGCCTGGTATAAGAACTTAGGAAACTCCCCTACTACCCCACAGCTCTCTTTTGTGGAGCACAGGTGCCAGGGTTGGGGGCAGTCCAGGCCAGGTAAAGCTCCAGCACTCAGTGTTTGTGTGGACCTGAGCTGGGGACAGGTTGGGCCAGGCCTTAGAATCTGCTGGCAAAAATGAGAAGCACAATAGGGTGTGAACCACACCAGCTGGGAGACTGTGAGTGGGCCATACCAGTCTGGATCAAAGCACCCACGAACACGTGCAAGGTCCAGGGTGAATAATGGGCCTTCTGGGAAACTCTGGGGATTTCAGATTTCAGGGGCTCCCTTGCTGGGACACTGCTTCCACTGGTGAGCTTGAGAGCAGGGATTGGGGGAAGGCTTTTTTTTTTTTAGACAGGTCAAGCTGGGCTAGGCTGTTACACCTAGGCTCATGTACACCTAATTTGTGCATGAGAATCACTATGGGTTAGGCCAACTTGGCTAGGCTGTAGCACTGATGGCAAATGCCAGGACTGTATATGAGTTATGTCAGCCTGGAACAGAATAACCACTGGCAGGCTGGAATCCAGGTCTGAGAGCTGGCCTGATAGGGGAACTGTGGGCACTTCCCTGTTGGGCTGCAGCTCCCACTGGTGAGCATGACAGCCATGGCTGAGCAAAAGAGTGGGATCAGATGTGTATGAACTAGGATAGGGTACATCACATGCTGGGCCATGCAAAAACTGCGGCTTGTTGCAGGCTATTGAGAGCTGCCCCAACTAGGCCACAGTACCTACTATGCATGAAGACTGGGCCTGTGGCAGGCTGAGCTGGGTTAGGCCACAGCACCCATCAGTTTGTGTGAGATGGGGTTAGGGGTATAACTGACAAGACAGCTGCATCCACCAGTATGTGGAATGTCCATCGGCTGGTACAGGTGACAGACTGAACCTGGCCCTGCACTGGCTGGCCCACACGAGTCAAATCTGAGGTTAGCCCAGGTCAGATTCCTTGGAGGAATCCCCAACCAGATGCCTCGACTCAAACACCAGTCACAGGGAAAATCATAATACATATGGTTCAACCTCGACGTGCATGTGTTTGGACTAGGTCTCCTCAGTTGCTGATCCCTGTGCAGCAGTCAGCATGCCCAGATGTACACAGAGGACATGACATCCAGCTCATCTAGGCCAGCAGAGGATGTTGAGTGCCTTATCAGAGGATAGAAAACAGAACAGGTTGGACATTTCTCCTGGGCAAGCTTGGCAACATGTTCCTGGACTGTGGATACACTAAGTTTATTGGACGTGGTCAGCCAATAGACCTTAGAAAGACTTTCTCAACCCTGGTGCAACTAAGCTGATAACATCTCAGAAGTATTAAAATCACTCAAGTAACATCCTTGGAATACTCTTTTCCACAGTTGGGTCTCTAAGGCATGACTGTCCCCCATCCCAACGTGCTGGTGTGGTTTGACATTGGGAGTGCTCTCTCCTCTTCCCCATTGTGGATACACAAGAAAAATGGAAACATTTGTTCCACCCACACTTTCCTCCATGCAGAGACCCATGTGGGCATGGATCGCCCTGAACTATATAAACAATGTTAAACATACATTTTAATTAAATTTTAAAAATAGAAGATACAAAGAGAAACCAAATTAACCTGTGCTATTATAACCAAAGACTTAATATTTGTATCATCAGAATCAAGAAAAGGATAAAGAGGGGATTAAAGCTTCCCAAATTTGACAAAAAAATCAGCTCCTGGATTCTAAAAGTTAAGTGAATTACAAGTAAGATAAACGTAAAGAAATCCACACCAAACAGTATCACAATATCACAAATTTTTGAAAACTAAAGATCAAAAAACAAAAAAGAAAAAGAAAAAAGAAGAAGTCTCGGAAACAGCAAAAGAGATACGATAACTAATTCACAAAGAGAAAAATCATTTGAATAAGAGCAGATTTCTCATCAGAAACTGTGGAGACCAGAAAGAAATGGCACAATATTTTTCAAGTGTAAAATAAAAAAGAACTTTCAACCTAGCAACCTAAATCCATGAAAATATCCTTGAGAGATGAAGTGAAAATCAGAGCTTTCTCAACAAAGGTATGGAAGAATTCAACACAACCATGAACAGCATATAATCCATATTTATAAAAGATCCAACAACTGCAAAAAGTACACTCCTTCTGAGTATCCACAGAACAAGCAGTAAGAAATACTTAACTTAGTAATCCTGGGCCATAAAATGTAAAATAATTTAAATTACACATAGTATTTTTTATGATCACAATAGAGGCAAGCTTAAAATTAATAATGTAAAGATAAATAGAAAAGTTTCAAACACTTGGAAAGAAAACAATACACATTTAAATAATCAGTGATCAAAAAAATATCTAGAGGGATAGTTAAAATGCATTGAAATGAATGAAAATGAAGGTATAAAATATCAAAATTTGTAGGATACAGCTAAAAAGATGCTAAGAAGAAATCTCTGAGCATGGGCTTAGCTGTGCCTCACACATTTTTATTTGAGACTTCTTTTCTTTTTACATAAGAGCTTACATAAGAAAAAATGAAAAGTCTAAACTGAATAATTTAAGTTGTCACATCAGGAACATAGAGTAAGAGGTACAAAATCACCCTAAGATTATGAGCGTGGAAGAAAAAAAAAGATAACAACAGAAGCCAGTTAAGTTTGTAATATTGTCTCAACCTCAAACAGCCTATCTCACATGCAATCAGATATTGTGAAGTAACCAACGAACCAACAATAAATGTGAGTCAGACTGCTTATGATCTATATCAAAGAATTGTAAAACCTAATATACTTTTAATACCCTATGTAATAAAAATAAAATAAATCTTAAAAAAAAAAAAAGATTTAAAAAAAAAAAATACCCTATGTTGCCGGAGACCAGCTCTGGCTGAGGTTCGGAACTCGTGAAGGGTGCGTGGAGTCGGCGCAAAGAAAGAGACGGACCACCAGAATTCCTTAATGATAGTGGACCATGCAATAAAGCCATCCGCTTTATTTATACAGAATCCGTCAAACTCTGGCTCAGACTTTTTACGTCATGATCAAGTAAGTGGGTGTTACTACGGCTAATTCTGCCGTATGTATCACCTAAGGCAAGCTCAATCAGTAACACATTCCTCTTGAATCAGCTAAGGGAGGAATGTGTCCGGAGGCAGGACCCAAAGATCAAAGAAAGAGGGAAAGAAAGGGTTTCCTCTACCTCTGGAGAGTTAGCACCCTTGATTAGCATAAGATCAATGGAAGAGAAAAGGCTCTAACACAGGTTCCCACCACCTGGGGATGGAACACCCTTGATTAGCATATGGTCAATAGAGAAGGAAGATCCTAAGCATAGGTTTCTGCTATGCCTCTGATTAGCATAGGATCAAAAGGGGGAGTTAACACCCCTGATCAGTATATTGCCAATGAAGGCAGCTGTGACAGCAATTGGTAAAAACCTTTTTGCTAAAAGCAATATCAGCAACATCAACTTTCAAGCTCGCATAGATACTACACGTTAACCTGCAGGGGCAGACAATGCCTAGATAGATTATTGGAGACTCAGTGGGGAAGTCCGGTGTCCAGCAATGGGAGCGGACTGCATTCAGGTGGTCAAAGCGATATCCCAGAGCCCTGCCACAGTGGGAAGTTCCTTGCGGCCCTGCCTACAATGGAACAATGCTCTTCACACCTTCCTGTCTTCCATATCCATCACACGGACCCCAGCACTATGTTATTCCGTAATGGGGTGGAAGAGCGGAGAAATCTTTCACCACCCTAGAAAGTGTGAGAAAGACGTGAAATATTTCTCTGCACACCCCTCCTAAAACTCTTCTGCACCTAAACTGTTGACATATGTCTTGTTGGAGTTATAAGTCAGGCTAGACTACCCTAAAAAAAGCCAGGTTTAGCAAAATTATGCTTCAATGCTATAAAAGGCTAAATATTATAATGAAAATAGACACAAGACAGCTGAACAGTAATCTATAGCTATTTTAAGATGTACAGAACCCATTGTACATAAACTAAAATTGAAATGTCAATGAAGTAGTCACAGGATGTGGTTAAGAACTTGCATTTATTTTTAACATATTGGTTACTCAATAATATGTCAATTAATTCCATAACGTTATAAATTGTTGCTGATGTTATTTGGAGCTTTTAATTAACTGGGATGATACTCTGCTGGCTCTACCTTCAGACCACAGAAGGTCTCCCTAAGAAGTTGAACTTAACTGGACAATAAGATGCTGGACTCTATGCTTGGTATATGCTTGCAATGAAGGAATCTCAACCGAACTTGAACTGTGGTTATGCAACAAGGTGGAAGAATCCACCATGGTGGGAGGGTTTGGGGAGGGGTGGGGGGAGTCCCAGTACCTATAAAACTGTGTCACATAATACAATGTAATTAATAAATAAATTTTAAAAAAGAAAAAAACATTTTAACAACAGTGGCTATTTCAAAACTATGTGCAATAAATTTAATAAATTATCCCTAAAAAAAAAACACAAATAAACACCCAAAAGAAATAACAGAAAGTTGGTTCTTTGTGAACAGCAACAAAACTGACAAACTTTTAGCAAGACTGACAAACAAAAAAGAAAGAAAAGAGAAAATGTCAAGAGTAAAATAGATATAGGGGATTGGCACAGTAGTACAGCAAGCTAATCCTCTGCCATTGGCGCTGGCATATAGGTGCAGATCTGAGTCCTGGCTACTTCACTTTCAACCCATCTGCCTGCTAATGGCCTGGGAAAGCAGGGAAGGATAGTCCTAGGCTTTCAACTCCTGCACTCATGTGTGAGACCAGGAAGAAGCTGCTGGCTCCTGATTTCAGATTGGCTCAGTATGGCTGGGGAATGAACCAGCAAATGGAAGATCTCACTCACTCTTTGTCTCTCCTTCTCTCTGCAAATTTGTCTTTCAAATAAGAATAATTTTTTTTTAAGAAATACGATTTAGGAGGTTATGTAGACAGAACAGAAGGGGATCTGGGGCAGTGGGGCAGGAGGATAAGAGGAATATCCTAGTCCGGGAGACCCCCAGAGGCCCCCAAGGGCTTTTGCTACAGAAGCAGTGGATACTTCATCAAGGATTGTCAGTATGGGCACCAAAGACCATATCCTACTGCCGAAGAGATCACAGGGAATTTGGGTGACACCCCCCCCCCCCCAGGCCCAGAACTCTGAGGTCAGTCATTTCCTATCAGATTTCCCTCAAGGGATTGAAGCAACCCAGTACCCTCCTCATAGGGACTGGAGACATTGGAACAATAGCCAGGAGCCCCAGGTAGTTCTCAGAGACAAAACAATTGTAAATTTCCTTGTGGACTCAGGAGAGGAGCTTTCTCTCCTCTTTGCTTAGTTTCAGCTTTGGCTCCCCATCCTCTCTTTCACTGACCATCAGGGTTGCTCAGGAGCCCCGAAATTAGCTCAGACAGAGACTAATATAGAAAGTTTTGAACAGACAGGAAAAAGTTGGCTGGCCTATAATTGCTCAGCCTGTACCTTACTGATCAGGCTCCTGATTTGGCTTTTCCTAGACCTCACTGGGTAGGATGTAGAGTTCAGTCATTCCTCACTTGCTAAGTTATTGGTGGTTTCTCTGCTCACCTGCCTAAGACTTTTCTACCCTTCAATCATTAATATATGGCTTGTTAGAGTTATAACTCTGTTTTCATTATCCTAAAATGCATGAAGTTCTGCAAAATCTTGCTTGAATACTATAAACTACTAAGTTCAAATAACATAAATAAATAAGATTTACTACAAACTCTGAAAACATATAAAGAGTAATACAGTAGTACTACAAATAATTCTACACTCAATAATATGAAAGTTTGGGCCAGCACTGAGGCTTGTAAGATAAAGTCTCCACCTGCAACACCAGCGTTCCATGTGGGCACTTATTCCAGTTCCAGCTGCCCCACTTTTTTTTTTTTTAAGATTTTTTTTTATTGCAAAGTCAGATATACAGAGAGGAGGAGAGACAGAGAAGATCTTCCATCCATTGATTCACTCCCCAAGAGGCTGTAATGGCTGGAGCTGAGCCAATTCGAAGCCAGGAGCCTGGAGCCTCCTCCGGGTCTCCTGCACAGGTGCAGGGTCCCAAGGCTTTGGACTATCCCTGACTGCTTTCCCAGGCCACAAGCAGGGAGCCGGATATGAACTGGAGCCACCAGGATTAGAACTGGTGCCCATATGGGATCTTCGCACGTGCAATGTGGGAACTTTAGCTGCTAGGCTCCATGCCAGGCCCTAGCTGCTCCATTTTCAATCCACTTCCCTGCTAATGTGCCTGAGAAGGCAGCAGAAGATGACCTATGTGCTTGGGCCCCCGCATTCACACGAGAGATCCAGAAGAAGCTCCTGGCTCCTGGCTTTGGAACAGCTTAGCTCTCGTCGTTGCGGTGCTTTGAGAAATGAACCAGTAGATGAAAGATCTGTCTCATCTCTCTGTAACTTCTTCAAATTAATTAATTATGTAATAAATTAACAACCTTTAAAATACGAAAATTTACATGAAATGGTGCTTGAAAAACATAAACTACTACTAACTCACTCAAAATTAAATTAATAATTTGTATGACCCTTTCAGAGAAATCTAATTCATATGTTAAAAGAAATTTCCCTGGCACAGACTGTTTTATTGCAAAGTTCTGCCAAATGTTTAAAGGAGAATTAGTGCCAATTTTACACAATCTCCTTCAGAAAGAGAGGACAGAAAAAATTGCAATTCATTTTTATTAAGCTAGCACTATCCAAATATCAAGGCCAAATATAGTAGTTCAGACACACAGAGAAAACTACAGAGTAACATGCTTCATAAAAATAGGCAGAAATCCATAAATTGTTAACAAATAGATTTCAGAACTAAGTAGGAAGCACTAACAGCATAGTCAAGTCAGCTGATTCAATACTTCAGAATATATCAACATAGTACACAATATTAGCAAGGTAGGTAGAGAACAAAATGGCAAGACCATATTAATTAATACAAAAAAGCATTTTAGAAGATTCAATACCACTCATCATAAAAACTCTCAAAAATATCAGAATAGATGGGAATTTTCTCAGTTTGATATAAAGATGAGCTTTAAAAAACTTACAGATAATATTACACTTAGTGATGAAAGAGTCAATGCATTCTTCCTAACAGCAGGAACGCGGGAAGGACATTCACTACACTCCTCACTACTAAACAGCAGAGTACTGAAAATCCTATTGACTGCGATTTAGCAAGAAAAGAAATCACAGCATTGTGATGTAGCCCATCAAGCCACAACCTACATTCAGTGACATTGTATATGGCCTCCTGTTAGAGTCCCGGTTGCTTCACTTCCAATTCAACTCCCTGCTAATGTGCCTGGGAAAGCAGCAGAAAATGGCACAAGTGCTTGGGCCCCTCCACCCACGTGGGAAAACTGGAAGAAACTCCTGGCTGTTGGCTTTTAGCAGACAAAACTTTGGCCCTTGAATCATTTGGAGAACTGAGTCAGCAGATGGAAACCTCTCTTCTTTTGTCTCGCTCTCTCTTTCTCTCTTTCTCTGTAACTCTACCTTTCAAATAAATGAATAAATTTTTAAACAAAAGGAAATAAAAGGGATACCTACTGGAAAGGAAGAAGCAAATCTGTCCCTACTGACTATACAGAAAATTCCAAGAAAACTACAGCTACCTCTCAAACACTCGTACAACTATGAGTTCAACACAATTATAGAGTACAATAAAACAGACAAAAATAGATTGATTCTATATATTAGCATTGAACACATGGACATTGAAATAGAAAACACAATACTATTTACATTGCTTGAAGATGTAGTAGCTACAGGAAAATTTATAAAACACATAGATGATGTGCGTGCTGAAGTTATAAACTACTTCTGAAAGAAATCAAAGATCTAAATGAATACATGCACATGGGTTGGAAGATTCAATATAGTAAGCATGGAAGTGTACATTTAACTTAGGAATTAAGACATCACCTGAAGTGCTCACATTACCAATCAAAATGGGGCAAATTCTAGCCATGCTCCAGACTCCGGATTTCTGTTAACTTGCACCCTGGAAGGCAGCAATGATGACTCAAATAGTTGAATTCCTTTCACCCACGTGGGAGACCTGGGGTGGGCATTTGGGGGAATAAATCAGTGGACAGGAATTCCATATATGTGTCTATTTCTCTCTCTCTCTCTCTGTTTCAGCCTCTGATACACACATAATAAAGAGTAATTTCAAATAACAAAGAAGTTCATTTTTTTAATTCTCTGTTTTCAAAGACATAGGGAGGCATAAGATAATTCCTATTAAAATCTCAGGACTGTGGGCAACATTATTCTAAAATTTAAAGGGAAAGGCAAAGAAAAGAAACAATGACTAAAACAAGCCTAGAGGAACCAGTGTACTCAATTTCAACATTTATTAAATAACCAAAGATGTGAAGATTATAAGGTATTGGTGGAGGGACATATACAAATCAGTAAAACAACATCAAGAACTCAGAGATAAAACATATAAATATGTCTAATTTTGGGCAAAACTGCAAAAGTAATTCAATGGAAGATGGATGGCCTTCTCAACAAGTGGTGCACAGTAAGTGGACATCCACAGGCAAAAAAACTAAACCTTGACCTAAATCTCATACTTCATATACAAATGAATTCAAAATGGATTACAGGTTTAAATGCAAAACCGTAATACTTTCGGAAAAACATAACAGTATATCGTTACAACCTAGACTTTGGCAAAAAATTTTAAACTTGAGCCTGAATCATGATCCATAACAGGAACTGATAAATTCAACTTCAGAATTAAAATCTTTACTCACTATGTAGAAAATAAAAAAAAAAAAAAACAGATTTCAAAATGGAGGAAATATTGGCAATCCATATATTCCATTACTATCTAGAAGTTTTGAAGAACTCCCAAAACTTAACACTAAAACAAAACAAAACAACAACAAAAACCCCACCAGAAAATGGATAGACATGGGCAAATATTTCATTCAAGAAGTAATATTGGGCCCAGCAGTGTGGCCTAGCGGCTAAAGTCCTCGCCTTGAACGCTCCAGGGATCCCATGTGGGCGCCGGTTCTAATCCCTGCAACTCCACTTCCCATCCAGCTCCCTGCTTGTGGCCTGGAAAAGCAGTGGAGGACGGCCCAAAGCTTTGGGACCCTGCACCCGCATGGGAGACCCGGAAGAAGTTCCAGGTTCCCGGTTTCGGATCGGCACAGCACCGGTCGTTACGCTCACTTGGGGAGTGATTCAACTGATGGAAGATCTTCCTCTCTGTCTCTCCTCCTCTCTGTATATCTGACTTTGTAATAAAAATACATAAATCTTTAAAAAAAAAGAAGAAGAAGTAATATTGCTGGCAAATATACACACATTCAACATCACCAGGCATTAGGGAATTTCAAATTCAAACCATAATGAGATACTATTGTAATCCTACAAGAATGGCTTACAGTGTGTGTGTGTGTGTGTGTGTGTGTGTGTATGTGGTGTGTGTGTGTGGAAGAGAGAGAGAGAGAGAGAGAGAGAGAGAGAGAGAGAGATGATCCAAGTAGTTGAGTTTCTATCATCCAGGTGAGAGACCAATATGAACATAAGGAGCTCCTGGTTCCCAGCTTTAGCCTGGCCTAGATCTGGCTGTCAGATGCATTTGGGAAGCAAGCCAGTACAAGGAAAATCTCTCTTTTTTCCTCTTTATCTCTGTCACCCTGTCTTTTTAAATAAATGAATAAATCTGTTTTAAAAAACAAACTATACAAAATATACACACTTGAAAGTAATGCAACCACCTTCAATTCTCTTAAGAAACACTCATATTCATGTTCTACTTTAGCTGCGTTACTAGACCCAGCCTTTTTAGATAGGAACCTCATTCCCACTGTACTCCTATCTCCAATCTAGTAGAGAATGGTGCAGGCTGAACATGCTGACACTGCATGAGATTTCTGTTGTGAAGACATAGTTGTTGGCCCAGTGTGATAGCCCAGTAGCTAAATCCTCACATTGCATGCTTGGGATCCCATATTGGCACCAGTCCATGTCCTGGCTGCTCTTCCTCCCATCTAGCTCCCCTCTTGTGGCCTGGGAAAGCAGCAGAAGATGGTCCAAAGCTTTGGGACCCTGTATTCACATGAAAGACCCAGAAGAAGGTCCTGGCGCCTGACTTCAAATCAGCTCAACTCTGGCTGTTGCGACTACTTGGGGAGTGGACCAGTGGATGGAAGATCTTTATTCCTTCTTTTTCTGTAAATCTGCCTTTCCAGTAAAAATAAATAAATCTTAAAACAAAAATACCTGGTTGGATGAAAATTAAACATAAAGTGAAAAAAGGGAATCATGACTAGAATCTCAACTACCATGAATCCTTGTGGGAAGAAATTATCTCATTGACACTCCCATGTCAGCTTACAAAGCTTTGAATTCTGATTTCACAAACCTTTATGTGTGCACCAACCTTGGAATTTCTGCTTTATCACCCTTTCTTTGTCAAACTCTATGTGCGGGGAGAGAAATGCTGTTCATCATCCATGTCTCTAAACTTAATTTTACTCATTTATATCTATCTATCTATCTATCTATCTATCTATCTATCTATCTATCTATCTATCAAAGGCAGCGAGATAAGGTGAGATCTTTCATCAGCTGTTTCACTCCCCCAGATGTCCACAACAGCTGGGACTAGCCCAAACAAAAGCCATGAACTGGGGACTTCAATCCAGATCTTCCATGTGAGTGGCAGGAATCCAACTAGTTGAGCCATCACCTACTGCTTCTGAGTGTGTACATGAGGAAAACGCTACCATAAGGAGCAGAATGAGGATTCAAATTCAGGCAGTTGGATCTGAGATACGGGTATCCCAGCTGCTGCACCAAATACCTTCACAGGCTTCCAACTTTAAATGAATTTTTTATTTGCTTGGTGATATTCCTCTTAGAATTTACTGTTTCAGTTGCTCATTATTTATCATCTCATTAAACACTGCTTAAGTCTCCCACTGGCCTGTTCATAAAATAATTCTGACTAAGCCAAGGCAGTGGGAAGTAGACTGAATCTTTCCTCTCTGCCTCATTCTGGGCCTGACCATCAATTCCAATGTTTCTCAGGAGTGCACTTTAATTATAAGAAGATATTTATTATGTGGAAACGTAAGGCTATTGAGCTCCAGAATGCTCTTTCTACCTGCAAGTTCTAAGACTTCTGTTTGGATTCTTTTCTTAATAACCCTGTAACCTCACAATACATTTGAAAAAGCGTTTTACATTATAGCAATACTACCTGGCAGAAAAAGGCATATTCCCGTAACCAGCAGCTTTCTAGGCTATAAGGTAATAGGTACAATAGTTATAAGCAGATTGTCAAGTTAAATGTACAGGGTGGTGGAATCAGAAGATCCAGTTGGGAATAAGACTTTCAACATGTACTAGTGCGCAATCATGGACAAATACCTTCATTTCCTGCAGCCTCAGTTTTGTGGTTGATAAATTTAGATGTTAACACCTGTCAGATGGTTAAGGGAGAAAACACCTTTGCTGCTGCCTGGTGTACAGGAAACAGTCCTTTAAAAACCACTAGGGGGCCCAGCGGCGTGGCCTAGCGGCTAAAGTCCGCGCCTTGAACGCTCCCGTGATCCCATAGGGGCGCCAGTTCTAGTCCCCGCAGCTCCACTTCCCATCCAGCCCCCTAATTGTGGCCTGGGAAAGCAGTTGAGGACGGCCCAAGGCCTTGGGACCCTGCACCTGCGTGGGAGACCTGGAAGAGGTTCCAGGTTCCTGGCTTCGGATCAGCGCAGCACCTGCCGTTGTGCTCGCTTGGGGAGTGAATCATCGGACGGAATGTCTTCCTCTCTGTCTCTCCTTCTCTCTGTATATCTGACTTTGTAATAAAAAATAAATAAGCAAATAAATCTTAAAAAAAAAAAATAAAAGCCACTAGGGAGGGTGTCTGAACTCAGTCTTGAAACCTCTCATTGCTGTAATTACCGGGATGCCTGACACACATTTTTGCACCTTCCTGGACAGCATGCTGGGGAGAGCTGCATGTGAAAGTAAGATGAAGCAACCTCAGGCCTGCCGCTCACCTGTGATGAAGTGATTCAGAGTCAGGAGTTCAGGGCCATGATCACACTCTCAAAACCAAGAGCAATATTTTAAAATCAGAAGAGGTACTTGGCTGATTCCTTCACTGACCACTGTGAGAATTACAACACAACTAAAACCAAGGTATAGAACCATTGACCCCCATACCGTAAATCCTGCAGATTATTTCAGCTTCAAGAACGAAATGAAAATATGATGCTTGGATAGTATGATAGAAGCCATTCCAAACAAAACAACAATAATTTGTGTTATTTGTTAAATAAATAATATTTCCTATTCATTTTCAAAGCTCTTGGAAGCTTTCAGCATTAAATGTTATGCCCTAATCATGTATTTTTGCAAACATAAGAAGTGTACATAGCAAGATTTTTATCACAGCACTGTGTTTTACTTTATAGCACATCAAAATCATCAACGGAAGAAATAGGAGAAAACCCTGTTTTGTCCTTAAAACAGTATATTCTTTCTAGTAGACAAATCAACTTCTTTCCTAACAGGTGTTTGTTACACCAGAATTAGTATCTTTTATTAGCACTATTCCTGTTGATGAATATTGCAGAGAACATCAGAGTGAGGTTTCTGAAAGTAGGCAATGAAACTTTTGGTTAAAACACCCTAGGAAAGCTGTGGCATATCATCAATTTGCGTGAGGGGCAGCAAGTATCACTGGGTGGCATGAACTTCTGTACCACGACAATCAACACAGGTACCAAGTGAGGCTTGGCCAGAGCTGGCTCAGGCTCCAGGAGGTGTTGATGCTTCAGGATCTTTGCTGGCTCTGCCAGTAATGGTACCCAGATGAGCATAACAATGAGGATATGGAAGGGGAATGCTAGAAAGATCTGAGTTTCACAGAGCAAAGATCTGAATTTGACAGGTCATAACTTCAGGAAGAGAAATTCCAAAAAGAAGTGAGGATTACAGCTGTGGAGTAGTAGGTGTTGTCTACAACACCTACAACTCTTACTTCCTACACATTTCTGCTTGGGGGCCAGTCCTGTTGCTTAAAGCTGAGAGGGATATCAAGGGAAGCCATTCAAGTAAAGTTCCCAGGTACTTTGTTAGTTTTAGAACAAGTTCACAATGGGGGCTGTGTTCTGATCAGGAAACAGTTGGAGTCTCCCTTGGCACAAGTGTGGACTGGGACTGGATGCACCAAGCCAGGCCAGACCCCAACACCGTCTGGTGTCCTGGAGGACCAGGGTAGATGTGGGACAGACTAGGCTAGGTCTCAACCCCTACTGAACCATGTGTGAACCGTATGTGGGTATGGACGAGCCATGGCTGGGCTGAAACATCCAACAGCAATAACCAGCTTGGGTTGAAGGCCAGTCAGGAAAAGCCACTGTTCTTACCAGGACAGGAGGTGAACTGAGTAGGGCTGGCTCATGAACCCCCTGGTATGCGCTAAATCTGGCATTCGTAGGGGTTCTGATGGAGGAGCCTGGGCAACAAGGTAAGAGCAAGAAGCTTGATAGGAAACAGCCCAGAACAGGCCATGGAAAGTTACCCACTGACATACATTTGGCATGGATCGGTGGCAGACCAGGCTGAATCAGTACATGTCATCCACTGGCAAATCCAAGCACCAGAACAGAGACAGAAGACAGAACAAGTCAATCAACCACCTCAGCTATATGTTGGCAGCAAAAAACTGGGCAAATGGAGACGCTATGATGGATTATGTCAATCAGTGGATTCTTCAACGACCTCATTGTGCTTAGAGTGGAGAGACTGGCAGCGATTCATAACTGGTGAACTATCGAAATCACTTGAGCAAGTATCTCACAGCATGTCCCACATCCGGGACCTGGGGTGGGAGAGAAACTGGGTGGGGCTTCTCCCTCAATATCACCCTTTACCTCAGATACATGAAGGAAACAATATGGAAATAATAGTCTTACCCACTTTCCTATAGCCCTTGAACCTTTTTACCCTAATTAACTATGCAGACAGTGTAAAAAATATAATAAAAAATGAAATAGAACAAGTTCACAAATTCTTTGACACTCATCCTAACTGGGCCCTGCCCTTGTGGTTCTCTTCTGAAACGACCAACAACAACAAAAAAAATGTGGTGGAAACCATTTTGTATCATTTCCAAGGCTAGGTTACTGAAGGCAAGGCAGCTGCCATCTTGGTGTTCCTCTCCCCATTGCCGGCTCCTCTTTTGCTGAGCCACCATGTAAGACTGGCAACCACCAGGCTTCAGAGACCACACAGTGAGTTCACACAGAAGTGAGGAGAGAAGCAGTGGAGCCTCAGTCATGCCAGCTTCCAGCTACTTCAGTTTCCCCAGGACCAACTGTGAGGCAAGTCAATTAAATTCCACTCCTTGCTGAACTACCCCAACTGACAACAAGAAAAGCAGGGATATGCTCTGCCCACTTCTTGCCAAAATTGCCAAGTCCATGAGCAAATTCAATGGTGTCATTGCTTTAAGCTACTAAAACTGTGGGACAATTTGTCACACAGCAATAAAAAGCAAAATAGGGATCAAGATGTTGATGGAGAAAGATTTATTTTTAAAGGACACTTAGATTTTGAGGGCTAATTAGTTGACACCTGGAGAGTGTTGTTGAACAGGTTATGGGTGACCAAAATAAAATCAACTTTTCATGAGAAACTAGTGATGAAGGTGAATACAATTTTCAGAACAGAGTGGTAATTAAGATGAAATGTGTGCTCAGAGAAAATTTGAATTTAGATTGAAACCTAGATTTAGTCATTAGTAAGTTTCTGATCTTCGCATGTTTCATCCCTGAACTTCAACTTGTGCATGTAAAAATAGCAACATAAATTCATACAGTTGAAAAGATCAGGAGAGCTGAAGCAAGCACTTAACCCAGTAGTAAAGATGCCACATCCCACCTGGGATCTATTCACAGCACCTGTTTTTCCCTCTAGTAACAAGATTCTTGCCACCTGTGTGGGAAAACTGGGTTCCTGGGTTCAAGACTCAGCCTTAGCCTAGCCTCAGCCGGTTCAGGAATTTAGAGTGAATCGATGGAAAGGCACTGTCTCTCTCTTTAAAACGAATGAGTAATAAAATTGTTATTATAAATAAAATTATTTATTTACTTGAGAGACAGATTTTTCTTCTGCCTTTCAAATGAATAATTGGTACAATGTTGTAAGCAACATTATTAAATTGAGATACAGAAAAATAGAGCACTCCCATTTTCTGCTTCACTGCTCCAAAGTCCACAATGGCTTTATGATGGAGGGAAGAGCCAAGAATTCAATCCAGGTTTCCTCTATGGGTGACCGGAACCCAACCATGTGAGCCCTCTCTACTGCCTCTGCACTAGCACGAAGCTGGAACAAGAGAGAGAGATTGAACCTAGGTACTCAAATGTACACCAATGGCTTAACTGCAAGTTCAAATACCTACCCCGCTAAGTACAATTGAAAAATTTAAAAATATTGAGTGAGTTGATGATAATGACAAATATTAACATTTGCTACTATTTCTATAGTTATTGCATCTTCACATTGCAGTGGTAAAATACTAATGTTCTAATTTATGCTGGTTCTAAATCACCCTGTATACAGACAATTCTCTGACTAATCAAGAATTTCTCACCAAACGTTCAAGTTCTCAGCATTATGCTAGAACTCTGCTATGATGGAAGGATGGACAATAGCATCCTGGGAGGTGAACAATCTAAATATCTCCAACTGAAATGACATGTGAACAAGTGACCAGATTCTGAAGTATCTGATGCAGTCCTGATCTCTAAGACTTCCTGTCAAGTGGCTATACAATTGTGAAAAGGGTTTTGCAGTATAACCCTGGTGTCTACAGTGATTTTTGCATATGATGTGTATTATGAATATTTAGCAGTCAAGAGATTACATATTGTACTCTTCTCTACTTCCTAATCATCTGCCCTTTAAAACATACTCTAATTGTCTAGGTAGTACACATTAAACAGTTCCTCCCATGTAAAATTTTTTAAAAATTCAAGATGAAGTTCAACTGCTACTTAATAAGCACCTCCTAGGACTCAGCACAATCCACTGGGAACTATTAAACTGAGTTTAAGTCTAGTCATCTAGCATCTGATAGAGATAACAAGATAATTCCTTTGTGATAAATAAAGTTAGAGGATTAATTTTTCTAGTTCAAGTGATACAAATAATTTTTTTAAAGATTTATTTATTTTTATTACAAAGTCAGATATTCAGAGAGGAGGAGAGACAGAGAAGATTTTCCTTCCGATGATTCACTCCCCAAGTGAGCCGCAACAGCCGGTGCTGTGCTGATCCGAAGCCGGGAACCTGGAACCTCTTCCGGGTCTCCCACATGGGTGCAGGGTCCCAAAGCTTTGGGCCATCCTCGATTGCTTTCCCAGGCCACAAGCAGGGAGCTGGATGGGAAGTGGAGCTGCGGGGATTAGAACCAGCGCCCATATGGGATCCCTGGCATTCAAGGCCCGGACTTTAGCCGCTAAGCCACGCCGCCGGGCCCAAGATACAAATAATTTTAAAGGAGTGTTTAAAAAGCACTTTGGGGCTGGTGCAGTGCGGTGGCAAAACAAGCTAATCCTCTGCCTGCAATGCCCGCACCCCATATAGGTGCCCATTCATGTCCCGGCTACTCCACTCCCCATCCAGCTCTCTGCTTATAGCCTGGGAAAGCAGCAAAGGATACCTCAAGTCCCTGGGCCTCTGCATCCACATGGAGACATGGAAGAAGCTCCCAGCTCTTGGCTTCAGCTTGACTCAATTCCAGCTATTGCACCATTTCGAGAATGAATCAGTGGATAGAAGATCTGTATGTCTGTCTCTCTCCTCTCTGTAGAGCTGCCTTTCAAATAAAAATAAATGTCTTTTTAAAAAGAAAAGTAAAAATTCAATTCAAAATGCTAACACCACAGCATTTTAAATACACGTGTACTAAAACAGTTCAGGGAGTCACCTTTGATATTTCATCTCCCAGCTCTACAGAGTTTACACTTCTCTGAAAGAAAATCAGACTTTTAACTGAAGACTTGGATGTCTGGCCATGTTTAATGGAAGGAAGGAAGGATTGAAGGAAGAAAGGAAGGAAGAGGAAGGATTTTTAAATTCCTTTACTTCTACATAAATTTTTCTTAGTTTAGTAAAGGTTTATCTTTATTTTCAACAGTTGTAAATGCTGAGCATCTGATATTTATGAACACTGACTAATTTAAAAGGAAATAAAAATATTCTAAAATCGAAGAATTGAAAAATGACCAGATTTGTTTGCCATTAGCAGTATGCTTTTCCTTGATGCCTTATTCTCTTTTGCTTTTTGATCCTTATGTTGGATCTTCAATTTTTAGAGTTCCGAATAACACCATTCTCTTTGGCTACCTCTCACTTCCCCAACTTTCCGATAACCCTCTGCCACTGCTATGCAATATCCAGTTGCCTTATGAACCTACAGGGGCCTGAACAGAGTGAAGGACCGGGAAGAGATCCTAAACACTTTTGTGAATCACCTCCTGAAACTTGAAGTTTATTTCTCATCTCTGGCCCAACACTGTGCTATTCTCAATAATTCCTGTCTATTCAGGCGCTGGAGAATGTTATGTAAAAATGATTCAAGCTGCAACTTTTCATAGGTCAGAAATACCCAGAGGCTGTGGTTTTTAATGTAACTTCCTTAGATAAAAGCTAGTTTCCTTTTTCCAATCCGGGAAGTGGATGTCTGTAATACAACATAAATTACACAGTTTCTGATTTTACTGTCTAGACACCATCAACCCGCTTAACACTACCTTCTCTGTCAGAGTCTGGGCAGAGCCCAAAAAAAACTAATGTCCAGCAAGCTTGGAAATACAGTCCTTCCAACTCAAGCTGGCAGGACTCTGGTGAGCACATTTAAAACCAACAAAAAGCAGCATTGGAAAATTAAGAACGGTTGAAAGAAAAAAAAAAAAGAGGGCAAATAAAAAACTCTTTCACAAATTAACAAGGCTCGATGGTATCAAGTGCTTGAAAGATTTCCATCTACAGGCCAGATTCTAAATACAGCAGGTTATCACCCCTGCAGATAGGGGCAGACATTTTTAGAGCCTCACCACCTCCACGGAAGCTCCAGTGTCTGACACACACAGATAATGAGAGAACTAAAGCACCGGCTCAATCCCCTCGAGCATGCCTCTGGGATCAAAGTCATCCTTACTTACAGCACCCATGTGAAGAATGGCAATATTGAGACAGGGGACAGGAAATCAGTTGCTTGTTTAGGGAGAGAAAGGGATGGAACTGCTTGAGGACTGAAGACATCCCACTTCTCTGGGATAAGGGACTTGCTCTCCTCCCAGCTGCCTGTGGAAAAGCTACATTAACCTAATGGTAGTAATCACAGCAATCACAGCTCAGACTTGGCACCATACTGGGGGTGGCATATTCATTATCCTTACTAAAGCAACACTTCCTCTATGACATTCGCCAGAGTGCAGGATTGGGTGGCAGAAGTCTGTTTTGGATCACATCTAAGGAAGATTAGTTTCTGAAATTCCAGAAGATTGGTTCTGATGATGTTTTGCTTATAAACTACACATCAGCATTACAAACATTCTTCACATTTTTCATTTCATTTCATCTTTGCAGAAGTCACAGGCAGCAGGAATCTATAACTATATTTTATATATGACAGCACTGAAGTTCAGGGAGAAGTGAGCCAAGTCATTCACTAATAAAGAACAAGACTAGCCTTAAGTGCAGCCATCCTGGCTGTATGTCCTGTGCTCTTACTGCAACAGCAAAGTTGCCTTCCATGAATGGATCTCATAGAATGGATACTGAGAATAGTGGGAATGCTAATTATACTGAACAAACTTAACCCAATTTAGCTAACATTCATTAAGCACCTATTGCATCCTACACTGTAGCTGGAGGTTCAAAAGTGAAAAAGTCACAGGTGCTATAGCCTAGTTCATGGACAACTGGAGTATTCTATCACACACATTAGGGTAGTATATACTGATCAAAGCAGAAGTTACATGATAACTCCACGAGTCTAAAAGTCTCCAGCCGGGAAGATGTTTAAGCCAGGGTTGACAGGATGAATTCAGGAGTTTAACAAGCAGATTCTTGGATCACCAAATGAAAAGGTTAAAAGATAAATGAGTGGTTTGTGCCAACGATGCATATTGTCCAAATCTTTAAGAACCTTGGTATCCGTGGATTTGCAGGCCAGACAGGAGAAACGATTAATGTTAAAATAAGTGAAGGAGTGGCTGCATGGGTGGTGGTTAAGATGTCACTTGATATGGCTGCATCCCATGTCAGAATGTCTGCTTCAGATTGCAATTTCCTAGAAATGGACACACTGGAAGGCAGCAGGTCATGGCGCAAGTGCTTGGGTCCCTGTTACTGACGTGAAAAACCTGGATTGAGTTCTCGGCTCCTGGCTTCAACCCTGGCTGCTGTGGATATTTGGGGAGTGAACCAAGAGATGATGGAAGGTTTTTGCCCATCTGTCTCTGCCTTTCCTCCTTTCAAAGAAATAAAATCCATAAATAAAATACTTTTAAAAATATGTATTTGTTTATTTAAAGGCAGAGTTATAGAGAGAAAGAGGGGAGGGAGAGAGAGAGAGAGAGAGAGAGAAAGAGAATTTCACTATTCATCCCTCCAAATAGCCACATGAATCGGGATTCAGCAAGACTGAAGCCAGAAGC
Source organism: Ochotona princeps (assembly GCF_030435755.1). Lineage (NCBI taxonomy): Eukaryota > Metazoa > Chordata > Mammalia > Lagomorpha > Ochotonidae > Ochotona > Ochotona princeps. Next base: position 72,080,444 of record NC_080833.1, read on the forward strand.
CAGGAGCTTCATCTGGGTCACAAAAAGTAAGTGAAGATCTTGAGGAGGATGAAGTTCTTTAGTTCTTTCTAAAGGGTGTATGATCAATGAAAAGATCATGTTACATGAATTTACTGCAGCAGTTAAATGGGCAACTCTGACCACTTGTTACAATGGCAAACTCAAAATAATGAACATGTCTAAAACACTCAGATACTTGATTTCTGGTGAATGTCTGATAGGGCTTAGTTACAAGTGGACACACTCATGCTGAGCTGTTCTGTTCAGGCAATTGCTAACAGACTTGTTTTCCAATGTATTCTCAGGAAAAAGGAGCCTTGCAAGCCAGCATGGCTTTGCAGGTTATCTGCATTTAAGTCATTTTTTGCTCCATCCTTTGGCAATACCAGGTTAGACACTAAGGTGGAGTTCCCACCTTATGAGGCCTACTATCCCACATCCTTCCATTCTTGTCCCAAGCCCATCTCCCTCTCCCTGCTCCCCTATCTTGTAGTTTAAGGCTTAGTCATGGCCATGTGGAAACTGAGGGTTCCAACTGTAGTCAGTTTCTTCCCTGTGTAATTCCCCGTCTCCCTACTTGCCCTTTTTCTTCTCAGAGACAGGGGAAAAAAACCAACAAAAAACATTTGATAATATATCTGCATTTTCACTTGAGTCTGTATTGAAGGGTTCTCGTCAAAGGGATAAGGAGCAGGCCACCTTTCCAAAAATGGGAAATGAAGTGATCACTGCTGAATTTTAAAACTCAAAGGAAGAAAAGAAGCGGGTGGTAGTTTCCCTTAGAGTACTTTTTCTTCTGGATTCACCGACTAGAAGAAGGCATACAGGAGACACCAATAATTGCCTCTTTATTTATTTGTGGGAATCTGCCCAGTGAGCAGATCTTTCCTGACATGCAATCTGAAGCTGTGATTGACTGAATCAAGGTGGCTGAGCACACTCAAATTTAGCGTATTCATAGGCTGACCAGTTACTTGCAAACAACCAGACTTAGTTGCCTGGCTCCAAAAAAAAAAAAAAAAAAAAAGGGGGGGGGGGATTATGGGCCCATTAAATTCTCCATTTGAAAATTTTAAGTTGAGAAACCAGAAACCTTTGCCAGAATGCTATGACAGCTAGATTAAAGGAATGTGAGATAAACTGGGTGGGCCGCTGTAGGAGGACATTCAGGCCGCAAGGAAGTTCAACTTATGAAAGGAAAAAGGCTAGTAAAAGGAAGCAAATCCACAGACAGAAAAGTTAGCACAAAGAGGGGGACTCCACGTTCCTAATGATTTTGTGGATGAATGAAGTTGAGCTATCCTTGCAATCTTGCTATTTTCTCTGGTAGCAGATAGTTCTCTACTGTTTGCAGCCTAAAAAACTGACTAGAATGTAAAGTCATTGACACATAACATGATTGTTAATCTTAGCCTGGAGGTAGATCCAATTTCATCCCATGGCTTGCCAAAGATTCAAATTGAATTACCAGGAATTACAGATTTAGTCAGGTTTAATTATGCACAATGTTTGCCAAACATTACACTGGCCTTTGCTCTCTGAATTTCCTCATCAACAGCTAATCCTTGATAGAAACACTGGCATGATTTTGCCACTGCAAAACTACCCTGTTTTTTCTCATTCAATCATCAAAAAGAGGAATCAATTGCAAGTTAACCTGAGAAGACATGGGGACCTTGCCCAGCACTGTATATTCAGCAGTAAACACTAGCCAACTCCCATCAAGGGCCAGATTCTTTGACATCCTTTCTCACAAAATCAAAGTCAGTTGCTCTGAAGTTGTTGTCCTGGACCATCAACCAGAGTTCGTGTTTTTTATTGTTACTAAGCCTACTCTTCAATTTTTCCCATCATCTCTGTTATAAAAGATGGAGAATGACAGGAATTATGAAGAGTGAGGGCTTCTGGGAATCTGGTTTATTTTAAAGGTCTGTGAAGTATTCATTTCCTCATCACACCACTGGCCTTTGTTTACATGTGAATATCCCTCTATTACTGCCCTTCAGAGCAAATACTCAGATGAAAACCATCCCCAGAGATGATTGGTGTTTCAATCAGCGGACTATGCTGTGCATTGACCATGGCCTCTGCTCCCAGTAGGGTTCAGGCCACGCCAGTGACTCAACTGACCTTTCTGCTAAGGGATTTGCATCACTTCCTTTGTTCTAGTTTTGCACTGTATGGAATTGCAGTAATGTGAACAATTTTTCTTTTACAAAAACAGCATGAAACACAAGAAATCCATAAAATCTGTTTTGATCATTGAATAAATCATATTTTAATCTGCTTTAAACAAAATAAAATAACCTTCCTTTTGAAAAATGACATTTTACAAAATTCAACTAAAGTCAGCTTAATGAGGGTTCCAAAAACAAGTTTACCAATTAGACTGAATAAGAAAAGCTACATTGAATGGATAGCTAGTAATAACAGGAGGTAAGAGAGAAGAAAAAATTATGAGGGTATCCAGTAAAATCATCCCAAACTTCTGAATAGGTTGACCTTAATAAATGCTTTACAACATAAGAACACACACTGGGTCTGGGTCCAGCAGCAGAATGGTCCAGCATCACAAGCACAATGACCAAGACAATGGTTCCAATTTTGGGCATAAGAAGAGTCAAAACAACATCTGGTATGGTGCCCCCACTGTAGAAGGGCAATGCTAGTGGGCACAGTACACTAGAAGGCAGGTGCTGGTATTTGGCCCAGTGCATTCACCAAGCAGATGTATGAGAAGACTGGCAGAACATGGCACTAGAAGTCTTCATAGTAAGTTTTAGGGAGTCCCTTCTACAAAGATTAGAGGTCAATCTTGGAGTCTTTAGGGGGAGGATCCAGGATTTCAGGATTTCAACAAACGGGATCAAGAGTAAATCCAGGCAATGAGATCAAGGGCAATCTGAGAATGAAATGAATAAGACCACATTGCATCAGGGCAACAACAGGGCTGAACAACTGACCTACTGATCAAGGGTCTTTTATTTCCTCTGCTGTTAGCCAAAGTGCTCCCAGAGGTTGGAACAGGACCAAGACAGCTGGTGAGGAAGATGGATTTTAACTGCCAGTACAAATAAATACAGTAGTTGATGAATTATACTGTTTGTAGTAATGTTTATACTACATTAAAGCGTTAGCTGGGTGATGGTGGGCTACTCTGAAAGGGGTCTACAAACCTGCAAATTGGACCAAGCACAAGGGAGATATATGGATGGAAGTCCAAAGCAGTGGGGCTGAATCTTTGGGAAGTGTGGCAACAGGAACATGTAGGATGTGACACTGAAAAATTGAGAGGCAGTGTGCTGGTGGTAGAGAAGGACGCTGACTGCAGGATCCAAAAGGCAAAGCTGGCTGCAGTCAGGGCCTTAGGGGACTGGAGCACTGATGCAGCGTTCCAGAGCCCTTCTGGGAGAGGGCGGCTAGAGCTGTACTCCATCAGGACCTCCACACATATAAAATTCACAGATACTCAAGTCTTTTATATAAAAGGACACAGCCAGCATATGTTTGTATATGACTTATTCACATCCTCCCATAAACTTTAGGTTACCTCTAGATTACATATAATGTCTAATACAAGCTGAGTACTGTGTAAATAATTGTTACATATTATTGCTTAGGAATAATGACAAGGAGAAAATCTGTACATGTTCATTACAGATGCAGTTTTTAGTTTTTAAAGATCTATTTATTTTGAAATTCAGAGTTACATGGACATAAAGATAGGGACAGAGACACAGAGAAAGATCTTCCATCTGCTAGTTCACTGCCTAGATAGTTACAATGGCTGGTATTAGGCCAGGCTTAAGCTAGGAGCTAAGAGCTTCATCTGGGTGTCCCATGTTGACAGCAGTGGCCCAGACACTTGGTCCATCTTCTGTTGCTTTTCCCAGGCCATTAGCAGATAGCTGGACCAGAAGTGGAGCAACCACGACACAAGCCAGTAACCATTTGGGATCCCAGTGCTGTAGGGAGTGACTTTACCTGCTATACCACAACACTGGCCCCCAGATGCAGTTTTTAAAAATTATTTTCCATCCACAGTTGGTTGTGCCCTCAGATGCAGAACTGAAGAACACAGAAAGCTGAGTATATTCATAAGAAAATCAGAGTTGCACAAACAGGAGCAACAGTTTGGGAAATCAACTAATTTCTCTTAAGGGGATATAACACTGGCTGCAAATATACAGCAGAACTGAAGCAGGACTGAAGAGAGCAGAGTAGGAGCCAAGGGCTTACCTAAGCCATCAAAGAATAGTCTTAGTTATGGTATCAGGGACATTGGGCATGGAGCTAGGTACATTATCCTGCCCTCTTTTAGACACAGGGACAAGAACCAGGCAAACATGTGCATCTCCACTCATCAACCAAAACTGAGGTGTGCAGAAATTTTACAATTTGTCATTTACTTGTATTATGGTTTGTATTATTGTTTGTTGCTAATCAAGTGAGAAGTCTGTGTTATCAAATAAAATACGCACAGAGTTAGGGCAACCTCTGATAGCATCAATCTGTGTGTCAAAGTGCTTATGCCTTTAACATAATTTTCCCCTTGGTTGTCTAAGGGGAGCCTGAGCTGAAGTTAGTGTGGTGTTAGGATGGAATTAATCCTGGTTTTTCACTCCTAAAGAGCCTGAGAGGTTTCCTCCAGGACCTGGGGTTGTTTCCAGTGTTCCTGTGCAACTCTTCTCAGCAACCCCTCCTGGGCTTGCAAGTTAAGGTCCAGGTTTCCCTCAGGTTGCTTCATGGTTTGAAGCAGGCTTTTGCCAATAAACATGAAGCCTGGAACAGATGCATGGCTGGAGCCAGGGCTAGCCCCTCTGGTTTTCCTGGATCAGGAAGGTTTCTGAGCTGGCCTCATGGATGTCAGGCCGAGTGATGGATCACTGCCAAGCTGAAAATCATCTTCAACAAGAAGCATTTTTCTCTCATTCCTCCTGATGTCTTACTAATAGATGGGAAACCTGCTTCTTAGGGGGCATCTTGTCTGTTTGGTATTTGTCCCAACAGGGTCTCACTAATCCAAAATTTGTTAACAGTGACATGAAAATTCATGCCTCTTCTGTGAGGTGGGGGCCAAATATCCTGGCTCTGGGCACACCATTTCAGTTTCACTACTATGAAATCACAGATTTTAACTACGGTCTGTCTCCTGATTCTCTAATAAACAAAGGACTTTTCTCAGGAGTGTTGTGTGACCAAGTTCCTTACAATGGAGCAAAACGCCAGGCACATGCAGTGCCAGTGCTGAAGATCCTGCTAGCCAAATTCTGAGAGCCAACTGAGGCAGGCCAGAGCCCCAGCCTCAGAGCAGGCTATAGTCCTGTTCCCACAGATGTGAGGTGTGATGTAAAGAGGCACCACTGCTAGAGAAGACTAATAGCTCTGCTCCATTCTGGTCAGCTTTATCCTCAGTTTACATATGGGGATCCTGAAGCTAGCAGTGGTCTCCAGCTAGCCTCCAGTGATACCACTTTTAAGTAAGAGGCTTTAAGACTTCTAGCTCAGGTCCTGCTCATTGTCAACCTATGTCTTTGCTGCCTGGGGAACACCTCTGGTAATCCATTAGACCAAAAACATGTACTGTTTACTATTTCATAAGAGGTCTTAGCTCAAAGTGATACTCAAGCCTTTTGTGGCTAAAGTCTGTTAATCAACTTTTTACAACTTTATGAAACAAGTGCTTTTCCTTTGAAGCCCTTATCACCATTTTTAAACCATACATATGCTTGTGAGTATCTATTTCATCTTTATCACCCCACTTAGACTGTGGGTTCCATCAGGGCAGGCATCATATTTGATTATCCCTTCAGTTTTCCATCAAGCCAAGCACTCAATCGGATATTAAATGAAGAAAAATATTGTTACCCTTTCTCATGGGTGGTGGACCAAGTTTATTTTATAAATAGGATCTTTGGGTCTGTTGACTGGATTGAAGCTTTCTGAGAGCCGCCTCTTTCTATGAAGATCTGTCTCCAGGAGCAGTACCACATTCGTGGTAAAGGGTATATTGGTCAGATCTGGTCAGTGAGAGAGATCATCTGGTCAGCTCCATAAACAATCGTGTTACTATCACCACAATGTACTGTCTGTGCTCATCATAACAATGTTACCACTGTAATCACATGTGCACAGGGCATCCCAGTGTTCAGAACACTTTGATCTTCAATATGCTTGGGAAACAGGCAGAAAGACATTTCACACGATACTGAAACTTGCAAAGAGCCCACGATAACAAAATGAGAAGCAGAATCAAGACTCAATTCCATGTGGGAATTTCATCTTGTAACAGTAATTTAAAACTTACTGTAACAACTGAAAACATACTCAATGTGCAAAGATACTGGAAATATGAATTCAAATCTGAACACCCATACACTGCCTAGTTCAAAATCAAGTGGTAATCTTAAAGGCAGAAATTATCTAAGTATTCTTCCACTTAGAAGATCAGAGGGTGAAGTGGGATTATAGGATGATAGGATGATATCTATTGATTCAGTTAATTATGATGACTTACATCTAAAAACATGAGGTGGGGAAGAAGCCAGAGTCAACAGGGTCACAGATGCTAGGTGACTGGTTCAGCTGCCAACTGAGACTCAAGCAGACTCCTCTACTGGTCTAACCACCCTCCAGGCATGTTTCAAGCACAGTGATGCAAAACACAAGAGTCAGTATTCCAACTGCTGGCCTCAGGCAAGCCTTCAGCCCCAGGAATGGAGGGCTCTAACTTCCAGGAAAAGAAAACAGCAGGAGAAAGCAAAACTTCAATCCCTAAGGATTTCAATGACAGCTCTTACTAAAAATACAAATAAGAGAACAGCAAAGAGAGGAGGGACTGATCACTGATGGCAAGCATACACTGCATGTATTTAGTACCTTATGCATGTTCTTTCATGTAGTCATCATAACAAACTACTAGGGGAGTGAATCACCCCCAATATTTAAAGATGATGAAAAAGGGAAGCTCAACTTGCTCAAGGCCATGCAGTTAATAAATAATAGGACTATAGTGTGAATTTATAGCTGTCCTGTTCCAGCCTTCAGAGCACACAAGAGCAGAAAACCATGGCTCCAGGTATGTCATAAGAGTTGGGCAGTCTGCCTGCTCAGAGGGTTTAAACACACGCATCTCCAGATGACTGGACTACATGGAGGTGCGCAAGCTGCAGCTGACAATGAGCAAAATATCTGTACGAATCTGACACTGGAGAGATCATGGGTCTGGAGTGTGGAGCAAGCAGAAGGTGCATGTGGGTAGGTACATGAAACAGCAGAAAGTAGAAGCACAAAGTGGAAGAGACCAGGGTCAACAAAGCATGAAAATGCACTAGATTCTGATGTGGACATTTTAAAAAACATTTTATCTGCTTTTATTGGAAAGGCAGATTTACAGAGACAAGGAGAGACACAGAGAAGGACCTTTCATCCACTAGTTCACTTCCCAGGTGGCCACAATGACTGGAGCTGCGCCAATCTGAAGCCAGGAACCAGGATCTTTTTCCAGGTCTCCCATGAGGGTGCAGGATCCCAAGACTTTTGGCTGTCCTCTTCAGCATTACCAGGTCATAAGCAGGGAGCTGGATGAGAAGTGAAGCAGCCAAAACATGAACCAGTGCTCACACGGGATCCCAGTGCTTGCAAGGTAAGGATTTAGTCATTGAGCCATTGTGCCAGGCCCAAGACATAATATTTAAAAATCAGATGCCTCCTGGCTTGTGATGACCAAAACAATGCAACTTAAGAACTCTTATAAAGGTTGTGCTTGCGGCACACGAAAGTGCCTGTCTGGGAGTGGCAGATCAGAGGCCAATGCTGGGATTCTGGGCATGTTGCCCCTGCAGTATAGCACTGAACTTGGCCAGGGGCTTATTTTAGGCCAGGGTCCTGTGAGAGGGTGAGGAGTCCACTGATGACTTATGGCAGGCCAAGTACCTGATGTGTCCTGGGCATGCCACATCCACTGTATGACAGTATGATAATTTGTGAAAAGCAGAGCAGGGACCTGATGGTGTGACCTAGGTGGTCACAACTGTGCTAGACCAGAGGCCTGAGTCTGGGGTTCTAGAAGGAACCCCCATTGATAGTCTTTGGCATTGCCGAGAAACATAGGTTTTCGTATCCCCACGATCCCAGAAGCAACAGGATCTCCAGATTCAGGGGCCAGAGACTAGAGTGTGTATCCTGGCTTTGGAACACACAATGTATGCTGTGTCGCCTCTAATGCTGACTTGTGTGCAGAGGAGAGGATCGTGCTCAGGAAGCACATATGAAGGGCAAGTCAGCCTGCTCTTACGAACAAACTGAGGTCCGCAGAAAACCAGAAAAAGGCCAGTGACTTCTCAAAGTAGCAATGGCAGCCACTGGCACCAGCTATACTTTCTAGGGCTCGTGAAATAGAACCACTAGATGAGATAGGGAGAGATTTATGAACCCAGGAAATGCAAGGCCTACATCCCTAATCAGAAGAAAGCAGCTACAGAAGTAGAGAAAATGAGATAAACCCCTTAACATAGGGGTCAGAAATCCTGGGAAGGAATGAAATGGAACAAACAGGTAGCAAGCTTAGATTCATGAATCGAGGTCAGACCTTCCCTATCCTATGTAACACAGTGTGCCTACTTTTCAATTAAATGTCCCCTTGCCTAGATTGTACTCCCCTGGACTTGGGAATAGAAAATAGTATTATGCAGCCCCTCCTCTTCCCTGGGTCATGAGAAGCCAGACAAAAGGGAGGGGCATCCTCACCCTCCCCATGGACATAAGCTGAAAGCAGAAACGTCTCTCACTCATGCACCTTTCCCTTTTGCCCACTGTATTTCTGTGATTTGCCAAAAAAAAGGAAAAAGGAGGAAGAAGAAGGCAGAGGAGGAAGAGGAGAAGCAGGGAAAGGCAATGGAGAAGGAGAAGAAGGAGGAGGAGGAGCAAAAGGGAGACTGGGAGAGGAAGAGGAGGAAAAAGAAAATACTACCAAAAAGTAACAATAAGAATTCCTCTTGTGCAGCCTAGAAGTTAAGATGTCAGTTGGGATGCCCACAATCCTGTATCAGAATGCCTGAGTTTTAATGCTGGCTGTATTCTCACTCCCAATTGTAATTTCCTGTTAATGTAGATTCTGGGAAGCAGCAGCTGCTTCATTAGGTAGTTAGGTTCTGACCAGCCATGGGGGAAACCTGGACTGAGTTTCCAGCTCCCAGCTTCAGTATGATCCAGCAAGGCTATGATAGGTATTTGGCAGAGTAAATGGGAGCTCTGTCTCTCAAATAAATAAATATAGTGATTGCTAAAAAAGAATTCCTCTAGAACTTTTGATAACCCACATTACTACCGAGCATGATTCACAAGAAAGGCACTGTGAGTAAATGGATTTTACCTAACCTTGATTCAGAATATATATAATCCATGTTTGTGTGTCTATGTGTGCATGTGACTGTTTTAAAAATAGGCCAGGGACAATAGCTGTTACATTTGCAGAATTTCCAGTCATTAGACTGACCTAAGGGGGCAGGTGAAGGCTCCGGGGAGTGTGTTTCGAATCATAATTGAGCCCTTGGCTGCGTTGAGGCCAGTGGACTATAGCTTATGTTTCTGTGCAATTACTTTCAAGAAAATGTTGTGTCTTAAATATGTATTACTCCATCTCCTCACCAAGAAGCTTCTCTCAGGGGTCAGTTTAGAAGCAATATTAACCTCAGTTTTCTTGCAAATCACTCAGAGTTCAGTTATTCAGCAAAGTGTTCATGAAGAAAAATGCAGACAGGAATATGACAACTGCATGTTGTGTTCTCATGTCATCACAAGTCCAAGTTGCACAATTTCAGGCACATTTTCTACAGACATGATTTCTCCAGATACAACCACATGGTTTGCTTCTGTATTGATGTCACCTAAATGTTTAAAAGCACTGTTGGGAAGGTGGGAGTAGCCAAAATAGCATGTATGAGGAAGTGTTCCACTTGTAGTACTATGGCTGCTCAGCTGTTACCACTGAAACTCAGATGCTGTTTTCTTGTAATCACAGATTAACCCATCACAAAACATTCACACATGCTGTCAGAATGAACCCAATCTAAATGCCAGTCCAAATGTTTTATTTCTCATGGGCACTGTAACTAACAAACATAGCTCAAACAGGTTACATGGGGGATAAAATGCCTTTTGGTCCATCTTATAAAAAGCCTGAATTTCCATGTATCTAATGTTGCAAATTGCAAAGATGGTGAAGCTAGTGATTTCCAAGGTCACATCTAGGCCTTTAGGCAGTGATCTGAAAATGACATGAAAATTATGATGTTTTACCATATTCAGTATTTGGACTCATCCTGGCATTCTCTGCACTAAGAAAAGCATCTGAGTTCCAAGTCCCATTTCATGCATATTGGGGCCAACTCCTGATGTTGGGGCCTGGGGACTCCTGGTAGAGATAATGTAGGTCTCTGCCTTCACTGGTGGCTGCTGGGAGGCAACCATTTGCTACCAGCTGAGAAGCAGCTCAGGCTGTGATCTGCCATCATTCAATCTACCCTAAGAAAAACTGCAAAAAGGTTCAAGCTCCAATGGGAAACCATGTTTTCCTACTTTTTTTTCTTTTTTTTTTTTTAAAGCAGAGTGACAGACAAAGCTTCTATCTGTTGAGTTACAATGGCTTATACAATGCCAGGCCAAAACAGGGGGCTGAGAACTTACTCCAGGTCTCCCTGCGCAGGGCACAGACACAACTACAACTACTTGAGGAATCATCTGCAAGCACCTCCAAGGGCAAGCCTTGGCAGAAGCAGGAGTCAAGAGCCACAGGTGGGATTTGAACCCAAGTACTCATATGTGGATTTGAACCCAGATACTTCTATGTTGGAAATAGTCATATTAACCAGTTTCTTAACCGGTAGGGCAAATACTTGCTTCTATCTTCCTGTCTTATCAATGCAATCATCTGTTAACTGGTTTAGACAAAGGAACCTGAAAAGGAAAGATAGAATACAAAACTCCTACTCCTCACAGTCCCTAAACACATTCACCAAACCACAGAGAATAAGATGCCAATATCACTTTTCTGAATGAACAGGGGTCTAAACAAATGGGAAATCATAATTATTGGGAGATTTTCCAAGTGGGTGGAATTCAGATGTCACTTGATAATAGGGGAAAATGCCGATATTTTCTTATTTATTTGATTTAAGAAACAGGGAGACAGAGTGATTTGGAAAGACAGAGTTCCCACCTATTAGCTGAATGTTCAAATGCCCACAAGAATTGCAGCTGGCCACACCAAACCCAGGAACCAAAATTTCTCATGTAAGCAGCATAGACCCAACTTCCTGAGTGAAGAAATTAGTGATCTTTCTGACCTGGACCCCTCAGTCTGCAACACTGTCTTTAGAGAAGGGAAAAGCCAGGTAGCTGATTTTAGATTAAGATGACATAGAGGAAGTTATAAAATACTCAAAGCTAAGGCATAAAGGATATGAGTCTTCAAAATAAAATGCTAGTTTTAAATTCTTCCATATGAAACTCTTGAACTAGAAAACATGGTAGCATCATAAATGGTGTAAAATATGATCTAAAGTTAAATTGAAGTTAGATTATTCTCATTTTGTGAAATGGTAGTTCTCTTATGACTCAAAGAAAACAAAAATTAAGAGAATTAAATAGGTGTGTTTCTTCCATTATTATTGTGTAAGTGAACCAAGATGAATTCAGTAATTTCAGCATTGGGAATAGCTTCAATCTGAAAATGTTCACATGTGTACCTCCACATTTTAAAAAATAATTACTCCATGGGGCCAGTATAGTATAGCAAGTCAATTCTTATCCTGAAGCTGGCATCCCATAAGGGTGCTGGTTCTAGCCATGGTTGTTGCACCTTTGATCCAGTTCCCTGCTAACGGCCTGGGAAAACCATGGAGGATAGCCTAAGGGACGGAAGATCTGTTTATCTCTGTGTAACTTTGACTTTCAAGTAAAATAAATGGATATTAAAAATTTTATAATTACTCCTCTATCTCACTGGACTCATCTTGCTGTTTACACAGCTCATTATAGAAAGACTACATTTGAACCCATACCTTTAACTTACCAGTCTTCACTCATGCAATTTTGGAGAACAAAAGTCAAGATTTGGAAAACAAAACTAAAGGTTTAGCTTTAGGAATGGGATGTAGAAAGTGGAGAAATTCATGCGATACAGCAGGTTAAATCATTCCTTGGGATACCCCCATCTCACATGGAATTCCTGACTTTCGGCTTCAACCTGGCCTAGCCTCACCTGTTCTAGTCATTTGGAGAATGAACCTGCAGATGGAAGATATATCTCAGTTTCTTTGTCACTTTGCTTTCAAATAAAGAAATCCTCTTTCCTCTTTTTAACAAAGGATTGCCATGAGAAACCCAAACGTATAGTTATAATAGAAAACTTCCCTACCTTGCAACCACTTGCTCTCCATTTGTTCAATCTTTTGATTCACATTTGCCACAGAAGCATCAACTGGCAGACATTGGTAAAAGTGTTCTATGATGACAGAAATTATGTAGGTCTGTGGACCTTATGCTGTCTCACTGGCTTTCAGTAAAACTCTTTTACTAGAAAAATTACTTATTGAATGTACTATAAATGGTTGAGTAAGCAAAGCTGTGGAAACAGATTTAACAAATTCAACTTCATTTCATAATGGATTATCATTAGCAAGGCATGGGTTCATATGATTGGTTAATTAAATAGAACAAATATAATGTCCTTGGTTGAATAAAATCCAGTATTTTTTTCATCAATCTCCCATCCCATCTGTTGAATTACTTATCTTCATCCTCCCATTGTCCCTAAGCTCTTTATGTCTTTCCAGCTCTAAACTTTCCAAGCCAACATAACCAATGTGGCATAGATTAGAATCTCAATATTACTGCAGACAACAGGTTTTTCTGGCTCCTAAAACAGTGCTGTATTCTCCATAAGGCTGTTTCCTCCAGCAAACACATGCACAGCATTTAGCTCATGATTATAGACACACTTTTAATTCAGGCTGCAACTGATTAATATAGTGTGAGATTCAATGCCTTGTAAAGTAAAGATTTAAAGATATTTTAGTAAAGAACACATTTCAACAGCAAATAGAGATTAGTTTTTCATGACTTGCTACAGACACAAATAATGGTTTATATAACTGTAAACTACATGGTATCAGGTTTGCCTGATACATCTTAATGAGACAACTGATGGGCCTATAAGAAAAATTATTGCCTAGCAAAGAATACATTGATAACTTACAAAACAAATAAAAGTCCCTTGCCAGAAGCCAAATGGCAATTGCAAGAAATGAGTCTCATTTGATAGACACTTCAGTCCCCTTCACTTCAGCTACAGCTGCACTGTTCCCACCAAAGTGTGCTAAGCAGGACTCTTGGAAGGGGTGGACGATCCTTATGGAGCATGAGGGTAACAGGAAAGAAGTTCCCTAGGAGACCAAATTCTCCTGATTCCAAAATAAAAAAAATACAGTTGTGGATGTTGTTCTCTGGGCAAAGTTGGCATCATTACAGGGTCTAAAATATCAAGAGCTCTGAGGGCACAGTGGGCTTTTTACAACCCTCAATCTCTCTAACATGGACGAAATTAATTTCCACAGTCACCTCTATCCTATCTCATCATGCTCTGTGATTCTGTAAGTCTACTTCTCTGCCTTCTCCTGGTTAACTCCCCCTTAATAATCACTCTTTCTGGGAAGCTCTGATGAGGCTCAGGCCCATTCCTAGAGCGTGAAAAAGCCACCAGAGAGGGCTCCGGCTCCGTCAAGGGGCCAGTGCCCCCCTTCTGCAAGTGTCTGATGCTGGTCTGCTTCCTAGCTGGACTAGGAGCTTCTCTAGGGCAGTGGAGATGTTGAATTTACCTCCATCTCATCAGCACTAAACATTAGGTTTGGCATATAATAAACACTTGTCACAGTCCATAAGGAAGTGACAGAACTTTACTGTCTCTCTACTTTCAAAGGCAGAATTATTTTTTACATACTCATAATTAATTACTCCCACATGCAAATTAAAAAACCATAATATTTCCTAAAATCAGAACAAAGGAATAAAGGCAAAATTGTTTTTCACGAAATCAGAGATTAATTTACTTACATGTATTCAAATCAAGTCATATACTGATATACACATCACTGGAATGACAATTTACCCATAAGCCTGTCCAGCTGCAAAAACAACTAAAATACTCTATTTCCTTCCATTTTCAATCTAAACTGAGTCAGGTTCTTGCCCATGTTGATTTGTTGGGCCAAATTCAACCAACCCTGCAACACTATGCATTTTTACTTTCATACTGCTGTGCCGACTTCACCTGTCATGCTTGCTTGGACAATGTAAACACTTAGAAACAAGAATCTAGTCTGGTGATTTATTCCTTCCCACGTGATGTGACTGCTCCTCCAGCCCTCAGCTTCAGGAAGACGATGAGGATTATTAAATTATTTGACAATGATAAAGTGAATAAGGATGGCATTACCCACATACATTTTTAAATGGGGTTCATTGTGTGCTGTTACACGTGCTAGTCCATTCAGATGAAAGGTGCCTGCTTATGAAATGAGCCTGTGCACTCTGACAGATTTAATATCTAATGTCAGTTAAGGAAAGTAATGGATGTTAACTTCAAAGGTTCTGATGGAACATCAGGGGATGCAGGTACAGTAAATAACAATTTACAGACTGCTTGAAGTAGAACATGCATGGAGCCTTCTTCTATTTAGGTTTTAGTTATTTTATCTTTAGCCATTATTCCCTTAAAAAGGGGCCATGAACATAACCACATACCCGAAACTCCCATCATAAAGTGAGGTGTGGGACTAGCACTGTGGTGTATCAGCTAAGTTGCTGCCTGTGACAGCAGCATCCTGTATGGGCGATGGCTTGAATTCTGTTCCTCTCTTCAGATCTATCTCCCTGCTCATGACCTGGGAATGCAGCAGAAGATGGCTCAAAATCTTGGGCCCCTCCCATCCATGTGCAAGAGCAGAATGAAGCTCCTGGCTCTTGGCTTCAACCCAAAGGTGTGGCCATTTTGAGGATGAACCAGTTGATGGGAAATCTCTCACTTTCTTTTTCTCTCTAACTCTGCCTTTCAAGTAAAATCTTTTTTTTTTTTAAGTGAGGCTTTCTGAATTGATTAGAGATTTTTAATAACAAAGGTCCACGAAATAAACAATGATCAGCTTTCATTTTTTTAAAGATCCATCTCCAAATTTATATGGAAGTTATAAGATGTCACAAATAATTTACTTAAGACAAAGGCAATGGAAAGTAAATATGTTTGTTCCAAAGTCTTAAGTAGATTTCTCTGTGGTTGTGATTTACAGTAATAAATACGTACCTACCATTATACAATAAAACTAATTTGGAAGAAATCTCAGCTTAATATGAATTCAAATAATGCAAAAGCAATTTTCTGGCATATCTGAATTACAAGGGATCTAGCCCTGTCTTCCTTGTCTTATAATGATTCTTTAATGTTTCTAAGAACCTCTGCAGAAAGCTCATTTTCAGCTATTAGGATCTAATGGAAGTCACTCCCTACTCCTCATTGTGTTCTTTTGTTTTCAAGGCCTTCAAGCTCAACTGCATGGGAACAGATTACATTACTGGATGCATCCTGGTCTCTGAGAGACATCAATTTCCAAATGCGATTGTCAAGGCCATGTGAAAGAGCTGAAAAGAAACATTCTAAAATGGAGCATTTGTTCTAACTAGGATGAGCTAATAATTTACCCAGAGCTGTTAATCTGCTGTCATATATGTGAAAAGCCTCTAGCCTTCCATCTCAGGAAGAGGCAGAGCAATTTCTAATTACGGTTTAGGGCAGTCTTCTCACCTGCAGTAAACAACAGTTGAGGAAATGTGTACATTTTAAAAACCAATCATTCACTCTGTTGGTAAATAACACACAATTAAGCACAAACCATGCCTAGGCAATTTAGGAGGTTCATGTAAATGACTGATTACTACTTTCTACCTAAAAAGGAAAATAAGTGACTCTCATTTAGGAGAGAGGAAAGTAGAAAAGATTCACTTAGTGTCCAAGTTAGACTGTAGGTTGTTAATGTGTAAAACTGGATTGAGCAAGTCGTTCCACATCTGTTTAATGTTCTGTTAGGATTAATCATAATTGGCAACAAACTCGTCAAACAAAAATGACCTTTCTGCTTTCATGAAAACCTCATTTCTGCAACTGATTAACCACATGTGCCTTAGGACAAGGTACTTTATTCTGTTACCTGAATCTCAGGTTTCTTACAATCTTTTGGGATTTATGGTCTAAACCTAGTCATTGGGCCCAGCATGGTGGTGCAGGAGGTTAAGTCACTGCTTGGAATGCCCATGTCCCTTACGGAAGCACTTGTCTGACTCCCACCTGCTCTCTCCTCCAGCTTCCTGCTGATGTGTCCAGTTACTGTGGCCTTAATCCTTGCTCCTGGCTTTAGCCACGTCCACACTTAGTGTTTGCAGTCATTTAGACAATGAACCAAACAGGATGAAAAATCTCTCTTTGTCGCCCTGTCTCTGTCACCTTTCAAAGTAAAAAAATTAAGTGTATATATATATATATATATATATATATATATATATATATATATACATACATATATATATTTTAAAAAAAAACCACACATTTGTTCATTCTGTTATCTTGATCTTCATCTGGGCCCTGGAACATAATTATGTTCTTCCTTAGAGAATAAATTCAGTTGCCAAACATGTAGCTCCTAAAGATTAAGTGCCCTAATATAAAGGAAATGTCTCCCTAAAACACACTGTCCACTCCTTCCATTTGCACCACTGTTCCTCTCACTTGAGGTCTAATTCTTCCTCTGGGATTTGTAACCTTCCCTGTGCTAAGCATTGCCTTCTTCCTAAAGATGTCTCAAAAATGCAAATACTCAAGTAAAGAATAATTAAAGATATTATCACTTTGTGATAAAGTGTTTGTCTGATTTTTCTCCTGAACAGAATTATCTCACATACTAATACTTAGTGTCTGGAAAAAGATATAATACCTTTTAAAGATGCACTAAAAGGCACCGGATATATTTCACAATTTTATTTAAATCAGATTTTCTAGTTAATCATTTATTAGGTAGTAAAAACCTTGTAGAAAGAAACTAAAGAAAATAGGTATAAGGGGTGGCCTCTGAAGAGGGAATTTGGGTAGCTGGGTGCAAGGATGGTGGTTTGATACAATGGGTTGAGCTGCTGCTTGTAATGCCTGCATCACATCGGGACATTTACATTTCATACTGGAGTGCTGGGGCAAGTCCTGTTTCTGATCTAGCTTCCTTCCAACACATCCTAGGAGGCAGTGGATCATGACCCAGATACTTGGGCTCCTAACCACCAATGTTGGAGACCTGAATGGAATTTCTGACTACTGGCTTTGGCCTGACCCAGCCCTGGTTGTTGTGGCAAGTTAGGAAGTGAACCAGTGGAAGAGTCTCTCTCTGCATCACTTTGTCTTTCAAGTAAATGAAAGTAAATATTTTAAAAAATAAAAGAATGGTCATAGGAGGTAAGGCTACATAGTTTATTATACATTTTGTATTTGGTCCTGCAGACATGTATTGTGTCTACAAAAAACTTCAATTAAAAAAATACTGAATCTCATACCTTGTCACTATTAATAAGCCAGCTTTCAGATAGTTTTTACAGAACTCTGACATTTAGAAGTTGACTTTTCTTCCTAAAATGTTGAGTGGGATTAATTTAAAACATGATGCTTTTTCTCAGGGTGATTTCTCTTCAGACGATTAACCATATTAAGAGTACTTAAAGAGCCCAGCGTGATGGATCAGTGGCTAAATCCTTACCTTGCAAGTGCCAGGACCCCAGAGGGGTAGTGGTTTGTGTCCCACTGCTTCACTTATAGCCTAGGAAAGCAGTCAAGGACAGCCCAAAGCCTTGGGACCCTGCACCCACATGGAAGACCCAGAAGAAGCTCCTGACTCCTGGTTTTGGATCTGCTCACCTCCAGCCATTGTGGCCATATGGGAAATGAACCAGTGGCTAGATCTTTCTCTCTGTGTGTATCTCCTTGTCTCTGTAAATCTGCCTTTCAAATAAGTAAAAGGGAAGGAGCACGAGGCATCATGTACTGCAGGAAACATGTCTGTATAGAACAGCAGTAGCATGGTGAGCTTCAGTGAGAGAACCTGGCTTGAGATCAGTGCCGGGACATGTTTTTGAGTGGGGACAGGAGAGGTGGAGGCTCAGAGAAGCAGCTGAAGGTAGTTGATGAAAGCTGAGCCCAAGTTTATTTAAGCTTAATGGATTGTCTCAAGGATTTTCATCATGCAGCCAGTGTTGTATCTGTGATGTTACCATCCCACATGTCAGTGGTTCAAGTTCCGGCTGTTCCACTTCCAGTACAGCTCCCTGATAGTGCACGTGTGAAAGCAGCAGAGGACAATGCAAGCCCTTTGGCCCCTGTACCCATGTGGGAGCTTCTGGCTCTTGACTTTGCTCTGGTCCAGCCCGGGCTGTTGCATACATTTGGGGAGTGAGCCATGAGATGAAAGATTTATCTCCCTCTCTATCTTTCCCTCTTTGCAACTATTGACTTCCAAATAAATAAAACAAACATTAAAAACATAGTTTTCATCAGAAGAGATATAAGATCAGATATGAGTTTTCAAAAGGTCAGTTTGGCTTCAGCATGAGAACAGAATGAAGAATAATGAGTCTGGAGTTGGAGAGGATGGTGACAATCACTTTAAGCCAATGCCTTGTCTGTGATGATTTTTCAGAAACAGGAGGGCAAGCTATACATATGTGTGTGTGTGCTTAAAAATACCTATAGCAATACTAATAGTAAAGCTATTAGTGTATCTTTATTAGCTATCAAGCATTCATTCATTCATTCAACCAGCACTAACACCTGCTAAGGCAGGGGCTGGTGCTGTGAAAGAAGACATTACCCTGTTCTCCAAGAGCATCCTGTCCTACTAGATGGTCCATATTCACTTACCTGGCTTGTGACTCAGATCATGCGCAATGGCATGGATGTTGTTGAGAAAGAGACCATATACCAGCAAGGAGATCCAAACCAGGGTGCAGCGTCATAGAAAAGCTTAGCAGGGAGCTTAAGACATGAGATGACTCCCCTTTACCCCTTCTAGGGCAAACATTTCTAACACGTGGCAAGTAAACATTAGTGTTTGTGTGAGCAAAGTGGTTAAGAAAACAGGAATTTGGGGGTGACTGACTGCTGGCGGAATTGTATAAGTGAGCCTTGGAAGTCTTGCCCAAATCCAGCAACCTTAGGGGGGTCTCAGCCCTCTACCTAAAGCAGCTTGGGGGAATCTCCCTGCCCTGCACCAGGGAAGCTAACAGGTCCAATAACACTATGCTTATAAAGTCCTGGGGGAAATTCCATGAATTCCAGATCCAGAGAGTCCTGCACACAGCAATATACAGAACAGGGAAGTGGTGGGCTCAATCTGTAAAAACTTCTAAAAGTAGACTGAATCTTAGTTCTTTACTGACGTCCACCTGGGTTGTCAGCTGTATTCTTTCCATTACACTGGCTAGTAGGCTTACTGCTACTCTGTCTCATGTCTGAAATTCTTTCCCTGTGAGGGATTGGTCATCTCTTATAATACACATTAGTGTATGCTGACACTTATTCAAAGAGTAAATCTTTTTTAACCCAAGTTAACCATCGTAGTCAACACTGATTAAACATCCTGTTCTATTAATTTCAGATCGATTCACAGATTTATTGCAAATGCAGTGGGTATTGTAATATCCACCTCACAGGTGAGAAAAGTGAGGCAAGAGATAGTTCCTCGTGGTCATACAATCAGTAGGCCCAGTCAAACGTACTTATCTACTACCCTAACCAACCTTGGGCGCTGGGCCAACCAGGACATTATTGGAATGAAACCAATACAAAAGGTGCACCTGAAAATCTGGCAGAGAACAAAGACAACTGCTCACTTTAGTCTCCGGAAAGCTAACGCTGTGAAGGCTTTATTATCGGAATAAAATGAAACTGAGTAGTGTAGTGAGTCTCTCCTGCAAGCCCTGGCCTACTCTTATTGAATGAATTCCATCTTCAAACAGTTCTTGAACCTTATTTTACTCTTCAGTACAAACTACAGCTCTGCCATATGGCCTAGAACACACCCAAAAGTATTCCAATGGGGCTTCTCATTCCATAGCATTTTAAAATGGAAAAAATGGTGGCAATGGAAATAAGAGATTGAGACCTATTACCCTTTGGGATTTTGGTTAAAGTGAGAGGAAAAGAATGCAGGTAATCTCAATGAGAAACAAATGGAATAAGCTTATTCTCAGGCTATGTGGGTTTCACTAGACAAACAGCAGAGTTCCAGTAGGACCAGTATATATTCATCATAAGCTCTGGGAGGCATTGAGAATTTAGAGTAGAATAAAAACAGAATAGGAAGGGGCGGGGGGAGTCCCAAACCTCCAGACGCGAAAGAAAACACCTGTTTGGTGTGTTGCCACTGAGTGTCAGCAGCAATGGCAGTCTTGGGCCCAGACACTGAACCGCCTGTGAGAAGATTCCCAAGCCAGATGGCATTTTCAAATCTACTCTCTCTCTCTCTCTCCCCCACTAACCTACATTGCGTTTCATACAACCACAGCCATTTTCACAAGCTGCAACATTTAAAAGTGGTCACTCTCCCCTTGAGAACATAGAAAACCTCTTTCCATACCCAAGACTTAAAAAAAATCAATAAAATTATGGATCTGGGAAACAACCATTTCTGAATCGACGCACACACCCGACATCCCACAGAGAGTACAGCTTCACAGACCTAGAGAGCTCTCACGCACACATTCGGCACGGTTCCCAGCAACATACTCTGAGCAAATTCATTCACACCAGTGCCTGTTTTAGTGTTTCACTCCCCACCTCTGCAAAGTAACTCCAGGTGCCCCCAAGTCGACGTGGCTGACACCCCAGTAAATCATCCGATGCCAGCAGTATTGCGGGGTAGGGGGTGGGGGTCTTCAGTGTCACCGACTGGCACGCCCCTCCCTCAGGGACGTCCAGATTCACCCCTTTCCCCGCTTCCCAGGCACACTGAGAGTGGCACCTTGCTCATGTGGAGTATTTACAAATAAAAATGCTGGAGAGATGGCTTCCCCAGCCCATCCACCTGCCGAGTTGGCACCGCACCTTACTCAGCGTGATCACCTCCAAGACGCTGACTTATCTACCTGACTCACTTTCTCACACACACCCTCGCCTCGCCATGGGAAGTTGGGAACTCGCCCGGGCCCGGTTCCGCAAGGGCCCGCCGCGCGCCCCCGACCGCGCCCCTCGCGTCGCCGGCCGGCAGTTACCTCCTTCCTCCGGCTCGGCGCCCCGGGGCGGGTGATGAGGGCAGTCTCCTCACACACCACGGCCACGTCCTCCACGAACACGCAGTCCGGGAGGCTCTCGTCGGCAGGCAGCTCCACCACCTGCAGCCCCAGCTTGCTACCCAGCACACCCACGTAGAGCTGGTGCTGGCGCTCGGCGCGGGCGAAATCCACCTCCTCGCCCTTGGCGCGCCTCAGCGCGTGCTGGCAGAGGGACTCGGGCAGTGCCCTCACCACGGCGTGGGTGGCACGACCGAAGGCAGAGGGGTGGCCGAGCCCTGCCATGGCTCCGGAAAGCAACGGGACGCGGCTTAGATGGGGACGAGGGGTCGCGGCAGTCGGCTCGGTAGCGGGCAGCGCGCGCCGAGCCTTGAGAGCGCCCGGCGGCTCCCCTTGGCAGCGGATGAATGTGGTGCAGAAGGAGCCCAGCTCGCGCCCGGAGCCCTGCCCGCGCCACTGAGCATGCCCAGAGCTCCGGGCGCCGGCCCGCGCGCAACCCGCGCGCCCACTCCGGCGCTCCCAGGTTTTGCGACGGAGCAGGCGGGAGTTCGAGTCGCGAGCACCGCGTGAGGCGGGCAGCCGGGAAAAGCCAACGAGAAAGCGGTGCGGACCAGAGGTACGCACAGGTCGAGGTATCTCGTGCCGAAGTACCGCTGACCTACACCTGACTGTGTGTTTGCGCTGCAGGTGCACGCTTCTCACCGTCGCCTGTCAGGACCTGGAGAGCACGCTGAGGAAGGCAGAGAAAAAGGAAGGGGTTCTTGGCCAAGAAGCGAGACATGGAGACGGTTCTTTCAAACACAAGTACTTGGATCTCTTTTTCCCCTCTCCTGTAGCTGAGCATTCACTCCTTGTTTGTAGATTGGGGAAACCATCAGGTCTTAATTCCCAGCCTTGCCGGCTCCCCTAGCCTGAAGCTTCTTAGCCCTGATTTTACTAAAATTAACTCGATAAATTGAAGGAAAGGGAGGATGTCACGGCAAAGGAGGGAGGCTACGACACCATGGCACTACTGTATAATAGGGGTTCAGGGTCAGGAGAGGGAAAAAGTAGTCCAAGTATTTATTCATGAAGCGGTTATCCCATACTTCACCTTGTGACCACCAAAAAGCCCCTGAAGAACTTCTTTGTCCAGGAATCTTGGACAGGTAGGGCATCTTCAGAAGTGAACGACATACTGGTGACCAGTCAAGAGGGGCCACTAACTAGACCAACCAGAAACCTGAACATGAAAATGCATCTCTCAACCCCAATTTCAATTTAAGGAATCTTTATCCTAGCCCCTCACTGAGTGGAGAAGGTGAAGTCATACCTGCTCTGCTCCTTACTCTGAGCTCTGCGATAACTGTTTTCTCCTACTACCTTGGTGTCAGTAATTGGTTTGCTGTGCGTTCAGCAGGAAGATCCAGTTTGGGAGGTTTGTATCAACTCCTCCAGACAGTTCTGAGGGTGCTCCATAACACTCTCCCGTGTCCAGCATCTGTTGCCAATTTTTAGGCTCCTGGTGTGAGAATACTTTTTCTATCAAATTCACATTACCTGGACCTCCCCCAATATGATCTTATACTCTATATGAGATTCCATATCATTAAAAGAATATATTTCTTCCAATCCCTGAAGGAGAGAGATAACCCAGGAAACAAAGAGAAATAAACACATGGGACAAAGTGTATTTAACAAAGCAATCAGCTCTTAGTAACCACGTGATTCTGCTGTGTTTGTCTCCAAAATATAGAGACAGAGAGGTAAGCCCCAGCCACTCCTAGTGTGCTCACCTTGGACAAGTGTTCAGGTCTTAGACCAGTGCGCTCCTTGCCCTTCGGAAACAAGGTTTCCATCCTTCCAGCCCACCCCTTCAACAAGATTCAGACTCCTGTGCACAGCCGTTGTGTTGCCAGCATGCTTTCTTTCATAGTGATAATACTATTCCTCTCCCCACCTACCAATTAATGTCAGATTAAGTAATCTGTAAATTGTATTCTTTTTGAGATTGTTTTTAAAACCTGGCTGAAATTCCAAAATAATCCCAGGTAATAACGTTCTTTTCTTGTGTAACATACTTCTAATTTAAAGCCTGAGTAGGTCAGTGAACATTAGATTAAAATAAAGCTTTAAAAACCTTTGTATCTCACTTCCCACCGGATGCTCTTGAACCTCAGCTAAAACAGCCCTGGCAGACATTAGTCTTTCTGTGAATCTTTTAAAACTTTACTTATTTACAAAGTCTCTTCCATTTTTGATGCACTATAATAGTTTAAAAATTTATTTTGAACTTAAATCCCGTTGGTCCCAGTTCTGCCTTCTAGCATTATCTAAATATTCTAAAATCCTTTCAGAAAACAGTGTTCACATATCTGAAGACTGTTCTGATCTCTAAACCGTTGACATCACCCTCTCTACCCCCAGTGCTTACTATATTAAATCCTGGAGTCTGAACAACCAAAGAGTAACTAGTGATTTGGTTTCTAAGTCCCTTCAACATTCTAATCACCTACTTTTTGATACACACCAGTTTGCCTGGTTCTATTTTAAGTTCTGCTTGCCAGATAGGAAACAATACTTTCTGTGTGGTCTGACCTAAAGACCACAGCAGCATCTGTATTGCAAATACTAGGCTTCTGTACCATGCCAAGACTATTTCTTCTTTGACCATCTAGTGCCAAGGCTTTGACTGCAGCCTTATTGACAGAATTCAATTCCAAACTTTTAGGAAACATGCATTTCTTATGTATGGGTTGGCCTGAACATCCTACAGTAATTGTCCGAACAGTGCCCAGGGAAGTTGGGATCTGTTGTCTCGCTTCTCCTTGGCAATAACTTGAAGGTACAAAAATGCAGGCTCTTAAGTGATGGGCAGCTATACCCTGATCCTGGAGAATAAGATCAAAAGGAAAATAAACTGTTGAGAATTGTGTTGGGGCTCAGAGGATGCTGCTCTGTAGTTACGGCACTTTCTGGTGTGTTGACCTTCTAATGTAAACGAAAAGCTTGCTCTGGAGTTCTCCTTATCCACAGTAAGACCTGGACCAAAAGAATATGACTGTTTTCCACCCACACTCTTGAATCTCATTATCTGTCTTTAAAGCAAACTATGGACTGTTAACTACCCATGGATGGATGGGCTTTCTTTCTAAGACAGGGTCTGTTCCTAGGTCTTAGTCAAACACCAAAGAGTCTTTTTATAAGTGAATTTCTACCTCTGAGACCATTGATATCCCCTAGTAATGATTTGGAAACTCTCAAAATTGTCTACCATTTCCATTTTTCCATCCCCATAAAAAAGGAGGCATATGTGTTTCTGGATAATGCTTAATGGGTTGGAAATCCCAGCACTGTGGTTCTTCCCTTTTGTATGTCAATAAATTTGCATGCCTTTGCCTATTTCATCTTAATCGTATTATTCCAGAAAACCATAAAATAACACAGGGAAAGGAATTTCTTTTCCCCATACACCTACTAGGCTTCACTTCTATAGCAAAACTTTCAGGGAACCTGGGCTGTTCTTTGGCACCAGTTTGAAGACAGCATTCGATAGTGTCCTCATATAGTGGATTCTCACCAATATTATAGGTAAAAATTGGCCCATATGTTTATTTTGCCCCAATTAATACGTGGTATTTCATTCTCTTGTTACCCAACATTAAAGTCAGATTCACTTCCAGTTGGCTACTATCTAGTAATCTTGGTTCATGCTTGTGCCTTGTTAGAGACAGAATGCTTTACAGTCTCAGTGTCCTGAGCCTAACTGTGGACAACCAATTAAAATCTGTAAGAAAAATGAGTGTTTGGCAAAGTGACTAAGCCCCTACTTGAGATATTTGCAACCCATAATAAGACACTTGTGTCTAAATCTCAATTCTGCTTTCGCTTCCAGCTTTCTGCTAATGCATGCCTTGAAAAGCAAATGGTGATGACTCAAGTATTGGTTCCCTGTCATCCACCTGGGAAACCTGGATTGGCCCTATTTGCTGTGAGCATTTAGAAAGTCAATCAGATGATGAAAGGTATATCTCTGTCACTCTGCCTTTCAAATAAATATAACTCATAAAACAAAAAATAAAACATCACCCTATCAATTTGGTGTTGATGTCTTCATGCTGAAGTTGGATAGGTAATTTTGTAGTTTTCCTCTTAGATGTTATGTGCCTCATTCTAATATGTCTAGCTTTGATTCTCCCATTGTTTGCCTTATTTATGACTTGTGCCATTAGAAATATGATAAACATGCTCTCTGTCTCTTTTCAGAGGAAGAATGCAGATGGCAAATCCAGTAAATTGTAATTTAGATTCTTTTGTGCTTCATAACAAAAGACTGTTTCTTAGGAAAATAAACCTTTATTAGAGTTTTCTTCACAAATATATACTGAAAATTCCCATGACAAAGACCATGTCATGCACTTTAGAATAACATAAAGAACATGAAAACATAATCCTTGACTCTAAAGAGAACACAAATCTTCCTAGAAAAACAAGACACCTAAAACCAGACCCAAGGTAAGTGTGTCTGGGAGGGATAGATAACAGTGCTGCAAAGGCTGAGAGAACGAGATAGCTCTGTGACAATGGTGAAAGACAAAGGCAGCTGGAGGATGACTAGAATCAATGTAGGCATTGAAAAAATTTATGGTGAAAGTAACTGAATGAGAGGATGATAATTCTTAGGAAAACTATGTGTGAAAGCCAGAGCCACATTCAAGAGACAATAGGTAGATCAGCTCAATTCACTAAATACTAAGGTAATTCTAGTTGCTTTAGCAAAATAACAAGAAGCAAACAAATGAGAAAACCAAAATTATGATGGCACAGAGCTAATAGACACTTATCTCTGTTTTAACACAGATGTTGCTGATTGATCTTCAACTCTTCTCCAATCAGCAGTTAGGAATCCAGCTTTCTTCCTCTTTGGCTCCAGTTCAATATCTACCATCTAAATTCAGCCTGCTCACTTGGCTCCACCAGAAAAAAAGGGAAAGGACACTTGTCATCAGGCCTAAAAAGATTCATGGGCCTGCCTGGCAAGGAGGCAGGTAACCTCTGCTCACATCATTCTGGTTGGAGTTCAGTCACCAGCTGTAGTAACTGTGAGCAAAGGCTGGGAACTATGGTCTACCGTGGGTTCAGAAATAAGAAAAAGCAGATTTATTTATTTTAAAGGCAGAGAGACAGAAAGGTTTTCTTCCAATGGCTCACTAGCTTAACCCTTGGTGCCACAACCCCAACTCTAAATCTTCAGAATGGCAGCATCTCAGGACTGAAACAGCATTCCAGCTTTGTCCTGTCCTTCCTTCCTCCCTTTCTTCCATTTAAGATTTGTCTGTTTGTTTGAAAGGTATAGTTATAAAGACAGGGAGAGATGGAATAAGTAAGAGAATCTTTCATCCACTGGTGCACCCTCCAGTGGAGCTTCTTCTGTGTCTTCCGTGTGGGAACAGGGGCTTGAGTACTTGGGCCATCTTTCACTGCTTTCCCAAGCACATTAGAGGGGAGCTGGACCAGAAGTGGAACAGCTGGAACACAAACCAAACCAGTGTCCATGTGGGATGACAGCACTAAACACACTAGCCTAACTTACTATGCCACAGCACCTTTCCATTACCATTTCTTAACTCCATTCTAGCAAATGAAGGTTTTTTCTGGGAGTAAATATTTAGGAATAGAAGGTGGGATTCAAAACTTCCTTTTGTCTCCATCAAGCACTAGAAATATCAGATCCATAAGTACCATAAATCTTCAGTTTGGCACTGAATTTTGAGTGTTTAAGCATAAGCCATCACAACAAGGTTCCTTAGTGCAGATTTCCTTCATTCCAAAGAGTGAGTGATGTCTTGTCAAATGGCAATGAGTTACAGGCTAGAATATGATTTCAGAGGAATCAGAGTTCTAGTACTTAAAGCCAAGACATGTAGCCTCAAAACTTTCACCTGGGATTTGATTCATTAAGCAAGTATTTACCTAGCACCTACAATGTGTTTGGTGCAGAAATACATAAAAATAGTGGACATAACATACATTTTATATTTGGACAAATTTTAGTTTAATTCCTTGTCCTGGAGCATCCTAATTGTGTAATGTTAGAATACCCAAGTGATACCAATCATCATACTAAAAGATACAATCCCAAATGTTAGAAATCCCCCAAACCGTGTTCTTCAAAGATTAAATCCAAAATGTTGAAATTCTGACAGCTAAAATTCTGAACACTGTTATTACCATTTGAGGGAAAAATATAGAAGTTCTGTAAGAGGGTTAAGAAGCCAAATTATGGGGAAAGGAGTTGGTGCATTTCCAGTTGCATACAGAATAGTTACCAAATTTTTTGATCATGTACTATTCCCACCTCTTCACACACAGTACCATGCTTGCCTTCAAAAAAACATCCTTTGCCAGAAAACACAAAGAATTCAACAAGGTCAGTGACCTCCTGAACCATGCACTTGCTGATAAAGAGGTCTCTGCAGTGCTGCAAAACGTGTTAAATGCTGAACTATTCCTAGCTAGGGATCTTATTGTCGGAAAAGACAAACTTTTTATTTGCCATCAAATCTAATTGAAGAAACTAGGATTGCTTCATTTTGGTTAATGGGTGACACTTTCAAAGCTCTCAAGTATATATTTTTTAAATTTTATGTTTCCTTTTAAAGCTTTCTGCATTTATGCAGGAACCCAAGTATTTGGGACATGATCTGCGACCTTCAAGCACATGACCAGGAATCCGAATCAGAAGGTTGGAGCAGTCAAGACTCAAAGCAAGAATTCTGGTGTGGGATTCAGGGGTCCCAAGCAATAGCTTAATGCACAGTGCTCTCTGCCTCCACCCACACCCATAATTTTGTTTATTAAATCCACATAATTCATGCCCCATTGGATCCTAAAATTCTGAAGCTTTCTTGCTTAGTTATGTAGCAATGACCTGGGAAAGCTGATGACTTCATAAATGTTTGATGATTTGATGGACTTAGTAGAAATGGATAGACTAAATCTCCAAGCCATGGCAGGTTTAGAATTCTGAGTGGTCAAGTCTTTTTTTAAAAAGATATATTTATGTTTTAATTGTAAAGGCATTCAGGTTTACAGAGAGAAGGATAGACTGAGAGAAAGATCTTCCATCCACTGGCTTACTACCCAAATGGCCACAATGGCTGAAGCTAAGCTGATCCAAAGCTAAGAGTCAGGAGCTTCTTCTGGGTCTACCATGCAGGTGCAGCGTCCCAAGGCTTTGGGCCATGTTCAACTGCTTTCACAAGCCACTAGCAAGGAGCTCGGTTGGAAGAGGAGCAGTTGTAACATGAAACAGTACCCCTGTGGGATCCCAGGAAGTGTTTGCAAGGCAAGGATTTAGCCACTGAGCCATTGCAGAGAGCCCTTGGTGGTCTAGCCTTTTTAAAGATAATTTCAAAGTGTTATTCATGAGATGTTGGAAAATTCAAGTGGGTGGATTGGCCACATGTGCACGGCCATGATGAAGACTTCAACTTAAGTGTGTGTTATTTAATTGCATTGGCATTTCTTCAAGATGGTGAAATTCCAGGATCTTTAAATGAATTAAAGTGCCATTTGCCTAAAGAAGCCAGCCAGGCTACTGACTGATTCAAAACTAGTAATGTGCGGAATAGGCTATGAAGGCATTCATATGACAGATGCTGTTGGGTGATCAATATTGTTTCCACCAAATGTGTTTATGAGTGTGCATGGAATAGAGCTCCATAACCCTATACAACATGGGAAAAAGCACAAAAGATTCGAAAGTTTAAGAGGAACACTCATGTCATGTATACCAAATCGTGAAAGAATTTCAAAAAGGACAGTACTGCATAGAAAATGAATGTGACTGTATTTTCCAAGAAGAATCATGCCCTAAAACTAAAACGCAGTTCGTCCCAACACAAGTCTTCAAAATAATAATGACAATAACAGCCAGTTGTGGACTTCCTCTGTGCATTTGCCCTATCCCTGTGACATACTTTTTCACATGCTGATTTGTAAAGTTTATTTTCCTTTTAAAGTTTTTGCTATTTAAAATTTGCAGCGGGCCCGATGCGATAGCATAGTGGTTAAGGTCCTCACCTTGAATGCACCGGGATCTCATATGGGTGCCGGTTCTAATGGCGGAAGCTCCGCTTCCCATCCAGCTCCCTGCTTGTGGCCTGGGAAGGCAGTCGAAGATGGCTAACAGCCTTGGGACCCTGCAACCGCATGGAAGACCTGGAAAAAAGTTCCTGGCTCCTGGCTTCGGATTGGCACAGCACTGGCCGTTGCAGTCACTTGGGGGAAGATCTTCCTCTCTGTCTCTCCTCCTCTAAGTACAGCTGCCTTTTCAACAAAAATAAATAAATCTTTAAAAAAATTGGAGCATTATTTTGTACAATTTACTATCCCATCTATTTCATCCTCACATCTTTTCCAATGCTGGAAGTATAAATTGCATAAACACTTCTAGAGAGTTCCAATTTGTGAATTTGACTCTGCAAAAGTGCCTTGCCATAATGCTGATTTCACATGTAAGCATTCCGGGCATCCGGAAAAACATGGAATCTTTGTCAGGAAGAAGAGGGATTTCTTTTTTGCATTTGTGAGCGATGCCATTTCCTGAGATGCCAGCTCTGAGTGACTGCATCTACTATGGAGAACCACAGTTTTGATTAATCTAATCAGAACACTCTGGTTGTCCATCATGATGTTCCAGAGGACTACAGTTATAAAACTCAATGCACAGTTACCAAGCATAGTAATTTTCATTTATATATTTTGCTTTTTATTCTAATTATTTGTGAATATTGTTTGCTTGCTTATAATTATTATTCCTGTGCATCTGTGCTTGCAAAAATTTGTGTGTTATTATTGCTTATCTCACTGTATAAAGTGGCCTTTCTTCCATGCGTTACACTTCCATTTTTCTCAAATAAATCCCTCTTTTAGAAATGTAAACAAATGTTGTTTAAGCAATGTATTGTTTTTCCTGGGATTATAACTCAGAATTTTAGACTTCAGAGATTTCGGTCTTCTGGCATTTTAACATATAGGATTATATTATTTGGGATTGTGTCATTGGGGGTTTTGGTTCAAACTGTACCCAACACCCATGATTTCTAATTTCCTACCTTGCTCTAAACCCCAGATTACTGACCTTCCTGGATCCCATCATCTGGATGCCATTTTTGTTGGATTTGGATGATGGGATGTGCATGAAGACTGGAGGGCCAGAGAAGGAGGTTGAGAAAGTTCCTCATGTTTCTCATCATGATTGAGCAAGATTCTGGCTCAGACGCATCCTTCTACCACCACAGTTTTGTTGCGTACTCCTCTGGTTCTCAGCAGGGATCTGTTAATGCTGTCCTTTCCCTAGGGCTTCTCTTTTTTGCTGGCCTCTGGGTGTCTCAATGCCCCTGGTTGGTTCTCTTCACTCTGCCAGCATCATAAAGCATTCTCTTCAAAACTCTTAAATAAATAGGCCATAGACTTTTTGCTAGGACTTCACTTCAAGTGTCACACAAATGCCTTTATAATATGGGAGTCAATAATTACCAAAGAGACATTTGCCTCTGGGTAGAATGCTTGTTACTAACACTCAAAAATCCCTGCCTTCAAATAATATAAACACAAAAAGTGCAGTGATGGCCATGCTGTAAACACTCAAAGGTGTTGTTGGCTCAGGCTTCAAAGTTCAAGCCATCCCTTGCTCCGACTCCTTTCACCCAAAAACCCTTTCTGCATTAATATGGTTCTTCCTATATTCCTATTATGCTGCTTTTTATGTTTTCATATCACAGTATGATAACCCTTTGATGCAAGAATCATCTGTCTTATTAGAACTACATTAGGGTTTAATGAAATAGTCAAAGTACCCTATAAAAAACAAAGTCCTGTATGAATGTGCCAGATTTGAAAAAGTATACCTAGGTGAGTGTGGCTCCAAACTATCATAACAACTCCTTTATTTCATTTTCCCAGAGCTTGCACCATTGCCTTTATAAAAGTATTTTTAAATGTCAATTGCATTTGTTCATAGCAGCACAATCAGTAATTGCAAAAACATGGAAGCAGCCAAAATGCCCATCAGCAGACGATTGGATAAGAAAGCTATGGTTCATCTACTCCATGGAATACTACTCAGCTATTAAAAAAAAACAAAATGCAGTTCTTTGTGGCCAAATGGGCCAAACTGGAAACCATAATGCTAAGGGAAATGAGCCAATCCCAAAAGGTTAAATACCACATGTTTGCCTTAATTTAAGATGACACGATGTTATGTATAACATGTTATGTTAGGTTTGTTATATGTTGTATATAAACTAAAATTGAAATGTCAATGAGATGGTCACAGAAGGTGGTTAAGAACTCGCATTTACTTTTACCATATTGGTTACTCATTACTATATCAATTAATTCCATAATGATGTAAATTTGTGCTGATGGTATGTTGGAGTTTTTAATTGATCGGGATGATACTCTGCTGACTCTGTCTTCAGACCAGAGAGGGTATACCTAAGAAACCGTTGAACTTGACTGGACAATAAGATGATGGACTCTATGTTTGGTATATGCTTGCAATGGGGGAATCCCAACTGAACTTGAACTGTGGTTATGCAACAAGGTGGAGGAATCCACCATGGTGGGAGGGTTTGGGGAGGGGTGGGGAGAATCCAAGTACCTATGAAACTGTGTCACATAATACAATGTAATTAATGAATTAAAAATAATAATAATAATAATAAAAGAAAACAATAAAATGTAAAAAAATTTTTAAAAAAAGTAAATGCTTGTGGAGGGAGAAATATCTTGAAGGAAAAGATTATTCAAATTTAAAGTAATCTAAATGTAAAAGAAAAGTATTTATCTGCATTTAAAATTGCTGTGCACTCATATTTGTATATGAGAAGGAGTGGAATGTATGTGCTCCACACACATGTATGAACTTGTATACTACAGGACTCTAAAAGCTTGGGTTGGGCTGGGCACATGAACGGGAGCCTCTTCTCCATCAGCTGCCTCCAGCTGGTGGCAGAAAGCACAGCCTAATCTCCTGATCCAGGAATTCCACCATACCAAATGTGTAAATGTGGCTGGCACCCTCTTGGGTCAGGCAGCCAGGTGCCAATGGTGCCAGACGAAGCACTCTGGCCACCTGATGACAAGCTCTGGGATCTTGGGGAAGTAGGCCTATAAAGGGTCTGGTGGTTGGGACTGGTGGGGATGTGTAGGAACCTGAGAGTTCATGTCCAGGTGATTAATGACTTCCTAGGGACTTGCTTGGACATTGCCACTGTTCTAGCAGCTGAGGAATTACTGCCGAGGGACATCCATAGATAAGGCCACCATACATGTAGATGAGGAATAACTCCTGAGAGACTCCCAATGATAGGACATTATACTTGCAGGTGAGTGAGGGGATTGACACTTGGAGGGGAGAGACTGGAAGGCCTTTATGGGTCAGACAAATGCACCAGCCCACATGGGAGACCTGAGCTGGGCTTGTTAGGATGAAACGGTGCTGATCACCACATGCCAGCCCACACAAAAGCTATGGCTGGGAAACTGTCTGGAAGGGCTAGATCCCAATACCTGACTCTGAGAGTCGGAACAGAGGACAGGTCATTTTAGGCTGGATCATGACACTAACCAGCATACAAACAGAACCAGGTCTGGGGGTAGATTCTGTGGGGGATGTGTGGGTGAAACCTGTGGAAACACAAGATCCGCTGGTTAGCTCAAGAGTTGGGGTGGGGATGGACTGAGCTAGGTGTCACCATGGAACCTGCCGACACTCATTGGTACTGGGGCTGGGAACTGGCTGGGCATGTCCAGGCTACAGCACCATCATGTGTACCCCAAAACAGGATATGGAGCATGCTGGGCTGCAACATCCAAAAGCTCATACCAAGACTGGGACAGAGGGATAGGCTATGCTGGGTAAGGGCCTAGCACTTGTTGGCATGTGCGAGATCTGGGTCTGGGAGTGGGTCAAGTGGGGGAACTTGGAAAAGTCCCCCTAGTGGGTCATAACTCTCACTGATGATCACATTGTCTAGGACTGGGTGTTGGGTAGGCTGGGCAAGGTAGCTTTACCCATTGGCAAGTGTGTGTTGGTTTTGGAAGAGAGCAGACCAGATGGGGCTGGGCAAACCTTAGCCCACTGGCAAGTGCAGAAACCAGGCTGGAGTGCAGGCCACACTGGGTTAGGCTATCACATCTACCAGTCTGCACGAGCCAGGGCTGGGAGAAGACTGAGAAGGGCCAGGTTCCAGCATCCACCATTGAGAGTTGGGACTGGGGGTAGGACAGGTCAGGCCAGGATACAGCATCCAAATGCAAAGGCCATGAGAGGGAAGAAGCTATGCCAAGCTGGGTCAGAGCAACCACTGGCATGCACAAGATCTATAGCTTGCAACAGACCTGGTTGGGGAATTAACGGGAAGTCCTGGTTGGCCTGGGGTTCCTACTGGTGAGTGCAAGGCCCAGAGTGGGGGCTACGATCTGGTCTGGACATGGCTACAGTGTCCGTTATCACAGGTGCTGACTGAGTCTGGTGTGTGCCAGACTGGGCTAGACTCCAGCACCCACTAGTGCTCATGAGAACCAGGGTTGGTACAGGTGGGCAGGGTTAGGTTTTTACCCCTTTGGAGCCATGTGTGAGCTGTATCTGGGTATGTACCAGGTTTGGCTGGTTCTGTAACACCTAACAGTAAGAACTGGAATAGGTGAGGGCCAGTTAGGAAAGGCTACTGTTCCTGCCAAAACAGGAGGTGGATTGAGTAGGGCATGGCCCACAGACCCACCGGTATGCATGAGATCTTACATTGGGAGAGGTTCTGATGAAGGAGCTTGGGAATCTCCTCTGTCAGGACACAGTCCTTGCAGGTGAGTGCATGAACCACAGTAGGGAACATTCCAGACCAGACCAGGGAATGGTACTCATACATTTGGCACAGGTCAGGGGCAAGCGAGCCTGGGCCAGTTCTTCTCACCCACTGGTGAATCGGAGCAGCAGAATAGAGTGTGGGTCACACCAGATAGGCCCAGTTCACATTACGGCCAAGACTGTGAGTCAGCGGGGGTCGGTTAGGCTGTGATCCCTACCAGCGTGAGCTGGAATTGGGGGTGGGCCAGGCCCAGTCAGGCTATAGCAATCAGTGGCAAATATTGAGGTGAGGCAGGTCATGCCAGACTGGGCCACAGTGCTCAACCAGCACACATAAGACTGGGAGAGGAGGGGCAGCGAACACAGTATGGGGCTGCAGGGACTCTCTTGCTGGACCACCACTCCCACTGGTGAGAGTGATTTGGAATTGGGCAGAGCAGGCTGGGCAGGGATACAATACTTGTTGGCCTCATGTGAGCTGGATTAGGTGAAAGCCAGGCTGGGTTGAGTATACTTACTGATGCATGCATAAGCCAGAGTTTCTGTGAGTCGGTTGAGCTTTGCCACAGCATCAGCTGGCAGGCAGGCAGATACTGGCATTGGGAGTTAATTCTGTCAAGCTAAACAGCAGAACCACCTGGAGAGTGAATGATCCGGGAGTGGGAGTGGGCCCAGTAGGGAAGCATGAGAATCTCGCTCTTGGGTTGCTACTCCCACTGGTGAGCATGAGAACTAGGAATGGGGCAGGCATGGCTAGACAGTGAATGATACCCACCAGCATGTGTGTGGACTGGATAGTGGGGCTGGTTGGGTGGAACTAGGCCTCAATGTCCATTGACACCCGCGTGGGAGACCCGGAAGAGGCTCCTGGCTTCAGATTGGCTCAGCTCCAGCCATTGCGGCCGTTTGGGGAGTGAATCAGTGGATGGAAGATCTTCCTCTCTGTCTCTCTTCTCTGTATATCCGCCTTTCCAATAAAACATAGATAAATCTTTACAAAAAAAAATAAAAGCTTCAAGTGCTAATAATCTGAGATTACTTTGTCTCCCTCTTGTTTTTCTTTTATAAAGACACCAGACGGAAATTAACTGCCTAATTAAATTTAAACAAATTAGATGAACACTAATATTACCATGACCAATTTTTGCATCACTAATTGCTTATTGGGTATTACAATAGTGTTCACTTAGTTTGAAAGCAGAGGGCTTTGGCTGCAAATCAAAACTGGCAGTGTTAATTCTAGCAGTTATGGTAATAGGCATTTTGGAGGTGGAGTCCATGTGAGGCGCACTGGAACACCAGACAACTAAATATTGCTAGTCCAGTTTTCTGGGTCATGTCTTGATCTCTTCAGTATGAAAGTAGATCCCACAGCTTCTGACAGTTTGGTCTTGATGGAGAAGATCCTACTGGACAAGACCAATCACAGGGCCTGGAAGAGTTCATCTAGAACTGATTTGGGAAATGAATGATCTACCATCTCACACAAACTGTAACCTGGGAAGATCACATTTCCTTGTCAAATTGCTCTAAAGCAGAAGTTCAACTAAATTTCAAGAACACATGTCTATTCTCATAGGAACAACGATGAGCAATTAAAAGAGAAAATAGAGCATGTGACAGCACAGCACTTCTTTGGAAGAGTGGGAGAACCAAAGCATTGTGTGGATGGTTCAACACCTCTGTCAGGAGGCAAAACTGTGACACAAAATTCATGTTAGAAACTCTGCTACACTCCCCTCTCTGCATCCTACACATTCAGCAATTCCCTATTTCTGTATTGCCTCTCTCAGCCCACACTCAAATTGTTCCCCTCCGTAACCAAAATGTCTCTGTTTTAAAGTTACCGTTTTTCTTCAGATTCCTCTCCAGCATCTAATTAAGCCTGGCAAAGTTACTAGGTGAGCTTGCTGCTTCTGGGGTATGCATTAGCAAGAAACTGCAATCAGAGATAGTCAGGGTTTGAATCTGGGCATCCTGCTGTGGGACACAGGGATGGAATTGTTACATCAAATGATGATCCCAATTCATTATTTTGAAAATTGGAAACAATCTGAAGTATATAAATCATGATATATCCATGGGGACTGGCTAGGTCAAAGTAATATTAATAGAGCTGGTAAAAATGCACTTGTCAGTGCAAGTTAAATGTTGTCCCTAATTGAAGCATTTCCTAATTTCTCTTGGAAGAAAACTGCAGCAAGTGACCAAAAGGCTGCACTTTAGAAACTTAACTACAAAATTATTGAGTTCATTGACACACACTCAGTCCAAGAGAAACTTTTATCTTTAATATGGAAGTTAAATTTACATGTAATGTTTGATTTTTTTTCAGTTTTTGTGGCAAAATGAATTATGTGCAATGTCTGAGAGAATACTGCAAACCACTAAGGGCAAGCAGCAATTTCCATGAAGTAACAGATAAGCGTTTTAGGGGGAAATGAATGCTGCCAAAGATGATTCATTTGACATCAGCCCTGACAGTTTTCTGCTGACATGGCTGACAGAAGGGAGGACTAGCACAAAGGTTAGATTTTTCGGTCCTAGGTAACCCAGCTTCGTCTTTAAAGCTTCCTTCTTCGAGTGCTGCTAGTCCATCAAGATGGGCTGTTGAATTTTCTCATGTGGACACAACATGCTCTACTGTCATGCCAAACATGCAGATCTTCTGACAGAAAAATGAAATTCGCTACAGTCCAACCAACAATGCATTCAACCGCACTTATTTATTAATGCCAGTTGACTGTCAAGACTGAAGTATTGCAGTAATTCCCCAAAATAAGCTTTAGCATCATTACCACCTTCTCTCAGTAACTCTATTAAAAAATATGTAGAAAATGAACTGATCTCATGCTGAAAGTGTGGCTAGAATCACAAAGACCGAAAGCTTAAACAAAATCAAGCAAACAATTGAGACCCCTGGATCTTAGAGGGTTGGCTATTGTAGGTTGACTATCTTAAACATTTTTGTAACTGCTTTTATTTATTTTTTTAAAGATTTATTTATTTTTATTACGAGGTCAGATATACAGAGAGGAGAGACAAAGAGCAAGATCTTCCATCCGATGATTCACTCCCCAAGTGAGCCCAATGGCCGGTGCTGTGCCGATCCGATGCCAGGAACCTGGAACCTCTTCTGGGTCTCCCACATGGAAGCAGGATCCCAAAGCTTTGGGCCACCCTCGGCTGCTTTCCCAGGCCACAAGCAGGGAGCTTGATGGGAAATGGAGCTGCCAGGATTAGAACCAGCGCCCATATGGGATCCCGGCGCATTCAAGGCGCGGACTATAGCTGCTAGGCCATGCCGCCGGGCCCTGTAACTGCTTTTATATAACACTAAACTCTTCTTAATAACTGATACAGGTTACTGTGTAAGAATGAAAATTACAGCCACAGCTTTAACAACTTTGCCTTTTAATATTAAATTTAAGTTTTGTCAGTCTCATATGCCTGTCTTCACCACATCACCACCATCATCATCACACTCAAATATTTATTATCTGTTGAAAATCAATTTTTGTGGTGCAGACTCCACAGAAAATAAGGACACTCAGTTCCTGACTTCTGGGACCTCGTAGTTGTCCCCAATGACAGCACAGACAGACATGTAAGCTATATGATAAATAATTGCATGAGTAAAGGGTCAGAATTGTGGTACCTAGGAGAAAGCCTCTGCCTATGCTACAATGTGAACATCCCATATTGGGGTGTCTATTTGATTCCCAGATGCTCTATTTCCAACCCAGTTTCCTGCTGATGTGTCTGGAAAAATAATGGAAGATGACCCAATGGTCTGGTTCCCTGACATCTATAAGGGAGATCCACATAGTTCTGGGATCCTGGCTTTAGTCTCACCCAGTCTTGGTTATGGCAATCATATGGGGAGTGAACCAAGAGAAATAAGGAGTATTTCTGTCCCTTTCATTCTCTTTGTCACTCTGTCTTTCAAATAAATAATGTAAAACTCCCTTTAAAAAAAACATAATTACATCAATGAAATAGGTGCACCGTTATATTAATGATGAAAAGGGCAGCTGTCTTTAGTGCATAAAAAAGCAATTAATAGAAGCAAACCTCAGGAGAACTACTAGTTTTTAAAAGAGCTTAATTAATTATTTAATTTAAGACAGTGTCTTCTGGGGGGGAGTAAATGCAAAGATTTTGCAGATTTGGTGGCTGTAAAACAACTAAAATTCTGGACTGTAAGAAACATTTCAGGACCCTATTGTTTCTATCCCCAAACCCTGTAACGAATGGTATCTATACTAAGGTCTAACAGCTTCTGGGAAATTTAAGTTTTGCTTCAGCTACAAGTCACTGTCACTAAGATCAAATGCTCTAATTTAGCTCCAGGACTGGGTTCAAATGCATATTGAACTCAGTCTTGGGACAGTGTTCACTGCCTTAGAAAATGAAAACTAACACAGCACAATGCACAGGACAGTTAAAGTCAATTAACTCTAAGAACAAATTATTATGAGGCCATGTTTATAAAAACTTATCTGATTAGTTGTGGTTCAGGTATTTATTGTATTAATTTTGTTCAGGGTAAAGCAAATTAGCCTCTAAAGTCTGTCTCATTACCACCTTATTGTCACAGTTAAAACCTACCTCTAGGTCTTTGGGCCTGCCTGCACAGTGAATACCAGGTCCCTGAGTCCTAAGAGCCGGGGGTTCAGGATGAGTTGCCTGACTCAGATCTTTGGCCTGCCTGAGTGTTGGGTGTTGGTTCTGTGAGCCCCAGGGGCAGTAATCCAGCAAGGCCAGGGTTGCCTAGCCTAGGTCTTTGGCCCACCTGCACAGTGGTTGACATGTCCATGAGCCCCAGGGATTGAGGGTCCAATGGGGCCTGGGTCACCTGGCTTGGGTTCTTGAGTCTGCCTACATGGTGGGTGTCAGTTCCATGAGCCCTGGGACGACGGTCTGCTAGGGCCTGGGTCCTTCAGCCCACCTGCATGGTGGATGCTAGGTCCATGAACCCCAGATGTTGGGCGTCCAGCAGGGCCCAGGTCTCCAGGCCCAGGTCCTTGGGTCCACCTGCACAGTGGGTACCAGGCACATGAGTTCCAGGAGTATGAAGTCCGGCAGGACCCGAATCATCTGGCCCAGGCACTTGGGTCCACCAGCAAGAACTGTCCTCAGTAGAAAAAACAGAGCAGTGGACTTCGGGCCTCGACACACACAGAAGATATGGCAGCTCATTGGGGCCTGCAGAGGACATCTGATACCATAGCAGAGGAAAGAGAGCAAAACAAATTAGGCAATTACCCCAGCAAGAATCTGGGTGAATGGAGACTATAAGGTTGACCATGTCAGCCAATGTACACTGGAAATGGTTTCCTCAACCTTGGACCATTAGGCAGAGATCACTTGGACCGTAAGACAGAACTAGCAAAACCACTTGGGCAAAACACTCAGAGCATGTACCCATTGGGACTCAGGATTGATATCCTAGAAAATCTTGTGACTCCAAATCAGCATCTCTAGGTACTGGGGCAGTTGGGAGGCTGGGTATGGTTTATCCCCTTACCTTCTCCCTTCCCCAAAAAACAGGAGGAAGAAGTAGAAAATTTGGAAATGATGATCACACCTGGTTTTCCCTACCCCTTGATCCTTCCCACCCTGATCAACTCTAAACATTATCAAAAATATTTTTTTTTAGAAAAAGTAAATCAGTGGCAAAAAAAAACCCTACCTCAGTCAGCCTCTGGATTATTTCATCTAGAAATTTCTGGATTTGTATTCTGTACATTTCACAATATTTAAAAAGAATATCTTCAAGGAAGATGCAGAAGACCTCCCAACCATAAAGTAGTAGAATTTATATTGTTGTCGCTCTCGCTCCTGGGCAAGCAAATACCAAAGGCTCATTTCCATAAGGGTGATTTTGATAGATGTGTAACTTACTACTACAAAGCATAAAAAACTGTAGTTTTCTGCAGATAAGAATGACAATCCAGTAAGAGTGAGAGCTGTCATTTTTGTCACAGAATGGTAGAAATAAAATACGCTTAAGCAAAGCTCATCATCAAAGAAATGTCTTACTATGGAGATGCCCAGCAGAGTTTCAAAACCATATGTCCCAGAGTCTACAAACCTGAAGGTTTTCCAAAAAATCAAAAGACTCACAGAGAATTGTGCTGACAATAATTTAGCTCTTACAAGTCCATCTAAGGCTGAATAATATTCTTAAACCACAGAGAGCTAAATTTCTTTCATGAAAGATTTTCCCTATTTCCTGATTAGGGCTTCACTATAGATACTGAAATATTTCTGTCTTGAAAATCTCAGTCAGACTTCCCATGCACTCGTTCATTAAGTTGTTAATGCCTACCGAATGCCAGCATTGCAAGATCAAAATGGTGTATTTTGGCTCCTGAGCTTTTAGAGTCTGCTGACGAGGAATAAAGTCACCAAGAGTCTCAATGGAATACAATAAATATAGGTGCCATTAAGAAAAACGCTCACCTCAGTTTGGAGCTGGATCAACAAGAGTCAAGCTAGATGGGGTGTTTCAGGTAGCAGAAATGGCATCTACAAAGAAGCCAGAACAAAGGCATGTTGTGATTATGGCAGAGATCCCATAATGAGCAGGTAAATGTATAGAGATCAGCTTGCCAAGGTGTTTGATTATCATATTTTGGAGTTTAGATTTGAACCTGAAAGTAATGGAAAACAAATCTTCAACAGATGTGTAACAGCAATGAAAGATTAGCATTATATGTCAAAGTGACATGTTGAAGTAGACTAATAGCAAGTTTTTTACATAATTGTCCAAAGCAGGTTGTGAGGAAAGTTGTGTCTTTGACCTTGACAAGAGACATTAGCTTCTTTCAAAAGAACGACTGGATTCTTTCCTTAGCAGATGTCATCCTTGTGTGTAAGGTTCCCAGTATGCAGTTGCTGAAAAGGCAATTTTACTCAGAGCACTGGGCATTAGTGAGATTGTAAGAGATTATGGACATTTCCTTTCAATTGAATATGGGTTTAATGGATAGCTCACTTCAAGTTCTCTGGCAGTAAACAATGTAGATCCAAAGAAAGCGAAGTAGACAATAGAAACTGGCTACAGTGTCATGGGGGTTGCTAAAGCTCTGGGCAAGAAAGAATTCAGAGCACCTGCTGCTATCACTTCAACCAAATCAGATGTAGGTTTCTGCTATTGCTCTGCTATTGAACATTCTTTGTTCAATAAAATAAACTTTTTCTTCCTAGATGATCTTGTGACTCCAAATAAGTTGTTGTTATTATTTAAAAGTAATTTTTATTTACTTAATTTCTTGAACTTGGAGTGCATTCAAAATTTAAGCATCAAAAAGGGCATAAAAATATATACAGAGAAAGTCTTCTTTGCACAACGACTGTAGTCAGTTTGTTTTCCTGAAAAACAGATAATCAATATTACTAGTTTTTCAGTTATATAATCCAAGGTTTTAAACACACACACACAAGCTAGTGTAAACACAGACTATTTTATCCTCTTTTTTCACCCCAAATGTAGTGTTTCTCATTTCTAGGTGTCCAAAATCAAGGTGCCATGGTCAGGTTCTGATCGGGTTTCTAGATGGCCACCTATTTGCTGTGTTTTCGTGTGGCAGAGAAGCAGTCAGCAGGTTCTTTGGGGTCTCTTCCTGTAAGGGCACAGATCCTATCATGACAGTAGAGCCGTACTCTCCTAACCTCATATAATCCTATCTATCTCTCAAAGTCTCCATTTCTAAATAGTGTTACATTGTTGGTTAGGACTTCAATATGTGAATTTTGAGAAACAAATATTCAGTCTCTAGTAAGCATCATTCCTATCTCTCCTTCTCCCCACACATCTGCCTTTCTGCATTTCAAATGAATAAAAAATTTTAGAAACTCTCTCTATATATGTATGTATATTTATATATGTATGTATATTTATATATGTATGTATATATGCAGATGTATTTGGGAGCTAGTATGGCATGTCGGTTAAAATTGTAAGCAGGGATTTAAAAGTAGTTGAAAGGAAGAAAAATAACTGTAGTTGTTTCAAGGAGTATTTGTGAGAATGATGAAGTTAGCAAGAGAGGGGGAAAGTAAAGGAGAGAGAGAACAAAAGAGTGGAGAGCACTCATATTCAGAGTTAGAGGGAAACGCTGAAGAAAGGAGGTGAACCAAGGTAGTAAGGCTATAGAAACAAACAAAGGTTGTCATAGCTATATCATATACAGGAAGAAAGGGAAATAAAAGTATGAACCCCCAAAATAGCGTTTAAGAAAACAGAGGTCATACTTTAAGATAGAAACCATGGGCCTGGTGTGATGGTTCAGTGGATAAACCCTTGCCTTGCGGCCACCAGGATCACATGTAGGTGTTGGTTCATATACTGGCTCCTCCACTTGCCATCCAGATCCCTGCATGTGGTTTAGAAAGTAGTTGAGGACAGCCCAAAGCCTTGGGACCCTGCACCTGCATGGGAGGCCTGGAAGAAGCTCCTGGCTTCTGGCTTTGGATCAGCTCAGCTCCAGTCATTGTGGCCATGTGGGGAGTGAACCAGCAGCAGATGGAAGATCTTTCTGTGTCTCTTGTTATCTCTGTAAATCTGTTTTTCAATAAAATAAATGAATAAATAAATCTTTTTTTAAAATACAGAAACAGTTTTTAAAAGATGATTACGGTGTGAATAAGACAGGCTAATTATATTACCCAGTATTTATACCCTACTGTAGAGTAACAAAACACTTCTTGATACACAGTATCACATAATGGAATCTTAAGCGGGGCAGCCTTGTAGGTGGAGAACTCTAGAAAGATGCAGCACAGAGGAATAACTGAAGATGTGAACAGAAAATGAAACAATGGATGTAGTTAGTTTCCCAAGGAGGTAGAAGAGTGCAGAATTTAGTGTTGGAAAAGAGTAGAGATTTAAAAGAGAAAAGAGGAAAAGAGTAATTTGTGACGCAGCAGGAAAACTCTGAGGTTAAAAATAGTTCAAAAGGATCCATACTAAGGACCTGAAAGTAGTCAAGATAGCCTTGACTAGACAGAAGGTCAAAATTGCAGGAACTGTGTCAAATGTGTGAGGAAAATTATGTTGGATAAAATATCAGAAACTTGTTCTCCAGTTCTCTAACATAATATCATGGTCCTGCCACCGATACAACAGTTCATGGTCACTGAACCACTGGAAATGAGAGCAATCAATGCAATGCTGAAATAACTCCAGTGAATACATTAAAAGTTCACTCATTATACAATTTAATTTAGAAGCCTGCCTCCAGTTCCTGCCCTCCAGCCTAGTCTCCAAAGCATTATTCAATTTGTTAGAATAATGTTTTGCAATAGAAAAAGACATAGTTCTATTTCTCAAATAGCAGGCACGATATTCTGTGGACCAGCCTCTAGTCATAATCCTTGGAAATTTCTGCTTCCTCTTAGACAATGTCCAAGTGTTTATAACTTTCCTTTTTCAAGTGTGTGTGTGGTAAGTACATACAAGTCTGTGGTTTATGAGGTAATATAATTGGAAAACAGCAGTGTGGTGAACTTCCTTGCTAGGCTGAGCCATCTGTGTGACATATGCACTTTGACATTGTCCATTCTGAGATTCTAGTCTATTGACTCTTTGTACCAACTCTTTCTTAATTAACTAATTAAAGTAGTAATTTACCTATGATAACTAATAGAAGGTAACAACTATTGTTATTTTTCTTGCCCAATATACCTTCTTCTACAGCAAAAATCTTCCTTTAATGACTAGGATGATGACTGATCATTAATTGGACCAATTGTGTTGCCCCATTTTCCCATGCAAGACATAATGCAGAGTATGTGTCCTCAATTAATCCAATTCAAGTGATTCTTGGAATTGATTTCAGGCTGGAACAAAAGGATAAGAAGTTCTATTTTGTTGTAGCAAAAAAAAAAAAATTGGTAGGATGTGATGAGAGACAAGGTTGCTATAAGCCAATTTCCCCTTGATCTGGAGAAAGTTCATATGAAAGGGGAACTGGAAAAATGAGTCAAGCACTGCAGAGAGGAAGCCCTAGAACACAGCTACCCCTAGAACAATCTCCCAACAAGCTTTGTTTGATACTTGATATGGAAAAATGTGGCCTCTGTCATTTGGAAGCCAAATGGCCCAACTTAAACACAATATGTGTTTGTAAGATCCTTGCAAGCATAAATAGATTATTATACTATGCTGACTCTGCACCTTCATGTTCTACAATTTCATTC
This sequence comes from Ochotona princeps, assembly GCF_030435755.1. NCBI lineage: Eukaryota > Metazoa > Chordata > Mammalia > Lagomorpha > Ochotonidae > Ochotona > Ochotona princeps. The sequence goes on from NC_080833.1 coordinate 72,124,881, forward strand.
TCAATAAAGCTTTGCCATGAGAAAAACTGTAATTCATCTATACGAATTGGATCTCTTAGCTCCCACAACACCAATTAAGGCACTTATAATATCTGTGTTTCAGTTTCCTGATTTGTAAAATAGGGCCAAGAATAGTAGTAGCTACTCACTGAGTATCAATTGTATTGTATATACTCATCTAACACTTAACATACTAGTTCTGTTATTTTAATTTTGGACATCAACTTTAAGAGATACACATAACAATCCCCTTTTTATGGATGAGAATACGGAGATGTAAATGAGATGAGGTTAAGTGATCAAAGTCACCCAGACTGATTAGCAGAATTCAGATTTGGGGTCAAGTTTGTCTCAGCCATGTTTTCCTGTGTTCTGTGATGGCCCATAATTTTCAAAGGGCTTTTGTCTGTGTAATATGATAATGCAGGGAAAATTGCTCTATAAATAGAAAATATTTGAAAGTCATTTTCTAATTGACAGTAAAAATGAGAAAATGGTTCGAATATTAATAGAGAAGATTTAGGTTAAACAGTTCATTCTGACTCTTCCAAAAGTAGCCTTTGAAACCGTAATGGCAAAAAATAGATGCTGACTTTCATACGAGCAAATTTCATAAAGAGGGAAAATGCAGTCGGTATTCTGTTCTGCTTCTGAAGCCTGAAAGCAATTCAGAAGAACAAAAGTGAGTATGTTTACTAAATTACAGAAAACTAAATCTCATTTTCCTTGTAGCTCCATCAATAGTAAGGACCTGGATTTGTGGTTCCATTGATGAATGGTGTTTAGGAAATATGAACAATTTGACTTATTCACCTGGATGTCAGTATTAGCAGTGTTTGGAATGAACAAACATATAAAGTAATTCTGTCCAATAGGATAAACAAATAAATATATATAATTTATATATTTTATATCTTATGTAATTATAATATAATATTAATATTTATATAAAATGTATATTTTTATATATATAAAATCCTGGGTTAGCTGAAAGAAGGTGAAATCTGTTCTTGATAATATTTTAGGGTCAGTGTTGTGGTACAGTGAGTTAAGCTGCCACTTGCAACACAGGTATCCTCTATCAGCCAAATGTCAGTTCAAGTCCTGACTGCTCCACCTCCAATACAGAAGACAATGAAAGATGGTCCAAGTGCTTGAATACCAGATAAAATTTCTGGTTCCTGGCTTCAGCCTGGCCCAGGCCTGTTGTTAGGGGCCATTTGGGAAGTGAAGTGAAGCAGTTTTTTTTTCTCTCTGCCTTTTCAAATTAACAAATAAATCTTTGTAGTACTATCTTTGCATTCTTCAGTCTATAATTACTATTTCAAGGAAACAATCAGCTTATGAACTACGTTCACTTTTCTAGGATGTAGAACTGTGTCTTACTCATATTTTCATCCTGGGAATCTACCATAGACAAAATCTGTCCTATGATCCACAGGTCTACATTGCAAATTTTATTCTGTGGAATTTTACTTTCCTTTTAAAAATATCAAAAATTATACTTCATGACTATGTTAATATAAAGCTGAATACACTAACATGATATAGCAGCCCTACATAGTTATGGATTATGTTTCTGCTAAATTCAATCAGACTCAAAAAATATTTCTCAAAAAAAAAGGCATCTGGGAGCAAGCATTTGGCTTAGCAGTTATTATGTAGATTATGATGCCCATATCTCATACCCAAGTGCCGTGGTCCAAGTGCCTTCTCTTCCTCTCAGTCCCAGTTCCTGCTAATGGGGATCCTGGGAAGTAGCAGGTAGTAGAAGAAACAGTAGGGTCCCTATCACCCCTGTGAGAGACCTGGGTTCAGATCCCAGCTCCTGCCTTCTACCTAGTTCAGCCATGCTGGGCATTTGGGGAGTGAGTCAGTGAAAGAGGAAGAGAACTCTCTGTCTCTTTCTCTCTCCCTCTCTCTTTCTTGTTTTCTGTCACTTAGGAATAAATTACATCTGCATTGAACATGTATGGATTTTTCTTCTTGTTGTTCCCTAAACTAGCAACTATTTACATATAATTAATTATCATAGGTAATCTAGAGATAAGGTATATTATATGATGTGCATAGAACATGTGTAAATATGGCACCATTTTAAATAAGAGACTGAATAGCTATAGATTTTAGTGTTTGCAGAGGCTTGCAATCAGTTTCTCTGGGGATACTATGGCATGACCACAAAAAATTATTTTTATTTTGGAGGGTGGGGGCAGAGCAATGACTCAGTTGGCTAATCGTCTACCTTTGGCATCACTTTGGGCACCAGTTCATGTCCCGGCTGCTTCTCTTCCCATCCAACTCTCTGCTTGTGGTCTGGGAAAGCTGTGGATGGTGGCTCAAGTCATTGACACTATACACCCATATGGATAACCCAGAAGAAGCTCCTAGTTCCCAGTTTCTGATTGGCTTAGCTTCGGATGGTTCAGCACCAGTCAATACAGCCATTTAGGGAATGAATCACCAGATGAAAGATCTTTTTCTCGGGCTCTCCTCACTGTAAATCTGTCTTTCCAATAAAAGCAATATTTTAAAAAGTTACTTGATTTTCCTTTTTCTCTTCTGAAAATTGAAACATGCTCACAGGTCTCTAACAGTATCACGGACCCTGGCTATAATACCTGCCTTGCCTATTGTCCTAGTTCATGCTGTGCTGCTATAGCAGGATATCACAGACTGGACAATCCATAAAGAATAGCAGTGTATTGATGCATGGTTCTGGAGGCTGCGAAGCTGAAAAAAATGGCAGAAAAATTTGGTGAGTTCCATGCAAATGAGCACATGTAAGACGGAAGATTTTTTTTTTGTCTGCATAAATAACTCACTCCCACTGTGACAGCATTAATCCATTCCTGAGGGCAGAGTTCTCATGCTCAAATCACTTCTTGAAGATCCCCCCACTAATACTATCACAGTGCCAATTAAATATCAACAAGAGCTTTAGAGGGGATCTTTAGATCCATAGCACCAGTGGAGAAATCAGTCCTAATATGCATCCAATACATTTTTGTTAAGTGAATGAAATCAATAAATGATTTGAAGCTTACATTTACTTGGTGGTAGTGATTCTGTTTTGGAGTGAGCTTAAGCTTAAAATATTTTGCAAAGCAACTATACAAAAAATCACTGTAGGGCCCGGCGGCGTGGCCTAGCGGCTAAAGTCCTCGCCTTGAAAGCCCCGGGATCCCATATGGGCGCCGGTTCTAATCCCAGCAGCTCCACTTCCCATCCAGCTCCCTGCTTGTGGCCTGAGAAAGCAGTTGAGGACGGCCCAAAGCTTTGGGACACTGCACCCGCGTGGGAGACCCGGAAGAAGTTCCTGGGTCCTGGCATCGGATCGGCGCGTACCGGCCCGTTGCGGCTCACTTGGGGAGTGAAACACTGGATGGAAGATCTTCCTCTCTGTCTCTCCTCCTCTCTGTATATCCGGCTTTCCAATAATAATAAAATCTTTAAAAAAAAACACTGTAAAATTCTAATATTGATTCAATCTTAAGCCAACTACTGAAACACAGTACTGTAAACAAAATCATAAACCAGCAGCAGTTTAGAAGGTTGTTAAAGTGAGAAATAAATAATTTAAAATAATGTTAGAGATTGCTGTAACACTGAACAAATAGAGCAGACCTCTAAACAGCAAATTCAAATATCTTCTGTTTTAAATTTTGACATTCAAAGAGAGTCAGTTTATAAAGTAGATAGCTAGGAAGATGTGAAGCCATTTGATTATTGACTATGCTTAGTTACAAGTGCACTAAGAATGCTAGACCTGCTACCTTTTACAATATATATATTTTTTGGAACTCAACATTTCTCTTCTGTTGTTTCCAGAGACATCTTTTAAATGGAAAATTGATTAATGAAAACTTAGGCAGGAATAAATGTTAATGCATACAATAAATTAAAATGCTGTCATTTTCTGAGAAGGGTTTATTGGCCAATTGTGCTCTTTTCCTCCAATAATTCAAAGTTTAGTGTTTAATTTACAGAATGAAATGCATAAATCAATTATTTGGTCCATAGTATGGTGAAACTGATTTTCAAAATTATGTCTGGAGAGGCAACCCAACTGACTTTTCCACTGATTTAAAGTTTAGATGGTCATTTCTGAGCAATTTTTTCCCACTTCCAAAGGTATTGAATAGTGTTCAAAATAGAAGGAAGCATCACTGCATTGTCTGGTTGAGTTGCATCAGATTAACATCTGGATAATAATTTATATTCACCCTTCCAAAAGGAATATTGTACATATAAAGTCATATTAGTATTTATGGAATGGGTATTTACCAGAATAGCTCTTAAAGACTACATACTAAAATTTCATTAAAGCTGCCTAAATTAATTAGGCATAGATACTGAAATGGATTCAGCTAATGGATTCTGCTTCCCCAATGTGCCCTCTCTTAATAATAAAAAAGGTAAAGTAAAAGAAGTTTTTCCTTCCTTTTTTTTTTAATACTATCTAGCCATCTAGCCACCTGACCAACAGCGAGCATGGGGAACTGTCCACCCTGCCATGAGGGAGCAAGAGGAAGAACTTAAGTGCTCACATATTCAGGCTTCTTATTTCCAATGGCAACTGGATTGCTCCAGCAGCTGTCATGTCTTGCTACCTTCAAAGATAGGAAACCAGTGTAGGATTTCAAACTATCTTCTGCATTGCATTACCGACTTGGCAATGATTCATAAAGGAGTGAGCGAAAAACTCAGGCAAGGGGCGGAGTAGTGAATAGTGAATGGGGAAAAGCCTCTACAACAGCTCCACTCCCTGTCATCCACTGGATTCTGGAAATGCAAATACAGAGAAGGAAGAGGACATGCAAGTTCATTTGGTCCATCTCACTGAATCAGTGAGGGGTTTTGTGGGGAAGCTGCTAGTTATCAAAGACATATAAGGAGAAACCTTACAGATGTAGATTGTGGACTCACAGCTCACAGTTACCTACTTGCTTTTCAGTCTGATAAGCTTCTGTTCACCCACATTGTGTCCTGCACTAGCCATTTCATTGCTTGTTTGGAGTTCCAGCAGAGGGCAGGCAGGGAAAAGGAGAGGAGGCATGTATTCCATCTCCAGGATCCAGAACATGTCAGGGCAAACATTTCTTTATTGCTTAGTGCAAAAAGTAATCCACCCCACTGCCAGCACCACCCTCTCCCCACACTCTCAACAGCATATCTGTGCAGTTCTTTCTTGATCTCTCTACATTTCTTCTCCCAAGGAGTTGACACTCTGGTTAGGGAAGGCAAAATGAATATATGTGAGAGAAAAATGAGAAAGGGAAAGGCATGTTACAAAGCTATTCCAATTACCCAAGTAAAGTCAAGAGTTTTAAAAGAGGGAATTTGTGTGCTGAAAATGGTGCAAGTGTTTGCAGTTTGAGAGCTCACAGGATGGAGCATGTGCTGTGGTGGTTTAAGACGCCATCTGGAATGCCTGCCTTCCACATTGCAAGTGCCTGGGTTTGGGTCCCAGCTCTACTTATTATTAATGTTCCTATTAATGCTCACTCTGGAAGTAGCATGTGAGGTTCATGTATTTGGATCCTACCATCCATGTGGGAGACCCGAGTTGAGTTTTGATCTTCTGGCTTTGGCTTGACCCAGTCCTGGATGTTGCAGGCATTTGGGAAGAGAACCAGAGCATGAAAGATTTCTCTTTCTGTTTCCATCTCTCTGCCTATCAAAAAAAATGAAGATAATCAGATAGAAATAAAATAATAAGAATTTGTAAAAATCCAAGCAATTCGTTGTATTCACGGGTTCTGCATGCTCACATCCAAACAATTGCAGAAAGAAAATATTTGGGGGACAATTGCATTTATACTGAATAAGCGCATCCTTGTCTTTGTCATTATTCCCTGAATAATACAGTAGAACAACAATTTACAGAGCATTTACATTATACTAGATATTATAAGTCATTTAGAGATCATTTAAATTATATAGATGTACAAAAGGTAGACGCAATTTTGATGTGTTTTATATTAGGGTCTTGAGCACCCTTGGTTTTGGAATCCATGGGGTATGGGAGTGCTGCAATCAATCGCCGAGAATAGGGAGAGATAGCTATGTAAGATGACAGTAATTATTCAGAGAAGCAAGAATCAGTGAGTAGGCAAATGTTCAAGTAATTGTCAAAAATTCCCTGAGCAAGCTTGGGTGACAGGCTCACAGAGATGACTTGCAGCTTCGTTGTTAGGATTTGGGTTATGTAGGACAGGTTTCATGGTCAGAACTCAGTTACTGGCCTTGAGAGGATGAGACAGGGATGAGGTGCTGGGAAACTTAGGACTGGTTGGCATATCAGGAGGAAAAAATCAGTACCTTTCCATATCGTTCATTAAGGTCTGTGTGACGACGTCATGAGCAATACACTACCGGGAGGTCTTCATCAGATAAACAGGGTTGCTAAATTCATGGCCAAGGAATGCGGGTTAGAGAGACACTCCCAACCCCAGCTGCTACCTGCACACCGTGGACTGGCTGGCAACCAAGGCGACATGCTGAAACCAGGATCCTCCGCGACGAATGGCAACATTACAGCCGTTAATCCTGAAATGAAAAGTAATTGCTTCTGGCTTAGAGTATCAAGGAAAAACAAGATCACTTTTGGTTGAATTACTTTTTTTTTCTTTTTCCAAAAAAAGCAACCATGCAAAAGACAAGTTCTGAAACCTTCTTGAAATTTGAAAATGTGAAGAAGTGGATGTTTTCTGTCAATATAATTTAACTCCATCTAGGAGCACTAATTTATAAGGACACTTGAATGCAAGTGCATTTTAATAAGCATGAGTCAATTACACGTGTTTACCTTTACCTATAAGCAGCAACCGAAAATTCAATTAGCTTGAACGCAGCTTTAAGCTTGTGTTGATGTTTTATTTTGAAATGATTCCTACTAGGACATATCAGCCAAAGATGCCAGAGCTCCCTTTCTGTAGAAATGAAACTGCACATGAAGAGATGTGGAGGAAGAGAGAGGGAAACACATTTCAATGCCTCTAATAGATTCCTGGAATGGAATTATCTTTCCGGCAGAACAGAAAGCAATCCACAAAGGGTCCGCTACAAAGGTAAATTATCATTAGAAGGATCTAAAAATGTCTTCAGCAAAACTAAATCAGCAGACTTTGTGTTTTGCCTTGTTTCATTCTCAAGGGATTGGATGAATACAACTGTCAAATATTCTGGGTTTAGAGTATATATTTTCCTTGTGAACAGGAGAGTAATGACACTGAACAAACAGCAAGGAGAATAGGACAAATCATGCATTTTGCACTTCAATTTTTAGATTGGATGTGTGTTAACTCCAAATATTTGTAGCAGACTCACAATGGTATTGTGAGAATTAATTAACATACACCTGTCTCTTGGTTTGATTGCTTGTAAACACCTGAAATTGTAAATGTCCCTTTCAATACTGTTTTGCTATAACTCATAGGTAATGATGTTCTAATTTTAATTGTAATTTCTTCAGAGCTACATGGGTCATGTAGCATCAATTTCTACAAGGAGGTTTTTAGTTTTATTTTTAATCATTCCAGCTACACATGGGTATTTTTGTAGCATGATCGTTAACTTCATGTTGATGAAAATTTACTCTTTTTCTCCCTGTTGTGGACTGTGTTCACTGGCTTTGTATTTAAGGGGATATATAATGAAAGTGTACTGAGGACTGATATGCTCAGATGTGGAGACAAAGTGCAGTATTTCTCTGTTCATCCAGACCAAAGATGGAGTCCCAGTAAAACAGCTGAAATCATCCTAAAAGCAGGTTGCTGGACTCTAAAGCATTGTCCATGCCCACAATGCCTTAATAACAGCAGGATGGACTCATGGCTGTTTATGAAGGACCACCCATTGTAATACTAGAGGGGAAATTAATTGTGGGGGAGGGAAATTTGATCATTTGTGTCATAAAACAACAACAATAATAAATAACCTGTCTCTTAGAACAGAAGTTGTCCGGCCTCTATTAGATTGAGCCACAAAAACATTGTCTACAAAAATAGCAATTAAATGTGGTATCTTAATGCCAAAAACCCTCACAGGAATATCATCTACCAATAATAATCAGGGAGAGATAAAACTGTTTTGTTTTCCTGCCACCACTTTGCACAAACACTACCATTATGGAACTGTTAGAACGTATCTGTCTTTTTGCAGGTGCTAACATTGAGGACATTCTGCATAAAACAACAAAAGCTATTCACAGACCTGTCTCACAGCTTGGGTTTCTGCTTTTTCTGCTTTTTAATTCAAGCAAAAAATGCTTTTAAGCATTTATTTTATTTACTTGAAAGGCAGAGTTCCAGAGAGGGAAAGGCACAAGGCAGAAGTAGAAAAAAATTTGTTGTCTGCGGTCCCCTCCTTAAATGGTTGCAACAGCCAAGACTGGGCCAGGTGGAAACCAGGATCTACTACTGGGTCTTCCAAGTAGGTTCAGGGGTGTAAGCATCCAGGGCATCTTCCACTGCTTCTGTAGGTGTAGTAGCAGGGAGTGGGATTAGAAGCAGAACAGGCAGGACATGAATCAGTGCCCATGTGGGATGCCAACTCCCAAGCTGAGGCCTAATCTGCCATTCCACCATGATGGCCCTGAAAAATATTTCCATATACCAGAAGTCCTTAGGACACCACCAGATTGGTTAACCTAACACCACAACTCCAACAATCAACTGTGTCTGCTGCTTGGGAGCTCAGGCTAATGAACAGCTAGAAGGCCAGCTGCAGAATCAACAACTTGGCACACAGTAATCACAGGCATAAGGGCCTATCTAAATGAAAGGTGTCATAAAGCTCATGAGGTAAAGAAACAGTCATGAATAGCACTGAGCCATAAAAAAATGGTCACGAGTTGTGCACTCTACTGGGATATATACCACACAGACAGTACCCTCCAAAGTCACAGTACGGCCAAAGATGAAGAACTGTGTGATACATAATACTCTGAGGATGAAAATAAATCCAAAGGGTAGTCCTTTACACACCACCACTCTCCTATTCTACAGCAAGAAGGGGTCCTGATGGTTAAGTTGGCCCCAGGTTTTTCTTACACTAAGCACGCTTCAGATGTTAAACTTTCCATCCTCATTATAGAAGAACTCTTGGATAACCTTACTATTATTGAAAAGTACAATAATGTCCAAAAGAAATAAATATTTAAAATATAATGTCCATATATATTTTCATTGAGATATATAATAACTGCTAACATCTTGTGGATGATCAGCAAACATATTCACTCCTTAAGTAGCCACAATAGCTGGAGCTGAGCTTATCCAAAGCCAGGAGTCAGGAGCTTCTTCCAGGTCTCCCATATCAGTGCAGGGTCCCAAGGCTTTGGGCTATCCTCTACTACTTTCCCAGCCACAAGCAGAGAGCTGGATGGGAAGTGGGGCAGCCAGCATAGGAACAAGCACCCACATGGGATTCCGGTGCACGCAAGGTGAGGCCTTTAGCCACTAGACTATTGTGCCAGGCCTCTGAATTTTTTTAGGTGTATTTTATTTACTTGAAACAGTAAATACAGAGAGGGAGAGACACAAAGAAAGACCTTCCATCCACAGATTGAGATACAGAGAGAGCTTCTATGTGCTTGGTTTACTGAACAAATACCAAATGGCAGCAACAGTCAGGGCTGTGCCAGCCCAAAACCAGGAAGCAGGAGCTTCATCTGGGTCCTTTAGGTGTGTGCAAAGCTCAAGGACTTCTGCATCTTCTCTGCTTTCCTCAGTGCATTGGCAGGGAGCTGAATCAGAAGTTGAGCAGCCTCTGGGACTGAACCCAGTTCCCATTAAGGAGTGTGGGCTTTGCAAACAGAAGCTCAACATTGTTATTCCATATGATGATCCCTGAATGTAATTTTTTAAATTTAAGAGAACTATATATATGCAGAGAGAGAGAGAGAGAGAGAGAGAGAGAGGTGTGTGTTCATGATTTTAGTTATTGGTTCCCCTTCAAAGGCTCACAGCAGCCACACTGAGGCAAAGTTGAAGCTGAGTCAGGAAACCAGTCCATGTCTCCCACATCAGTGGCAGGAGCCCAGTCATTTGAGCCATCCTTGCTAGCTCCTGAAGCCTGTGTTATCAGGAAATTAGAGTCAGGAGGCACAGCTGAGCATTAAACTCCAGTACTCCGATGTGAGATGTGAGGATCTTAACACCTGGCCATATGCCTGCCCTTGAATACAACTCTTGGAGATTTAAAACCATCTCACTTTTCTACATAAAAAGTAACAATCCAAAAATGTAATGTGATCACAAAAGAGTAATCTCTCATGTCATACATTATTAAGTCAATGACCAGATGACCTTGAGAGGCAGCAAAATTCTTTCTTCAAGTTAAGACTCATTGTGTAGTCTTAAATTTTGCTTTCTGGAGATGAAATTAGAATTACCGACAATTCAAACTTAATTATCAGCATTCCGCTTGGTGAGATAATCCCCAAATGCCTTACAAATTACTTTCTAAAAGGAAATACATCTCTTCAAATTATACTTTATTAAAAAAAAGATGCTTATGGCAAAGTGCCATGGCTCAGTAGGTTAAGCTGCTGCTTCAGATTCCCAAATCCCTTATAGGAATTTCTATCGGAGTTCCTGCTGCTTTACTTCTGATCCAACTCCCTTCTAACACATGGAAAGCAGCAGATAATGGCTTAAAGACTTGAATCCCTGCCATCCACATGGGAGATCTGGACAGAGCCCATTGGCTCCTGGTTTCAGCTTGGCACAGTCCCTGTCTTCGATATCATTTGGAGAATGAACCAGTGGATGAAGGATCTCTGTCTGTGTCTCTTTGTCACACCATCATTATTCAATTGTCTCTGTCTTGTTGAAAAGTGACCATTACTGTTCCCCTGGCCCTCCAGAGAATGGATCATTTTTCTTTGGCTGTTATTGACACTTTTTATTTTTGCCTTTCAAATTTTGACTAATATGCCAAGAGTATTTTTCTTTGATTTTATTCTGTTTGAGATTTATTGAGATTCTTAGATTCATGGATTAATTTTTTCATCAAATTTGATTTTTTTTTTCAGCCACCATTTCCTCAAACCATTTGTCTGTCTCAATAGTTCTTATGCTGGAACTCGAGTTTCATAGGTATAAGGCTTCTCAATACTGTGGTTTGCACAGCATTTGGCTCCCCACACTCAGGTAGGTGTTTCAACCCCAAAATTTTATCCTAACAACTAATGGGCTAATATGAATGGTTGATAGATTAATTGTGGAAATTGATTTAATAATGGCACCTAGGAGGTGGTTCTATTGAGAGGTTCTTAGGTCCCTGGGGCTACCCTCAGAAGGTAGTTCTCTGAGTCCAACATTGTGGCACAACAGGTAAAGCTTCCACCTGCAACACTGGCATCCCATATTAGAGTGCTGGTTCAAGTCAAGTCCTGGTTGACCCATCTTCAATTATCCTGCTAGGCAGTTATAACTTAGGAAGGCAGCAGAAGACAATCCAAGTGCTTGAGCCCTTGGGTTCAAGCCATCTACTTGGGAGACCTACCTGATATTCCTGGTTACTCTCTGGCCTGGCCCAGCCTTGGTTGTTGTGGTCATTTAGGCAGTAAACCAATGAGGAGGGACAATTTCTCTCTGTCTCTCCCTCTACCATTTTGCCTTTCAAGTAAATAAACAAATGATTTTTTAAAGAATATTGGCTATATAGAAATATATGCTCCCTGTTTCTGTGTTCTCTGGATTATGATATAATCTTTCCCCTGCATGCACTTTGCCCTCATCAGACGTCAGGCTAATAAGACTACAGCTCTCAGGCTGTGAGCCTCCAAAATTGCAGGTCAAGGCAAATTTCCTTGTTTTCAAACAATCTCCTCTCACATATTCTAGGTAAAGTTAGGAAAAGCTAACACATTTTCTCATATGAAACAAACATGATCTGCGTTAGATTCACAAAATATCGAGTAGAGGATCAGTGCGTGTCATACTGATAATTTCAAGAATAGTACTTATCCCAAACCTGGAGACACCCGGATCCTCACCAAGGACTATGTATGGGCACCAAGTATGGGCATCAAGGACTATACCCCAACTGCCAAGGAGACCAGGGGGAATTGGACTGCCCTTGCAGGCCAAGATCTCTGAGGCCATCCACTCCCTCTTGGATCTCTCACATGGGATAGAAGATGCCCAGACCCTTCCTCACAGGATCTAATATCATCGGAACAATAGCCGGGAGCCCTGAGCAGACCTCAGAAACAGAAGAACAGCAAACTCACTTTGGGACTCGGGAGGGGAGCTTTCTCTGGTCCTTACTTAGTTCCAACTTTGCACCGCCACCTTCTCTTGCAATGACCATCAGGGTCGCTCTGGAACACCCCTCCCCCCCAAAAAATTAGTAGACAGATAGAGAACAACAAGGAAAGCTTAGAACCAGACAGGAAACGGCCAGCTTGGACTCACATATACCTTACTAGGTAGGACACGAAGATAAGTTACTCCTCACTAAGGCATTAAAGATTTTCTGCACACCCCTACTAAAACTGTTCTGCACCTCAATTGTTGACACATGCCTTGTTAGAGTTATAAGCCTATTTGGACTATCCTAAAATCTGCCAAGTTCAGTAAAAATTATGCTTCAACAGTATAAACTGCTAAATACTAAAATGAAAATAGACACGAGACAGCTGAATAGTGCCCTATAGCCATTTTAAGGTGTATAGCAGCCAGTTGTGTATAAACTAAAATTGGAATGTCAATGAAGTAGTCACAGGATGTGGTTAATAACTAGCATTTTCTAACATATTGGTCATTAAATGCATAATGTTGTAAATTGTTGTTGATGTTATGTTGTGGCTTTCAGTTGGTCAGGATGATATTCTGCCAGAGATGGTCTCCCCAAGAAACTGTTGAATTTATCTGGACAATAAGATGCTGGACTCTATGCTTGGCATATGTTTGCAAAGAAAGAATCTTGACTGAATTTGAACTGTAATACTGCAACAAGGTGGAGGAATCCACCATGGGGGGAGGGCACAGGGAGGGATTGGGGGATTCCCAGAGCCTATGAAACTGTGTCATAAAATGAAATGTAATTAATTTTAAAAAAGAATAGTACTTAGCTGAGCTCTCAAAATAATCTTCATTAGAATTATTTCCATTTTCCAGATGAGCAAGTTGAGGCTTGAACCAATTACTGATTCACCCAAAGTCTAAGAGCAAATGAAATCTCATTTGACTGTTCTTGAACAGTTGCAAAATCAGTTACTAAAACCTGACTAAAGCCAAAGGAAGTGACTGACAATGAGAAAGGAGCAAAACTCTTTTCTGGAGAAGGGAAAGCACTTGCAAAGCAGGCAATTGAACAGATGCCTGGAAACAGAAGCTTCCTTCAAGGACAGTAGTGTGCTTGGAGCTTCAGAGAAGCACTGAGCCCAGGCCCAGGCTTCTGAAGACCCGAAAGCAAAAGCCAGTGCACTGGAAAAATGGCCATATCTACAGACTCACAGTGGCCAAATTAATTGCTAGGAATTTAATTGCTAGGAATTTGATGGAACCATAGAGCACACGAACGTAGCTCCATAAGTGGTCTCAAGCAGTTTTTGTGATCATGTAAAAGGTTTGAGTTTTTCATCATGGTGGCAAACAAAGACAAAATAAAACTTTGAAAATAATAGAAGAGGTGCAGAGAGCTTCCAGCAGCCTGGTGGCAGCTGGAAATAACCAAGCCTGATCAGATTCAATGCTTGGGTCCCTGGCCACAGCCGCCACTGACAATGGGGTGAGCAGCTCCTAGGCTCTGGGCAGCCAGTGTGCCAATTGGCACATGATCTGCCAACTGGCCACCCGGCAGTGAGCTCTGGAGTTTTGGGGGTGTGGAACTGCTGCCTAGGAACATCCATGAGTGAGGCAACTGTGCATGTTGGTGAGGAATCAATCCTGAGGAACTCCCAACACCAGGGTCACTTTACTTGAAGGTAAGCAAAGGTACTGAGACCAGGTGGCTTGGAGAAGAAAGACCCTAAGATCTCCTTGGGTCATACTGATACACCGGTCCATATGGGAGTCCTGAGTAGGGCTTGTTACCACTGAACAATGCTGACACCACAGGCCAGTCCATTTGAAAACTAAGGTTGGAGATCTGTCTAGCAGGGCTAGATCTAAGTACCTCATAGAATGCGAGATCAGGGGATGATCACATTAGGCAGGGCCATGACACTAACCAGCATATAAGACAACCAAGTCCAGGGATAGAGTCTGTGGGGGATGTGTGGGCCCAAACCTGTGGAAATACAAAACCTGCTGCTTAGCTAAAGAATTGCAGTGGTAATGGGCTGAGCTAGGTGTGACTATAGAACCTGCCATCACTCACGGGTACAGGGACCAAGAACAGTCTGGGCAGGTCCAGGCTGCAGCACTTGCATGTGCATCCTAACAGGATGTGGGGCAGGCTGGGCCATAACGTTCACCAGCTCATACAAGGCCAACATGGAAGGGTAGACTATGCCGGGCACTGGCTTAACACCAGCTGGCATTTATGAGATCTGGGTCAGGGAGTTGGTCAAGCGGGGGAACTTGGGAAACTTCCCTAGTGGGTCATAACACTCACTGCTGATCACATGGTCCAGGCCTGGAGATCATGCAAGCTGGGCAAAGTAGCTCCAATGGCTGGCTGGCTAATGTGTGAGTTGGTTATGGAAGGGGGTGAACTGGGCAGGGTCTAGCAAACCTTAGCTCACCAGTAAGAACAGAAATCAGCCTGGAACACAGGTCAAGCTGAGCTAGACTCTTACACCTACTGGTTTGCATGAGCCAGGAATGGGAATAGACTGAGGAGGGCCAAGTTCAAGCAACTGCCAGTGAGAGTTGGGACTGGGGTAGGTTGGGTCAGGCCAGATTACAGCATCTTAGGCAAAGACCAAGACAGGTGAGGGGCTATGCCAAGCTGGGTCAGAGCAACTATGCACAATCTAAGGCTGGGAACAGGCCAGGTTGGGCAGTGAAGGGGACTCCCTGGCTAGGTTGCAGTTCCCACTGGTGAGTGCAGAGTGTCAGAGTGGGAGCTGTGTTCTGGTCTGGATATGGCTGCAGTGTCCCTTGTCACAAGTGTGAACTGTGGCTGGGATGTGCCAGACTGGGCTAGACTCCAGCACCAACTGTAGGTATAGGATGGATAAGGCTAGGTCTCTGCTCCTACTGAACAATGTGTGAGCTGTGTGTGGGTGTGGACCAGCCTTGGCTGGGCTGAAACAACCAACAGTAAGGACCAGAATGGCTTAAAAGCCAGTCAGAAAAGGCCATTGTTCCTGCCAGGAGAGGAGATACACTAAACAGGGCTGGCCCACGGACCCACTGGTATGCACAAGATCTGACATTGGGAGAGGTTCTGATGGAGGAGCTTGGGAAACTCCTCCTTTGGGACACAGTCCTTGCAGGTAAGGGCAAGAACCACAACAGGGAGCAACCCAGACCAGGCCAAGGAAAGGTACCTACTGGCATACATTTGGCACAGGTCAGGCGTGGACCAGGCTGAACCAGTTCACATCATCCGCTGATCTATCCGAGCACCAGAATAGAGTGTGGATCAGGCCAGGCTTGGTCATAACACATACCAGTACACATAAGGGTTGGAACTGGGTGCCTGCTGGGCTGGGCTAGTTACCTCCACCAATGTGAGCTGGAATGGGGTGTGGGCCAGGCCAGGTCAGGCCAGACCACAGCACCCACTGGCAAATGTTGAGGTGAGGTGCGTCATGCCTAAGTGGCACATATGAGAACCAGGAAGACAGGGGACCAAGCTGATAAGGAGAATGTGGAGGACTCCCCTGCTAGACCACACTGCCACTGGACAGTGTGAATTGGGATGGGGGCAGATTATACCAAGAAGAGCTACAACACCTGTGGGCTTCATGTGAGCTAGATCAGGGAGAAGCCAGACTGGGCTGATTGTTCCTTTGGTGCAAGCATAAATCAAAGTGGGTGAGGGTTGGTTGGGCTTTGCTACAGCATCAGCTGGCAGATGCTGGCACCGTAGGCCTAATTCTGTCAAGTCAAACTGCAGAGCCACCTGGAGAGTGCATGATCTGGGAGTTGGAGTTGGCCCGTGGGAAATAATGGTCAGTTCCTTCTTGGGTTAGCATTCCCATTAGACAGCATGAAAACGAGGACCAGGGCAAACATGACTAGACAGTGAGTGGCAACCACCAGCACGTGTGTGGGCTGGATAGTGATGCTGTTTGGGTTGAACTAGGCTTCAATGCCTATTGACTTGTAGGAGAGCTGAATGGGATGTGGGACAGACTGGACCAGTCTGCTGTACATACTGGGAAGCATGGGATCAACAGCAGGGGGCGGGCGTGGTGGTGGTTATTGTGGGTCGCTCTGACTAGGCTGCAGCCCCCACTGGTTTGCATGAGGGTCAAGTGTGTGATGGGCAGAATCAGGCTGGACTGCAACACCCATTGGTTTGTGTGGAAGACAGGGATGGAAACAGAACTGACCCAGCAATTGCAACCACCAATGTGTGCATAAGGTGATTTGGCAACGGAATCTTCTGGACCCTGTACCAGCATGCACACACAAGAACCAAATCTGGGATCACTTCAAAGTTATTTTGGGAATCTCCCCATCTGAATCTCTGGACTCAGAATCCCATTCATGAAGAGAATTGCAGGTTCCATGGTCTTACCGTGGAGTGCAAATATGAGAGCTAGGGCTCCTGAGTGTCTAAGACGGAGCAGTGACACCATATCCAGGTACACATGGAGGATATGGCAGTATATTGGAGCATGTGGAGCATACCTGGTGCCATAACAGAGGATGGAGGACAGAATAAATTGATCAACTATCCCAGCCAAGTGTTTTCATTGAAAATTTGGGCTAATGGAGATGCTAAGTTGGATTGTCAATTAGTGAATTCTGGAGCAATTTTATTGTGCTTAGAGTGGTGAGATTGGCAGTAATTCAGAACTGTTGAAATAATGAAACCTCTCAAGCTGTACCCTCACAACATGCCCTGCATCAGGGACCCTGGGGTGGTGTCGGGTAGCTGTCCTCCGTCCCAGGGTGCAGAGGCATTTGGGAGACTGGGTCTGGCTTTTCTGCTTATTTACCAGCCCCAACTGCCTTCCCTCTGGTACAGGAAGGAAAAAAAAGAGAATGTGGAAATGGTGATCTCACCCACATCCCTGTAGCCCTTGACCCTTATCACCCTAATCAACTATCATCAAAAATTAATATAATTAGTAAAAAAAAAAAAGCTAGTGGCAGGAACATAACCATTTGATGCATTACCTTCTATCTCTAGAAGGAAGCTGGAATTGAGAGTGGAGTTAGGTATGAAACTCAGGGATATGAGATATGGGATGAGGGATGTGGGATGTAGGTATCCCAACTGACGTTTTGACTCCTTCACCAAACACCCATCCCGGTATCAGTTTGGCTTTTACAAGGCTGTCTTCAAGCTTCATTTAAACTAGTCTTTGCTATAGGATTTGGATAGCTTATTGCTAATGCATAGTTTTCTGTCATCTTTACTGAAAACACCAGTGAATGACTGAGTTCACTCCATTCAGCATGCTTACAAAGTCAACTCTGTGCATCTTCTGGAATTCCCAAGGCCCTATGGGGTTTTGAGTAGAGAACAAGCTTAGTATTTGACTAAGAACTGATGATACTCCTGTACAGATTTCTGGACCTCTTTCTCTGTGTAGCAATTCCCTCTTCATTACTCTGATCCACAAATTCGAGCTACCTCAACAACTTTGAGCATTGATCCATGCCTAATAGCTCAACTAGGCACTGTTATCAACTTGGCCTTTCCTTTCCATTCCTGACGGAATGACCAAGAAGTTGATCTCATGTATTTCTCTGTATCTGGCACCAACATCCAGCATTGCTTAAATTCCATTGTCTGAAAACAATTGCTTTGTACATTTCGTCCAGTTTTACAGCAGTTTGTGGCAAGAAGGATGACACTGGTAACTTCATTGTGGAAAAAAAGAGAGAGAGTATATATAGTAAAAGAAAGGAAATTCACACACTTAGGACTTGATTATCCGTTATCTCCTCTTGACAATTTTTTTCCATATCCACTCCTAAAAATCACCTTGATTTTCCTGCTAAATTTCTTACTGTTCCTGTCTATTTTCTCCTCTTTCTGCTTCTGTGATATATTGGCTGCACAGGATGCAATAATCCTTTATTTTAGTTTGTACTCTTTTTTTCATCATTCCATATAATGCTATGATTTACAAGTCTATGCCTTCAAGACAGAACTATTTCTTAAGCCTCAATTCACATAAATTACTTCAAACAGTTCTGAAAAATTGAATTAAAGATAAATTGATAATTTATTCATTTATGTAAAGTAAATCACATTTGTTTAATTTATTCAAAATGGAGAGAGAGGGGAGAAAAAATGAAGGGACATTTAATCATTTAGTTGACTCCTCAAATGCCCGCGATAGTCAGGGCTGGGCCAGGTCAAAGCCAGGAGCCCATATGCATCTGCCAGGGTCCATGCACTTGAACCTTCATCGGCTGCCTCAAGTGGCATGTGCTAGAGGGAAACCAAGATCAGCAGTGGAGCCAAGACTCTAACCCATGCATTCTGACATGGGTTGTAGTTATACCTTACAATGTCTTAACCACTGTAGCAAACATGAGTCTCAAGATAACTTCATTTTTGTGCAAAAATTTTGAAATTCGTGCATGGATTTCTCCAAGTATGTGTTTTCCAAAGCTTTCTGAAGCACTTTTGCATTTCTAAATATCTGCTGAAGCTATGTGACCAAGTGATCAGATAACAGCAGAATCAGTATGTGGAAAATAAAATTTTCTTTCCTTCAAAACTTACTTTTGTTCCTAGGTGTGACTGTTATTTTTAATTAGTGATATTAAATCCCTGGTCCACATTTGCAGCCATTGTTTACTTCCAGTCCTCCAGTTTCCCTCACAATCAGTGGCTAGGATCTCGTGGTCCTATGTTTTGAGTGTATCTTGCCTTGCTACTTTTACCTAACTTTTCAGAAATGATTCAGTTTGCGTCCTTCCAACCTCTCAGCTGAACAAATCGAAAGCATGTCCTAGATAATCTGCCTGTCTCCATTTTATCTCTCTCTGACCTCAGGGACTTCTGTCTGCTTCATTAATCACTGTATCCAAAACCTGCAGCGTTGCCTGGTGCACTTCAGGCACATCAATTGTTCTTCAGGTCAGATGTTTACAGGTTCATTTGGAGAGTGTTTATCTTCTACTCAGAATATTCCTTGCAGGCATATTTCCTTGCAAGTAACAACTGAAATTTGATATTCAGCGATCCTCCAAAATCTCTTTTCTATCCATCTTTTCAATTCCTCTTCTCAAGCTTAATACTTCACCCAAATAGAGATGTTTTCTGTACAAACTATGCATTATCTTTTTCACGGCTATTTAAACTATTTCTTCTAGGTAGAACACCTTTATAAATGTCTTCCTATGTCTACATTATATTCACTCTTTTTAGACCCAAGGCCACTTCATAACATTTATTTAGTCCTCCACCTTGGAATTTATCTTGTGTGAACATACTTGACATTCTACAGGCACTACTTCCAACAGTTCCATTCAGTTTCTACCTTGTGAGTGATCATGCCCCTTCCATATTGTAAACTATCTGAAGGCATGGGCAATTTCAAACTGATTGCTCCTTCCCTAGATTTTATTCACTAGGTTTATTAATCAGTTTTAGTTTTGGTATGGTGCTTGCCCAACAGTCACTGACTCCATCGTTTGCATTGCAATGAATGCTATAGTCATGCATCTTGTTTAATTCTTGAAGAACACAAAAGCTTACTGATGGCTCTGATCACACATGCTCAAAGTTGGAATCCCAGTCGCCTGAATTCCACCTTGCCACCTGAGAGCACATATGGGGCTAGTTGCCCTCCTACCTGCTGCTTGCTTATCACAGAATCACTGCTCCCTTCCATCTGGAAGGGGCTGCTTCCCATGTCATTTCCTCCCTCAAACACTACAGCACCATGGCCACCTACAACACATTACCACTCCTTCCACTGGTCACTACCGCTCATCTTGCCATCCTTCCCACAGTGCTACGGCCTTGGGTCTGCACAAAAGAACCCTCCCTTGCTGCTTCTCTTTCATGTTTTCCAAATGACAGCATTGCCTTTCTCTGCAGAGCTACCAGGAATCCATGGTAAGGAGAGGAGCCTGCCTCCCTGCTCTTGTCTCCTGGGGTTGGGTCTGTTTCTTCCTAGGCCAGAATTTCTCACTATCCACAGTTACTGGTAGACTGATTTCCCCCTAGTGGTGGCTTTCATGGGCCAAGCACTCACTAAATTGCTGTTTGCTCTATGTACAGAACACTATGAAGTGTGAAGAAAGGAGTAAAAAATAACCAAACAAATGAGCAATTTGAAAACTAAACACGTTGTTTGATAACACTCCTTTGTTTTAAAACTGTTTAAGTCTACTGCTTTCTATAGACGCCTTTTATTTATAAAGTTCATTCATCAATTTGACAGGTACATACCAAGAACATGAATGTATCAGTTTCTACTTTCAGTGTGTGGAACACAGATAGATAGGACATGTGCTATACTGAACCATCCAATAAATCTACAAACTAATATCAGCTATTGATTAGTATGATACTGGATAGTGTGAAGTGATAAGAAGAAAGTAAAGCAGATTAATTCAAGGTCCCAAGTGGCAGACGCCACTTTCACAGACCGTCTTGCTTCTCAGCTCCCCACAAACCTGCTTCCTTTGCTGTCTGAGGTTGTGACTCCTGTTTGAACACAGTGCATGAGGTATCAGGAGAAAACCTTGAGCAAGAATGTGATGAGAGTGTACTTTTGGGCAATGATGTGACTTGTCTTAGTTGTTAAACTTTCCCCTTAACTATGATGATGAGGCAGTGGCTATCAGTCCAGTAACGCAGGGTAGGAAAGAGGTAAGGACTTGTTTTTCAGAAGTTTTCTCTAGCAAATGACTCTCCTGCAGTTAGACTGGAAACAGCAATTATTTGGAGGCCACTGCAGTAATTCAGCCAGGAGAAGATGAACAGTAGAAGAGTAGAACTGGAGTAGACATGAAGCACAGAGTCACAGAAGAAATATTGGCTGAATATTTAACCCAGCAGTGAAGATATCACCCTCCTACATCAAAGTACCCGGGTTCAACACCTGGCTCTATCGCCTGAATCCAGCTTCCTACTAATGCAGACCTAGGAACTCTGAGCCTGAATAGGAGATGGCTTGAGCATTTGGGCTCCTGCCACCCCTGTGGGATGCCTGAGTTGAGTTTCAAGCATTGTCCCTAATCTACCCCAGCTGCTGTTGGCATTTAGGGAGTAAACCAGCAGAGGGGTACACTCTCTCCCTGTCTCCCCAAATCTCTTAGATAAATAAATAAATTTTAAAAAGGAGAGGATATAGATAAAGAAATGTTCCTAAGCTGTTTAATATGAAAATATTAAATGTTTTATCTAGAAAAACTAAATGATAATAAAATAGATATCTATATGGTCTCTACCAGATGCAACAGCATAGATTTAACAATTGTTACTATTTTACCACACGCAAGTCTCCTCTTACCTAAGGTATCACTTTTTGCAATTTAAGTTATCCATGATTAATCTTAGTCCAAAAATTTTAAGCAGAAGATTTCAGACATAATAATTCATAAGTTTTAAATCCATGCTGCTATGGTTTGTATAGGATTTGGCCCCAAAACTTATTCAGTTATATAAGCGCCAAAGAAGCAAGTATTATGAGGGTAGAGATTGAATTATATTGTTCAGGAAGTGGGGCAAATTGGGAGATTCTTAGGTCATTGGCACATATCCTTGTAGCATAATTCTCACAGGAGGGTTGTTAAAAAATCTAGCTTTTTGCCAGCCTCTTCTGCCTAGTTTACCATGTAGTTCTTCTTTTGTGTGCATTCCCATTGTTATCCATCATTCTCACAAACAGCAAACCAATACAACAACTTAATTTAAAACTTGAGCCTCAAATATTGTGAGCCAAATCAATCTATTCTTTTTTAAAAAGTTACTTGTTTCAGGTATTTTACCGTAGTGATAAAAAGCTGACTGATACCTACGTTGTACTGAGGAACAGGATGAAATCTGACCCAGTCCTGTCTTACTTAGGACATGACCTATCTCAGTCCAGTATACATTATCTGCCCTTAAGTCATTGAGTAACCTTATTAGTTATCAGATTAACTGTGAGGTACCATAGGGCTGTATTCAAGTAATCCTCCTTTTACTTTATAATGGCTCCAGAGTGCAAAAGTCATGAGACTGGCAACTCGGAAATGCAAAAGAAAAGCTATAAGGTACTTTCTAAATAAACATTTGAAAGTTCTTGCTTCAATTAGAAAAAAACTATGCTGGTAGGAAGACAACCTAGCATGTATCTATATAGAGCTCAGTGCTGTGGGTTAATTCAGGTTTCCTCTAAGGGTCTTGGGTTGTGTCTACAATAAATAGGATGGACTTGTCCATTCGCTTAACCTGTACATATATTTTGAAAGCTATACTTCATATATATATATATATATATATATATATATATATATATATATATATACATATACTTCATATCTAAATATGCATCTTAAAAATGAGGATTTTATTATATTTATCACATCAATTACCACATCTGAAAATATTAATTCCTTAGTATCATGTAACATCCATATATCATGGGAGATGTAACTCATAACCAGGATTTCCCTAGTTGTTTATCTTTTAAATGACTTTTTCTTTTTTGTTTTCTTTAGAAATGAGCTTATTGGGCCTGATATGATAGTCTAATGGCTAACTACCCACCTTGCATCCTCCGGGATCCCAAATGGGCACCGGTTCATGTCCCAGCTACTTCACTTCCCATCTAGCTCTCTGCTTGTGGCCTGGGATCCCGGTGGAGGATGGCCAAAGTCTTGGGACCCTGCACCCATTTGGGAGACCTGCAGGAAGTTCCTGGCTCCTGGCTTCAGATCGGCTCAGCTCCAGCCACTGCAGCCACTTGGGGAGTGAACCAGCAGACAGGAGATCTTTCTCTCTGTATCTCCTTCTGTATATCTACCTTTCAAAAAATAAATAATAAAGAAATGTACTTATTTGGCAAGCAAATTTCTAATGTTCACTTCAGAACTTAAGATACCTCAGTTGTTCCCACCCACTTGGTGGCCCAAATAGTCAGAGCTGCAGACATTTCTGCAGTGGTAGTTGGGCTCTCCAGTCTTCAACAGGGAACTGCTGAAAATAGGCGCAGAGGGCATCTGCATGCCTTCAGACCCATCTACAAGTTTATATGGAATAGTAGTAATCTCAGGAGGTGGGGCAGTCCATTCACCCTGAAATTCACAGCTTTTTCAGCAGTGATTTGCTCTTTTATTTCAGTCTCTAAGATTTCTGTGGAAATATTGATTAGGCATCGTCTCTCCAGATGTTTGTGGGAAACGGTATTAGCACACATAGCAGTCCCAGGGCCAACATACATTGTATGAGATCCAATGAGTAAGCGCCTTATTGTTCCATGGGATGGGAATGCCCAGACAGTATAGAGAAAAGTCCGTGTTACACAGAGCAACAACAAGCAAAATCACAGAAGATACCCCTGGGAGAGGCTGTTGGTCAGCCCTAGGACCAATAACCACCAGAAGACGCGGCTCCAGGAAGGGTGCCTGGATATGTGAGTGAAGGCTCTGGGTGTGAAGCCACCAGCAAAAGAAGCAGCTCCAGTGGCAGCAGCAAACCTCCTCATGGCATCAGGCCAGCGTTCCCGAGAATCTCACACTGATAACACCAGGGTTTTCTTTTTTTTTATTTATTTAATTTTATGACACAGTTTCATAGGCTCTGGGATTCCCCCAACCCCTCTCCAAACCCTCCTCCTATATTAAATTCCTCCATATTGTTACAGTAGTACAGTTCATAACCAGTCATGATTCCTTCATTGCCGGCATGGACCAGCATCTTATTGTCCAGATAAATTCAACAGTTTCCTTGGGAGACCATCCTTGGTCTGGATATCATCCCTTCCAATAAGATGCCACTACACAACTTCAACAGCAGGAAGAAACATGGAAATTAACAACATCATGATGCAGTCCTCAGAAACAGAAGAACAGTAAACTTCCTTCAGGACTCAGGAGAGGAGCTTTCTCTGGTCCTTACTTAGTTTCAACTTTGGCTCTCCACCTTCTCTTGCAATGACCATCAGGGTCACTCTGGAGCCCCCAAATAAGATCAGATAGACAGACAGAGAGCAATAAGGAAAGCTTAGAACAGACAGGAAAAAATTAGCTTGGACTACCATATACTTTTCTAGGTAGGACACAAAGATCAGTTACTCCTCACTAAGGTATTGAAGATTTCTCTGCACACCCCTCCTAAAATTGTTCTGCCCCTCGATCATTAACATATGACTTGTTAGAGTTATAAGCCTATTTGGACTATCCTAAAATTCACGAAGTTCAGTAAAAATCATGCTTCAATACTGTAAGCTGCTAAATATAAAAATGAAAATAGAAATGAGACAACTGAATATAACCATTTTAAGATTTATAGCAGCCAGTTGTGTATATACTGAGATGTCAAGAAAGTAGTCACAGGATGTGGTTAAGAACTAGCATTTTCTAACATATTGGTCACTCAATACCACGTTAATTAACAGCAGGGTTTTCAATGATGGCAATGGCACAAGCCACCCACAGAAGATCCTCCCAGGTCCTCTTAGATTTATGATGTAGAGACTATCACTTTGCCTTTTGTACATGTACTGATCTCTTTGGATGTCATCAGTTGCTTTTTTCAAACTGAGCCCACCAAGTTGCATTTATTGTGGTTGGCTGCTATGCCTTTTCACTGTCTCTTAATCTAGGATGGTTACTTTATTTTTCTTCCCCCACCTCATGATAATGAGTTTTGGAGAAATTTTAAAAAGTTGTCCTGTTAAGTATTTCATATTTGGAATTCTTCAACAGATGTCCATGAAATTTGAATGCTGTTTGAGTCCCTATTGAGATTTGTATATTGGAATTTAGGACTAGCAGCCTAATTTGACTCAGTTGACTCAGTTTAAACACTTTTGTGAAGAGTACTTCATAAACTATTTCATGAATTTCATGTGTATCATATCAGGAGGAACATTATCCAATGTTATTAAATCTACAGTCTACCACTTGGCCAAAATCTCTCCTTTAGGTCCTTTGCAGTCATGAAACAATCGGTATTGTGCCTTTTATGACAATGTGAAGCTCCAGCTTTAGAGCAACTTTCCACCATTGATGGCCCTTTTCTGAACCAATGACTTCCTTAGGGGTCAAAACATAGTCATTTTGTATTATAACTCTTTTTTGGGGGGGTCATTTTCTTAAAAGATAAGTTTCCCCTGGCTAACTAGGATAACATGTATTTCCTACTAAAAAGGTAAGCAAATGTTTAGTTCTTTTCCTCTTACTAACAATTTCAGAATAAGAATATATTGAGTAATCGCCTCCATTTCACTTTTTGGGGTACCACTATGGACTCAAATATTTTATATATTCAATGCCTTATAATCAATACACTTACATCCAAATTGTCCAAAATGTGTCTAGTGGGAGCCCTTTCGAGCTAGTTCTTGTGTCGTTGGGACGTGCCCCCTACAGATCACTGAGCTTTCTCTTGCTTTCTGGAGAATAGTGTCTAAAGCTTACGTTACAGTTTCTCTAGTCAACAAAATGATTCCATTTTTCTCCAAATATTTTATTTTCGGATGTGTTTATTTTTACATGAATGTCATTGTTTCTATGCTCTTTCTGTGATCCACACAAAAACATTTGTGCAAAGAAGAAATTAAGATAGGTTCACAGTTGTAGCTGACAAAGTGATTAAGAAACTGCTTGGGATATTTGCATTACACATTGGGGTGCCTGAGTCCAATGCTTCGCTTTGCTCCCAGTACCAGCTTCCTGGTAATATTCACTCTGGGATGCAGCCAGTGAGGATTCAGGTAATTGATTCCTTACAAACCACATGGAAACTCAAATTTAGGTCTCATCCTCTGGTTCGACCTGGCTCAGCCCCGGGCATTGCAGAAGTTTGATGAGAGCTTCCTGTATGTCGTTCTATATCTCTGTCCCTAAGCAAATTAAATAAATAAATAAATTTTAAAAGGTTCATTTTGGTGCAAAATGACTGAAACCTGTCCAAGGCTTTTGCATAGCATGCATTTTTCATGAGCTGTTTAAAGACTCTTCATGTTTGTGTATCTATGTGTGCATGTGTATATTCATTATTCATGAGTCTATATTGATATTTCCAATCTAAAGTTGACATTATAGTTTAAGAAGTACCTTCTGTTGAATGTTTCAAAGAAAGAATCAATAAAAGTAGGTAACGAGTTATATATGAGAAGCAAGGGAAAAGCAAGGATAAAAAATGACTTCTTGGGCCCGGTGTGATGGCTCAGTGGTTGAATTCTCACTTTGCAAGCATCAAGATCCCATATGGGTGCTGATTTGTATCACGGTTTCTCCATTTCACATCCAGCTCTCTCTTTGCAATCTGGGAAAGCAGTAGGGGATGGCCGAAGCCTTGGGACCCTGTACCCATGTGGGAAACTGGAAGAAGCTTCTCTCTCCTACCTTCAGATCAGCTTAGTTCCAGCTGCTGTCACCACTTGGGGAGTGAACCAGCAGACAGAGGATCTTTCCCGCTCTCTCTCCTCTTCATAAATCTGCCTTTCAATAAAATGAGTAAACATTAAAAAAACAAAATGGCTTCCTAGAGGCTAGTGTTGTGGCGTAGCTAGTTTAGTTGCCGCTTGCCTTATGGGCACTGGTCTGATCCAGTCCTCCACTATTGTATCTGGGAAAGAAGTGAAAGATGGCCCAAATACTTGGGCTCCTACACCTTTCAGAGACCCCAGTTGGAGTTTTGGCTTTGAACTGGTCCTGTCAGAGTTTTTGCAGCAGTTTATGGGGATGAACCAGACAATGGAAGATCCATCTGTGTGTGCGTGTGTGTGTGTGTGTGTGTGTATTCCTCTCTCTTTTCCTTTCTCTCTCTGTATATGTATCTCTGCCTTTCAAATAAATCTAAACAAAACAAGAATGATTCCTTAAATTCCTATTTTGAGATTCTGAGTCTGGCTGTGGCTTTGCTCCTGATATTTTACCAAAGATAGGTGGGCAAAAGGAGAGTAGTTCATAGGGTAGGAGTGGAGATTAAGAAGTATATTTAAAGTTAAGAAATATATATGTGTGTGTGTGTAAAAAACATTGATTTGTTGCATCAGCTATCATATCAATCTATTTGAGAACTCACACACAAAGGTTGAGCAGTGGTAAGACAAGAATTCTCCTCATGAATAGAAATATAAATTGCACTCAGGGTACTCATCAGAGTTCATCCTAAACACTGGGCACTCTTCAGATTTCCTACTACATGAGTGAAGCTAAATATTTGAATATAACTTACTAGAGTGTAAAAACCTACCTCAAGCAAAGGAGGAATGATATTTAAAGAGGTAGAGAGAGAAAGAGAGAGAGAGGGAAAGTGTGAATAACATCTGGAAACTAAAGAATAAATTTTAAGATTACTTTGAATTTAAAACATGGCATATTAGTTTTTTAGGGCTGCCAAAACTGAATACCACAGATTAGGGCATATGAAAGCAAGCAAAATAAAAATGTTGAAAGGCTTATTTTCTTCTGAAGATAATCTCCTTAGCTTGAAGATGTTTGCCTTCTAGTTGTTTTCTAGTTACTCTTTGTCTATATGTTATTTGTATCCAGATCTCTTCTGAGAACATCAGTTTTATTGGATTCTGGGTCACACATCTGACCTCAGTTTACCTGAGTCATCTCTCTACAGGTCCTATATCCAAACGCAGTCACAGTCTGAAAAGGGAGGAACATACACCCCAGCTTTTTACACATGGGATAGAGAAAAGCTCTGTGCTACAGTAGACACAAGTTCAAGAGAGTCAGCAAGTCTCTCTTTTTTAAAAAGATTTATTTTATTTTTATTGAAAAGGCAGATAAACAGAGAGTAGGAGAGACAGACAGGAAGATCTTCCATTTGATGATTCACTCCCCAAGTGACAAGTGCTGTGTCAGCCTGAAGCCAGGAGTCAGGAACTTCCTCAAGGTCTCCCACCCAGGTGCAGGGTCCCAAGGCTTTGGGCCGTCCTCGACTGCTTTCCCAGGTCATAAGCAGGGAACTGGATGGGAAGTGGGGCTGCCTGGATCAGAAGTGGTGCCCATATGGGATCCCTTGTGTTCAAGTTGAGAACTTTAGCCGCTAGGCCACTGCACCGTACCCAGCAGGTCTTTTCAATGGATGGGCCTCTTATCTAGCTGAACAACGTCTGATGGCATTATTGCTTCAAAACAGCCTAAGTAATTCTGAGATGATTAACGATGAGCCACTTGCTCATGCATATTTCTACAGTCAGCAATGAATACACGCAAAAAAAAAAATTGGAGACAAAATATATCCACCCTGTTTCCGCCAAGATTTTCTAGGCTTTAAACTTGAGTCATTATGCTTAGTTTGCTATCTGCCAGGGGGTGGCATTTAATCATCGCTTTATCCTTCCCCCTCCCCCCTTTTTAGAACGAATGTACCTGTGCCAACTGAGTCACCTGCTGCTGGTCTCAACTGTCACAAATTATACGGGAGTGGCAGATTTCATCTATCTGTGTATAGGAAAAATTAAAGAAGAGGAAATTAAGTTTTGTTAAAGATGCAAAAAGATTGGCACTTGTACAGATGAGAAAAAAGCAAGCTTGGGCCGGCTGGAGAAATGACTGGCTCAACGACTTGCTCAACCAGTTAAGGTTACAGTCTGGACTCTCTCCCCCACCTACAATCCCGGTGATTTTCCTACCTCCCCACTCCAAAGTAACTCTGCGTCTAATTTTTCCTGATGGCAAATGTTCCTGGAATTACTGCTTATGAATAATTTGAAATGCCAAAGAGCACACGGTATGGTGGTCAAGATTACTAACTGGAGATACAAGACTATGTATGAATCTCAGTGCCATCCTCCTCCTATCCTATAGAGAGTGTAGAGAACGTTGTCT
Organism: Ochotona princeps; assembly: GCF_030435755.1. Taxonomy (NCBI): domain Eukaryota; kingdom Metazoa; phylum Chordata; class Mammalia; order Lagomorpha; family Ochotonidae; genus Ochotona; species Ochotona princeps. The sequence goes on from NC_080833.1 coordinate 72,153,935, forward strand.
TATTTCTTCAAACCTCTATTCCTTCTACATTAGAATGGGCATAATAGAAGCACCTACTTCACATAATGGTCCATGGCAAGTGCCCAATATATAGAAGTTACTACTTTTTTCACTGCCCTAAGGTTTATCAGAGTTCTATTTTTTCCATGGGTAAATAACAAGCAAAGGAGTTCTCACTCATTACACATCTTTCCATTTCACATCTGAGCGGATGTTTATTCTAATGTCCCAGGATTGAGCCCTTGAGTACAGCACATAAAACATGCATAACAATTGACTCAAAAGATTTCACAACTCCAGTGATTAAAAATCACAGCCTAAAGAAAAAAAACCAAAAGTCCCAAAGGCAGTAGCACATGAGAAAAACATGTTTTGAAACAAAGGAAAGAGCATGAAAAAAGTGGATACCAGTGTCCATATGGGATCCTGATGGTTGCAAGGCAAGGATTTAAAGGATTTAGCCACTGAGCCATCGTGCAAAGCCCATGATACAGTGTTCTGAATGAACTTGTGGCACAAGGAGCATTCAAAGAAAGGATCATTTAGTTTTTTGTCAGTGCTTCTGGAAAGATCAAAGGACAGAAACTAGAAATAAAAGCCCAGAAGGAATGAATTGACTCACAGAGCACAGAGCAGAGGGTCTCTTCTCAGGCCAACTTCTGGAAGCCAACCAGCTAGAGTTAAGGAGATAGATGTTTCCACTTAGATGGTCATTTCACTTGCTTTGTTGAGATGTTCACCGATATTCCAAATCTGTTCATTCTTCTGTTAGTTCTCTCTGCTGGTTTCAGATCTTTGCTCAGCCCTGCATTGAAGTATATGTTGCTGGGGGGAGGATACCCTTTAACCCAATAATGTCATTTTTAGGAATCTCCCTATAAAAATTCCATCCAAAGTGAATGAGTACATAGATGTGAAGAAATCTGTCAATTGTCTGAAATACTATAAATGGGAAGTAAGCTCAATGAACTAATGGTCATTAGATCAATAGACTGGTTAAATGTATTATGATTTAGCCATACACCACCCTGGAATCACAGTACCTGATTCCAAGTTCCTATTTTTTTTTCTACAGCTTATTAGTCATGACCATTTGTATCCATTTTCTGTTGCTACTTATAACAAATTACTGCAGTTTTTGAAGTAAAAACAACACAAAGCTACCATTTCATAATCCAGTATAAATTATAGTATAAATTAGGTTGGATGGGTTGGCAGGGTTGCATTTCCTCTTGTCTCAGAGAGAATCTTTTTTTTTTTTTTTTTTTTTGCTAATCTTGTGTTGGCAGGATTCAATTCTGCATGGTTGTAGGACTGAGGGCTCAGTTTCCCTGCCAGTTGTTGGCTGAGAGCTTATGCCATTAGCCCCTGGAATTTTTTTTCTTGAACATAAACGCTTAGCTCTCAAAAATGACTACCTGGTGCTGAATCCTTCCCATTCGGCTGCTGGTTGACTCTGCTTCTAATATTACATCTCCTCTCACCCAACCAGGAGATGTTCTGCTTTTAAGGACTGCAGTAATTAGATTGGGCCCACCTGGCAGCTCCAGAATAATCTCTCCCATCTTAGGGTCCTTAGTCTTTTTTTTTTTTAATTATTTATTATTTAACTTCAGTAATTACATTGTATTATGTGACACAGTTACATAGATACTTGGGTTCTCCCCACCCCTCCCCAAACCCTCCGACCATGGTGGATTCCTCCACCTTGTTGCATAACCACAGCTCAAGTTCAGTTGAGATTTCCCCATTGCAAGCGTATACCAAACATAGAGTCCAGCATCTTATCGTCCAGTCAAGTTCAACGGCTTCTTAGGTATACCCTCTCTGGTCTGATGACAGAGCCAGCAGAGTATCATCCCAGTCAATTGAAAGCTCCAACATACCATCAGCAAAAATTTACATCATTATGGAATTAATTGACATAGTAATGAGTAACCAATATGTTAAAAGTAAATGCGGAGGGTCCTTAGTCTTAATCACACTCTCAGTCTTTTGCTATGTAAGATAACAGTCAGAGGTTGCACAGAATTAGATGGGAACACCTTTGGAAGTCATTACTTTATCTAGCATACACTTCTAAGCCTCAGGCCCCTCAATCTGTAAGATGAAATTTCTTTGCTCATACAATTGCTATAAACTTTAAAGAAATGAAGCTTTTGACAGGCAGTAATCACTCAGCAAATGTCTGCTGTCATCATCACTGTCACATCAATAGTATAAAGATGAGCTAGAACAATATCACATATCTGGGTTGTCAACGACATAACAAAAAACTGTAAAAGAATGAAAATACTAAAACCAAATTTTTATAAAAGAAGGAATGGAGAATACAAGGAAGACGTACATTTGTGTGGGAAAAGTGATGGGATATCAACAAAGAGTAAAAAGTAATTTTTTAAACATATATTTTATTTTTATTTGAAAGAGTTACAGAAAGGAGAGAGAGAAAAAGCACTTCCACCCAAATGGCTGGAACAGCTGGAGCTGAATCAGAGTAGAATAGGAGGGGCACAAACCAGCACCAGTATGGGATGCCAGCTTCGTGGGAGGAGGCTTAACCACTACATGTAATTTTAAAAATAATACATATCACTTTTGTATTTAAGCTGATAGTCACATTAGGAAGATACATAATTTTTTCCAAAATAGTATGGAAATAAAAAAGGAAATAAAGTTACTTACAAAATGACAAAATAAGGGAGAAAAACACGGAAAATTGCAATGTAAAATAGAAAGCTCCAAATAAGATGCTACAAATAGTTCTAAACATATCAATAATCATAGCAAAAATAATCTGTTAAAATGCAATCACAGAAATTCAGATTGGAAAATAGCAAAATTCTGAAGTTCAAGTTAAATATTATTTATTTTCAAACTTTTATTTGAGAGGCATAGACAGATATAGAGAATTCCCAAATGCCCAAAGCAAACCCATTTGGGGAACCAACCTAAGACCCAGGAATTCCATCCAGATCACCAATGTGGGTGATGGGAACCAAATCACTTGAATCATCACAATTGCCTCCCAAGGTCTACTTTAGTAAGAAACTAGAGTTAGAAGCCATCTGGGTATTGAACTCTGATGCTCTGATAATTGACCTATGTAAAGTATCTGAAATACATATGAGAAGATATCTTTTAAAATTCTGGTTTGTTATATTCTGTACTTTTTTGTGCACGGAAAGTACATTAAATCAAAGAGCTGTACTGAAAAGTCAGAAACAGGAATGATATCCCAATGACACACAAAAAGTTTGGGATATACAAAAACCCAAAAGTTTTCAAATTAAAAACAAGATTTGGGCAGAGAGACGGAAGTGTATTTCCACTCTCTGTTCATAAGTTTCGAATATCATCTGCTGAAATCATGCCCAATTAAGGTTGATGCCACTTAAAAATGTTCAAATTATGTACATGAAAACGTTTAAGATGATTTAAGAAATATATATGTAAGCTTAGTGCAGTTCATAATGTTGTAAGAAAAACAAGAAGCAATTGGAACAGTGACTAAACATCTTGAGGAAATATAATTTGGTGTCAGGACCTGCAAGAGGAGGTTAGAAATTTCAAAGAAGGAATTATCAGAGAAGAAAGGGACTTTGTCACCAGGACACAGGAGATAGTAGTAGATCTGTGTGATTGCAGCAGATTTCCTAAAGTTTTGAAGAACATCAAAAACATACACAAGCATTTTTACAGAAGCAAGTTCAGAAAAATGGCAATGTACACTCAACAGAAGAGGTCGGCTACCAGAATAGATGTGACATCAAGGTGTGTATACTTACAATGTGGATCATTTTCTAAACACATTACTGACTCCACAGCAGAAGCAAAAAAGCCTAGGAAGATATTGGTGAGGGACTTTGAGAGAAAATAGAGTAAGGCTAATGGAGCACCCTAAGTGAGCCTCGGCTCATTTCCTGTTGGAAGTACTACAGTTACCTCTCTAGGCACAAATGCAAGCATTTATTAAATGGACAGATACCCTTCTCCAAAATCGACTATTTTGAAAATAACCCATTTAATATTAAGCAAATAATCTAATGTTGGTCTAATTCATTTTTCTCTGCTTTCAGTGCAAAGCTCAACAGTTCTGGTTCTATTTACAATGGTGCAGGTGGCTGTGGTCACTGAATGGAAAGTCAAGTCAGTGCAGATTTTGTGGCTTACAGCGCTAAGAGCACCCTGTGACCTGTCTAGCCCTGCCTCTGCCTTACTGCTTACATTCTGATTCCTACCACTGCGGTTCCAGATCTGCCCTCACATTGTTTGATGCAAACATAGAGGCAACTTTCCCATTACATTGGTCTCCCTGGCACGCAGCTGCCAGAACAAACCTGCTCTCTCTTTCTCTAACCTTCCCCAAAGGACCTCACCTTGGACTGCCTCTGTCTGAGGTGTTTCCATGAGCTGCGATCTGGATCACAGGCCACTTGTTACAGACAATAAAGCCCCGAAGAGTCCGACAACCAGCTTTTCACCCTCTGTGTCTCCACTGCCTTCTCCGATCACAAAGTCACCAGCTCTGCTGCCTTGGCAAATTCCTGCTCCTTCTGTGGGTTTCAGCTCAGATACTCCCGCCTCTGCAAATCCATATCCTTGACCCCCACCCACCATCACACCCTCAGCCAGAGCTCTGATGTGCCTTGGACAGACATTCATGCAAGAATTGTCTTGTGTTTTTCTGTTTTTGTTTTTGTTTTGCAACTGTCAATATAAACATCCCTTTCTTCATTGAAAGCTGTTTGAGGAGAGACACCAAGTCTGAATTCTTTTCCTCTCTAGTAAATAGTAGCTTTTGGTCCCTTCTAGGCCCACATAGGTGTTAACAACTTAAGAGTAAATTAGTATGACCACTCATATAAAGAGACCCCCGTTCCTGCTATTTATGGCAGCAAAGAAAATCCTTCCTCCCTAACGATTTCTTCTTTTTCTCGTGAAGTATCTGCATTTTTAAAGTAAAGACCACAGGAAGTTATTTTCCCCTTACAAAAGTAAAACCTCTAAGTATTGGCAAAGGGAAGATACTAGAATCCATTAAGGGAGAAAATGATCTAGCAATTCTTTCTATGTTACTGTAACTAATTATGGATGAGTAATTTAAAAAGTCGGTATCCATAAAAATCAACCACAAACCAATAAGAATGATGAGTTGAATCATAAAAATTCCATGCTATTTATATTCCCCTCCCTAGCACACACACACACACACACACACACACACACACACACACACACTCTCACACACACTGCATTGATTCTAGATGGAAAAACACAAATATTGGGATAAAAATATTTAATGAAAGAAACCAGAAACTCCAAATATTAATCCTACCTAAAGGACAGAATTTAATTCTGTGCTAAGCTACTGTATGTGGGATTAAAAGGCGTGGTTAACCAAACATTTGAGAACAAGTAATTACCACTCCATCTCCCTATCAGACATTTGCCCCACACGTAATTTACACAACACACCCACAGAAGAGAAAAGTAAAATGCTGCTAGAAATGTTTTTTCCAGCCACAAAGTTTTTCAGGCTTACATTTTTTTAATCATCAAAAATGATTTATTCCTATTGTGGTGGCTTTGGATAGCAGTAGGATATTTTCTAATACATAGGGAGAGAGAAGCAACATCTCCTATTTGTTATCTTTGGCCATGTCCTTCTTGCCCAATTTTGAGTAAATAAAAGTAAAAGTGCACAGCCCCTGTGGTTGGCTTCTGTCATAATTTTAGAGTAGAATGAATATGCAAATGAATGCTTACATTTAGTCAATCATATATACAGTCAATAAACATTCATGAGACACCTTGTATGTCTCATAGAATTGAAATGACTAAGAACAAGTTTCCTACCCTTGAAGAGCTTACAATCTGGTAGCAGAGACAACTAAACCACTATTTACAAAGTAGAACCATATGAACCATGACTGATGGATGTTCAGAGAGTTCAAGAGGTGTTGACATCTATCTGGAACAAGTATTAGCTCTTTTTATGTCTCCAGTGTATAAACAGGGAAGGTTTCTAGCAAGAACCGCTGAGATTCTAGCAAGAATCTCAAGTAACTTGTACAGCTAAGGCAACTAAAGAAAGGTAGGAAAGTAGAAAACCCAAAGCCAAGGGAATACCTGGGAGGAATCAGAGGGTGAAGGAAAGTAGGTGTGGGTGAGAAGAGGGGATGCTTACCTGATGGAGCAGAGTGGCTATTTACAAAGATAGGTGCCCTTGAGTGGCTAGGAGAACATTTCCTGTGCTGACAAACCAAGCAGTAACTTTTGCCTCCTTGCACTCTCTAGCTAGGACCCAGGGATGTAAAGGACAGCTAGCTGCGAGCTCAACCAAATTTGAGAACGACATATGAGACTCTGTGTGATAGCATTTTGGCTGGATTGCTTCGTTTCTGCCTCTCATTTGAACATTTTCAATGAAAAGTGAAATCAAACCACTGTTCACCTGCCACCCCAGGCAAGCTCTGGCTACAATGCAGTATTTACCAAGGGCATGACCTGGGGCAAGTCAACACCTCACTTTGGAAATGATTGCAACAAAAATTAAATTGAGTATGTGTAAAGTGCCCAGGAGAGAGCCTGGCTTGAAACAAATGCACATTAAACATCAGCTACAATTACTCTTCGAATAGGAAACTGGGGAAGCCAGGTGGCCAGTTATTCAAATGAAAAGCACACCTTTCATAATACTCACTTCAGAAGTAATCTTGTTGATGTTGTTGTTAACATGTTTGACATTAATAGGATATTAGAAAAGCTAATCCTTTGAACACAGGACTGAACTTCAGTGGCCTTTCAAAAAAGTTATTAATGGAAATTTTGGTTTCTGTCCATTCATCAAAGATTGATTATCTACTGCCAGGTATGAGAGGACAAAAATGCATAAGAAAGACTGAAATTGTATTATTTCACTCAACACACATTTATCCAGTAATCAGAAAGTACAGTTCCAGTTGAGGATAAAAGGAAGTGTCAAATTCTCCAGGACCTTCTAGTTTGGTGGCAGCTAAATGTTTAGGATAATAAAGAGATAGGTAGAAGGTGATCTCTGCTCCCAAGAGGCAGAGACAATAGTAACCAGCACTTTCTGAACACTTTCTTTGCAACAGGCTCCATGTTGAGTATTCCACTTGGGTTATCTCAAGCTAGTGTAGGAGCTGAAGGGATGGAGGAATGGTCAGGAACATTTTCCTTGAAGACAAAGGCATTACAACAGGATCTTAAAAAAAAAAAAAAAAAACTTCTGAAGACTTTTCTCAATTTTGGTCACATAACATAAGCCAAATGTGTTGGGTTTGTTTTTCTTTCTTGTTATTTTCATTTTTGATTTTTTTAAATTTTATTTATTCATTCAATTTTTATGTACTCATTCCCATTTGTTCATTTGACAAATGCTCACAATAGCCAAGGCTGAGCCAGGTTGAAGACACAAATTGGAAACTCAATTTGGGGTCTCCCACTCAGTAGCTGGGATCCAATTACTTTTTAAAAAATGAATTAAAAGGTTTATTACTCATGGGAAAACTGATTTCTTCAAAATCAATTCATGTTAAGCTCCCTATAGAAGAATAAGCTTACAGAAAATTTCTTTCCCATGAGCAGAAAATCACTGCACTTCGATAGAAGACATGTTGGGGTTTTTTCTTTGTCAGATGACAATGACAGACATAGATAAATCTGTAAATGTACTTGTCCCATATGGGCAACAAGATTGCAGAAGCAATGAACAAAAGGCTCATAACTGATAATAGAATAAAACCAATGAGCCTTAGTGAATCTCCTGTGTAGAACCACCACAACCCCTGGTGACTGCCAAAATTACATGGCCTGTGCTCCTTCTACAACTGGCATTTTTTTCTCTGCTGAATAGTAGATTCTTCCTCCCAGGTGGCCACTGCTTCACTAGAAGAGTGCTCTGAGTAGCTCACATCAATGCTGCTGGAGATTGAAGGGTGACAGAACACTGTAGCAGATACTCGCAAAGTTGTATATCATACAAGGAGGATCAAAATACTTTCACCTCCCAGGGTGTCCTTTAGCAGAAAGGTAGGTCAGGAATGGAGCTAGGATTCAAGCCCAGACACTCATGCAGGTGTACTGAACTGTAAGTGGTGGGCCCAGTGCTCAACATATCCTCATTGGCTTGCTCTAAAGATACTTGACATCTGATGTCTGAAGTAAAATTTTTATTGGTTTTTAAATGCATTTTTATTTATTTGAGAGGCAAAGATACAGCAAAAAAGGTACTGAGAAAACTCGTCCACAGGGCACTCTCCACATGCTCAAAATGCTCTCAGTGGAGGCCCAAGCCAGCAGCCAGCAATCCAATCCAGGTTTCTACCAAACACTTAGAGCTGGCTACAGAGCAGCACTATTAGCAAGAGCAAAAATCCAGCTGTCATTCCCACCATGATGTCATCAAGCCCAATAGCCATCTTGTCCCCATCGCTATTTGAATTCCAGTTCTCCCTGAACACTCCTCTTTCACACGCATCACTGAGAAGCATGTTTGCAGAATGTTCTGAGATCCTGTTCCCAATTATTGATTGTGTAATTTATTGATAAACTAAGGCCAAATATGAGTAAGAAGGAAAGCCTAATTAGAAACGAAGTACACAGTGTCCCAACAGGAAACATGCCAGGGCTTTAAAATAGCAAATCAGTGACGCATAGGTTTCTTGTGTCACCGAAGAAATCATCCCAGGACTTAATATGGCAGAAAATGGATTCAACAGATGGGGCAAAGTTATCAGTGGCAGAGAACAAGCACCAACAGAGCAATAGAATTATTTACAACCAAACTGAGCCTGGCACCACACTTAGGGATATCCATTTCTATTCTGAAATGAGTATCACAGAAAATCTGTGATAGGGATGAAAAGAAATATAATCAGCTAGCATGACAGAGCACGACAGGCTGATGCAGAAAACATGCAGCTACTTTGACCCTGGATTGATTAACCAATTTAGTTATATAGTTGACTTCTCTCACTTTCTTATTTATTTATTTATTTATTTTGGAAAGTCAGATATACTGAGAGGAGGAGAGATAGAGAGGAAGATCTTCCATCCGTTGATTCATTTCCCAAGTGGCCACAACAGTCAGAGCTGAGCTAATCTAAGCCAGGAGCCTGGAGCCTCTTTCGGGACTCCCACCTGGTTGCAGGATCCCAAGGCTTTGGGCTGTCCTCAACTGCTTTCCCATGCCACAAGTAGGGAGCTGGATGGCAAGCAGGGCTGCTGAGATTAGAACCGACGCCCATATGGGATCCTGGTATGTGCAAGGCGAGAATGTTAGTCATGAGGCTACCATGCTGGACCCCTCAGACTTTCTTTATGAAGTTAATAATTTGAGTAAAACAACCCAAAAACTGCAATAATTTTGAGTAGACTCTGGATACAGCTCAGTTCTGATAAATTTGACCTTCAATAGGAAGTACTCCGTTTCTCCACAGTAGAATACTCACCTCAACACCACCTATATCTTCACACTGTTCTTTGTCTATGTCTGTCTGGACAGGTCTCCAATATGTTGACCATTGATCCTTGGGTCAGATAATAGCACATTTCCTCCACCTCACAGGACATTTTAAGTCTCAGAAAATCTCTCTCTGTTTCTCTCTCTGATTTCACATAAATGAATCCTAAGGGGAAAAAGGATGGGGAGAAAGGAGAAGAGGCATGCCATTGTGGCATTCTGTTAGGTCAGCACTTATGACACTGACATTCCATACAAGTACTGATTGAGTCCCAGCTGCTCCACTTCTGATCCAGCTCCCTACCAATGCTCCTGGTGAAACAGTGGAAAATGGCCCTAGAGCTTGAGCTGCTCCCATCCACGTGGGAGACCTGGATGAAGTTTGTATTCTTTACTTTGGCCTGGCCCAACCCTGGCATTTCCAGCCATTTGGGGAGTTAAACAGTGGATAAAAGATCTTTCTCCCTCTCTCTCTGTTTCTCTAAATCTGCCTTCCAAATAAATAAGATAAATATTTTTTAAAAGAAAGTATTATGGGACTAAAAACTGTCTTTAGCGTCAGTGAGTTGCTGGATGAACCACACCTCTGAATTTGTTTTCTGATTAATACATAGCAAAAGAGTGATATTCACACACAAACACGTACTCACTCCACACTCTTGAGCCCAGAGACAAGAGACTGGCCTGGAGGCTCAGACACCAGATAAGTAGGACGTGCGCTCCTGAGTGGTGCTGTAACAAGAGGCTATTTATACCCCATCTTCCACCCACTGCTGTGAATGCAGGGTCTCCCCCTGCCAGACAGTAATTTTAAGGGAATGAGCTTCCTGATGAGCTCACAGCTTAGCACTGCTTGTATCACCATCTTGAGTCAGCAGCAGCTAATGCTATGCAATAAACTAATTTTAGTCATTTGTGACATCCTTATAACACTCTGTAGTAACTCTGCAAAGCCATTGTGAATTTGCTACCTCTGTTTCGATTCTTGCTCCCTAGCATCCACCAGAGGTATTTTGGGGGTGATGACATCTTACAGGATTTGTCTTAGATGAGTTTCTGCATTTCAGAACAGGTATTTAAAAATTCTGCCACAGCTTCAAAAGTCAAAAAGCCATTGGGCAAATGGAGCTGGAAAAAAATAACAGTTCTGGCCAAAGGACAGTGACATGTGTCCTATCTAGAACAGAGAAGGTGTCACCCACTGTCTTCTCATTTTAGCTACATGTGTAGAGAGTCCCATCTCTCACTCTATACACTGGAATGTGGTATAGCCCTCGGCCTTCTTTCCTCACACCCTCAGTCTTGGTGCACCCCAGGGCTCTGAGTGACAGCTAACCAGCTATCAGTCTCATGCTGAATATAGAGTACCACTGTTTTCAGTGTCTCATGGGTCCCCGGAAAAGAATAGGTCCGATGATCAACCCCACTAGGTCAGTGCTCCCAACCCAGGAGCGTTACTGCAGTCTTATTATACCTGACTGACAACCGTATGTTACGGCGCCAGAACCTTCCCTTATGTTTTCTGAGAAAGTTGAGGGGGTTCGGCTGTATTTATCAGGGAATGTGGGAACCAGAAGAAGGAGTTTTGGGGGGAAGTAAGGGGAGCAAGGGGAGGAAAGGCTAGGGAGAATTCTAGGCAAATTAAATCTCGGGAGATGGCAGTAAGAGAAGGGATCTGAAAGGCTACTTAGATCTTATCTTCTCCTTGTTGAAAATCTTCCCTTTTGGTGCAGTTGAAATTCCCTTTCCCTGGTCAAAAAGAGAAGGAGATTCTAATGAAGTATATGTGAGGCAAAGTGAGGAGGGAAGCAGGCAGGAAAGGGGCAGAACTGCAACTATTAATAGGGTAAAAACAGGAGAATGGTGTGGCCTGAAATTATTTTTGTAAGACAGGCAGCTAATAAGAGTTCCAGTGTAGAATTTCTATTTCTTGAATTTATTAAAAGTAATGTTGAGACTCTCTTGGACTTGGAAAGGGGGGAACAAGACTTTGCTAAAGGAAACCTCATGTAATGCCTGTTTTCCAAAGAAAACACACCTCTCCCAAGTCTCCCACCTCTGTGTAGCTTCACTGTGTTGCTGGAAACTCAGCCACACAGATGGAGGCTTCTTTAGCGAGGGTCCCAGTGTCCTCATCTGCCCCTCTCTGAGCAAGCTGGAAAGACTCCCAGCCTGCCCAGCACAGCAAACCTTTCAGAGAGGGGAGGGGAGGCAGCCTGGCCTGCTGTCTGCTAACCAAGGGCCTGTGCAGCCGTGACTGCAACCATGCAGCCAGCACTCCTGCGGGATCCCAAGAAACTGACCTTCAGGAATGCTTGGAATGTTTTCGGTTTGGAGAGTTTCCGGAAGCCTGCAGGGTCCCTGATGCAGGGTTTCAATATTCCAGGAGATGGGTTCTTATCAGGGAGAGACTGAAGTAGAAATCATTCAAAACAGGGATAGTATGTTATTGTCTCATAGTTTTGGAATAGCTTCCAGGCTTCCAGTTATATCACACACCACTCACCCCAGGCTAATGAGAAGTTAAGTGCTAAGTAGGCTATAATCTTGCACTAAAAAAGCGATCACCTGCGAACTCTTCTTTATTCTGTGTTTTAGCTTAGAGTACTTGTAGCTGAAAGAATGGACACTGTAAAAACACCAATATAATTGCAATTTTTGTTTTACATGATTAATTATTAATGCTGTTCATGGAATTGGCGAGTCCTGTTGCTGGTTTTACCTCTGTGCCTCCATTATTTATTGTAAGTGCTAATTTGCTAAGGATGAAGTTAATGATTTAATAAAGGCATTTAGCATTTAAATCATATTTATTGTGTAATAACATTTACTTTCTACTTCTATTTTAAATATTTTTATTTCAGAATTTTTCAAATATGTGTTTAAGAAACATTGCTCTGTATGGCCCTTTAAACACTTTCATGATCATATAAATGAAAATTAGTTGTCCGTAGTGCAACAATGTCAAGATCCATTTTTTAAAAACCAAAGAGCCACTGGGCTTAGTGGAGGGAGCTTCCAGCACCATGGCTGCTACTGAGTGTACCTGAACTAGGTCAGACTCGATGGTTGGGGCCCTGGCCACAGCCACTGCTGCCATGTTGTGAGTGAGTCCTGGGCCTTGGGTACCAAGTGGCACCAGGCTCTGCCTGCTCGCCTTCCAGCAGTGAGCTCTAGGGTCTTGAGGTATGTAATTACTGCCTAGGGATACCAATGGGTAAGGCCAATTGTGCCTGGTGATGAGGAATGAGTCCTGTGCAACTCCCAGAGATGGGGTCACTGATCTTGAAGGCAAGCAAAGGGACTGGCATCTGGTGGTTTTGAGGGGACAGTCTGTAATTTGTTTGGGTCAGACTAATTCACCAGCCCACATGGGAGTCCTGAGATGGGCTGTTAGTGCAAAACATTGCTGACCACCAACACAAGCCCACACAAAAGCTATGCCTGGGGGCCTGTCTGGCAGGGCTAGACCCCAGTATCTGACTGAATGTCGGAACAGGAGATGGGTCACACTAGCAGGGTCATGACACTAACCAGCACACAAGACAACCAGGTCTGGGGAGATAGTTTCTGTGGGGGATAAGTGGGAAAACCCTGTAGAAATACAAGTCCCACTGGTTAGCACAAGAATTGGGTTGGTGATAGGCTGAACTAGGAGTGACCATGGAACCCCACTGACACTTATGGGTGCTGGGGCTGGGAACAGTCTGGACAAGTCCAGGCTGCAGCACCCGCATATGATCCTGAAACAGGGTGTGAGGCAGGCTGGGATGCAACATCTGCCAACTCATACAAAGGACAAGACAGAGTGGTAGGCTATGTTGGGCAAGGGGCTACCATGTGTTGAAGCATGTTAGGTCTGCGTCAGGGAGTGGGCCAAGTGGGGGAATCCGGAAAACTCCCATATTGGGGTCATAGTTCCAGCTGGTGAACACGTGGTCCAGGTTTGGGGATCAGACAGCCTGGACAGGGTAATTCAAACTGTTGACAAATGTGTGAGTTGGTTTTGGAGGTAGGTAGACTAGTCAGGGCCTAGCAAACCTTAGCTCACCAGTAAGAACAGAAATCAGCCTGGAACACAGGTCAAGCTGAGTTAGGCTTTTACACCTACTGGTTTGCATGAGCCAGGGATGGGAATAGACTGAGGAGGGCCAAGTTCAAGCAACTGCCAGTGAGAGTTGGGACTGGGGTAGGTTGGGTCAGGCCAGATTACAGCATCTTAGGCAAAGACCAAGACAGGTGAGGGGCTATGCCAAGCTGGGTCAAAGCAACCATGCACAATCTAAGGCTGGGAACAGGCCAGGTTGGGCAGTGAAGGGGACTCCCTGGCTAGGTTGCAGTTCCCACTGGTGAGTGCAGAGTGTCAGAGTGGGAGCTGTGTTCTGGCCTGGATATGCTTGCAGTGTCCCTTGTCACAAGTGTGAACTGTGGCTGGGATGTGCCAGACTGGGCTAGACTCCAGCACCAACTGTAGGTATAGGATGGATAAGGCTAGGTCTCTGCTCCTACTGAACAATGTGTGAGCTGTGTGTGGGTGTGGACCAGCCTTGGCTGGGCTGAAACAACCAACAGTAAGGACCAGAATGGCTTAAAAGCCAGTCAGAAAAGGCCATTGTTCCTGCCAGGAGAGGAGATACACTAAGTAGGGCTGGCCCACGGACCCACTGGTATGTACAAGGTCTGACATTGGGAGAGGTTCTGATGGAGGAGCTTGGGAAACTCCTCCTTTGGGACACAGTCCCTGCAGGTAAGGGCAAGAACCACAACAGGGAGCAACCCAGACCAGGCCAAGGAAAGATACTTACTGGCATACATTTGGCACAGGTCAGGTGTGGACCAGGCTGAACCAGTTCACATCATCCGCTGATCTATCCGAGCACCAGAATAGAGTGTGGATCAGGCCAGGCTTGGTCATAACACATACCAGTACACATAAGGGCTGGAACTGGGTGCCTGCTGGGCTGGGCTAGTCTGTTACCTCCACCAATGTGAGCTGGAATGGGGTGTGGGCCAGGCCAGGTCAGGCCAGACCACAGCACCCACTGGCAAATGTTGAGGTGAAGTGCGTCATGCCTGACTGGCACATATGAGAACCAGGAAGACAGGGGACCAAGCTGATAAGGAGAATGTTGAGGGCCCCCCTGCTAGACCACACTCCCACTGGACAGTGTGAATTGGGATGGGGGCAGATTATACCAAGAAGAGCTACAACACCTGTGGGCCTCACGTGAGCTAGATCAGGGAGAAGCCAGACTGGGCTGATTGTTCCTTTGGTGCAAGCATAAATCAAAGTGGGTGAGGGTTGGTTGGGCTTTGCCACAGCATCAGCTGGCAGATGTTGGCACTGGGGGCAAATTCTGTCAAGTCAAACTGCAAAACCATCTGGGGAGTGTAAGATCTGGGAGTTGGAGTTGGCCGAGGAGGAAAATAATAGTCAGCTCCCTCTTGGGTTAGCACTCCACTGGACAGCATGAAAACGAGGACCGGGGCAAACATGACTAGACAGTGAGTGGCAACCACCAGCACGTGTGTGGGCTGGATAGTGATGCTGTTTGGGTTGAACTAGGTTTCAATGCCTATTGACTTGTAGGAGAGCTGAATGGGATGTGGGACAGACTGGACCAGTCTGCTGTACATACTGGGAACCAGGGCAGGGGGCGGGCATGGTGGTGGTTATTGCTGGTCACTCCAACTAGACTTCAGCTCCCCAGCATTTGTGTGAGGGCTGAATGTGTTATGGCAGGATCAGGCTGGGCTGCAACACTCATCAGTTCGTGCAGAAGACTTGGCTGGAGGCAGAACTGACCCAGCAATTGCAACCACCAATGTGGTGCCACCAGGGCACATTCCAGGAATTAGGAGATGACAGAAAAACAGTAGAGGGGTACCTGGAGACTGACAGACACAGGAAAGCAGCAGGCGCAATGATGTGGTGTTGCAATAATTGATGATCCAGCGGCATTCAGTGGGTGGCAATTGGAATAGCACTGGCAGCAGGAACTCCACCATCAACCAGGTGGGAAGGGACTTGGGAGCTTGGGAGGTGAACCCAGACAAATAACTGCCTATCCTGCTGGTCCGTTTGATTTGACCAGGAGGAGAGACAGAGCAGCAGATCCCAGATGGGCAGTGTGGGAACAGGGAAAATTTCATAGCTCAGTCAGTTTCTTACGGCTGAATTAGGCATCATTTCATTTAAGAAGGCAAGGCAGTGGGGCAGGACTGCATATGTACTGAGGTGGGAGTGATCTCATTTCAGACTCAGTGAATTGCAACAACGTGGCATCCGACAGGTTCCACCCAAAACTGATCCAGGTAGCCCTCAGACCTGACGGCCAGCAGATCAAGAACTTTTAGTCGTACATCAGGCGTCATTTCTTACAGTGTAGCAAATAATTTAAGTCTGCAGGGGAAAACAGTGAGCTGTGCATGCACTGAGCTCAGCTAGAATTCACCGAGGTGATTGCATTGCACAGGTCCCACAGGGAAATAATACTGACTATGGCATTGTACATGTCAAAATAGGCCCGTGTGGCCCTCAGACATAACGGCCAACAGGTTCCAGCAAGACCAGCACCACCAACAACTTAGCTATATAGAACACCTGGTGTCTCCCTAATCCTGGGACCTACTTCAACCAGAAGTGGGAGAAAGATCATACAGACAACGGTGCAGCCTTAGCATGGCATCACATGAAGTGGAGACTGGTGAGCCAGGAGCTGGAGCTACGGAGACCATGGTGGAAATCTAACATAAGAACCCAGACCTGGAACTGGCTGGAGGGAGTGGCACAAGTGACTGCAAATAAAGAACCAGTTACCAACTGCAATAAGTAAAATCAAACTGTAGATCTGTGGGTGACACAGCCTGCCCCAAGGAGAAGAATTTGATAACCAAAAGTACAATGACCAAGAGTGAAAAAAGCGACAGAGGCACAATGAATATTACTGTAGACTCCCCTGCAAAGGAGCAAAACCCTTTGCCAACCTCAGAGTTCACTGAGGAAGACATCAAGAAAATGGAGGATACAGAATTCAAAACACTTGTTACAAAACTTTTTATCAACAATGAGAAACATGTAAAGCAGGTGTTCAAGGAATATGTCACACTGGAAATGAATCAAATGAATGCTGATATATCAGAAATGAAGAATATTGTGGAGCAAACTAAAAGTACAGTGGAGAGTCTCCAAAATAGAATGAGGCAAGCAGAAGAAAAAAATCTCAAAATTAGAAGATGGTTCCTGTCACCAGGGGGAAACAAACAAAAAGCTGGAACCTGAGCTGGATCAGACCAAAAAAAGTATTCAAGAATTGAAAGACACCATTAAAAGGCCAAATAAAAGAGTTTTAGGATCCCAGAAGGTGCAGAAAGAGAAGCTGGGTTTACAAATGTATTTGATGAAATAATAAGGGGAAATTTCCCTAATCTAGAGAAAGAATTGGGAGACAACATGCAGGAGGGGCACAGAACTCCCAACAAGCTTGATCAAAAGCAATCCTTACCATGACACATGATAATCAAACTCTCTTCAAGCAAACATAAAAAAAGATCCTTAAATATGCACATGAAAAAAATCAACTGACATATAAAGGAATGCCAATTCAACTCATAGGAGACCTCTCACAGGAAACTCTACAGGCCAGAAGAGAATGGAATGACATATTCCAGATTCTAAAAACAAAGAATTGTTGGCCAAAGATAATGTGCCCAGCAAAGTTTTCCTTTGTCTTTGAAAATGAAATAAAATTCTTCTACAGTAAAGAAATGTTAAAAGAATATACCTTTTCCAAAACTGCCCTACATTTGATACTCAAAGATGTTCTCTTGACAGAGAAAGAGAATAGTACCCACCATAACCAAAGGCAAATGAGAAGAACATCCCACTCATTTCTAAAATGATAGAACCAAATTACCACCCATTGATACTAACCCTGAATGTAAATAGTTTAAACTCATCAGTCAAACATCATGGATTAGTAGACTGGAATTAAAAACAAAACCCATCTATTTTTTACTTTACAGGAGACTCTTCTCACCAACAAAGATCAGCAGATATTATATCTCATGGATTTTGATTTTTTTGTTAGTTTCATCATTTCAAAACTCTTTCCCTTAATTTATTCAATGATGCATAGTTCATAGAGTAGCATCATTTTCTTCAAGAAGGTTCTTGATTTTTATTTCTTCAGTAGTTCAGTAGCACGTTATTTAACTTCATGGTGTTGTTAATTTCTTTTTTTTCTTCCTGTTGTTGATTTTGTTTTGTGGATTTTCATTTAAGGGTATGTATAGTAACTGTGCAATGGAGACTATCATACCTAGCAGCATGTTATATAAATTCATGGCATTGTAAATTTCTATTTTTCTTCCAGTTATTGATTTTGTATTGTCGTTTTTCATTTAAAGGGATGTATATAACTGTGTAATGGAGACTATCATATCCAGATGTGAGGATACAATGCAGTGTGCATTTCCACTTCCAGACAAAGATGGACTTACAATGAAACTGTTAACTATATCTTGACAATAGGATTCTGTATTCTCTGCCATTGTCCATGCCTGCAATGGTGGAGATATGACTGTGTATGAGGAACATACTAGAGTAATGATATAGGGGAACTCAGTGAGGGGCGGAGGAAATTGATGAGGGGATGAGGGAAATCTCAGGGCCTATGGAACCGTATCATAAAATGATAAGAAGGGCCCGGCACCATGGCCTAGCAGCTACAGTCCTCACCTTTAACATGCCGGCATATGGGCATCGGTTCTAATTCCGACAGCCTTGCTTCCCATCCAGCTCTCTGCTTGTGACCTGGGACCCTGCACTCACATGGAAGACCCAGAAGAGCTCCTGACTCCTGGCTCCTGGCTCCTGGTGCAGCACTAGCCATTGTGATCACATAGGGAGTGAATCATTTGACATCATATGACTTTGCAATAAAAATAATCTTTAAAAAATAAGTAGAAAATAAAGAAAAGATTTATTGATTTACTTATTTATCAGCCCCTTTAGCCACTGCTCATCCAGAACCATGTGCATTTGCTTTGCAGGTCCTATAGACCCTGGCTGCAGAGGTCAGGAGTCAAAAACTGTCCATTTGCATTCTTCACACTCTCTCTAAAAGATTTATAGCATGATCCAACCAGCATAATGCCTCTATAAAATTTTTGTTTTACAGATTTATTTGCTTATTTGGATTTTGGAGTTACAGAGAAAGAAAGATGTTCAAAGAGAGAGATCTTCCGGCTGTCGGTTTATTGCCCAGATGACCACACAGGTTGATCTGGGCCAGGTATAGCCAGAAGCTTCATCCAGCTCTCCCACATTGGTGGCAGAAGCCCAAGTACTTGGGCCATCTTCCATTAGTTGCCCAGGCCATTAGCACAGAGATAGACAGGAAGTGGAATAGCCGGGACACACACCAGCACCCATCTCAGCCAACATCTCTACCCACTATATTACAACACTGGACTTAAGTTTATAAAGGTTAGTGCAAAGTAAGTGATTTTAAAATATAAAGTGACATTTTCCTCTAGGTCTACATAGAGAAAAATAGCCATTTGTGCTTTGAGCAAATGGAAAACACTAAAAGCCTTTTATGTCACTAGTATTGTGAAGCTATGAATTACTGTATTAATAACAAACTCTATGAAGGTCTTGTAAAAATAAAATAAGCTCAACATGATATGCATTCAATTTTACCATAGTTGGGATGGGGAGACTAACATTTATCAGCTATTTCTTATGGGCCAGGCATCCTGCTTTATGCCTCATCTCGTAACAACTTTATGAAAAGGATGTTGTCGGTATTCCCAACTTGCAGAAGCAAAAATCAAAGCTCTTGGAGTTTAAGGAACTTGCCCAGAATTGCATACCAACTAGCAAGTGGCAGAGTGAGGATTTGAAGGAGAAAACCTCATTTTTGTGTGTCTTTAGCCACTTTGGATGCTCTCTCTGGAGTATATAGAGCAAACCACGAGGTCCAGAATCTAACAAAGTGATCATCTGCTTTTTACAAACCCTACATTAAAAGGTACATGACATCTGCTAAATGGTTGTCCTTGGTGAACCTTCAAAATCTGCCAACTGGAAATAAGATTCCAGAGGGGGAAACCTTAAAAACCTTAAAAACCTTTAATTGCTCCAAAATGATATGTTGGTTTGATAGATCTGGTTTATTTTGAAAGGAAGGTTTTTTTTTAAGACAGTATTACTGGCATTAAAGAAACATGATTCAAGTTATTGTCCTTACAAGATTACAGAAATGCACTGAAAGTGTTTCATAATCTCTTTCTAAACTGAAGATCTATGCCATGCACACTAAGGTACATTCTACTCTTTTCTTCCTTTCCCCCAGACTCTTGTGGGTTTTTGTAGTAGTTAGAGCAGCTCAACGCACCAAAGACTTATTTTTATCTATATGGATGCTAGAGCAAAATACACTTTATGTTCTAAAGTGATTTGTTTTACATTAACTTTTCAAATATGCTACATTGATTTGGTTCTATCAGAATGCTTTAAAAACAGAGCCAAGACAATATTTAAGGAAGTATTGCAAAATCTAATCACTGAAGACTCTAAGTTAATTGTACTCTTAAAAACAAACTACAGATGGATTTTTCACGGGAGCAAAAGAATTTGAATCAAAAGGTAAAAACGACAACTTAATGAGGCATAAGATGTGGCCTTGAGAATTGGCACCTAAAGAAAATATTTAAATAAAAATGCCTGGTATAACTAATGCCAGGAAGCATGACAGATAGAATTAGGAACAGCAGCTCAAAGATTCATGGCCTAGGTTCACTCATTAGGTATGTGACCTTGCGTAAGATACCTACCCTGTTTGTCTTCCTAGTCAAAGGAGGTTGCTACTAAGGTCTACTTCATAAACTTGTATGCTGTGGAAATTAAACAACACAATGTAGAAAAATCCTTAAGATAATGTCTGGTAAATATTCAATCACTACTAACCATTCAAAGTAGAATATGTCATACTGTAGTGTAGCATACCCAGATGAATGTGAAGAAAGCAAAGATACACTAAAAAAAACCAACTTGAAACAAAATGAGAATACTCATACTTAATAGAGCTGACACATTGCAGGTGCTTAGTAAATATTGAACGAATGAATGAATGAAGTCCCAGGTAGAAAAGTGTACTCTTATGAAAGCTCATTTCTTTGCCTACCACAGGCACCTTGATCTCCTCTAATCCAATCTGGAGAAAGAAATTGTTACACACTATTACTGAGAACATATGTTGTATGTCTCATAGAGCATCTAAGTTCAATGCAATAAATTTTAAACTTTTTAAAAAGATTTATAATCTTTATTGGAAAAGTAAATTTACAGAGAGAAGGAGAGACAGAGAGAAAGGTCTTCCATGTGCTGGTTCACTTCCCAAATGGCTACAACAGCTGGAGCTGGAGCTGAGCCAATCTGAAGCCAGCAGCTTCTTTCAGGCCTCCCACATGGCTGTGCAGGGTACCAAGGCTTTGAGCCATCCTTTACTGCTTTCCCAAGCCACAGAAATGGCACATCACGGGAAGCAGAGCAGCTGGGACATGAACCAACGTCCATATGGGATGCTGGCACTTGAAGGTGGAGAATTAGCAAAAGCACTAAAGGACACAATCCAATGAATTTAGAAGCAAAAATTAAATGGCTTCTACAATATGACAGGAGAAAAAGACCTATTTAACACAGTCTTTGTTTCTGCCTTAATGATAGAATTTCAAATGAATGGCTATAGCGAGAAAAGGAATTTTTGCAACAAGGTAACCCTAAAAGAACAGGGAGTGTAGTAGGAAGCAGGAATGGGAACTGAGGGACGATGGCAGTTTTCCTGCCTTAGCAGGGGTTTCACTATTCCACATTCCGTCAGTTCAGTCATGTACCTTCAGTCATGACTTTCGGCTTCTTTCCAAATCTGAACCATGAGCAAATCACAAACACATTTGACAGCAATATGTTCCTCTTATGTAAACGTCTCTTCTAAGCCACATACATAATTAAAATCCTGTTGACTCAGGAATAACAGCTCAGAACTGAATGTCCAAACTCTGCGACTTGCTTACTTCTCTGACCAGACAACACAGCTGCCGAGAGCTTCTGGGCCTTCTGCCTCCTCTCTCCACCTATAATTTTTATCCATTATATATAGATAGCACATAGTTGATTGGCCAAAGCCTACCAGAAACGGTTCCTGTGACTACTTGTCTGAATTTTGTTATGTACACATGTGACCAAAAACATAGTATACCAAAGCAAAAGAAAAAGGAAAGGGCGGTGGGAGCTGATATGTCTAACAATTCTTCCCTGCTCCCCATGGACATGTAATGAAAGGGCAAAGCACTATAGGGATATCAGTGACGCTTGGCTTCCAACATTTGGAGTGGGATAATATATTTTTAAAGGTCTCCTTAATACAAGTATGAAGCATAAAATAAGACATGCTGGCTTCCCTTCACCTTGGGCAGCACCAGACATGACCTGCACATGAAAATCTATCCTATTTTTAAAGACCTCTGCAGAATCAGATTGCACAACATTTCATAGCAAGTTGTTCCAATATTCCTCCCAGTCATAAAACTCTTATATTTTAACCCAAATCCCTCAGGCTCTGGTTTCAGCACATCCTCTCAAAGTTGAGGTGAAGAACAGTCACTCATTTACCGCACTCACATTAGGCAAATATTCCCACTGATGAGCTTTATATTCAGCCATGAAAACTAAATACACAGCTTGCAGTTGCCTAGATCTCTTATATTCCTTCAAAAAATATTTAGATATGATCCTGGCATTCATTCAGTCTTCAGAAAGTTCTCTACTATTTCACAAATTTTCAGAGCTATGTACTCCTTTTAAAACTTTTCCTTACATATATCTGTATAAGATGCAAGTAGTTGTAGATTTTAGTATACCTAATTAATTTTTAACTACATAGATCCATACTTATGCTCAATTTTCTAACTTATTCCAAATGAATAGTAGTCATGAAACCTTAGGGCGCACTAGAAAATTTGGGAACCTTCTTAACAATAAGCCAGGGGCTGGTACTGTGGTGTGTGGGTTAAGCTACCACTTGTAATATTGGCATCCCATATCAGAGTGCCAGTTCATATGCCAACTTCTCTGCTTCTGATCTAGTTTCCTGCTATTGCACCTGGGAAAGCAACAGAAGATGGCTCAAATATTTGCGCTTTTGTTACCTGCATGGTGGATACAAATGGGATTCCTGACTCCTGGCTCTGACCTAGTCCAGATTAAGTTACTGCAGGCATATGGGAGTAATCCAGCAGGTGAAAGATGTCTCTCTATTCTGCCTGCCCCTCCCCAACTCTGACTTTTAAATCGATAAATTTTAAAAACAATCCCCCCTCCTCCAAATAAATAAATAAATAGATAGGTAAATAAATTTTAAAAACCTCTATGATTCTTTTTAAAAGGTAAGATGTCCAAGTCTTTTTTTTTTTTTTTTAATTAATTACGTTGCATTATGTGACACAGTTTCATAGGCTCTGGGATTCCCCCAATCCCTCCCAGTAACTTCCCCCCATGGTGGATTCCTCCACCTTGTTGCAGTATTACAGTTCAAATTCAGTCAAGATTCTTTCTTTGCAAACATATACCAAGCATAGAGTTCAGCATCTTATTGTCCACATAAATTCAACAATTTCTTGGAAAGACCATCTCTGCTTTGAAGGTAGAGCTGGCAGAATATCATCCCGATCACATTAAATGTCTGTACGGACTAAGACTTTCCTGATTTAAAAAAACATTAAAATGAGAAAAATCATGTAAATTTTGGAAATAGGAATGCTGAGTATCATCTTCATTTTAAATGAATTAAATGAATTCAACCATCTTTCCAATATATTATATTCCTTTTTCTTTGTCCTGGAGTTTAAAATTGTTTCCCTTTTTCCTCTCCATGTTTGTCCTCTTTGTCCAGATCTGTGCCTTGGTCTTGGATGCTCCTGCATGATTCCTGTGACTCCCTCCTTATGCCACATACTCAAAGCTACATGTTTGAAAGATCAGCTCAATACCACCCCCTGCAGCACACATACCTAGTCTTTGAGGCCTAGTAATGTCAAGCATATCATAAGCTCTTAGAAAATATTTAACAATTGGATGATTTTCCTCTGTTATTCATATAACTAAATAAATACTGATGGTTCCCAATCATTTCACTATTACTCAGCCAAGAATTGTGATGCATGTTTCAGAAGCCTTTTGTTCTCTGTCACAGTCAAATTATAACTGACAAAACTACATGGTGGCACTTTGTCAACGTGATGAGCTTTTTATCAAATTTTGCTTTTAAGGAGACTCTATAACTGAAGTTAAATCCACCTTCATTTAAAAGTATAAATCATTTTAAACAAAAATTGGAAGAAATTCTCTGTCTGCCAAAACAAAAGTTGTCCTTTTTGCTTTTGTCACTGCCTGTGCGTCGGGGTGGTGGGGAAAGAAGATGGAAGGAGGAGTTGTTGAAACTCTATAAATATACCTTAGCTCTGACCCTAGTATTTCATAGGAAAGTGGTATTACTTTTTTTTTTTAATCGAAAGGTCATATTTCACAGACATTTTTGTGGGATTCCTCATAATTGTAGTTTCAGACATTAGTAAAGGATGTTGTATGGGTGTTACTGGCTCATTTGCTTGTTTATGTTTCATAGGTTAGAGCAGAATCCTATGATGATCTACCATGAAAACCCTTCATTTTAGTTACAAAGCTTGCAAAAAATTGTAAACACATTGCTATACAGTGAATAGATTTGCGTTCTTCCAACGCTCTTTTGCTGAAAACTAATCCTCAATATGATGGCGTTTGGAAACTGGGCCCTCAGAAAGTGAATAGCTTACAAGGGCAGAGACTTCATAAAGGGGGTTAGAGTCTTTATAGAAATGATTCTAGAGAGCTCCCTTGTCTGTTAGGCCATGTGGAGACACAAACAAAAATGGTCCTACATGAACCAGGAAGTACTGTACTTACTGGAATCTTCATCTGGATTTCCCTGACCCAAGAACCTTGCGAATGAAATGCTTGTTGTTAACATCTCGGTCTAGGGTATTTCAGTTAGAGCCGTCTGATGGATGAAGACAGTTTCCCATTGAGGTCTCACAACCCTACTTTGTTGTAGATATTAACAAACAGATTTCATAAAACAGTAAATGGAGGCTCTGAATTATTACAAAATCCTTTCCCCCAGGCCACAAAGCCAAGAAATGGCAGAGGTTAGACTTTAACCCCGATCTCTGTATTCTGGTGCCTGAATGTAGTCCATAGTACTGCAACTGCAAGAAAACTTCCATGGGAAATTGATGGGAGAGTCTAACAGACTGATTTTGTGTCACATAACCTTCGAAAAGACACCAAGAATAGACATTGTTCAACTGGACATGCACTGGATCTATGAGATTTTTTTTAAAGAGTTATTTTATTTTTGTTACAAAGTCAGATATACAGAGAGGAGGAGAGATAGAGAGAAAGATCTTCTTTCTGATGAATCACTCCCCAAGTGAAGGCAACGGCCGGTGCTGTGCCGATCCAAAGCCGGAAACCAGGAACCTCTTTCGGGTCTCCCACGCGGGTGCAGGGTTCCAAAGCTTTGGGCCATCCTCAACTGCTTTTCCAGGCCACAAGCAGGGAGCTGGATGGGAAGTAGAGCTGCCGGGATTAGAACCGGCGCCTATATGGGATCCTGGCGTGTTCAAGGCGAGGACTTTAGCCACTAGGCCATGCTGCCGGGCCCAATCTATGAGATATAACTGTGTTTCTTCAGCCTATTTTTGCTTAGCTTCTGAGAAAATTAGAATTCTGCATCATTTCAAAATTCCTTTCTGGATCCTTTTGTTTCCAGCTTCTAGCTAGGAATTCTCATCACATGAGTTATACATGGCTTGTGCCACTTCATATCTAAATTTCTGAAAATCTCTCAACATCATAAATCCTGCTCATTGATTTTAGGATGCCAGGGTCCCAAGGCCAGATGAATAGTTTTCCAGTCTTTTTAAGAACACAGCCCATTGACTATTCTTACCCTCAACCAAGGCCCTTATTTATGAAAAGCCACTCACAAACAAGAGGAAGTAACAGCACTAATACTCAAATCTACCTTGTATATAACCCAGATGAAAATTTCATACACAACCTCTCCAACCACTTCCATTCCCTTTTTCCCGTGATTAACATTTTTATTTGCTCAATAATTGCTAAATATGCAACAGAGAATTGAAGATTTTAAACCATATCAAGAAACTCTTCATCAAAGCATATACAGATTGACTATGTAATAGGGCACCGCCATTGACAGTACACACCGCTTGTCAGGTTAATTGAAAGTGAACAGGGCATGGAAATGCAGTTTTCCTTCCTGTCTGAAACTTTGAGTGTACTGCATGGCTCTCAATCTGATTGGAGGATGAGAGATTAAAAACCCCTGACTTTCACTGCTCAGTGCAGTGGCTCCTGGAATGTAGCAGGAGCTGCTGTTATCAAGCTTAGGAAAAAAAGGCTCCTCCTAACACCCTACACTTGGATCCAATGTGATCTCTCTTGTACTCTACAGCAGCTAATACTGACTGATTTCACAAAAATCTGTACATATTTATGTTTAATCTTCATTATCTCCTGGAGAGATGCACACAATTATCTGAAGTTTATGAATACAAATACTAAGGCTCAGGAACTCACCCAAGATCACGCAGAAAAGAAAGTAGAGCTGTGACCCAAATTCTACTATTCTTCAAAGTCTGTGTTCTTAATGAGTCTACCATACAACTCCTCACAGTTATGTTTAAATACTAAAGTATAGAAGAAGTTCAATAAAACTCCAGATAATAGTTCTTACGTATTTGGTTTACAAGGGGCCAAGAGACGTGATAAAAGACAAGAGACCGGGCCCGGCACAGTAGTCTAGCTGCTAAAATCCTCACCTTGCCATGCCAGGATCCCATATGAGCGTCGGTTCTAATCCCAGCAGCCCTGCTTCCCATTCAACTCCCTGCTTGTGGCTTGGAAAGCAGTGGAGGACGGCCCAAAGCCCTGGGACCCTGCACTCATGTGGGAGACCCAGAAGAGCTCCTGGCTTCAGATCGGCTCAGCTCTGGCCATTGCGCTCACTTGGGGAGTGAATCAGTGAATGGAAAATCTTCCTCTCTGTCTCTCCACCTCTCAGTATATCTTCCTTTCCAAAAAAAAGAGACAAGTCCTAGAAGCTGGTGCCATGGCATAGCAGGTTAAATCTCTTCCTGTAGCACTGTCATCCCAATCAGGGTGCTGGTTCCGGTCCCAGCTGCTCTACTTCCAATCCGCCTCCCTTCTAACGGCCTAGAATATTAGTGGAGGATGGTCCAAGTCCTTGGGCCCTACACCCATAGGGAGACGTGGAATAAGTTCCCAGTTCCTGGCTTTGGCCCAGACTAACTTCAGCCACTGTGGTCATTTGGGGAATTAACTGGCGGGTGGAAGCTCTCTTTCTCTCTTTGCAACTCCATCTTTCAAATAAAAATATACCTACATTTTTAAAAGCATACTGTTGTTATATCCTTTTTTTAATAAAGGAAAGAACTAAATCTTTCCTTGGTTTCCATTTCCTTCCTCCTTTCCAAAATGATTCTTAAATTCTTATTTTTGACATCTTCAACACATTGAAACTTTTTTTTTGCCCAAACATCCTATCGTTTTATAGGAAATAACAGAAGTATATGTAGGATGCTAGAATTTTTCTGGGTGATCAATTTCTGCAAGACAGTTGTGAGACATTATTCACAATGTACACAGGAAACAAGCAATTGCTTCGGCACCATCCAGTTGTGTGGCTCTGGCCCACTGACCAATGCTAAAATGTTGGTCACTTCAGGAAAACATGCAAATATTTTTAAAATTTAATTTATATATTTTAAACACAGAGAGAGGGAAGGAAAGAAAGAACGAGGTATCATTCACCTCTAGGTTCACTCCCCCAATGCCTGCAATAATGGGGCTGAGCCAGGCCAAAGCCCAGGACAAGAAATTCAATCTGGGTCTTCCACTTGATGGCAAGGATGCAATTACTTGAGCCATGATGTTTCACTTATTAACATCTGCATTAGTAGGAAGCTGGAATCAGAAACAGAGCAGGAACTTTAACCAGGCACTCTAGTAAGCTATGTGGGAATTCCAAACAGCTGGATTGTAATGAAGCAACCAAGACTCAAACTGGCACCTATATACACTGGTTTCCCCAGCATGTACTCTTGATATCTGGGTGACCTGAAATGGTAATTGAAAGACCACAATTACTAAAAGGATAAATACATGCACTTAAATTGGCCAAAGTACCACTTGATGACAGCACTCTATGCAAAATTCTTGTTTATGTAATTTTGTGAAGGTTCTGATGACTTTTACCCAAATATATTTATTTATAAAACCAGGACTGAACATGAAAAAATTAAATATTGAAACTATTGACAAGAAGGGTAAGTCACATACTTTATACAATTAAGTTGAACTTGGAAAGCAGTGGCCAATCCCAAAGCTGAGAAATTTGCTTCAACTGGATGGTGGCGGGTTTTAGCCAACACTCCAGGTGTCCAGTGGTGAGCAAAAAGAATTAAAACAGTGAATGTGAGTGAAAGACTAGGATTAAAAACTGCCTTTAAAAACAAGAGGCTTTGTGGCTTTCATGGGAGTTTTAGTCCTTTGATACTAGATCTCCACTTAGAATAAGCAAGCCTATTATTTAATTCTTGCAGATTTGTTCATATTTTCAGGAATGCATTGTGTACTAATGTACACTGAGGACTGCCAATACCTAGTTGTTTTGTCTACATCCTCATTCCTATATGTTAACAAACAAATTGGATGTCAGAATAATGAAGACTGCAGAATAAGCGAAAGGAAATGAAAAATAACTTTAGATCCAGGAGCAGGGATAAGCTGTGAAGTTTCTGCAGGGATTTGCGGGGAGCAGTTGGGATGAGGGAAGAACTGAGTTAAGTCCTCTGCAAACCAGCTCCCAGGAAAGACATACGAAGATAGCATTGCTTGATGGGTAAAAAAAAAAAGCCTTTGCAGAGCTGCTGCCGTCCTTCAGATGTTGGAGGAATAAAAAAACAACTAGATGGCACAAATTGCATTGGGCTTCATCTTTTAAAAACAACCAAATAAACAATTCTGAGGGCGCAATGTTCTACACCTACCCCCAGGAATGTCTTGGGCTGAAATGAATGTGTGCCAGCAAGGGCTGGTTCTGTCCCTAGTATGCAGTGGCAGTCTTCCTATGCTCAGAAGGCTCCTCAGGTGTGGCTGTTACAGTCAGTCTTCCCTCGGGTAATCACCCTACCTCCCTCAGTCAGTGCAATGGGGAGGAAAGTTCTACCCACCCACTCATCAGGGACTACAAGACCCAACTCTCATCAGGATGGAACACGAATCCTTTTAACGACCTGGGCACAGTAGCTGACTATCAGGAAACTGCCTGTGGCCTCAACACATTGCCACATTATTTACACAGCTGATGAAAGTTGGCCCTGGTTGAGGAATTTGGCTCTAGAGGATTCCCCTTCAAATTCCCAAAGGGCCTATTCACCCCGTCACACCCGCACACATGCCTGTGGAGATAGCAACAGTGGGGTTCATTCTGCTAACCTCCCCTGTGTACAGCTATTCATTCTGCACGTTTATTTAAAAGTGGGGAGTCAGACGAGAGCAGGAGGGATCTACAAAACCTAACATTATATGAGATATTTTCAAGAAATATTTTAAGTAAAGTCAATAACCCCCTGCCCCTGCCACTCAAGCATTCCTCTGCTTCATTCAGCAGCCCCCGCCCAGCTCTCCTGGCGCGCAGACAGGCACAAAGCAGAGCTAAGCCATGACTCCCTGCAGAAAATGACCCTTTTTCCAACGTAGATGGAAAGGAGCTCAAAAAAGTCAACCAGCTCTCGAAGCAGAGAGTAGAGAAACAGAAAATCCGGGCCTTAATCAACTTCTCCCTCAGAAATGGAAAACCTTGCTATTAGCAGAGAACAAGGAAACAGCAGATGAATAATTTTATCATGAGCCTAAGACAAAGCGGAGGTGGTAAGGACACAATAATTTCCCACAGTTTGTCTTGCTATTCGGAAGATAAGACCCAATTTTTAGTCTTCTAATTATTAGAATGTGCCAGTAACAGCAATAAGCTATTAATTTCTGCACGTCTCATTACTGACTGTAATTGCAATGGCAGGCCAACCCTGCCAGGGCTGGTGGCCTGCTTGGCTGTCAATGACCTCTTTCACTAGGAAAATCGGTTTGGAAACAGCCCTGCATTGCAGAAAGTGGTGATTGAGATACGAGCATGTATATTCAGGATGTTCCGCTTCTTGTCCAACCCTTGTTCCTAATCTTCTTCTAGTCTTTTTTTTTTCAAAGACTTTTTTTATTTGTATTGGAAAGTCAGATATTCAGAGAGGAGAAGAGATGGAGAGGAAGATCTTCCATTCATTGACTCACTCCCCAAGCGGCCGCAATCCAAAGCCAGGAGCCTGTAGCCTCTTCTAGGTCTCCCCTACAAGGGTGCAGGGTCCCAAGCCTTTGGGCCATCCTCCACTGTTTTCCCAGGCCACAAGCAGGGATCTGGATGAGAAGCAGGGCTGCCAGGATTAGAGCCGGCATCCATATGGGATCCTGACGCATGCAAGGCGAGCACTTTAGCCACTAGGCTACCGTGCTGGGCCCTTCTCTTAGTCTTAATAATTAATCTTCTCACCTTACTCAAGTAACTTCCATGGAAATCAGTTCAGTTCAAAGGAGAGGAGCAGAATGGGAAGAAAAGATACTGTTCTTCCCATGTGGTCTTCACTTCATGCCTTTTGGGATGGCAAAAGACGCATCTTGTGTTAGAGGCTTTGGTTTTGGTGCTCTACTTTCCTTTGAGTTTAACTTTGCTAAAGAATTAACTATGGAACTGGACAAACCCTTTCCATTTCTGTGCCCTTGTTTGTATCAATTTCCTTACTTATAAAATGGGAACAACAGTTGTCCCACATGCGTGGGGCTGGGGGATTACAGGAATTAACACAACACCCCTTGAGTTGAGCTTACTACAAGGAAGCATGCAGTAGCAGCTGCTAATTACTATTTGCTAACATTTGGATGTGATCCCAAAAATGCACATGTGACAAACTTCAGCACCATTATCCCACCAATAGAAAGTGCAACATTAGCAGGTATCAGGCCATGAGGCCTCTGTTCTCGCTGATGGACTAATGCCACTACTGCAGGAGGTGCCAAGGGAATGGAGTCTTCAGAAGAGGTGGAGGTCAGCCTCCTTTGAATTTTCTCTCTCCTGCTTTTTTTCCTGTCTCCCTCTCCCACCCACCCTCTCTCTCACCCTGTTACTTCCCATCATAGGACGATGCAGCTGAACTTGAACTTTGAACTAAAGCTACTTGGACTCCAGAATTGTGAGCCAGTGCATTTCTGTTCACTATAAACCACCCAGTCTGGGCAATCTGTTATAACAGCACCAAGTAGCCTTAAGACATTATTTTTTCAGTTTCCTTCTCCTGATGCCAGCCAGGTTCAAGGAAGGCCTCACAAACACCCAAAGCAAGCAAAGCGGACCAGAGATAAAGATCCTACACAGAATAGTTTGCAACTCTTTATGGAAAAGAAGCACAAAAAAGCCAGCATTTTTTAACTTTGGGTTTGGTTTTTTTTTTGAGATTTATTTTTTTGCGGGAAAGTCAGATTTGCAGAGAGGAAAATCTTCCATCTGTTGGCTCTTTCCCCAAGCAGCCACAACAGTCGGAGCTAAACTGATCCGAAGCCAGGAGCCAGGAGTTTCTTCCAGATCTCCCACACAAGTACAGGGTCCCAAGGCGCTAGGCCATCCTCAACTGCTTTCTCTGGCCACAAGCAGGAAGCTGGAAGGGAAGTGGAGCAGTTGGGATACAAACTAGCACCCATATGGGACCCAACTCATGCAAGTTGCAACTGAGCTACAAGACTACTGCGCCCGGCTCCAACAGTCATTTTTTATTAAAAGCCCAAATACAATATCCCATTTGTGATTAGTTCCAGAGTTATGGTTTGTAAGAAGTGAAGAGAAAATAGTCTTTTTGTTTACATGGTAATAGACAGAGCTGTATTTGATAAAAGGAAATGTAGCAAAAAGCAATTAAAATGATTGAAAGCCTTTTTTTAAGAAAAGAGAAAAGAAATGTCTTGAAAAGGTTAAAGAAGAAACAACAACATAGCTTCATTTTCAGCTGATCTCCATAATAAAGCTAGTGTTTGGAGACAGGAATAACCTCATATTATAGGCTTTCTGCGATTCAGGGAGGGAGCTGCGCAATAAATTGCCATGTACTCTGAGGACTGAGTTAGCCTCACCGTGTAACCCCATCTCTGCCTGCACCCACACCAAAAGGTCCAGCCTAAACCCTTTCCCACACTCCTGTTGGAGAAATTTGGCCTTGCAATTCAAAGCAAAGAAGTTAGAGCAGGAAAAGCCCAGAGAGAAGATGGGTGCTACCACACACACACACACACACACACACACACACACACTACATTATAGTAAGCAGCCCATCTGACCCTTAGTATCCTCATCTTGAAAATGGGGCTACTATTACCAGTGCCTGTGTCAGAGGGCTGTGGGAGTGCATAAGTGGCATTGGGCAGAATCTAACTCAACTCATCATTTTACACATACAAACTAGAATACAGAGACGTAACTGTCTCTCATAGCACAATTGGTTTGTTACAAAGTCTGGGAACCCAAGTCAGAACTCAGATCCCGATTCTTAATTCAGGATGCTTGTACTATACATGCTTCCACCTCCACAGAGCACCACAAATAGCTCCCACATGGACCCTGACCTTTTGTTGAATATCAACTGTCTTTCCCACAAGTACAATCAGTCATAGTGTTGGTATTGATCTTACAAATTTTTTCAAGTGACACAAATGGTTTATATTTTTATTACTTGATTGATAAACTGGTTTTCTAGGAAGAAGTTCTACTTGGAATAACATGGTAGTGTTCAGAAAGACAAGGAACAGTTGTCAAGGTCTGAAGAAAAGCAGAGCAGAAGAAACAGGTTTTTAACATGCCCAAACAGACCATACAAAATTAACTGCAAAGTGGGGCTAGCATTGTGGCACAGCACAGTGAGCAACCAGCTGCAATGCTGGCATCCCAATGATCATGGATTCTAGTTTTGGATGCTCCACTTCTGACACACCTTCCTGCTCATTGCTTGAGAAATGGTGGAAGATGGCTTCACTGCTTTGGTCCCCGAACCTACAAGGGAGAGCTCAATGAAATTTTGGCTTTTGGAGTCAAATTTCCACAGTTCTTTTTTTTTTTAATTACATTGCATTGTGTGACACCGTTTCATAGCCTCTGGGGATGCCCCAACCCTTCCTGCACCCTCTCCCCATGGTGGATTCCTCCACCTTGTTGCTGTATTACATTTTTCTGGGTTTTTTTTTTTTTTTTGGATTACATTGCATTATGTGACATGGTTTTATTGGCCCTGCGATTTTCCCCCCTCCCCCCGTGATGTATTCCTCCACCTTGTTGCATCACCACAGATCAAATTCAGTTGAGATTCTTTCATTGCATGCATCTACCAGGCGAAAGTCCAGCATCTTATTTTCCAGAAAAGCTCATCAGTTTCTTGGGGAGACCATTTCTGGTCTGAAGGTAGAGCCGGCAGAGTGGTTTTGATAGTTCCACAGAACCGTATTGCTGCCATTCTCACCACTCCAGGCACAATGCGGTCGTTGGAAAATCCACTGATTGATATAGTCCATCCTATAGTCACCTGTTGCCCCTTCTTTTCATTGCCAACATATAGCTGAGGTGGTTGATTGACTTGTTCTGTCCTCTGTCTTTTGATGTTTAGCGTTCAGAGACTGAAAGCTCGATTGGGAGGATCCCAGAAGAAACTTTGAGTGATTTGTTCCCAGACCAGATTCCCGTATGCACCAGCAAGCACAGGGCCTGGCACAGTCCATCGCCCCTATCAGCTGGTGGTTGCAGTTGCTGGGTTGGTTCCGCCTCAACCCTGTTTTCCACTGGAACCAATGGATGTCTGCTGTCCAGCCCGGTTCTGACCATCACATACTGGGCCCTTGCGTAAACCAGTGGGGGCTGCAGCCCAGCCTAGTCAGAGCGACCTGCAATAACCGCAACCAGGCCCGCCCTCCACCCTGGCCCGCCAGTATGTGTAGCAGACCAGTCCAGTCTGACACTTATCCCCTCTGCTCTCATACATATTAATGGGTATCAAGACCTTGTCCCATCTATCCAGTTTAACTATCCAGCTCTACAGTTCTTGTTGTGGCCATTTGAGGAGTGAAGCTGTGGATGGAAGATCTTTCCATGTCTCTCTCTCTCTCTGTAACTTTATCTTTCAAATAAATAGAAGTCTTTTTTAGAATCAACTGCAAAGGAATTTAAACATTGAAATAATGGAACAAAGACATCTGAGGATTCTCTCCTTGTGTAATGTATTTTAAAATAGACTGTCCGTTTTTAGATAAACACAGGTTGACATAGGCCATTGGCTCTTAACCTGTAGTCTGTAAACCCCAACATTGCAATACTATTGCTAACAATCATTTTGCAGATTAATTTTCACATTATTGAATGAATAACTAAGATCTTGAACTTACATACAATGTGTTTTTGAACCAAATATATGTGGAGAAATATGCCTATTTTGACTTAATAAAATTCAAAATTTTAAAATGTACCATGAATTTGGTTGTGACTTTAGTTCGTTATGTATTTTTAGTCAACAAAAACAATGCCTAACATTATTTATGGAGATTATGTTGTAACCTTCTCATTGGCATGCAGGATGTAGTTATAATTATTATTTCCATGTGATAAATAAGAAACTAAGATGTGGAGACTTTTAGAAACTCACATTTGTTTTGTAGTAGTAACTCATGTAGCTGGGATCTGCCTTCAAAGCTTGCTCTGTTTATTACCCAGTGCTGGGCCACTTTCTGGCTAACAGTGTAAAACATTTCACTAGTCACATTCACGTAAATGTGTACAGAGGGCGGGTATTTATCCATACATCATATATTCAAAAATGATTTTTCAAGGGTTAGTAATAACCCAAACTGTTGGTTTAAAGTGGCTCCAGAAAATTTGATGTCTGACTTTAGGGAAGTTGGACATTCAGAATGTTTAATGCATTGATCTCTAGAGATAGGTCTAAGCCAGAAATTCCACCATCCCTATAATTTAGATTATAACATCCCAATGTGGATTCTGTGAAAATTCTGGCCCTAGGAAATGCTCCACCAGGGGCGGGGGGAAAGTTTCCCTGTTTAAATTCTGAGAAATACCACAAATTAAAAGAACCTTCATATACAAAAGAGAACATACCCTTTTTGGTAATTACACAGCCACATATTAAAGGCTCAGAGATGTCCTGCAGGACACTAGAAAAAAAAATTAGAGAGGTTCTCATAAAATTTTTCAGCAAGGACACCCTTTTCATTATGTGTAACCCAGGGTACCCTATAAATATTTGGGAATCAAAATCCTTTTGTATATAAATATTTCATGGAACTAGTTCCACAGACATTGCTAGGTTATAACTTGGGCAGTTAAAAACATTCCTGTATAATGCAATAGGTTATAAAAACGATATTTTGAGATTCTTTCCAAAACTATCATTCTATGATAGCATTAGCTTTCATAAAGCCTGTTAGTTGAATGGAAGATTTATCTCAGCACCCTAGAGCCTGATCATTTTTTTTCTCTCTTCAAACTTTGTAGCAATAAGAATTCATGTACTTTAAATGTTATGGCCCTCTCTTCAGATTTCATACCAGGCTAATGGCTCTTAAACTCTATCCCCGTCACAATCACCTAGAGAGCCTGCTGAAGTTAGGACTGCTGATGCCTACCGCCAGGATTTGTTAGGTAGGTAGGTGGGGAATGAGAAAGAAGAGGACACTGAAAAGGTCCCTGGGAACATTAACGCCAGCAGCAGAGGAATACTCCACTCATCTGAGCTCTTGCAAGAGGCGAGCAAGCTCATAGGGCAGAAGAGGGAAAACTTTCATTTGGTCTTTGCTTGTATCATCCAGGGCTCCTCCCTTTCCTCTTGTTTTCTATCACCAGGATTCTTGGATATCTAGCCAAATATCTGACATCTTCTTTGCGTTTTATAATACCTACCTACAAAAGTTTCAAAACTTCAAGTATGACAGGCGGAGAAAGAGTGAGTAGAATCATGATCAAGCTTTAACAAAAGAAATTCTGAAAATCCTCATTTATTTAAGAGTCAGTCTCTTGTTTCTCACTCTATCATAAGGAATATGTTTTAGCAAATGAGTGTATTCTTCTGTCCTTGAAAGAATGACTAACTAATAGTTTGGTTGCATAGATAGACAAGTTCATGTTGCCAGCATTAGGATTGGGAATCTGTTGACTTGAACTCAAAGTCATTCCAGCCTTTAGATTCTACAGTAGAATAGTCTATGTTATCAGACACTCTACGGAATTATGGAGCTCTTGAAAATTTTGGCAACTGTCAGAGTAAGTCACTCTGAGCAAGCCTGATTTCATAAATGTGTTCCCAGGCAATTGCAAGTCAAATTACCACCAATTGAATCCTAATTACATAGTAATGTATTCTAATTTCAGGCCAGCCCAACTGGCACTGCTTCCCAACTGTAGCTGAAAGTTCCTGCTTCTTCTGCTGCTCCCCAGATCTACTGAGCTGTCAAGGACGCAAGGCAGAAATGAATTGCTCCTGAGCATCTATACCACATCCACAACAGGGTTGTGATCCAAGAAAAGTGGAGGCCCACAGAGGCTCCAGTCACAAGGACTGATTGCAGCAGCAGCATTCCACCCATCCGTGTCTACTTCTGAGGCCCCTGCCCTCATCCCACTCACCAAACCACCACTCCAGTTCCTTAGTGATCCTATCATGGAATAGGGGAGCTCCTGCTCAAAAAGGCGGCTAGGAGGAGCCAAGGATTAGGAATGAGGATGACTTAGTCTTAATTCATTACATTTCAAAAGGGACCATTTTCATAGACTTTTAGTGTCAGCTTAGAAGTGAAAACATGTGAAACAGACATTTAGTGACAGAGGCAGTGTTGTGTGTGCTAATGGCAAAATTAAATCAATATGTTGTTATCAGAAGGGTGTAAAATGTTACAGACTGATGGGCCCGGCGGCGTGGCCTAGCAGCTAAAGTCCTCACCTTGAACGCCCCGGGATCCCACATGGGTGCAGGTTCTAATCCCGGCAACTCCACTTCCCATCCAGCTCCCTGCTTGTGGCCTGGGAAAGCAGTTGAGGATGGGACCCTGCACCCACGTGGGAGACCCGGAAGAGGTTCCTGGTTCCCGGCTTTGGATGGGCGCAGCACCGGCCGTTGCGGCTCACTTGGGAAGCGAATCATCAGATGGAAAAACTTCCTCTCTGTCTCTCCTCCTCTCTGTATATCCAGCTTTCCAATAAAAATAAAAAATCTTTTTTAAAAAAATGTTACAGACTGTTAATAAGCTCAGTGAACCACCCAGGTAAGTAACAAACACACCCAAGTTAGTACCTGAGCTTGCACACTCTAACCTGAAACTTAAGCTGCACATACAGGATCTAGCTGCTCAAGTCACGGTGAGAGCAGTAACAACAGTTGTTTATTCTGACTTGGTTATATAAAACAGTTCGTGTCAGGGTTCTTGGTAGAAAAGAAAACATCCCTGTATACCCAGGCTCCAACAAAATATGCAAACAAAGCTGTCCCAAGTAAGCTGAGCTCTACCCAAGGAGCATTCTTTAGGGCTTAGCACAAGTATGAGCTGAGTTCCCCACCATTGTCCACACAGTATCAGGAAGGATTTTATGAATGTGTGACCTTGAGTTTGAAAAGGAGATCACAGAGGTTGAGAGTGGCCAAAAAGACTGGTGAATGTCAGCCTTTCATTGGAGAGAGTGTCACTGACAATCCAGAGAACTCCACAGGGCTGCTCTGCACGCTGAAACCAAAGAAGGAGCTGCCAGTTTTAACAGCTGCTGGAGTGTGAGAGACATGGCAATTGGACTGCTCATCATACCTCTGCGGAGAGGTTCATCGGAAATAAACAAGGTTTGTGAATAGAGTCTACTACTCCAGGACCTGCTGTTTTTCACCGGCTGATTTCCCAGATTACTTCGGTTAACCTGATGTCAACAGAAACTGAGCCTCTTCTGCACAGACTGAACCATCACTGTCTGCATTTTCCTACCAGCTCTTTGCTCATTCAGAGCATCGGGCTTTCTAGATCAAAAACAGACCATCAGGAGTTACAAGAAGTTCTGACTGTTGTTTTCATGTAACATTTACTGGTCCTATGTGCCAGGTCCGATGAGACACGTAGATGATATATAAGGATGGTGGAAAGTGGTCTTCTCCTCCAGATAGATCAGCTTATTCACAGAAACAAAAGCACAAATATCAGAACCTAAAAAAGGCCTTCACCAAGATCTGAAGGCAGCACCTAACTGCATCATACCTTCTAAAGGTGGCAATTCGGTTGAATGTTAGCTGGTAAGTACAGGAAGACACAAAGACAATCACAGATAAAGATGTAGCAGAGTGATAGAGCATGGGGCACCAGAGAATGGGAGGAGCACCATGTGGCAACAGCAGCAAGGAGAGTCAGAAGTCACAGCTATGATTCTTCTTAACAAAGTTTTGGTGTAAATTTGGAAGGAAGTTAAAAGAGTTTAGACTGGGCCCTGAGTAACAGCATAGTGGCTAAAGTCCTCACACTCATACGGGTACTAGTTCATATCCCCACTGTTTCTCTTCCCTTCCAGTTCCCTGCTTGTGGCCTGGGAAAGCAGTGGAAGATGGTCCAAAGTCTTGGGACCCTGTACCCATGTAGAGACCCGGATGAAGCTCCTGGCTCCTGGCTTTGGCTCAGATTCACTGTTGTGACTACTTGGGGAGTGAACCAGCGGAGGGAAAATCTTTGTCTCTTTTACTCTCTGTAAATCTGACTTTCCAATAAAAATAAACAAATCTTAAAAAAAAAATTGGACTACTAAGGTATCAGTTCGCTTGGACAGATGTGTGGAAGAGCAGTGGAGCTGAAATCTCAAAAGGATGATTTGTCCTCCCAGGTATCCAATTCCAACACATCTGAAAAAGTCACTGCTGAAACAATGTTTCAAGTCTAGTGATGAATATTATCAGTTCAAGCCACCATTGCTAACAAAGTCACAATGGTGATTCTTACAGATCAAGAGCAAAAGCAAGCCTCTTCTCTCCAGTCAACAGGATACACTATCCCCTACATACAGTGGTTAGCTCCTTTGTCTAAAATCTCAGCTCTCCAATGCTGCTGGAGTTCTCCTCTTAAGGGAGCTATTCAGTCACCCTGACACTGTCCTGCTGGAAAGACCGTGTGGAGGTGCTCCCATGGACGACCTGGCTGAGCTCATGTTCAATCATCTCCACCAGGGTAACAGGTAGGCATGCGAGTGCACTCATCTTGGACCCTCCTAACCAGCCAAGCTGCCAGCTGAGCTTGGTCTCCTCCAGTAAAGGCAGGAAAGAGACTCAAAAGAAGCTACCCTGTACCTAACCACAGAATCCATGAGATGTGATATGACTGTGCTGTTTTTTAATGTTTTATGTATTCATTTACTTTTCATTTTTAGCATTTGAAAGGCAGAGTCACACACACACACACACACAGAGAGAGAGTGAAAAGTGAGAGTTGGGGCCCAGTGAGATAGCCTAGTGGCTAAAGTCCTTGCTTTGCATGTGCCAGGATCCCACATGGCTCAGATACAGCTGTTACAGACACTTGGGGAGTGAACCAGTGGATGGAAGATCTTTCTCTCTGTTTTTCCCTTATAAATCTGGCTTTCCAATTAAAAAAATAAATAAATCTTTAAAAAAAGAGAGAGAGAAGAAGAAAATTTGTCAATCCTCCGAGTCATTCCCAAGTGCCCACAAGAGCTCAGACTGGGTAAGGCCAAAGTCAGGAGCTGGAAACCCCATCTGGGTCTCCCATGTGAGAGGAAGGGATGCAAGCAAGTGATCCATCACCTGCTGCCTCCCAGATGCCTTAGTAGGAAGCTGTATCAAAAGTAAAAGCATTCTAATATGGTGATGTGGGATGTGTGTGTCCAACTATGGGGTAGGGACTGGGGGCTAGCGTTGTGGTATAGTAAGCTAAGCCTCTCTGTCTGTGGAGCCTGCATCACATATGAGCGCTGATTCTAGTACCAGCTGCTCTACTTCACATCCAGCTCCCTCCTTATGGACTGGGTAGGCAGCAGACAGTGGCTCAAGTCTTGAGTCCCTGAGCCCACATGGGAGACCAAGAAGTAGCTCCTGTATCATGGCTTTGGATGGGCCCAGCTCTGGTTGTTGTAGCTTCTTCCAATTCAGCTCCCTGATAATTGCCTGGGAAAGCAGGCTTGTGGCTTTGGTATAACCCATGCTTGGCTGTTTTGGGCATTTGGGCAGTGAACCAACAGAGAGAGAATCTCTCTCTCCACTATCAATATGCTTTCAAATAAATTAAACTTAAGAGAAAGAATGATGCTACAGTAAATACTTGCTATATGAACTGAGTCTGGGAAGTGTCTGCAATTTGGGGAGCACTGCTCGCTAGAGGCATAAGGTCCCTGAGGGCCATGGAAGTCACAGCAAACCTAGAGTTGAACTAGTGATGCAGAACTACACTGTCCTCTCTGAGACATCTTGTCAGAATGGTAGAAGGCTGGTGACTTTGTGAGGACTTGACTGGGAGTTGTCTTCCCTCACAAGACGGCCCAGGCCTCTGAGCCTGCCATGGGCATCGTGACCCCAAAGCGTGTACTTGTTGTTCACACAATACTCACATTCACGTTTGTCTTCCCACCATTGTGTGGAACGCATTCGCTAAAACCACAGATCCCCCTAATAGTTTTCAATCATTATTCTGAGCAGCAAATGAAGCATTCCTCTTTTCTGAGTTCACAATAGCTTCTTTCTCCCAAGGACCATATTTGAGATCTCTCATACTGATTTAAATCTATTAATGTCCAGACGAGAGGCAGAGTTAAGACCAAAATACAGGCTCTCACAGTTTTCCTGAAAAGCAGCTGAGATTTCTAATCTCTAAGACAGTCTTTTTCTGCTACCAGAAGGGATCAGTATCATGACTTGACTTTTGAGAAGACCTTTGGCATTTTTCATTAAGAATATTTTTGTAGACATAGACCTCAATGAAAATGTGCAAGATTTTTGTAAGCATCAGATTGTTTTTACAAATTTTTTGGTATGGTTTTCAAATGTCTAGGACTTTTCATTAGTTGAGTTATTTTCATCAAAACAACCAATTTTTCAGAATTACAGTCATACTATCTCCTGACATACAAATATCAGGATTCCCTGGTCATCTAGAGAAGTTTTGGCTTTGTTTCTGTGTTCGGAATAATGTCATGGAGTTGTTAGCTCCACTGCAAATAAAATGTTAGAAGAGCCTTTCACTCAAGGATTCAGGCAAAGAAAGCTGTGAATCAAAACAAGTGGAGAAATTAGCCTCAGAGTCAGCCTGAATCAATTGTTTTCAGGTCAGTTTTGGCATGGAAAGCCTAATGAAGACTGAAGGCTGAACAAGGGCTGGGATTAGTGAGCTGCCAGTCAGCCTTAATCACTGCAGCACCTTGAAGTCAAAACACCTTGCCTTTCACATTCATCCCCCCAACATTC
The DNA here is from genome assembly GCF_030435755.1 of Ochotona princeps. Classification (NCBI taxonomy): domain Eukaryota; kingdom Metazoa; phylum Chordata; class Mammalia; order Lagomorpha; family Ochotonidae; genus Ochotona; species Ochotona princeps. The sequence continues at coordinate 72,195,156 of NC_080833.1, forward strand.
TTGACTAACCACATGAATCTCAATTCATCTATGACGGACAATTGCATGTTAATTAACAGATGCATTGTTATTTAGATATTTCAGACTGAATTACTAAGTTGCTTTTGAAGTCACATAGATTATGACCAATTAGGCAGTCATTTGAAGATAAGTTAGAGAAACGACTCAGTATTTTTTTTTTCAATGCTTGATGTTGATTCCTAGTACTCTAAGTTCCTTGAGGGCAGGATATGGGACTGAGTCATCTTGGAAAGATTTTTGTACCTAGCACTGCTCCTAGCACACTGGAGTGACACAGAAAATAGTTGTAGAATTAATTAAAACAAGTCTCCTTCATTGGAAAGGAATGGATCCAGCTAGAACATGCAGGCTGGCACTCTGACAACACGCGATTTAAGAGACATGGACTGGCACTCACAGTGTGGTTGCCAAGCATTTCCACACACTTTATTGTCTCTCAACCAAGTGTCAAGATGCTTATTTTATCATTGGTTAAATGGAGGTGGGGGAGGGGCGGAGCTGTGAGATTTAGCCCAGATTTTTTGATTTCCAAGCTTTTAGAATAAAACACACACACACACACACACACACACACACACACACACACACACTCATCAGCCAAAATTCATTCATTCATGTTAAAAACAATGTCTTCATTTATGACCTCATTATTTCAGAACTGTATTTGGGGAGATGGGATTGGACAGTACTTCTAAAATCTTAGTTTCTTCGAGAGCAACCAGCTTTGCTCACACCCCAACTCTACAGAACACACAGCGGTGGCTGTTGGAAGCTGACCTGGAGAATCCTACCACGACTGACACAGGGAGGGAGAGCTCGGTTCTTGTCTCACACAAAAGAATTTCCATGTGGAGAGGACAATGAAAGGAACCAGATTTAGTTAAGTCAGAACCTCCCCTGCACCCCAGCACAGCTTGAGGAGAAGGGAATCTGGGGGGTTCCAAAGGAGGAAAACCAGAGAAACCCATTACAGTGGGGGTCTTTTAAGCACAATCTAGGTGGAGCAGAGAGACAAGTAACAATCAATCAGAAACCCACCAGAAGGCCTAAGTGTGATCATTGTTTCCTTGCTCTTCTCCTGACAAAAGTAGAACCACGGGGAGGGAACGGGGAGGGGGCGGAGGGGGGTAAAATTGGCACTTTTCTCTTGGCTAAACACAGCTTCCAGAAGGAAGCATTTTGTCTGCTTTTAAAAAGAATCGCCTCCTTTTCTCATTCCCACTGGGACCTGATCTAACCACTTATTAGCCCATCTAATTCCTGACACCATCACCCTAACCTCTTGTGCAAACACAAAAATCCAGTGCTTGGCTTTGCAGACACTAACTTTTAATCATGAGGTTATCATGAAATATACAATGAACGTCAACTTGAACTTGTAAAATCCAAAGATCTGGTCCAGAAGAAAATCGAAATCAAGGATTCATGATCAAATACGAGCAATGAAGCAGTTAAAGTAGTTCTGCATACCACTACTTATCTTGACACATTTTTAAGCATTATTAAAATACACTTGTCATCAGAATGATTTATTACCAGTCAGGACTCAGCAGCAAGAAATGGGCTAACTGCCCTTCCACCACCTGCTGCACTTCCACAACTGGGGTGTGAGTGTCAGGTACAGCAGAAGGCTCCAGCAGGCTGAGTGCTACCATCTTCTCCATCTCCTCCTTCTGGGAACCAAAGCCGAAAAAGGTTCCTCATCGCTGCTGGCTCTTTGATCTCCTGCACTATTTTTAGAACTCCTCTGTACAACATCCTCTGCCCCACTGCCGTGACCTTTCATGACACACTTCTCCGGGTGGTTATTTTGGGATCATATTCCTTTCCCAAAGTATTACTACAGCCAGAATTAATGTCCGAGGCAGATCAGCACAAGTCCTTGCTTGAGTAAGTACTCAAAGTACGTGTTCCCACATGAGGATGACAGAGCTGGTGTACAAAGGACAGACACATCATCTATATTTTTAGTCATCAAATCTTTCTGGAAGAACTGCTTAGTGAAGCAGATACTACAACCTCACAAGACAGCATTAGCTAGGTGTCGCATCTGGATATGTGGAATTAGATAATACGTGTCCAGCAGAGTTAATGGGGTATGTGTGTGTGTTGTTTAAGGGATAGAGAAAGAAGAGGCACAATGCTAAAGAATATATAAAGAACATGTGATGACATCGGGACAGGAAACCTATTTAGAAACCAAGGGGAGGGATTTTAGAAAAAGCCAATTCTGCAGACACCTTGATCTCACACTTTTAGTGTCCAGACTTACACGATAGTAAATTTCTGTAGTTGAAAGCCGTCAACTACATGGAACTATGTTGTGGGAATCCTAGCAGACTAACACAGTTTACATATAAGGCATGAACCAACAACAACATACTTATTTCAAATTAGTCAGAGCAAAATCAACCAAAGGCAGATAGATGCCCCCATGCTGCGGACATAAGCTGATTATTATGGAATGCATTCAAGTTCCCTAGTAAAGCGGAATGGGCCATCAAGACATTCCTTTCAATGGCTCAGACAGCTGTATTCCTAATGGAGTGCTACTGAATACAGAACAGAAAAACAGACATCTTGCTATAATTCATGGTAGACATATGGTTTCTGGTCTGTGGACTTCCTGGCCCCTTAGCTCTACCCATGTTTTGAGTAAAGCCCTTTCTTCTCTATATGCCCAATTACCAGGTGCCTCATATTGTAATATAAAAACTTTGGGGCCTGGTGGCATGGCATGGCGGCTCAAGTCCTCGCCTTGAAAGCCCCGGGATCCCACATGGGCGCCAGTTCTAATCCCGGCAGCTCTACTTCCCATCCAGCTCCCTGCTCGTGGCCTGGAAAAGCAGTCAAGGATGGCCCAAAGTCTTGGGACGCTGCACCCCCGTGGGAGACCTGGAAGAGGTTCCTGGTTCCTGGCTTCGGATCGGCACAGCACTGGCCGTTGCGGTCACTTGGGGAGTGATTTATCGGATGGAAGATCTTCCTCTCTGTATATCTGACTTTGTAATAAAAATAAATAAATCTTAAAAAAAACTTTGGAGTTGTATTAAGATAATTTACAAGTTATAATGAACAGCAGTGAGAATATTAATACCATCCACAATCCCATTATTCAGAAATAACTCATATTAACAAGGGCTTTAGGATTTTTATGTGAAAGGAGATCAGGATTTACACAGAATTTATTGCACGACTTTTGTTCAATTAACATTGGCTGAGAGCTTTGTCCCATGTAACTGGTTTTCAAAAACATGATTGTTGGGGCTGTGGTGCTATGGTATAGCTGGTAAAGGTGCCACCTACAACACTGGCATCCTGTTTTGATGTTGGGTCAAGTCCCGGGTGCTCCACTTCTGATTCAGCTCCCTGTCAATGCACCTGGGAAAGCAGTAGAAGATGGCTCTACATGTTTGGGACTATGCATCCATGTGGGAGACCCAGAAGAAACTCCTGACTCCTGGATTCAGACTGGCCCAGTCCTGGCTGTTGCAGCCATTTGTAGAATAAAGCAATGGTTAGAAGATGTCTCTCTCTTCTCTCTTTCCCTGCCTGTCAGTGTGCAAAAAAAAAAAAAGTCTGATGGTATGTTGGAGCTTCTAATTGATCGAGGTGACGCTCTGCTGGCTCTGCCTTCAAACCTGAGAGGGCCTCCCTAAGAGGTCTTTGAACTTGAACTGGACAAGTGGGATGCTGGACTCTGTATGGTGTGAACTTTTAATTAGGGAATCTCAACGGAACTTGAGCTGTGGTTATGCATCAAGGTGAAGGAATTCACCATGGGGGAAGGGTTTGGAGTGAAGGGGGTGGGGGGAATCCCAGTACCTATGAAATTGCATCATATAATACAATGTAATTAATGAATAAATGAATATATATATATAAAAGCATTTATTTTTATTGGAAAGGCAGTTTTACAGAGAGAAGGAAAGATGGAGAGGAAGATCTTGCATCTGCTGGTTCACTCCCCAAGTGGCCACAACAGCCAGAGCTGAGCCGATCCAAAGCCAGGAGCTCTTCTGTGTCTTCCATGCAGATTCAGGGGTCTAAGGCTTTGGCTCTTCCTCCAGTGCTTTCCCAGGCCACAAGCAGGGAGCTGGAATGAAAGTGGAGCACTGGGGATACGAACTGGTGCCCATATGATATCCCAGTGCATGCAAGGTTAGGACTTTAGCCACTAGACTATCACCCTGGGCCCAGTTAATAAATAATTATTTTAAAAAATATCTTTAAAGGTTGCCTGATTCATTCTAAGAGGTAACACTGGCAAGGGTATGAGGCAGATGTGATTGGAGAATAAAATATTGTGAATTTCTGGGAAGTATTTTGACAATGTGTATCGATACTGTTAAAAGAATTTTATTCCCATTACACAGTAATGGGAATTGTAAAAGCTCATTTACTGCAAATCACCACATTCTAAGGGAAGCCATCCATGACCATCTTGTTTTAAACTGAGTGCTTTAATTTTTACTTTGAGTAGCATAATATAGAAATCTTTATGATTTCCTTGTTTGCTCAGTAAGACACCAGCAGAATCAAATCTTAGTTATATGCCTGACTATCTTTGGGTAAAAGATATGCCTGCCATAGAAAAAAACTTTAAAATAAGCTTGACTAGGTCAAACTGATCAGCATGCAACTTAAATATTTGGCAAAACAAAGCTCAGCATTAATTAAAGAAAAATAACGGCTTAGAAACTCAGCAGTACAAGGTTCATAATACACTGAATAGTAAATATGAAATTACTAGACATTCAAGAGGCAAGGAAATGTTACCTAGAATAAAAACTCAATCAGTAGAAACAGATTAAGAAATCTTAGAGAAAATGAGATCAAAAGATTAATAAAGCTATATTAGCTATATAAAAGTTCTTAAAGTAAAACAATAAATAAAATGAAAAGTGGTAAAAATCTTTAAGCAGTCAAAAACAGCCTCTAAGAATAAAGAATATAATATCTGAAGAGTTCATAGAATGCATTGAACAGCAGGTAAGAATTAAGCCATTTTAGGTCATAGAAAATTAGAATATATTCAAGGTAAAGCTTACAAGCAGGGATGGAAATAACAGAGCTTTTTCACCTGTAGAAAGCTATGACTTTCAAATCCAAGAATCTTAATGAATCCCAACCAGGATAAAGACAAGTGACATCAAGGCACATGATTATCAAATTGCTGAACATCAATGATAAAGAGAAAATGCCAAGGACAGCCAGAGGAAAAGACATTCCCTGTCCACAGGGCAATCAGCACGGACATGAAGAGCCACGTCTTCAGGCTTCATTTGGTTGTTCTTTCCCACCTTGCTTCCTACTGTGATCTCTTGCACAGATATTTATTAAGGATTTTGTACATAATATTTATATTAGGTCACAGGATACTTCTTTTTTCTCATGCTTCTTACTAAGGAAAAAGCCACATTTAAAATTAAAAGGATGGCAGTTAAGACACCAGTTAAGTTGTCCATGACCACATTGAAGTGCTTGGTTTTCCTGCCAGCCTCTGGCTTCTGACTTCAGCTTTCTGGTAACTCAGACTCTGGAAGGCAGCAGTGATGGTTCAAGTAATTGAGACTCTGAGGCCCACATGGAAGCTTTGACCACTGCTGGCATTTGGGGAGTGAGCCAGATGGTGGGATGGGAATGCCATCGTTTCTCTTTCTACTTCTTAAATATACATTCAAAATGAATAAGTAAAACTAAATTCACCATTAAAAAGTCATCATACGAGCTGTGGCTGGACTGAAACATCCAACAGCAAGAACCAAAATGGGTTGAAGGCCAGTTAAGAAAAGCCACTGTTTCTGTTAGGACAGGAGGTGAACTGAGTAGTGCTGGCCCATGGACCCACTAGTATGCGTGAAACCTGGCACCAGGAGGGGTTCTGTTGGAGGAGCCTGAACAACTCCTCTGACAGGACACAGACCCTACAAATAAGCACAAGAAGCATGGAAGGAAACAGCCCAGAAGAGTTTATGGAAAGTGTTCCACTGGCTTACGTTTGGCATGGGTTGGGGGCAGACCAGGCTGAATCAGTTCGTGTCATCCACTGTCAAATCCGAGCACCAGAACAGAATGTGGGTTGAGCCAGGTTCGGTCGCGATAAAAGCAGTATGCAACACAGAATGCCAAGGTGAGGTTGCCTGTGCCAGATGTGACCACAGCACCCAACCAGCACACGTGAGAATCAGGAAGGGAGGGGGCAGAGCCGGCAGGGGAATAAGTGGGGTGGTTCCCTTGCTGGACAGCTACTTCCACTGGAGAGCATGAGCTAGGATGGAGACAGACCAGACTAGGCAGGGCTACAGCATCTATGCGCCTCAAGTGGACCAGATCAGGGAAGAGCCAGGATGGCCAGGATGGGCGGACTATTCCTACTGGTGCAAACAAAATTAGAGTGGATGAGAGCCGCAACAGAAGCTGGCACTGGGAGCTAATACTGTCAAGTCTAACCACAGAACCATCTGGAGAGTGCATAATCTGGGAGTGAGAGAGACCTGGGAGGGAAATAGTGGGCTCCTCCCTCTTGGGTTATCACTCCCATGGAAGGGCACAAAATAACTAGGGAAGGGGCAGGGGTGGCTAGACAGAGAGGCACTCAGCCACATCCTTGAGGGCTGGATAGTTGAGCTGGTTAGACGGAACTAAGCTACAATACCCTTCGACATTTACGAGAGCCAAATGGGATATGGAGCAGACTGGACTAGTCTGCTACACATACTGGCAAACCAGGTCAGGGGTGGGCTTTGTGGGGATTATTGTGGGTCGCTCTGACTGGGTTGCAGCTCCCACTGGGTTACGTGAGGGCCGAGTATGTGACGGGCAGAGCCAGGCTGGACTGCAATACCCATTGGTTCCAGTGGAAGTCGGGGCTGAAAACAAAACCAACCCAGCAGTTGAAATTACCAGCTGATCGGGGTGATAGACTGTGTCGGGCCCTGTACTTGGTAGTACATAAAGGAATCTGGTCTGGGAACACTTCAAAGTTTCTTTGTGGATCCCCCCCAGTCAAAATGGCGGACTTAGAACCCTAACCAAGAAAAGACGGGAGATAGAACAGGTCAATCAACCACCTCAGCTACATGTTGGCAGCGAAATACTGGACAAATGGAGATGCTATGATGGACTATGTCAATCAGTGGATTCTTCAACGACCTCATCGTGCCTGGAGTGGCGAGATTGGCAGCGATTCATAACTGGTGAACTATCGAAACCACTTGAGCAAGGATCTCAGAGCATGCCCCACATCCGGGACCTGGGGTGGGTTGGAGACTGGGTGGAGCTTCTCCCTCAATATTCCGTTTACCTCAGATACATGAAGGAAACAATAGGGAAATAGTGGTCTTACCCACTTTCCTATAGCCCTTGACCCTTTTTACCCTAATTAACAATGTAAAGATTGCCAAAAATATAATAAATAGTAAAAAAAAATTTGATAGCAAAAAAAAAGTCGTCACTGTGGCACAGTGGGCTAAACCGTCACATGGGATGTCCAAGTGATGCCTACTCCCTTCAAACCTGCTTCTTTCTAATGTGCCTGGGAGGCAGCAGATCACAACCCAAGTACTTGGGTCACTGTCATCCATGTAGGAGCCTCAAATGGAGTTACTGGCTCTAGGGTCTGGCCTGGCCCAAGCTTGGCTATTGCCGAATTTGAGGAGTGAAGTAGCAGATGTGTGTGTGTCTCTCCATCTTTTTGTATCACTCTGCCTTTCAATTAAATAAATACATACATCTTTTTTAAAATCATTATTAAAACAGAACAACATTAGATGTAATGATGGAGATTTTTCTTCCGGTACAGGAAACCTCTGGATGCATAAGTATGGTTAAACAACTTACTGTTACCCTGTGTCAGCTGAGCTTTTACACTTTCATGAAGGCTCTTCTAATTTTGATCATGTTTCTGTCATAGGTGGTACTAACTCTGATGAACTACAATTCACTGGATAAATACCTTCCTTTGTGGATTTTTGAAAGTAGTTGATAAAACTAAACATCAGTCAATTTGACAGAGTTACTTCTGACCCATCTAAATAATGAAGCCCTAATTAATTACACATTTTTTTATCCTTAGGCAAAAAGATATTTTGATGATAGAAACATAGCAGCTATTACTGCAATTTTCAGTTTGAATCCCTTCTAGTTCCTAAGGTGTCTCTAAGATTCAGGCTGAAATAGAGTCAAAAATATAAAATGGGTTTTGAAAAAAAGCCAAAAGATAAGAGAAGATTTAAAGCAATAATATCACTGTTTTAATAAAACATAATTAAGAAAATAAAAATATGTGGTGTCAATTTAGAAATTATTGCGACAGTGAAACATTGGAGCATATTTAAAGATAAACTAATAATGTAGGGTCATTTACTAGTTTGCTATAAAGACCAGTCATTCTTTGCTTTATTTAAAATATCATTTGATCAAGAAGAGAATGAAAGTTTCAACTATGGGCTGAATTGTCTTCCTCAGAAAGATATGCTACACTGCTAATCCCTGGTACCTTTGAGTGTGATCTTATTTGGAAATGGGTTGTCTGTAGAGAATTACAAGTTTAACCTTATTCCAATATCTGATGTCTTATAAGGAAGGAAAAACTTGTACACAAAGACAAAGACACATAGAGGATAAGGCCTTGCGAAGACTGAAGCAGAGACTAGAATGGTCCATCTATATTTCTGCCCAAGAAACATTAAAAAAAACTGCTTCAAGCATATGAAATTTTTTAAAGATTTATTTTTATTGGAAAGGCAGATTTACAGAGAGAAGGAGAGGCAGAGAGAAAGATCTTGCATCTGCTGGTTTACTCCCCAAGTGGCTGCAGTGGCCGGAGCTGGGCAGATCCAGAGCAAATCTGAAGCCGGGAGCTTCTTCCAGATGTCCCACATGGGTGCAGGGTTCCAAGGTTTTGGGCCATCCTCGACTGCTGTCCCAGGCCACAAGTAGAGAGCTGGATGGGAAGCAGAACAGCAGGGATATGAACTGGTGCGCCATAGGATCCTGGGGTGTGCAAGATGAGGACTTTAGCCACTAGGCTATTGCACCGGGCCTATGACTATGAATGTAAACAAAGAAATGAAGAGAACCAGAAACAGTAAATCGGTGAATAAATATAAAAGAGTATTTTTCTTTAGAAAGATAGCTGTTTGAGGCAAAATATTAACAATGTGTCATGGAGTTCATAGCATGTTTAGAAATGAAATTTATGAAATAAAAAACTTTAGTGCACTAAAGGGAGACAAATAGAATAATAACACAAGTAGAACAAAAATCACCATAAATGGAATAAGAAATAGAAATAAAGGACAAAGATCAAATTGAAAAAAACAGGGAAAAGTAAGAAAGGTGATAGATAAATCTTAACTATACCAATAACCACAATAAATGTGAGTGGTCTAAACACCTCAAGCAAAATGTGGAGGATATCATGTTGAACAAAAAGCCAAATGAAATCACTTTAAATATAAAAACAAATATCATGAAAGTAAAGCAACCTAAAAAATAGCATGAAACACTATTCAAAAGAAGAGAGATTTCAGCACAAAGAATACCAGCAAGGATGAATAGAGCATATTAAATTATTTAGTGTTCTCCAGAACTATGTCTCTTTGTGTCAATGGGAGGGGGTTAAGAGGGAGATTTATCATAAAAAAATTGGTCACACAAATATGAATGCTGAAAAGTCTCTAAATCTACACCTGGCACACAGAAGAGCAGGAGTGTTGGCACAGTTTCAGTTTAATACACAGGAAGAACTGATGTTTCCATTTGAGTCTGAAAACAGAAAAAAAGAACCATGTTCTGGCTTGAAGATGGTCAGGCAGTTGGGATTCCCTCTTTGTTAGCAGGGGATTCAGGTCTTCAATTATTAATTGCGTAAAGCCTACCCGTATCAGGAAGAGAAAGCTTTTTTAGTCCGTCTGTTGATTCAAATGTTAGTTTTATCTGAGAATATCCACACAGATTTACTCAGGATATTTTTTGACCAAATATCTGGGTACACTCCAAGTTGCATTCAAGTTGAGAAATTAACCATAGTAAGGGGCCATTTAGTAATTATAGAGGAGTCAATTGAATCAGGGAATGCAGTTATGTTGAATGTTTAGCCTCTACTTGGAACTAAAAGGAAAAAATAGACAAACTAACAGTTGTAGCTGAAGATCTCAAGCCTCCTTTGTCAATTTTTCAAAGATCAGCAGGCTCAGAAGACTTGAATATCACCACCATAAATCACCTCAATCCAACTGGAAACATTCCATCCACAGAGGAAGAGACAATGGTTTTAATATAGATCATCTTCTGAATCATAAAACAAGTCTCAAACCATTGAGAAGAATTCAAATCATATACAGTTTATTTTCTGACCACAATGAAATTAAAATAAAATAAATAATAGAATGATGCATGCAAAATATTTATAAATATTTGGATCCTAAGCAAGACATTAATAATAACACAAGAGAAAAATAAATCAAGAAAGAAATTAGAAAGTTTTTTGAAATAAATGGAACTATCACAATTTGTGGGATACAGGAATAGAGGCAAACTTATAGGATTCTTAAATGAGAAAGAACATCTTAAATCAATGACCTCAACTTCTACATTGAGAAACTAGACAAAGAGACAACTAAACCCAAAGTCAACAAAAGAAAGAAAATAAGACAGATGACACACATACAAGCAATGCTGGAGTTAAAATACTCCAAAATGCCACAAAATGTTATGAAATCCTGGAGTGAAATCCTCTTACTCAACATACTCTCTCCCTTCCTGTCCATTTCCATTGTGATCCAGTGCCCAGGAAAAAGACTTTAATCAACCAAGCTCACCTTTAAAACTATGTGACAGAAAACGGAGATTCTCCATGCATCATTTGAGTTAAGGTCAAGAATATAAATCATACATCCATTACGTTTCACTGGAGCACCAGAAGATATGTTTGCCTAAAAAGCTATAAATACTAAAAAGTCTGAGTTTGCTACCAAAGGAAATGAAAAGACATTTAAAATAAAAGTATCCTACCTCTAGACGCAGGCATTTAGCTTAGCAGTTTAGATACCCATTCATTCCCACTACTTTGCTCCAGTTCTTAACCCCAGCTTCTTATTTATTTGTTTGTTTATTTGTTTGTTTAGTTATTTATTTATTTATTTTTGGGGTGTGTGTGTTTCATTACTATTATTTCATTTTATAACACAGTTTCATAGGCTCTGGGATTCCCCCAACTCCAGCTTCTTAGTAACACAGACTGAGAAGCAGCAAATCACTGGATGCCTACACTCATGTAGAAGACCTGGACTGTGTTCCTAACTTCAGCCCCTCTACAGCCACGGCTCCTGTGGGTTTGGGGGAAGTAAATCAAGTGATGGTAGCTGTTTCTTTCTCTGTCCTGCTTTCCGCTCCAACCATTTCCCTGGTTCTCAAACAACTAAAAAATCTAACTCCTTATGAATGAGTTGTTAGTAGGATCCTCAAGTCATATGCTGATCCTAAGTCCTGAGAATAGTCAATCAAACCCAAGCAGAGAAATGTGTAACTTGCTCTTCCAAGCTCAGGTAACATTTGAAATTCCAAGAGCTGTACAAAATCCTGTACCATTACGTGTGATGAGTACTTCATCCCTACCATGAAGTTGCACTCAGGCAGGGCTTCTGAGGCAGGTAGTGTATACTGTACCTTTATCATGATATCACACAGCATATACACATACTCTGTCAAAATGTGTCACCCTCATAATCGGAGATGACAGCTTAGACATGTTTGCATCCTCAAACCCTTGAATGATGCAATCATTTCATTGGTGTGCTTTCACTGGCAAGAGTGGAACCTTAGACATATGAAAGTTTGCAGATAAAACCTGAGGTGACAGCCTAGAATCATAATAAAAACCAAACCAAACCAAAAAGACTTTAAAAAAAGATTTATTTATTTTTATTGGAAAGGCAGATATACAGATAGAAGGAGATAGAGAGGAAAAGATCTTCCATCCACTGGTTCACTCCTAAGTGGCTGCAACAGCCAAAGCTGAGCTGATCTGAAACCAGGAACCAGAAGCTTCTTCTTGTCTCCCATGTATCTGTGCAGGTTTCCCAAGCCTTTGGGCCATCCTTGACTGCTTTCCCAGGCCACAAGTAGGGAGCTGGAATGGAAGTGAAGCAGCCAGGACATGAACCAGCGCTGATGTGGAATCCTACTGTATGCAAGACATGGATTTAGCCATTTTGCTATCTCACCAGACCCCCCAAAAGACTTTTAACTCCAAGTTGAAATAAAAAAACAGAGGTGTCTTATCTCTTTCCTGACTAAAATTAGATGTTTAAAACATATCAAAAAGTGGATTTGTTTCCAACCTGCAATAAAAATTAGGGAGTGTCCCAAATCTGAACCAATGTGCCAGTCCTTTTACAATAGTATTCTGGGAAAAAAGCAGATCACTGATGATTCACAACTCGGCACACCTTAATTGCTATTACCAAAATGCGTTCTCTTAGAGAGGTGTTGACAAAGGATCAAAACCTGTGTGTCCCTTGTTCTAGGATGTGGTTCATCTAATTAGGTTTCTAGCATGGTAACTGCATTGGTTTCAGATGGCCAATAATTAATTGGTCAGGTGATTTCAGGTGGGATTTTCCTTGATTCTCACTGCATATCATTTTGCAAGTCTTTCAACATCCTCGACCTCCTGCACTTGGCTCCATCTTTCCAAGTTGTAGCCCTTGAAAAACAGCTTTTGCAGGGTGCATAGCTTTGAAAGTTGGCCCTTCCTGGTTACCCGTCCTAGACTGGGACTCCAAGATTTCTCTTCAATTGAAAATGGCAGAGCAATGACCTACAAAGCCAATAAGCCTAGAGGAAAGAAGGGTTGGTGAAGTCTGGATTAATTGTAATAACAAGAAATGGCAATGGGAATGCTACAGTTCAAACTCACGTTCTTAGCGTCTCCTGATTGTTACAATCTCACCCTTGCCAATTCTTTCTATTCATCCTCACTTACTATACCCCATCCTCATCTGCCTGCAGGCTTTCTCTGCTCCTCATTTCACTTTCTATTCTTCTCCCAAACACTCTGTAGGAGCTTTAGGAACCATAGATCTCAAGCTGACACTGATCACAAACATGTGTATGGTACATCCCAGTTTCCAAACAGCTGATCATTTTATCAATAGTTCTGTGAGATGACATGATTTCTGTTTATCAATAAAGGACTGATGACTGGGGACATTAAATGGTTAACCAAAGTGATAGTATAGCAAGTGACACCCTTCAAACTCCAGTTTCTTCCTAATTTCAATGCAGCCATAAAGCCTCTGAAAAGAGCTGCCATGTGCATAATAAGCTCCACTTTCCTTCGTGAACCCTCATTCCCTTGTTTATTCTCCACACCTCCCATTCTTGCCTCCCCCCACACAAACACACACAAAAACTAGGGCATTTGTCCAATACTTTCTTCATATAGTCATCAGACTACCTTCTTGAAGCAGTTTTCCTGACTATAACAGGATACTCTAGAGAAGCCTTAGGTTGCCACACACCTCCCACCTGTCTTTGAAACACAAAAATCCTAAAACCATGCTTCCTTCATCATTTCTGACTATACTCCATTAAATCCTCTGGAACCTGTCCTTCGCCTCTGGAAATCAGAGATCACATGCATCTAAATCACCCCACACAGTCCCTCATGAAGAATCAAGTGTAAGTGCAGGTTGTTCTCTGATTATAATGATGTTGATGAGGATGATGGCATGATGGTAATGATCCTATTCACTCTAATTTTGCATCTCCTTTTAGAAGCTAAAGAGTCACCAGCGGCTCAAAGACTTCATCAATGTACAGCAACGTGCTCAGGAAAAGGTAGGGGCTGTAAAGATAAAGTGGTGGGAAAACCCACCAAAGAACATAGAAAACAGCAAACACAAAAGGAGTGGAAACGCAACAAGTCATGGCAGTGTAACAGGACTGCAGAAAGGTCCCAGGCTTCAGAGTCCATCAGTCTTGTGTTAGCATCTTCATTTGATTACATCCTAAATGTCTCATCCTGAGCCAATTGCTTAACTTCTCTCAATCTCCTTTCCTAAATTTAGATGCCAAAAGTTCACTGCAGATCATTCACCTGAACATTATGTGAAGGTGACCTGTGAGACATTTGGCAGTAGCAGGGGCTCTATCAGTTTAAGCCCTCCAAGAAGGAGGGCTCCATGGTGGTAGAAATTTTCAATAGCATCCAAAGTGCCAGTACCATCTGCACTTAATGCTCTTTAGGAGGCCGTAAGAATAAGCTGTGCATCACTGTAACTGAATATTTGACACAGGCTATTGCAGAAGGAAATAGGTTTGTTTTGGCTTACAATCCTGAAGGTTTTGAGTACAATACTAGGAGGCCCTGTTGATTCCACCAGATGTTGAAACCAAACAATGCATGTGGTGGAATGTATGAAAGAAGGATCTAGTTAATACAGGAAATAGACAGACAGGCTAGGCCTAAATCAACTTTTATAACCAAATATCTCATGAAAAATACCTCCAAAGGGCTGCCCAGAATAGACGCTTAAGCATCATAATTGTATTACATTTGCATCCTCCTGTCTGAATGAGTTCAGATACCACATCCAACTCAAACCCCAGCTTTCCACCTCAGCTCTCCTAAACTCATAGCATTCTGATGGACAATATACAATCATTCTATTTCCAATAGTTCCAAAGTCTTCAACTTCATCCAACATGAATTCACTAGTCCAAAGTCTTCTCTGAAAACCCCAGGCAAGCTCCCTTAGTTGTGAGCCTTTGAAAAAAATCAAAACCAAGTTCGGCCTTCCAAGACACAATGGCAGGACAAGCACCGGGGATACATTTTCTTCCCCCCCAAACAGGTAACAGACAAATAAAATATATTAATTGGACCAAAGACATGTCACAAAAAAACAGGGCAAACTACATTCTAGAGATACATGTTTGGCATCTGGTAAACAGTGGTGGGCAAATTTCCAAGGCTCCTATTGTAATTCTCAATGTTTAGAGTTTCATCTCTGCATCTCCATTTGTCCTTGGCCCTGGTAGGAATTCTCTGCAGCAATATCAACCCCACATTTCCACTTAGGGCTTTCATAATGGTGGTGTCTGTATTGGCTCTGTTCCTGCAACAGGTCTCTTCCAAGACCTCCAGGTTGTCCGAAGCATTCTCTGAGATTTAAATAAAGGTCTCCATGCCTCCATGGCTCTGTTGGTTTCTACCCACACTGAGGCTGTTCTCTGAGGCTGGATACCAATGTCCCTGGCTTTCCAAGGCTAGTGTGACCCACTGCCTGGAGCTTTTCTGGAAGGAGACGAGGGAGGGCACATCTCATGTTGCTGGTACCTCTAGCTTTCTCTGTTGCAGCTTTGTTCTCAAAATTTCACTAGGCATCATCCCATTAGGAAAAATACACAAGGGCTCCAGTCCTGCAGCATAGCTCTTTCTGGCCTCCCAGACTTTCCTTTAAAATATTGGTGAAAGACACAAGATTTCATCATGTGAATGACATCACCAAGCTCTGTCATGAATACAAGCCACACCTGGGTTCACTTTACCAATGCCAACAGTCCTGGCTTAGTTCGCCACATGATTACAGGGAAATGAAGCCCCAGGAAATCTTAGGCAAGCTCACTGAAAGTGCTCTGGGAGTTCACAAAACAACTCTGTTCTTCCAAACCTCTCGACCTGTGATGGGAGGAGCAAGCCCGAAGATGTCTAAAATGCCTTTTGAAGTCTTTCACTGTTTTGACTACTTGCACCTGGCTCCATTTCATCTCTGTTGACCTCTTTAGTAAATGGTTCCTCCACTTCACTTTCCTGTCCTGAATAAACTCCCTTCTCTGTCTCACCAACCTGTACATTTTCCAGATCTTTCTATTCTGCTCCATTTGTGCTCCTGAATCTCACTATAGCACATACCAATATATAAACTATAAAACATAGCCAATACCACCCATACTTCAGCCTGGATGCTCCACCACACAAATTATGCCATCACCTTTATGTTCACCCTTCCAGGTAGTCCCACGAAAAACATAATACAGTCCGGTTCTTTTATACCATTTAGCTTTAGTCCAAATCCCAACAGAATCCTCCTTTCCATCTAAAAGCTTTACTGTCCACATCTCTATGAGCTTTCTGATCTTCTAAGTCTGGAGAATTTCCCATAACACTCTGCTCACAGCATCCTATGTTCCTCTAGCCTGCTTCTCCGACACATCCCAACTTCTGCCAGTTAAACACTTTCAAAGCTGCTCTCCGTTTTATGAAAGAATAACAACCCCACCCTTTGATTCCAATTTCCTCTAGAGTGAGCCTTTATGTACCGTAACTTAAATTCCTGAGACAGGGTCCTAAAAAAGGAAAAGAGTTTATTTATTTTGACTCACAGTTTTGGAGGTTCACAGTCCAACATCATTTGGGCTCCCTGGTTATAGATGTGAAGAAACTTACATGATAAACCAGGAAGTAAAGAAAGGCTCAGCCCAACCTGGCTTTTACAATCGATATTCCCAAAAGAACTGCAAAAGGCACACTTCCAGTGATCTGAGGACTTCATAGCGGGCCCACATTCTGAGTAGCCTTGTCACTATGTGAATTTGGGAGCCATATTCCATTCAAAACACAGCAGATGCTTACCTAAAGTTTCTTACTTTACAGGCATTTCGTAATTACTCATGAAGCAGCAGCACATGTTATTTTCAGCCACCAGCTCCAAAGGGAACATGCATATTAGGGAGTAATTCCCTTCCATCCATCAAAATCAACAAGTCAAGCAAGATTTCACAGCCAAACTCAGAGTTGGATATCTCTTATCTGCACTCCCAAAGCAATTCAGTTGCACTGCTCTGCAACATGGATGCACTACATTGTGTTATCCATTTAAGTGTCTGTATCTCCCCTAGGCTGTGAAAGCCACGATGGCAAAGTGCAGACATTAATCTCCTCCATACCACTACCTCGCAGGAAGCCTGCCCTACATATCATGTTTATGAGACAGAACTGAATCATCCATATTCCAGATCTGGAATGCTTTACTATGCTTGTGTATTCTGTAGCCTTTCCAGAGCCTCAGAAATTTCAAGCATTTAACATACAATATCTTTGTCTTTTAGAATAAATTGTTTATAAACAGCTCTCTTGTTTTTTTAAAGTTTAAAGCCTAACCAAAAAGTATGGGGGGGGGGGAATGGTAAAAGATTTCAGAAAAATATGAGGGATTTGACCTCAAATTGCTCTATGCTGTTTGCTCAGTTCCATTACCCTGGGCATCCCCCACTCACCACACTTATAAGTCTTGGGCCCACCTTGGGTAAACACAGGCAAGCTGTGCATGGTGGGTGGCTGCAGAGCTCTGTGCCCAGAAGCTCTGTCAAGAGAGTGACCACAGGTCGTGGGAGGTGGCAACTCGGTCTGCCTCAGGTAATAAAATCGATGGTGATGACTAAGTCACAGTGGAAACATCTCTCAATCTGTGAGAAGTTCTTCCTCTGTTCTGACACATCCCTCTCCTTTTATTCAGTGGATACAAGTAGATACAAGTCCAGGCAATAGCCTTAAGGAAGGATTTCTCTTTTTTGTTGTTTAACTCATTTGTTAGCAGACTCTCATTGACAAACTGAAGCTCACAAATCAACTGAAGACGGGCCCGGCGGCGTGGCCTAGTGGCTAACGTCCTCGCCTTGAACGCCCCGGAATTCCACATGGGCGCCAGTTCTAATCCCGGCAGCTCCACTTCCCACCCAGCTCCCTGCTGGTGGCCTGGGAAGGCAGTCGAGGACGGCCCAATGCATTGGGACCCTGCACCCGCGTGGGAGACCCGGAAGAGGTTCCAGGTTCCCGGCTTCGGATCGGTGCGCATCGGCCTGTTGCGGTTCACTTGGGGAGTGAATCATCGGACGGAAGATCTTCCTCTCTGTCTCTCCTCCTCTCTGTATATCCGGCTGTAATAAAATGAATAAATCTTTAAAAAAAAAAAAAAAAGAAAAAAAACAAATCAACTGAAGACATCGCCTGAGAAGCATTTAGGTGATAGATTCACAGCCAGTTTTTAAAGGAAAATCAGGAAGTGTCAGGCAAATTTCTAATTTTTTTTTTAGATTTATTTTATTTATTTGAAATGCAGTCAGAGAGACAGATATTGTCTGTTCACTCCCCAGGTGACCACCATGAACCAGGTTACATCAGGCCAAAGCCAGGAGCTTCTTCCATGCAGGTCTCCCACATGGGTTCAGAAATCCAAGCACTTGGGCCTTCTCCCACTGCTTTCCCATGGGCATCAACAAGGAACTGTATCGGAAGAAGAGCAGCCAACACTTGAACAGGTACCCAAATTGGATGCCAGCACTGCAGGTGGTAGTGGCTTAACACACTATGCCACACTATGCCACTAGCTCCAAATTCCTAATGTTTAAGGCCAATTTCAAAGGACACATACTATGCTCTGCCTGGAAAGAATGGCCTCCAAAACACTCTGCTTAACCCCCAAAACACCGTGCCTTACCCCAGCTACAATTTCTAGATTAGCCTCTGTCATTTTTTAAGTTCTGTCATTTTTTAAATGGAAATAGACCACAAGATTTTAGCTATCAGAGGAAATGGTGATGCATACTCCACCTAGAACATGGGGACAGCATCTCAGCCCACAGATGGTCCCAGTGACTGGGGCTCCCAGATCCTGCGGCCACATAGCAGCCAGCAGGATGTTTTAAATTTTTTTAAAGGTTTAACATTTTCTTAACCCAACTGATAGCCATGCCTGACTCTGAGCTGGACAATCTTATTAAGTTATAAATGAAGCAACCAAGGCAAAACCCCATGTGGCTCGCCCACCGCCTATGGGCCAGATCGCAATGCCCATTTACACACTTGCTTAGAACACAGCAAGCCACAACCCTGGGCTAAAAGATCTTCTTAATCATATTATCTCTATACCATATATCAAAGAATTTTACTGAATTTCAAACTGGAGTTCATATTCTAAGGAACAGAGAATGTTCTGTAGAGAATAAGCTACCTCATTCTGTGATAATTGAAGTAAAGTTAAGATAATGGTGGTGCTTAGGAATAGGGATAATTATAATTTATTAAGCACTTACCATGAGCCAGGCAACACAGCAAGCATTAAGCATCTCTTACTTCGCATAATCTGTCCAACCGCTAGGACCGTCCCTTACACTTAATAGTCAGGACGAGGGAAAAAAAAAAAAAACAGGTGCAAATGAATAGCTTCAGTATCTCCACAGAATACAAATGTGTTGCTTATAAAGTGCCCAAGTCAATTGCTTTCTAAATTCTGAATGTGGAAAGCATGGTTTTCTGAGAGCAATTAAGAAACAGATATCTCCAGAAATGAAATACAGGAGGTAGAAGTTCTCAATTCCCTGCATCCGGAGCCAGGCCATTTCATAGTGACTTATACTTGTCATTCTTCAAATTGTTCAGTCATCTCTAGAAAATGCACTGCAGGGTGAAGAGGGAGAAGTGCCTTCCAGATCTTTATAGAAAAGTGGGTTATCACAAAGCAAGGAGTTTGTAAAGTAAAGGAGACAGAAATGCCAGGCTTCCTTTGGACAGTTGCCAGGTAGCGGAAATAAACAGATATAGTTCCCAATGGATACCAATGTCTTAAAATAAATAAGTAAATAGTTCACATCATGCTGCCAAGGCAAGGTCAGCTGCCTACAACACTAAGTCAGAGGGAGAGCAAAAAGGGAGTTGCAATAGTGGATAAAGCAGGGAAAAAAAAGAAACAAACACTCCAATTTTGCTGAAGTACAACCAAGAACTAAATGGAAATCCTGATCGGTAAACAAAGTCCAGTCACCCTGGCAATTAAGTGGAGACCAGGGTGCTATTCCCCAAAACCTCATGGGTGACTGGTCGTTACAAAAAGGCCAGAGCAGGAGAAGTTCTTGGGCATTCAGTTAGAAGATGACAGCTGGCTCCAGATGCCGTCTTCTTTGGTTTTTCTAGGTGGCATCTTAATATTTTAAGTAATTGCCAACATTTTTAAAATGTGAAGGCAGAACATAACAATCCAAAAAGCTGCATCTCTTTCAAAAATGAGAACACCGACAAACACTGGATCCACATTTCTAGCCAGCAAAGTACTCAGTCTCCCATAGATGTTCTCCTAAGGCATGGCATTTGGTGAATCTGGTTGAATCCAGCAGGTACTTGAACGCATCTCCTCCAAGCTGGGACAAGTGTACCCTTTTACAGATGGCACAAACCAACGCACAACCTTCACACGGTTCACCACTGCCTGCAGACCAAGTCCCAAGTGCAGACCCCTTATAACTTCTAGTCCCCCAAAGGAATTCTATGACATAGCACACTACCTGATCACACAGTGCTTTGTTCCCTCTGAGCAAAATGTCCTTTCCTGCTCACAGCTGTTGTGTAACCCTTCCAGATGGGTGGTGCCATGCCAACTCCTCAGGCAGCAGTGCCCACAGAGTACCATTTGCTTGTTCCTGCAACACACCCCAGAGTCCTCAAGGGGAAGTTCACTGCGAGGTCCTCCTGTCTTATGCCACCAGTGCCTTGTCCCACTGGCCCCACACGCACCACACCTCATAAACTCTGAATAAATCTGGGATTCAGAAAAGATAATCTGTCTTTGAATACATCGGTTATTGTACTCCTAACTAATAGGTAGGGAGGGAAAAAAATGGTTAGAGCAGACTTGGTGCACAAGAGACACTCAGATGAACTGTCAAGTAAGCAATGTTGGGCACTTGATCTCAAGACAGATGTCACTTAGTCAAGCCTGATTCTGGAAGCGGGAGTGCCTGATCAATGCATCTTAGGACATCCCCAAAAAGCCCCCAAAGGCCCTAAATATCATGCTTGCTAGACTGCGAAGATGTCCCCAAATCTACTTTCTAAACTTCTTTGGATTAAGGTTTTTTTCATCCAAATGCAACAGCCTTTCCCCTCAACCCACTAAGAGCCAGTGTGCCAGGCTATGCTTGGGGACTGGCACAGCTGCCTTAAGCAACTATTTCGCCTTTCTGGTGTATTCTTCCTAGACTCTTTGGGGAAAGTTGGGATACAGTCAAATGAAGATAAAATTCCAGAAGAGATGAGCCTTTAGTCTGAGGCAGGCAGTGTAACCTGTGGTTAAGCCTATAGTTTGCACCAAGATGCTTGGAGACAGATCCAATTCGGCCACCCTCTCGGTGACGGCGTTTCGCAACTCACTTGTCTTCGGTGCCTCCTTTCTTGCATTGCCTAGACAACGGTGCCCCAAGAGAACCTGTCTCAACGGAGCTTTTGGAGAACTTCAATATAAAGACAACATGCAAAGGGTGCCTGACATACAGGCCCTGTGTTTGTTGCTGCTATTACTAGGAGGGGATGGCGTCTCCCTCATGCCCCTGGAAGGGGACTGGTCTGGTTTTTACCAGCTGATGCTGCCTCCTGCACCATCTACCAAGCGCACCAAGTGCACCAAGTACAGAGAGCCGTACCGGCTTCCTCGGGCTCCCAGGCCAGCCGAGAGCAGCGCCGCGGCTTCCCATCCCGGGCTCCCGCAGCCTGCCCACGGAACTTCCTGAGAAGGAAAGAGAGGGAGGAGCTGCGCGAGACAGGGAGGAGCCCGGAGAGTGCTCCAGCACGTGTCCTGATGGAACCCAGGCTTTTTGGGACTTGTCCTCAAGTCTCAATTCCAAGTTCCCGCTCGGGTGCGCCGGGCCGGCCGAGTCGACACCGCCCTCAGACACACGTCCCCACGCCCCCGCGACTGGGCGGACCCTGTAGGGCTGGCCGCGCGCAGCAACTCGCTGGCCCTCTGGGAGGACGAGTCAGCAGGGGGTGGACGGGAAAAGTGACACAATCGGGCCGCGGCGCCTTCCGCGCCAGCCTCCCACGCAGGGCGGCCGGGCCCCCGGAGGGGCGCTCAGGGGCTGGGGCCGCCGTGCTCTGCCCGGCCGCCCCCTCGTCCCCCGGCTCGGGGTCCCGCGCTGCTGCAGGCCCGCGCACAAGCCGCCCGGGGAACACTTTTCAGGAACGCGACGACATCCCGGTAACCCAGCCCCGCTCCCAGGCAGTCGTCGCCGCCGCCCCCCGGAGTTGGATGACGGAGTCTTGAAAGACTTTCACCAAATATGGGCCGGAGCTGGAAACGTCCTGCGCCTCGCGCCGCCGGAAACCTCGCGTCCTGGCAACCGCGGGGAGGAGGCTCGGGCCGGCAGCCGGCGGGGGGCGGCGGCAGAGGGCTGCTCGGCGTGTCCCCGAGCCTCCGGCCAGAGACGCAGCCCCCTCCTGCACCCCCGCAGCTCAGGGTCCCCCCAGGGGTCCCTGTCCGCCCGGCAGACACGCAGTTCCCGCCCCCGCCGCTACCGCCGTGATGCCGGCTGCTCGGGGGTACTTGGTGATCACGCCAACAGGGGTGGAGGTAGGGAAGGGTGCAGGAGGCAAACGGAGGTGGCGTTTAAACCTGGCCCTTTAAACTTGGCAGACACCACATACATTTTTTTTTCATTGAAGGAGGCGATCAAAAGTAGAGTTGTAAGAAGGGGTGTGCAAGCAAGCATCTGACACACACACACACACACACGCACACACACACTCAAAGCAGTGGTTCTCAGTGTGTGCTTCAAGGACCAGCAACATCCCCACCACTTAGGCACTTGTTAAACTCGGTATGCCCCCCTCCCCGCAGGTGATCTGGACAGAAGCTAACCTAGGGCTGGATGTCAGAGTGGCCAGGTTTAGGGCTGCTATTCTCAGTCCTAGCCCGGCAGTGAACCGCTCTAGGGCAGCAGACGGTGGCTGACCGCCCCCCATCCTCAGCCCTGAGCCAGGAGCTGCTGGCCACAAGCAGCCCCTTCTCCGTAGCTTGCACCCCAAGGCATTGGGGCGGCCCCCTATTGAGCGGAAAGGCTGAAGGGAGCCCTAGAGCAGCGCAGAATTCGCACCCGAAGCGGCACTTACCCATAGACACTTGGCCCTTTCCTCCTCCTGTCTTTCAGCTTGAGCTGATCTGCAGCTCCCAGTACAGGCGACCGGCCATCTGGGTTTTCTGGACCTCCCTGGGCAGGATGAGAGGAGCCGCTGCTCCTGTGTCCCCCCCACCCCCGGAGTGGGGGGCGTGTTTGCGCAGCTGGCGCAGCAGCAGTACATGCTATATGGAAGTGGCAAGGCTGTGTACCAAGGTTACTGCACTCTCTCCGGCTCCCCCACCTCCTGGCCCTGTGGCTCCAGCTTCCCACACCCTCCCACAACACCCCCCCCCCCCCCCCCCCCGCCCCGCAGCATCTCTAAGTTTGTCATCTGGGGCCAACTCATCCTCCTCTAGGATCCCCTCATCCAAGGCCAGAAACAAACCCAAAGACCCTCATTGGAAACCTTTAATCTGATTTCTCAAGGCATCTCTGGAATGGCATGAGTGCTGATGGCTGGGCAGCAGCCTGGGTGCCTTGGCCGTGACCCTCAACCTGCCCGTCAGAAAGAAATAAGGTCTGTATGGCCAGTTGGTTCAGCCACCGTAATTTTATTTCAAAGCGTGATAGACAGATTGCATGAAAAACAAGGAATTCCAAAGAATTTCCTGCACTGGGAACAGAAGTTAAGTCTATATTTAACAACATTTGAAACTGTCAAGAATGCTTTGTGGTTGGATAACAGAGGCAGAAAAATGTTAAAAACGCAGGCTACTGCTATACCCAAATATGGAAATATTGTTACGTCTGGTGTCTGATTCACCATCTGGAAATACTTACAGCCATGAAGTCAAATAGAAAAGACGCCACAACAGAAGCCAGGAACCATCCTCTCCATTCTCCCCTCCACCTCCTCCCACCCAGCACTGAGCCTTCTCCCTCCTGCCCAGCCCAGTCACCTCTTTAGGAGAGAAAGGATCATGAAACGCTAACACAGGAAGAGAGTGTTTTCCAGAGAGTCACTGGCAAGTTGGCCTGAGTGGTGTGTAGGGCCTAGCGTGGCCTCCCTCTGCAGAGCGCCTGACAGCAGAAATTCTCCCCGACCCCTGAGCCCTACAGATAGTTACTCCCTCCCTCTGGCACAGGCCTCTTCAGAAAGCATACTTTTGAATGAATGAAACTTTTTCTTGCAAAAGTTCTCCTCCTTGGAGAATGGTTTCTTCCCAATAGCTTCCCATTCATTATGTTTGTATCACTCATTTATGGGAAAGTCAGGCACCAGGGGCCAAGGCTACAAAATCAGGACTCCTGAACAGCTCTACATATTCCAGAGAAAAGTTTTCCTAGAGACAACAGTGCTGACAATAATGACTTCTGTGTGTCTTATTAAAAGTTCCTGAGAAGGCTGCTTTTGAAACAGGCACACTAGCAATAACTGTGTAAAACTGGGTGGCTCTGTCGAGTATACAGTTTGTGCTGCAAGTGGAATCAGTTGCCAGCGTTGTTGTTAGGGAATATGGAACATCCTACATCTCTTACTTTCCCAGAGACAGGGGTGTTGGGATTCCCTTGAAAGGCAGGCTGCCAAACTTTGTTAGAACAAAGCTCCAAAGCTTCCAGACCTTCCACCCCACCCCACAAAGCCTCCAGGCCACGGTAGCAGAGCCCGCTGCAGCAGCTGGAATCCCGGGTTGGCCTTGCACCACGGTTCACAGGTGACGATTTGGAACCAAATCACTCCCCGGTGGTCCCCATCCGCTGCTGGCTGGCTGCTTGGCCAACGTCGCCTGCAGCCCGCCCAGGGAAGCCTGGAGGGCTTACCCCGTCTCCTGCATCCGTGAGGAAGTCGGCCTCCCCGGGAACTCCCTGCGTTTGTTTCCTCTCGGACTTCCAGCCCAGGCAGTGGGCTGGAACTAAAGCGGGAACCTCTGAAAACAAACAGCATACAAAAAAAAGTGGGGGGAGGAACTGATGGAGGCGGGGGGGGGGCGGGGAGACCTCTGCCTGAGCATTTTCCAGACCATGAGGGAAGTTTATTCCACCCCCGTTCTCATTCATAAATGCCCCTGCAGGTATTCGTTTGCAATACACTTGGCATAGCTAATAAACAGAATGCCGTAGATTTCAAGTCCACAAATAGATTCCTGGCTCCCAGGCTCACTGTCCATCCCCGCGGTGCAACTCTCTAAACAGGTAACTTGACTCTCACCTTCGCTGTAAACAAGCAAACAACTCGCCGCTTTCTCGGGCAAGGGTTTCCGCGGCTGCCCAGTCAACTCGGCATCACCAAACAAAACGACTTTTGTTCCTCCTACCCTCCCAAGTCCAAGCAAAAGTCCTCGGTTGGTGCCCCCTCGACTCCCCCAACACACTCCCAACTGCCATCGCCACCATCATGCCCCCCTTCCCGCGCAAAGAGCCCTCCCCAATAGGAATCGGTATTAAAATGGGAAAATGAACTGTTTTCTTTGACGGGTCGGGGACCCAGAAAAAAAAAAGAAAGAAAGAAAGAAAAAAGGGTGCAGTGGAGCCAGGGGAGGTGCTTGGCAGCAGCCCGCGCCAACCAACATTCCTGAGATGTTTGAGAATTCTGGAACGCGCAGACAGCGCCGACGTCACTGCAACACGCGGCGCCTCGGCGGGCCCGTATAAAAAGGCGGGCTCCCGGCGATCAGGCAGACCGCGAGCGAGAGCGCCCCAGAGTTGTGCCCGCTGCCTCTGCGCCTCTAGAGCCAGGACCTGAAGAGGAGGATTCCCCGCCGATCCCGTCGTTCGCCCGCCGCGCCGGCCCGTGTGCTGCGCCCCGAGTGGCTGAAGTCTTCGCCGCCGCGCTCTAACCCCGGTTTCTCCTGTGCGCCACAATGAACTACCGCACCGCCAGGGCACTCGCCTGCGCCGTCACCCTCCTGCACTTGACCAGGCTGGTGAGTTGGACTCTACTTTTGCCACCGTTTGCCTGGCCGGTCCCCTCACCCCACGTTGTCCCAGACAGGAACTGTCCGAACTAGAAAGTTGGGGACGGCGGCCGTGGGAGGGTGTGCTTGGAGGTGACTGACTTTACTCACCCTAAAGATAAGTCGGGGGACCGCCGGGTTGGCCAAAATCAGAGACCTCCCCTCTCGTCGACCAAGTTAGGGGCGCCAGCCCGCCCGGACCCCCGGTTCCTCCCCCCGTGCCCCGCACCGAGTCTCACGCGTTTCTTCTCCCCCTTGCAGGCGCTCTCCACCTGCCCCGCCGCCTGCCACTGCCCCCTAGAGGCACCCAAGTGCGCCCCGGGCGTCGGGCTGGTCCGGGATGGCTGTGGCTGCTGTAAGGTCTGCGCCAAGCAGCTCAACGAGGACTGCAGCAAAACGCAGCCCTGCGACCACACCAAGGGGCTGGAATGCAACTTCGGCGCCAGCTCCACCGCTCTGAAGGGGATCTGCAGAGGTAAGACCGCTTGCGGTTTGGTCCCTTGGAGGAAAAAAAGAGGGAACAGTCCCCAATAGTCCAGCAGTTTAGTAATTTTGAGACCATGTATGGTGATGCGTTGTTGTTGGTAGCTTGGCAGAAAAGCCCATGATTTCAGCAGTCTGGAATGCGATTCAGTGCGTCTGGGCCCAGCGAAAAGCGCATACGGAAAAGTGATTCCTGACTAACTTATTGTTCTGGGCTGCAGTCTCCCGGGACCCGCAGGGAACTTTAGCATACATCGAATTTGAGAGCAAGAACAGTGTGTGCGTGTGTGTGTTGGAGACCCATGCTTCGGAATTCTCATTTTATCCCCTTCTTTCTCCCTGCTCCTGCAGCTCAGTCGGAAGGCAGACCCTGTGAATACAACTCTCGCATCTACCAGAACGGGGAGAGTTTCCAGCCCAACTGTAAACATCAGTGTACCTGCATCGATGGTGCCGTGGGCTGCATTCCTCTGTGTCCCCAAGAGCTGTCCCTCCCCAACCTGGGCTGTCCCAATCCCCGACTGGTCAAAGTCACCGGGCAGTGCTGCGAAGAGTGGGTCTGCGATGAGGACAGCATCAAGGACCCCTTGGATGAAGATCAGGAAGAGCAGGACGACCTCCTGGGCAAGGGCCTGGGCTTCGATGCCTCCGAGGTGGAGTTAACCAGGAACAACGAGCTGATCGCTATTGGCAAAGGTGGCCCGCTGAAGAGACTGCCTGGTGAGTAGAGGCTTGGGAGCCCGTGCTGGGAATACGCTTCTGGGCTGAAGCTTTTGTGGAGCAGAGTGTGGGATCCATGAGTGTTGGTTTGCCTCTGAAACGTCCTCCCTCCTGTGTGTGTCTAGTTTTTGGCATGGAGCCTCGCATCTTTTACAATCCATTACACGGCCGGAAATGCATCGTTCAGACAACTTCCTGGTCGCAGTGCTCCAAGACCTGTGGAACTGGCATCTCCACGCGTGTCACCAATGACAATTCGGAATGCCGCCTGGTGAAAGAGACCCGAATCTGTGAAGTGCGACCTTGTGGACAGCTGGCATACAGCAGCCTGAAGGTGAGTATGTGGAGAGTTGGAGCAGGAGACCCAGCTGGCACAGGCGGGTGGCATGTCAAGCTCTTTGGCAAGCAAAAATTGTTCTATTGATCATTGACCCTGACCTTCTGTCCTTCCTCTCTCCTACAGAAGGGCAAGAAATGCAGCAAGACCAAAAAGTCTCCTGAGCCAGTGAAGTTTACCTACGCCGGGTGTTCAAGCATCAAGAAATACCGGCCCAAGTACTGCGGCTCGTGTGTGGATGGCCGATGCTGTATGCCCCAGCAGACCAGGACGGTGAAGATGCGATTCCTCTGCGAAGATGGGGAGACATTCTCCAAGAATGTCATGATGATCCAGTCCTGCAAGTGCAGTTACAACTGCCCACATGCCAACGAAGCTTCCTTTCCCTTCTACAGGCTCTTCAATGACATTCACAAATTCCGGGACTAAGTGTCAGGGCCAGGGTGGACAGAGGAGAGAGAAACGTGTGGGAATCATGGAGGAGATGTGGGCGGGGGTGGTGCGGTGCAGGGCCTCCTAGGAGAAGGGATGCCTTGCTCATTCTTGAGTTGTACTGAGGTGTTTCACAACTGCCGAGTGTGCTGGTGCAGATGGCCTGTCATGCAGCCGCAATTGGAGAATCCTTTGCTTCATAGTATTGGAGCACATGTTACTGCTTCATTTTGGAGCTTGTGGTGTCGATGATGTTCTGTTTTCTGTTTGTAAATTATTTGCTCAGTGTCTTTTCCTCTAGACCCTTTCCCTCTCATGTCTACAATGGTAAAAGATGGTAAGATGTGATGGACAGCCTGCCTTTGCCCTTTGATAGATGCTGTCTGGGGAGCACATCCCATCCCTTCCCGGAGGTGACACTCTGTGAGTGGCCACGAGAGGCAGCTGTCTGCACTCCACACAGCAAACAGAAATCAGGTGTTTTAAGATTGAATGTTTCTATTTATCGAAATGTAGCTTTTGGGGAGGGAAGGGAAATGTAATACTGGAATAATTTGTAAATGATTTTAATTTTATATTCAGTGAAAAGAATTTATTTATGGAATTAATCATTTAATAAAGAAATATTTACCTAGTATCTGAGTGTATGTCATTCAATTTTTTAAATATTCCAGAATTCATGTTACTTGCATATTCAGCCATACACACAGGAATAACAGAGTGCTTGGAAAATGGCAGGAGCTGTTTAAGGGGCCTGACTGGACTATAGCAGTAAGCTATTAAACAAGGCAATGGTTCCTTTTCTGTATCTTCAGTAATGAAAGTCTTTACATGTGAAATAATCTGTAAGAAGCCTGGGCTGTGCGCAGACTTTAGGAGAAGCACCAGAAAATCAGAAGCTACATTTGTGACTTTAAAATGCAGTGCTCTCTGGTGATAGTGAAGGTCTGAGGGACTCAGTCACTCTAAGACAGGTGTCACAGAATCATTTATCACTTTAATCACTAGATTATTGTGCATATTTCATACCTAAAGGAGAGAAACGTTTTCAGGAAAACTCCCTGTTCCAGCTGCACACATATAACTCCAGGAGCAATTCGGATTGTGGTTAGATTACGTGTTATAAAAGACTTCTTGACTGTAACTATGGTTTTCTAATATATTGTAAAATCAGAACTACTTCAGAAGTCTGGACCGGTATCAGAAAAAAAAAAAAAAAGGAATCCATAGAAGTCAGTTTGTTTTCATCAATGAGCTTGAAGCAATGACTTGTGTTAATTCTAATAAGCTAGTGATTAGGTAAACACGCTGTTAAATGCAAAGGAATGTGAGGAATTTCAAGTACTTTTCCAATAGTGTGAGGACCCAGCCACCCCACCCCCATTCCTTTTTTATAATATACATTATATGGATGGGGGAAGGAGCAGTTAGCTAGAGTAGGCTATCCAGAAGCTCAAAGGCCAGATGTGGAGCATTCCTACAAGAGAAAGACCTGAAGCCTAGGTCTAGGAGAGGTGCAGAAGCTTGCATCAGGGTTTGTGAAAAGGCTGGTAGCCTGTGTTACAGGAATCTACCTCTTTAGAAAGCGCTCACAATAAACCTTTTATAGGGAGAAGTTTTCCTTTCATCGTCCATCTTGGCTCCTATTCAAATCCATAGTGAAATATTTCAGTCTGCACTTGGTAACTAGAGCACTTGAATTCTGCGGCAGAAGAGAAAGTGCTTCGGAAGAAGGGAGACAGTTTCTGAACTCCTGGAGAGGATTTTCAAAATAGATTAATATTGATACCTTCATGAAAACCTACAGAAAAACACTGCTGAAGCATCTGTTTTTAAAGCCTTTTTGAAACGTGTAAAAGATAATATAAATGTGCTAGTAAAATCCATGGCCAAAGCCTCCAGTCCGCTGATTTTGACAATGTCTTGCCTGAAACATTGCAACTTGTACTTACTGAATAGTCCGTCTTTCTTGCCTGTGGCATTCAAAGTTTTAGTTATTTGGGATTTAAACACCACCTGGCCCAGTCTCGGATAAAGTTAAACTTGTCAGTGCAATAAAACATGTGAAACATAAAGAAGGTGTAAGATTTTGTGGTGCAATCCTGTTGAAGAGACATCTAAATCCTTAGGTGAGATTTACATATTCCCAAGCTCCAGAGCTCAGCAAGTTGCTTCTTTTGCGGAGAGCAAGGAGTAGTATTTTATAAATCCTTTAAATGAGGAAGGGAGAAAATATTTGCTCAAGTAAGTTTAAATATGTTGCAAAACATAGAATGGTAAACATTAGATCTTACAATTATTCATGTCATTCCCAGTAAATGCTATGATAGCAACAAAAAATGCAAATTCTATTCCAATGAGATTGTTCAATTAATGTTTTTCCAATTAGATAGAAGCAAATGATGTCCATTCTGTTTGACTACTGGTAATGCTGAAGATATTAAAAGCAGTTGGAATTATGATATTTAGGACATGTCAGTTTTACTCGTCTGTAGTGGGGTTTTGACCACTTCAAAAATCTGAGAAAACTAAAACAAAAATCATGCAGTTGCAGATGTGAAGTAGAAGTTACATCTAGGGAATGTTTTCCTTCATCCCCACCAAAGACTCTTTGTTCTCATTTTCCAATCCAAACAGCCTGATGATCCTGAGCTTTGGTAGACATGTGAGAACTGAGAAGGTGACTTCAGAATCCTGAGAATAATGGCATTCTGTGAACTTTAATAACTAGTCTATGAGATGTTTAGCAGCTCAGCACGGAGTTGCACTGTGATGATTTCACATGGTTATGTACTATCTGGTCCACAAAGAGACGCAGTTGAGTCAAAATTAGCTAAGCCTGTCTTAGAGTTATTTTGTTCCAGCAGGGGGAACAGATCTGATTTGTTCACAGTTTTCTCTCAGCCTTCTGGCACTGTCTGAAAGTCAGTTGAGCAATAGTGAAGGTTTGGTATGACCTCAGGACAGCAGAAAGCTATAATCCCAGGGCAGGATGGCAGGTGATGCTGTGGAAAGAACCGCATACTAGAATCAGAACACATGTCTTGTAGTACCAGCACAGCCAGTAATTTTCTGGGTGACCCTGGGCAAGTTCCTCAATGATTCTCCCATTTGTTAAAATATGAAGAGTTTCCAGCATTTTGGTCACCAAAACCCCTCTTTTTAAACTCTCTTTAGTACACTAACTTACATACCTTAATAGCATCCCCTTAAGTAACTGAAGAAGTGAAATACAGACTGGTTAGATCTTTCCATGGTCAAATGCACTCATTTGCATGAGAACTTTGCAAATGTAATGCTGTTAAAACTCCTTTCCTTTAAAAGCCACCTGGGGTACAGGACCTGGCAATCCATTAGGTTCACACTGTCACCTTGCTGTGTAGCTCTACACCACATTAACTCCCTGCTCTAACCAACAGGTGGCCATTTTGAAACCTGACACTGATGCCTGTGTTTGAGAATAGATCAAATACATCTGTGACTCACTTCCTTCCTGGAGGGCAAAACTTATCCATGAGATCTTATCAACTGTAGTCAGTTCAAAAGTATTCAGATTCATTTGCTCATACTTTCCCTACTTTCTATCTGTTCTGCTCCTCTTCCCTAAATCCACCCATTTCTCTTCTCTAGCGAAAACATTCAAGTCTAAGCTGACTTGACTGACTTATTGAGACGGCCACCACACTTGTGGCGAATTGTAGTTTCAAAAGCTAGCTGCAATAGTAACTTCCACTAGACATATCCTGCTGCAAATGACCCTGTTATTTCCCCATCAGTAAGTGTGGTCTGTTTCTCCACCATCTTTAACTACTTTGAGAATGAATATGGAGGAAGTGATACCAGTTCCCAATAGGCCACTAGGACTTTTACTTTCTCTCACTTGGAGGTGAACTTCCAAGTAAGATATGCACCCACCTTGAGACCAGCAGACTGAGAGAAGCACATGCCCCTGGCATAGGCCCTAATGAGTGAGTTTTCACGTGCAGAAGGAGGAAGGTCTAGCAGCACTTGGGCATCACACTTGCTTTAAGCGATCAAGGACCTGAATCACCAGTCCTCAGCCTCAGTTGTCCCAGTTGATGTCTTGTGAGTCAGTGATGAACTGCCCAGCTGAATTATTTCTTCCTCACAAGGTGGTGGAAAACTAATGCAGCAATTTTTAAAGCATCATGTTTTATATATTCTCACACATACAAAGAAGCAGGAAACCAAAACCTTACTTCTTCCATTCTGACCATCCAACAATTCAGTCTCTTTACTGGAGTTGGAGTGACTCCTAAAATGCAAACAGAACATCCCTGTCATATGCTTAAAGGCTCTCATGACTCCCACTGTTTTTGGAACAAGATTCAGCTCTTGGTACGTGGATCCTGGCTCCTGCCTATTCCTTCCCACTTCCCCTCACTCTCTACTCTTCCACATGCTTTTTCCCTTCTTTGGAGAAATAGTTAAGTGGCAATTCAGGGCCATTGCACTAGCTATTCTCTGTGTCTCAAAGGCCTCCTCCCTGACCTCTGATGCTTCTTGCCATGTAAAACTCAGCAAAACTGTTGTGCTTTTAGCCACCCTACCTCACTACTCAATCTGCAGTATTGTACTATAGCAATAATTTTCTTTTAATCACAGCACTTAGCACCACCTGGTCAAAAGAAAAGTGTTTCTTCACTCTGTAATAAAACTATGTGAGAGTAAAAACTTTCATCTCCTTTTTCCACCACTCTAAAAATATCACCTGTCACTGGACCTGGCATAAAGTAGCTGTCCCTTAAGATATATAGTGAATGACTGTCTTAGGCTGGAGCTTAACTAGAAGGTCCCCTTCATTGGTACAATGCTTTCCACTTACTTGACCTTAGACTTTCCCCTAACCAACTGTTAATCACTTACTCATTCTTTTTTTCTTAAAGATTTATTTATTTTTATTGCAAAGTCAGACACACAGAGAGGAAGAAAGACAGAGAGGAAGCTCTTCCGTCTGATAATTCACTCCCCAAGTGACTGCAATGGCCGGTGCTGCACCAATCCGAAGCCAGGAGCCAGGAACCTCTTCCAGGTCTCCCATGCGGATACAGGGTCCCAAGGCTTTGGGCCATCCTTGACTGCTTTCCCAGGCCACAAGCAGGGAGCTGGATGGAAACAGGAACTGCAAGAATTAGAATGAGCATCCATATGGGATCCCGGCACGTTCAAGGCGAGGATTTTAGCCGCTAGGCCACCGATCCGGCCCTCATTCTTTTTTTCATTCCTATGTTCAGTTAATAGACAATTGTCTATCATTACTATGTTCTAGACCCAGTGCTATGCAGTTGTTGGAGAATTTTGCTTCCTTCACTTTGCTTAAGGGAAGCATTCATGTAAGCAACAATGACTTAGTATTAGGTTCAGTCACAAGCAACACAAAACCAAATACCAGAGGCTTTAGCAACATAGGAGGTTACTTTTCTTTCATATGAAATAATCCAGGTAGGCAGTAGAGAGTTGGCAGTAGAGAATGTCTTCAAGATTTTAGAGACTAAAATGGCCTCTCCTAGCTACAGGGGAAATTAGCAAATAAATCTTTTGTTCTGGGCTTCTAGGTACTCAACCAAAAATGCAATATTTTGCTATTGTAGAGGAGAGAATAGACTTGGAGACAACCAGTGGCACTGCTATGGTTTGGATGAACTTTCTCCCAAGGGTCTCTGTTTGTCAGGCTTCGTCCTTAGTGTACAATGTTGAGACCTTTAGGAGCTAGAACCTAATTGATTGTCTGTGGGTCATTCTGGTTGCTGCTTGACAAGGGATGAAGATGGCTTCCCTGAGACTCCTTAGCTGTACTCAGGAAGGGGTTGTTAAAAAAAAAAAGCCTGAACTTGACCCCACGTACTATTTTTGACCTTCCATTTGACATGTGATCTCTCCCTTGCACATGTGTTCCTACCGTTGTCACTGGCCATGATGTGACACATCAGAGTCCATCCAATGCCCTGTTACACCTTTCAACATCCAAATTTGTGAGCTAAATGAACCTTGTTTCTTCCTGCTTAGCCTGCCTTAATGACTATTTAGTACTGCAAAACCAACTAACACAACCACACAGACAAACATATGCCATAACAGGTATAATTAGGTATAGAAGAAGATGGAAGAGAGTTACCCATTGCTCAGTGGTTAAATCTTCACTTTGCAAGCACTGGCATCCCATATTGATGGTAGCTTAGGTCCTGGTTGCTCTACTTCCCATCCAGTTCCCTGCTTATGGATTAGGAGAGCAGTGAAGGATGACCCAAAGCCTTGGGGCCCTGCAACCACGAGAGAGACTTAGAGGGAGCTCCTGGCTCCTGGCTTCAGATCAGCTCAGACCCAGCTGTTGCAGCCATTTGGGGAGTGAACCAGCAGATGGAAGATCTTTCTCTCTGTCTCTCCTCTCTGTAAATTTGATCAGCCTTTCAAATTAAAAAATCTTTTTAAAAAACCAACTCAAAGTGCTTGTTAAAGGACTGTCAAATAAATAATGCTTGCTTTTTAGAGGAATTCAATAAGCTCCAGAGAGTTGGAGGACTTGTCTAAGTACTTACGCTGAGTTAGCCATTAGCAACAGATGGTAGAGCTCAGTAGATTTATTCTCCGAGCTTGTCCTGACAGAGGTATTTGGGGCACAGGAAGGCACTTGGGTTTCAGGCATGTCTGGCTATGGGACAAGTTCTTGATGCCAGTGTGGTTCCACCAATGACATTCTAAGTTGATATTCAGCAGTGTCAGCATCCCACACTAAGAGTGACATCCTTTTCCAGCAAAGAGAATGATTCAGCATGGTCAAATTTTATTATTAGGGAGATCTGATAGCTGAAATGAAGGAGTTCATTGATGGTGGGAGTTTAAATTTTGAGTTCATGCACAAATCAGAGCGATTCCTCCTTCTTCAAATTAGTTTGTTCTTGGAAAGGATTCCTTGTCTTGGTTACATTTAAGGTGCTACTTGGCCATTTTAAATGTTTTCTTTCGTGTTTGGGTTTTGGCTTTTCTGTTGATATAATTGTGATTTTACAAAAGGAAAGCAGACTTAACAAATTAAATGTTTTAAGATGGAACACAACAACAAAGGTCCCTACCCACACACAACACAGAAGCCCAAAGAGCCACTGCTAAACGCGCAGTGTATACTACAACAGATTTTTGGAATTGGCATTTATCAACAAATAGTAAAGATGTCAAAAGACAAGATTACGCATATCTATATTTATAATTTAAGTTGAAAATCATGTCAATATGTGTAGCTGCCCTTTAATCTCTGTGGACCTTTATTCTGTCACTGGAGTGCCACAATTTTTTTAAATGCTTGGTGCCTTTGGATGTCCCCCAACAACTACCTCCCTCATTCCTCTTTCTTCTTGTTGGTGGAGCCCTAAAGTTGCATTTGCAGAAGGCATTCTCCGTGTGTCTAACACCAAAGGTTGCATCAGGCCTGGTTTAGTTCAGCATGAAGCTCTCCTTTTGTTTTCGGTGATCTACTGGACTCCATCTTGACCATTGATACTGATGACAGAACATTCTCAGGGCAGGTTCGGGAAATGTTTGAGAAAGCACATCCTTGGTAAGGAAGAGTGATCCAGAGAGGAAATGCCTTTCTTTTTTGTTAGACATTACCTGCCAAGAACCCAAGAAGGAAGAAATCCCTGACACGGTGAGGACACAGAAGCAGCGGGCAAGGAGCACATGGAGCTGCTGAATCACCTGATCTCCTCTTTGGTGTATTAATAACTCCTTATTGCTGAAGCTATTTTAGTTAGAAACAGACTTTCCCTGCAGCTAAAGCCATCCTAATTGACACACTTGACTTTTTTTTTTAGGCCTAGAGACTTTATAAATAATAGTGATAACCACTTATGAAGGAAAATAAAATACTTTTCAATGTGAATGAATGCAGTAATAAACAAATATTTGGCAGGAACATGATTTTTTGTCTCCTTTGCCTAACATTTAAAGATAATATAGCCCCCAAAAGGATGTAGATCGGTTTGCTATGGTTGACAAACAAGGACAAAGTAAGCCATAGTCCCTGGCCCCAAGGCTGCCACATCTAGCAGAAACAGCCATGTACACAAATAATTCTGGGGCTTTGTAAGAGTGCCTGAATATCCAGTAATATCAGAATGGAGACACAATCAAAGTTTCTCAGATAATAAAACATTCAAGCTGGATCTTGAAGGATGAATAGGAGTTTGTTATTTGAAGTTCCCTCCCAGGTAGTAAGCATCAGTATTTAAAGCCTGGGGGATCCTCCCAGCATCACCAAATGCACAGCCTCAAACAAGACCTAAGCAGTAGCCATCTTTTTACATCTTTGTTTTTATGGCTCATAGAAGAAAAGCAGCCTCCCTCGGGGATCTTTAGAACACATGTCCAGTGACGGGGACAGGTTTATTCTTCCCATGGGCATTACCTTTGGAAATCCCCTGTCATTCCAAAGGTAAGAGTTGCCAGCCTGCAGAGGGTGAGTTAGCACTGGCACCTCCAAATATGAGCTGGACACAGCTGAGTGTCACTAGTCCTCTACACTACCAGCAGGCCAAGGCACAGTATGGTTTCCATGTCATAACCGTAAAAATGATAGGCTGACAGGACCCAGCTTGTCCTAACTCACTGGTGGGACGCTTGAGATTGCTCCAGTTACGACTTGGACCCAGCTGCAAGGGCAAATGGCTCAGAGAGAAGAGGCCTGGCTGACTTGCTTCCTGCCACCTGATGCTCTTATGTTTGTGCCACAATTCAGATTCCTGGAAGAGGAAAGTCTCTTAATAGCTTCCGATTCTTTCTGGAGCAATGCTTCTGCTTACCTCTAACTGGGCACAGCTTTCTTGTCCAATGCCTACAGTAATGTGACATGTAAACAAAATGGTTGGGCAGCTCTGTGCTGCCCCTAAACCTCATTTAATCTTCCAGATGCAAACACCTACCACAATGACACTCTCAAACAAACTTGATGCCAAGAGAAGGTATAACTATATGGCAAGTGTCTTTACGTTCTGCATAGGGAGGAATGAAAATGTCACTCACAGTCCTTACAGGGTATATTAGTGATAACAGATTAGAGGACTTGATTTATAATCTACGATAACACACTTGCTGTAAACCATCCCAGGTGTCACACATGCCCCCAGGGACATAGTGAATCCCACAATCACTCTTGGGCCCTGCCTAGAAGCTGGATATTCTCTCTATGCTCTCATAAGTCAGAGGTCAGGTCCCTGGACACGCTACATAAACAAGACCTAAATTAAATAAATAGAATGTGGCAATTGTTCAGTACCCAGCAGGAGCCACTGCTGGTTTGGGATGAGCAATGGTGAAGCCACAAAAAGAAAGGGAAGAAATCCCCTGAAACACTGGACAGATTATAAGAAATTTTTCTGAGTTTTTGCTAAGAAGCTAAGATTAGCATTCACTTGGCACTTTGTTTTTGTAATCAATCTTGACCTCAATCGCAGAAATTCACTCATTTGACATACACCTCTCTATACCCATATTTAGCTCTAATATACATACACACATGTGTACAGATATACACAAAGTTACTGTAACAGAACCCAGGAGGGACAGATGACCAGGAATACTGTCTAAGAGCCCCTGAAGCAGCAGTTACGGTGTCACAGCTCTGAAGGCTGCCCTGAACCTGTTCCCTCTCCCCTAGGTTTCTCAGGCTCCACACTGAATGAAATTGGGAGTGAATAGCATCACATCATTCTCCCAAGATGGAGGAAGGGTGAACCCACTTCACAGCAGCTTCCCTGAAAAACTTAAGACCTCATTTTAAGGTCACCACCCACATTCTTTGCAGAGAGGACCCTGCGAGAGGTATTCTCCTGGAGAGACAACTTTATCCTTTAAATATTAAGTCCCCGTTGGAGTTGTGTGTAATTAAACCTTTAATCAGCATTTTCATACACTAAGAGTTATCTGTGCAAGATCCTGACAGATGCCAGGTACAACATGACTTTACTAAGGACAGCCCACCAGAAGCTGATGTTGTGGTGCAACCAGTTAATATGCCACCTGCAATGAGAACATTCCATATTCTCACATGAACTTCAGTTCTGACTGCTCCACTCCCAGTCCAGCTCCCTGCTTGTGTGTCTGGAAGAGCAATGGAGGATGACCCAAGTGCTTGGGCCCCTGCACCCCTTGAGGGAGACACAGGTGGAGG
The DNA here is from genome assembly GCF_030435755.1 of Ochotona princeps. Classification (NCBI taxonomy): domain Eukaryota; kingdom Metazoa; phylum Chordata; class Mammalia; order Lagomorpha; family Ochotonidae; genus Ochotona; species Ochotona princeps. The sequence continues at coordinate 72,233,182 of NC_080833.1, forward strand.
GCTGGGTTCCTCAAATTTATAATGGGCCACTTTGGCTGTGATATGGCCATTTGGAGAGTAAACTGAAAGTTGAAAGATTCTCCACATGTGTGTGTTTTCAAATAAAAAATTCTCTAAGAAAAGAAATTTTTACCAATTAAACTGATAGGTCATCTTCAGTGAGATGCATCCTGATTTCAGAGTTGTTAAAGGGTTAAAAACAAAACAAAACAAAAAAGATATTTTCTAGAATCAATGAAATTGAGAGTCTTGGATCTGCAACTAAATGATGAGTTCCTAGAGGGTAAGGGACACCCCTTACCATCTTCTGCACTTTTTTGGGACTAGCACAGTGTTAGCATATAGAATGTGCTCAGTAACACACCCTTGAATAAATGAGTGGCTGGCACAAATCCCACATTCTCTCTACAGGAAAGGAATCTGAGCAATCAAGTAGAGGACTTGCTCTTCTTGCTGCAACTAACCTTGAATATTAAAAAAGCAAGAGTTGGGCCTGGAGTGAGACAGTTCAGTTTGCTAATTCTCCCCCTTACAAGTGCCCATTTGGACACTGTTTCATGTCCTGGCTGCTCCACTTCCCATCCAGCTCCTTGCTTAATTCCTGGGAAAACAGCAGAAGATAGCCCAAAGTCTTGGGACCCTGCATCTGTTTGGGAGACCCTGGAAAAATCTCCTGGCTCTTAGTTTCAGATAGGCTCAGATCCAACTGTTTCAGCTATTTGGGAAGTGAACCAACAAATGGAAAATCTTTCTCTCTGTCTCTCCTTTTCTGTATAAATCTGCCTTTCCAATAAAAATAAGTAAATACTTAAAAGAGGAAAAAAGAGAGAGAGAGAATAAAAGAAAGAAAAAGAAAAGAAAGAGAGAGAAATAGTGGGATTCTTGGAGTCTGTACTCAGCACGATTAGGTTGGTCCAGAACATTAGAATGACAACCCTCTGTGGTCTTACAGCAGTTCCAGACCCACTCACTTGCCTTCAGGCCTGGTCCCAGAGCTGTTGGCCACTCTGCAATGCCCAGCTCTCTGGAGGTCTGTGTTTCTTCTGGAAATCTACGTGCATTATTAAGCTCCTGAAATAAAATTCCAATCTGTAATAGACTATGGAACTGACATTAGAGTGAGTCACACCTTTGTATTGAGTTTCGGCTTGGGAGAATCTGTGTGCTGGGCTGTGGCTTATTAGGGCTTTCACTATGACTGACTTCTCTTCCTTCAGCGCTCCCAGTCTTCTCAAGCTCTGTGAGAACAAGCTTCTGCCCCTGGATGTGGAGGGGGGAGACTGGAAACTATGTGTTGCTATGTTTTATTTCCTTTAGAATGAAGTTGTAATTCAACCTCCGAGAGGTAGACTGAAGTCCTAGTGCAGGTACAGCCACTGCAGAGACCACATGAACAGGCCACGGGCATGTGAGGAGAAGAGGTTCAGCATGCGCTGTGCATGGGAGGCATTCCAGGTTCTGTGCCATCTCTCTGGGAGGAATAGAGATGATTGAAATTCAATCTGGTTGCAGTTGGTTGGGCTGCTTGGCAGAGTCGGGGCCGGACACTGCCTCACCTAAGGGAGTCAAGGATGACTTTACACTGGGTAGAATCTGGAAGCTGGGTCATGATCAAAAGGGAAGCATAAAGGGCAAGCAGGTGGTGACACAGTGTGTGCCAAGACCCAGCAACCCCGTCAGTGACTAGCCTGGGACTTTCCATGGTGACACAGAAGGCTTTCCTTAAACTGAGTGGGCCCACCGTTATTAAAGGTGTGACTCAAGAGAATATCCAAGTAACCATCTAGGCTTCCTGTTTCCCACAAGCCTGGGAGCCTGCACGCCTGTCTTGGTGCTGGTGCTGCTGGTGCTTCAGCAGTCTACAAGGAATTGAGCCTGACTTTCTTTCTTTTTTTTTTTTTTTAAGATTTATTTATTTTATTACAAAGTCAGATGTACCGAGAGGAGGAGAGACAGAGAGGAAGAGCTTCCGTCCGATGATTCACTCCCCAAGTGACTGCAATGGCCGGTGCGCGCTGATCCGAAGCCAGGAGCCAGGAACCTCTTTCAGGTCTCCCACATGGGCCATCCTTGACTGCTTTCCCAGGCCACAAGCAGGGAGCTGGATGGGAAGTGGAGCTGCCGGGATTAGAACTGGAGCCCATACGGGATCCCGGGGCTTTCAAGGAGAGGACTTTAGCCACTAGGCCATGCCGCCGGGCCCGAGCCTGACTTTGTTGAAGAGATCTTCTCCCCCACAGCTCTACAATCTGCAGAATGAATCAGAAAGAGATGATCCCTAGGGAGTCCTGAGGATGGCCGCAGGGTGGGGCTATAACACACAATCACAAGTGTGAGAAGGCGCAGGCATCCAGCGGAGTAAGAAAGATTTCCAAATCTCACATCACAGAGCACTGGGCTCTGATTCTTGGTTCCAGCTTTCTGCTAATGCACACCCTGGGAGGCAGCTGGTAACAGCTCAAGACCCTGGGTTCTTGCCACTCACACAGGAGATCTGGGCTGGGATCCTTGCCTCTGTCATTATCGGAATTTGAATGAACCAGCGCATGAAAACTCTTTCTGCCTCTCAAACAAATAATTTTCAAAAGATTTATTTGAAAAGCAGATTTACAGAGAGAAGAGACAGAGAGGAAAAGATCTTCCATTCGGTGGTTCACTCTCCAAATGACCTCAACAACTGGAGCTGAGCCAATCCAAAGCCAAGAGACAGGAGCTTCTTCCAGGTCTCCCACACAAGCACAGGGGTTTAAGGCTTTGGGCTGTCTTCTGCTGCTTTCCCAGTTTTTAGGCAGGAAGCTGAATTGGAAATGGAGTAGCCATAATACAAACCAGCATCCATTCTGGTGGGGCCCTGGTCTGTTGGCCTGCCTGCATGGTGGGTGCCAGGTTTATGATCCCTGTGGGCAGAGGACCTGGCAGAATTTGGGTCACCCGGCCTGGGGTTTGGGCCTGCCTGCATGTGAAAAAGGCAGATTAGTGGACAGAGACCCTGATGCACATGGAGAATACGGCAGCCCATTTGGTACTGTAGAGAGGAACAAGTACAGAGCAAATTGAACAACTACCCAAGGTAACAATGACAGCAAAAATCTGGGTGAATGGAAACTTGAGGTGGACTATGTCAGCCAATGGACATTAGGAGAGTTTCCACACCCTTGGACTGGTGAAATCGACAGCATTTCAGAACTATCCATGCCACTTGCACAGAATCCTTGGAACAAGCACATTGGGACCCTGAGTTGATATCGGGTGGTGGTTTCCCATCCATGGGTACTGGGACACTTGGGAGACTGGGTGTAGCTTCCCACTTTATCTATCCCCTTTCCCAGAGAGATGAAATAGAAAACATGGAAGCAATGATTTCACCTCCTTTATCCTAACCCTCGATCCTTCCCATCCTGATCAACCATAATCATTACCAAAAATAAAAATAATTTAAAAAAAAACAGCATCCATATGAGATGCTGGCATCAAAAACTGAATTCAGCCCACTATGCCATGGTGCCAGGCTTTCAAACAATTTTTAAGATGGAATGTTATATGACTTTCTCATTTTAAAATTCACACAAGATTTTTTTTCAAACTCATTTTTCCTGCCTAATTCCCAGGGGTTTTTTTAATTATTTATTTTTAATTTGAAAGTCAGAATTATAGACAGGGAGATGGAGAGACACAGTGAGGTTTTCTACCTGCTAGTTCACTGCCCAAATGGCACAATGGCCAAAGCTGGGCTGGTCCAAAACTGGGAGCCAAGAACTTTTTCTGAGTCTCACATGTGGGTGCAGGAGTCCAAAAACTTGAGTCATTCTCTGCAGCTTTCCTAAATTACAAGCAGGGGGGCTGGACTGAAGTGAAGCTTCTGGGACTCAAATCAGCACCTGTGTGAGGCTAGTGCTACAGAGAATTAACCTAATATGCTACCACTCTGGGCCCTCACATGGATTTTTTTCAGCTTCTTTTTTTAATTATCATTATTGAATAGAGTTCCATAGGTCTTGGAATTTCTCCTCCCCTAGTCCTCCCCCCAACACACTGAGTTTCCCTATTTTATTACTGTAGTATATAGTTCTTCATAAATGGCCATATGTCCATTATTGGGAGCGTGGACAATGGCAAAGAGTATAGCATCCTATTGTTAAGATATAGTCAACAGTTTCATTGGGAGTCCATCTTTGATCTGAAGGAGAGATGCACACTGCATTGGATATGCACACTGCATTGGATATGCACATTGGATATAGTCTCCATTACACAGTTACCATACATCTCTAAATGAAAAGCCACAATAGAAAAACAACAACATGAATAAAAATAGAAATTTACAACACCATAAAGTTAAATAACATACTACTGAATATAATAGTCTCCATCATACAGTTACTGTACATCCCTTTAATTGAAAAGCCAAGAAAAATCAACAACAGGAAGAAAAAGAAGTTAAAAATTTGTAAACCCAGCTTCTCTTTCTGCACCTTCTGGGACTCCCATAACTCTTTTATTTGGCCTTTTAGTTGTGCCTTTCAATTCTTGAATCTTTTTTTTTTAGCTTGACCCAGTTCTGCTTCCAGCTTTTTGTTGAGTTCGCCCTGGTGATAGGAAATATCTTACAATTCTGAGATTCTTTCCCCTGCTTCATTCATTCTGTTTTGGAGACTCTCCACTGTACTTTTAATTTGCTCCAATGCATTCTTAATTTCTGATTTATCACCTTTCATTTGATTTATTTCCTGTGTGATAGAATCCTTAAATTCCTTGAACTCTTTATTAGTGCTTCTCGTTGATAAGAAGTTTAAATAACAAGTGTTTTTAATTTTGTATCGCCCATTTTCTCAATGTCTCCTTCAGTTAACTCTGAAGTTGGCAAAAGGCTTTTGCTGTTTTGCAGGGAAGTCTTCAGGAATATTCATTGTGCCTTTGTCTCTTCTTTTACCCTTGGTCATTGTACTTTAGTTATTGGAGTCTTCTCCTTGGGGCAAGTTTTTAAGCTACATCACCCACAGGTCTACAATCTGATTTTGCTTATTCTGGTTGGTATATGGCTATTTGTTTGCAGTCACTTGTGCCCCTCCCTCTAGCCAGTTTCAGGTCTGATTTCTTTTGTTAGACTTCTGCCATGGTCTCTGTAGCAGCAGCTCCTGGATCACCACTCTCTGCTTCCCCATGCTAAGGCTGCACCGTTGTCTCTACAACCTTTCTCCCACTTCCGATTGGAGCAGGTCCCAGGATTAGGGAGACACCAAGTATTCAGTACAACTACGTTGCTGTTGGTGGTGGTCTTGCAGGAACCTGTTGGCCATTAGGTCTGAGGGCCACACGAACCTATTTTGACATGTACAATGCCAAAGTCAGTATTATTTTCCCTGTGGCAATAGTGCAATGTACTGAGCTCATTGAGTTCTCGCCAAGCTCAGCACACGTGCAGCTCACTGTTTTCCCCTGCAGTCTTAAAACCTTTGCCACACCGTAGAAAATGATACCTGATGTGCCACTACTAGAGTTCTTGATCTGCTGGCCATCAGATCTGAGGGCTACCCAGATCTATCTTGGGTGGAACCTGTAGGATGCCACATTGTTCCAATTCACTGAGCCAGAAATGAGTTCAATCCCAGCTCAGTGCATGCGCAGTCCATAGACTTTGCCTCCTTAAGCAAAATGATGCCCAATTCAGCTCTAGGGGGCTGACTGGGCTGTAAAATCCACCCTGCACTGCCAGTCTGAGACCTGTTGCTCTGTCTCTGCTCCTGGTCAAATCAAACAAACCAGCAGGACCGGCAGTTCTTTAGCTCCCAGTGAATGCCCCTTTCCATCTTGTTGTGGTGGAGTTCCAGCTGTCTGTGCAGTTCAGATCACTGGTTGCTGAATGCTGCTGGGGTATCAGTCACTGCAACACTACACCACTGTGCCCGCTGCTTTCCTGTGTCTGTCAGTCTCCAAGTGCCCCTCTGCTGTCATTGTGTCCTCTCCTATTTCTTGGAATGTGTCCTCCCTGCTTCACAGTGGCTAATGTTTCTCCGTCTGTTTAAACCTGTCCTTACCCTATTCCGCAATCTTGATTCTCATCCTCATGTGGATTTTTAAAAATGTATTTTTCACAAATTTTATGAAGACTCCTAATATGCATGGATTTCACAATTTTTACATCCCAAGTAAATCTATTTATTTCTTATTTATTTGTTTATAAATATTTATTTGTTTTATGGGAAAGTCAGACTTACAGAGAAAAAAAAGAGATGGAGAGAAAGATGTTTTGACCACCGGTTTACACCCAAGTGGCCACAATGACTGGAGCTGAGCCAGTTTGAACCCAAGAGCCAGTCGCTTTTTCTGGGTATTCCTTACTGCTGCAGGGTCCCAAGGCTTTGGGCCGTCCTCCACTGCTTTCCCAGGCCACAATCAGGGAGCTGGATGGAAAGTGGAGCAGTTAGGACACGAACTGCTGCCCATGCAGCATTCTGGTCAATACAAGAACAAGAATTTAGTCATTAGGTTATCATGCCAGGCCAAAGATTCTTTTTTATTTTTATTGGAAAGTCAGATTTACAGAGATAGAAAAGTCTTCTATCCTCTGGTTCTCTCCTCAAGTGGCCGCAACTGTTGGAGCTGAGCCAATCCAAAGCCAGGAGCCAATGCTATGGGCCATCCTCTAGTGCTTTCCCAAGCCACAAAAGCAAGCTGGATGGGAAGTAGAGCAGCTGGCATACAAACTGGCACCAATATGAGATCTTTGCACATACAAGGTGAAGACTTTGGCCACCAGGCTATTATGCTGGGCCCCCTAGTTTATATATTGAAAAGTTAAATATGTAAAGAAGAAGAGAGACAGAGAGAAAGATCTTCTATCTGATTAGTCTCTTCCCCCAAGTGGTTGCAACGGCCAGAGTGCGCTGATTCTAAGCCAGGAGCCAGAAACTTCTTCCAGGTCTCCCATATGGGTGCAGAGTTCCAAGGCTTTAGACCATCCTTGACTGCTTTCCCAGGCCACAAACAGGGAACTGTATGGGAAGTAGGGCTGCCTGGATTAGAACCGGAGTCCATATGGGATCCCGGTGCATTCAAGGCAAGGACTTAAGTCACTAAGCCATGGTGCTGGGCCCAGTGAATCTTTATAAAAATATCTATGAGCCTGGTGTGATAAATGGGCACCATATAGGTGCTGGTTCATGTCCCATAACTGTATGAGCAATGAGACAATACATTTGTGGACTGAAAACAGAGTGAGTTTTATAGCTATATGGCATATCTTGTGATTTATGGCATTTCATATGCTCTCTACTAGGAGAATTTAACTCTTCTATTTGTGCTATTGATTTTCTTTGATGTAAATTTAGGTCTTAGTGTGTGTGTAACAAACCCTTTCACAATTCGCTGGCTTGGGCCTGGCATCATATTTCAATGATGAAATACTCCCCTTACAAGTGTCAGGATCTATATGGGCACCAGTTCATGTCCCAGCTGCTCCACTTCCCATTCAGCTCCTTGCCTGTGACCTGGGAAAGCAGTAGAGGACTGCCCAAGGCCTTGGGACCCTGCACCCTCATGGGATATCCAGAAGATGCTCCTGGCTCCTGGCTTTGGATCAGTTTGACTTGACTTCAGCTCTTGGGGCCATTTGGGGAGTGGAAGATCTTTCTGTCTCTCCCCTCCATAATCTTATCTGCCTTTGCAATAAAGATAAATAAATAAATCCTTTAAAATTTGGTGTCTTTTAATTTTATTTATTTATTTTTTTTAGAGATTTTATTATTATTGGAAAGCCGGATATACAGAGAGGAGGAGAGACGAGAGGAAGATCTTCCATCCGATGATTCACTCCCCAAGTGAGCCGCAACGGGCCGGTGCGCGCCAATCCGAAGCCGGGAACCAGGAACCTCTTCCAGATCTCCCACGTAGGTGCAGGGTCCCAATGCATTGGGCTGTCCTCAACTGCTTTCCCAGGCCACAAGCAGGAAGCTGGATGGGAAGTGGAGCTGCCGGGATTAGAACCGGCGCCCATACGGGATCCCGGGGCATTCAAGGCGAGGACTTTAGCCGCTAGGCCATGCCGCCGGGCCCTAAAATTTGGTGTCTTAAGAGCACATTTCTTGATTAGTTGTCACAATGCCAGCAGTCAGCAGAGTTTCTCTGGGCAGCTCCTCCGGTAAGGCTGGACCATCCCAGATGACCTCTCACCCTGGGCTGTCTCGCTGCTCATTGTTCAGCATCCCAGCCTGAACTTCCTCACAGCCCAGGTTAGGCTTCCAAGAGGGAGTGTTCCAATTGGACAGCTGCAATGTATGGGCATCTCTTCAACCTCTACTTCACCTGTGTGAAAGCTTCCTTGCTCAGATGAAACCACATGTTCAAACCTGGGGGATAGAAACTATACAAAGTCATAAACACTGCAACATGAGGTTCATTGGGGGGCCTGCAGTGTTATAGTCTATTTCATTTATCTTCGTGCAATTTTGCTGCTGTGCTTGGGAGAGGGAAATTTCTCATTTTTTGACAAAATTCTTGCTTTTCTGTATATAGCAAGCTGGGTGATGATGATGATGCAATACCACTTTAATTTCCTTATTTTCTAAAAATTTCTCATGTAAAATGCTCATTTTTATTTATTTGAAACACAGAGGGACAGAAATGTTGTTTCTGTGGATTCACTCCCCAAATTCCCACAAGAGCCTGGAGACTGAGCCAGACCAAAGCTGGAAAGCAGGAGCTAATGCAGGTTTCCCCTATGGGTGGCAGCGATTCAACTACCAATCCATCATGGCTGCCTCCTGTGGTTGCACCAGCAGGTACCTGGGATCTGGAGCAGAACTGGGAGTCAGACCCAGACCCTCCAGTGTGGCATACATCTTAACTGCCGTGCCAAATGCCTGCTCTGGTGTAGTGTCTTTATTTTCTAATGTGTGTCAAGTTGTTCTTTACGTGTTCATGATTCATGTAAGAACCCAAAGGACAGGCTTGTCAGTCCCCTTTCAGAGAGAAGGTCCAGTAAGTTTCAATGAAATTCAGTAAGTTTTGGAAAGCCTAACACAGCTGAAGGCAAGACTGATTTCAGCCTAGATCTCGTCAATTCTAAAACATGTGCTTTTCCCCGCTATACCATATTTTCTTGTGGAGTTTGTACTTTTGATTTAAGAAAACATGATTTTCTGGGTTTTTTTAAAGATGTTTTTCACATTTTAATAACAAACTCAGAAGCTGAAACAGGCAACATAACCTCTCTTGGGAATTCTTTAAACGTCTGAATCTCATTTTGTTCTCAGGTAGTTTGGTTCCTTTGGCTTTGTGCAGCTAGCTCCCAAGAGTGTTGAGCACACCATGGAGCTGGGATGTTTAAATATCTGGAGTCTGATAAGACTTCCAGACTTCATATACATAGCTGTAAGGCAGGGTACCCTTACAAAAAAAGCTGGATTTGAACTTGAAGTTGGCTTTCTGAACTGCATCCTTGTCTGGATTGCAAGTCTAATTGGCCTCCAAGTAGAAAGCTATGCTTTTTTCTTTATCTACTGTGGTCAATGATTAAAGGGCTCTTCTGCCCAGAAGGAGATCATTAACTACCCAGGAGATTGCAGAAAGCATCTGGAAGGTACAATGAGGTGAACAGGGTAGGTCTGGTTTGGGCAGCAGGATTTCCTCAGGAAGCTTCTCCTAGCCAGCCAAAATAAAGGTAAGATCTCCAGTGATCTCATGGGGGCTGGAGATGGATTGTAATGGGACCAGCGTGTAAACAGAGGCAAGGATGGGTGGAGAAAGAGGGCATCCCCTGCTATTACCAGTCTGGAGACAGCTTTTCAACAAATTAGGTAATTTGTATCCCATTTGTCTGATTGTGTGCCCTTTGCAACAGGCTTTGCTCACATTCTCTCACTCTTCTCTTGAGAATGAATCTACTGGGTAAGAGCTCTGTCACTTGGGGAAGCAATACATGAGGACAAGAACCAGATGGGTCACCGGGAAGGTTCGTGTGGATGGCATACAACAGCAAAGAACTCCTGTCAACTCCTTCACCAGCCCATGCCCTTCACTATACTGAACAAATTGCCTGGGCAGTCGTATGACATGACTAGACACGGACAAGATCTCCGGTCCCCACCCTCCCATCTCCAGGCCAGGACTTCTCCTCTACATGCATGCTGGCAGCCATCTCAACAGTTTGCACGAGTGTATTGGGAAGACACTGGAAGCAGTTTTCTCAAGTGGCCAGGAGGCAGGAGGGTTTGAAGCTTGGCCTTGGGGCTGTGAGCCACTGCCTTGTGGTTTTTACTTCATCTTCCCTTTACTGCTGCTCCTTTTGGACAGCGGTGCAGCTCCTGGAAGATTCATATTTCTCTGAATTTGCTCTGTCTCTGCTGTTTTCATCCACAAAATGGGTTCCCAGTACAACTTCTCACTCCCTCCCTAATCGCAGGTCTCTTATGTAGTTTGCGTATGTGTCAAGTGAGAGTTCTTCTGGACCATCTGCCCCGGGGTAATGAACTCGCCTGGGGGCAGCCTCTGCAGCAGCCTCTGGCTTGCTCTGTCCACACAGGTACACATACTCACACTGTTTTTTTCACTTGGCGGATGACACATTCTCCTTTTGTGAATGTCCTACTTCATGCTACCTATGGGATTCAGCTTGGTCAGGACAAAGGATACAAGGCAGGGAGAGAAAAAAAATGTCTGTGATTATTTGAGCAGATTTAGTGGATGTGTGCCCATTCCTCGCTGAGAATGGTTCCTGCGGTTCAAGGTCATCCTCTGTGACAGAGGTCCATCATTTGAGAGGAATGTGAAAAGTGCTAAGTTTTATGGCAAGGCCAAGGTCAGATACTCACCAGGCCAGCAGTCACATAACGCCCCGCCCCCTTTTCAGGCTGAGAGCAGTCAATCTCGGTAACTGTCATAGTGCATTGGGATGAATCACAAAAAGCAGTTCCTTTGTACATGCCAATAGTCTGCAGGTGTACACAGAACTCAGGAAGCTCCCACCACAGAGCCTCAGCTGGGGCCTGAGCAGCCCCAGGATGCTCAGGATAAGCTTTTGAGGGCTTGGGAAAAGGCAGTCTGGGGGTGGGGAGCAAGCACCCCTAGCCTGGGCCAATGTGCAACAAGGCACTTGGGGCAGCTGTCTCCACCCCCACACACTGCGCAGTGGGGACCAGGTGCAGAGAGAGAAGTACAGGCTGGGCTTCTGCCCTCGTGTTCTTCCTGGCTCGGGGCCTCCCAAGGACATTCTGCTTCAGGTTCTTATTGTCTGAGGTCATGGAGCCTCCTGCAAGTATTTCAGGAATGCGGAGGCCTGACTCACTCTTTTCCTTGAGTTCACAGTCTGAAGTTCACAAAGCCGCTTTCCCCTTTAGTCATTCTTATTCAAACATCAGCCCACAGGCTTCACAGACTGGGCCGGCAGCAGGAATCTGGGGACGCTTCTTTTTTTTCTCATGATATGAAAGTAGAGGAGGAGTTCAGGAGATTGGTCATGCAGCATGGGCCAGGCCACCAGGCTGCTTTGACCGGCAGGGCCGGCACCAAACTGGCGGGTCGGCCCTGGGGAAGTAGAGACCCTTGGCAGAAAGGAAACACCATGAAAGCCAGCCTGAGTTGTCTCATTTGTCTCATTTACAGTTTCCTCATCTGTAAATGAGACAACCACCACCCCTACTTCAAAGGAGTGTGATAAGGAATATGGTCTGGATTTAACCAGTGCGCAACCAACCCTAGTTTATTGCTAATGTTATAACTCATGGTTGATGAAGGGTGAGTTTCCTAAACACACCATGGTGGAGAGGGGAGGAAGTCCCGTTGAAACAGGACTACCTGGATAGCCCTGAGAGGATAGCATCTGTGTGTGGAGCTTTCTGGGAGAGGTGGAGTTGATACTGAAAGACCTCAGAATCCTAATTAGCTTAAGTGACTCCATTTGCTTAGCCTAAGCGACTCCTGTTTTAGCCTAGGTAACTCTGAGCACTCTAATCTGAAGTTGCACAAGTGCTGAGTCACGATGACAGGACATTCTTCAAGGCAAAGTCCCCTTTAGAGGTAAGACTCCATGTAAACGAGGGATTGATAGTTGCAATTCTGATTGACTGAAATACAGTTAACTAACCGTAAGTGTGACTGTGTGGAATACCCCTGCAATTTTCTACCTTGGGGCTCTCAACCAAGAACCACTGCATTGGTAGGTATGGTTGGAAGCCCAAGCTCAGACATGCCAAGCCTAAATAAACTGCCCTTGTGCGCTTGCATCAAAGTCCGACTCCTGCTGGTTCATTTGGGGAAGGCCCAAGGCTGAGAGACCAGAGCTGCTGTCGACTGGAGCCTACTGCGAAGCCTGCCATTGAGCTACCACCAGACCTGCCACCAAGCTGTGCACAGAGCTGCAGCACTATCACAGTGGCTGACACTGCCCCAGCCGAATCAGGACTCATATAAGCCCGGCTATGTGGCCAGCAGTCTCCACCGTGGCGCCTTGCCACTTTTGTGACAAGCTGCCACTGAGCTGTAGCACCGTTACAGCTGGAGGCAGCAGTGGGTTGCAGCAGGCGTCCCGGAGCTGCTTCGGAGGCTGGCAGTGGGTGGCACCTGCCACTCTGTGCCATGGCAGGTCCTGGCACAACAGTACACACAGTGTCAAGGACAGATTTGCAGTTGGAAAGAGTAGAAAACCCCTATCACATCTGACCAAGCACTGAAGACACAACGCCATCTAACGTGTACTCCCTGCTTAGAAACAATCACTAAGGGCCCGGCAGCGTGACCTAGTGGCTAAAGTCCTAGCCTTGAACGCACCGGGATCCCATATGGGCGCCGGTTCTAATCCCGGCGGCTTCACTTTCCATCCAGCTTCCTGCTTGTGACCTGGGAAAGCAGTCGACGACAGCCCAAAGATTTGGGACCCTGCACTTGCGTGGGAGGCCCGGAAGAGGTTCCTGGTTCCCGGCATTGGATCAGCACAGCATCGGCCGTTGAATCATTGGACGGAAGATCTTCTTCTCTGTCTCTCCTCTCTGTATATTTGATTTTGTAATAAAAATAAATAAATCTTAAAAAAAAAAAAAGAAATTGGAGCAGCTGGGACATGGACCAGTACCCACATGGGATCCTAGCACTTGCAAAGCAAGAATTCAGCCATTGAGCCATTGTCCTGGGCCCTTTCCTTCATTAAAAAAAAAAAAAAAGAAAGAAAGAAAGAAAGAAAGAAACAATCACCAAATATCCTGGGAATAAGCAAAGGTGATTGTGAATGTGGGCTGGGCATACTGTGGTATGTGCTTCCCAGTTGGTGATGGTCATCTGATACCTGCTGTGGCCACATAGGCCATGGAGTCCCTGTGTGTCCCTCCCACCTACTCCAAGCTCACTTTGGAGGATTGAAAATTCCAGCATGAGACTGCTGGAACAGCCTCCCTTGGCCCTCTTCATCCTGCACCTTAGGTCAAAGTTCATTCTGAGGTCCGTCCTAGACAACATTCTCAGTAATCCATCCCAACGCAAGGGTTTGGATCTAGGCATCCTGACACCTGCCAGGATTCTATTGGACAAATGAAATCTTTCTTTGCCTTTGAGAACATTGCACAGGGAATGCCTCCTGCCTCCTCTGCAGCCCAGTCAGGCCCGGGGGAGCTCCTGGAAAAGCCGAGGGCACTCAATGCAGAGCCTCCTCAGTGCCTACAGGTGTTCCTGCCTGCCTCCCAACTCTCCTCGCACTCACATTGCAGTGACAGAAAAAGTAAGAATCCTGCATGAATTTGAAAGTTTTTCAAGAAAGTAAAAACAGTTCTAAGAGATGATTCATGAGCATCACTCCAAGGAATTGGAAGAAACTAATGCAAAGGAAAAGAAAAGATGGCTGGGCAGATAGCCGTTCTTATGCATTTTCATTTTAGACAAATGAACATATGTAAATCATGTTATCTTCTTTTCTTAAATGCATTTTTTATTTTGATAATTTTAAGTTGTTGATTAAGGCACAAAGTGTCAATGGTTACGGGAAAGTGGGTAAGACCATTGTTTCCACACTAATTTTTTCCCCTTGTATCTGGGGGAAGGGGAGGAACAAAAGGAGAAGCCCCACTCAGCCTCCCTCCCATGCCAGGTCCCCAATGTGGGGCATGCTTCGAGGGTCCTGCTCAAGCAGTTTTGATAGTTCAACTGTTCTGAATTGCTGTTAATCCTGCCGTTCCAAGCACAATGAAATCCCTTCAGAATCCACTGGCTGACATAGTCTCTTCATGGTTGGGGTTCTGAGATCAGCAGTTCAGTTGCAGGGATCTCCAAAGAAACTTCATCTAAGGTGATCCCAGATCTGATTCTTCTGTGTGCTTACCAGCACAAAGTCTGGTACAGTCCGTGCTCCAATCAGCTTATGCACATTCTGGTTGTTGCAATTGCAGGGTCTGTTCTGTTTCCAGCCCTGTCATCCACACGAACCAATGGTTGTTGCAGTCCAGCCTAATACTCATAAACCAGTGGGAGTTCTCACAAACCAGTGGGAGCTGCAGCCTAGTCTGGGAGACTCCCCATAACCCCTGCCAGGCCTGCCCTCTACCCTGGTTCCCAAGCTTGCCACTATGTACCCCAGACTTGTTCAGTCTGTCCCACATTCCATTTAGCTCTTAAACATATCAGTGGGCATTGAAGCCTAGTTTAACCCCACCAGCTCTACTATCCAGCCCATACACATACTGGCAAGTGCCTTTCTGTCTAGCCACCCCTGCCCCTGTCCTGGTTTCCATGCTCTCCTCTCTAATTTTTGCTTGCACCAGTCAGAATAGTCAGCTGAGCCTGACTTTCCCCTCATCTAGCTCACATGAGGCCCACAGGTGTTGTAGCCTTGCCAGGTCTGGTCTGCCCCCATTCCAAATGACACTCTCAAATGAGAGTGCTGTCCAACAGGGGAGCCCACATTCCCCCTGCCAGCTTTGCCCCCTCCCTCCCTGGTTCTCAGGTGTGCTGGTTGGGCGCTACAGCCGCATCTGGTATGGCTCACCTCACCTTGGCATTCCTTAATGTGCTCTGGTATGTGTTTCGACTGAACCTGACCCGACCCACACTCTGTCCTGGTGCTCGGATTCGCCAGCGGATGATGTGAACTGGTTCAGCCTGATCTGCCCCCGACCTATGCCGTATGTATGCCAGTTGGTATCTTTCTCTGGCCTGGTCTGGGTTGCTCCCTATTGTGGTTTTTGCACTCACTTGCAGGGACTGTGACCTGCTGGAAGAGTTGCCCAGGCTCCTCCATCAGAGGAGGGTCCATGGGCCAGTCCTACTGAGTGCACCTCCTGTCCTAGCAGGAACAGTGGCCTTTCCTTACTGGTCTTCAACCCATTCCGGTTCTTACTATTGGATGTTTAAGCCCATCAAGGCTTGTCCATACCCAGACACAGCTTACACATGGCTCAGTAGGGGCAGAGACCTTGCCTAGTCCATCCTACATCCTCCCAGGTTCTCCAGAGTCCCAGATGGTGCTGCCGTCTAGCCCAGCTTGGTGCACCCAGCCCCGTTCACATTTGTGCCAAGGAAGATTGCAGCCATATCCAGACCAGAACACCGCCCCCTCTCTGGTCACTGCACTCACCAGTGGGAAATCCAACCCAGCAACGGTGTACTTTCACAGCTTCCCAACCAATTCTAGATTATGCATGTGCCAGTGGTTGCTCTGACCCTGTTGGCTTAGCCCCTCACCTGCCTTAGCCTTTGCCTTCGATGCTGTGGCCTAGTATCCCTGGCTTATGCAGACCAGTCGATTAAGAGCCTAGTTCAGCATGACGTGCTCTGTCCTGATTCCTGTTATTGCTTGTGAGTTAAGGTTTGCTCGGCCCTGCTCAGTCCACCCCCTTCCAGTTGCAGCTCGGCCCACCCCACATCTGTTTTAGAATGCATATTTGGGTGCTGCTGCCTTGATCTGCCCAGACTGTTGTCAGTTCCTTTACCTGTAAATGATGGCAGATTCCATGGTCACACCTAGCTCAGCCTATCACCATCCCAACTCATGAGCTAACCAGCAGGACTTGCATTTCCACAGGGCTGGGCCCACACTTCCCCCACAGATTCTACCCTCGAACCTGGTTCTGTCATGTGCCGGTTAGTGTCTTGACCCTGCCAGGTATGACCCATCCCCTGTTCCACCAATCAGTCAGTTACTGGTATCTTGCCCTACCAGACAGGCCTGCAGCCATAGTTTTCGTGTGGACTGGTATGTGGCATTCAGTGATGCTCTACACTAACATCCCATCTCGGGATTCCCATGTGGGCTGATTAATCAGTCTGACCCAAACAGATCTTATGGACTCTCCCCTCCAAACCACTAGGTCTCAGTCCCCACACTTGCCAGAAAGTTTCGTGACCACATTGCTGGGAATCTCCCAGGATTCATTCCTCACCTACACTCACATTGACCTTGTTCATGGCTGTCCTTAGGCAACAATTACATACCCTAAAGTCCCCAGATCTTGCCACCAGGTGGCCAGCAGGCATAGCCAGCCACCCTGTGGGTGCACTGACCACCCAAAACCTAGGACTTGGTCACCAAGTGACCATGGTCTGAGTCCCAAACATTGGGGTCCAGCCTGGCTGGGACACCCCCTGCAGCAGCCATACTGCAGAAGGTTCCTTTCACTCCAGCCAATCATGTTATCTTCTTACTTCATGAAAAGTAGCAGGGCAGTTCAGGTGCTTTCAGAAAGAAAGAAAAGTTACTGGATTCTTTACTAAAAATCATTAAAATTCCACCACTAATTTTTTATTAATCAGGTTTCTTGTTGATACTAAACTACATGCTTGTGGTCACTAATTAAAATGTTGAAAATATAATGAGATGGGCAATTAAGTTCCTTTTGCCCACCCTCCACCTTCCTGAGCACAACACCCTAATGAAAACCACCATCAACATTTTCTTTTCCATCTTTCTAGAATTAGCTGTGAACAGCTCAACCTCCTCTCACTTGTCTGACCCACAGGAGTCTGTCCAGCTTGGGATCCTACACCATGCTACATCCTTCTCATCTCTGCATGGCTGCCTACCTCAGTATTCTGCTATGGCTCACTCTGAACTGTCACCCCCCTCTGTGATCTATTTGTGTAAACAATGCCACTGCCGTCACCAGTCCCAACCCTGACACTGTCTGCCAAGTCCTCAGCACAATGCCACATATACAGGGAGTGTTTAGTAAAGGCATGGCAAATGTTTGAGGGAGTGCTGTAAGTATATGTGTACATAGGCATCCCTATTTCCCCTTTGCACAAAATATAAATGGGGTGGTATTATACATAGAATTTGGTAATTTGCCTCTGTTTTACAACCAATAATTAAAAATGACAATTGTAAATAATATTTCTCATGTACGTATATACCAATGAGTGTTCTAAGATTTTTTTTATGTGTTCCTTCACTTAATTCTTACAACAATCCCCTAAGATAGGCATCAATACTATTTGACTTTCCAGATGAGGAAACCAAGAAGGGAAGACATGGGGAAGTTAAGTATTTCCTAATATCTTACAGCTTCCAAAGGGGATAGCCAATATATGTGAAATTACAGTGATCTTAAAATAGCTGTTTGGCTTTAATGTATTACAATTTTTTCATCATAACAAAGTATACATAATGAATTGTTTTAACAAATTTTAAAAATTAATTTATATTCTTTCATAAAAATGTGTTTACTTCAGAGGCATTAAAAACGGAAAGTGTTCTCATCTGCAAGTTAACTTCCCCAAATGCCTGCAATGGCCAAGACTGAGCTGGGTTGAACTGGGAGTTGAAAACTCAGTCCAGGTACCCAACTGTTGGCACCATCATTGCTGCTTCTGAGTATCCGCATTAGCAGGAATCTGGAGTCAGCAGCCCGACCCAAGTATTGAACCCAGACACTCTGATATAGGATATTGGGATCTGTTTTTTTTTTTTTTAAATACTACTTTTCATTTACTTTAAAAGCAGATAGAAAGAGCTCGTGTATGCACAAAGTGTTTCATCTGCTGGTTCATTTCCCAAATACCTGCAACAGCTGGTGTAGGCCAAGCTGAAGTAGTAGACCAAAATTCCACCAACCCTTCCACACGCGTGGCAGGGGTCCAAGTGCTTGAATCTGCTCTTTCCCATGTGCATTACCAGAAAGCTGGATTGGAAACAGAGCAACTAGGACTTGAACTGGCATATCAATTCAGGCTGTGGGTGTTCCAAACAGTGGTTTTATTGGTTGCACCATGATTCCCACTCCAGGACGCTTGTGTTCGAATCAGTGCTGTAAACCAAGACCAAATGCCCACCCATTTTAATGTGTTTTGAGTGTTTAGTTAAATGGCATTCACAACTTCCACATTGTTGGAAGGCCATCAAATAGTGGTATCCATTTCCAGAACCTTTTCATTCTTACTAATTGAAACTCAACACCCACTAAACACTGACTTCCCAATTTCAAGCACTGTTATGCCTTGTGTCTCTCCAAATGTAATAACTGGAGGTCCCTCACAAAAGTGAAATCATAAAATGTTTAACCTTTTATGAATGCTTATTTCACCTAGGATAATGTCTTTTTTTTTCTTTTTTTTTTTTTTTTTTAAGGCAGATTTACAGGAAGAAAAAGAGACAAAGGGAAAGATCTTCCATTCACTAGTTCACTTCCCAGATGGTCTCAACAACTGAAGCTGAGCTGATCCAAAGCCAGGAGCCAGGAGCTTTTTCCAAGTCTCCCTGCGGATGCAGGGTCCCAAGGACTTGAGATACCCTCCACTGCTTTCCCAGGCCACTAGTCATGGAGTGGATGGGAAGTGGGCAGCCAAGGCATGAAACAGTTATACATATGGGATGCTGGTGCTTACACAGGAAGGATTAGCTAATGAAGCACCACACTGGCCCATTGATACCTTCTTAGTTGTTTAATTATTGACATATTTAATTAGTAATTATTTAACAAATAATTTGTTGAATAAACTGTTTGGACACGTTACAAAATTCAAAAGGCACTAAAGGACCTGACAAGCAAAGCAAATTCTGCTTCTTCCTGTGTCTCCTCACATTTTAGGAACAACCATTCTCCCTTGTATCCTTCCAGAGATGCTCCATGCATCCCATATCAGGCGGCTTCAAACAGCGGTAAAAGGAATGGCAATTGGTGTAGAGGTTAAGATGCTTCTGTTCCACACTAGAGTGTTTGGGCTTGATGCGTGACTCCGGCCTTGTCTCTGGTTTGCTGCTAACTCAGACCTTTGGAGGCAGAAGTGATGGCTTAGATAGCTGTGTTCCTGATATCTACATGGGAGATCTGAGTTCCCTGGCTCTCATCTTTGGCCATTCCAGGGCACTGGGGACATCTGGAAAGTGAGCCAGCAAACAGAAGTTCCTTCCCTGCCTGGGTGTTTGTTTCTATCCTTCTCAGTCTCTCAACCTCATGTAAGCAATAAAAAAAATATTTAAAGCTCATAAAAAAGAAATTGAAAAATAGTGTGCATTTTCCAGGAACTTTAGGAGTCCTCTTACGTAATTATATGCTTGTATTTCTCATACAAGTAATAGTACATTGATCATGTCTCTTGCCTTTCACTTAAGCAGAGACCTTGGAGATAATTCCATGTCAGAATATAGAGGGAGCTGACTTGATGATTTTTTGTTGAACTAGAACACATTCCCAGAAAATTACATACCAATATGTACAACTAAACAAATTTCGACAAACTGAACAGACCCACATGACCAATTCTCTGAGAAGAAACAACTCCCAGCACTACAAGTTTCCAAGGTCCCTCTCATGCTCCTCTCCATACCTTATGCATACTTCTCCCAACTGAGGGTAAGTAGTGTCCTGACTTTGCAACAGACTAGATTAGTTTTGTCTGTTTATGTAGTTTTTATTAAAAGAATCACACTACATAGATGCTTGTGGTTGGCATATTTTGCTTACCAAATGCGTGCTATTCAGTCATGTGACTGTAACCATTAAGCATGTAAAATCTTGGGGTACACTGAGGCCCTTGCCATTCTTGCTAGCTTGAGGTCTTGCTTGCCTGCCTCTCTCTCTCTCTCTCTCTCTCTCTCTCTCTCTCTCTCTCTCTCTCACACACACACACACACACACACACATACACACATTCATTTTCCTAATTTTGACCTCACAACTCTTGGATTTCTTTCAATGATTTTGTAAATGCCTCCGAGAGTCCACATATGGCCCCAATTCACCTCCAGCTGTAGCTGATGATGAAAACCAGAAGCCCTGTGTGGAGATTTGTGTAGAAAGTGATGTGGGTGTGATGAGGGCAAAGGGGACAGGAGTCTTTCTTTCCCAGGAGCAGTTTTGCAATTACAACTCAGTAAGACATGCTCGTTGAGGACTCACCCACTCAACCAGGAAATCAAATCTCAGATTCCCCTCACGCAAGGAATGATGAGGAAGCACCGATTTGCCTTCTCTTTGCAAACGCTACTTTTAGAGTCCAAACTACTTCTAAGTAAAGAGCAAAGCAGATTTAACTAGTATCAGCAAAGAGCCTCAGAAAAGAGATGTGGCTAATGCATTCCATCTGCTTTCTTGGGTCCTATGACCCAGGGTAAAACCCCAGTGTGGCAAAGGAGTCCTAACACACGGGTGAAGGAACGAGGCATCAATAACGCACAGATGGACAATCTGTCTACTTATAAGCTTATGAACTTGAAATTTCCAACAATCTTCAAAGCCATCTTCATCCTCACCCCCACCCCTAGCCTGGCAAAGTCAGGAGTATCTAATTGCATTTAGCAGTTGTTGTGCAGCAGAACCCATCTGTACATCTGTGTGGGGCCAATCATCACTGCTCTGATTGGCTCAGCAGGCAACATGCAGAGCTGAATTCTTGTGGTTTGCCCTTCAGAAAAGGCCTTCCCCATGGACCACATGCTGCTTGCACTGGGTCCAGCAGAAGAGGGGGAGGCAAGGACATGCTGCATAGTTCTACAAACTATCTCACCAAAATCACAGGGTTCTTCTTGCTTCCACTCATTGCATTCCTATGCAATTATGGGGACTTCTCCTGAAAGGTTTTGTCACATGAGCCTCAAAAGACCTCTTTTCTATTGGCCTGTTAGCCTATGTAAGAAAGAATTGTAGTGGCTGCCAGACTTCCTTTCAAACTGGTCATGATCTCATTCAGGTATTCTATTAACAAAAAAGATACTGAAAAATCAAGACATCTCAAAACCTTTTCCCTGGCTTTCACTGAGGATAGAGAGAGAGAAAAAAAAAAGAAGAAATGAAGAACAAATATTAACAGGGGAAAAAAAAGATTGTAAAGAGATTATGGAAAAAATTGGAAACAAAACATCCAACTCTATGAAGTCCAAGTCAATGTGTTACAGCAAGTTTCTTTGATGAGTAGTGGATTAGGTATGTTACTTTTCAGTGGCTTTCCAATCTTGCATCCATCAAAAGTTAGTTATATGCATGGCAGCCAATAGAAGAATGAAGGGGAGCCCACTGACCACCACAGTGGTTCTGAGACAAAGAGTGTGCCAAGGCCAGAGCCCACTTTCGGTCCAGATCTCCAGGGTTGCTGTTTCTCTAGGACAGGAACCTTTGGCAACTTCTTTTGGATACTGAGTTGTCAGTCTTCAGCTGTTCCTTCCTGGCCACTTCAATAAGAGAACAGAAATGAGAAGTACCTTCAGGGCAGGCTCTCACAGGTGCACAAAGCTCAACTGGTTGGAATTTGAAAATGGCAAAGAAACGGAATGACTGAACAGAAGATAAACATCAGATAACAGGGCAAACACAGAGAAAATATGATCTACCCTGGGAAGGGCAAGAGTTCTGGAATTAGTCTTTAAAGGGAAGGAGGTTGTCAGTGACTCTGGGATTTGGAACGCAAGCCTGAGCAAAAACTTCCATCTGGAATCCCAGAAGAAGAGCCTGGAGCATGAGGAATGAGGAGTTTTAGGTCAGGTCAGGCTGAGAAGCAGACTCTTAGCAAGAGAAGCACAGTGAGTCAACAGGAGCTGGAAGCAGAGTCCTCTTCTCCAAGACAGGAGGATCTTTGGCCATTAGTGCAGGGGATCTTAGAGGACCCAAGGCCTGCCATTGTTTTCCAGAGGAAATCTAGGTTCAGAGAGTGTAGAAAGCTTGTCCGAGGTCACATAGCCACTTAATGGCAGATCCAGGGGCAGTGCCATTCCTTCTCCTCTAGTCATGGATAACTCAAGATCAAAACAGTTGGAAAACAGAATAAAGGGGAAAAGTTATGAACCCTGAAAGTCATTAGTAATCCCATTTTTAGATTCATAGTTCATATCATTTGCCAGTTAGATACACAAATATCCTAAATGTGTCTAACCATTGCCCTACTGAAATGACTACTACCATTAATTATTTATGACAGAAAATTTATAGCAATTATATACATTAAAATATTTGAGAGGGATTCAAAATCTCATGGCAATATGGAGTTTAAAGATAATGCCAATTTCCTATTAGACCCTAGCGCGCGCACACACACACACACACACACACACAGAGGGAGAGAGAAGAGTGACAGAGATTTTTATGACCTATTTCTAGTCTGAACACACATCTTAGCCATTTTGCCAGAAAAACAAGTTTTACTTGCAATATACACAGACTGGCATATACTGCATCATTACCCACCTTACCTTCCCACTGTTCATTCATTTTTTTGAAAGATTTATTTGAAATAAAGAATGCACAGAGAGGAAGGAGAGATGAGACAGGAGGAGATATGTTATCTGATTTACTCTCCAAATGGTCACAACAGCAAGAACTTGGATAGACAGAAGCCAGGAGTCTGGAACTGCATACAGGTCTCTCATGTACAGGGTAGAGGCCAAGCTCTTGGGACTTCTTTTACTGCCTTTCCAACATGGGAAAGAAGTTGGACTGGAAATGGAGCAGCTGGGACTGGAACTAGAGCCAATATGGGATGCAAGTATCACAGGTGGCAGGTTAACCCACTAGTCCCTTAATTTGTTTTTAAATGTTTGCTTATTTTTATTTGCGAGGCAGATTTTACGAAGAGAAGGAAAGACAGGGAGAATGAGAGAGAGATATCTTCCACCCATTGGTTCACTCTCTAAATGGGTAGAGCTGAGTTATGAAGGCAGGAGCCAGGAGCTTCTTTTGGGTCTCCCACAAAGGTACAGAGTCTCAAGGCTTTGGGTCATCCTCTGCTGCTTTTTCCAGGCCATACGCAGGGAGTTAGATGGAAAGTGGAGCAGCTGGGATACTAACCTGTGCCCATACAGGATGCTGGCACTTGGAGATTGAGTATTAACCAGCTGAGCTATTGAACCAACCAGAGACACACTGTTGAAGGCATAAAATAACAGACTCACTGAAGTGGGTTCCTGTGGGAAAGATTTAAAAGCAACTTGTATTACCCTTCCTGGAGATATTCAGAACAGCAGATGAAGAGGCAAACACTTCTTTCAGTAGTAAGCAGCTTGGAGGTCCCTGATATCATTTTTTAAAAGATTTTTTTTAATTGGAAAGACAGATTTACAGAGAGAAAGACAGAAAAAATCTTCCATTTGCTGGCTCACTCCCCAAATTGCTGCAACAGCTGGAGATGAGCCAATCCAAAGCCAGGAGCTTCTTTTCAGTCTCCCAAATGGGTGCAGGGTATCAAGGCTGTGGGCCATTCTCAACTGCTTTCCCATGCCACAAGCAGGGAGCTGGAAGGAAAGCAGAGCAGCAGGAATTCAAACCGGTGCTCAGATGCGATGCTGGCGCCCGCATGATGAGGATTGAGCCACTGAACCCTCACGCCAGGCCCCCAATTCATTCGTTTTAAACAGAGACTTGAAGCACAAAGAAGGTGGTGAAGAAGCAGGAGCAAAGGCAAGAGCCCAGTCAACCAGCACTGCACACTCTTACCGGGAGGAATGCTCTGACCAACTGCAGAGTCTACAGTGTGAGCCAACGAAGAAGGGCAGCTCCAGGAAAAGCAAGGTGAGCTGCTGATTGCAGATGCTGACTTTGGAGTGATTACCCAGTGGCTAAGAGGAACTAAGATGCCAGGTTGAGGCAGAATACCAGCTTTTCTCCCCATTGTTCCTAATGTAGGTTAGAACCTCAGCAGTATGAAAGGGCCCTCTTCAAGATAGACAGGTGACATCTGGCTGTAGCTCATTAGTTCCCAAGGGACTTCCAAAGTTACTTAATCTAGGATCTTCATTTTCCAGGTCGAAGCCCAGAATCTCGGCTAGAGTCAACAACTTCAGGTTGGTACCAGCTCTTAGAATGGTCTTGCCAACCTCAAGTATGTGCATCATGGGGATAGCGAGCATTCCAACAGGTGTTTTGTATTTCAATCTCCAAGCATGAGTGTGAATATGTATATGTTAACTTGCTTCAAGTAATTATCCAGTCCTCCAACAGCATTCAGTTGGAGCCAGTAACAGGTGTAAGCACTTCAGAGATGGGTCTTTTGGCCTCCCCAATGTGCTGGAACAGAGCAGGGTTAGGTGGCTGCTGTAGCACTAAGGAGAGATTGCAAAGCCCCATGCTGAGACACCATTAGAGCTACATCTGACAAATGCCCCAGCTTGCAGTGCAAACCCAATACCTGTAGAGTTCAAAGCAGAAGATCTTCCAGTTCATCCTTGTCTGTGATGGTCCAGTCTAATAACAACTCTCCACAAAGCCAAGATAGGACAACCTTGGCTTCCCAAAAGCGCTCCAAACTTCAAGGCCTCGATGATAGCATAACCTCTACAGAATGGTTTCCTCTGGTTTCTGAATACAGACCATGTGACATAGGAACCCAGATCCTTCCAGTGTGACTGGGATGGCTGTCCCCACTTCAGAACCTCTGATGTGTGGATGGAGTCCTTAGCATTGACAGGGAGAGAGACTTACCACCTTGCTTCCATCCTGAGCACTGTGGTATACAGTGGGTGGTTACTCCCTGTCACCTGAGGACACATGGCTAGAAAGTAACAGGGCTGGGTTAATCCTCCTAATCTAACGCCCTTGCTTCCCTGTGTTTTAGGTTTTAAGTTCTTGTAAAGAGTCTTCCTGATTCCCGTGTTTGGAATGTTTCTGAGACTTTGTCCCACACGCATAAGACTTCTGTCAATTTCTCTACAGATTTCCATGAAATAAAACCATATGCACTGCCATAGCAACACTGCGACACAAACATGGTGTAATCTCTGTCCACTGCAGTACACAGCTTGTTTCACTAATTTACTTGTTGTTGTTTTCTTTTAAAAGAAAAGAAATTGCATTCGTATACAATGAACCAAACCCATGGCAACCAAGACAGATGCAAAGTTGAGTTCTTGCCTTTTTTTTTTTTTTTTTAATTTCCTTCTCTTTCCTCTACAGGTAACGGTTTTGGAACATCAGAAACCGGGTTACAACACTTGGGATTAAGCAGAGCTCCAAGGCTGTGACAGACAAGCCGCCGGCCCCGCGTGAACCTCCTGGGAGACACCGGCCCATGTGCCAAGGCCACCCGGGTCCCCGCGCTCTCGCTGCTGCCGCTTGACGCACGCGGAGACCTGGGGCCGCGCCCCATGGCCCTGGGCAACCCGAGAGCCGCTCACACGACAAAGCCAGGTCAGGTCCCCGGGGGCGGCCCGGCGCAACCCGCGGAGCAGGAAGTTGGGTGCGAGAGATGCGGCGCCCCCTCCCGGCCAGGCGGCTCGGACGTGGTGACGTCCCATCCTGGCCACCACCGCGGGCTTCCTCAGGATTCCTTGCACTCGAGGGCCGAGGGCCGTGCCCTGTGCCTTGGCTCCCAGAGCCCAGCTGCCCTACCACCTGGTGTGCCGCCAGGTTAGGAAGCGCAGGAGAGGCATTTGAACCCAGGGTGTGTGGCCCTTGGCAGGGCTCTGTGGAATTCATCCTTGCCGGGCCAGAGTCCTGCCTGAGCTCTCTCTGGGCGCTGCGACAGGGGCAGGAGCGGATTTGGAGGTCCTCTGTGCTGTAGGCCAGATCAGGTCAGATCAGGCCATTCCTTCTGCGGTGCTTGATTCTCCCATCTGATTGTCCTTTCTCCTCTTAGCCCGGGCTTTTGAACGCTTTCTAGACACCGACAACAGGAGATACCTGAAAGGAAGGCCTAAAGCTCAGAGCACCAGCCACGAAGGTGCAGGAGCAGGTGCAGCACGCACAGGTGGCGGAGATGGCGGCAGTTGTCGCGGGGACCAGCAGTGCTCGGTTGCACAGTCAGGAACGCCGCCGAGCCGTAGTGGGCACAGAGTTGCTCCTGGGCCCGCTGAGCTGAGCTGGGCCGGAAGCGTCCGCGACCTGCGGTGGAAGCAATGGTGGGACTGAGATGGGACCGTGACAACCTGCGTTTCCTCTTGCTCTGAGGGTGCTCTGTGCTCAGAAGGCTTTTTCCTAATCCCAACCCCTCCCAAACCCAGGGGAGGCTGGTGGAGAGACTTATGGCTTAAAGAGACCACCAATTCTGCTGTGACAGACTCCTCCTCAGAGGGACTTGAGACTTGGAAACCTATCAAACAGGATGGTTTTCCAGAGAATGGGGTGGGGGCCACCTCAAGCACAAATCCAAATAAAGCCGTGCCAGCAGAGACCGCGTCATCCCTCAGACTCGCGGGCGGACTGGAACCCGCTTTAGGGCAGGGAGTGGAGAGGAGTGTACTCCCCTCCCCTTCCGTGTCCAAACCTGAAGAGGGGACCCAAGGTTCAGCCAGGAAAGCTCTTTGTTTAATCAACCGAGGTTTTTGTTTTGTTTTCAGAACTAAAGTGGAAAGGACCCAGTGAGGAAGGAAAACGAGGATGGCTTGGCCTGGTCACACAACTAAAACATATAGGCTGGCCAAAGGTCTATTGCTCCTCCACCCATTCCTTCAGAGAGAGAAGGGCCCTTTTGACCCGGAAGCCTATGAAAGCATTCCACTGGGGAAATCCCCATCTGCTCTAAAAGGACACTGTGAGAAACCTTGTTCCTCAGCAGGCACTCACACAAAGGGTTTTGTGCAAATACAGGGCCATTATCCTATGAATGCAAAGACACATTCGGAATGGTTTGGGAACAAAAGCTGGACAGAGGATGCACACCCAGATGCTGTCTTGGCCAGGTTGCAAGTGGAATGAGCTCATGTGTTCTGGCTCCTTCTTACTTCGCTTTTCCAATTTGGTTTGAATATTTGTATTACTGTATTATTTTCCCTGTACAATTGCTGTTGTCTGTACACAATTAGGTCATTTTCCTAGTTGGGTGAGCAGACGCCGCAAAAGTGAGATGAGCTACAGCTGACGACTGGCTCTTCTCTGGGATATGCATTTAGATCCTGCTCCCGATGATCTAATTGACCCTACCTGCACCCAGGAGCCGAATGCGTTGATCTAAGCCTTCTGACTACCAAGAGCTCCAACATCGCCTTGTGTTGGGAGGTGAACACATCTTGTTTCTGTAAGCTTTGAGTTGATTAACCGATTAAATCACATTATTGTTTGAGCCAACTCTAAATCTGTGCTGTGATGCCTCAGACAGAAGAAAGGATTGTTTCCCAGCATTGTGGCCCATGGCAACCCTGGGGAGCTAGACCCTGGGCAAGGAGAAGGAAAGTTATGGAGAAGAGGGAGCAGAGTGAACCTATACTTGTACGTAACTGTTGAAGTTAGTAAGGAGGCTGGTGGTTGGTCAAACGAACAGAACCCTGAATGGTAAAATCAAGAGGCCCTCAAAGAAAGGGAGACTTATTTCATTGATGAGAGGCAACAAGGTTGTGTTCACTGGTGTAAAAACCTCACTGATACATGCTCCACAAATCCAAATCTCACAACTGTCTAGACATTGTAATTCTTTGGGCAAATCCAAGGGCAAAGTTAACTTTTGCGCATGTCCAGAAATAAAGCTGCAGAGAAAGCTGTTGAGGAGTCCCTGAATCTTGAGTTGCTTTTATAATCAGACACAACCACATCCAGGTCATTGAATGCTCCATCATGAGCAGAACCATCTCTTGCTCAGCTTTGTCATTGTCTCTGCTTGCTGTCTTAGATGTGAATCTATGCCATTGAACCTTTTTGTCCTCCCTTCTTTCCTCTTTTTATCCAAATCATTGAATCATGTGTTCAATAGATATTGAGCATCTTCTGTGTGTCAAGCTGGTGCTGGGTGGTTAAGTTATAGCTAGTGAATAAGAAACATCTACTCTTGGGGAGCTCACCAGCCTGACGGGGGATCCAGGTGATAAAATGTGATGGCATCAAGTGATGGGAGAACTCACACCCAGGCACTAAGTGATGAGACAGCTGAGACTCAAACACTGAAGACTACCTAAGCACTTTCAAGTGGTTAACCACATGGTTAAAGCCAATGAGATCAAAGAACAAATACACCAGGGGCCCAGGGCATGGATCAAGTGGCTAAATCCTCATGTTGCATGCATTGGGATCGTATATGGGCACCAGTTTGCGTCCCAACTGCTCCACTTCCCATCCAGCTTCCTGTTTGTGGCCTGGGAAAGCAGTCAAGGATGGCCTAGAGCCTTGGGACCCTACACAGCCACATGGGAGATCAGAAGAAGCTTCTGGTTCCTGTTTTCAGATAAGCTGTGGCTATTGCAGCCACTTGGGAGTAAGCCAGCAGACAGAAGATCTTTCTCTCTTCTCTGTAAGTCTGCTTTTCCAATGAAAATAAACAAATCTTAAAAGAAAAAAGAACAAAAATGCCTGACCTCTTGCTACCAACTCACTCTTGAAACTTCTCAGAACCCTGGCGTATGAGCCTTCTCTGGTTCTTTCTCAAATCCAAGTCCATGTAGTTCCTTTTAGTGTTTATCTATTCTTACCTCAGAATTCACATTCATCTTGAAAGTCAGACATCAGTCCTATCCTCCTGCAAGGATTGTTGTACTCATAGATGTAATGTTGAGCTGGTAGATGTAACAGTATTTTGAAAACTATTGTGCAGTACAAACCTAAGTACCAAAGCCAGTAAGTGCTCAATTAATTCAATCAATTAATTATTCCAAGGATCAATTACTAATTAATAATGGGTTCTGTTGCAAGTGACATATGCCTTTGTATACAACACAAATCCATCCTTGAAGGAACTTATGAAGTTAGTGATACAATAAAAGAGGGAAGAAAGCATTTATAGAGTACCTATCATGTACTATGCATAGTGTTATCCTTCTTTCCTTATAGTATTATAGCAATAATCCTCAGAACAACCTAGTAGGTCGTCAACCCTTATCTACTTGGGCACATTGCATCATAGTAACTTAAAAGCCTTAGACCATGGCTTGGACAGCTTGAATTTCTATCCACACACTGCCAATTACTTTTTGCATGACTCTGGGTCAATTATTCAGATTTTCTGTGATCTGGTTATAAAAAAAGGATACAATTAGTTCCAGTTTTATGCTTTGTTGTAAGGGTATGGTGACCATAACATGTGAAGAACTTGCCACAGTGGCTGGTTCAGAGTAGGCACTAGAGAAAAGGTAGGTATCAACATCACCATCACCCAACCTGTTGTCTGTAAAGGCTTCTCAGATTTTCCGCCAATGATTGGTCTCTGATTTCTGCAGCTGCACATCACTATGGGTATGCCGCTCACCACCTTCTTGTGTATACCTGGTTACTACATTAGAAAAACATTCACTTCATGTTGATGACTGGATGAATGGATGATTCTGTCACCCAGAACTAAATTACATGCTCACAGAAGGTAAGGCATACTGTGCTTTTAGTTACAAGGCAGATAAAACGTTTGAATGTCCTAGACAATGGAGCAAAGTATGTACTTTTAAATGCATAGCAAACTCTCATGTAAATCCTAGAAATCTCCTTGGGGAACACACACACACACACACACACACACACACACACACACACACACACGATGCAGAATCGTAAACTGCCACTGAAGTGCTCCCTGTGTTGGATGTTGGCCTATTTCACTAACCTAGAGGCTTTGTTTTAAACATTCTTTGAAGGATGGAAGACAAAAACCTAGGGACTTCAAAGGAGGGAGAGTTGCAACTGAAGCTCTGCACAAAAGTGAGACTCAGAGAGAAAAGAAAAAGATACTTTGTGAAAGGGAGGACTAGAAAGACCCATCCTAATGAACAAAAGAAAACAAGCAAGTATGTCTGCCTTGGTTTGGGCACATAAAGTTAAAGTCACAGACGTTTCTGCAAACAGGATTATGGTATAATTTTCAATTACCTGTATGAACTGGGAAACTTCACTTGAAAAATTAATTCAGAATTGTCTCAGGTGGGTAGCAGCCCAGGACACCTGGCAGAAGCAGATCTTTTCCAGAAGGACAGGCACACAGGAGTCTAACAGATGAAGAGCACTGAACATGAGGTCACAATCCTGAATGAGAAACCACATTAAGAAAAAGTTACCACAAGGGAGAAAAAGCAAAAACCACAACAAACAGTAGACCTTATGTAAGTTATTGTGAATTGCTTAAAATGTTTAAAAAGAAAAATAATTAAACATGCTTTAAAAATTAAATAAGATCTAAAAAGGGGCAAACATAATTGAGAACTACATAATATTTCTAGAAATGTACATGTATAAATATCCATATATGTAAAATTATTAAAGCTATAAATGTAGTGAGTGAGTAAAAGTACAATAGACACAGATAAAAGAGAATTGGGGAACTGGAAGATAAATCTGAAGAAATTTGGATATGGCAATAACAAGGAGACTGGCAAAGGAATGAGAAAGATGAAACAATACAGATGTCAGGAAACAGATTATGAGAAAGATGGTTTTTAGAATGGTGAAAATATTTCCAGGAGTAAGCAGGATAAAGCAGGATTTCTTTCATCTTTGAATCTACACTGCCTTAAAAGTTCTTGGCACATGGTGATACATGCCCAATAAATATTTGCTGAGTTGGGTTGACACAGGAGCTCTAGCAATTGCTTATCTTCTACCTCGCATACATATTTTAAAAGTATTCACCTCAAATTCAGCAGTGAGTAAAAAAACTCCTGCACTCTGGATGAGGATAACAATATACACGAATAAAAGAAAACTTAAGATACATTTAGACTTAAGAAGTGGCATAAAGGAAATTTAAAAATGTGAATTGAAATTTAGTGGATAGAATCTCAGTGAAGCAGTCTTATGAAAGGGCCTGGCTCAATGACTCAACTGGCTGATTCTCTCCTTCAACTGCCAGTATCCTATGTGAGCACTGGTTTCATGTCTTAGCTGCTCCACATCTCATCTTATGCTTATGCTTATGGCCTGGGAAATCAGTCAAGGACAGCCCAAAGCCTTGGGACCTTGCACCCAGGTGGAAACCTGGAGGAAGCTCCTGACTCCAGGCTTTGCATCTGCTCAGCTGTAGCCATTGTGGCCACTTGGAGCGTGAACCATGGATGGGAGATATTTCTGTTTTCCTTTCTCTCTGTAAATCTGCCATTCCAATAAAAACTTTAAGAAAAACAAGGAGGAGGAGGAGGAGGAGGAGAAGTCATGTGAAAGGATTCTTACCTCAGATACAGCCAATGCAGAGGTCCTCAGTTCAGTGAGAAGTCACTGGGCATGGAGGTCTGAGACTGACCTGGACAGTGAGCTGAGATGTGGGCTGAGAGGTGGAGAAGTCAATGGGATAACTTTTTAACAGCAACAGGAAGTTAATGGAGAGGTTCATACCTAAGAATAATGTCCTGTGACTCTGGTTACTCTGGGTGATGGATTGCAGGGGGTGCTGGGGAGTGGGGAGAGGATAGCTAAGAAAGGGAGCAGGCACCCTGCTTGATGATTTCACTTGTCCAGGTGGGAATTACAGCAGTGTGGACCAGGAAGGTAACCATGACTATGGAGGGAAGCAGATAGACTCAGATATATTTTGAAGTAGACACGAAAGGTATAAGTAAAGGAAGGAGGAACTAAGGATGATTCTTCACTTTTTTCTATTGAGCAACTGACTGCATGATGCGAACATTCAAAATGTGGAGACAAGTAAAAGAGTAACACGTGAGTGGGGTAGGGTGGGAATCTGAAGCGGCAGCTCTGTTAGGAGGGTGTCAAGCTTGAGACGCTCATCACATGTCCAAGTAGACAGGTGTATATGTATGTATCTCTTTCTGTGTGTGTGTTTGGAATTTACATCTGTGTGTGTAACTATAAGCTATATCTAATATACATATGTAAAATATACAAGTGAATATCTTCCAAACATTAAGCGAAAATAAGGTATTTTGGTATAAAATGTTTTGAAATCCATGGATAGTTTTTTCAAAGTATTCATTTTCATAAACTTTTTGAGGAGTCTTCATATGTTTGTGTTTCAACAAAATGAAAACTTATAATTCAATTTTTCATGACTTTTTTGAAGCACCTTTCTATGGAAGACTTCAGGAATTAGTAGACATTCAGATTTACTGAGTGGATTTTTCCAAGCATGTCTAACCCTGATACTTTTGGTAGCTGCTATAATTTATTATTATCATCATCATCATTATTTTACAATGCAGTTCCATAGGTTCTTGGGTTCCCCTTTGCCCTTCCAAAATCCCCTCCCCTCACTGATTTCCCCATATTATTACAGTAGTGTATAGACAGGCTTCATAGACAGGCACATATCCATCATCCTGTTATTCAAGTGTAATCTTTCATTTTAGGTATGGACAATGGTAGACAGTCCAGTGTCCTAGTCTCAGGACATATTTATCAGTTTCTTTGGGAGTTCATCTTTGGTTTGGAAATAGAGATATATACTGCATTACATCTTCACAACTGGTTATGATAGTTTCTATTACACAGTTACTATACTTCCCCTTAAATGAAAAGTCATGAATCAAAATCAACAACAGGAACAGTAATAAAACATTTACAACACCATGGAGTTAAATGACAAGAGTAGCTGCTGTAGTTTTAAGTCAATGTGCTTTCTGGGGGATGCCAAAAGACTGAATACAGAATATGCCTCAGTGACAAACCCAAGCAGCTGTTGTGTGGGGAAGGGTGGAGAAGTCCTCATGTAATCAGGCTTCCACCCACTCCCGCCCACCAGCTGAGAGCACTGTACCCACAAGATGTAAGGGAGTAGAGTCAAGAAAATGACGCATCAGGAGGCACAAAGGAAAAGGAGATCCCAGCATGAGGTAATGACTGAAAAATGCCCATTACATAAGCGAAAGTGAAACCTGAGGAACATATAAACAAAGGGTATCATATTGATATAAAAATACAAGAAGCTCAGTCTGTGGTTGCTGACGTATATCATTGTGGAAGCAAAATCATGTCCAAAATGACTAGGGCTGAACTTGGAGCCACATGACAGAAACATTGGGGAAAGTTCCAAAAGAATCAAGAAGTTAAGCAAAGTAGCCTTCTTCCTCAGGCTTACAGCTTTGAGAAAAGAAACAGTTCACAGGGGGCCAAGAACTTCCAGTAGTTCACATGAGAAGCAAACTCCTGCCTCTGTAAAAAACATACTGGTAAGTTAACTGACATCCGGCAGCACTCAGGATTCAGCCCTCAAGTCAGTTAAGATCACAATGTTCTGTATAAAAGTTTCTCAAAAACACTGTACATATACTTGTATAAGAATAACATACATACACATATGTATACACACTTAGGCCCATTGAGAATTTCCCTTCTTTCTTTGCTCATAAAAACCTGGGCTGTCACTTTAATCCTGAATCTGCTCATGTCCACTTTGCATTGGCTATTAGAGGACTCAAACCCAACATATGACCTCTCCTTAACTTCTCAAATCTATTAAATTTTAGGTAGCATGTAGCTTATACAATAGTGCCACTCTGGGTTTAATTTTATTTCTGCATGTTTATCTTTCTCTTATTTCAGTTTTCCTGGCTTTTAATATAGTATATTTCACAAATCATGTATTTAGAAATGAAATAGAATGCAGTTTCTGCCCAAACAAGGCAGCATGAAAAGCACGTACGTGGTGGTGTTATGACATTTCAATGAACTGAAGAGGTTCTAATTATCCTCTGATGACACCTACATCAGAATCATTAAGCTCATTAGACAGAGGAATCTCACTGCAACCATAACAAGACAGCAAATTAAATGTTCAGGGACAACAGGAGGTGGTATTCAAGGTGAGATGGGCAGAGCTAATAAAAATAACCAAATGCACAATTCCAACACCTGTAGGGATTGATTTCCACATAGCCCAAGAGTGGATTGCAGAATGAGCTCCTTTGGTCAGCCTGGGTGAATACATGTGCTTTTATAAAGTCTGTGTATGGCTTTAAAATTCATTTACTTATTTTATTGGAAGAGCAGGGATAAATATAGGTATAGCTAGATGATAGACATAAATGATTGTTAGATGATGTAGATCATAGATACTGGCGGATAGACAGATACAGAAGGTTCCTATTTGCTAGTTTCTCCCCTCTGCCCCCACCCCACCCCACCCCACCAAATGCCTGCAACAGCAAAATAGGGGCCAGGCTACAACAAGGATCTCAGAACTCAACCCAAGGTGTCCATATGGGTGGCAAGAACCAAACTACTTGAACTGCTATCTGCTACTTTCAGGTTGTACATTACCAAAAAGCTGGATTTGGAAGCCGAGCCAGGACTTGAACGCAGGCACTCTAATACTGGAATGTGGATATCCCAAGTGACAGCTTTAATGATTAGATCATATGCCTAACCTTTTTGCTTTTTAAGGTTTTTTTTTATTAAAATTATTCTGTATCTTACTTTTAGCCACTAATGAAACAGTGTGCTATGGACTATATTTCTTTTACATATATATCAATTAGGTATTTTTAACGACTGCAGAATGAATTGTAGAATCACAATAAAAAAATTTTTTAGAAAAAAAACTTTTGAAAATATATTAATGTATTCAGCCTATTAAGGAACACTTACAATGATTCTAATACCCGGTATTTTAAACAATACCACACCAAATTCTTACACTTCTCCCCTTATTTTTGCTGTTATTTATTTCTAACAGCAATGTCAGGTCAAAGGGAATGCATGCTTCACTTTGACAGGCACTGCCTATCTGTCTTCCAGAGAGAATGGGTGTTATCAGTCTAATTTTCAGTATAACTGATTGGCAAGAGCATGGTACTCATTATAACTGATATGTACTTATCATCCTTATCTTCATTCCTTTATACCAGAGCAGTGTCTAGTACAGGATTATTCTGTTTATAGTGGTTTCAAGAAAGAATGAACCCACAGGACTTCTTTGCATTTGAGGATAAATAAAGAGAATGGAGAATGAGTGAAGGTCAATGCGAAAACTTCTCAGAGTGTTTTTTCTCCTTCTAATGCTTAAATGCTTTGATCCTATTACTGGACTATCCAGGAGCAAGCACTGCACAAGACGAGGAACGGATGGTCTCTCTTACTCTGCCATCTGTGTGCCTATATTGGGTGTGCACCTTACTACAAAAGACAGCTAAATGTGTGGTTTGAGTTTATTCCCTCTAAATACAGGTGACTGATCCGAACAGTAATCTTTTGAGTTTCTAATTTCTAGGTATTTGGAAATCATAAAATCATGTATTTTTCAGCTATAATTGAATACTCAGCAGGCAAATTATATATTATGCTTTGTTTTTTGTTTGTTCATTTTTGGTATTCATATAATTGTTTTTGGCTCAAAGCACTGAAGGATGCCAGAACTTACTCTGATAGTGTTCCTTTACCAATGTCACCACTCTAATAGCTGCAAGCAACATAAACAACTCTGATAAAATTATGGAGAAAAAAATGTACTAGAAGATTATTAGAAGCCCATTCTTGGGTTTGTTAATGGATGATAGGTTGCCAGGAACCAACATGGTGGTCCCACAGTAGCATGTGGCTGGGAGGTCCTCTTCACTCAGCAAATGTTTTTAGTTTCTGGGTCTGTGTGTCTAAGAGCTTAATATTAGGAAATAAACATCCTATGGGACTAGTTTGGTCCTCAAGGGAGGTCAGGCTATTAGCTACAGTCCCAACAGATGGGTCAACAGGAAGGAGATCTTCCTTCAAAAGGAAATTGACTTATTGTTAAGAAGTGAAATAGTTGCTGATCAGCCAAAAAAAAAAAATTTAAATAAACCAAACAATCAAAATGGTCTCTGACAGTAAGCTTACCAATTGCCTTTTTCTTCCTTTTTATCCTGTAACCCTGCCAGTTCCCACAGCCACAGCAGAATGGGAGCACATGGAGCAGAATAATGGAAACCAGCCCATTCCTTGTTTTGTGCAGTGTTTTCTCAAGTGCACTCCAGGATACCAGACCTAGGAGCAAAATATTTATGTTTAAGAACAAAGAAAACTACTCTGAGAAGTTTTAATATTGATCTTTACTCATTCTCCAATCTCCTTATTCATCCTGAAGTGCATATAAGTCCTGTGTATTCATTCATTCGTTTGCTCATTCTTGCTTGTCCAACTGGTATATACAGATAGAAATCCCAATCTAGCCATTGCTCTAGATGCTGGGGAAATAGCAGTGAAGTAGAAAGACAAGCTCTTTGCCCTGGGGACAGACCAGGATGAAAGAAGTAATCAAGGTAAGAATTTGGATCTTAGATGTTATCTCAGATGCTAAAGAAAGTCACTCAAATGTTTTGGATGAACAGGAAACATGATCAAATTATATTTTATATACATTATTCAAACCAGTTTGTTGAGAAAGAACTGTAAGGGGGTAAGAACAGAGGTTAAGAGAACAGAGGACCAGGGCTGTAGATGGTGTAAGGGTGAATGGAAATTTCCCTTTGTTCATGAAGGCTTGCTGGTACAAGCTGACAATACACAGATTAAACAGGAGAAAAGCCTTATAAACTTATTCACCTACAGAAGGAGAAATAGCATAGCGCAGGGGAAAATCACTGGAATGTGACCACCCACCAGCTCAACAGTTTTCAGAAACTTACATGCTTTTATTTTTTTCAATAGGAGAGAGGAGAATATGGGAAATCAGATAATTTTTAGGTTCCCCTTTAGGGGACCTCAGTGGGCTTGAGGAACATACAGTGAGTGGCCTAAAACAAAGCCTGCTTGACTTACAGAACAGATAATGACTTCTAGGTGATTGTCTTTGGGAGGACAAATGGGACTGAAAAAGTGGTGTATGACAAAAGTCTTTCCAGGTGTATCGATCGCCTCTTATGTTTCTTCTTATGCATTTAGTATTTTGTTAATGATGTTTCAGCAAAATACGCTACAGTCATTGGGCTGAGCTGGTTGGCAGGTACAGGAATCTTGCAGAAAGCCTCTCTGCTTGTTCTGGAAAGGGGAGAATCCAGGAAAAGTCACGAGGATCTGAATTCTGAAGCGGATCTGAGGGCTCTGAACTTATCAATGGACCAATCTTTGGGATCTTGTTCTTCCCTTTTCTTTCTTGCTTTCTTTCGTTTTTTTTTTTTTTTCAAGATTATTTTTTTGAAAGGCAGAGAGAGAGATGAGAGACAAACTATCCCAACCATCCTCTAGTTCACTGCCCAGATGGTTGTCTGGGCCATGTCAAAGACAAGTGCCAGGAGATAGGAACTCTATCATTGTCTTCCACATGGATGACAAGGAGTCAAAAGCTTAAATCATCTTCTACTGCCTTGCTTGGTACATTAACAGGAATCTGGATTGGAAGTGGAGCTGCTGGGATTGGAAGAAGCACAATGATATGAGATGCTGATGGTGGCTTAACTGGTTTCAGAGATATTGCATTTTGAGCCCCAACAGTAGATAGCAGAGAAAAGATGGTAGCTTGCACTAAGGTGTTCAAAGGCTAAAGGAAATTGGGGGCAGGGGAGATACACTTGGGTGGTAGAATGCACAAGATTTGGTGGTTCTATTTGTCAGCTTTTTTTCCTTAAGATTCATCTAATTTTATTGCAAAGGCAGATAAACAGATAGGAGAGGAGACAGCAAGGAAGATCTTCCGTCCGTTGATTCTCTCCCCAAGTGGCTCCCCAAATGGCTGGAGCTGAGCCAATAGGAAGCCAGAGCCCAGAGCCTCTTCCGTGTCTCTCACGTGGGTGCAGGATCCCAAGGCTTTGGGCTGTCCTTGACTGCTTTCCCAGGAAACAAGTAAGGAGCTGGATAAGAAGTGGGGCTGCCAGCATTAGAACTGGTGCCCATATGGAATACCAGCATGTACAAGACAAGGACTTTAGCTGCTAGGCTACCATGCTGGTCTCTTGTCACCTTTTTGTTACTATAATGAAATTCCTGAAATAAAGTACTTATGAAGAAAAGAGTTTTGGTAATTCTAGTCCAGGATCATCCAGCAGCAGTGGTTTGGGCTTCAAAGAAGGGAATAGATGACAATGGGAGATCTTAGGCAGAAGAAGAATCACAAGCCAGCAAGAGAGAGAGAGAGACTAGGCTCAACTTGGGCTTTTATAATAACCTTCTCACAAGAATTGTCTTCTGAGGGCATACCCCCAGTAACTTAACAGGCTCCTTCCCAGGCCTCACTTCCTAAGAATGATAATTGGATTAAGTGTCTACCCTTTTCATACCACTAACTTAGTACTTTGGGATTTAAAATCCCACGTGAATTTGAGAGTAAAATCATATTCAAACCAGTGCAGTGGTACAGAACAGGAAAGAGACAAAGACAGTGTTGATGCTTATGGAATGAGCAATTGGGTGAATGGTGACTACAGTGAGCAACCAAGAGGACCTGGCTTGAGGGCAAGTGAAGAAAAGGAGGAGTTGGCTTTGGGTCACATCAAGCACTTGTGTGATTCTTAAATCAGGTATGCAGTAGGGATTTTGCGTCTGACTCAGAGAAGAGGTCTAGAATGTAGTCACCAGTGGTCTCAGAAATTAAAGCATATTGTCCAATGAGAAAATGCAGACTGACTAGGCAGAATCA
Source organism: Ochotona princeps (assembly GCF_030435755.1). Classification (NCBI taxonomy): domain Eukaryota; kingdom Metazoa; phylum Chordata; class Mammalia; order Lagomorpha; family Ochotonidae; genus Ochotona; species Ochotona princeps. The sequence goes on from NC_080833.1 coordinate 72,271,912, forward strand.
CCAACATTAAACTCACAAAATTAAAAGAGGGAACGCTGAATTATTTTGTCTTTAACTATAGCTGTTGTATTCCTTATAAGCCCTGCATCAGTTCTCCTCTGAAGCACTTACCTACAGACTTTAAAAACAACCTGATCCTGGGTGTCTAGGCAACATTCCCTGTGGAGCCATCACTTGGTTTAGTTTGTAGAGATTCCCAACTAAGTTCAATTGCATTTGTTCAGAGAGAGGGAGAGCTATTGCTCATCATCTCATACTCACATAGATATTGCCCTAATCAATCTTCCACTTTTGTTGACGGGGTTACAGTTTCCCAGGGCCGTTAGACTCAGAGCTGCATGGGCTACGTGGCAATGGTGGTCGAACTGTAGGATCCACCCATAAAAATAGCACAGCCTGAATGAGTCCCTTGACTCTGCTTCTGGATTTGAGGACCCTGCTCCCACCACACACTCCTCTCCCACCTTCTTGCTGTTCACTTCGTTTCCTTCCCCTAAGACCAGGCTACCTAGTAACAGGATATGGAAACAAGCAGGCATTTAGTGTTGTGGTTTCTTTTCTTTGCTCTGTGAGGTACCCTTAGGTACCAGGGAGAGAGTAGGAGGGAAAAAAACAACAGCAGAGGCAGATTCATAGGCCGATCTAGAAGTTGCCCATACTTTCTGATGCCCTGTCACCTACAGTCAAACAATTCAGGGATCAGCCAGGTCCTGGGTTTCTGAGGACTGCCAGGAGGGCTTTAGAGGGCTGGAAGCACTCAGAGAAATATCAGACACCCAACCTGCAGAAAACCATACAGAGTTGTAGCAAATGTATTCATAATTTAAAAAACATATTTACAAAAATCTAGGTGTCTCCGGTCCAGCCCTTCCTATTCATCAAACGCATTGCTGAGCTCCATGGCTCAGCCTGCAATCTCAGCCCTGACCACTCTGCCATGAAGGCCCCAATGAATTCCTCTCTGAGCCTCCAGACTTCCTTGGCTGGAGACTTATTCGTCTTGGGACAGCTCTTCCTGACTGAGCCGGGCCTGGCCCCCAGCTGTGCTGTGCCCTCCCTCCGGTAAGAGGGAACACTTTCAGCTTAGTCCCATTAACACAAACATTCAAAAGCCACAGATCGTTTTCACATAAATAAAATAGGATTGAGAGAAGCTTCGTCCCAAGAAACCACCCGGGTGTTTGAAAAACGGCCCTTGCTCTGCAGGTAGGCAGGCAGCGAAGCCGCAGCCATTCCAAAGGTTTGTGTGCTTAGTGGAGCTGGGTGGCGGTGGCTGCAGGCCTTTGAAGAGGAAATGCCATCCCTGGCACAGGCAGACGGCCAGCCCCTGAAAGTCTCAGAGAGAAGCAGAAGGCCATGGAGGGGAGGGGGAAAGCAGAGTTAGGAAGTGAAAAGGGGGAGGAAGCGACGCGGCAGATAAATAAAGGGTTTCTACCCATCTAGGGTCCCCACGGACAGTGCCAGTGGACAGAGCGACTCACTGTGTCCCCCAGACAGAGCTGGGGCCTGGCGGGCTCTCGGTTGCGGGCACAGCCCAGGGTGACTAAGGCCTAGCCCAGGGGTGAGCAGAGTCGCAGAGGGGTGGAGGGGGTGGTGGTGTCTGGGCTGAGGGAGATGCCTTTGCTTTGAAAGCTTTGGAGGAAATTAGCTTTACAAGGTGCCTCCCTGTCTCCCAGAGTTATTAAAAGAAAGGAGGGGAGCAAAGAAGAAATGGAAAAATGGTAATAGCTCAGGAAGGGCTGTGTGATCCCAACTGAAGGAAATGGGAGGGAGACGAAGTGACGAATGTGCAGCCTCTCCTAGGGCAGGAACAGCGCTGACTGTGACCTTGTGCAGACAGGAAAAAAAAAAAAAAAAGTAAAAAAATTTCACACCATCTGCTGTGGTGGCCAAGGGGGAAACACACACATACACACACACACCCCTTTGAATATCTAAAGATGAGTGACAAGCCTGAAACTTCCATGTGAATAAAGTGTCTGTAAGTATTCCTGGCTCAGTAAATTGCACTGAATGCTACAGGAAAATGCAGAGTTGGTGCTCTGTGGGGTCAGGGGAAGGTATAAATCTGGAAGTCTTGAAGACTCATTAGTTCGGGCCCATGGATATCTAAAGCACCGATTTCTCATTTGTTGATGAAGAGGAAAAAAAGAACCTCTTCCAAAAAGCAGAGGGGAGGAAGCCAACTGGACTGCCCATTTCACTGGATAGGAGCCAGGTGTTTTCCTGCCTGATTGAAATTTGGGATTTGATTAAAAAAAAAAAAAAAAAAAAAAAACTACCGCTTCACAATAATCCCCAGATCAGCTGGAGCTATTCTCACCCAACTCTGGCATGCCTGGTGTGTGCTTGAAAGCACAACCCTTGGAGACTTATGCGTGCCCAGACACATGCACCAACAACTTCTACACATTACAAAACAGTGTTCAGGTAGAATAACGGATCATAGCATTTAGAAAACAATATACTGGGAGAGAGCAACTGGTCTATTACTTTATTTCTGTCTCTTCACTCCTTTCATTGACAAATATCAGATTCTAACACTGCTGGAGGTGACACGCCCAGTGAATGGCCTCTTAATGAGAAGGCTAGCTCTGTGCCTTTCAGATAGCTATGATAGTTATCTGAGAAAGAAATATCTCCATTAAAGCTGTTCGATGTTCTCACAGGCCTGCTCCTTCCCAACAGGGAATGTTCCAAGAAGGTTGGGAATTTTCTTCACTGAACACAGCATATCATCCACTGAGTACTTCAGGACAGAAACTATGCAAGTCTCTTTCTGCCATCTTGGAGCCTGTGGAGGCCTGCTGGGAACAGGACTTCTAGAAGGCAACAATGTCTGGAAGGCTGTGGTGCAAGTCCATTTTTGCTGGCTACAAGCGAGGTGTCCAGAACCAAAGGGAGCACACGACCCTGCTGAAAATCGAAGGTGTTTATGCCCGGGATGAAACTGAATTCTACTTGACCAAGAGGTGTGCCTACGTGTACAAAGCAAAGAACAACACAGTGACTCCTGGCGGCAAACCTAACAAAACCAGAGTCATCTGGGGAAAGGTAACTCGTGCTCATGGAAACAGTGGCATGGTGTGTGCCAAGTTCTGAATCAACCTGCCTGTGAAGGTCATTGGACACAGAATCTGAGTGATGCTGTATCCCTCAAGAATTTAAAACTATTGAAAATAAATAAATAAAAATAAAAAAAAAGAAATTATGCAAGTCACAAAATAGGAGACTCCATTGGTTGGTTTCACTTTCAATTTTTCAAATTATTTTGTATGTGTATTGATGGGTTTAGAAACAATTGTAGTCATAGTATATTGAATGCTATGAACCAAATCATTACACGTGTTAGCCTGTGTAACTCCTAACGAGTCTATGAAATAGGGATCATTTTGTTGCTGGAGGTGAGAGGTTGGATAGCTTATGTGAAGATATGTAACTAGTAATCATGGAGTTAGGATTTAAACTCAGGTCTATTTAACTCCCAAATCACTTCTTTAACCAGTACACTGGATTAGTTCACAGGCCAAAATAGGTCTATTTCCGCAGCAAGGAGAAGTCAGTAAGAAATTTTATGCTGAGTTAGATCTTTGATTATAGTGTAATTCAGTGTTCTGCTTCTGATATCAAGCAGCAATGGTATTTGCTGAACAAGCTCAGAGCACTGATTGGAGAAGTGGAATGATCTAAGTTTCTCCTAATCTCACATTGAATCATGTTAAACCCACCAGTGTGTTTAGTCTGTATCAATTTCTTCTATAGTAGGTCACATTGATCTATTGTTTTTATGTAAACGCCACGCCTTTTTTTAGGTTTGTAAGAAAACCTTCATATTCCATCATTCCTGGAGTGAAGGTAGAAGCCCAAAGTCCAGAGCATCTTCTGGGTCTTCCACATGGGTGCAGGGGCCCAAGTAATTGGCCCATTTTCCACTACTTTCCCAAGTACATTAGCAGGAAGCTGGATGGGAGATGGAACAGCTAGTGGGAAGTAGAACAGATGCCCAAATGGGATCCTGACACTACAGGTGGCAGCTTTATCTGCCACAGCAATGATCCTAAACTTCATTGTTATTGTCACAAATGAAGAAAAGTTATTCTGGCAGGACTGTGAAATTTTTCTGGGATCTGTATCTCACCTCCACTTCCACTCTGGTGCTTAGGCTAATTCCCCTTGTAACACCAACAATGGTTAATGCAGTTCTAAAGCTCATATCCCCACATGGATAAGCCCAGTGAGGAAGAGAAAGTTCCAGGATTCCTAGTACATATCTAGAAACCCAATTTCACTGTGGATTTAATACTAGTTAAAAGAGTAATTGAGAGTCATGTATCAAGGCCAACCAATATAGTTGAGAATGGGAAGAAAGAAGTTTAGAATACCCCAGATATGAGCAAGCCATGTTGGACAATCCAGCCTTTGGCTGCGTAACATCAATCTATGCTTTCACAAATAAAACAGTCACATTCTCTTCCCAACGGAAGACAAAATGAAACTTCATCTAATTATGTTGGTAGATCCAGGTCCAATATTTTCACATCAGTGGATAAGTCATGCTAAGTGATTCTTCATGGTTCAGTGATCTGTGAGTAAATAATTTAAACCACACCCTGTACATGATAGGTGAGAGAAAACAGAACTGAAATAAAAATTCCTAATTGCAAAGGGGAGGACATAGAACATTCTTCTTGTTATAGTAATCCTTTTGGACATAAATGACAGACTTGATATTTTGTAGTGAAATGAAAATCTGGGGCTTCCTTGATTTCATTTCCCAGGAACTTCCTTGTCCTGTATGTGTGTGAAAGGACCATTTTACAGACCTGAAGAGCATTACCAATCCACTGCATTATGGGTCTCATCAGGTGAGTATGCATGATAGGGGATGGGAATCGGAGAAATAGCAGTTGGGCATTCCTGAAGTATTCATTTCAGAGCTGAGGATTTCTTTAGTATCGAAATTCCTAATGGGCCCGGCACAGTAGCCTGGTGGCTAAATCCTCGCCTTGCATCCTCCAGTATCCCATTTGGATGCCAGTTCGTGTCCCAGCTGCTCTACTTCCCATCCAGTTCTCTACTTGTGGCCTGGGAAAACAACAGAGGATGGCAAAAGCCTTGGGACTCACCATCCATATGGGAGAACTGAAGAATCTCCTGGCTACTGGCTTTGGAACAGCTCAGCTCCAGCCATTGCGGCAACTTGGGGAGTGAACCAGTGGACGGAAGATCTTTCTGTTTCTACTCTCTGTATATCTGCCCTTCTGATAAAAACAAATGAATAAATAAATAAATAAATAAATCTTTTAAAAATAAGATTTATTAATTTTATTGCAAAGCCAGATATACAGAGAGGAGGAGAGACAGAAAGGAAAATCTTCTGTCCAATGATTCACTCCTCAAGTGACTGCAACGGCCGGTGCTACACGGATCTGAAGCCAGGAGCCAAGAACTTCCTCCAGTTCTCCCATGCAGGTGCAGGGTCTGAAGGTTTTGGGCCATTCTCAACTGCTGTCCCAGGTCACAAACAGGGAGCTGAATGGGAAGTGGGACTGCCGGGATTAGAACCGGCGTCCATTTGGGATTCCAGTGCTTGCAAGGCAAGGACTTTAGCCGTCACGCCACCGTGCCAGGCCGATAAATAAATAAATCTTAAAAAAAAAAGAAAAAAAAAGGATATTCCTGGGCCCGGTGGTGTGGCCTAGCGGCTAAAGTCCTCGCCTTGAACGCCCCAGGATCCCATATGGGCACCGGTTCTAATCCCGGCAGCTCCACTTCCCATCCAGCTCCCTGCTTGTGGCCTGGGAAAGCAGTCGAGGACGGCCCAACGCTTTGGGACCCTGCACCCGTGTGGGAGACCCGGAAGAGGTTCCAAGTTCCCGGCATCGGATCGGCGCGCACCGGCCTGTTGCGGCTCACTTGGGGAGTGAAACATCGGATGGAAGAGCTTCCTCTCTGTCTCTCCTCCTTTCTGTATATCCGGCTTTCCAATAACAATAAAATCTTTTTTTTTTTTAAAAAGGATATTCCTTACCATTTCAGGCAGCTCCCATTTATATAGCATTGCTTGTGATGATTAATTTTAAAAATATTAATTTTGGGAGCTAAATAGTCTCCCCAAGAAGCTGTACAGTCCATCTGGACAATGAGCAGCTGGACTATGTGCTTAACATCTGTTTGCAAGGGAAGAATTTTGATTGAATTTGAACTGTAATGCTGCAATGGGGTGGGGGGGTCCACCGTGGGGGAGGGGCATGGGGAGGGGTGGGGGGGAACCCCAGAGCCTATGAAACTGTCACATAATGCAAAATAATTCATAAAAAAATATTAATTTTGGGAAGCAGAAACACACACACAAAGAGGGAGGGCAGGACAGGAAAACAGAGATAGAGAAAAGTGCTTCCATTGAATGGTTCACTATGTAAAGCTGGGCTGAGTTTGAAGCCAGAAGCCAGGAATGCCCACCAGGTCACCCACTTAAGTGGCAGGGATACAATTACTTGATCCACATGATGACTAAATTTATATGTTAACTTAAGTGGGCTATAGGATGCCCAGATTTTTGTCAACTATAATTCCGGGTATTTCTGCATTTTTATATTAGATTAACATTTACATTGGGACACTGAATAAGCAAGTTGTCCTCAATGTGATTTGCTCTCATCCAACCAGCTGAAGGGCTATATAGGAAAAAAAAAATGCTAGCCATCCTAAGTCAGAGAGGATTCTTGCTTCCTGAGAGTCTTAACTGGGATTTCTTTCTGGTTTTAAGCAAATATTGGCTCTTCTGGGTGTCTAGCTTACTGAAAAACCCTGCAGGTCTTGGGACTTACCAGACTCCACAATTATGTGAGCCAACTTATCAAAATAAATCTTTTCCTCCTTATGTATCCTATTTATTTTGTTTCTGTGGAGAATTCTAGCACACTGGTCAACTTCATGGGTTAGCTGTAAAAGAAATGTGGTTTGTTCATGGTTTTCAAAATCCAGGAAAGAGGTTTGAGATGGTGGTAACTTAGCGCTCTGCCTGCACACTGACCTCCGTTTGGGGTCAACACAGTGACCTGAATACGGAAACCACTCCTGGCTGGAAGGCTGCGCACCAACTGCACCTCTTCAGGGGGGCGTAGATGAACTTTTTGAGAAACAGGAAGAACGGAATGAAACCTAGAGGGGATTCACTTATTCCAGGTCCCATTTTACTTCTCCCTTCATTCAAATTAATTTGGCTTTGGGAAGAATCTTGGCTTTCCCGTGCAAAGGTCCAGTTTACCGCTCTCAGTTGTCTTGGATTACAGGTCACAGGTAGAAAGTGTCTCCTGCAGCAAAACTTCCTTCCTTTCTTCTTGGTTTTGAAAGGAGTTACTTTCAAAATAAATCTGTTTCTTTTCTTGAGACATTTGCAGTGGCTTCAACTGTAACCAGTACCTTCTGACAGCCTGAAATTTTTGTCCAAATTTTTTAATGCGCAGTGTAGGAGGTACATTAAACAACAGAATAACACAGGTACAAGGTTAGGAACTGCAAATGATCAAGTGTGGTTAAGAATGTTATTTGTCCATTACTAGCTATTTAATCCTCCTTCTTAGTAAAAAGAACCATGTTTTTTTTTAAGGTAGGTGCATGGTCATGCAGAATTAAGACATTCATTCTAATTCTTTAAGTTGGTAGATGGCCTGGTTCTGCAAATGGGATATAAACAGAAGTGCTATGTTCAACTTCCAGTAGGAGTTCTTAAAGGAACCTCAAACATATTATGTTTATTTTTTAAAAGATATATTTAAATTGTTAGTCACTAAGGAAATGCAATTCAAACTGCCATGTATTATCACTTTTCACCCATTAGCGTGGTTAAAATGAAAATGAGAACACGTAGTGTGCATGTGCGTAAATTGGAGTTTCTGTATCTTCCTGGCAGTATTATCAAATGGTGGATCTACTTTTTAAAAAATTTTAATTTTTAATGTTTACGTAGTTGAGAGGATGCACACCCATGTTGGGAACAGATTAAAGTGAGGAGGATTGAGATTTGGAGGAAGGTGAGTAGAACAAATGTTTCCGAATTTTTTCTTTTTCTTCTGTATCTGCAGGGGGATGGGGAGGGAAGGGAGCCACTCCTTGCTGTGAAATCACATCAGCACCCAGAAGTTGGGGGACAGCCACTTGATGTCATCTCAAAGACCCCATTGTGAGGAAGAATGTTCCAAGGGTGTAACTCGGGTGGTTTTGATAGTTCTGAGATTCTGTGACTTAACTGCTCCATGGTTGAGAAAGACCATTCCAAGTCCTATTGATTGGCCAAGTCCACATTAGTGCATCCACACACCCAGACATCTGCTGCCAAAGCTAGGCCAGGAGAGTGTCCAATTTACCTTCCATCCTCTGACAAGGCACTCAACATCCTCTGCTGGCCTAGATGAGCTGGCTCTCATGTCCCTCGTGTGCATTTGGGCAGGCGTCAGCAACTGAGAAGGCTCACTCCCAACAAATATGTACTCTAAGGCTGGACCACATATTTTGTGATTTTCCCTGTGGCCAGAGTTTGAGTCCAGTGGTCTAGTTAGGGAGTCCCTCAAGAAGCCTCACCTGGGGTGACTCCAGCTGAGTGTTGTGTGCATCAACTAATTTGAGTTCCAGTTCAGTCTGACACTCACATCAGCTTATGCACACACCAGTGAATAAAGCTGTTCAGCTCTGGCCCCAGCCCCCTCTCCTATGTAAACTGATGGGTTTAGCCCAATCTAGTCCACCACAAACTCAGCCCTTATGCACACCAGTGAGAACTGCAGCCTAGTTGGGGCGAATTCCAATAACCCCAACCAGGCCCATCCCCAGTGCTGATTACTGCACATGCTGGCATGTCCAAGGAGGCTAGTTCAGCCCCTTTGCAACCTGTCTGGATGTTGTCGACACCCATGGATGCTACAGCTTAACTCAGCCCAACCTGCCCACAGACCAGGCCCACAAGTATGCTGACAGGTGCTGCTGCCTTGTCCAGCCTGGCGCACCTATTCCTACCTTTGACCTGGCCCAGCCTGGCTCTCATGCTCATAAGTAGGAGCTATAAACTATTAGGGGTGTGATCCAAATTCCCCCACCAGATCTGCTCCCAGACGCAGATCTTCTGGGTGCAGGCAGGTGTAAAGCCCCTGCCTGGCATAGTTTACTCCATGTCTCAGCTTTTGCCTATGTGCTGGTGGGTTTTGTGGCTTGCCCTGTCCCTAGAGCTGATTCTCAAGTGTACCCATGAGTGCTTCATTCTGGGTCAGCCTAGTCTGCTCCCAATTCCAGTCCCCATGTTGGTTAGTTCTGTGGTCATGCCTGGCTTGGTTCATCACCGCACCCAGCTCTCACACAAAACAGGTGGTTCCAGAGTCCCATGAGAGTGAGCCCACAAATCCCCTATGGAATCTTCCTCCAGATCCAATTTTCTTATGGGCCCGTGTCATGGCCCAACCCTGCATGGCCCATCATCTGCCCTGACTTGGTGTATACTGTAGCCAAGTCCTGAAAGACAGGCCCTTGAGTCCCAGCTTTTGTGTGCATTAGTGGGTAGTGCATTATATACCCAGCCCAGCCCAGGTCTACCACCTGGGTAGGTGTTTTTGTCTAAGACATGCTTTTGTTTCCCTTCCAAACTACTGTCTCAGCCCCCTCATTTATCTGCAAGTGAAGCCGTCTGATCCATGGAAGCTCCACGAAGTCAATCCCCAAGTGTGAATGCAGTGGCATAGTCCATCGAGTCTTCAGAAGTCACTCCACATCTGTAAAGTACTCCCTTGGTGGGCCTCAATACGACACATCCTCAAATTCACCTCTCTGTGCAATCCACAGACTGCACACCAGGTGCAGGTCCTGGGCCTGGTCTTATGGTTGCATGCCCAGCCTACACACTAGTGACTACATTTATTTCTTTAAGATTTATTTATTTGAGAAAGAGGGAAGGGGAAGGGACACACACACACACACACACACACACAACCTTCTGTCTATTAGCTCACTTTCCAACTGTTCACAACAGCCATGACTGGGCCTGGCCAAAATTAGGAGTCCATCCAGGTCTCATTTAGCCGGCACAGGCCCAAATATTTGGGCCATCTTCTGTTACCTTTCCGATCTATTAGTAAGGAGCTGGATTGGACACTCACCAATACGTTCAATTAGGATATTGAAATTCTTTTTTTTTTTTTTTTTAAAGATTTTATTATTATTGGAAAGTTAGATATACAGAGAGGAGGAGAGACAGAGAGGAAGATCTTCCATCCAATGTTTCACTCCCCAAGTGAGCCGCAACGGGCCGGTGCTGTGCTGATCCGATGCCGGGACCAGGAACCTCTTCCAGGTCTCCCATGCGGTGCAGGGTCCCAAAGCTTTGGGCCATCCTCGACTGCTTTCCCAGGCCACAAGCAGGGAGCTGGATGGGAAGTGGAGCTGCCGGGATTAGAACCGGCGCCCATATGGGATCCCGGGGCTTTCAAGGCGAGGACTTTAGCTGCTAGGCCACGCCGCCGGGCCCAGGATATTGAAATTCTCATGATCTTGATTTGGACCATTTTACAGCCCAGAAGCTATCACATGTCTGGGATCGTATTTCCTGGGGTTATATTTGTGGTAGTTGATAAAAAAAATCCAGCTCATCCAAACTTGAAACAAAAATGTACTAGATAATGTAACTGAACATTCCACAGGGGTTGATAGTTTAATCTAGACCCAGCTGACTTCCTCTGAATCCTCACTATCCCAGGCTGGCTCTCTTCACAATGCAGAACAGGTTAACTTAACCCACTTTCAGCTGTACCACTTTATCAGAATTTATGCTGGGGGAACTACAGAAATAGGTTATTTTTCTAGTCCCCTCAGACTGCACCAGCTTGGGTCACCTGCATAGTTTTAAAGGAAACACTTGCTTAATAAGACTGGGAAACTCATCAGTTTAGGCTATGGTGGGCTCAGTCTCATCCGCAGCAGATGACTGAGTAAGGTAGGGTCTGGCTGTTTCCTGAAGGAACTCAAGGAATGTTGGTTAGGAACATTAGATATTTTCAAAACAGATTTATTTATTCTTTTATTGGAAAGTCAGATGTACAGAGAGGAGACAGAGAATGATCTTCTGGCATGGTTCACTCCCCAAATGGCTGCAATGGCTGAAGCTGAGCCAATCCGAGGCCAGGAGCCAGGAACGTCTTCTGGGTCTCCCATACGGGTGAAGGGTCCCAAGGCTTTGGGCCATCCTTGACTGTTTTCCCAGGCCACAAGCAGGGAACTGGATGGGAAGCGGGGCTGCCGGGACATGAACCAGTGTCCATATGGGCCAGTGGTTGCAAGGAGAGGATTTAACCACTAGGCCACTGCGCTAAGCCTGGAACACTAGATTTTTTTTTATCATGTTCTTTAATTTAGCCTTTGTGCCATCATTTGGCCAAAGAGTCACAGACTCAGTACTATTTTTTTGAAAAGAAAAAGAATGCCACTAAATTGCAAAGGAGATCACAGTATTACAAAGTACCTTTTGGTAGGCTGCAACAGAACTTTGCATAATGTACTTATAGATGAGTTAAGAATTGTTTTTCCTCTCATTCTTAAGGGGTACACAAATTGGTCAGGGCAAAGAATTTAATTGCTTTAAAATTTTAGAATCAAACCTCCCCAATTACTCTCCTTGCCACTTAGGAATGTGAGGAAAGAACATTTGGAGCCTTTTCCTTTTGACTGTCCACATACAGGTCAGCCACAACAGTAGCTTCCTTCTTACAGGGTCCATTACCTGAAAGTCTGGATGCCTGCTCTCATTTAGCTTTTTTTCACCACCTGCAGTTTTCCTTTTCCAACGCTTAGAAGTTTTGTTTGTGAGGGTCCAAATGTGGCAGAAACTCTTGATAGGCTTCCAAGCTGTACTAGCCGCAGAGGCCAAAGATGTTGGCTGAATAACTGACCAATTTTTCCAAGGACGGATCTGAGGCAGAGAATTTGAGAAAACACCTTCCAATCTGTCAGAAACATGGAAAAACTTGCTGTCTCTTTCATGTTGGCAAAGGCCCTAAAAGCACAGCATCACAGCGTCTGGTTAACCAGCCACTGATACTTCAAAACTCAGAGTAGACGCCACTGTTTTTCTTTAAGAACACAGAGCAGCACAGTCAAGAGTAGGACCACAGGGTTCTAGGAAAAATAAGAAGTTATTGGGCCCTAGGGACTATCTTTGCACTACAGATTTATACCATATGGACTTCAACTGGAATTAACTCTTCACTGAGCCAAAAGAATCATGATATGAAGAGGTGGTATGTGACAATCTTCTCACAGTAAAAATAACCTAGCAGAAACTTGGGAGAAGTGAAATTTCCAGAAACAGAAAGCAAATCCATTAGGTGATAGTCCCTGCATTATCTGAGATAGATGGGAAGCTTTTCTTTTGAAAAACTACATGACTCAGTTTACTTCTTGTATAGTTCAGATCAAAAACACTTGGTTCCATTGCATGAAATTAAGACATACATTTTCAAGGTCTTTCATCTCTCTGCACTGTTGTTCTCATGGATTTTCTCAAATCACTCCTATACCATTTTGAAGCCATTCCCAAGATTTCCAACAGGGCTTGAAATTACACTTGCCTTTTCTCGTGTGTTTTTTCTAGCAGCTCTCAAGGTTGAAACTCTAAGTCTGTCTTGTCCAGAGGCAGCACACAAGAACTGCAATTGAATTCACTGATATTTCAGGCTGATGACCCTCCTGTGGTTCAGCATAATGTCAATGTGACAATTATTGCATTTGTCTTTGTATCTTTGCATCCTTTCCTTTGTCTCCTAAGCAAGGGGTTCTAGGTAGCCATATTGCAAGAGGTCCGTAGGAACAGCCTTGGTCTGTGCTCAGTGCAGCAACAAGAGTGAAACAGACCTGCCATCCATACACTTGGAACCCACTAAATGAAAATGCCATTAATATGAACATATGATTTCAAATGAATTGAAGTGACTGAATCCCAGAATGACTGCAGTTTTATGTCCAAACCAGCAAAAACATGGATAATATGGGTAGAATATTAGGACAGGGCTAAAGCACTAGGAAAAATAATCTGTTGCCTACCATTAAGGAAAAAAAATGAAAAAAGGCTGCTTCACAAATTGTACAGAAAAATCATACTCCCTCCCCCCAAAAGTTGTATGAGACTATCGAAATATTTATTTCCATTTTTAATTTTCAGTAAACTAGGCATTTGTTAAAAATTATTTAAAAAAAACCACAGTGTGAATTCTGGATAGCCTAGTAACCTGTACAGTGCCCATTCAGAGGACGTGCAACCTGACAGTTAGGATCTCTGAAATCCAATTTGATTCTGATTCAGTCATGGCTTGCTCAGCTCAAGTATGATCTTGAGCATATTCCCCAGTATGGTGGAAGCTCATGTTATTTTTTTTTATTTTTCAAGATTTGTTTATTTGGAAGATTGAGTCATAGAGAGAGGAAGAAGAACAGAGAAAAAGAGGACAGACATCCTCTATCGACTGGCTCACTCTCAAAATGACCACAGTGAGAGGTGCTGAGCCAGGCCACATTATCAGGAGCCTAGAATTCTAACCAGCTCTCCCACAGGTGGCAGAGAACCAAGCACTTGGGCTAACTTCCAGTGCATTTGCAGGAAGCTAGATCAAATGGGAACAGCCAGGACTCAACCTAGTGCTCATGGGATGCAGGAGTTCTCAGGCAGAGGCTTAACTTGCTGTGCCAGGATGGTAGCTCCTTTTTGTTCCCTTTTGCAAAATGGGGACAATTACACTGTTATTGAATTGACACAAGGGCTCAGAATTTAGCACCTTGGAAATCTTGGGAGTGTTAATACTGCCACTGGCCAGTCCATAGTCATGATGCAGTTGACACCATTTGTGCATTTATGGACCTGGATAAATCTAGAGGCATGAATGGACAAGTGCAACTTCTCAAGTTTAACTTATAAATCATTGACTTCATCGCTTATCTGAATCCTCCCATAACACCTTCTGATCAAGAAGAAGCCAGCAGGAAAAGTGTAAGTGACTTTGAAGAGAATCCTATAGATAGCAGTGGTTAAGAATCTGGAACCAGTTTGAATCTCACCAAATTTGTGGGATAGAAGTCCCTGACTTTAGCTTCCCGAACTCCTTTGTGAGAATACCTGGACATAAAGGTACAAATAAGGCACACCTTTGGATAATCCTAGGACATAAAGGTACAGATAAGGCACACCTTTGGAGCACAAAGACAAAACAAACAATAAGAAGGGGCATTAAAAATGCCAGGCTGGCACATTCCCAGGGATCCACCAAGCTTTATAGTTCCTTCAGCGAGTATACAAGAGAGCCCACAGAATTCAGCTTCCCCAGAAGTTTGGGGTGCACATTCCATGAGGGGAGATAGAAGTGGGCCTTGATCTTTCAGGGATCCCAGTTTGTGGCTCCAACTGAACATGGGACTCCAGCTTACGATCCTGCATGGAACAGGCAACTGTAGATGGAGCCTAGCCAATAGCCTACCTGACTTAAGGCACAGCCAATGGTCCAACCTGACCAGATATCCTGGCAGCAAAAACTGCTTTGTCCAAGGATGTTAAGTTGGCCCAGCTATAACTCAAGCTTGGGCTTACCAGTGCTATTCCTGAGATCATGATTTTGAAGACATTATTATGATCTCAAACATAAATATATCTCAATGTAAAGATACAAAGCTCATAAAAAATCAGGGAAACATGGGCCTAGTGCACCAGCCTAGTGGCTAACCCCTTGCTTTGCATGTGCGGGGATTACAAATCGGTGCCAGTTCGAATCCCAGCTGTTCTACTTCATTTCCAGCTCTGTGCTTGTGCCCTGGGAAGGCAGTAGAGAATGACCTAAGGCCTTGGGACCCTGCACCCACAAGGGAGACCTGGAGGAGGCTCCTGGTTTCTGGTTTTGGATCAGCTCAGCTCCAGCTCAGCTCTGGTCATTGTGGACACATGGAGAGTGAAGCAAATGGAAGATCTTTCTGTCTCTCCTTCCCTCTGCAAAATCTGACTTTCCCATAAAAAACAAATCTTTAAAAAATTAGTAATGTAGTACTAATAAGAAGAATAATCAAGGAAACATGTTACCAGGTAGAAAAAACTAATGAAGATCTGGGGTGCAGAGAGTTTCCAGCAGTCTGGTGGCTGCTGGGAGCACTCAAGCCAGTTTGAACTCAATGATTGGGGCCCTGGCTACAGATACTGCTGCCACACGGTGAGCAAGTCCTGGGCTTGCCTGGGCCCAAGAGGATTCTCCCTTCCTGGTGAGTACGCTGGGAGGAGATCTCTTGGGAGCAAAGGGGGGCCTTGGCTCCTCCGGCCACCACCATCGTGCAATGGGCAGGACCTAGAGGAGTTTGACCTCAGGGCCTGAGAGCAGAGAGCTTCCAGCAGCCTGGCAGCTGCTGGGAACACCCAAGTCAGGTTGAGCTCAATGCGTGGGGTCCTGGCTACAGCCGCCACTGCCAACAGGATGAGCGAGTCCTGGGCTTAGGGCAGTCAGTGTGTCAATTGGCATCAGATTCCGTGTGCTGGCAGCAAGCTATGGGGTTTTGGGGGTGTGGAATTGCTGCCTAGGTACATCCATGAATGTGGCCACTGTGTGTGTTGGTGAGGAATCAATCTGAGGGACTCCCAATGACAGGGTAACTTGAAGGTAAGTGAGGGTACTGAGACTTAGTAGTTAGAAGGGCAGAGACAGTACTATCTGTATGGGTCAGATTGATACATGAGCCTGCAGGTAAGTCTGGTGTAGGACTTGTTACCACCGGACAATGCTGACCACCACATACCAATCCATGTGAAAGGTAGGGCTGGGGGCCTGTCTAGCAGGACAAGATTCTAGTACCTGATAGAATGTCGGATCAGGAGACGGGTCATATTAGACAGGGCCATGACACTAACCAGCATGTGAGAGAACCAGATATGGGGGTAGATTCTATGGGGGATGTGTGGTCCCCCACAGAATACAAGTCCCGCTAGTTAGCCCAAGATTGGGGTGGTGATGTGCTGAGCTAGGTGTGACCATAGAACCTGCCATCACTCATGGGTAAAGGGACAGATAACAGTTGGGGCAGGTCCAGGCTGCAGCACCTGCATGTGCATCCTAAAACAGGATGTGGGGCGAACTAGATCACAATGTTCACCAGCTCATACAAGGCCAAGATGGAAGGGTAGACAATGCCAGGCACTGGCTTAACACCAGCTGGCATTTATGAGATCTGGGTCAGGGAGTGGGACAAGTGGGGGGACTTGGGAAACTCCCCTAGTGGATCATAACTCTCACATGATCACACGGTTAAGGTCTGGGGGTTGGGCAAGCTGGGCAAAGTAGCTCCAACGCCTGGCTAATGTGTGGATTAATTACGGAAAGGGGTCGACCAGGCAGGGACAAGCAAACCTTAGCTCACCAGTAAGAACAGAAATCAAGCTAGAGCACATGTCATGCTGAGCTAGGCTCTTACATCTACTGGTTTGCATGAGCCAGGGATGGTAATAGACTGAGGAGGGCCAGGTTCAAGCAACTGCCAGTGAGAATCTGGATGGGGGCAAGCCGGGTTAGGCCAGGCTACAGCATCTAAGGCAAAGGCCAAGACAGGTAAAGGGACTATACCAAGCTGGGTAAGAGCAACCACTGACATATGCACGATCTATGGCTGGGAACAGGCTTGGTTACGGAGGAAGGGGACACCATGGCTGGGTTGGGGTTCCCACTGGTGAGTGCAGGGGCTGGGATGGGATCTGTGTTCTGGTCTGGATATGGCTGCAATGTCCCTTGGCACAAGTGTGGACTGGGGCTGTGTGCATGGGACTAGGCTAGACTCCAGCACCAACTGGAGCTCTGCAGGACCAGGGTAGGTGTAGGATGGATTAGGCAAGGTCTCTGCCCTCACTGAGCCATATGTAAGCTGTGTCTGCGTATGGACCAGTCTTGGCTGGGCTGAAATATCCAACAGTAAGAACCAGAATGGGTTGAAGGCCAGTCAGGAAAGGCCAGTGATCCTGTCAGGAGAGGAGGTGCACTAAGTAGGGCTGGCCCATTGACCCACCGGTGTGTGCGAGATTTGACATTGGGAGAGGTTTTGATGAAGGAGCTTTGGAAACTCCCTGTCAGGACACAGTCCCTGCAGGTAAGTGTAAGAGAACCATGATAGGGAGCAACCCAGATCAGGCCAGGGAAAGGTATCCAACAGCATATATGTGTCACAGATCGGGGGTGGACCAGGCTGAACCAGTTCACATCATCGGCCGGCACCAAAATAGTGGGGGTCAGGCCAGACTCTGTCGCAACATGTACCAGTACACACGAGGGCTGGGACTGGTGCCTGCTGAGCTGGGCTAGTCTGTAACCCCCACCAGTGTGAGCTGGAAATGGGGGTGGTTGGGCTGGGCTGGGTCAGGCTATAGCACCCACTGGCAAATGCCAAGGCGAGGCGGGCCCTGCCAGACTAGCCTGCAGCACTCAACCAGCACACATGAGAACCAGAGGGGAAGGGGCAAACAGAGTAGTGGGAATATGGAGGGCTCCCCTGCTGGATCATCACTCCCACTGGAGCGTGTGAGTTGGGATGGGAGCATTACAGACCAGGCAGGGATACAACACCTGTGGGCCTCATGTGAGCTAGGTCAGAGAAAAGCCAGGCTGGCCTGACTACTCCAAAGGTGCAACGATAAAGCAGAGTGGGTGAGGATTGGGGGGGCTTTGGTGCAGCATTAGCTAGCTGGAAGATGCTGGCATTGGGGCAAATTTAAACTGTCAATTTAAACTGCAGAACCACCTGGAGAGTGCATAATCCGGGAGTGGGCCCAGTATGGAAAGAGTGGTCAGCACCTCTTGGGTTACCACTCCCACTGGAGAGCATGAAAACCAGCACTGAGGTAGGCATGGCTGGGAGAATGGTACCCACTAGCATGTGTGTGGACTGGATAGAGGGACTAGTTGGGTTGAACTAAGCTTCAATGCCTATTGACAAGTAGGAGAGCTGAATGGGATGTGGGACAGACTAGACCAGTCTGCTGTACATACTGGCAAGCATGGAAACCAGGGTAGCGGGCAGGCCTGGTGGTGGTTATTGTGGGTCGCCCCAACTAGGTTGTAGCTCCCACTGGTTTGTGTGAGGGTTAAGTGTGTGCTTGGCAGTATCATGCTGGACGTTAACACCCATTGGTTTGTGTAGGAGATGGAGCTGAAAACAGAACTGACCCAGCAATTCCAGACCCTGTACTGGCATGCACACGCAAGAATCAGTTCTGGGATGACCTCAGAGGCAGTTTCTTTGGGGATTCCTTCAACTGAACCAGTGATCTCAGAACCCCAACCATGAAGAGAAGTGCAGGTTCCATGGTCTGACCATGGAGAGCATGTGTCAAAGCTGAACCTCCTCAGAGGCTCAGACAGAGCAGTGGACAGCATATCTAGGTGCACATGGAGGATGTGGCAGTCCATTGGAGCCTGCAGAGGATACCTAGTACCACAATAGAGAATGGAGGACAGAACAAATCTATCAGCTACTCCAGGGATGTGTTGGCAGTGAAAATCTGGGCAAATGGAGACTCTAAGCTGGACCATGTCCGCCAGTGGATTCTGGAAAGATTTCACCATGCTTGGAATGGTGAGATCGGCAGTAATTCAGGACTGCTGAACTATCAAAACCACTTGAGCAGTGCCTTTGGAGGATGCCCCATGTTGGACCCTGGGACCCTGGGATGGGTGAGAGGTTGGGGGGGGGTTTCACTTTGTCTTCCCTCTCAACCCAGATACAGAAAAAAAGAGAGAGAGAGAGAGAGAGAGAGAGAGAGAGAGAGAATGTGGTAACAATGGTCTTACACACTTTCCAGAAGCCCTTGACCCTTTGTGTCATAATTAACTATGTAAAGATTATCAAAATAAAATAAGAATTAACCCCCCAAAAAAACAAAAGAAAAAAAAGATGGAGGTCCATGAATTGAAGGACAGAAATCTTAGAACTAAGGAATACAATGATAGATGTGAAAAATTCCAATAGTTTCAATGTTAGGAGTGACCAACAGAACAAAGAGTCAGTAAATTCAAAGTCGGATCATTTAGAGTAACTTAGACACAGGAGCAAAAGAGCAAAAGAATTTAGAAATGTCTGAGGGATTTATTGCACACCACCAGGCAAAACAGTTTATCCATAATAGGGGTTCCAGAAAAAGCAGAGAATTGAGCAAAATGACTATTAAATAAAAGACTAGAATTTTCTCAAACTTGGGATGAGAGGTACACATCAGATTCTTGAATATCCAAAGTCCCCAAATGGACTGAAGTTAAGTGAGGTTTACTCTAAGACAAAGTATGATATAACTGTCAAAGTGTTTTAAAACTTGCAGAGAACTCATCACATACAAGGGGTTCCCAAAAGATTAGCAACTCATTCTTATCAGAAACCTTACAGGTCAATAGAGAATGAGATGAGACATTTAAAATTTTAAGAAAACAACAACAACAACAACAAAAAACCCCAAACCAGAAAACCTTCTGTAACACAAACACCTGGAAAAACTGTGGGAGTTTGTTACCATTAGACATGACTTACAAGAAATACTAAAAGCTGCTCTTCAAGATGAAATGAAAAAGCAACTCTTTGACAACACAGAAACATACAAATGTATAAAATCCATCTGTAAGGATAAATCTAACAGTCATGCCTAGCTCTTCTTTTTTTTTTTTTTTAAGATTTATTATTATTGGAAAGCCGGATATACAGAGAGGAGGAGAGACAGAGAGGAAGCTCTTCCATCTGATGTTTCACTCCCCAAGTGAGCCACAACAGGCCGGTGCGCGCCAATCCAATGCCGGGAACTTGGAACCTCTTCCGGGTCTCCCACACGGGTGCAGGGTCCCAAAGCTTTGGGCCTTCCTCAACTGCTTTCCCAGGCCACAAGCAGGGAGCTGGATGGGAAGTGGAGCTGCTGGGATTAGAACCGGCGCCCATATGGGATCCTGGGGCGTTCAAGGCGAGGACTTTAGCCGCTAGGCCACGCCGCCGGGCCCAAGATCTTATTAATATTGTAATATTCTAATTTTATTAATATTGTAGAGTTAGAAAATACTTTTAACATAATAAAGACAAACACACTAAAATATAGCTATAACTGTTTTTTAATAAATTGCAATAGAAAAACTTTATAACATTAATAACCTTGTATATGATTTAAATTACATTGTTATCAACCCAAAATTGCTTGGTATAATTATTCTGTAGTAGTCTCATGGTAGTCACAGAAAACCTGTTACAGATACACAAATGATGAAGAGAAGGAATCAGAGCATGCCATCACAAACTCATCAAGTTACAAACAAGACAGAAGGAGAGGAAGAAAAGAATAAAGTATAAAATAAAAAACAATTAGAATAGCAATCACTTCAACCGTAAATGGATTAAATTCTCCAATAAAAAGACAGAGTACCATAATGATAATGAAAAAGGATTCAATAATAGACTGTTTACAAATAAATCACTTTAGCTTTAAAGATAAAGATGCTGAAAATGAAGGGACAGGAAAATATTATTTTATACAAATGGGAAGCAAAGGCAGTAATAGATAGCTACCTACAGTAGCTGCAATACAGTTTCAGTCAGAAGCTGTCACAAGAGTCAAAAAGACACTGATTAAATAAACTTAAGGTGCTAAACTTACATTGCACCAACTATACTGTAAGTACTGATACATGTCAGAACAACTGATACATAAAGCAAATGAAAACAGGACTAAATGGCAATGCAATAACAGTAGAACACTTTAACAGCCTACTCTCAACAATCAATAGATCATCCAGACAGAAAATAAGGAAACAGTGGACCTGAACAACAGTATTGTGATTAAACAGATGCAACAGACACATAGGAAACATTCCATCCACCAGCAGCAGAACACACATTCTTTTCAAGTACATATGGAACAATCCCCAGGACAGATCATATGTTAAGCCACAAAACAAACGTTAACAAATTCAAGAAGACTGAAATCATATCAAGCGTCTTTTCCGACCACAATGGTATGAAACTAGAAATCAGTACAGGGAGGAAAACTGGAAAGTTCACAAATATGTGAAAATTAAACACATTCAAGAATCAAAAAGGTCAGAGAAGAAATCAAATGGGAAATAAATACATACAGACACACAAAAAACCCCCAAAACCCTCCAAAAATGGAAACATGGCATACTAAAATTTATAGAATGCAGTAAAAGTACTTTTAAGAGGAAAGTTTATAGTGATAAACACTTCCACTAAAGGAAGGAAAAATATGGCAAATAAGATAACTTTGTTCTGCAAGGAACTAGAAAATGGAGAATAAAATAAGCTCAAAGTTAGCAGATGGAAGGAAATAATTTATGAGCGCAGATATAAGCAAAATAGGGCCTACAAAGACAATAAAAATAATCAATTCATCAATTTTTAAAGATAAACTTTTAATTACCCTGGTGAAGAAAAACGGTGAGCTTACTAATACCACAGAAACACACAGAACCGTAAGATAATATGATGAACAACTATATGCCAACAAATTGGGCAAATGGAAGAAATATATGCTTTTCTAGAAATATCTATCCAGACTGAAGAAATAGAAATCATAAGGACATAGAAAATATTAAATAGATTAATAATGTAAGTAAAAAACTCAGTAATTTAAAGTGTCCCAACACAGAAACCTAGAACCAGATGGCTTCACTGGTGAATTCAATCAAATGTTTTTAAGAAAAGGTCAATACATCTCAAGTTCTTTCCAAGAACTGAAGAGGCATACATTTCCAATCTTACTTTACAAGGCCAGTATTACACCGAAACCAATGCTGAATAAAAGTCATAACAAGAACAGAAAATTAAGGGCCTGTATCCTCAGGGTGGGTTTTGAGCTGCTGGCTCAGATACCCATGGCTCCACACTGGATGATCATGGTGTGACTCCTGGCGGTCACCTTGACTGGCACCTCCTGCCACCACAGGCCCTGAGAGGCTGGCTATTGGGTTTGTATCCTGAATTGAGTTCCTGGCTCCTGATCTGGCAGTAGGCCCACCCAGTTATAGCTGTTGTAAGCATTTGTGGAATCAAGCAGTGAATGTGACCTCTGTTGCTCTGTTCCTTATATAAACTTAAAAAAAAAAAAATCCCTAAGATAATGGTGTAACAAAGTGACAATATTTTAAAAAGGCAAAATCTTTCTAAAAAATTTACCTGTTTATTTGTAAGGTAGAGTTACAGAGAAAGGGAGAGACAGAGACCTTGTATCCACTGGTTCACTCCCCAAATGGCCTCAATGGCTGGGGCAAGGGCGGTGACGGGCCCAAGCCAGGAACCTACACCTTCTACAGCGTCTCCCAGCTTGGAAAATGTGCTCATGCACTTGGGTCATACTCTGCTGTTTTCCCAGGCTCATCTGCAGGAAACTGGTTGAGAAGTGGAGCAGCCAGGACTTGAAACAGAGCTCATTTAGGATGCTGGTGTCACAGGCAGTGGCCTTTACCTGCTGTGCCACAACACTGGCTCCTCGAAGTAAAAACTTTTAAATGGCCAACATCCATAAACAATGTAAAAATTCTCATCAAAATCCTAGAAAACCAAATTCAACAGCACATAAACAGGATTGTACACCATAGCCAAACGGAATCTATTACTGGGATGTATAGATGGCACGACATACAAAAATCAATGAAAGTGGTATATTAACAGAATAAAAGATGAAATTCATAGATCATCTCAATGGATGAAGAAAGGCAAATTCACAAAATTCAACATCCTGTTATGATGGAACTCAACAAATTAGATATAAAAGAAACATACCTAAACATAACATAGGGTATACAGGTCCACAGGTAATACACTCAATGGTGAAAATGTGAATCTTGGCCTCAAAGATCAGGAACAAGACAAGCAAATGAAACGGCATGCAAATCAGAGAGGAAAAAATAATCTGTTTGCAAATGACAGAATCTAATACACAGAAACTCCAGAGTCCCCGAAAAACCTTTATAACTAATAAATAAAATTCAGTAAAGCTGGAAGATTCAAAATCAAGATAACCAAACTCAGCTATATTACATTAACAATGAACTACCTGAAAAACAAAATATATCATCATGATATCTTCAAATGCAATAAAATATGTAGGAATAAAATTAACCAAGAAGGTGACAGATTTCCATTGGAAATAATAAAGAAACAAATGAATAGAATAATATACTGCTAATATACTGGAGGAACAGTTAAAAATGCCTATAGTGTGATATACACAGACTCAATGTAACCCCTATCACAATTCCAATGAAATTCTTCACAGAAATAGAAAACAAAAATTCTAAAATTCACATAGAACTACAAAAGCTCCCAAATAGCAAAAATAACACTGAGAAAAATGAAGCTGGAAACATCACACTTCTTGATTTAAAATTACTGCACAGAGAAACAGTAATCAAAGTAGCATGTATTCACACACACAGAGAAATGGAACAGGAAAGAGACCAGATGTTGACCTACACATACAGTCAGTTGCCTTTGGCAAGGCCACCAAGTGACACGGTGGGGAAAGAACAGTCTCCTTCGTAAATGGTGTCGAGAAAACTGGTATCCACAAGAAGAAGAACCGAACCCTTCCCTCCACACCACCCCTTTTTTTTTTTAAAACCAAAGTGAAAAGAAAGAAAAAAAAATGAGTAAAAGTGAGTAAGAAAGAAGGCTGTAAAATTAGGTTAATGTCACACCATTGAAGGGCACCAGAAATTTTAGTATTTTATTTGGCAAGAAATGAAACTGGAGATCATGGAGCTATGTAATTTTTTATAAAGGCCAAAGGATGAATTTGGTTCTAAAGTTCAAAATGAGTGCAATCCATTATACTGCAGCATGGAAAATAGCTACACTATAGTTTATTTTAATTAAACGCAGATACATGCTATGTATCACTTTAATAACCACAACTGAAAGAAAACACTTTGTTGTGAACTATAGACAACCAAAGGTTTAAATCCAATTTTTATTCAAATATTCTTCATTTCTGACTATTTGCCCTGCCAGGCACACTTTTCATTTAGAAATCAGTATTTCAGGGCTGGTGCTGTAGTGCAGTATGTTAAGCTACCACCTGCAGTGCTGCCATCCCATATGGGTGGCCAGGTTGAGTCACAACTACTCCACTTCTGACTCGGCTTCCTAATGCACCTGGGAAAGTAGGGTAAGATGGCTGTGGTTCTTTGGCCCCTCTGCCCCTGTGGATGAACTCTGGAAGAAGCTCCTGACTCCTGGCTTTGGTCTGACTCAGACCTGGGAGTGAACCAGAGAATAAAAGAACACTGCCCGTCTCTATCTCTGCCTTTCAAATCAATCAATCAATCAATCAATCGATCAATCATAGAGGAAAGAGATTTCAGGGTCCAGTGCTGTGGCCTACTGGCTAAAGTCTTTGCCTTGCACATGCCGAGATCCTATACGGGCGCTGGTTCTAATCCCGGTAGCCCTGCTTCCCATCCAGCTCCCTGCTTGTGGCCTGGGAAAGCAGTTGAGGATGGGCCAAAGCCTTGGGACCTTTCATCTGTGTGGGAGACCTGGAAGAGGATCCAGGCTCCTGGCTTCAGATTGGTGCAGCTCCATCTGTTGAGGATACTTGAGGAGTAATCAATGGATGGAAGATCTTCCTCTCTGTCTCTCCTCTCTATATATCTGACTTTACAATAAAATTAAATAAACCTTAAAAAAAAATCAGTGTTTCTCAAAACTGATGAGACAAAAAAGATCCAAATTAATGATGGAAAGCAGCTGATGTGTGCAGCAAACCAGCAGCATAAATGGACAGCATTAAAAAAATTACAAATTGAAATAAAAAAAATTGATGATGTTATCTCAAATGTATAATTGAATTATCAGGAAGAATTAAAAATCTCTAGTTAAAGCCAATGAGGACTTGCAGGCTAATTTTGATCTTTGCTCCTTGTGTTAGTTGAAATTAGAAAACTCTACTCAGAGTACAGTGAACATTGGATACTTTGTTTTCTCAAAACCACCTTCCCTTGCCTGCTCCTTTTTCTTCTCATAATGTCCCCTTCTGGATCAGCTCAGGGATGGAATGCGACCAAGTATGGAAAAAAATTAAAGTATTTCTCCAGGGTTTTATATCATTTGCTGCCATGCTTTTGTTATGAGTTAAGTTGAAAGTGTCTATTACCATCATCACCTCACCCTTCACACTCACTGCAAAGAAAATATCCCTACAGAAATCAACTTGCTTAGAAACGAAAATTAATCCAAGCAAGGGGGAAAAAAAAATCAGAGCCAAGATTGGGGACATGTTTGGCTATAACTATGTGTGCACTCCCGTTTAAAAGTCAGTAAATTGTCCTTCATGCTGACAGTTGAGATGAATTCTTATCACTTGGAACTGAAGGATTGGTTAATAAATAAAAGCACCTGAGGCAGGTGTTTAAGATGCTCAAGATGCTATTTGGGACATTCACATCCAGGTCTGACTCTGTTTTCAACCCAGCTTCCTGCTAACACATACCTTGAGAGACGGCAGGTAAGAACTCCAGAATAAGGATCCATTTCACCACCCACATTGTATTCTGGCTTCCAGGCTCTGGCCTGGATCAATTCTTGCTGGGTTTTCAGTCTTTTGAATAAAACGAAATAAAAAAAAAATCAAAAGTCCTAATATCTACCTGAATATAATTGACACAATTAGTACAATATAATTAAATAAGAGTAGGCTAGCAATTTATGGAAAAGTTAGTAGTATTAATTCAGGTGAAGCATATCATGTAATAGAAATCTAGCAATATGAAATTGGATGTGACACACAATGTATGTCAACCTAATTACATAAAATGTATAAAGGAAACTGTTGGCACTACAGCTATGTGCTTAACATTTTATTATGTACTGTGAAACCTGAATCTCACTGCTTCCTGCAGAGAAACAAAATTGCTCAACTACGCTTTGGAATCTTCAATATCTATTACAATCATTGTCTTTAATTCATATTTATAATAGAACAGGTGCAAGTTTTGTTTACTGTACTCTGTGACTATTAATTGCACAGGCAACAATTAGTATTTATGAAAGGCCTATCTTCCCTTTAAAATCATTGTTTAAAAAACAAAGAAAGCCAGGTGGAATTTTTCTTTTTAAAATGGGATTCATAAATAAAATACAGAATTCTGAACTTAACTCGGGTCAAGGAATTGTTTATTCATCAGAATTTGTGAAGAACTAAGAATGGAGAGGGCCTCTAGGTCCTACAGAATTCTAGGACTCTCGGTGAATTATTCCAATTTCACCCTTTCCAAGTCTCTGACATGCTTTTTCACTAAAACACATGTTTATTGCAAACCCTGTGGGGATGAATGTGAATATTAATCAGATGAAGTGGTAGTTATATTTAGGTGAACTTTGCTGGTTAAATTCTTTCCTAAAAAAAATAGCCTGTAATTGAAAAGTTTAACGGAATTCTAGAAAATAGAGCTGGCAGAGATGCATTAGCTCATGCATAATTTTTTAATCTCTCTTTTCCCTCCTGGGTAGAGGAAAGTACAGGACAAATCCTCTGGTTTTTGACCAGCTTTCAATTTAAAGTCTAGAAAGGATAGAACTCAACGCTTTTCTTGGAAATGAGACTACATCACAACAGACTTCAGTTAGCAAATTCCTCTCCACCCTGACATTCAGATCACATGTTTTTGTGTACTTTACCCTACTTTTCCCAATAACAACTTCATGGCATACTTGATTCAATTCACTCTATTTCTTGCCTGTTTCCAGTAAGACACACTGAATCTTTACCTTAAACTTGGATCCCTTGAAATCCTATTTAGTTTTGATATTCAGTATTACAGTGTATGTAACTCCATGTAAATTTTTATCATCCTAGAAGATTGGCAAAAGCTGCTTTAGGATGTAAATGAATCTCTGAAATTGCAAGGCCCTCCTTTTGATTAATCACATTTCTATTAGTAATTTTATGACATCTTTTTACCACCATTGTTTTTGGATTATCTTTTCTATTTTCTAACCCTAGTTATGTATTTTTTTGTGTTCCATGAGTTTGTATCAACACTCAACTTACTACTCTACTCTAAGTTTCTTTAATGACTGTCATTTCTTTTTCGCGTTTCCTATTGGTCTAAAATTTACTCAGTATTTAAACTGAAAAGCCACCTTTTCAAAAGCATTCTTAGTAATAACCCCTCCCTCCATTCCTGTGTCATCCACTCAAATATAAATTTTTTTTTTCTAATCAAACCATTAACCAGTTTCTTTTGCAGGACTAAGAGCATCCTTCCATCTCCCACTCCTCCCACCAGGCTGCAACCACTGCCAAGAGAAATCTCAGCTTGAAGAAGCCAAAGAGGAAATGCCCCCTTTTCCTTTATATATAACGAAAGGGAGGAATGTAAGGAGTTACTCGAATATCCCACCCTGGACCCAGAACCGCTTCATCTTCCTCATAGCTCATGAAATTCGCGCCAGTCCAGCCTTTCACCAATCAGATGTAACCCAGTATTTCACCTGAGAATCCCACCCTCAATCTCCCAGCCTCTTCTCCAACCCCGTCCACTTACCAATCATCCTTAGGCAATCACCTGTGTCAGTCTCAGGAATCAATCCCCTGGGGCCGGCCCTCAATCCCTCCTAATCCCTGCCCGCCCCCCCCCCCCCCCCACCTTGCAGACTCACCTGAATGGCATAAAACAGCCCCCCAGGTGCGGGTTGCTCTCTCTGCTCCTTCCAGCCTCCCCGACCCCTTTCTTCCCCTTCCACTTCGCCTTCCCACCACCTTGGTCCTGCTCCTGCTCTGCTGGAATAAACCTCCTAAGATTAATTAAAAAAAAAAAAAACCCTGGAAATGAATTTTATTAATATCCAATGTTATCACTGCTTTTTAAACATTAAGAACACAGATGCAATACAGATTAATAATCCTTTATATTTATGTTGTAACGTCATAACTACATAAACATCAGTAAAATCAGGAAACCTTAATTTTAATGTGAACTTTCAGAAGGTACAAATTAAGCCATATATATATGTATATATATATACACACACACACTCACATAAGTACATATACATTTTATAACACACTGAAGAGCTCCAAGTATTCTGTTAAGTTATTGCTTAACACATCAAAACACTACATCAACTGGTCACTACAACATCCCTGGTGTGGTCATGTGAATGGATTTGGGCTGGGATCAGAGGAATGAATTTGTAAGACAATGTTTATTCTGTGAAAAAGTAGAGTCAAATTTGTTGGCACTCAAGAGTCAAACAATGTGAAGTTGTTGATTTTCTGAGTAGACTGTAGGAAACTGTGGTTGCAAGAATTTATTCAGCCTTTACACAAGACACTGTATTGGAAGTTTCCTAAGTACAAAAGCTGTCTTAATAGAGTTAAGTTATGTATAAAAACCCACATATAGAATGCTGAGGGAGGAGCAGTTCTCTTTGACAAGATGGTGCATTTGACACCATCTTTCTGTTTAGAGATTCCACTAAGGGGAATTCCAACTTTGCAGTTAACACAGGTTACCACTAGGGGTTTGGTAGTGTATTGAACTGACGAATTAAAAATTTCAGCCTGTAGAATTAAGCATAGCTGAAAGCCAAGACTTAGCACACACTATATTCTTCAGATGCAAAAAGGGGTTATAAACATAAATGGAAAATTTACAAGTCAGTTTATTAAAAAGGTTATAAAATGCACTTTTAAAATTTGGACTGTTTAATTTTCAAAAAAAAAAACCAAAAAATTACAACCACAACATCACAATCACTTAACAGTCTAACAGTGCATTGTCCTTCTCCAACTGTCTGGGAATTTTCAATTTCTTCCAGAAAGAGTGCTCAATTTTTCTTTGCCAAAGTTCTTGGTAGATTCACTTTTCACTGGAAAAAAAGAAGTAAACATACAGTCAAATGTTTATACTGTTTCTGTTTAGCCTGTTCTGTTTTTTCCTCTTCTCTCCTCCCTTCTGATGCATAGCAACAGCACAGCTCACGAGGACAGACAAACTGTGTCATGTTCATGGCAGCTAGAATATACAATCATGGCCAGGATAGAGATGTCAAAGTGGCAATTATATCTTGTGAGGTAACATCCCTCTTCACTGTGTGGAAGACTTGAGAATGGTCACTGCAACGTGGGGTTCTGACCGCACTCTCATGCCACTGGGTCACCAGTATCACACAGGCTGGCCACACGTAGCAAAACAGATTTTTCCACGATATTCTGTATGAACTTAACAACTGTAGGTCAGTTTACACTGAGTGACACTGGGCTGGCAGAAGCCTAGCTAATCACCATCTTCTTTTCACAGGGAAATGACTCAGAACAGAGGGAACTCCTTGGATGCTCCTCTCTTGCCTGAGTGAGCAGACTAACTAGCAGACGGATCACACTGAGTTCCTTGAGAACGTAAGACTGGATTCACAAAGTGAATAATCAAGGGCTCACAACTTATGAACATTCCTACTGGAACTGTAACCCTAGACTTTGTCTTATATTCAACTGATGGTACCTAGGTCTCATGTTGTAACAGCAAAGTTGTGTGTCTTTCCTGTGAGTAATGCACCAAATTAAGTTCTACCCAGAAAACTCTCTCTAAATAGCAGTTTTTTTCCTACGCTTCCTCCATAATTTATATGTAATATGTATGCAATTTCAATTGTAACACCTACTTGCCATAAAGTTTATGTCTGTGTTCATGAGTCTGAGACTCCCATTTAAAGGGAGAAAAGAGGGTAAGAAGGAATGAGGAGAGAAAAATGAGTGGAAGGAAGGATTTATTGGACCAAAAAGAAATGGACAGCTTAGCAGAATTAGTTCACTGATTTTTGGCTCGCAAACATGTATAGTAATATTATTTAACAGCAATTTGCTCTTCTTTCCTTAAATTGAAATGTAGTCATTTAAATCTGCTAGTCTAGGCTGGTGCTGTGGTGTAATGTGTAAGGCCTCGATCTGAGATCCTGGCATCCCACACCGAGGTCAGTCTGTATTCCTGCTGCTCCACTTCTGATCCAGCTCCCTGCAAATGACCTGGGAAAGCAGCAAAAGATGACCCAAGTGTGCACACTGGCCACCCACGTGAGAGATAAGGGTCAAGCAATTTGCACCATATTTAAAAGCACTATATTGATGCAAGTTTTTCTATTTCTATTTTTAAGTTATATTTATTAAGATTCATTTATTTTTATTGGAAAGGCAGATATACAGAGAGGAGGAGAGACAGAGAGGAAGATCTTCCGTCACTCCCCAAGTGGCCACAATAGCTGCAGCTGAGCCAATCTGAAGCCAGGAGCTAGGAGCTTACTCCGGGTCTCCCACACGGGTGCAGGGTTCCAAGGCTTTGGGCCATCCTCAACTGCACTTCCAGGCCACAAGCAGGGAGCTGGATGGGAAGCAGGGTTGCAGGGTTGCTGGGATTAGAACCGGTGCCCATATGGGATCCCAATATGTTAAACGCAAGGACTTTAACCATTATGCTATTGTGCCAGACCCGGTGTGCTATTTCATTTTAAAGACACAGTTATAGAGGGCAGTCTTCCATTAATGGGTTCACTCCATAAATGGCTGCAAAAGCTGGGGTTGGGCCAAGCCAAAGCCAGGAACCAGGAGCTTCTTCCAGGTTTCATGTGGGTGCAGGGGCTCGAGCACTCAGGCCATTATTCATGCATTTCCCAGGCTTATCAACAGAAAGGTTTTTAGGAAGTGAAGCAAAGTTGAAATTAAAGCAGCACCTACGGTCACATGTAGACCTGCACCATAGGCAGCAGCTTAACATGCGGTGCCACAGAGCCAGTTCCTCTTTTCCATTTATTTACTTCAGAGACAGAATGAGTTCCCATCTGCTAGTTCACTCCTCCAATGTCTGAAATGGCTAGAATGGGATGCAATTAAAGCCTGGGAGGTAAGAACTCAATCCTGGTTTGCCAAGCCAGCAACCCAATGAACTTCAGGCACGGCCACTACCTCCCAAGGTCTGCAGTTAGCAAAAAGCTGGAGTCAAGACTCGGCTCCACTTATGGAACTGGGGTACACTGATACGGAACGTCAGCATTTTAATCATTAGCTCAAATACCTCTCCTAAGCCAAACCATTCTGAGCACTTCCTACTGGCAGCAAGGTAGGTACTCCGTAACTATTACATCTAATCTGGTGGCCCACCTTAACTACTTACTCTTTTTCAGTCACTTCCCTTCATTCCTTAAAAAGCAATAGACAAGGTGTTAAAAAAATCCTGCCCAGTGTCGATTTATACAGGCGGACATTTGAAAAAAATAAATTATGGCAATCTAAAATCATAATAAACATTGTAACAACCATCGAGTGTGGAAACTACTGAATTCCAGCCCAGACACACATTTCCCCCAACTAGAAAAGAGACACCTTGTACTATAAACTCAGGATCAAAATCCAATTTTTTTTTTTTTTTTTTTTTGCCTCTGGAGAGAGAATTTTAAGGCTTTCCAAAGAAAATGCCTTGTTCATATATAATCCTCTCCCTCATTAAGTGATCACCTGCAAATTATCTGATGCTATGAGAATGACAAAGGAAGAGGCACCCTGAATAGTTTCCAAGACTGTATGTGAATATAGGAAGATTTGGCACTACTGTCAAGGTATGTTTAGCTTCAATGATAACATTGACAGCAGTCTTAAAATCCTGTCAGATCTTCAGTTCTTTGCTACAGCAGTTCTAAATAATTCCTCTGTACTAAAAGTACATGTTGCCTGTTTTCTTGTAAATAAGTTTAACATTATCTACCAAGATCAAAGCTTATTTAATAAGGCTCCAAGAACCTACACGAAAGTGGGTTTTTCTTATTGCTTCATTACAGGAAGCCTTACTTGGACATGCATTTCTAAACAAGGTGAAAGAGGAGCTGTGTGAGCTGTGTTTATTTACACAGACAATGTTTGCCCTGGCTGGTAACTGACATTACTAACAACTTTCCCTGAAACTAACATTTAGAGAGAGGGAATATATTAAGGAAAAAGTAAGGTTTTATAAAGCTCTAAAAAAAATGGAACTGGTCATTTAAAGCTACAACCCCTAATGTATTTTAAGAAACAAAACTGTCCCTCAAATTATGAAAAATATAAAGAACAAATACAAGATTTAGAGGCTCATATTTATAACTGAATAATTCATATTTGCTGATTACAATCTGGTATCAGTCTGTGCCCCTGACAAAATTTAGGCTACCTTGAGGGAAAAAAATGTATTCTGTTAACTTTTACCAGCAATAAAAAGCTATGCACATATACAGAAAATATCTTTTTTTTTAAAGATTTATTTATTTTTATTGGAAAGGCGGATATACATAGAGGAGGAGAGACGGAGAGGAAGATCTTCCATCCTATGATTCACTCCCCAAGTGACCGCAACGGCCGGTGCTGCGCTGATCTGAAGCCAGGAACCAGGAACCTCCTCCAGTCTCCCACACGGGTGCAGGAACCCAAGGCTTTGGGCCGTCCTCAACTGCTTTCCCAGGCCACAAGCAGGAAACTGGATGGGAGGTGGAGCTGCCGGGATTAGAACCAGTGCCCATATGGGATCCGGGCGCGCTCAAGGGGAGGACTTTAGCCGCTAAGCCATGCCGCCGGGCCCCAGAAAATATTTTATAATGTAAGTTTACTGCTTCTGACAGCCCATGCACCAGTTTAGCAGCGAAACCTGGACATTTCAAGCAATGCGTGTGTGTGTGTGTGTGTGTGTGTTTATACATATTGTTTGTTTTGTTCTAAAGAGTTCAGTTTAAGGCAAAGGATTTCACATTTCTCAGAGGGAGCTTAGAATGAAACCTGGCCTGGATCTGTAGTTCTTAGCTCAAAGTAGTGTCCGATAGCTTTATTCATCTTTTAACTGAATTTTATTCATGCTCTGGAATTATATTCAGAAATGTCATTTTATCCACTACTAGCACTGTGGCATAGTAGATTAAGCTGCTGCCTATGGTGCAGGTCTTCATGTGACCATGGGCGCTGATATGGTTCCAGTTGCTTCACTTCCAAAAAAACTTTCTGTTGATAGGCCTTTATGTTTCTTTCCTTCTTTAACTCAAACCATCCTCCATATGGCCAAGGACACAAAATCAAGAGGAAAATATGTGTAAAAGATGATGTTGAGGGTTAATGGCAGTAGCTTGGTCTAAATACAACTACAATTCTACAACAAAATATTTCTTGCCACCTTACATTTTGTTATAAGGTAGAAGGACAATAAAACCTTTCTGTAATGCATCAATTAGGATTCTGTCAAGAGTTTCAGTGCAGTGATGTAGCAAACTAATTTTCCACCTGAAGTGCTGACATTATATGGGTGCCAGTCCAGGTCCTGGCTGCTCAGTGTACTGATCCAGCTCCCTGCAGTGGCTTGGGAAAGTAGAGGAGTATGACTCAGGTTCTTGCACTCCTACACACATTCAAGTTTCAGAGGAGGCTCCTGGCTTCTATCTTTAGATCAGCTCAGCTTTGGCCACTGCAGGCATTTGGGGAGTGAAACAGTGGATGGAAATTTTTGTTTCTCTCTCTATATATAATTCTTTCAAGTTCAACAATTTTTTTAAAAGGAGTTTTAATTAGGGAATAAGCTTATCTGATCTTGGACTAAGATTGCTCCTTAAAGACTACTGGCTTCATCAATAAATGAGGAAATGAATGACTGAGAGAGAAAATAGCAGAATCCCAGTGAGGCCGTTATCTTTTACAGCTTGACATTCAGTTTTACTCATTCATGCAAAATGGGCACCACAAGCTTAGACGCTCTCCAGCAGGACAGAAGAGGCAGCACACTCATTTGTTTCCTTACATTATTAACAAATATAGTCAACTACAGAAAAGTGAAAACATAAGAGAAAAACATACGAAAAGATGTAAGGTCAGTCTTACAAATGTTTCAGATTCTCTAGATACTTTAAGCACTGCAGAAACAAATTTATGTCTACCTTGTTGAAGAATTTTCATGTCATTACTGGATCCCTTCAACACCACATGAAATGTTGGGTATTCAATGATCACTTTGTTCCTCAGATTGTCTAGGAGACTTTTACAAAGATCCAGTTCATAGTACCTTTTTAATAAAAAAGCAAAATAAGAGCACACTGCATTAAAAAATTTAAAGGCGACAACATTAATTCAGTAGCTATTACCTTAGGATAAAGTGTTTAATAACTTCTACAAAAATTTAAAAAGAGGCATTATTGAGGATCTTTAAATAAAAAATATGTAAGATATGCCTACATAAGAACTCTAGGACAAGTCATCAATATTTACTAACAGAATAGCTGGTCTTCTATAACATCTATATTTATTGTGCCATGAATCTCTCTGTCATATATAAAGAAGAAATAGATGAATATCCAAGTTCTTCAAATATATTAACTTTAAACCTTACTTGAAAACAAAGCAAAACAAAACAAAAACCCTATTAGGTGATAATTTCTAGTATCATAAGGTAGCAAAAAGACCTGGTTACACAATACTCTTATAATAATGCCAATAGTAACTGGTTTCTGTAACTTTGTAATGTCATGCAATGAAATATGGACTCCTTCATTTTGAAACTAAAACTGACTTTATAAGTCACATACCATGGCACAGCTGTTCAATCTACCACAGGTAGACACTAACATTCATTAAACTGTACAATTCTTATGTTATTACTTAAAAATCTCAAAGTCTGGGTTGATTAAAGAGGCATTCCTATAACTCTTTCTGGGGTGGGAGAGAAAGGCAGAATTTTAGCTAGCTCATCAGTGGGTGCACGTGGGAATATGTTGGCATGTGAACATTCATGTCAGTCAACAGGGAGGAAGCTGGGAACAAGCTTAGAGATGTAGTGCAGAACGTCCCCAGCTTTCTTACTCATGTCTACAAATGACACATGATATTTATGTGCAAAATGCACATTCCATGGCATACCCAGTTGACAGCTGCAAAGCCACCCTTAACACGCTGAAACAGAGTGCTCAAGACGGAGGTTATCTCTGGGATATAGCTGAATCTTGTGCAATTTAAAGAGTAAATAAATCATTTACAAACTTGCATGTTTCTGAATTAGCAACAAATTATTTGCACCAGATCTCAGCAGATAAGCAGCAGTTGCTAAGTGCTCTGGTGTAGTAACTTTTTTGTGCTCCAAATCAGTGCCATGCAACAATGTTCAAACAGAATAGCAATGATAAACAAAATGCAAAGCCAGGTCAACCTACTATGAAAACGAATTGCTTCCTTGACCACCTACTTCACCACTGGAATT
Source organism: Ochotona princeps (assembly GCF_030435755.1). Taxonomy (NCBI): domain Eukaryota; kingdom Metazoa; phylum Chordata; class Mammalia; order Lagomorpha; family Ochotonidae; genus Ochotona; species Ochotona princeps. Next base: position 72,307,197 of record NC_080833.1, read on the forward strand.
AAATGATAAAATCTAGAATCACTCAATGCTTTATGTTGATAAAAACGCTGAAATGTAATTTTTCTAAACTAGTATCCGAGGGTCCAGAGATCACAGAATATATACACATATACATTCTTGTCCATGGGTAATATGATACAGATGTTCTTAGTCTTTTACTTTTTTTTTTGAAGCAAACTTTATTTAAGAAAGGGAGAGAGAGGTTTCCTGCCAAAGTGATTGGAGGGCAACTCTAAGGAAGAAAAGATCCCATAGCTTCACATCTTTTAAGCATCATTTCTCTTTATCCTGCAAGCACAGCTTATCTTGTGCATGTAACTGCATCATAAGGTTTCCATAAAGAGACATTTCAAAAAATTAAGAATGCTTTCCTCTTACTTCAGTTTTTTGTATATAATTTTCAGTGTACACTTCATGTTTCGGCTATTTTACTTTTTTAACACTAAATCTTTGCTAAAATCCTCTAGATACCCAAAGCTGAAACAGGCATAACAAAAAAGGTTCAAAAGTCACATGGCAATTTGAGTCTAATGTTATTGCTGATACTGTGTAAAACAAGCTGCCAACATAGGAAAATGTTCAGAGAAACATAAAAATACAAGCATATGACATGTTATACATTCTTTCAATTCTAAAACTGTAATAATTACATTTTTTTACTTGGGGGGATTTTGGCTCCAATATTATGTGTCAAGCAGGCATTTTATAAGGCACTCGGAATGTAAAGATTTAAAACAACTAATGCACCATTTTGATGCTAAAGAAATGCAAATTTTGCTTACTTAACAGGAGGGAGACAGACAGAAAAAAACCAACAACAAAAAACAGATAAAAGAGACCTCCCATCTGCTAGTTCACTCTCTAAATGTCCACAATGGCCGGGACTGTGCTGGGCCAAAGTTGAGAGCTGGCAACTCAATCCACATCTCCTAAATGGGTATCATATGGGAACCCAGTTACTTGAGCCACAAATGCTGCCAACCTGGAGTTAGGGAGGCGGGAGTTGGTCACTGAACTAGACATTCTGATAGGCTAAATGCCCATTACATGTGTTGATCAGCATCACCGGATTTTAGCTAGTATCAGAATGCTGCCCTTTTCTAATAGAGACAACACTGCCTGCTAGTGAGCAGCAGCATGCTTTAGGCTGTAGGTTTTTAGCCTGCTACCTGAAAAGTCAGAGTTCACACTAATACCCTTTCAGCTTAAATGCTCAGTGTCTTAGATTTTTTTCCTTTACTAGTAGTTACTCAGCCAACCATTAATACCAGCAATTTAAAAGCAAATTATGTAAACTCTTCATTAAGAAAAGTTATCAAACTATATGGGCTTAACTTTTCATGGACATAAAATTTAATTTAATGAAACAGTAACATTTAGTGGTTATATAGGTTTGAAGTCACTGAGCAATAATCCTAGCTCATTCACTGATGTGGAATTTGTGCTTGATGATAGGAATAATGATAGTCCCATCTTAGAGTTACATAATAAAACACAGGAAGTTAGCTCATTTATTCAATAAAACCCATCACATAACCCTGAGCACATTTTTAAAGAGTTATTTATTTTTATTAGATTTTATTAGAAAGGCAGATTCACAGAGAGAACGAGACACAGCGAGAAAGATCTTCCATCCACTGCTTCACTCCCCAAGTGGCTGCAGTGACCCAAAGCCAGGGGCAGGAGCTTCTTCTGGGTCTTCCCGGCAGGTGCAGGGTTCCCCCGGCAGGTGCAGGGTCCCAGGCTGTGGGGCATCCTAGACTGCTTTCCAGACCACAGCAGGGAGCTGGATGGGAAATGTAGTAGTTGGGATACAAACCAGGGCCCATATGGGATCCTGGTGTATGCAAGGCAAAGACTTTGGCCACTAGGCCCCAGCACCCATGTGGGAGACCCATAATAAACTCCTGGCTCTTGGCTTAAGTCTGGCCCAGCCCTGGCCCACTGCAGTCATCTGGGGAGTAAACCAGCAGATGGAGGACCACTATTCATCCCTCTCTCTCTAAGTTTGCCTTTCAAATTAACAAACAAGAAATCAGCTTTAGTTCAGGATAGCCAATATATTTTTCTTACAAATAAGAAATTGCAGGCATTGAGCACATTATGACTTCAAAGATTGTGAAAAAAGCAACTAAAAATTATTTCGGTTTAAAAAATTTGAAATCCATAGTTTTTCATAAAGCACATTTTGTGAACTTTCTGAACACCCTTCGCATTTTCCTTTCTATGCATTTTAAGTATAGCCTTACCATGGCCAATATAACTTTCAAGCCATTCTTTTATTGTCACATTTACTTTAAAGAGGCCCAAAGTGCCTTAAATCTGCATTTCTAGTATCATAAGACAAGTTTTAGGAGTCTAGCTTTGTTTGCACTGCCTAAAATATTTAGGCTTTAGCTCCCCTGCCAGCAATAAGTCATTAATCCCTAAGGGACAGCTTTATCTTTTTGGAATTTTCATCAGCTCTGGTATTTCCATTAGAATGATTCTGCTACCACAAGACACACTAGTTAATTTAAGAAGTAAAATACCAACATTTGTCTTTTCTTTTACCCTTAAACTCTCAGGCATTTTCTCTTGTTATTTCACTTGCTCACCCTCACAGGTTCATTGGTGACCTCTGTCTTGGGCAGTTTCACAGGGCTATTACAAATAGCAGGCTAAACAGGTGTGAGACTGACATTACATAGACAACACTGTCTTGATATTCGGGGGTGCACTCTTAACCTTGGTTCTGTTACTAACTTTCAAAGAAACAGATGAAATTCTTGAACTTTTTTGTCTGTGTTTTATCATAAAATAAGGGAGTTTTAAAAACAACTGCCCCCCACATGCAAACCTCCTTGAAACTCAAAATGGGACAGATTTTTAAAAGGATGGGGTGCTAACAAGTCAATTTCCTTTCTGACTACTGCTACTTTTTGGTTTTACCATCCCTCTTAATCCCCAAAAACATGAAAAGCTGAAACTTCTTCAAATTTAGCCATCTAATTGCAATCCCTAGCCCACCATAGTCATGGGATCCTTCGAGCTCTAAAATTTAAGAATTTTTTTTTAACAATGTATTTTTATTTATTTGAAAGGCAGAGTGACACAGAGGTAGCACTAAACCTACATACTTGTACAGTTGTATTTATTTTTCAATTTAGATTTCTGGGTAAAAAAGTACAAATAATTCATTCTTCAAGCACAAAGCTGAGACTTTGGTTTAAAATAACCTTAATACAATACAGACCAGATGATTGCAATCTGACAGCTAAATTTTTTAAAAACATTTATTTATTGTTATTTGAAAGGCAGATTTAAGAGAGGAAATAGAGAAATCCTTCATCTGATGCTTCATTCCCCAAATTGCTGCAACGGCTGAAGCTGAGCTGATTCAAAGCCAGGAGCCAGGAGCTTCTTCCGGGTCTTCCCTATGGATGCTGGGACCCAAGGACTTGGGCCATTCTCTGCTGCTTTCTCAGGCTATGTAAGTGGAGCAGCTGGGACACAAACCAGTGCCCATTTGGGATGCAGGTGCTAGTAGGTGGAGGTCAGCCTGTGGAGTCATTGTATCAGTCCCAGCTAAATGTTTTAAAGTATGGCTCATTCTAGCATAATGAAGTTCATTAGTATTCTGGAACCAAAGATACATGAAACACTAACTCACTCACCAAATTCCTTTGAAATAACATAAAATTGTAAATTGTCAAATTAGTACCAATAATAGATCTTATACTTCAAAAAGTAACTTGAGTATTCCTAGTACAGAATTACATACTCATCAGAAATTATATTTATGATCTGATAAGTTGTCAATTGGAAGAAAAAAACACAAAACACTAATTTTATGAACAGACTCGAGTTAAAATCTTGGCTTTGTAAATGTAACATGGCCTTTTCAGCTAAACTAATTTTTCAGAACCAGAGTACAATTTGATAAAGCATAAACACAGGATATATGCTAATAGGATACATATGAAAACATAAATATAGTGCCTGGTACTTGTTCATCAATTGACTCTTCTTATACTTATTTAGTGTTTAACACATACAGGCAATCTGCTAGGTAATTAAAGTTCAGAGAACTAAACTCTATAGTTTATTGAGGGCATCACACAAACTACTGAATTTCACTGTGACAAGAGTCATTCTAGAAATCCACAGCTAAGTAGGTACTCAATAAACATGACCTTGTGTTTTGTAACCACACTGAAATGTTCTTTTACGCTGCACAATGTTTTCAGTATTTAGGCTGCTGGGTTAAAACGGGAATTATATAAGGTCTAACAACTTAATTTTTTGATATAATCTGCATTATGAAATGATTTTGCACAATCAAGCTAATAAACATACCTATCACCTCATATAATTAAACTTTTCTTTTCACTTATGGTAAGAACATCTAAGTTCTATATTCTTGGCAAGTTTCAAGCATCTAATATGCTATTGATTTTTTTTCAAATTGCTTCTCCATGTTAGTGTAGGGAATTTTCATCAGTCTGTCAACAAAGCATACATTTCCTCCCGAGCTGATGCACATGACTGATTAACATAGATTTTTACACTTTTAACCTTTATTAGGATGTAACACTCTACAAAACATGATTAGGTTCACTAGAGAAACGCTGGCTCAAAGGTTGGTTAAACAGTTCATGAATTAACTATATCCTAGCATTTTAGAGTTAGCAGGAACTTTTTTTGAGGGGAGGGAAAGGTCTTTCTGGAGAGACACTAAAGTCCTGAAAAACTGGTAAGTTAAACAATTAGATATCTTCTTAACATAATTCAAGCAAATGCAGACTTTGGACAATAAAGCAGATCTTGTCAGCTCCTATACCTAACTGATCATTTATTCCTTATTCAAGAATATTACACAGTCTACCATATTCTAGGCACTGTTTTTGTACTAGGACTACAATAATGAACCACAGATATCAACAGAGGTGAAAGGGTAAAGACTTTCCAGGAAAACAGTCTATATGTATGATGGCGATAGGAAAGTCAGCTTGTTCCACAGTACCGAGCAGACATTAGCAGGCAGATATGGGAATAAATGTAAAATACAAACCTTTCTGGAGCCTATAAAAACCTACCTGCGAAAAGTTTCTACACTGGAGGTTGAAACTAAAATCAAGTACATGTCATTATTTCTTCTAAAGAGAATATACAATTGAGTGCAAGATCTTCTATAACACAACTAGCATTAAAAGCATTTAGTATATTTGACAGCTAAAATATTTTGCAAGTTTTTAGATAAAAAATTTCATTTTATATTACACAGTTTCCTTACTAAACACACAAAAACAGTTTACTATAAATGTTGATGATTAAAAAATTAAACTGTTCTGGGCTCAGCATAGCAGACTAGTGGCTAAAGTCCTCTCCTTGCATTTGTTGGGATGCCACATGGGTGCTGGTTCATATCCCAGCTGCTCCACTTTCCTTCCAGCTCCCTGCCTGTGGCCTGGGAAAGCAGAGAACTGCCCAAGGACTTGGGACCCTGCACACGCCCCTGGGAGACTCTTTCAGATGGGCTCAGCTCCAGCCACTGTAGCCACTTGGGGGAGTGAACCAGTGGACAGAAGATCTTCCTTGCTGTCTCTCCTGTTTGTTTATCTGAATTTACAATAAAATTAAATAAATCTAATTGAACTGCCGGACTCAGAACCCTAACCAAGAAAAGACAGACGACAGAACAAGTCAATCAACCACCTCAGCTATATGTTGGCACCGAAATACTGGGTAAATGGAGACGCTATGATGGACTATGTCAATCAGTGGATTCTTCAACAACCTCATCGTGTTTGGAATGGCGAGATCGGCAGCAATTCATAACTGGTGAACTATCAAAACCACCTGAGCAAGTATCTAAGAGCATGCCCCACATCCGGGACTTGGGGTGGGTGGGAAACTGTGTGGGGCTTCTCCCTCAATATCCCCATTTACCTTAGATACATGAAGGAAACAATATGGAAATAATAGTCTTACCCACTTTCCTATAGCCCTTGAACGTTTTTACCCAAATTAACTATGTAAAGATTGTCAAAATAAAAAAAATTAAATAAATCTTAAAAAAAAAAAAGTTGGAGCAGCTGGCACATGAACTGCTGCCTGCCTGTATGGGATGTCAGCACAGCTGGAGGCAGCTTTAAGCACTATGCCATAGTTCTGGTCCTGGAGGGTTTTTTTTTCTTTCCTAACATTTATTTATTTTTATTGGAAAGGCAGATTTACAGAGGAGACAGAGAGAAAGGTCTTTCATCTGCTGGTTCACTTTCCAAGTGGTGGCAAGTGGCTGAGTCGATCTGATCCCAAGCCAGGAATTAGGAGCTTCTCCAGGTCTCCACATTGGTACAGGAACGCAATGCTTTAGGCCAACATCCACTGCTTTTCCAGGTCACAAGCAAGGAGCTGGATGGAAGTGGAGTAGCTGGGACATGAACTGGCACCCATATGGACTGCCAGTACATTTAAGGCAAGCATGTAGTCACTAGGCTATCATGCTGTGCCTCAGGAAAAAAAATTAACCCTAGCTTTTAACACATATACATTTCCTATTTAGGATATCTTTGAAGGGCATTTTTCAATTATTTTCTGTAAGCCCAAAACAAGATAATCCAATTTTCCTAGTTTAATCAGCAAACAGGCATAGATTAGTATCTTTATTATTTTTAACTTATTTATTTTTATTGAAAGATCTTCCATCCAATGATTCACTCCCTAAGTGACTGTAATGGCTGGAGCTGTGCCGATCTGAAGCCAGTTGCCAGGACCCCCTTTCGGGTCTCCCACATGGATCCAGGGTCCCAAGGCTTTGGGCCATCCTTGACTGCTTTCCAAGGCCACAGGCAGGGAGCCTGATGGTACACAGAGCTGCCAGGATTAGAACCAGCACCCATATGGGATCCCAGCATGTGCAAGGTGAGGACTTTAGTCCCTAGGCCACCACTGCGGGCCTGATTTGAACCTTTAAGAAGTAAAAATAGGGCCCGGCGGCGTGGCCTAGTGGCTAAAGTCCTCGCCTTGAACGCCCCGGGATCCCATATGCGTGCCGGTTCTAATCCCGGCAGCTCCACTTCACATGCAGCTCCCTGCTTGTAGCTTGGGAAAGCAGTGGAGGACGGCCCAATGCATTGGGATCCATGTGGGAGACCCAGAGGAGGTTCCTGGTTCCCGGCATTGGATCGGCACAGCACTGGCCTTTGCGGCTCACTTGGGGAGTGAATCAGTGGACAGAAGATCTTCCTCTCTGTCTCTCCTCCTCTCTGTATACCCGACTTTGTAATAAAAATAAATAAATCTTAAAAAAAAAAGTAAAAATATAAATCTTAAAAAAAGTAAAAATATGATTTAAAGAAAATCCATTCTAATATTGATATACTTCATTGCATAAATGCAACAACTGAAATGAATAAACATCTAGAAAATATTTATTATATTTTTAAAAATGTCAGATATATCTGGAGTCCAAAAATGCTTTTAAGAAGTTTGCTAGCTTGGTCATGGTTTGTCAAAGTGTGGTCTCAGAAATAAGTTATCAGCGTCAGCATGCCCTATGGGGAACAAACTTTAAGGAATGTAGGCTTATCCATCCATCAGATTTACTAAACCAGAACCTTTGAGGGTGGTGAAAAGCAAGGAGTGACATCATTATAGTAAGGCAGGTAACAGACCTATCGGTACCAAGTAAGTTTGAGAACTGGTGTACCAGGCAGGCAGAGCTTAGGAATAATAGCCTGAAGAGCAGCCCAAGCTAAGAGGTTAGCTCTATTGTATGGCTGAGGAGTGTGTCTGCTTTCTGGTTAAAAGGGTGTCCACGAAAGCCATAAAGAGGTCAACTGAGCTTCAATGGAGGTATGCAAAATCAGCTTCTCTAGAAGGGTATAGGAAAAAAAAATCTTACCTTTCAATTTCATTGAAAATGATTTAAAAATATTTCCTATTAAAGAACCATAAAGATACAAAGAAAGCAAAATCACCATATATATATATATATATATATTTTTTTTTTTTTTTTTTAAGGATTTTTTTATTATTACTGGAAAGCCGGATATACAGAGAGAAGGAGAGACAGAGAGGAAGATCTTTCATCCGATGTTTCACTCCCCAAGTGAGCCGCAACGGCCGGTGTGCGCCGATCCGAAGCCGGGAACCAGGAACCTCTTCCAGGTCTCCCACACGGGTGCAGGGTCCCAATGCATTGGGCCGTCCTCCACTGCTTTCCCAGGCCACAAGCAGGCAGCTGGATGGGAAGTGGAGCTGCCGGGATTAGAACTGGTGCCCATATGGGATCCCGGGGCTTTCAAGGCGAGGACTTTAGCCGCTAGGCCATGCCGCCGGGCCCATACATATATATATTTTTAAGTTAAAAAACATCCTCTCAGCATGAAAATAAAATTACCCCAAAGAAATAGCTCATACTTTTCTTTGATTGCTTTTTAAACAAAAAGTGCTCCAAAATTATTCATTAAAGTTAGCACAGCAGGAGACTGCTAGTAGAATCTGTGTGAGAACAGCATGGTAGTACCCCCAGGAAGGGCAATAATTTTCTGTAACATTTATGAAATTAAAACCTAGATAATGCTTAAATTGTGTTTAAAATCTAAAATCTCAGATTTCTGTGTCAATTTCTAGAAGTAAAGGTTAACTGGCATGTCTTTCCATTAATATATGTTTGGAATGCCCATGCAAAGATACTCATACCTGCTTTGGGCACCCTTTGTTTTAAAAAGCAATCTGGGACGTGGCATACTATCTTAGCAGCTGAAGGTCTCGCCTTACACACGCCGGGATCCCATATGGGCCCTCATTCTAATCCCGGTGGCCCTGCTTCCCATCCAGCTTTCTGCTTGAGGCCTGGGAAAGCAGTCAAGGACGGCCCAAAGCCTTGGGACCCTGCAACCACGTGGGCGACCCGAAAGGGACTCTGGGCTCGGATTGGCACAGCTCTGCCTGTTGCAGCCATTTGGGAAGTGAATCAGTGGATGGAAGATCTTCCTCTCTGTCTAGCCTTGTCTCTGTATATTTGACTTTCCAATAAAAATAAATTAATCTTAAAAAAAAAAAAACCGAGGTATCTTTGTAGTATTTGCCACATATCTACTTTTCCTTCTAGACCTGCTCCTTGATGGCTGTGTTTTGTTTTTTTTTTTAATGAAGATTGATTTACTTATTTACCTGAAAGAGCTAAGAGAGGGATGAGGAAGGGAGAGAGGGAGAGGAAGGGAAAGAGAAAGATAGACAGAGGCAAAGAGAGATCCTCCATCCACTGGTTCACTCCCCAGATGGCTGCCAACAGTTGAAAGTAGGGCCAGTGTGCACGTACCAGTGTGGGATGTTGGAACTGCAGGTAGCAGTTTTACCGTGTCAGCCTCTGAGGAATGGTCTTCTGGATGTCTACACACCCCACATACTAGTACATGGAAGTGGCTCAATGCATTTAACTACAATAAGTGAAAACACAAACTTCATCAATCTATTTATCAAAAATCTTGCTCTCTGGGTGGGCACTTTATTTATTTTTGATGATGTTTAGTTGAGAAGGGTGTACGTCCACGTGGACACTGATTAGGGTGGGAAGGGTAGAGGTATGCAGGGAAAAGTAGATAAGACAACGGTTCCCATTTTTTTTTCTTTTTATATCTGGGAAGGGAGGAAGAGAGGGAAAAGGGTAGTTCCTAGCAGCCTCCCACAATACCTCAACACCTCATCAATACCCAGGGATGGCAGACGATCACTTGATGCCATCTTAGGATCTCTGATGGGCAGTACTTCTTTTTCTGAGGTAACTTTTTAAAGGATTTATTTTTATTTTTATTGGAAAGTCAAATATACAGAGACGAGGATAGACAAAGAGGAAGATCTTCCATCCACTGATTCACTTCCCAAACGGCTGCAACGGGCAGAGCTGAGCCAATCTGAACCCAGGAGCCCAGAGTCCCTTTCAGGTCTCCCACGTGGTTGCAGGGTCCCAAGGCTTTGGGCCGTCCTTGACTGCTTTTCTACGCCACAAGCAGGGAGCTGGATGGGAAGCGGGGCTGCCAGCATTAGAATGAGTGCCCATATGGGATCCTGATGCTTGTAAGTTGAGGACTTTAGCCTCTAGGCTACTGCTCCTGGCCCTATCTTACTGATTTTAAAGGTAGAGCTACAGAGAGTGAGAGAGAGAGAGAGAGAAGGGGGGGGGAGAGGGAAGGGGGGGGGGGAGAGAGAGAGAGAGAGAAAGAGAGAGAGAGAGAGAGAGAGAGAGAGAACGCGTGCGCGTGCTTTTCTAACTGCCTGACCACTAACAGAAAATACTGGGGTAAAAACCCGTTAACTCCACCAGGGACTGATAACAGTGGCAGGGACACAAGCCCCTGAACTATCTTCTGTTTTCTCGAGGTCATTAGCAGAGCTAACGGATTGGAAATGGAGTATTCTGGACTAAAACTGCACTCATAAAATGCTGGAGCTGCAGGTGTCAGCTTTACTTGCTGCACTGTAACAGCAGCTCCCATGCCCGTTGTTTATGCTATAGCTGCGTATGTGCTACAGTGGGAGAACTGTTTTTGACCATAGAGCCCACAAAAACAGTAACATTTACTAGCTAGCCATTTGCTTTAGTATCCCGAAATGGCATCAACATGCAGCAAACAGTGGGTATACACAGAATCTATAATTAAGATGAAAATCCTACTATGGGAAAGTCACTCATATAGCACTGCAGAAATGCAAAGATATCTAAGGCAGTCACTGTCCTCAAGCAGGAAATTTATCCTCCAAATGCTTTATCGGGACAAAATATGAGACAGGACTGGAGGAATTAAAAGAACAGCTCATGAGAGTCAAGAATAAGGAAAATACATCCAGTTTAGGGGAAGGAATTGGTTTCTAACAGACACAGCAGAGACATGGAGCAAGCTGCTATTTCAGGAAGGGTGGCAAAAGGGAAAGAAAGACATTCTGGACATCAATTATGTTTGGAAGGATGACAAGGGAGAAGTCAAGAAGGCAAAGCTGATAGGTTGCAAGTTCTTACATCTGGCTTACTAACAGAAATGAGTACCAAGATTTGTTGACTATTTAGTTGGTGCGTCTAATACCAGATACACACATCACAGAAAACTCATTTAAGAACCGTCCACAACACGTAAACAAGTCATTTAAAGCATATACACATGCACTGCCAGCCCATTCAGTAAGACAGATAACACAGAGTTAGCCCATTTAAAAGAAGACACAGACACACACACCTCCCAGGAAGAAATGGATGTGATATAGTGAGATCTATAGATGAAGACTTACAGAAGAGTGAATGAAGATAACTGCATACTAGGATTTTAGACTTGGAAAAGCTGAAATTATATCTAGGTTTGGGAGTCATTTGTACATAAGTAACAGCTAATAACTTAAGCTCTTGAAACCTCATATTCATTCAATATCTAACTTATGTTAAAAAAGTAAACTAACATGACTGTGAATCTGCTTCCTTGTTAATGGTGAGTGGCCCTTTGGGAGTATAGCTAATCGTGAACTTGAACAAACTTTCCAGAATTCCAGCACAAGAAATTATTTGGCTACAAGAAACTGCACTAAGAAAAAATAAAAACAGATAACGCGATCAATTGCCAGCCATGTGGAACTCTTTATTTCAGATATATCTCCTCACTTTTTAAAGAAAATAATCTCAAGAATTAAGATACAAACAAAATTTTGCATTCATTGAGTGATTTCACAAAGATGAAGTTACTTGTGAATATTTTAAAAATTATTACCAAAAATACTCAAGCATCTATCCAGTGAGAGTGATTTGTTGTGTGCCAGGAACTATGCTAAATAAGTAGGTGACACTCAAATTTATCTTCACAACAGTTCAACATCATGCCTGCTGCTTCAGTTCCTGTTTTCAGATAGGAAAAGAGGCTTAGTCACTTTCCATCTGGTCATTTCTTAGAAAATCTTCAATAAAGACTGTTTTGGACGAAAGCAAGAACATCTCATAAACTACGATAAAGTTTAAGAAGCAGTGACTTAACTTATTTTTTAACATACTTAGTATCTGCAATGGTGAGAGATTTGGCCCACACGGTCTAATCAGGAGGCTCTTAAGTAAAACAAAAGGTCTACATCTCCACAGACTGTACATTCTGGAAGGAAAATATTACTATTTCTTTCTGTACTATAATCCCACTACAAAAAAAATAATCTAATAATAAAGGACTGGTATAAAAAAGTCTCTCTTTTGAAAATAATTTCCAGAAAACAAAGGTGCATCTGTATAAATTCAACGTGCTCTACACCTGTCTGGGACTGTCATTTCTTCATCCATAGCATTCATGTAAAAGCCTCAGACCCCACTGGTACCCACCGGTTATTTAGTCAAATGGTTACTAAATCTCACTGAATTTCTGGCTTGCTTTCTACAGACACCTACTACTGATTTATTGAAATACAAACTTGGTATAGTGGTGGATCTTGGGACACACTCTTCAACTTCATTTAAAAAAATGAATTATTGCTTTGAAGACATAAATACACTCAACCTTCTCAGATAACCTACTTGCTTGTTTTTAACTGTGATTTAAAGTCCTTTTGTATCTTGGGGTCTCTGTACTTTTCTCTTGCCATAACTACTCACATTTAGTAAATTAAATATCATAACACTAGAATACTTTCTTTAAAGATGCAAGAACAGCTACTACCCTCTGTGTAGCCTTTATGTATGTCAGCATTTATGTGTCTTCTCCCACAGAAGAGTTATGCCTTACTCATGCATAATTACAAAGTTTTACTTATGTTTTACTTATATGACTAAAATATTCTACATGGTTAATCAACACTTAAAAAGAGACTAACTTAAACATAGAGGTACACATACAGAAACACAGTGAGAGAAAGGCAAAGACACAGATCAAGAGTGAGTGCTTCCATCCAACGGTTCGCTCCCCAAATGCCCGCAACAGCAACACTGGACTACACTGAAGCCAGAGTCAACAGTCCACTGGGTTCTGCCAGATGGGTGGCAGGAGCCCAAACACTTGAGCCATCTTCCACTACTTCACCAGGCTCATCAGCAGGAAGCTGGAATAACAGTGGAGCAGCCAAGATTCAAACTGACACTTGATATAAGGTGCTGGCATTCCAAGTGGTGGCTAAATTTGCTATGCCACAACATTGGCCTAAATCAACGGCTTTTTGATTCATTTGCAAGATTCATCCTACAATTTCTTAAACAGTCAAAATCAGGATGTTATGCAAACCTCAAAGCAGCAACAGAAAGAAACTTTATGAAAAGTAACTATCAATAGCTAAAATCTAGGATTAAAATAAAACAGATTTAGAAAATTGCAATTAAATGGACAAACCTGCGGTTTTGTGAATAGAAATGCAGTGGCTGCCACTCTGATGGTGCCTTGTCATTACCAATACAGGCTTTTTAAGTTCAAAACCACTAGTGTACTTTCTGTGAAGACAAAGTCAGTAAGGCAGTGGGCGGGCAAAAGAAGAACCTTGTAACGTGAGTGATCTCCACTGGAAGTGTATGCTCTACAGAGGCAGAAACTCTTCTTACTGGTACAGTCAAAACATCTAAAATAGTACCTGGATTGTGGCGGGAACTAAGTGCTTTCTAAGTAAATAAATAATATTTAAGGAACCACAGTAAGTTTTATCAGGAAAGAAAAACTCCTAAGTATTCTGGAAAGAAAATTCTCACAAAGATCAGCAGCAAGCCCCTGAACATGCCTTGTAGGACGACAATTTTAAAATGAGGTCAAACCCACAAATCTAAAATCTGGAAAATGCTTAGTGAACTTGCTATAATTGATCAGGTATACTATGAGATAACTGCCAAAAGCCTTCCAGGAATGGAAAACAAAACCAGTGGAAATTGGCAAGATCAAGTATTTGGTAAAAAGACTTCCATGTTATAAGAAAACTAAAATGTAAGATATATTTCAAATTAAGCTTCCACCAGGAAACTATACATTATGTTTCTTCTGCCTTCTAAGCATTTTCCAGGAAATTACGTAAATCCTCTTACACAGAACTTCTATTCAATTAGAGCCTATGATTTGATGACTGTAACAATCTTTTTTTTTTTAAGATTTACTGTATTTTTATTGCAAAGTGAGATATACAGACAGGAGGAGAGACAGACAGAAAGATCTTCTGTCCACTGATTCACTTCCCAAGTGGCCACAATGGCTAGAGCTGAGCTGAGCTGAAGTCAGGAGCCTAGAGTCTCTTCCGGGTCTCCCATGCAGGTACAGGGTCCCAAGGCTTTGGGCCGTCCTCAACTGCTTTCCCAGGCCACAAGTAGGGAGCTGGATGGGAAGCGGAGTTTCCGGGATTAGAACTGGTGCCCATATGGGATCCCAGCACTTGCAAGGTTAACACTAGCTGCTAGGATACCATGCCAGGCCCGATCTGTAACAACCTTAAGATGCTCTCTGAATATATTTTCCTTTAATGAGGTAACTGTAATTATGTATACAATCAAAGGTAAATTATCATACCTATGAACACATTATATACAGAACACTTTTAAAAACATTTCTGATTTAGAAATGTCTAAATATATTTCCACAGTAATTTCATCATTCATGATTTAAAAATACTTAGAAAACTGAGTGATTTTTTGAAATTAAGACAACTATGTCTTCAGATCGATGTAATAATATCACTAACACAAAGAAGTATCATTTGTCAATTTAGAATAACCTCCAAAAGAAAATCTACCTCAACTGGAATATTTGATACTACTGTCTTCAACGATACCACCACCATTCATGAATCATGGATTTTAAAATTTTTATCATTTATTTGAGACAGTAAGCGTGCAAATGTGCATTCCCATTTGCCGATTCATCCATGAAATGCCTGCAATGAATGGCACAGTGTAGGTCAGGAGCTGGGAAGGCACTCCTAATCTCCCATGTGGGTGACAGAAACCCAACCACTGGAGTCATCACCACTGCCTCTCTGAGTCTGCATCAGCAGGAAGCTGGAGTCAGGAATTGGGGTTGGATGCTGAAGCCAGGCACTCAAATGTTACAGGGCATCTTAACCAGAATGCTAACTGCTAGGCTAAGGTCAGGAAGTGGAACTTTTTTGTGACATCTGTTGCAAATCCTTGGGTCCATATGGGCCTGTGTTCAGAAGGAACAATGGGATTCCACTCTATGACTTCCTATTACATAATATGATCTTTTGATCTTGTATACATGGCTGTTATAGCTGTTAGGTGCTTACCAAAACTGAATCAGGGGCCTCTTAATGTTGGACTTTCAGTTGCCAAAAGTGTAAGCTGAACAAACACCTCCCTTTGTAAAGTTAGACTGCTTCAGTGTTTCTTTAGGTAATAAGAACAACAACAACAACAAGACTAATGATTACACTTGGAACAAATTCATAGAAAAATAAAAATAAAAATTATGTATTTATTTTGGTATGAAGTAGTTATTTTCTGAAATTCATACACAGTTTTTTCTAATATGCATTTTTTCATACATCATGAAAAAAACTGGGGGCCAAAATAAACTCATACTTTTTAATCCCATTTTTCTATCAAGCTTTTGAAGCAAACTTATCTACCCAAATTACCATGTTCCACACATAATATTTATTTTCTTGAACTTCGGAAGAAAAGGATATTTTGCCCAGGTCAATTTGGTTCAGTGAACTGGCACAAACAAGAAAAATCACAAGAAAATACGAAATTTTTTCTTAAGGATTATATATAAAAAATAGCTTTTCTCAGTGTAATAGTTGGTTTTGCATCACTACCAAAAAAATTGGAGACAACTAATTTTATAAACGGATGTACAAGCCCAAGATCACTTATCCCCATTTAGTCTGGCCTTCGGTGAGGGCAGCAAATGGCAATGGTGGAGTGTATGCACTGGAAATATCATGTAAAGACAGGAGTCAAACCAAAATGTCAGTTTTGTCTGTCTTTAACAACAACAACGAAAGATTTGTTTTGCACAGCCTATAGAGAAACAGAGGGAGAGACAAGTCTTTCATCTGCTGGTTCACTCTCCAAACAGCCTTAAGGGCCACGCCACACAGAAGCCAAAAGCCTGGAACCAGGACTTTCTTCTGGGTCGCCCATGAGGGTAGGAGAGCACAAGTACACTGGTCTTTCTCTGTTGTCCTCCCAGGCACACTAGGCAGGGAGCTGGATCAGAAGTATAACAGCTGGAACTTGAATCAGCACCAGCAAGGGGTGCCAGTGTTGTAGGCAGTGAATTTTACCTGTTATGCAACAACGCAGGCCCCATAACTCAGGTTCCTCTACTATACGCAAAAGAATTGTCTTCCAAGGGTGGTGACTGCAACGACTGCAGGGCCTCCCACAAGGTCCCAGTTCCTAAAGGTTCCACTCCCAAAAATGCCAACCGGGGAAACCTATCTTTGAACATGTGGGCCTTTGAGGAATACCAAATATTGAAAGCATAGCACTTAGTTTTGGTAAGTAAGTTTAATTATCTAGTATCAGAATAGGTAAATAAGGTATCCATGATTTAGTTGATGCCAGCAATCTGGCACTTCAGATGCATAAAAAGTAAAATAAACAATCCTATTCATGTAGCTGATGATTACTACTTACAATCATTCAAGGTCAGGTAAGCATATAAAGGAAATGATGAGGTATTCAGGTCTTCCTACTGAACAAAGATGTAAAGCACATTTATATCACCCCTTTTGTATTTCTTCTGAAGGCATTTATATCATCCCTGCATTGGATGTCTATGACAAAGATCTGGCAATTGTCCAGAATGATAAAGACGTATTAGAGATGGCGGGATAGAGATTGTCACCAAATTGTTACAAGACTGGGAGAGTATATTTGCATATTAGTTAATGATTTAGAGGAGATGAGACAATTAACCAAAGAGTGATTTCACTTTTCCTAAAGATTCTCAGAGGTGTTTTCTCAGTAACGTAGGGAGAGGGAAGTCACACTATATTCATCAAATGTGCACCATGGTATAAAACATGAGTAACAGTTAAAGGAACCAATTAGATAAACTACAGTACATGTCAAGAAAGGAACCAAATTTGGAAGAAAAAAACCAGAAAATTAAAAAGAGGATTACTGGAGCAGGCTTTCAGCCCAGGAGCTGGGGTTCCCATGTCCCAGGATTGGATTCCTGGCCTTGGCTTTGGACTCCAACGTTTTGACATTGGAAACTCTGGGAACAAGCAGTGACTTCTGTCACTCTTCAGGGAGATCCAGAGTTTTCTTTCCCAAGGGACCCCAAATCTTTCAAGAGAAGGTGAGGTGAGGTGGAGTTCAAAGCATAACATGTATATACAATGAATTTAGAAATCTAGGAAAAAGAACCCTATGATAGGAAACACATTTTTTTTTTTGTTTTCCATAAATGACATGATAAAAATATAAAGTTGAGAGTATTTCCACTAAGTAAGAAAAGCAGTCAATATTTGTTGTTTAAGATTTCTTCTTGGGCCTGGTGCAATGGGCCCAGTGGCTAAATCCTCATCTTGTACACGCTGGCATCCCAAACGGGTGCCAGTAAGTGTCCCAGTTGCTCCACTTCCCATCCAGCTTCCTGCTTGTGACCTGGAAAAGCAGTCGAGGACAGCCCAAAGCCTTGGGACCCTGCATCCACGTGGGAGAGACCCAAAAGAAGCTCCTAGCTCCTGGCTTTGGATCGGCTCAGCTCTGTCCATGAGGCCATTTGGGGGTTGAACCAACAGAAGGAAGATCTTTCTCTCTTTCTCTGTAAATCTGCCTTTCCTTTCCAATAAAAATAAATAAATCTTTAAAAAATCCTTCTTAGCTCTAAGTCCTATCATCTTTTGTGTAGATATTCTGTAAGAACTCATCTGTCAGCAGTAACAGTAGAAATGTAATACTGGTGTTGGTAGTAGTAGTAATTGTAAGTACTATCATAATAACAGGCACTTACCATGTGTTAATTATTTTAACATCTCGTATCAGCCTATGGTTGTTGTCATCACTCCAATTTTAGAGATGAGTAAACTAAGGCAAGTGAGGCAATGTAATTTGCTCAAGTTAACATAATTAGAAGCAGGCAGAGCTGGGATTAAAACTCTGCCGTGCTTTCACAACTTGAATGCTGAAGTCTCTAAGGCCAGGGGTGGGGAACTTTCCTTCTGCCAAGGGCCATTTGGGTATTCATAACATGCACGGACCACACAAAATTATCAACTTGAAAAGTAGGCTGCTATAGATTTACTGAATTTTGAATCCCACAAACAGTTGCTGTGGCAGGGCCAGGCCAAATGTTTTCACGGGCCTTATATGGCTGGCAATCCTGAACTTTCCCAACACTGCTCAAAGCTACACTAGAAAAATCAAATCATGGAAGAAGCAGTTAGATCCAGCTTGAATTGGATTTAGTAGTTTTGTTAATTAGGAAGGAGGAAAAAAGCTTCAGAGGCCACTGAAGATCAACGTTTTGTAATGCAATATGTGGATACACAAAGTGGCATTTAAAACTTTGAGCTCACTCAGAGTAGTCCAAACTTTGTTCCATTAACGCAAGAGAAAAGTCCAATAATATTAAAAACTTTCTTACTCAAATGGTTTCTTAGAACCTGGCTCTCTTTATAATTCTGTGCTGTGTTCCTTCTTCCCAATACAAGTTATTCAACAGTTAAGTGATTATATGAATTTTTCTATTTCTACAGTGTAAACCTGAAAACTGGAACTGTATTGCAGAGTATTTCTTGAAAAATGTTGAGATGAGATATACAAATGTTTTAGACATATATGATGGTAATTTAAAATATTCTAACCAATGCAATTTTTCCATTGATTTTTATAGCATGGTGTGTGATTATTTCAGAATTCAAATTTAAAAACTTATTTTTATAATTTCACATTACTGATAGCCAGATGCTCAGTATAACTAGCTACTTAATGCTAATTTGTTCCTTAATCAAATTAAATGAGAAATATTTGAAGAAATGGGGAGAGAAATAACTTTACCTTACTAAATTCTGCTGCATATTTTCAACCTTCATTAAAACTTGCACCTCATTCTGAGAGTGAATATAGGCTTTCAACCTGAAATAAAAACACCATATTGAAGGAAGTGAAATTGGCTTTTAGTATATTTCAGGACTGTCTTGTGAGGAGTAAGCATTTCTCAACACCTAATATTTCTTCAGATGCATCTGTCCTAGCACAGAAAATGTTTCAGAAAGGATCTTAAATAAAACCACATTTTCCCTCTATACAATTAAACATCTTAAAGTAAAACATACCTGTTTCAGACAATTAAATTAAAAAATGTACCCAATGACAAATGTAAAACTAAGAATAACTAAGTTATTAGTGGTAAGAAAGGAAAACCAACTATCACAACTGTCTCAAAGATATTGGTTGATATATGACATGTGTTTAGTTCAGTGTGGGCATCACCTTTAATCAAAAGAATGAAAATTAATTAGAATTGCATCAGACATTTTAGAAGCCATTCAGTTTAAATTTTGAAACACCAGGTTACTTTAGAACCAAGCCAAACATTCGCATCCTAAGCAGTTACCATCTAATTAAAATAAAGTCACCTTTATCCTGCCCAGGCATGCTAATAACTTAGATTCTAATAATATTGTTTTCTTTTTGGAGTACTGCCTACTGCATGCTAGGCCCTGTACAAGGATCTTCACATTCACTATTTCTTCTCAGCAACACAACACTTACCTAGCTCTTGTTTCACTGATGACAAAACCTAGGACCTCAAAGCTCAGTAAGTTGCTTCTGATCACATAGCTAACAATGGACAAAGCCAACTGTTCTAATGCCAGTATCCATGACCAAATTTTTTTCACCATTCTATCTGAAGCACTTTCATTCATGCTGTATTTCTGGACATGAGGCAAAGTGTACCTTACTTAGTTCTAAAAACACTTGGCTGACACAGAATTTCCTGTCTTTAACAGTCAGTTGGAAAGTTTTAATTTCCAGAGTTTTTGGTCCAACTCAAAAAGGCAGCTTAACATAGGGTTAAGAGTGCACACTGTCTCAGAACTGCCTGATTTGAATTCTGGGTTCCCTCCTTACTAGCTATACAAAGTTACTTAACCACTTTATGGCTTAGTTTTCTCATCTGCAAAATGAACAGAGGAATATACCTGAGTTGCATGAGAATTTTAACTAATAAGTTTAATATTATCTTCTTTGAAGAGCCTTTGAAACAGTAAGCAGTGAGTGCTAGCTGCTCTTGTTACTGATACTGGCTAATTTTCGGTAAATACCAAGGACATGTCACAGAAAGTAAACTACAATGATAAGCCAAATTTTCATCAAGTCATGGCTTTACTACAACATGCATCTAACAAACATTTCAAGTTTTTCAGTTACTTAAGAAAGTTACTTGAGTTTGAACCATACCTTTGACGAATTACAGGATCAGATTTTTCAGGATCAATATAAGTTTTGAGGATATCATTAATAGTTTTATCATCTGGTACCCTATTAAACAAAGAAGAAAACTGTATTACAATCTATAATTTTCTACTGAAGATGTTAGAATTATAAGTGGTAGTTTGTGTTGGTTTTGTACATTCTTTAAATAATCAAAGAATGACTTCTTGTTTTACCATTGGCAAAAATTAAGAAAATATAAGAGACTTCTTGAGCACACTCACAAGGTCGTTTTTTTTTCTCCTCAACATGTTTTCTTTTTCTATTTTTGAGAAGCTTCTTATAAATCAAACATAAAAATGAAGCCTCTTTTAACTCACACCTGTGTTCAAACATGAAAAGCAATCAGTATGAAATATACCTGAAGCTTTAATAAAAGAAATCAAAAAAGCATTAAGCTGATGTTAATTTCAGTACATATTCATGTTTCTTAATTCTCAATCATAAGACCTCATTAAAAAACTGATATTAATTTTAAGTTTTCCAACTATCCTGTGTATGTTTATGTTCCCTCTACTGCATTCCCAGGTCACAAGCAACGAACTGGATGGGAAATGGAGCAGCTAGGACATAAACCGGCACCCTTATGGGATCCCTGCACATGCAAGGATGTAGCCACCAAGCCATTGTGCTGGGTCCTGGCCACGTATTGCTGTAAAAGGACTTATTTTTCTATGTTTTCTCTGGTATGTAACTTCAAATAACCAAGTTCTTCAACAGAATCTGTGTGACTACGCTAAAGACATTTACTTATAAGATGGACACCTGGTAGCCATACTTACTTACCAACTTTAAAACTGCCCTTTTAGTATGCAACCATTAAATTTTTAAATGGTGAAAATATTTATGAGATAAAAAAGCAGACAATCTCATGCAAATTCATTCAAAGTATAAATATAAATATATGGTTCTAAAATAATGTGCTTTCTGATAGTTACACGTAATGTTATTAGTACTTTCTGCACAGAACTGTTGGGGTCATTTCTCACTATACAACTAGTCAGTATCAGAGAGACGCTTTGGCTCCCTTAGTTCTCCTTGTACCCCTTTCCTTAACTAGAAGCATGATTTCTATTTCATTACATCCCTTAGCCTTCCATTACTTTATAGATATTCCTAAAAAGTAAACTTGCATTTT
Organism: Ochotona princeps; assembly: GCF_030435755.1. Classification (NCBI taxonomy): domain Eukaryota; kingdom Metazoa; phylum Chordata; class Mammalia; order Lagomorpha; family Ochotonidae; genus Ochotona; species Ochotona princeps. The sequence continues at coordinate 72,328,727 of NC_080833.1, forward strand.
CTGGAGGTTTTTACTTTTCCTGCTCATAAGCAGAATCATACTCTATTCTTGCTTAACTTGGTTGCCTCAATATCTGCACAGTTGTAGTTCATCTTATAGTGATGGCTAATAATTCATTGAGTAAATATCCACAACTTAAATTTTGTTCTATATAAACATATATTTTAAGAATAGGGTTCAAAAAAGAATTCAGTTCTTAATAGACAATGATATACTTTACCTTTTTTCTATATATTCAGCTTGACATTGAGGAAAGCATAGCTTCACATGCCAACAAAACTGTTGTTTTCTAAAAGAAAATAATCATGTAAAGATCAAGGTAAGCAATGACAGCTTGCAAATCAAACTTGGTAAATTTTCATTTAAAAATTATTTAGAAAATATTCTGAGAATTGACAATCTCTTACTAGCATCTATTTTTTCTAGGACTTTGGAAGCTATGTTTTTGAAAGACTACACTTGTAAAGGTTGTTAAGAAAGAAAAAAAAAAAGTGAAGCAGTTCTGAATTCCAAGAATTTCACATTCCTGAGTTTGGAGGCAATTTCTCAAAGTTTCAGGAGCTTCTGAGATCAGTGTGCTACTACTTGAAGTTTACAAATCAATTTCCTCATGACTAAACACAATGAGCTGATGTCTTTGCCCGACTAGTCTGGAAATGAGGTGAATGAAGTATTGTCCAGTTGAGTCCAGCTGGCTGCAGACACTTCTGAGGCATGAGTACGTGCATTCAGTAGCAAAACAGTAGACAACAAACTGGTTGCTAAGCAGAGTGACTGACCCAGACTCCTTCTGCTTTCAGATCCAAACTCTGGTATGATCTAAAAGCAATAGTTACAGTCCACTAAAAGTCTAACTTTAGAAAAATGAGCATATGCCTATCTAACACCTAAATTTAGAGGTACTAGACATCATTTTTTTTCTTTTAAATCTAGTGTTGAAATACTCAATCCACAACAGAAATTTAAATGTTTACCTCGTTATAGTTTTACCAAAATTTTCCTTCCTCATAAGTTACTTCTGGAGTCAGAATTGTGGCAAAGCATGTCTAATCACTACCCATTCTATTGATATATGAACACCAATTCAAATTCAAGTCCAGGCTGCTTCATTCGCTTTCAGTCTAGCTCCCTGTTAATGTGTCTTTGAAGAGAATAGAAGATGGCACAAGAGCTTGGGACCCTGCACAGAGGGCCAGGATTCAGGCTTCGCCCTGGGCCAGCCGACTTATAGAGCAATTTTATTTGGGGAATGGACTAATAGATGAAAGATCTCTCTCTCCCTCTTTCTTCATAACCCTACCTTTCAAACAAAGTAAAATAAAATCAATCTTCAAACAAAAAACTTTAACAGCATCTCCACCAAACAAGGACCAATGTCGCCTAGAGGCATACTCTGTAGCAGTACAATCTAAAATAATTAATGATTTTGAAGATATAAATTAAAAAATCACTTTCTTTGAAATGGCACTACTCCTGTTATAAAATGTTCAAATTCATCAACAACCAAAAGTAAGGAAGAAGTGAAATGCAGACTTGCATGGAAAGTTTTACAATTAAGGTTGCTATGGAACTGTGACAAGATGGATACTCTACTGCCAATCAGGGTATACACTGGTACAAACCTCTAGCAGTTCAACTTCACAAAAGCTACAAGTAACTTACAGTAGAAGTATGTATTTTTGTCTCAACAGTTTTATCACAGTTTTATCAGTGTTATTCCGAGGAATTTAACCCAAGGAAATAATAAGGCAAGCAGTAAGACAGGAACAAAATGTCCAGTGCATCCCTTTTTGCAACAGAAAAAAAAATTAGAAACAACTTAGCTGTACATAACCTGAAAATTCATTATAAATCACGGCACATCTACACAATGAAATACTGAACACTCATAAAAGATGAGGCAGAACTATATGCACTAATGTACAGAATGGGTATTGGAAAATGGGTGTTATATGATAGCATTTATATTTAAAATACAGATTTATACATGTGCTTTAAAACTATGATGAAGATGCCCTAGATTTTAACAATGGTTCTTTTTTTTTTAAAAGATTTATTTATTTATTTATTTTATTACAAAGTCAGATATACAGAGAAGAGGAGAGACAGAGAGGAAGATCTTCCGTCCACTGATTCACTCCCCAAGTGAGCCGCAATGGCTGGTGCTGTGTCGATCCAAAGCCAGGAACCAGGAACTTCCTCTGGGTCTCCCACACGGGTGCAGGGTCCCAAAGCTTTGGGCCATCCTTGACTGCTTTCCCAGGCCACAAGCAGGGAGCTGGATGGGAAGTGGAGCTGCCGGGATTAGAACCGGCGCCCATATGGGATTCTGGGGCATTTAAGGTGAGGACTTTTTAGCCGCTAGGCCACGCCGCTGGGCCCAACAATGGTTATTTCTTGACATTATGAAAGAATTCTTTCTTAAGATCATGTTTGAATAAAGTACATCTTTCACACAATTATTTATCTTTTAAAATCAGCAAAATCAAAGATGTTTCCATGGAAAGCACTGGATGGCAGTAATAAAAGTGAATTTTAACCCTTCCTAAAACTACAAATATTTCCTTATTAGGAATATTTGATATCTCCTTTTTTTTAAACTTTAGAAACTACTGAAGAAACAGAACTAGGGTTCTAATCATTTTGATAGCCTCAGAGCTCTCATCCTAAGAAATATGGCACAAATTAAAAATTTAAAAATTTCTAATACAAAATTTTAAGGGGCTTGAATATGTGTATTTAGAAAAAAACAATTCTCATTCTACTGTATCATCGACTAACCGGTATTTATTCATATATCCCTGAAAGTTTGCTAGGCATTAAGACACAGTGAATGAAGAAAGAATGAGCCCAAGCTAAACTTTTTAGGGCAGTAAGTTCTTCATTTCTTCCTTCCTTTTTACAAATTTCATCTGATAGTACTATGTTCTTAACAACAACAACAAAAGTTTGTTTTTACTTGAATTCCACTGTTACAGAGAGAAGACAGAGAAAGAGATCTTCCATCAGTTGGTTCACAGCCCAAGCAGGCTGGTGATCATCTCCCAATGCAGCAACATCCTTCCTAACCTATAACTGTACTCTGATGAATGGATATCATTCCACCCTCAAAATGTGTGTGCTATTAGCTTAACAAGGGCAATACACATTTAAAGGACATAATGGCTCAGTATTGATGACCCAACGATGGTCTAATCATGGTGAATTTCAGCTTTCCTGCTCAATACTGCTGAGAAACACTTCTGAGTATTCACTATAATTCAAACTGTTATCAGTAACATCCCCAAACCATGAGGATTAAGCTTTCTAGAGGACATAATGCAGAGTCAGAAATAAATATCTTTATTATACTATTTAAACAGAATAACTTGCATAAACATATCAAGTTACTGTTTTTTGGGGGGGGTTTCCTGCTGGCAGGTCCCGAGATCACCAAGGGGGTGAGGCAAATGTATTCTTCTGTTGGGGCATGTCCATTTATTGTAAAGCAAGCACAATTTATATCGACAAGGAAAGGGGTAGGCAGAAGGGCAGCTCCCGACAGTTTCCCAACCCAAAAATGACATTCCAATTGGCTAGAAGGCATGTCATCTAACCCTTTAGACCCTCTAGTCATGTCACAGATCACATTCTGCACGCAGCCTGGAAGTTTTGCCTCAGACCATGGGCACGTAGGCCATACGTTATGCCCACCAGGTAGCAGACAGAGATCCGGGGGCGATCTCCCACACAGTTCAGTCTACCTTAGGACATTCACAGGCAGAATGTATGAGAGCCAAAATGCACTATTAAAATAGCTCAAAGTAACATAATATAGACTATTCTATAGCACAAAGATGAAAACATACTAACTTATACAAAGGAATAAAGCTTTATTTATTAGAAACAGAAAAGGAGAGACTAAAATTGATAACTGTTACAACATGTGGAAGTGGCAAATAATAACTAATAGAATTTCAAGAGAAAAACAATATTTCACTATCAGCTATAAATATAAATTTAAAACTGAAAGAAAATGTACAATATCAACAGCAATACAAAACAAACAAAAAAAATAAAATGTACAGTATCTTGAAACTATCTAAGGGAAAAATTCAAATAAAATATTGACACAATCCTTCCCCGCACAAGCACTTAATGTTTGAAATGTATCTAAAGATGAATATTCAAAGTCTTTCAAAAATAAATAAAACTATTCCATAGAATCTATTCTATTAGGATTATTCCTCTGATAAAGTATTTTTGGAAATATGATATGAAAGATTATTTGGCTATGTAGTACAGATTAAAAGGACCAGCATTTAGGAAAATTAAAACCATACTTCTGTATAGCACCATTGTGAAAATACTAGTTATGAAAAGTTCTAGTTATATAGTCTGCTGTTTGAAAAATTAGTACTACTACTATATAATCACAATGGAAAACAGGTTAATTACGTGGTATTGGCTTTAGTAGACAGTAGATTCAGAAAATGGATGTAGCAGGTAAAGACTGAAATTAAATGAACTTAAAAAAAAACACAGTTTTGCTTCAAGTAACTGATAAATACTCGAGCACTTAAAACAGTCCTCTGTTGGCAATGCGGTCATAGGAGTGGAGGACTTTGAAGTAGCGGGATAATTCTGATTGTTCCAAGACGAGTGAACATTTGAGGCATTTAATAGGGAAAGCGAAAGAATGCTACCTAGTCTTCTAAAATGCAGAAGTCCTACAGAGTAACAAATCATCATCAATTTCAAATGCCAACAGAGTCCCTTCTAACAAACACTAGAATGTAGAAAAGAGAGTAGATACATGCATACCAAAAATGAATACCAGCACTGGTCAGCATCCGTTTTATATTAATCATGGAGAAAATATGTAGTACAGGACCTCATGCAAAGGAGACATGCAGAGAAGAGGCGCTAGCATGTGCACCTTCACAGATGGCTAGGAAATATGCCAGACAGCCTGGGTTGAGGAGAGTGACCAGTTTGGGTCCATGTAGTTGACTACATTAGGAATCAGGTAGGAACAGACCATAATAATTCATACTTGGATATGGATCAACTGAAGAACTTTAAGATTCTCTACTCAAAGTAAAACTTTACCTTAACTCCAGCAAATTGAGACTTTCTTCAGGGCATCTACTAAAACTCATTAACTCCCACTGCAGCTCTAGAAACAACAAATTACTTATGGTACTCTAAATTTGCTATGTGATATTCTTGCCACCAGACAATCCTTTCCTTCTGCCTACACAGAAACCAAAACATAGGGCCCAGCATGTACTATGCCACAATGCATAAAGCTTGTCACGCTGTCATCCCACAGAGGCACCAGTTTTCTTCCTGTTGCTGCGTTTCTTATTCAGCTCCCTGCTAATGGCCTGAGAAAAGCAGCAGAGGCTGGCCCAAGTGTTTCTCCTGCTGCTGATGTGGGAAACCAAGACGAGGCTCCTACCTTCATACTGGCTTACCCCTGACCTCAGGCCATCTGGGGAGTGAACCAGTAGATGGAGGATCTTCCTATCTGTCCCTTTCTATGACTCAAATAAACAAACCTTAAAAATCAAACAGAAATAATAAAAAAAAACTAGACATAAAAGCCATTCCTTGTGCTTCAAAAATATTCTCAAATTCTCCTTTTGGGCAAGTCTTTCTTGTCTTCCACTCTCAACGGATGGCACTCTTCCACCACAAGGCTAATGCAGTTTTCCCTCCTCTGTGCTGCTTGTGTACTTTCACGGCATTATCCATCCTATGTTGAAAGAACTTACCAGCATGTCCCCCCACTGATGGACTTAATTAGAATGAAGTCAGTGACTTACTGGCTTCCAGTAAAAGTAAATGTTGATGGGGAGAATCCCAGTACCTATGAAACTGTGTCACATAATACAATGTAACTAATGAATAAATTAAAAAAAAAAAGTAAATGTTGAAATTATCTGGTGTTTTTTAAAAAGTAAAGATGCCCTAAGTCCCAATGGGTTAGCATTCTGTGTTAAATCTAGGAATCTCCATTTTGAAACAACTGCAGTTAATTTTGACACACACTCTAAATTAAGCATTACTATATATAAAGCTGACACTACTGCTGCCATCTTACAGATAGGGCAAATTGCACAGAAATAAATAATTTGCTGAGAAAATTCTTAACACACATAAAGTTTTGTCATATTTAAAAACTAGACATTCAAGATATATTAGCTACATTATCAATCCTCTTCTTTTTTAGAGATTTATTTTTTTTGTAAAGTGAGATATATACAGAGAGGAGGAGAGATAGAAATATCTTCCACCCAATGATTCATTCTCTAAGTGACCGCAATGACCGGTGATGTGCCCATCCAAAGCCAGCAGCCCAGAGCTCTTCTGAGTCTCCCGTGCGGGTGCAGGGTCCCAAGGCTTTGGGCTGTCCTCAACTGCTTTCCCAAGCCAAAAGCAGGGAGCGGGATGGGAAGTGGGGCTGCGGGATTAGAACCGGCACCCATATGGGATCCCGGTGCATTCAAGGCAAGGACTTTAGCCGCCAGGCCACGGCGTGGGGCCCAATTACTACTCCTCTTTTAAAAAGCAAATATACTGAAGAATCACATTATCTTACTTAATAAAAGCTATTTTAAGTATTATGCCTCTCTCTTCCTGTAAGGCAGTAATTTCAAATGAGAGGTGATGGGGAGAAGAAGTAAGCTTCAAGAGGAGCTTTGGGATACAATACTTGAGAGCAGCAGACAGTACAAGGCCAGGAAAGGACATGACAAATCTTACCTATCAGAAACTCTGCCAATGGCCAAAGGAGGTAATCCCTGGACTGATGACTCGTACGAGCACAGAATTATCAACATTCCGAGTAGGTGGCCATTAAGGTTAAGGACTCCCCTGAATCAGGCTGGGGATGTCAAGATGATCACACACTCTGTGAAACTATGCCACAAGAACTGCTGCACCACTGCCCGCTGGCCATGCCTGTAAAGCCCTGACTGGGGGATCGTTATGCTTCTATTCTTCCACTTTGTTCTTCTATGTCCCTGCTGCTGCTCAGAGATTCTTTCAGCACTGTAACAGCAGAAAAACCACAGGGCTAAACATTTCAATCCGTCAACAAGTCTGTACTGAGCACATACTGCATAATCCACAAAAGCTCACAGCAAAATTCACTTGTCCCCTATGAACATAATTTCTAAATTTGTCACTTCACTTTCTTTGCTTTTTGTCTAAAGCCAGTTTGTAGGAAAGCACAAGCCTATACTAAATATTTTAAAGACCATGTATCTTTATACTTTAAAGTTCATCATTACATAATTACTGAAGGAATCAAGTTTTACTGGCATTAATACAGTAGTGGATGGATGTATCATACCATTGTAGTATAATTAGAATGCTGTAATTTTATCCAAAAACAAAATATTTTTAAATATGTGAAAGATTTGCTATTCCTTTCCAAGAGGGCCACCTAGTGGCTTAGCTTCTAAAGCAGACTGAAAGACTTAATATTAATTCACACTGTTTTCACAATGGGCAAGAACTCAAGAACTAATGAGCCCTAGATAAAAGGATGGATTGAGAACCATAGCAACATGGTAAGCAGAAAGACTGAGTGGCTTATAACTGCAGGTCAAGGTCATGAAGAAAGATATAAAAAAGTCAAAAGCTGGGTTCTGATCTGAGGAAAGGTTGGTTAGTCTGCAGAGTCCAAATCAGGAGGTGAACTAAACACGTAGGTTAAAATCCCTAATCTGAAACCCAGTGTTTGAGACTTCACAAGTGTCACCTTAGAGCTTTTCAAATTTTAGATTTCCTAATTAGAGATGCTCTATCAGTAAACTCAGCAAATGTCCCAAAGTCTGAAAAGTCAAAGTGTACTACCTCTAAACTTGACCTCTGACTAAAACAGGTAGGAAGATAACAGGAGGGATTTACAAATCAAATCAAACCTGTTATCAGAGAACAACCAACCAGTCTCTGAGTTTGATATTTACGCTCTCCAAACACTAAACAGAAATGAAAAAGGCAGCAACATTCCATAATATAGTTCCAGAATACTTTTTAAAAGTTAAATTTGTAACCAGGGGCCAACGTTGATGCACAGAGGGTCAGGTTGCTGCTTGCAATGCAGGTATCCCAAATCAGAGTGCCAGTTCAACTGCTCTGCTTCTGGTCCAGCTTCTTGTAAAAGCACCTAGGATGACATAGAGAATGGCCCCAAAGCTTGGGAGCCTGGCCATCCATGTAGGAGGTCAGGATGGGATTACTGGCTCATCACTCCAGCCTGGCTGAGCCATGGCCAATGGGTCCATTTAGGGGAGTGAAATAGTAAATGGAAGATCTGTCTTTCCACACTCTTTGCCAGCTTTTCAAACAGATCTCTAAAAAAATTTACAACTAAACTTTATAATGTTCGCACTCAAATCTTATATTAAATGTATTTTATTCTTAAAATAAGCACTAATGAGCCTGGCTTAAAAATTAAAAGTACAAATTGTCCTGTTCCAATACCCAACTTTCCTCTGGTAGCATTATCACCAAATTCATACCGACACTATACAGAGATGGGGTATTTGGGAGCTAATTAGGATCAATCATACGGTGGGAATCTCAATGACATTAGTGGTTTTTTAAGAGGAAGACTAGAACCCGGTACAGTGTCCTAGAGACTAAAGTCCTTGCCTTGAATGTGCTGGGATCCCATATGGGTGCCGATTCTAATCCCGGCAACCCTGCTTCCCATCCAGCTCCCTACTTGTGGTCTGGGAAAGCAGTTGAGGACAGCCCAAAGCCTTGGGACCCTGCACCCACATGGGAGACGCGGAGGAAGTTCCTGGCTCCTGGCTTCAGATGGGGACAGCACCGGCCATTGTGGTTACTTGGGGAGTGAATCATCGGACAGAAGATCTTCCTTTCTGTCTCTCCTCTTCTCTATATATCTGACTTTGCAATAAAAAATAAAATAAATCTTAAAAAAAAAAAAAAGAAGAAACAGAAAGACTCAATCTACATTCTTCCTCTCACCATGTGGTGCCTTCTAGCTGGTTATGGCATCAAGACATTAACTAAAGGCTAAGTAGTTTTTGAAGCCATGGTCTTGGACTTCCTGGTGTCCAAAGACAGAAGATGAACTAAATTTGCGATACTAAATTACTTAAAACTGTGGTATTTTGTTATAGTATCAGAAAATAGGCTAAGACATTCTCCTTGAAAGTACACTTTACAATGCAATAATTTCCTTATCTTTGTCCCCTGGGTACTGATATTGAGTGTATCAACAAGGCATTATTTTCAGTGAAGTTTGAATTTTCTTCGCGTAGATCTCCCACATTTCTTTCACTTTTTTTTTTAAATTATTATTTACATATTTATTTGAAGTGAGGGAAGGAGATCCTCTAGCTACTGCTTTACTTCCCAAATCATGGAAGTAAATGTCTGGCCCATGCCAAAGCCAGGAGCCAGAGCCAGGAAATCAATACATGTGGTTAGCATCCAAGTATCTGTTGCTTTCCAGGGTGCAAATTAGCAGGAAGCTGGATTTGAAGCAGGCATATGACTCAAACCTAGACATTCCTTTTCTTCTAGAGATTATTTTTATTGGAAGGAGAGACAGAAAGATCTTCCATCCACCAGTTCATTCCTCAAATGGCTGCAATGGCCCAATCCAAAGCCAGGAGCTACGAGGTTTCTCAGGGTCTCTCATGTGGGAGCAGGGTCCCAAGGCTTTGGGCCATCCTTCACTGCTTTCCCAGGCCACAGGCAGGGAGCCGGATCTGAAGTAAAGCCGCCTGGACACAAATCAGTGCCCATATGGGATTCTAGTGCTTCCAGGTGGATGGTAGTCAACTGAAGAATTATGCTGCCTGCAAACCCACACATTCTGAAATGAAACACAGCAGCCCTAACGGCACCTTAAAATTCTGTGTCACAATACCTGCTCTCTTTCAAGTTTTTGATTAGTTATGGGTCAAAGTAAAGATAAAATTGTAAACCCTACAAAAGATGAGGGAATTACTTTGGAAGAGCCATTATTTAAAAAAAAGAAAAGAAAAAAGCCAATTTTTCAAAGTAGCTTGATACTCGTTCCAAAGCGAGTTCAAGGAAGTCTTCTACTGGGTACGTTCATACATTCCTAACAAAGATAACACCAATTCTGCTTTGGTTCAACTTAATACAAGTATCCCTTAACTTTTCTTTGTCCACCAAAGCTACCCTTTCCGACATTCTTGCAACTCACTAGTACTTTAACACTCATCTCCTTTAAGCACAGTGCTTACTTCACATATTGCTCTATACCACTTTGATTATTCAATGAAAATTACTGTTTTTAACTCTTAGAAAGCTTCACATTTTTCTATTTTGCCTATGATTTTAGGAGACAGTGTCATAGTAGTCAAACACCTCCTGTCATGGAACCAGAAGGGCTTCAGATTTCAGATTGTTTCAGATTTTTAGAACATAGGGTAGAAATAACAGGAAATTTCACTGATGCATCACAGACATATATACAGCAGTCTTAGTGCACCTGTGCTTTGGCTGCAACCCATATCAGATTAACTGTGAAATGTTCTACTTATGGTGTCATGTGTGTCCAAAGATTTTAGATGTTGGAGTAGGAATGTATATTAGGCCAAAATTTGACACCAGGAATTTTAAAATCCCCAAATCCTTGAGATAATTCTTTGTTATAGCTGCCTTGGCAGTCTAACCTGATTGACTCAGTTTACAGTCTATCTGCTCACTGTAGTGTGAACATTTGCAGGTTTTACTATAGAAATATTGTTTAGGGGCTGGCATTGTGGTCCAGTGGGTAAAGCCACAACGCCAGTATTCACGTAAGTGCTGGATTGAGTCCTGGCTGCACAATATCCAATCAAGCTCTCTGCTAATGCACTTGAGAAAGCAGTGGAGGATGATCCCAGTGCTTGGACCCACCACTCTTATGGAAGACCCTGGCAGAATTCAGGGTTCACGGCTTCACCCTGGCCCAGCCCTAGCCATTTCAGCCTTTTGGGGAGTGAGTTGATGGATGCAAGAACTCACTCCCCGTCTCCTTCTGTATCTCTTTCAAATAAACACATAAATAAGTCTTTAAAAAAAGAAAAGAAAGTTGTATCAGACCTTCAACACATGTGGATACAGTATACAGTAAATGTAGCATAAGTTTCTGTATTTCAGACATGAGCATGCAGATCTTCAACAGTTGAGTATTACTATGTGCCAGTTACTCCTTCATTTAATGCTCTCAACAGTCAAGTAAGTTAGATCACACTCCAGGTCACCAAATGAGGATTAAATGGTAGAAAAATAGACAAATTCAGGCTTGCCTGGGTCAGAGTTATACCATCTGTGAAAGTTGGCTGAAAACAAGCATAGAAAACCAGTCTCCTAACAGAAATTTGAGAATGTAGAAGCTGGACAAAACTCTTTGTAAAGATCTGGCATCCTCTTCTTTCTCCTTTCTAGCACATACCACATATTTTAACACCTGGTTATCTTCATGTGAATGGTTGATAAAACACAGGTATTCTGGACCTGGCATTATGGTTTAATGGCTAAATCCTTGCCTGCAAATGCCAGGATTCATTACAATTAATGTGTTTTACTGTTACATTGTGCTATTTAGAGAATAATGTATAAAATCTGTACAATTCCCTAGCTGTAGGCAATGGCCCTAGGTTGCTTTGTACCTAGGCAGATGTTATACTGCTGGCAGGCATGCTGGGCCCGGTTAATGTAAACTTGTGCTACAAATATCAGGTTGCCAGCATATTATTTTTTTTTTAAAGATACATGGGGGGCAGATGCCTGTATGCCAGCACACAGAGTCTGGGGACCCGCACAAAGTGTGCATGGGCCTTGAGTAGGCAGATAGGGCTCCAGACTGGCATGACATACCACTGGAGGACCGGGCTTGGCGATCTGCACACTAGCAGGCTGCAGGTCTGTAGATGTATGAGAAGACTGCTGAGGGAGAACGTGACAGGTGAGGAGTGCAATCTGGGGACTTCCATCAACCAGGCTACTGCATCTGCAGGTAAATGAGAGTGCTAAAACTGGGTGGCTTAAAGGAAGGAAACAGGGGACCTTTTGGGGCCAAATGAATACACCCGGCCATGCAGGAGACTTGAACTGAGATTGTTGGCATCAACCACGGCCTACTGGTACACACAAAAGTCATGGCTGGTGGGCCTGCCTGGCAAAGCTTGACCACAGCACCTGCCAGTAAGTGTCAGAGCAGAGTGTGGACCAGGTTAAGCTAGGCCATGACACTAACGAGCTCATAAGAGAACTGGGCCTGGAAGCAGATTCTGGGAGGGCTCATGGGCTCACCCCTGTGGGACTGCCACCAGCTGGCTTGCTTGAGGGCTAGGGGTGCTGATGGGCTGAGCAAGGTGTAACCACGGAGCTCACCAACACTCATGGGCACTGCAGTTGGGGACAGGCTAGGTGGTACATGCTGTAGCACCACATGCACATCCAAGAACTGGGAGTGGGCTAGGCTAGGCTGCAACATCCTGTAGCACACACAAAGCCCAAGACTGAGGAGGAAGACTGTGTTGGGTAAGGCCCTAGCATCCACTGGCATGCATGAGATCTGGGTCTATGAGTGGGCCTGGTGAGGGAACTGGTGGGAGTCTCCTGGTAGGCCATTACTCCCACTGGTGAGCATGTGAGTCAGGACTGAGGTATTGGTCAGTCCGGGTAAGGCTGTTTCACTTGTCAGCAGGTGTATGGCTTGGCTCTGGTAGGGGCCAACCAGGCAGGGCCAGGCCAAACTACACACTGGCAAGCATGGGATCCAGGATGGAGTGCAGATCACGTTGAGTTAGGCTAGGTTGTTATTACAGTTACTGGTTGGCATGAAAGCCAAGAATGCGTGCAGCCTGGGAAAGGCTAAGCTGCAGCAACCACCAGCCAAAGTTGGGATGGAGTTGTGGCCCAGGCCAAGTGAGGCTGCAGCATATAATGGCACAGTCTAGGATGGGTGATGCCAGCCTGGGTCAGAGCAACCACCAGCATACACAAGATTTGTGGCAGGCAGCTGGGCTGACAGAGAAGCTAAGAGGATACCCTGACTAGGCTGCAGTTCCCACTGGTGAGTGTGAGAGCCAGATGGGGCAGTGAACTAGGCTGGACACAGCTGAAGTATCCCTCAGCATGTGTGTGGACTGGGTCTGGGATGTGTCAGACTGAGCTAGGGTCCAGCACCTACTGTGCTCACAAAAGCCAGAGTGCATATAGGAAAGGCTAAGCTAGGTCTCAGTAACTACTGAATCATATGAGATGGGTCTAGGCTGCAGCACCCAACAGTAAGAGCTGAAATGGGAATGGGCTGGTTAGGCAAGGCCACTGTATCTGCCAGGACAGAAGGTGAACCAAGGCAGGCTGGGCCAAGAACCCACTGGTATGCATGAGATTTGCCACTGTGATGTGATCTGATAACGGAACTTAGGGAACACCTATTCAGGATGCAGGCCCTACAGGTGAGTACAAGAACCAAGGCTGAGGGCAACTCACACCAAGCCAGGTTACAGTACCCGCTGGCATGCATTTGGGTCAGGTCTAGGGGGCGGGCCAGGCTGGGCCAGTTCATAACACCCACTAGCAGATGTGAGAACCAGGACAGGGTGCAGGACAAGCTGGGTTGGACCACAGCATTAACCATTTCACATTAGGGCTGGGACCGGGGGCTGGTTGGCATAGGTAGGGTGATAGCACCCATTAGCACGAGCTAGAACTGGGTGTAGGCCGGGCTGAGCCAGGCCACAGCAGCTACAGGTGAATGCCAAGGTGAGGGGAGCCATGCCAATCTGGTCTGCAGCTCCCACCAGCACACGTGAGATCTGGGATGGGGGGGCTAGCTTGTAGGTGAGCTGCAGGGTGCCCCTGCTGATCCACTGCTCCCACTCCTCCCACTGGGCAGGACTACAAGGCTCGTACACCTGCATGTGAGCTGGGTTATGGGGAGAACCAAGCTGGGGTAAGCAACTACATCCTCGGAAGCTCACATGAGCCAGAGTTAAGTGCAGGCTGGTTGGGATTTGCCACAGCATCAACTAGCAGATGCTGGGACTGGGGGCAAGTCCTGTAGGGCTACACCGCGGAACCACCTAGAAAATGAAAGATGCAGAGCTGAGAGCAGTCCTAGTGGAGAAATTATGGGCACCCCTGTAATGGGCTACAGCTCCTAATGGTGAGCATGTGAACCAGGGCTAAGGGTAGGCCTGGCTGGACAGGCAATGGCACCTGCTGGCATGAATGTAGGTTGGATAGTGGGGTCATTTAGTTGAGCTAGGCTCCAGTAACCACTGATATATGCAAGATAGACCGGACCAGTCTGCTGCACATACCACAATGTGCGGGAACCGGGGTGGGGTGGGTTGCTTCAACTGGACTGCAGTTGCCACTGGTGTGTGTGTGTGAGGATTGAGTGTGTGGCAGGCAGCATAGGCTGGGTCGCAGCATCCACTGATTTGTGTAAGAGATGGGGCTGGGGACAGAACTGACTAGGTCACTGCAGCCACCACTGTAGGCTGATGTGGGTGATGGACTGAGCCTGACCCCACATTGGCTGGCACACACAGGAAATTAGGTTGTGGGTCACTTCTGCTAAGGTTTCTTTGGGGACTCCCCCAGCTGGATCACCTGATGGTAGAACTCCAACCACAACAAAAATTACAAAACCGTGGAGTGCCTGTGTCAGAACTGAGTCTCCATAGCTGCTGAGGCCTGTGCAGTGATGACATGGCCAGGTGCTCATGGAGGATATTACAATCAGTTCATTGAGGCCTGCAGGGGACGTCATCTAGTACTATGGAGGACAGAACAAATTAGATAGAACTCCTAGTCATGCTTTGGCAGCGAGTATCCAGACAAATCGAGACTCTATAGTGCACCATGTCAGCAAATAGACCTTGGAAGAATTTTCTCAACCTTGGAGCAATGAGATCAACAGCATCTCAGAACTATCAAAATCTCTACAGTACTCTCAGAACATGCTCCACGTCCAGGACACTGGGCTAACACTGTGTGGCCATCCCCCATTCCTGGTTACTGATGTGGTTGGGCTACAGGGAGGGGGCCCTGTTCCTTTCTCTCTCCACATACAGGAAGAAAAAAGGAGATTAGTGGCAGCTGTCTCATCCACTTTCCCACACTCCTCGACCCTAGTCTATTGTCCATATGGGCATGCATCCCTTACCTATGTGAACGTCATCAAAAACAAAATAAATTATTATTAAAAGAAAAAAATCTGTACATTTTGAGAGAGGTGCATTTATTTATGCCCAAGTATTTTTAAGACATGACTGAAGGAATTTGTTGATATGGAAAGCTAGCTGAGAGAGGAGACATAAAAAGTTCACTGGAAATGCACATATCTATGAATGGACTTCCAGAAGTTTTTGTACCTAAAGGGTCTTTTATTACTTTCATTTCTCCGTAAGTTTTCTGAAGTACCCTTACGCTTTGGAATGCTATTCTCTCCTTTACACTGGAGTCTATATCCAACTCTTTCAAAGAGCAGCAAATTAATCTGTTGTATTATATATAGACACATATTCATTCAATACCAGAATAAGTATTTAAAAAGTTGGCTTTGAAGTGAAATATTATCTGGAATCCCAACATAGGAACAATGGAAGAAGCTGAACTGTTCTGACTCAAAAATAGACAAGTTTAAGAGATTTCAAGGCACTGCCACTTGAAGTTTAGTCACCACCGAGGAGCTGGTTGAAAATGTAAAAATCAAACTCTAACCCATGCCTATTGAAAATAAATTGTAAAAAGCACATGGCACAAGATGCCTGATTGGCAATGCATATTAACACTTGAATCGCTTCTTGACCTTTTGGCTCAGCAGTTTCTCAAAGGACACACATACACAACGAAAGCCCAACATTTTTGCTAGTCACATGACATGAAATTCCAAGTTATTTTGTAAATTTTAGAGTCACACTTTGGAGAGGAATATTCTGTAACACACCAAATCTTCAAGGATATTTTCATCAAATCAGAAAAGAATTAAGAAACTTACTTCTTATCAAAAAATGTTGAATTCTCTTTCCTCTTAGTGAATCCATTGGGCAAAAGTTTTAAATTAATACCTTGCCTTCGGGCACGATTTTTCATAAAGTACATCTAATAACCAAAACAAACATAAGTTAATTTTAAAACACTTTAACACAACATTCAAAAGCATAACTACTCTGCCCATATTGTGGTATAATGGGTTAAGTCACTGCCTGCAACACTGGGATCCCATATGAATGCCAATTGTGTCCTATATGCCCCACTTTCAATCCAGTTCCCTGCCAGTGTGCCTGGGAGGGTGGAGGGGGATGGCCCTAGTGCTTGGGCCCCCACACTCATATGTGAACCTGGATGAAGCTCCTAGCACCAGTTGGCCCAACCTCCCTTTGAGTGTCTCTCCCTCTTTTCCTTCATCTCTCTAACACTGTTGTTCACTCAGGAAGAATTCTAACACATGTAAGATATCTACTCTGAAAATTACATATACAGAGATATTTAATAAGACCTGAAAAAATGTAAATAGCACTGAATAGTTACACTCTCAAAAAAGTATAAAACAGGAGTTTTCTATCAGATACAAAGTTTTAATTTAAAAAATACAAGAAAAGAGATACAGGTTAGTGATTACAAAAACATAGTAACATGGGAACAGGCAGTTCATGTGAATGGGGTTCCTGTTACCCATGTGGGAGACCCAAATGGAGTTCTAATACTGAGCTCTCAACCCAGCCCAGACTGGGCCATTGTAGCTGTTTAGCAAACTAGCAGATGGAAGATAGCTCCCAATCCCTGTAACTGCCTTTCAAATAAACAAATAAGCCTTCAGAAGAACCACAAAACAAAAAATTGTAAAAACCACAAAAAAATTACCTAGTCATTAGACTGATAAAAGTTCTGATCAAATTAAGAAACTGGCAGAATATGGCTATACATATAGATTTACACACTACTGGCAGGTCTATAAACTGGTTTAACCAAGGTATAACCACTTTAGAAAGAGTTTTAGTCAATCTGAAGATACGAATATACCACAGCAAAGAAATTCCTCAAATATAAATGGTAGAAAAACCTGTACATATATGAACTGTAATTAATAAACAGAACTTTGTAGTACCATGTTTTCTAAATTTTTTGTCATTACACAGAAAATAAAGTCCATGAAGGAAAGAGCAGATAAACTGAGCCATGTACCCAAGAGAAAGTGTTCAGCAATGAGAAGAGATAAAAGACGAGCACAGGAGGGGGCAGGGAACTTCTGGAAAGCTGGTGATGTTCTAATTCTACACGCGGGTGGCTACATACATGTTTTCTTTATAGCAATCCATTCAACTGTATTTCTACCTGTTTTTTAACATGCATGCTTATTTCACAAAAAAAAGAAAATAATCTGTCCTCAGGTAGAATTTTAACTGTTTAAACTTGATGAACAGCATTTTGGAGATATATGTGATGCCATATATGTACCAAATACTAAGAAAACTAGTTATTTAACTGGTAATAAAATTCTACAATTAATACTTAAAATAACCACAATTCTGTGAGGTTATCTGAAAAGACCAAGAACAATGTTTTAGAACAATACTAGCTGAAAAAATTCCAAAATTTACATAAACACTTGTAATAAAAAGGGTAAGAAAATCTAATGTATCAGAACAATAAATACTGACAATATTTCCTTCAAAACTAGAATGGACTCATGCAGCAATAACTGTAACTTTCCATTTTTCCTTGAATGCATTCAGAACACTCTGATTTCTCCAAGCTCCTGTTTCATTCTCCTTATGCTAGGCTTCAGTCACTTTGCTCCTTTTGAACGCCTGAGCTACCCACCTTCGTTCTCAGGTAATTACTTTTGCATTTGTCTCTATGTAGAACAGCTGGTCCCCAACATCACTGGAGGATCTCTTTCCTGTCATTCAGATCATTAACTGAAATATCCCTCAGCACCGTTTCTGACTACTGTATTGAAAACAGCATTCTGATAATCTTCCAACAAACAACATTTTCATTCTCTTTAAGCTCTTGAACTTCATTGATTATTTAGAATTATTTCTTTCTATTGGCAAGGCAAATCAAACTTCGGAGAGAAGGAAAGACAGAAAGATCTTCCATCTGCTGGTTCACTCCCCAAATGGATTAAAGGCCAGAGCTGAGCCAATCCAAAGCCAGCAGCCAGGAGCTTCTTCCACATTTCCCACATAGGAACAGGGTCCCAAGGCTTTGAGCCATCCTCCACTGCTTTCCCAGGCCACAAGTAGGGAGCTCGACATGAAGTAGAGTAACCAGGACACAAACCAGCTTGGGATGCAAGCACTTGCAAGGCGAGGATTTAGCCATTGAGCCATGGCATCAAAGCCCTGAACTTTATTTTCTACATGCATTTAGCTTGCTCTGAAATTGTGTTTCTCTACTCATCTTTGTCTCTCTCTCATTTCTTCCCCTCTCAATATAGTAAGAACTCCAGAAGTTTTTTGATTACTATTGCATTCGAATAACTATTAATAGCAATCACTTAATACAGATTCATTAACTGAAAAAAAAAAACTAATTAGAAGAAATTCTAACAGGAAGACATTAGAATACTCACATGTTTGTTACTTATTGGTCTTTTTAAGAAAGTATCTCTAGAAATATGGTCTGCTGTTCTTGCCACATCTTCCAAGAATCTATAATCTAAAAATTTCAAAATAGGAAATAAACAAATGACATCTGCCAACAGCCAGGAAACATGAATCTACGTGTATAAAGTGGCTTACCACTTAAGAGATTCATCTCAGTAAACTGTTGTATTGAGACATACGCAGTTTTATTTCGAACTCCATTGCACGTCAGCTCTGCTTTGTGTTTCTTGACACAGGGCAAGCTGAATAAACAAAGAGGATGTGCTTTGAGAGCCTGTGCAAGGAGGATGCAGACACAGGTAGTAAGCAAAGAAGTGACATAACCATCTACCTGCAGGAATAGCGCAGACAACGTGGACACCTGTACTTTGCTTCTTCTGTACCACAAGTTTCACACCTAGAAAAGTTCACACATTACTTACTGCCTTATGAAGTATTAATTCTATTAATCTATTTATAAATTTTGATTTGTCACAAGTTCTAGATATATTGGAAAAAAGTGTAAGTAATTGGTAAACTACTTAATTCCTTTCAAATATTCCTTGAAAACCCTCTGAAACTGTGTCCAAGTAACCACTACACTGATCATATCTAAGGATATGTAAGAAAATGTGGAAGCAAGCTATTTTAAAAATCACTTTGTTTTGGACTCTTTTTTTTCTACTACAATTAAAGAATGAAATTGTTTAGAGTATTTTAAACTGTCATTCCTGGCAAGCTAATGGTAACCAATCCACGGGTTACGCTTTTATACTGTAACAGCAGCATACACGCAAGAAATAAAATAACCCGATGTATAAGAGCCAGCCAAATTTAAAGTATCTGTGGCATCTTTCTTCCTCGGCTCCAAGCCTAACCTAGAATGGCAATCAAAATATTCTAGAACTGCTATTACCCATCAACCATCTTCACCTGCTCTTCTAAGAGTTCGCAATCCTAACGACACAGCAGATTCTCCCGTTTGGCCCACTGTGTTCCAGTCACCAATGTTCCATGATTCTGACAGCTACTGCTTTCCTAGGTTGTCACAAGATCGCGCGCTAAGGGAATTAAATCCATACCTGCATGGAAGCTTCCCAGCTGAGCTCAAGTGCATTTTAGCCGAATTTTCAGTTAAGGGGTCCGCGCAGGGGTAGCCCCTCTCCCCGATTTCTCCCCGCCCTACCTTGACATGGCCAGCTTCCGCTTGCAGCCCATTCGCGGATTCACCTGCGTCTCTTCTTCCACCTTGGACTCATCCACCACTTGTTTCTTCAGGACTGCCTTGTCTTTCACCTGCTCCCCTTCCACCGCTCCCTCCTCTTTTATGCTCGGACCGGCGAACACCTGCTGCTTTACCTCCACCTGGTTCTCCTGCTTCCCCTTCACGTCTGGCCAGCCCACTTCCTCCTCCTTCATCTGCACTTTCTCTTCCTTGACATCATCCAGTTCATCCGCCCTGTCTTCCTTTACCACCAAAGCATGATCCACCTGCGGTTTCAGCTCCGATTCGACTACCTTCTTGTCCCTCACCTCAGCCCCACGGTCCGCCTCCCGCCTTACGTAAGGGCCACCCGACCCGTCCATGCTTAACCGCTTCACCACCGCCAAGTCCATTCCCATCTCCTCCTTCTTTGGTCCACGTGCTCCCTCTCCGGCCTCGGTCTTTCTGGCGCTCTGTCCATCCAGCTCCGGCATCCCAGTCAAGTCCCCGTCTCTCTCCCCACCTGACTCCGGACATGGCCGCGTCCCTTCGGCAACCCTCTGGAGACCTCTCTCTGGGGTCCCTTCATTTTCCGCAAGAGATTCCATCAGCTGACGAGCGAAGGCATCCGCTGTCACGCCGTCCTGCAAGGCGGGCGGAACAATCACCCGCAGCAGCCCGGCCTCTTCCCACGTGCTCAGGAGCCGCGGAAGCCGGCCGCGGAGACTGCCAGGCTGCTGTAAAGCAACGCTGCCGCACCTCGCCGCTTCACGACGTTTAGAGCTCTTTACGGCTGGGCGGGGCTGCTCGAGACCACGCCCAGACTCCAGCGTCGGGGGCGGGGCGTCGCGCAGGCTTGACCTGGAAGGGTCCAGCCCTCCTGTGCTTAACTTACGGCAGTGAGATACGAAGACTCACCCTCCTCTGTATTAACAGTTAAGTCCAACACACCAGGTTTGACCTTTTCAAGCTTTAGTTTTGTCTATGAGAGAAGTGTTGCTGTGAAACCGTGCCCTAGTGGCCCATAGTAGTAGGAATCTGCATGGATTTAGACACCGAATATGATTCAACAATTAAAACATATATATATATAGCTGATCTTTACGTTGATTAGGGCTCAAAGAGGCAAGGACTACATACAGGAAAGTGGGTAAGACTATTGTTTCCACATTGTCTTTTTTCCTTCTTGCATCTGAGGTAAAGGGGAGAGACAAAGGGAGAAGCCCCACCCAGCCTCCCAGCCATCCCAGGGTCCCCGATGTGGGGCATGCTCAAGTGGTTTCCATAGTTCAACTGTTCTGAATTGCTGCTGATCTCACCATTCCAAGCACCATGAAAATTCTTCAGAATCCACTAGCCAGCATAGTCCACCTTAGCGTCTCCACTCTTCCAGATTTTCTTTCTGGCCTCCTGAATGGGTTTCTGGGGCCAAAGTACTCGGGGCATCTTTCGTTGCTATTCTTAGGCCATTAGCAGGGAGTTGGATTGGAAGTAGAATAACTGAGATACAAACAGGTACCTACCGGGCATGCCATTGGCATCAGTAACAACTTTACTCACTCTTGTAAAACACTGCCCTCATCAGTCACCATATATATCTTTTAAAGGATTTATTTATTTACTTGAATGACAGATACATAGAGAGATCTTCCATCTACAGATTCACTTTCTAGGTGGGAACAATAGCTGGAGCTGGATGATCAGTTTCCAGGAGCTTCTTCCAGATCTCCTATGTGAGTTCAGGGGCAGAAGCATTTGAATCATCTTCACTGCCTTCCCAGGCATGTTGGCAGGGGGCTGGATCAAGAGTGGGGCTGCTGAGACTCCAAATGGTACAGACAATGCAGGGGACAGCTTTACAGGCTCTTCCACAACATCAGCCCCCATTCACTGTTTTTTAAAAACCATTGTTTCCAGCATGTTATTCAGTTTCATTTCTAATGTTTTTCCTTAACTCCTGAGAGCTCTTTCTTTCACTCATATAAAACCCTTCTGGTTTTTTGTCTATTAATTTTCTCTAGTATTGAAATTTTTAAAGTTTTTCACACTTCATACTCCTCAGATATTGAAACAATTTCCTCTATTATCTCATATTCCTTTGGGACTATAAGCAACCATGGTTATAATTCATATTTGAAAGGATTGGGCTTGTGATTCTTCTAGTGATATTTTTCGTGAGGAAGAGTAGGGAAACGATAAGGAGAGTCAGATGAGCCTTAGAGCTGAAAGCTTGGCTCTACTTGACCCAGTCTGCACTCCCCTGAAGAACATTTGTTTCCAGTTTAACCCTCGGAGCCCTTTCATTTTCCATCCCTTTTCTAAGAGCCACTAGCTTCTGTTGGTAATCTACTAGCTGTTAGTAATCTACTAGACTTTTAGATGGAAGGAAGAGAAGAAAATAGTTTCAGGCCTACATATACCCCTAGTTGCCAGCTTTTCTGATGTTTCCTTCCTTCCTGGGCAGATGCTAGGCTGGCTCTGCAGATTTTATGTCATCCTTGAGTTGAGGTGGGCCCTGAGATGGCCCAAGTTGTTGCAGAAAAGTTCACAATCTAAGATTCTATCCTTCCATTCCGACACTATCACTTTTTTAAAAAGGTTTATTTTATTTTTATTGGAAAGGCAGATATACAGAGAGGAGGAGAGACAGAGAGGAAGATCTTTCGTTTGTTGATTCATTCCCCAAGTGGCTGCAGTGATTGAAGCTGTGCTCAATCTGAAGCCAGGAGCCTGGAGCTTCTGCCAGGTCTCCCACACAGAGGCAGGGTCCCAAAGCTTTGGGCCATCCTCGACTGCCTTCTCAGGCCACAAGAAAAAAGCTGGATGGGAAGCAGAGCTGCTGGATTAGAACCAGTGACCATATAAAATTCTGGCATATTCAAGGCGAGGACTTTAGCTGCTAGGCTACCTTGCCAGGCTCATCACTGTCACTTTTAATGCCTCCTTTTTTGGTCCAGATCATTCTTTACCTCACCACAGAGACCCAAGTCCCTTCTGTCTCTCTGGGATCCTGCCAGTCAAATAAGCTTTCTTGGATATTTCTTATTAGATTCTAAATCCATTACTGCTTCTCATGTACATAGCATTGTCAGGGTTGAACTTTGGAATTCCAGGAGGCAAGAGCTTTGCTTACTATTTTTTTTTCAGGAATCGTTCATTTCCATAATAAACTTTAGCAATTCTGTACAGATGGGAATTTCTGAATTATTTGAGAGTTGTCCCAAATATTTTTCTTCCTACGTTTCTAATAACATTGCTCAATGTATTTCAGGATAACTAAAGATTTCATAATACTTATAACTTTGTATTAATTATGCTATGCTTGTCTGTGACTGTCAGCATCACCTGGTATACTTGATCAAAGCCACATTTCTGAATGTATCTTTAGAAATACTCAATAAAATGGAAGGAGTTGTTGAGAAATCTTTGCTTTTAATAAGTGCTTATAGGTGGTTTCTGTGATGCACAGGGTTGGAACCACTGAGTGTAGGCACTGCCATGGCGGTTTCTAAGGTGATAGCAATTGGTGGGATTATTAGAACTGAGATGTGTTCTAAGTATAAAATACGTACTGAATTCAAAGATTTCATAAAAATGTAAAATTTCTTTGGGCTGGCATTAAGGTATAAAGTGTTTTTCTGCAGGGCTGCATGTCTTGGCAGCTCCACTTCAGCTCTAACTCTTTGCTAATGATTTTGTAAATCAGTGGAACGTGGGTTTGGGCTCCTGCAAGGCAAGGAGGAGACCCTGATGAAGGTCCTGGTTTCTGACTTTGCTCTGGCTGTGTCCTGGCCTTCTGTCCATTCAGGTGATGGGTAGAATCAGCAGATGAAAGATCAGTCTCTCTTAGTCTCTCTCTCTCTCTCTGTAACTCCACCTTTCAAGTAAATAAATAAATCTTCAAAAACATGAAATATCTGATTAATAACTGATTATATGTTTGAATGATGGCATTTTGGATACATATCACATATGTGATATATGCACATTCTTACTATATCTTTACTTTTAAAATGCAACTATTAGACAATTTGAAATTCTCTAAGTGAGTAAAGGCATTTGGCCTGTGTGTAAGAATTGTGTTCTGTGTCAAAGTGTATAGGTTTGATTCTTGATCCCAACTGCTGACTCAAGTTTTATGCTGCAGCATCCTCTTGGAAGCAGCAGTGATGGTTCAGATAATTGGATACCTGCCACCTGCTTGGGAGACCAGATTGAATTCTTGGCTTTGGCCTGACTAAGCCCTGGCATAGGCATCTGCAGGGGGAATCAGTAGATGGGATATCTTTGTCTATCACTTTGCCCTTCATTAAATAAATAGAAATTTTAAAAACAGAAGTTAGGTACATGATCTACATATTATATTCAAACTGGACAGAGCTAAACTAAATGTTAATAAAACTCAAATTTTAATTAAATGTAGTTCATATAATGTGAATTCTCAAGAATTATCTATTTACATTAGTTTATTTATGATCCTGCTAATTCTGTCAATAAGTATGCCTTTCCATGTTTATTCTTTAACCTGGTGCCGGAACATCTCTGTAGATCAGTCTGATAATGCCAGTAATCTCCTTAAAAACCTTGAATGCCTGACTGTTGTTCTGAGGATAATCTCTATTATGTACTTGCTATTTACTTCCTCGTTTTCTGGCTGGATCTTCCTTCAGTCACTCATCCTTCAAATGGTGACAAATAGTACTTTGATAGGGAAATTTCCTTGACAACTTCTTGCCTCTGTATGTTTTTAAGAGCACTTATTGAAGGTATATATTTATTAAAGCTGTTATCACTTAATTATAGCCTGCCTCTTCCCCATATAGTATACTCATTGAGCACAAGGAGCTTTTGGCTCCTACCTAACTTGAACTGCCAATATGGAACATGGTGACTAGCCACGGCAGCCAATAACAGATACATGAAGGATTTTGGCACCTCTGATATATCAGATACTGAGTTAGGCTGTGTGATTATAAAGATTGAAGTGTGCAGCTTGGCTTCAGGGAGTTCACAGTTTAGTGCAGGGTACAAATGTGTCAATAGCAAAAGCAAAACACTGAAACCAGTGTTGTAAAAATCCATAAAGTGATTATTAAGTGAAGGTGGGATGAATGCCTTTGAAGAGAAGTTAGGAAAAGCTTCCTGAAGTGAATGTAAGTTCAGGGCCTGCATGGTGGCTCAGTAGCTTAATCCTCTTCCTGCAGTACTGATATTCCATATGAGTTCTGGTTCTAGGCTTGGTTGCTGCACTTTCAATCCAGCTCCCTCATTCTGGACTGGGAAGGTAATGGAGGACGGTTCATGTCCTTGGGCTCCTATACCCACATGGGAGACCAGGAAAAAGCTCTTGGATCCTGACTTCAGATCAG
Organism: Ochotona princeps; assembly: GCF_030435755.1. Taxonomy (NCBI): domain Eukaryota; kingdom Metazoa; phylum Chordata; class Mammalia; order Lagomorpha; family Ochotonidae; genus Ochotona; species Ochotona princeps. Next base: position 72,353,902 of record NC_080833.1, read on the forward strand.
CTCAGCTCTAGCCCTTGCGACCATTTGGGAAATGAACTAGTAGATGGAAGATTTCACTGTCTTTATCTCTTTAAAAAAAAAAAGGCAAGAGAAAAGACACAGGAATTAGAAAGCATGGTATGTTCAAGGAATGCAAATCAGGTAAGATTGCTATGCATTGGTTCTGATGAGAAAAGACAGCTGACTAGTAATCACAGACCAAGTTATTAAGACCATGTAGACCTTGAAGAAAAGATTGCACTTCTTCATACTGTAGGTGACAAAAAGCCAGATTCATTTCCTGACTTGGAATCCAAGACTGAGTCCCAGAATTGGTCAGGGATGAAACCACAGGATGGGTCTGGATGTAATTATTGTTAGGCAGGGGATTGTGACTTATACTATGATTTGGATGGGCCTGTTATTACAACACATGGAACTATTTCCAAAGAATTGGCTGGATCTGTTGCTGGAAAACATTATTTGCACTAAACAAATACGTCATAATTTAGGAGGTTCAGTTATAACTGATGAGGTTTTAGAAGGGTCTAACTGATACTATTAGAGGAGTTCAGAGCTTGATACAGAGGCACAATATTTTCTATAGAAAAGTATGTGAAGCAGATTTCTAAGAAGACTTTTTAAAAATTTAAAAAATTTTTTCTTGCTATTATTTTTGTTAACATTGACAGAAGCAGCAAGATTTAATAACAGAAAACATTTGGTTATAAAATGAAATTAAAGAGTTCTTACTTATTTTTAATTTTATTTTTTAATTCTCACTTCCAACTAGTGTCTTTTCAATATGTTTTGTAAAAAAATTTAGGTTTCAGGCCTGGCATGATGTCTAGTGGCTAAATCCTCGCCTTGCAACCACTGGAATTCCTTGTAGGCACTGATTCATGCCCCCGTTGCTTCACTTTCCTTCCAGCTCCCTGCTTGTGGCCTGGGAAAGCAGTGTTTTGAAGAGATGAAACAAAATAAATAAATAAAATTCATGAGATAGAGTTTCCACTGATCTTTGTCGGTGAGATATGTGTTCTGTAGGCAACAAATAGATGGGTTTTGTTTTTCTAATCCAGTCAACTAATCTATGGTGTTTGATCAATGAGTTTAATCCATTTACATTCAGGGTTAGCATGAATGGGTGGTAATTTGGCCCTGTCATTTTAGCAATGGGTTGTTCATTGATTTACTCTGCTGTTGTTATTTCACTGGGATGTTCTTCATATTTGCCTTTGGTTTTGGTGGGTGCTATTCCTCTGTCAAGAGAACATCTTTAAGTATCATATGTAGGGCAGGTTTGGGAAAGGCATATTATTTTAGGTTTTCTTTGCTGTAGAATAATTTTATTTCATTTCCAAAGACAAAGGAAAGCTTTGTTGGGTACGTTACCCTGGGCTGACAGTTTTTTTTTTTTTAGAATCTGGAGTCTGTTGCTCCATTCTCTTCTGGCCTTGGAGTTTCCTGTGAGAGGTTACATTTTACTCTTGACTGATTATTACCTATCTCTAAGTGTGTAAGTATATTTTTTGTTTGGATATCCATACTGTTAGCTCTGTAAAAATTAATATAAACAAAAAGATGAAAAATGCTGCATTATAACATAGATCCTTTAAGAACTCAGCAGAACAGTGCCTAAGTAGAACTGTAGAGCAAACACAGAGACATGACATAGATAAATTAAGACAAAGATAAAAATAAATCTTGAAAGAAGCATGAGAAAAATGATATTTTACAAATGAGACCAACAATATGACTAATGGCTAGTTTCTCAATACAAATATTGGCTGCCAGAAGACACTGGATAGACATATCAAAACTGCTGGGGGAAAAATGTAACTAAGAATTTTACATCGCGAAACCAGAAGACCTTTATGGGGCTGAATGGATACACCACCCCACGTGGGAGACGTGAGGTGGTCTAGTTGGTATCAACAAATGTCTGCCAGCACACACTTAAGTCATTGGTGGCGGGCTTGCCTAGCAGGGCTCAATCATGTTAGGCTTGGCCATGACACTAACGAGCTCATAAGAGAACTGGGCCTGGAAGCAGATTCTGGGAGGGCTCATGGGCTCACCCCTGTGGGACTGCCACCAGCTGGCTTGCTTGAGGGCTAGGGGTGCTGATGGGCTGAGCAAGGTGTAACCACGGAGCTCACCAACACTCATGGGCACTGCAGTGGGAACAGGCTGAGTGGTACATGCTGTAGCACCACATGCACACCCAAGAACTGGGAGTGTGCTAGGCCAGGCCGCAACATCCTGTAGCACACACAAAGCCCAAGACTGAGGAGGAAGACTGTGTTGGGTAAGGGCCTAGCATCCACTGGCATGCATGAGATCTGGGTCTGTGAGTGGGCCTGGTGAGGGAACTGGTGGGAGTCTCCTGGTAGGCCATTACTCCCGCTGGTGAGCATGTGAGTCAGGACTGAGGTATTGGTCAGTCCGGGTAAGGCTGTTTCACTTGTCAGCATTTGTGTGGCTTGGCTCTGTTGTGGGACAGGGAGAACCTATCCTGGGCAAGGGCAGGCCAAACACCACAGCACACTGGCATGCACGGGATCCAGGATAGGGTATAGGCCATGACAGGGTAGGCTAGGTTATCATACATACTGGTTGGCATGAAAGCCAGGGATGAGGGTAGGCTAGGCAGGACTGGGAATCAGCAACCACCAGCCAAAGTTGGGATGGGGGCAGATGAGGCCAGGTCAGGTTGCAACATTTGATAACAAAGGCCAAGATGGGAGTTAGACCATGCCAGCCTGGGTTGGAACATCCACCAGCATACACAAGATCTGTGGCTGGGAGCCGTCCTGGTAGCAGAGCTAAAGAGATTTCCTGACTGGGCTGTAGTTTCCACTGATGAATGTGAGAGCCAGAATGAGTGCAGCAATCTGGATTGGACATGGCTATAGTATTCCTCAACATGAGTGTGGACTGAGTTTAGGGTAAGCCAGACCCAGCTAGACTCCAGAATCTACTGGTGCTCACAAAAGCCAGAGTGGTTGTAGTATGCGTAGGGCTAGGTCCTGGCACCCATTCAGCCATGCAAGACCTTGGTGGTGGTGGGCCAGGCATAGCTGGAATTTAAGACTCAACAATAAGAACTGGAATGGGTTTTTGCTGGGTGGGTAAGGCTGCTGGATCTACCAGGACATAAGGTGGACCAAATCAGGCTAGGTCAAGCACCCAACAATGTGCATCAGCTGGCAAGTGATAGTAACGTGGACAGATCTGGTTGGCTGGACTGCTGTACCAGCTGGAAAGTGCAAGAACTAGGGCTGGGAGTAGTCTAGTAGGGAAACTGTGGGCACCTCTCTGATGGGCTATAGCTCCCACTGGTGAGCATGAGGACCAGGGCTGGGGGCAGGCATGGCTGGACAGGCGGTAGTACCCATCAGCATAAATGTGTTCTGGATAATCAGTCTGCTTGGGCTGAGCTAGACTGCAGCACTTATTGATGTGTACAAGAGCCTAATGGGATGCTGGACAGACGAGACCAGCTTGCTGCACATATTGGCATGTGGCTGGGGGCAGGCCTGGTGGGGGTTATTGGAGGTTGTTCCAAGAGGACTGCAGTTCCTGCTTGTGTGTATGAAGGTTGAGCGTGTTTTGGGCAGGGTTGGAATGGGCCATGGCATCCATTGGTTTGCATGTGAAATGGGGCTGGAGACAAAACTGACCAGGTGAATACAAACATCAAATGTCTGTGTGGGTTGATGTGGGTGATGGACTGAGCCTGACCCCGTACTGGCTGTAACACACAGGAATCAGATCTGGCATCTTCTTGAATGAGGTTTGTTTGGGGACCGCCCCTTCCCCAACTGGACTACTGGACTCAAAACTCCAACTACAGGGAAATTCATGGGATCTGTGGTCTGACCATGGAAGGCATGTGCCAGAACTGGATCTCCATGGTTGCTGAAGCCTGTGCAGTAGATGACATGACCAGAAGCTGATGGAGGACATGACAACCAGTTAGTTCATTGAGGCCTGCAAGGGATGTCTAGTACTATGGAGGGTAGATAAAATATACAACACTCCTGCCAAGTTTTGACAGCAAGTATCTGGGTAAATTGAGACTCTAAGGTGGACTATGCCAGCCAATGGAACTTGGAGGGATTTCCTCATCATTGGTGCAATGAAATCACCTGCATATCAGAACTATCCAAACCACTTAAGCAGTATCCTCAGAACATAATCTACATTGGGGAACCTGGGATGACATTGAGTGGCCATCCCAGATCCTCAGATACTGGTGTGGTTAGGCTGCAGGGAGGGGCCATCTCTTCCTGTCTCTCTCCTCTTCCCCCAGAAATTGGAAGAATAAAAAGGAAGATTGGAAGCAGTTTCATCATCCACTTTCCCCGATTCCTAAATCCTTCCCATCCTAATCAGTGGTTCACATGAGTATGCATCCTTTTTTTTTTAACTATATAAGCATCCTCAGAAATAAAATAAATCTATTATTTAAAAATAGACTGGGACATTGTACCTATTTGGGAGACCTGGAAGAAGTTTCTGGCTCCTGGCATTGGAAAGACTCAGCTCTGGCCATTAAGGCTATTTGGGGAGAAACCCATGGATGGAAGATTTCTCTCTCTGACTCTCCTTCTCTATAACTCTTTCAAATAAAATATTTCAAAAGTCTAATATTGTCCCTGTTGGTTGAAAAATTATAAGAGGCCATGTATTTAAAAATGAAAAAAAAAGGGAAATGATGCTGTGTGCAGAAATCAAACAACAGAAAGCTAGAACAACCACACTAACAATAGCCATGATAGATATTAAGACATAAAGCATTTCATAGTCATAGTCATTAATGTAACAGGATGACATAACCAGTGAAGCACTGAATGTGTTTAGGCTAGCACTTGGAGCCAAGTTGTACTTTTCGTTCTTTGTATTTTTTAGACGATTTTATTTATTTTTATTTGAAAGATTTACAGCAAGAAGGAGAAACAGAAAGATCTTCTATCTGCTGGTTCACTCCTCAAGTGGCTACAACAGTGCAACTGAGCTGATCTGATGCTAGGAGCCAGGAGCCAGAAGCTTCTTCTGCGTCTCCTACATGGGTGCAGGGTCCCAGGGCTTTGGGCTGTCCTCTACTGCTTTCCCAGGCCACAAGCAGAAAGCTGGAAGGGAAGTGGAGCAGTGGGGACGCGAACTGGTATGTATATGGGATCTTTGGAGGTTGAAAGGTGAGGAGTTTAGCCACTAGGCTATTGCTCAGGGTCCCATTGTATAAATATTTAAACTACAGAAATTGACTTTCCTTTATGAGCATGACACCAAAAGTAACAATGGAAATCTTAACGCCATTAATTCCATGTAACAAAGGAAAGAAATGGGAACCAAAAGGAGAAACAGGTAAGCCCATCCTCATAGTTGGAGGTTTTAATATGCTTCTCCATGTAACTGATAGGACAAGGAAGTGGTAGGAATCAAGAAAACATTGCAATGTGGATAAAGAAACAGAACCAGTGACTCATCCACGTGTCCCAAACCAGTGAGCCTGAGGCTTCGAGATGAATTCAAAGGTTTGGCCTCTAAGTCTAAAATTACTTGTGCTGTGGCGGTGAGTTACAAAAAGATCCATGAGATTTACCCAATTGGGATCACTACAGTTTCTACATAAATATAGAGAGGAAAACAAACTATTGCTTAAATTTTTTTTAAAGATTTATTTTTATTGGAAAGGCAGATTTACAAGAAAAGGAGAGAAAGATCTTCCATCCACTATTTCACACCCAAATGGCTGCAATGTTTAAAGCAGAGCTGATCTGAAGCTAGGAGCCAGGAGCCTCTTCCAGTCTCCTGGGTGGGTGCAGGGTCTTGAGGCATAAGGGTACCCTCTGCTGCTTTTCCAGACCACAACCATGAAGTAGCTGGGACACAAATTGGTGTCCCTATGGGGATCCTGGTGCATGTAGGGGGGGTGACTAGCCAAATGAAGTGATGCTTAGAACACATATCTAAAAATTACACAGTAGTAATTATTCTTAGAAAATCTATGTTTAATCTATAAATATAAAAATTTATGCAACATTTACATAGCAAACTATGAGGACAGGATGAGTTTAAAGGACATGAATACCTTTTTTTAACGGATTCAATGCAACTTTCATGAGGACAAGCATGGAAGTAGCAATTGTTAATGATGAAGATAATCATGTGATGATGTAGATAATAGTAGACTTTTATACTGGTTGCTTTGTGCTGGGTACAATTTACTATTATTATAACTAAGATTTATTTTATTTTTATTAGAAAGTCAAATATATACAGAGAGGAGGAGAGACAGAGGAAGATCTTCCGTCTGCTGATTCACGCCCCAAGCAGCTGCAATGGCCAATGCTGAGCCATTCTGAAGCTAGGAGCCCTGAGCTTCTTTCAGGTCTGCCATATGGGTACAGCAACCCAAGACTTTGGGCTGTCCTCAGTTGCTTTCCCAGGCCACAAGCAGGGAGCTGGATGGGAAGCAGGGCCACCGGGATTAGAACCAGTGCTTATATGGGGCTCCAGAGCATGTAAGGCAGGGACTTCAGCCACTAGGATACTGCGCCGGGCTCTGGGTACAATTTATTATTTATACATTACTGGGTGTACTTAACAACCAAAAAATTTGAACACATTTATTGTGCCTGTTTCACAGTAAAGAAGCTCAGATCCTGTATGCAGAGTGGGTCCCAAACCATATAGCTAATCCTCAGAGCACTTTTTTTTTCTTTTCTCAGAGCACTCTTAACTTCTATATTGTATTATCTATGATGAAGTTAAACTTTGATTTAAATTGAATATTATGGGAACACTCTTATAAAGCCAGGTGTTCTGCTTTATATGTATTTCTGAAGTGGTCTCTAGAAAAATCATTCATGTCTCAGAACTAAACTATTTTGGGGACAGAATATATAGCATGCAGATTGAAACTAGATGATAGGAGCTGTGGGTTGTCTAGAAACAACCTCCATTCTCCTTATTGAAAATGTTTCCATCGTCCTCAATAAGGTATTGATGTTTTTGCCATGACTAAATTCTTAAAAATTGGGGTAGAGGTTGAATTGTGGTACAGCAAAGTACAATGGCTGCCATGCGACAGCAGCATCCAAATAAGTGTTGCTGGTTCAAGTACCAGCTGCTCCACTTTCATTCCAGCTCCATTCTGATGTGCCTGGACAAGCAGTAGAAGATGCTCAAAGTGCTTGGGCCCCTGCCACTCACATGGGAGACCCAGATAGAGTTTTAGGTTCCTGGCCTGGCCTGGCCCTAGCTAGAGCTTGGTCAGGCCATAGGCAGGAGCCAGGAACCCTGTTAGGGTCTTCCATGTAGCTGGCAGAGTTCCTAGTACTTGGGCCATCTTCCACTGCCTTCCCAGGTGGATTTACAGGAATCTGGCCTGGAAGAAGACTCTCACACAGGATGACAGTATTGTAAGCAGCAGCTTAATGTGTTGTGCCACAATGCTGGCCTTGCCATTTTAATTAACTGTATTATTTAGTGGCATTAAGTACAATGCACATTATCATAGAATTATTGTTGCCTGTCTCCAAAACTGTCATCCTCAACAGAAACTCAGTTGGAAAATAATTCCCACCTAATTCCTGCCTCCCTCCGCCTCTGATAGCCTCTGCTTCCCTTTTTCGCATCCAAATCTATCTAATCTCTGGTACTTCACAGAAGTAGAGTTTTTCATATAATATTTTTGTGTGTTTCTGGCTTATTTCGTGTAGCACAGTGTTTTCACAGTTCACCCATGTCATAGCATATATTTAATTTCATTCTGTTTAAAGGTTGAATAACCCATGATCACATTTTGTTATTCCATTCATATATCAATTAAGTTTTAGGTTGTGTCCACCATTTGACTTTTGTAAATAATATTTCTATGAATGGTGCTTTCAACTCTTCTATGTATGTACCTAGAAGTAGAAAGCTAGATGATACAATTATAGGAGGCTTTCAGTTTTTCTACATCCTCACAAATACTTGTTAATTTCCTTTTTCGTTTCTTTTATAGTAGCCCTTCTCATGAGTATAAAGTTCTTCAGTGCCAATACCGACAGTCAGTTCTCCAGATGCCAACCTAAATGCCCAACAAGCCAGTTTAATTCTGACACTTACCACATGGCATTAGCATTGAATTCCTCAGATTTGCAATTTATTTCCCACATCAGATATGAATTGAAAGTTCTAGGTCACTGTAATTCTGACCAAAAATTATAAATGGTGGGTTCCCAAATTCCTTTCTTCAGGTTTCATAATTTACCAGAATGGATTATGGATCTCAGAAAAATCCTTTACTTAACATTTACTAGTTCATTATAGAAAGAATTCAGGCAAGGGCAAGAAATGGGGGTTGCAGTATAGGACTTCATGCCACCTCCAGAGGAAGTCAATGTTTTTGCTAACCAGAAAGAAAACCTTCTGAGTCTCATTAAGAACTTTAAAATACTTTAAAGTTTATTTGAGAGGCAGAGAGAGTGGGAGAGCAAGAAAGCTAGACAGACAGTTTTTCCATTCTTTAGATCACTTCCCAAATGCTTCCAACAGCTGGGGCTCGGCCAGGCCAAAGCTTGGAGCCTGGAGCTCAGGCCAGGTTTCCTATGTGGGTGGCAAAAAGCCAGCAACTGGAGCCACCATCTGTTGCTTCCCAGAGTGAGCATTAGCAGGAACCTGGAGTTGGGAATGGAACCTAGACTTGAACCTAGGTATTCTTGATTGCAGACAACCAGCCCCAGGGGCCTTTTAACTGCTTTGTCAACTGCCTGTCCCATAATTATTGTGTGTGTGTGTGTGTGTGTGTGTGTGTGTGTGTGTGTGTTGAGGGAAAAGCATTTGGCTCAATAGTTAAGACAGATTGGGATACCTGTAAACTTGGTTCCAGTCCTGACTTTGTATCAGCATCCTGTCATACATGTATCCCAGTAGGTGCCATGTGATTGTCTAGGATCCCAGCCACCTGTTAGGAATCCTAGATTGGGCTCTGGTCTCCTGGCCCGATTGTGGTCCACCCCTGGCTATTGAGGACTTCTGGGAAATGAATCAGTAGATAGAAATCACATATCCTCTCTTTTGCTGTCTCTGCCTCTCATGTAAAGAGACTATTTTAAAATAATAATAATAAAAAGAACAGAATTTGCCCACAGCTCAATCTCTAGACTTTACCTTCTCCCAAGACTAGAAGGTTTATAGGTGGGGATGAAAATTCCAAGCCTCCAATTACTTTGGCTATTCCGTTTAGCAGTCCATTTTGAGGCCATTTAGAAGCCCCATCCTAAGTCACCTCATTAGCATAAAGCCATTTGTGATTCAAGGGGAGTCCTTATAACCAACAGGATAAACTTGTGTCACTCAGGGATTCTGAGATTTTTAAGGGGCCCTGTGTCAGGATTCAATGACAAAGACCAAGTATAATTCTATATTGTATCATTGGAGTGGTACCTTATTGTGGTTTTGATTTAAATTTCCTTATTAAATAGTGATTTTGAGTATGTTTTCATTTCATTTGTACAAGTTCTTCGGAGAAATATCTATTCAAGTCCTTTGTTCATTTCTTGAAATTCTGAATTGTATGCAGTTCTTATATATTCTTAATGTTAATTCCCAATCAGGTACATTATTTGCAAATGTTTTCTGCTATTCCATGTATTTTTCCTCTTTATTTTATTTTAAAAACTTATTTGAGAAACAGGGATGGAGGGAAGAAGGATGGGGAAAACAGAGGGGGCGTGGAGAGAGAGAAAGCACTCATCCACTAGTTTACTTCCCAAATGTCCACAGCGACTGGGACTATGCTGGGCCAAAGTTGGGAGCCCGGAACTCAGCCCAAGTACCCACGTGGGACACTGAGCTATCACCTTTGCTTCTCAGGGTCTTCATTAGCATGAAGCTGCAATCCAGAACTAGAGATGAGAATCAAAGTGATATGGAATATCGGTGTCTTAGCTCAACTGCAGTCTAAATACCCAACCCCCTCTTCACTTTCTTGATGCTGTTCTTCGATGCACAGAAAGTTTTATTTTGATGTATTGCAAGCTAATTTTTCCCCCTCTTGTTATTTGTGTTTTTGGTTTCATCTCAAGAAGTGACTGCCAAATCCAGTGTCATGAAGATTTTTGGCCATGCTTTTTCCTGAGAGTTTTGTAGCTTCGGTAACTGTATATGATATAAGGTGAAGGCCCAAATTCATTCTTTTGCATGTGGACATACAGTTTGCTGAACATCATTTGTTGAAGACTGTCTTTTCCTCTTTCAATGGTGTTAGTAGCTAGACTGCAATGTGACCGTTTATTTTTTTCTCATAGCTCTATAATCCTTCTGAGTGGGTATAGAACAGATTATTTTCTAATAACATAAATACAGCTAGTATGGCTACGCCAGTGGAACGAACATACACAATGAAAGCACATGTTAAAAAAAGAAGGAAAACTAATACCAACACAGATAGTTAAAGCACATTTTTAATATAGATAGATAAGTATGGTTCACTGTGGTTAATTATATAACACATGAACAAGCCGTTTTTATATACCGAAAAGTATAATATTTTTCTTTTAAAGCTGAGCTAACATTTCTCTGAAAACAAGGAAGGATTGAGTTGGATAAGCCTATTTTAAATGGCAAAAGACTTTTTTTGCTGGATGTTTCTTTCAAGCCTGGTATATCCTAATATTTTTTATTGATTTTATTATTATTATTTTTATTATTATTATTATTAATTAGGTATATCCTAATATTAAATTTAAGCACAGTGAAAGAAAATCAATGAATAGTTCAAAACTATGTACTTTCTATAAAGCAGAAATAAAAAGTTTTTATAATTTAAAACAGCAGCAATTTCAAAAAGTTTGCTGAATTAAAATTTTACAAAATATATATACATAAAATATCATTCCAGATGATCATGGGTTTTTAAAATAATATATCACAACCCTTAATCTCTAAACCAAACTTACTACTGATGTAGCTGGCCCATAATATTTTCAAAAACAGTTTAAAAAACAAAACAAAAAGAAAAGAAACCTCCCAGTTCTCTTGTGTATTAGTCTGGTTACCTTGTACTGGCTTTGATTCCATATACACCAAGAGAATTTTAAAATAAAACAAGGACTTTACATAAATAGTTGCTTTACTTGTTATTAAGTATGTCAAAACAAATTAAAATATGTAACAGTCAATGCATATGTTGATGTAACCAGTACATACATTGTTAATGACAAAGAGAATAAGGATAACAATTCATGAAAGCCACAAGCACCTTATTTTAGAAAGAGCACCAAGCAACACAAACAGGCAACACATGAAGAGGTAGTGTACCACCGGCTAAGATGTATATGCCTCTTGGGCACCTGAACACAGCTTAGTGTTTGGAAAATAAGAAATATCAGATTGTAGTTTGTAATATTTAGACAGAAGCATTGCACCTTTGGGAACATTAGCCAGTATTGTTCCACAGTGCTTTGCATCTCCAGCTGTCTAATGAATACTTTGCTCTCAGGCAGTCAAAAAAAAATATAGGATACCCTGAAGAATCCCATGTTTATAAATTTTTCAGTTCTAGGGAATTCTCTAAGAAGGCTTAGATCAATATAATTTTTTAAAAGAATTAAATACTTTATCAATCATAGTCCTTTAAAAAATGCCTTTTCTCCTTCTTAGGAGGAAGTCTTTTCTTCCTGAGATTCTTTAAGATTTAACCAACACTTTATATTCCATGCATTTCATGCTGACATATCTTTCTATGTTTTCCCATCTGCAGCAATTATCTGACCAACTGCATGAATTCTGAACTAATTCAGAAACTTTAGAGAAAGCAGACTGAACTGCTTTCAATGTAATACTTTTGTTCAATTTTGAGATGAGGAAGTTTTTGTACTTCAATCACTGGCAGTTGATTAGGGTCCTGGGTGTGAAAAAGGAATTTTGCCTTATGCCAGCTGCCATCTTGGATCTGTAAAAATAAGAACACAGTGCTGTAGATTTGGTTTAACAGTAATTGAGAACAGATGGAAAAAACCTACAACGGAGTTTAATAAATGGCAGCAATCACTACTAATAATCAGAAACCCGGGCTCACGCCTTTCTCCTTAATGGCATTGTGTGTTTGCGTTTTCACTTTCAGAACATTAGGCCTATGTTTTTATTCTGCTGTTTTTAAAATGAGATATGAACTAAAATGCTGCACTATTCTTCATGCACGTTATCACAGTATGTTCTGTCTTCGTTTACTTGGGACTGACCCTCCAGCAAGGGCATTTTTCTTGGGTAAAATGAATAAGTCATTTCTTTACTTTAGGCAGGAAACGACTAGAATTACCTCTGTCAGAAGCAGTTAAATTATCATCAAAATCATTTTAACAAATAGATCACTTTATCCAGTTGGCAAAAGACTAAGACAGGTACCTGATTGTTTTACATGCTAAATAGAGCTGGTAATTCTGGATTGTGTCTCTTGGAGGTACCAAGGAGTCATTGAATCTTTATGGGCAAGACTGTAAAAGTTAAATTAATCTGTTGATAATATTAATCTCTTTGAGTATGGAGATCCTGACCTCTGTTGTATTGTTTTTCATAGCATATGGAAATGGCTGTGTCAAAGTCATACTTTATTTACTGCAATAGATTGTGGCCCAGACTGAGTTTTGTGAGTGTAGTTTACTAATACCTGCTCTATGAATCAATGTTTTATACTATAAATTAAAAAAACCCACATTATTTAATTTTAACAGGAAAAATGAGTTGTGTTTAAAATTCTTGCTAGTAGGGCCAAATCTATAATTATAAACTTCTTATTTGGATATAGGCATGACAAAAAGATATAAAACTGACTTGTTCCTATAATCTCAAGCAGTAGTGATATGTATAATAATGGTAGTGAAAGTACTCCATCAAAATCCAACTATATATATGCCCCAACTATTCATCTATCGTTCTACCCATCCATTTGCCAATCTTTGTATAATACAATCATTTCATGTTGAATAAAATTGAATTTTTGTATTAACATGTTTTACATGAAAAAAGCCACAAGTGATCAGCTAGTGTGACAAAAATGAACAAGATACAATGTAAGCAAAAGTTACTATCTTTCTGTATCTGAAGTTTGTAAATTAAAGTCTCATTCAACATTATAACTGTATAGTTTTGTTAGTTGTTAGTTAAGTTAAACATTTCTGAAACTGACATTTTCTTACCTTGCAATCATCTGAAAGTACTTTAGGTTCAAGTAGAGTGTTTTCTTCAAAAATCTGTCCATTCCATCCTTTAAAACCAATGGGCAGTCCTGGGCCACTTGTATGTGCACCTCTCCACCTTGCAGTGTTTAGACAATGAATGGTGATGACGTGAGTGGCTTCTGAGCTCAGTAAATGAAGGAAGTTCATCTGGACCTTCCCAACAGCAAACTCCAACTAATGTCACAGAAATAACATGCAGGTTATAAGCTGTGGCAATCAACAAACTCATAGTCTGGGAGAACCTGAGAAAGCTATTTTTCTTGGAATATAAGTGCCATTCAGTGCTCTCCTGGTAAATCTTAAAGCATAGTTTCTTTGAGCAAAAATCCCCTGATTTGTAGCATTTCCTGATATCCATGGTGAGAATAGTCTTACCATGGCTAACTTTAGAATACCAAGGTGATGTTATTGAGTATGAAGTTGGGTGGAGATGTTACCAATTAGCCCTCCTACTCCTGTATGAGCTAACTCTGGCATACCAGTGGGCTGCTTCACATAATTAAAAAAAGGCAATTTTTATACAGTCATATTGGATATAATAATAATTCAAGATTTCAATTTTTAAATAAAAACCTGGAATTACATATAAATCTTCAGTTACAATTTTTGGTTTGCTTCCAAAGATATGTTATAAGTCGAAATAACTTGGTTTAGGAGACTTTTCAGGGACAACGATAGAATTTTACTCTATTATCAGCTCTAATGCAGTCATACAGGGAGTCATCACTAACTGTTACCTGAATGACTAACTGCAGGAATGACCAAGTATTAACCAGCTTTAAAACATGACCAGTACTGGACAAGATTAGAGTTAGAGGTTAGGTTGCAGATTTCCCAGACTTGTAAAGGAGAGTTTTCAAAAGCTCTAGACATTGTTATTATTATTACTATTGCATCATGTAAACAAGGGTATAGTGATAATATAAGCAAACAGCAGTGGTTTCTATGAAGGCATTAAAATTAGTCTCCAGATATAGAATTAAATATCAGTTGTAATAATGGAGAAGGAAAATAAAATAAAAGAATAACAGAAGGACCCAGGAAAAGAGAGGGCAGGCAAAAGGAAGACATAGGATGACAATGTGGAAGGATAGCCACAAGGAAATAAACAAAATGTCAGATTTACCCTGTTGAACTACTTTTCAAAACAGGTAATTCTTTTTCATATATGATAAAGAATGAATGATACCTTGCTTTCATTCTTAAAATTCATAATTCTTGAAAATGATAGAATTTTAAAAAATCACCCCCTTATGATACTATAGAACATGAAGACATATATTTTAAAATTTAACAAATACCTTTGTCACAGAAACAGGAGGTAAACATGTCTGACCACCAGCACTGAAGTTGCAGAAAACCTCAATAGCATCTGAAGGGCACCCAAGATTTGGGTCAATCCAGTATTTTCCTTTATTTATGGTAAAACATAAAATTAGTTATGTGCCATGCTAAACCATATCTGCTTTATACATTATCACAATCTCATCTGTCAAAAATCAGATCATAAATATGTTTACATTCAGTGAGTGAATGAAAGCTAAAAGCATTATGCAAAATTGATACTGGTAATACTGTATTTTTACATATCTACCCATTTAAGGCATTTCATAAGTGATTAAATTGGTTGCTTCAAGTTGTAGATAAGAGCTCAGCAACTGAAAGTGAATGGTTAATAGAAAAGCAAAAGTTAATGTAATATTTACATTTTTTTCTTGAAAATCTAATAAGGCTTTCGACATTAGCACCCCTCTACTGTGCTCTCATTGAAGGCCACCAGTGACCTCTGCATTTCTAAACACATTAGCTTTTCTCTGAATGTTCACCTAACTTGACATTGACTCAGTGCATCCTTCTTTCTCTGCCAGCTGTTTTTTTTTTTTGCTTGATTCCACGATATTGCATTTATCTAGCTCTTCACCCACACACTCTCATCTCTTCACATTGGAGAACACCAGGGAAAAGGATTTAGACCTTGGTTTTCCTCCTATTCATACTATTTAGTGAATTTTAAGCTTTCTCTAGACATTAGATACCATTTATATGTGAACAATTTCATAATTTTTATACAGAACAGGATCTCTATTGACCTTGCACATGAAGAACCAACAGTTACTTGACATTCTTACTTGAATATCTATCAGATGTCTCTAAATATATTCCAAACCAAACTCCTGATTTTTTTCTCCAAACATGCTTCTGAAGTATTCAACATCAGCAACTCTGCCTTACTTCAGTAAAAATAACCTTAGAGTCATTCTTTACCATCATTTCTCTCACAGCCCATATCTATCAGCAAAAAAAAAACCCAATGATTCTATCTTAAGGCATATCAAAAATGTGATAATTTTTATTACTCCCTTGAAATCAGCCCTAGTCCACCTCATTAGCCATCCTTGGGTATTCCAGTAAGCACCTTAATGGTTTCTGTGCTTATACCCCTGTCCTACTAAGTTTGTTTATTATTTGAAAGTCAGAGATATAGAGGAAGAGGGAGTAACAGAATGAATTATGTGATTTTATGCTGTCCACATTAATGGTCCTGAGTTTCCAAGTTCCAAGTTCTGATAGGTTTTCCTCCCTGTCAACCCAATGCTCAGTACTAATTTTTAACATGGAGCAGACAAAAGATGATAGATAGATAGATAGATAGATAGATAGATAGATAGATAATGAGAGGCATCAGAATTATGTCCTCTTGTAAGACTATTGTGTTTTTGATGACATTACAATGGCTCATGTCAGGGTTTTACTAAAATGTTTAAAATTTAGAATGATACATGGCAAATGGTAAATGCACTGGAAGTAATGAAATGAAGCTGAGATTTCAAGGTTCAAGAAAACTAAGAACTTACCATCTGATACCTTGTGCTCACAGTTGAGCAAATCTTTGCAGATTCGTGCTGGATTATCTCTTGTGCCAAGAGGATTCTTGATGCTGTGCAGTAAATTGCTAAGGTCGTTCAGGGTTTTGAATATTTCTGCACTGTGGTCAATTAAAGTCACTTCGGTATTCTGGTAGCTCTGCCAAGGCATCATAAGAATCATATAAGCAAAAACAATAACAACAACAAAACCAAAAATCCCATAATCCATTAATGGTCAACATGGATCAAAGTAGAACATTTTTCTGTCACGTGTGGTTAGTTGGGGGTAAGATGTGAGAACAATTTACATTTAAGCATAGGCATCTCTATATGTTTTATTACGCAAAACAAATAGGTTAAAATGACACTTCAAAGTTTAGTTTTCAGGTGGACTTAAGATCTAAAGATCCACCAGGTTTTAAATTCACACATTGAATAATCAGTTTATTTAAAATAAATGAAATAATGATGATAGAGTCCCATTTTAGTGAATGTAACTACCTCATTGTCAGTTTGTTTCAATAATAACAAATCCGCACAAATTTTTTAACAATATTACATTTTTATTTGTTTTAAAAGCTTGCTTTACAAAATATTTCTATTTAATCATACAAAAATTATTTGCTATATACTTGCAAGGACTTCATATTTTGTGTATGTTTTAAATACAATCTTTGAGACAAAGCCACATTTTGGAATCCGGAAAAATATCTCTGTTCAATTTGTGTGTTGAGATTGCCAATAAAAAGCAAAGCCAGATATATTACCTCCATCCGTAGGGCAGTATTTGATTCAATCAAGGCTTCAATAGCAGCATTGATATCCATTTGTTTCTGTGTAAAAGAAAGCATCTTGGTCACCAATAGGATCATCACTGAGCACTGTTGTAAATTGTTGCCTGGCTATCTGAAAGGATCAAATACCTTCTGCCTTTATCCAAATCTCTTAGGCTTCCTAATTATAATGGTATCAAAATTTAGATCTCTCAAATGAAAAAAAAATTGCCTTTGCAACAGGATCACACACATACACAGAGTCCTTCAAAAGGAAGAAGGAAATTTGATTCTCTCAGTTAATAAAATACAAAGTGAAGAATAAATAATGGCAATAATTTTCTAACAGCTATGTTCTTGGAAGTAAAATGAAATAAAATTCTACTGTTCTGAGGTAGTCACCACATTAATTTAATCTGATACCTCTGTGGTCTTAGAAACAACTTCTGAAGTTGGAAAATGTACCATTAGTCCTAAAAAAAATTATACAGCATGAATCCAATCTTTTCCTGTATTTAATAAAAGATATTTTTAGAAAAAGACTCAGAATAACCATTAATGAAAGGGGTTTTTGGTAATTTCTAACAAAAATTAGCTTGGAAAGTAAGAACTTGAGTTTGGAGAAGGTACTGGGAAATGACATCTGTGTAAATCAACCCAGCAATCTAATTTCCTTCAGAATGATTATACCAATAAGGTATATTTTGAGTTGAAAGTCCATAAAAAGAGACTGTTTTCAACAAAACTCTTATGACTTATGGTTGGTAATTTGAAGAAAAAATTTTTAAATGATGGAACAATCACTAAAATATATTATATACTTTTTTTTGCCTCCCATGTGTTTTTCACATTGAGAAACAACTGACTCTGAATACACACACACACAGTGAAACACAGTGATACAAACTGAGATTGTAAGCAAACAAAACAAAACAAAACCACACACACACAAAAGCTTTCACCACATGGAGCTAGTATGAAGGAAGACAGCCACGAATAGTAGAGCACTACTATTTTTAGTAGAAAGAAAGCCTCATGGACCTGTGAGAGCAATAGGAGCGTTAAATTTGGAAGTTGTAGTTGAGAACTAAAAAATAAGTCAGATGTGTGTAGGAGAAGAGGTAGGAGCAGAGTTTCCAGGCAGAAATAACTACATGAATGAAAGGGCATGAAACATGTTCATTAAACAAAAAACAAAAAGGGTTATCCCTAATATTCTCTTTAGATTAAATATTTTGACCATCTTACTTGTGGGATGGGCAGAGTTTTGGATATGGACCATGGAAAACATACTGGCAGTGACCTTGGGAAATTGAATTAGGTGCTAAACAATAATCACTTTTATGTTTTCTGTTTGTTCCCTGTTGTTGATTGAGCACTCTTTAGAATTGGTACTTCAGTGTACACTTTAAAAATATTAGATACTTTAAAGAACCTGTGCTTATGTGAGTGATAATTTTGGATTTTTTATGGTAGCAAAAATCAAGACATAGATTTAAAAACTATTAACTATTTTAAAATGACAATAAAGTTTATTATATACTAATACACATATATTATATATTAAAAATAAAATATTTTTGGCATCTTTTATTATTTTCCATGATACAGTTTTATAGTTTTTGAGATTCCTCCCTTCCCTTCTCTTACCTCTTTCTCCATTTTCCCCTCCCCTATATTCTCCGATAATATCACAGTAGTGTTAATCCTTCAGTAAGTTACAAGTTTAACATTCTGCTATTTAAATATAGTGGTATTGTAAGTATAGGCAATGGTAGAAAATCTAGTATCATGCTATTAAGGTATGTTTAGCAGTTTCACTGGGAGTCCTTTAATTCAGGAGTAAACATGTGTACTGAAATGTGTTTTCACTTCCTGGTATGGTAGTTTCCATTATACAGTTCATCCATGAGAATATATGTATATACTTGTTTACCTATGTAACTATTTATTTTGTACTTTGCATGAAGGTTGTCTTATATCATGGAGGTCTTCCATGTAATCAGTTAGAGTTTTTCCAAGGTATTTAAATAAAGTTCTTTTCTGCTATTTTGAATAGTACTGTTCTTACAAGTTTTTTTCCCAGCCATGAAGTTGTGTATACCAAGGCCATCAATTTATGTTCATTGATTTTGTACCCTGTTATCTTGCCAGACTCTCTTATGAGTTCCAGTAGTCTTTGTTGAGTCTTCTGGTTTTCCTATGTATAATTTCATGTCATCTGTGAATAGAAATAATTTGACTTCCTCATTCCCAATTTGAATTCTTTTAATTTCTTTCTCTTGTCTAACAGTTTTAGCGAGAACTTCTAACACTGTTGGATAGCAGCAGTAAAAGTGGATATCCTTGTCTAGTTCCAGATCTTAATGGAAAGGCTTCCACTTTCTTCCTGTTCAATTTGAATCTGGCGTTGGGTTTTCACTATATTGCTGATTGTGTCGTATAATGTTTCTTTTATGCCTATCTTGCTTAGGGATTTTAGCATGAATTGTTGCTGGATTTTATCAGCTACCTTCTCTGCATCTATTGAAATTATTATGCGATTTTTATTATTCATTTTGTTGATGTGGTGTATCATATTTATTGATTTATTAAACCATCCCTACATGTCAGGGATACATCCGACCGGGTGTGAGTGAATGATCTGTCTGATGTATTGTTTGGTTCTATTGGCTAGTATTTTGCTGAGGATTTTTGTATCTATGATCACCAGGGATATCTGTCTATAGTTCTCTTATTCTGTCGTGTCCCTTATCTGGCTTTTAAGGTGATGTTGGCTTCATGAAAAGAATTTGAAAGGACTATTTTACTTTCCGTTGTTTTGAATAAATTGTGGAGAATTGTTGAAATATTTGCTAGAATTCAGCAATGAAATCACCCACTCTAGTTTTTTCTTCAAAAATCAAATATTTTTACACAAACAGCTACCTCTGTTTCATACTTTTGTACATGTTATTTATGTCTAGATAACACATAACAACTTAATTCATGTATTTGCCTATCTGTTCAGTAGGTTGTGATATGCTATTTTTTGTTGAAATACATGAAAAAATGATTTCTTAGATATGCAATTGGAAAAAGGGGCATTTTAGTAGTACCTTCATGCAATTATGGATATTCTTTTTGATACTATATGAAACTGGATAAGCAGTAATTTTTTAAGGATCTGTAGGGTTAGTTGGAACCTGAAAACTGAAACTGTATCAATGAACATCTTAGGGCCCAGTGCCACAGTCTAGCAGCTAAAGTCTTCGCCTTGAACTCGCCCTGATTCCATATGAGCACTGGTTCTAATCTCGGCAGCTCCATTTCCCATCCAGCTCCCTGCTTGTGGCATGGGAAAGCAATCAAGGACGGCCCAAAGCCTTGGGACCCTGGACCCACATGGAGACCTGGAAGAGGTTCCTGGCTCCTGTCTTTGGATCAGCGCAGCACTGGCTGTTGCGGTCACTTGGGGAGTGAATCACTGGATGGAAGATCTTCCTCTCTGTCTCTCCTCCTCTCTGTATATCTAGCTTTGCAATATAAATAAATAAATCTTAGAAAAAAAAAAGAGTAGCAATCAAAACCTAGGGAAAAGCAACCCCAAACAGGCTTCGCAGCAGGAAAAGTGAACAAGATTGTTATAAAAAAAAAATCTTAAGCCTTGGTAGGATCTCTGATCTATATGTGATTTTGTTAACATAATGAATTGATCACTCAGAAAAAATTAGTTCATTCTATTATGCAGATCTTCCAAACTGACTTATTCCATTATTTAATGTAAAAATTGTGCTTGTTAACACTGTCATCAATTTCAATCTTATAACTACTGGAGAGACTGTAACATAATAGTGATAGTTATAAATCATCCCCAATTCTTATTTTTTTTTAAAGATTTATTCATTTTATTACAGTCAGATATACAGAGGAGGAGAGACAGAGAGGAAGATCTTCCATCCGATGATTCACTCCCCAAGTGAGCCGCAACGGGCCAATGCGCGCCGATCCGAAGCCGGGAACCTGGAACCTCTTCCGGGTCTCCCACGCGGGTGCAGTGTCCCAATGCATTGGGCTGTCCTCAACTGCTTTCCCAGGCCACAAGCAGGGAGCTGGATGGGAAGTGGCGCTGCCAGGATTAGAACCGGCGCCTATATGGGATCCCGGGGCTTTCAAGGCGAGGACTTTAGCCGCTAGGCCACGCCGCCGGGCCCAATTCTTATTTTTTTTAAAAATATATGTATGTGGCTGCGGCAGGGGTGGCTAGACAGAACAGCACCCTCCTGCATGTGTATGGGCTGGATAGTGGGGCTGGTTAGGTTAAACTAGGCTTCAATGATCATTGACATATAGGAGAGCTGAATGCAATGTGGGACAGACTAGACCAGTCTGCTGTACAGTATGGCAAGCACAGGAACCAGGGAAGGGGATGGGACTGGTTGGGGTTATTGTGGGTTGCTTCCACTAGGCTTCAGCTCCCACTGGTTTGTGTGAAGGCTGAGTGTGTGCAGTGGGCAGAATCATGCTTGACTGCAACAATCATTGATTTGTGTAGAAGATGGGACTGGAAACAAAAGTGACCCAGGAATTGCAAACACCAATGTGCGCTGATTGGGGCAACAGACTGTTCCAAACCCTGTACTGGCATGCACACACAAGAATCAGGTCTGGGATCACCTCAGACGAAGTTTCTTTGGGGATCCCTCCAACAGAACTGCTGATCTCAGAACCCCAAACATGAAGAAAAGTGCAGGTTCCATGATCTGAGCATGGAGAGCATGTGTCAAAGCTGAGGCTCCTCTAGGCTTAGATGGAACAGTTATAGCATATCCAGGTGCACATGGAGGATATGGCAGTCCATCAGAACCTGCAGAGAATACTTGATACCACAACTGAGGATGGAGGACAGAACAAATCAATGAACTACCCCAGCCATGTGCTGGCAGTGAAAATCTGGTCAAACCACTATAGCAGTGCCCTCGGAGCAGGCCCCAGGCCGGGAACCCTGGGATGGGGTGGGAGGCTGGTGGGGCTTCTCCCTTCATCTCCCTCCTTACCCTAGACACAGAAAAACAAATGTGGAAACAATGATCTTACCCACTTTCCTGTAGCCCTTGACCCTTAGTGCCCTAATCAACTATGTAAAGATAATCGAAATAAAATAGTAATTAATTAAAAATATATATGTATTTGAAAGGCAGAATGACATTGAGAATTGGAGAGAAAGATCTTTGATCCACTGGTTCACTTTCCAAGTAGCTTCTTGTTAATGGAAAAGCAATGGAAGATGGTTGAAAGTTTTTGGGCCCCTGCAACCCACATGGGCGACCTGGATGAAACTCCTAGCTCCTGGCTTTAGCCTGGGCTACCGGACTGGCTGTTGTAGTCATCTGGGAGGTGAACTAGTGAATTGAAAATCCTTGTTTCTCCCTCTTACTCTGTAACTATGATTTTCAAATGTACATAAATAAATAAATACTTAATCAGATTCAGGAGACAAATCATTCAGGAGACAGATCATTCCCACAAATGATCTCCTAGAATTCTATCTTCTATGGAAGGAATGAGAAACCTGACAAAGTCTCTCAGTGAGTTTTTCAGAATTACAGAAATATATGTGCTTGAATCAATCTGATGAGCGTTAAGAAAACAGGATATGCACTGGTAACAGCAGTGAGTTTTGTGGAGTTTCAATATCCTTATTCCCATGTTCATTTTTTTAAGCTTGGAGGTAGAATTAAAACCTGTTGAAGTTTGGGGGATGTGGATTGGGGAGGCACCGTTTTTGGACTAGCTTCCTATATTCAGTTATAGGAGACCACACTAAGTTAAAATGGAGTTGCTTGTAATAAGCACCATTTATATAATTAAACTGATCTTTGAAATGGACCACTTTTCCAAAAAAAAGGAGGTTCTAATCAGCATAAGTCAGTGTAACATGATAGTCCCTTCTGTTTCAACACCATATGGAAAATAACTTTGAAATGGATAATCTTTTTGGTTCTCTGTTATCATTTTTTTTTCAGCCCTTTTCTGCCTACAAAACCAAACTTCTGTGCTCAGCTGATTGGGACACTGATGTTACTTTATGCTAAACTAATTTTTTTTTTTTTGTAATTTTGTCTAGACAAAACAGCCTGCAAATACAGTAAAAGTCAGCAGTCTGTCATAGCTACAAGAAGGAAAAGAATGGAACTGGAGTTATTTCAAAACTTCATTTTCAGGGGAAAATGTATTACTTGAGTTATCTGGTAGTTCCCTGGAAGACATCACTCTCAAGGTTGTCCTTATTTGCCATTCTTATTTTACTTGATTCAAACATCACCCAGTGAAAAACCTTTTCTCCAGTAACATTTAGAGTGATTTGTTTCATTTTGTGTTTATCTTAAGCTGTGGAAAATTGCTTGGGCAAACAAAAACCTAGCCAAAGGGCTTACAAAGAAAAGATGTGGAATGAAACATCCACAGAGTGTTTTTAAAAGTCTGCCATATTCAAGAAAATGTGAAGATCCACATGCATGCATAGGGCTGTGCACATGTTCAGGAAAGACTTGAGCAGGTCCCAGACTCTTCATTCCGGTGAAGAAGCGCTGTGACAGAAGGAAGTGAAGCCTGATGAGCAGTTGTCAATGTATAGCTCAGCATTGTAGAGTGCCCCAACATAAACACAGATCTCCTTGACAACACTGAGAAATTTGGGTCATTAAGAAATTCTCTTGGGAAGCTTCATGATAATTCACTGGATATTCAGCTAACCGAGCAGAGATTTCAGTACTCATTCATAAAAAAGATTATCGATTTTACAGAATCCAGAAAATTCAGTAGTCAACAACAAAAATCAAAAGTAATAAATTTAGATTGTGAAAAAGCCCAATTTCCATAGATTACATGCTCCTACTTATTGGGTCCAATTTTCAAAAATATTACAAGGCACTCAGAAACAAAAAATAAAAACAGAAAATGAGAATTTGGTGCACAAACAGAATGATGAACGTAATAACTAGAAATTATAACGATGCCCATCTGGTGGACTTAATAGTCAAAGATTTTAACTATTTCAGAAATGT
Source organism: Ochotona princeps (assembly GCF_030435755.1). Lineage (NCBI taxonomy): Eukaryota > Metazoa > Chordata > Mammalia > Lagomorpha > Ochotonidae > Ochotona > Ochotona princeps. Next base: position 72,377,805 of record NC_080833.1, read on the forward strand.
TGAAAAATTGAAAGGGCACGATATCTACAGTACTACAGTAAACCATGAGAAAGATGGTCTATCAAAAAGAATGCTAGTAAGAGGCACATTATAGGAAAAGACCAAACACATTCTGAGGATGAAATATCCAATAACTGAAATGGCAAAATTTAAGTGGGGTCAATAGTGGTTTTCAGAAAACAAAGAAAGAATAAATGGATGTATGAGAGTCATATTAGACTATCTAGTCTGAGAAATCACAAAGAATGAAAATAAATGAATAGTCAGACCTTTAGGATATCAGCATACAAACGCATAATGGAAAACCCAGAAAGGAAGGAAAGAGAAAAAGGAACATTAAAACATTTCAAGAATTAAACACAAAATTACTAAATAATCTGATAATTTCACTTCTAGGTCTATATACCAAAGTAGGGACTCAAACTTATTTGTGTATCTGTGCCTGTGATAGAATTGTTCACAATATCCAGAAGCAGAATTAACTCAAGTCTATCTGAATAGTATAAAAATGCAAAGGCTTATTATTCAGTTTTAGAAAGCAATGACATTCTAATACATGTCTATAAAGTGGATGAATTTTGAAGACAATTGCACTTTTGAAGTCAGTCAGTGATGAAAGAGCAAATATTGTCAGACTCAACTGATATGATATATATAGGATAGCCAGATTCATAGACACACAACAGAATGGTGGTTGCCAGGGCCTAGGGGGAGGGAAGATTAAGGAGATGTTGTTTAATTGTTATACAGAGTTTCAGCTCTGGGAGATCAAAAAAGGTTCACAGAATGGACAGTGGTTAGGGTTGTACAATAATGTGAATGTGTTTACTGTCATCGAACTGGGCACTTAAAATGGTTAAATTTTTGTTGTGTATATTTAACCACAAAATTTAAATACATTAAGATAAAAAAAGTCATTGTAAGATACATGCAAATTTATATTTGCTAGCTTTACTACTTGCAAACTGTATGGTCTTAGGAACTGTTTGAATCCTCTCTATAGTTTTCATTGAGGTAACATTTATATAATGCTAAATCCTCCATTTTACCTTAATCATTATTTGAGAAAGAACTATCTATCTATCTATATATCTATCTACCAACCTATGTATCTATAGAATATGAATTCATCTATTAGTTCACTTCCCAAAAGTCCACAGTAGTGAGGTTGAGGTCTTGGAGTCGGGGGCGGGGGGCAAAATTGGGAGACAGGAACCTAGTCCTTCCCTAACATACAGGTAACAGCAACTCAACTACTTGAGCCAACAACACCATATCACTGAGTACACATCAACAGGAAGCTGTATCAGGACCTGGCATCAGTTATTGAACCCAGGCAACCTGATGTGGGATGCAGGCATCCTAACTGGTGTCTTAATACCTAAGCAAACTACCTACCCTTTACCATTTTCAAGTGTACAAGTCAGTGCCTTTATTAGATTCACATTGTTCTGCACCCATTATCACTATCTAATTTCAGAACATTTTCCTAACCCACAAAAGAAACTCCAACTCCATTAAGTAGTCATTCCTCATATTTTTTCTATTTTGTTTCATTTCAAAAGAATGCCAAATGAGACTCGCCAAATTGGTATCATGACCTGCTGACCAATGAATCACAATTTATAGTCTGAAATAATGTCTAAACAATTACTGAGAGGACCTCTAGTTATAACTCCAATTCTACTTCTAATCCTATTCTAGTTACTGTTTTCCTCCAGGTGAAATATTCTAGTTTTGAGATTTCAAAGAGATATAATTTATTTTTCTCAAATAATGTAGTAGAGAAGATTGACAAAAAAATAAATGAGTAAAGGGATAGGTATTGTGGTGTAAAGGGTTAAACCACTACTTGAAGCACCCACACACCATGTTGGAGTGCAGATTCAAGTCTTGGCTATTCTGCTTCCAGGTAAGTTCCACACTGATGCATCTGGAAAAGTGGATTATGGCCTAAGTCCCTGGTTTCGTGCTGTGTGGAAGACCTGACTTGAACTCATGTTCCTGGCTTTGTGCAGGCCCTGTACAGGCTGTTGCAGCTGTCTGAAGAGTGAGCCAGTGGATAGAACCCTTCTCTTTCTTTCGGTTACTCTGCCTTTCAAATGAGTAAATAAATAAACAAACAAATAAATCTTCGAAATAGTTAAGAGGCAAAGATGTGAGGATGAGTAAAGAGAAGGAATTGATCAATTCTATTGCACAATGTGATGAAACAGAATTAAGACATTATCATGGAAGTTATATGATCACAAGTTGAAAGAATATGCAGTTATCTTCTCATTGTCATTTAGACTCCTGCTTCAGAAGCCTTATTCTGAGAGCTACATTCTATTTTCCTACATTGAATTCTGAAAAATATAGAAAGATAGTGTACCTGTTGTAATACTAAGATGAAGGAATAAAGAAAAAAAGGGAGAAGAACATGAAGAAAACTAAGCGAGAATTAATAGCATCAAGGATGAAAATGGCAACATAATGACAGACACTGCAACCATTAAGGACATAATTAGAAATTACTATAAACAACTGTACTCCAACAAATCAGAAGACCACCAGGAAATGGACAGGTTCTTAGACTTCCACCACTTATCAAAACTTAGCCCAGAGGCAACAAAAGACCCGAACAAACCCATAACCGAGGCAGAGATAGATTCAGTGATTAAAGACCTCCCAACAAAGAAAAGCCCAGGTCCAGACGGTTTCACTGCAGAATTCTACAAAACATTCCAAGCAGAGCTAACCCCCATCCTTTACAAACTCTTCAAAACAACAGAAAAGGAAGCAATCCTTCCAAACTCATTCTTTGAAGCCAACATCACCTTAATCCCAAAAGCCGATAGAGAATTAACAGAGAAGGAAAACTACAGACCGATCTCCCTGATGAACATTGATGCTAAGATTCTCAACAAAATCCTAGCCAATAGAATTCAAAAACACATCAGACAGATCATTTGTCTGGATCAAGTAGGATTCATCCCTGGAATGCAGGGATGATTCAACATTCGTAAGTCCATAAATGTAATACATCACATCTAAAAACTGAAAAACAAAAATCATATAATAGTATCAATAGACACAGAAGAAGCTTTTGACAAAATCCAATACCACTTCATGCTAAAAACCCAACACCAAGGTAGGCATAGAAGGAACAATCCACAACATAATCAAAGCAATATATGAAAAACCCAACGCCATATCAAACTGAATGGAGAAAAACTGGAATTCTTTCCACTGAGATCTGAAACAAGACAAGGATGTCTGCTATCACCACGGCTATTCAACATAGTTCTAGAGGTACTCGCAGAGGCCATAAGACCAGAAAAAGAAATTAAAGGAATTCAAATGGGAAATGAAGAAATCAAGCTTTCACTATTCACAGATAGACCCACATCTTTCACCATACACTAAGATAAAATCTAAATGGATAAAGACCTAAACCTACATCCAGAAACCATCAAACTTTTGAAAGAAAATGTTGGGAACACCCTGCAAGATTTAGGTGTAGGTCCTGACTTCCTAAAAAAGCAATAGCAATCAAGACCAAAATAAACAAATGGGACTATATCAAAGAAGCTTCTGTACAGCAAAGGAAACAACCAACAAAGTGAAAAAGCAACCCACAGAATTGGAGAAGATCTTTGCTCACTACATAGGTGATAGGGGACTAATCTCCAGAATATACAAGGATCTCCAGAACAACCAAAACACCAAAACAAACACACCACTCAAGGAATGGGCATTGGAAATGGGCAGAGATTTCACAAAGAACAAACCCAAATGGCAAACAAACATGAAAAAATGCTCAAGTTCCCTGGCAATAAGGGAAATCCAAATTAAGACATCAATGAGGTACCACCTAATGCCAGTAAGAATGGCTCACATACAAAAAACCAATAGTAACACTTGCTGGCGAGGAGGTGGGGAAAAGGAAACCCTACTGCACTGTTGGGGGACTGTAGGTTGATACAGACTCTATGGAAATCAGTATGGAGAACACTCAAACAACTGAAAAGCTGCATACCATATGATCCAGCAATAGCACTTCTAGGAATATATCCAAAACACCTATTACATGAGGAACCAACATGCACCCCTATGTCATAGCAGCACAATCAGTAATTGCAAAAACTTGGAAGCAACTGAAATGCCCATCAACAGAAGACTGGATAAGAAAGCTATGGCTCATCTACACCATGGATTACTACTCAGCTATAAAACAAAACAAAAACAAAAACAAAACAAAAACCAAAACCGAAATGCAGTTCTTCGTGGCCAGATGGGCCCAACTGGAAACCATTATGTTAAGGGAAATGAGCCAATTCCAAAAGGTTGGATACCGCATGTTTGCCTTAATTTAAGATGAAATTATGTCAATCAAAAAAATAGTTCCTGTAAATTGTAATATTATTTCAACCTCAAACAGCCTGTATTTCATGCAATAAGATATTGTGATGTAACCAATGAACCAACAATCAATGTTAGTCAGACTGCTTATGATCTACATCAAAGAACTGTAAAACCTAATATATATATATATATATTTTTTTTTGGAGTGCCCCCCTGCTCCACCTAATATACTTTTAATACCCTATGTTATTCTGTAATGGGATGGGAGAGCAGAGAAATCTTCCACCTCCTTCGAATGTGTTAAGTGTAACCTATCAGGAACATAACAGGTAACTTACAGAAAACAGACTCGAATCAGCAATAGACATTAGCAAAACCATAAAGACATACAGGGGGAATCGAGTGATCCTGACAACCTTTTAACAGGAGGTCACATGCACGGAGCAGAGGGGACCCCCACAGTGGAGCTTGTATCCCAGCCCTAGATACTCCTGGATCCTCACCAAGGACTATCAATACAGGCACCAAGGGCTATATCCCAACTGCCAAGGAGACCAGGGGGAATTGGACTGCCCTTGGGACTTCCACTCCCTTTCGGATCTACCACATGGGATGAAAGATGCCCAGATCATTCCTCACAGGTCTAATGTCATCAGAATGATAGCCGGGAGTCCTGAGCAGACCTCAGAAACAGAAGAACAGCAAACTCCCTTCAGGACTTGGGAGAGGAGCTTTCTCTGGTCCTTACTTAGTTCCAACTTTGGATCCCCATCCTCTCTTGCAATGACCATCAGGGTCACTCCGGAGCCCATCCCCCCCCCCAATTAGATTAGATAGACAGAAACCAATAAAGAAAGCTTAGAATTAGACAAGAAACAGTCAGCTTGGACTCACGTATACCTTACTAGGTAGGACACAAAAATTATTTACTCCTCACTAGGGTATTGAAGATTTCTCTGCACATCCCTCCTAAAACTGTTCTGCACCTCAACTGTTGACATATGACTTGTTAGAGTTATAAGCAGTTCAGTAAAATTATGCTTCAACACTATAAACTGCTAAATATAAAAATGAAAATAGACACGAGACAGCTGAATAGTACCCTATAGCCATTTCAAGGTGTAGAGCAGCCGGTTGTGTATAAACTAAAATTGAAATGTCAATGAAGCAGTCACAGGATGTGGTTAAGAACTTGCATTTTCTAACATATTGGTCACTTAGTACCATGTCAGTTAACTCCATAATGTTGTAAACTGTTGTTGATGTTTTGTTGTGGTTTTTCATTGGGCGGGATGATATTCTGCCAGCTCTACTTTCAGATCAGGGATGGTCTCCCAAGGATACTGTTGAATTTATCTGGACATAAGAGGCTGGACTCTATGCATGGTACATGCTTGCAATGAAGGAATCATGACTGGATTTGAACTGTAATATGCAACAAGGTGGAGGAATCCACCATGAGGGCAGGGCATGGGGAGGGGTTGGAGGAATCCCAGAGCCTATGAAACTGTCATAAAATGAAATGAAATAAAAAAAGAAAATAAAGAAAACTAACATTATTGAGTACTTATTCTGTGCTTAGATACTACTTTTTCATTTTATTCTCCTTTTAATTTATATATATAAAATTATATTAATTTGTATAAATTTTATATACATTCTTACCCACAATATGCTCAGTGAAGAAACCTCTGACATTCCCTAATTTATTTTAACAATACAGGAATACACATTTTTTAAGTGTCACAGTATATGTGTCAGTTTCACTAATGCCTTTGTAATTTGCCAATGACATATGATCCTTTAGAATTTTGCTTTTTTGGGAATATAGCTATAGAATATTAGTGTCATTGTAAGGTGGAAAGGCAACTAGTGAGGGTACTTCTAACCCTTACACTGTGGAGATGTATGGGAAAGGAGGAACAGAGAAGTATAGAGTGAACTGCCAATTGAAGACTGTTGTTAACACTGACGTCCACATAGGGTAGGTTTTAATCCCGATCAGTAAAGTGATAGAGAATTAGACAAATGGGTCTTCCACTTCCAAGGAGGCAATCTTTCTGTAATACTTTGAAAGACAGTCCTTACTCCATATGAACAACAACAATGAGACAAAACAAAACAAAACAACCAAGGGAAATGAAAACTACTCATCTGCTGAGAGGAAAACAGGTTATCATCACTTAGAACCATTAGAGACCTCAGCAACATCAGAGCAGTATGTGGAAGTATGACTTGCAAGGTACGGGAGTGACTGTGGTTCGGAATAGCATAGTCAATGACAGATCTTTAGACAGGCAATGTATCCAAGGACCACTGCATTTGACCAGAAGGCTGAGGAATTGGGGTTGGGAGAGGGTTGGAGATGGAGGGAGATCTCCAACTGGAAGCAGAAAAACAAAGATACTAATGAATTCAAGAGTAGAAACAAAGTATGAAGGAAACCAAGCTCAGAAGTCTGAGTCCCAGCTGAGCAGCAGAGGCACTGCCTCAGGGTAAGGGGACAAGGTTAGGGCTGTTAGACAGCAAACTTGACAAATTCGAGGCCTTCAACAGCCAGCAACAACCAACAAGGACTCATTTAAAACTGAAAAAGTGAATAATTTTTGTTGGTAACAAAGAACATTTAAAAACAAGAGAACTAGGACCTAGAAATAGGAAGAAATAGAGAAAATTACCATTTTTGAGCATTTATTACATGCAGTACGCTGTGCTGAATGCTTTTATTTGATACTCAGAACCATCCAAAAAGTAAGAGATATTAATTCCACTTTTTAGATAAGAAATAAGATACTTGGATTTAAAAAGAGTTTAGTTGAACTAGTTCTATATTCAAGTAGAATGAAGAACATAGGTACACACAAAGAATACCTTCAATAGTGAGTCAATAGAAAAAGTTTTAAAATGTTAATATGAAAGTCTAAGATAAAACAAAATGTAACCCAATCAAGAAAACTTACTCTTGGGCCTGGTGCTCCAGGTGGACCCTGTAATACAACAAACAGAAAAGTTTACTAATTCTTTATCCTAAACCAGGCAAGAATTAATGATGAATGGACAAATATGTAAAGAAACTCACTGGAGGCCCAGGTTGACCTTTTGGTCCTTGGGGACCCTGGAAGAAAGAAAGAGACAGCATAATTGGCATACTGTAAGCTTTTGAGGGAATGAATAATTAACACTGTCTTTTTGTGTCAGGCCTGTCTTATGAGTCAAAATTGTTTGAGTATTTTCAAATTCTTGCACTTATCTCTCATTCATGTTCATAAACAAGCTGGATATTTACTTTTCTGCTAACTATAGAAAACTATTATGTAATGATAAGTAATTGTTACATTGTTAATAAATACTTGTTATACTATTAATAATAAAATATTAATACTGTCTTTGTGTGTTTTTTCTGTTGACACACCTAATTGTCAAAGATAGTGCTCTTAGATAACCTTCATCCCCAATGAATGGGTTATCAGTTGCTTTTGATTTCATTTCCAAACTCCTCTAAAATACTATTGCTTCATCCATACAGCAATTGTTTTGACTTAGCAGAACTCATGTTCTATGGGCTGAATATTTGTGTTTCTCCAAAATTCACAGGTTGAATCCTCTAACTTGCAATGTGATGATATTCAGAGGAGGGCCCTTTGGGGTGTAATGAAGTCACAAGGGTAGAGACCTCATGGAAGAGATTTATGCCTTTATGAGAAATAATGTAAGAGAGGATTTGTCTTTTACTATGAGAGGCTACAAAAAGGTCGACTTCTACAAACCAGGATGTGAGTCCTCACCAGATACTGAGTATGCTGGGCACCTCGATCTTAGACTTCTTAGTTTAGAATGTTTGTTGCTGAAGCCATCCAATCTATGGTTTTCTATTTGAGCAGCCTGAATCACCTGAAAACAGCATTTTCTCTACACTGCTAATTTGACTTTCCTGACCTTATTCTCTCAACAGTCCTAACCATATTCTACATACAAAGTGGAAATAGAGTCATATAATTATTTAGTTAAAATAATCCAGTAAGTCTTTATATGTGGAGGATAAACTATCATCATTTTAACAATGGTAGCTACCATTCATTCTGCTATAGTTTTGTTTTACAGTAAATACAGTGAAACAATTAAGTAACCAGTAAAGAAGAGGCAAAAGTCTACTGATCTGAATGCAAAATTATATGCTCTTTGGTTAACTGAGCCCCAGCCCTTCTTTCAACTTACTCTTCTCAATATACCCCAAACCTCATCTATAATCAACTACTTGTAGATTTTTGGATCTTCCAAATTCTTTCAAATATGTATTTCCTTCCAAGCAAGTTCCTTGCCCAGGGTTGATCCTCCCTACCTTTTTTATCTTGTTAAAAGGTTTTTTTCCCTAGGACTGCTACTATTTTTCATTAATTTATTTGAGAGTAAGTGAGACAGTGAAGGAGAAATGGAAAGAGAAAGGTAGTTTTATTTGTTGGCTCCCTCTCCAAATGCTCAGTAGTGGCCCCAGAACTGGGCTGAGCAGAAGGAGACTGAGTTGGGTGGGCCAAAATCAGAAGCCAGAAACTCAATTCGGTTTCTCACATAGGAGGCAGCTACAAAACTGCTTCATCTATCACTGCTGCCCCCCAAGGTCTACATTAGTATGAAGCTACAGTCAGAAGCCCAGGCAGGTCATGGAACCCAGGCACTCTGATATGGAACATACTTGTCCTAAGTTGGATTTTAACTGCTAGGCCACTGCCTGTCCTTATTCCAATACTTCTTCAAAATTGTAAATTTATACTGCTTAGTCCCCATCATGCCTACTGCTCAACTAATCACTTCTTTTTCTGTACTACACAGAACATAATGCACTGGAAAGCTTCTTACTCATTTAAAAATTTTTTTGAAAGAAAATAGCATCGAGCATAGTAGTTGTTCAACAATTGTTACTGAAAAGTTGAATCTGAATAATGCTAAAATCAGTATTAATTTAGAAACTGAAGAGCTAAAATGTGTAAATCAAACATCAAAAATTATGCAAAAATTTTTCAAAATGAAGCAAAAGATATCACTAGTAAGGCCTCATATGTCTTCTCAAGATTAGCTTGCTTGATGGTCAATTGAATATTCAAATGTAATTGCAACATTATTCAAAACTCAGCCAAAGATAAAATTTTAGCTTCTTGTCTTTCAACCATAGCATGAATTGAGTCAATTTTTTTAATTTCCAATTTAATATTAAATATCTTTCACTACCAAAGGTGTTGACCTAAATATATTGACAACCAGAACAAACAACACACAGTAACTTAAAAAGGGTAGAATATTTCAACAGTGATTCTGCTGGACTCTTTTTAGTTTCCATGGTTTATAATTACAATGTTAATACTGATTACTGCACATCTTTGAACCTGAATATGTTAGTCTTTTCCTTTTTGTACACTCCTTTATGCAATTTCCTTATACTACTTATTTATGTAAATACTGTCTTTTATTAAAGGTTTATCTAATTTTTTATCTGAAAGAGCTACATTAAGGGCCACAGTAAGTCTGCTGAACTCTTCCTAGTTTCCATGGTTTATAATTACAATGTTAAGAGAATGTATACAATTTGTATTTCAGAAGTGGAATGGTAAGTTGCACAAATGTCATATTAGAGGCAGTCTTTTAAACATACAAAGACTTAGTGTATTTGGTTGTATAAACTTCCTGGTTTTGAATCAATGCTGTACAACTAATAAACAGCCATGGCATTTTACTCCATTGAACATATTTTTGTCATTTGCAATATGTCACTGATGATTTAGGACAAAACATATATCTTGTCTTTGACTTTGAAAGAAAAGTTAATGATGAAATGAAGAAACTATTTTGACTGATAATTTCATTGAATGCATTTCAGCTTGTTTCTCAGAATAATTCGGATCACCACAAATACCAAACAGAATAATTCAAACCCAACAGGACAGGACAGGGCAAACTAAATGAAACAACTGCACAGAATAGGGCAAGTAGCCAAGAGAATAGGATTCCAATGATGAAACATTTATTCTCTTTAATTCTTCCAACTTCTCCATTAGGAAGAAGTGATTCACCTTCTCTATAATAAAACTGTTTGTTTATGTTAATTTCTAAAGGGGGACATGAAGTTAATGTGAATGATTATTTGGCTATAATAAAACTACTTCATTTAAAAAACAGATTCTCTTACCAATTAATCCTATAATTTACATATAATTCTTTAGAAGTAACAGAGTATAACAAGGCAAATACTCATAGAGGCTGATGTTGTGACACAGAGGGGAAGCTGTTGCTTGACTCTAGCATCTCATATCACAATGCCGATGTAAGTCTTGACTACTCTACCTCCATTCCAGCTTCCTGCTAATGTGTTTCGGAACACAGCAGAAGTGCCTGGGTCTCTCTCATCCGTGTGGCAGACAAGGTCCCAATGCCTGGCTTTAGCCTGGTCCAGAATGGAATGTTGCCAGCATGAACTAGTGGATGAAGAGCTCCCTCCAGCTTCTTTGTCTCTCTTCCTGTCATTCTTCCTTTCAAATAAATAAATCTTAAAAATACTGACTACTGCACATCTTTGAACCTGAATATGTTAGTCTTCTCCTTTTTGTACATTCCTTTATGCAATTTCCTTATACTACTTATTTATGTAAATACTGTCTTTTATTAAATGTTTCTTTTCTACCTGAAAGAGTTACAGAAAGAAAAAGAGGCAGAGAGAAAGTAGGAGAAGCAGAGAGGTCAGAGAGAGGGAAAGAGAGAGAGAGAGAGAGAGAGAGAGAGAAAGATCTTCCATCTACTGGTTACTCCCAAATCTCCATCCAGGAGCCAGGAGCCCCCTCTGGGTCTCCCACATGGATGCAGAGGCTCAGGGACTTGGGCCATCCTCTGCTGCTTTCCCAGGTTGTAAGTAGGGAGCTGGACTGCAGTGGAGCACTCAGGACACAAACTGGTATCCATATAGGATGCCAGTGCCATAGGCCAAAGTTCAGCTTATAACACCAAGGAACCAGGTCCTGTAAATACACTCTTGGTTCACTTTCATGATCTGTAGTTTAGGCTGTCTCAGTAGCACAGTTCATTTTTCTCATTTACAAATCAAGGAGCTTCAGTTGTAGCATTTTTAGAAGCATTTCTAGTCTTCATTCACTAGGTGCCAGTAGCAATTCTCTCTTTTCTCTTAAAGTTAGGAAGGGGAACCTTTTCTTTGCCAAGACTCTTTGATATGTATACATCCTCTATGGGCCATACAAGATTATCAACTTGAAACTAACTTACTGAATTGTGAGTTCTGCCTGTTGTTGCCTTAGCAGACCCAGATCAAATGATTTTGTGACCTTATGTGGTCCTTGTGCTGGATGTTCCCCATCCCTATAGAGAAGGCTAAACATCTCTTGGGAATGAACAGGGTAAATGATACTTGACTGAGAACCACTGGGTTGAAAGTTGAGCCTTTAGCAGTATTAAACATGATTTATTAAACAGCAACATGATTATGATGGAGTGAGTCACAATGCATTGTGCATACTTCAAATCAGGAGTTTATCTGGCATGTGGGCAGATAATGCTACTCTTGGTATGGGGAAGGGTATAGTATCTGTAGTATCCTTATTTTCTGAACAGTGCTATGAATTCAAGAAAAATTGTGAGAGCTGGGCTCTGGTCTTGTCTCTGAAACTCGTCTTTAGACTTTGCTATATGTCTATGAATGAGTTGCTTACTGCATGGGACTTTAAAATATCTCAAATGGAACATAGCAGATTTGGTAAAGATGATCTCCAAAGTTCACTTTGGAATGGTGCTTTTTTTCCCAAAATTTTTATTAATTTTCTCCCTCATATTTTATATCTGGAGAAAGGAAGTATTGGTATACAGGTGGGAATTTCATTTTGGAAGATTGTATGGATGCAAATAGAAATGTGTACCTGAATTTTAAGTTTTTCATTTTAGTAATAAATTATATGAATTTGAAAAAGTTATGTATGTGCATTGCTGTATATTTTTAATTTGTTAATAGTACATATTTTCTCATATCTTAATTTCTAAGTATGATATTTAAACCATCCTCTTCACTTTCAAATTGGAGGCAAAAAAGACAACTTTGCTAATCAAGAACTGGGAACACATTAACTTAGACAAAATATTGGTGATATATTAATGATTCTTCAATATTTTAATTTTTAAAAATTAAATAATGTAGAATAAAATCAGGAAGTCAACCTGCAGACCCATACTGAGACTGTTTTCTATCTTTTTTTTTACTTGTATTACCCTCAGCTTTGCATTTCAATTTATGACAATTTGTCAAAATCTTTTTCATGTGATATTTCTGCGATGAGTTAAAATTTTATTGTCTTGGTATTCCTCTTTTCATTACTCCAAAAATTTCTACAAGTATTTGGGTCTCATGGAAATTGGGAAATTCCCATGTAACCTCTGATGGGTAATTTTCCAATAACAGGATAGTTTTAAAGGAGGAGGATAGAATTCTAAATTCTGTCCCACTAGGAGATTTTCCTAGGATGCCACAAAATTCTGGCTGTATTTAGAGAATATTCATGGATCTGGGGGATCATTTTCTACTCCTTTAATGTCAGTTATTTATTTGAGAGGGTTTGGGGACAGGGAGTAAAGAGAGAGAGTGAGAGCCAAAGCTGTTATCTTTTTCTGTGGCTTTATTCTCCAAATGGCCATGACTGGGTCGAAGTAAGCCTGGGGGCTAGAAACTCAATCCAGATCTCCCATGTTGGTGACAACAACTCAGTTACTTGAGTCATCACTGCTGCCTTCCAGTGTCTGCATTAACAGGAAGCTGGAGTTTAGGTATTGAACTCAGTTACTGTGGCATGGAATGTGGGCATCTTAACTGTTACCTTTATTATTATTATTATTATTATTCTAAAGAGAGAGAGGGAGAGTGTGAAAGAGACAGAAAGTGTTTTTTATTTGCTGGCTTGGTCTCCAAATGCGAACAATCGCGGTGCCAAATCTGGGAACTTAATATGGGACTGCTATGTGAGTGGCTACACCCAGATATTTGAGTCATCACTGCTCATTCTCCGTGTGTACATTAGCAGGAAGTGGGGATTGGAAGTAAACCTGGGACTTAATGGACTTAATGCCAGGCACTCCACTGTAGGACGTGGGTGTCCCAAGTGACATTTAACCGACCTCTAGACTAAGTGCCTGCTCCTATGGACTCATCTGTAAGTTAGCCTAGGCAAGCAGTAAAGAAACAAGTTTAGAATAAAAGAAAATTAACTTTTTTTTTTTTGGCGATACAGAAAAAGCTCTCGGTGGTGGAGAGGGCCTACTTGAGGTTAGTACTAGAAAATTATAGAAAGGTATGAAGCTTCCAAACCAAGAAACCCCATTTATGTCAGAGGAATACTTGCGTTTGTGTTGTGTAAGCAGTTTCATATATATAATCTGTATATATAAAATCTGTATAATTTTAAAACACCAAATCATGCTTTGATCTAGGTATAAAAGTTGGCAACAAGAGCAAAATTTTATAAATTCTTACCCCAGCTTCATTTAAAACTAAGATCTATGAAACTATTCTGACACACTGATGTAATTCTTCTTTTTCTAAATGAAGTGAGGTGTATTTCCCTGTTTAACTTGTCTTAACTAACACAATTCATTGCCCAAGAGCCTCATTTAATGAGGCTGACTCCCAGGAAGACAATATATTCTTAAGTGTGGTAATCCATCCTGGGTCTTCTAATTATTTAATTACTTAAGTCATCTTTTCAGAGGAAACAAGCCTGGAGAATGCACTGAAAAAGCTCCTATGAGAATGTCAGGCATATTACCAAGATTTTCCGTGTGAACAAAGGAGAAAAGACTTAAAGGTACAGTTTCTGGATTAAAGTACTTGCAGAATGATTTTTAGGAATAAAGATTGCCTTTATAAAGCTGCCTAAGTTATAATGGAATCAAACTGAAAGAAACAATAAGAGAACTATTTATTACTAGTTATTCTGCAGTAAAACAGGAAAAAACCTAATAATTTGAATTTGCCACTTGACTTTTTAATTTTACTGGAATGGCAGATATACAGAGAGGAGGAGAGACAGAGAGGAAGATCTTCTGTCCGATGATTCACTTCCCCAAGTGACCGCAATGGCTGGAGCTGAGTCAATCTACGCCAGGAGCCAGGAGCCTCCTCCGGGTCTACCACACGGGTGCAGGGTCCCAAGGCTTTGGGCCATCCTCAACTGCTTTTCCCAGGTCACAAGCAGGGTGCTGGATGGGAAGTGGGGCTGCCGGGATTAGAACTGGCGCCCATATGGGATCCCGGTGTGTTTAAGGCGAGGACCCTAACCACTATGCTATCACGCTGGGCCACTTGACTTTTTAAAAACTAAATTAATTGCCTGCCCTAAATGCATTTGTTATTATTTTCACCTGTGGGTATTGGGAATTGGCATTTTATTCATGAAAAGAACTATGATAAACCACAAAACAATACTAATAAGTAGATTCATTCAGGAATCCCAGGTGACATTTGTAAATATTTGCCTAATATTTAACTTTAGGGGATGGTATTTATTTACTTATTTATCCATTTATTAATGGAATATTGCCTAATAGATGGCAGATTCTGTCTTGGTCACTGATCACTGGCATATTATGCCTTCACGTCGCTTATATTCTGGTAGAGGGGAAAGAAAACAATTACAAAGTGTGTTAAGCGTTATGAAGAAAACAGACATGATACCATGCAAGGGAAGGGCCAGAAATAAGGACAGGGTGATCACAGAAGTCTTCTTTAAGATGGTATTTGAGCAGAGACCTACTTAGTTAAAACCAGTCATTTCAAGTGGTGGAATTATTTCCTAATTAAAAGGGAAGCATATTTCAAAGACCAGAAGGAAGATTAAGGTAGGTAACAAAGGGCGTATCATCCTAACAGAAAGGCAAGTGGGATAATTCATGTAGGGGTTTGTAAATCAAGTCAAAGTGGGATTTAGGTACAAGGAGGAGTCCTGAGTACCAGGTGTTATGTCCAGGGATGGCAACAGAGCATACCATCAGCAGGATCTCCCACCACCCCAGGGGAATTATCTTTATTTGGAATATACACAAACTTCCTACAAATTTCCAGTAATAAACAATGAAAGAATTATTTGCTTAAGAATATCCAATGTAATAGAATCTAGAATTGAACTTTCAAAACCAAACACTAGGCTAACAATTTTCCATAATGGTACATTTCATTTAACCTTTTTTTTAATATGAAATTTAAGACCACACAAATGCAACTTATTTGTTTCTCTGTGATAAATAACACAGATATTGATATCATGCTTGATCTAACAGTAATTTTTTCTCAAAAAAAAGGTTACAATAAAAAACTAGAAGTTTGAGAAGAAAGTGAGAAAAGCTATAAAATAATTTCAAATTTTTCCTCCACTTTAAAAACTGATACAAGGGCCCGGTGGCGTGGCCTAGCGGCTAAAGTCCTCGCCTTGAACGCCCCAGGATCCCATATGGGCGCCGGTTCTAGTCCCGGCAGCTCCACTTCCCATCCAGCTCCCTGCTTGTGGCCTGGGAAAGCAGTCGAGGACTGCCCAGAGCTTTGGGACCCTGCACTTGCGTGGGAGACCCGGAAGAGGTTCCTGGTCCCGGCATCGGATCGGCGTGTACTGGCCCGTTGCGGCTCACTTGGGGAGTGAAACATCGGATGGAGGATCTTCCTCTCTGTCTCTCCTCCTCTTTGTATATCCGGCTTTCCAATTACAATAAAATCTTGAAAAAAAAAAAAACTGATACAAGAATAGACAAGACTTCTGCGTCTACCCCTGACCTGACTTCTCTTGTGTGCTGCAGGAAGAGTTCAATATGCTTTACAAAATTCATTACATTTAAGACTGCTTCCAATATCTACTAATAAAAATCAGGAAATCCATTTATTCAAGGTAACTTACAAAGAATTAATCAGAGAAAATCTTAAATCTTTTTTTCAAAAACTACAGTACTTGGCACTCTAGTGCATAATGATGTGAATGCAAAGATTGACATTTAAGAGCATACAATTAAAATTCAGTTAGGCATAAAATCTAACATGTAGAATTTGTGACAAATATTTTAGAAAAATAAATCAAAATATTAGCACAATGGGATCTCCTTTGGAATTCTCTCCTGCTTAAGCAGCATTATGTAACATACAGAGTTGTTCCAAAATACTTGTACATGCTTAATATAGCCCCAAAAGCAAGTAATCAAAAAAATCAGAAAAAGAGGGATAAAGAAAATTGTAGGTACTACATATCATGAACAATTCATAGACTTCTCTAGTCCTGGTACCTCCTGAATCCTATTTTCCTAGTTCAAAAACAATTTAAAGATAGCAAACACAAAAAGCAGATCAGCTACATAATACTTATAGCCTTCTTAAAATCAAAGAAACAGGGAATAGCCAATTTGCCAAAATTTAGTCACCAACATACAATCTTATTTCCCATCTGAAGTTGATGAGAATATATTTTATTATAAATGGGACATTGAGTTAATGTGCCAGAAATTAAAATACAACCTTGAAGTTTTCACTCCCCACTCCAAATATCTAAAAGAGAATTAATCGCTAAAATCTTGAAAACATGATGGATTAATTATACAGGGGAATAAAGAACATTGTTATTTCATTTGTTTTAATATCACATAGTGAAAAAATATAAATTTAGTTTACAGATAGCACACTTCATAAGATCACTATTTTTTAAAAAAAATAGTATAAATGCTTACAAAGAACATTTAACTTAAATTTCTGTTGTTCAAAGAACAATAGGCTCTAGATTGACCTAAATAAGGAAATAAGTGTTACCAACAGAGACAGCAAATTCTGAATATGAAACAGATCACAACATTCAAACTTCAGAGTCTGAGCAAATTATCTCGACACTGACACCTTAAGATGGGCAGGGATCAGAGAGATAAAGAATGCAGTAGAGAAAGCAGGAGCGAAGGCCAAGCAGGGAGCAAGCAAGAGAAACCACGCAGAAGGTTGTGACCAAGCTGCAGTGTCTGGCAGGAGCTCAACATCGCAGGTATATCAGCCAGTCTTTCCAAAACATGGCTCACCACCTGGGAGCTCTCCTGTGAACATGATTAGTGTGTCTGTTTCTTATTGGAGAAGGACTGCCTTGAGCCACTACTTGCTTTATTCTGGATACTAGATTTCCACTGGTACAATCTAAGGTTATAGTCATACTCCAACTATGCTTGTGGTTCGTCAGACACATTCATTTTTTTTTTCACATGACATTTTTGACATCGTGTAGGTACTTCAAGTTTCCTAATCCTGCTGGAAGCTTATGTTCTAGACAGAGTGCTTAGAGAGGATCAGCTGGAGAGGCATGCCGAGCCAGAGGAGGAGTGCTGGTGGAAAATGGGCTAACTCCAAGCCTCACTGCTTTTCCTTTCCCATTCCCATTCCTCTGGAGGATAAGGCTTTGGTAGATGCATACATTCTTACACCCTGTTAACGGTAAATCTACTGAAAATAGTGACAGCCACATTGGGATAAACTGAATGTGTCTACTCTGATGCCTTTTGGGAGTCGTAGGCTATCTGAAATCAGTTAATGTTTCCCTTTCCAGATAATTAATAATTAATAATATAATTGCAATTTATGATGAGAAGCAAAAAAGTTTTAACGGTCACTACGTAATTTTATTACGACTATTGTGAGGTTTGTTTTTACAAGCTTTCTGTATTGAGTTTTAACCTCTTTCATCTCATGCCTGACCTCTGTCTATGGCTGCTGCTTTAACAAGCTCAGCAAGATATCTGCTGGGAAAGTGGCTCCTTTAGGAATTGACAACCTGGAAATGTCTGGAATTGTGCTGGATGCTTTTGCCTGTACTTTGACTATTGCTTCCTATAGGCTGAAATATAAAACAAATGACTTACTACTGCTTTGCAACCTTTTCTGTTGACTGTGAGTGTCCACCTAAAGCCACCTGGCAGTGCTCTTGTTTGGGTGCTGGTGAGGAAGACCCACGACCTCTTCTCCTGATGCCTCACAAGTCAAGGACTGTCCACACAGCATTCTGTTCCCAGAATTACATGGGCAGTTTCTAAACACATTTAGGGCTTCTCAGATTTGTACTGCAGCACAACACACAGGTTTATTCTAACCCTGACAACTATAATTTCATTTTTATTTCATAGCCATTAGAGATATAGTATGAATAAACTAACAACATGCTTGCTTTTATGGCGCTTACAGCCTGGTGAAAAATCAAACTTACAGCTTCACCTCTAAATCCTTTTTCACCTCTGAGTCCCTAAAAGAAAAAAGAGAAGATTTTAGTTCCATGTTATTGATACTTATTTAATGCATTTGAGGTTGCACATGGAAATGTGTAATCCCTTATTGACAATTTTATTCACATGGGTATAAGGGATATTGGTCCCATTTCATAATGTTGGGCTAAATATTATTTATATATTTTCCTATGAATCATGCTTTTCACTTAACAATCATGAAATATCTGAAAGTCAAATTACATAGGATTATTTTTAATAATCACATAATACTCTATGAAATAGATCACAGTTTTTTGGTCATTTTCTTACAGATGAGCATTCCAGGGTTGTCTGCTTGCCAATACAAATAGTATTGTGCAAAAAGCTTTGAAAAAATCCCTTAGTGTACTGAGTGCTTTTTGTTTCTATTGGAAACATTCCTCAAAGTGGCACAGTTAAGTAAAGAACATATATGCTTATGGTTTAACAATATTAATCTCATAAAGACTATAGTTTAGATTTCTACCAGAAATAAATGAGAATACCATATTCTCTTCTGAAAGGTTAGAGTCTCATTATTAATTTTTATTCCTTTGACATAAAGTAAGGTGAGCTTCTTTTAATATAATTGTTGATCTTTTGGATTTCTTCTTTTTCTACTGACATTTCTGTCTTTTCAAAACTGATTTGTGGGAGCTCTTTTTATCTTAACATGTTATATCTTAAAAGCACGGCAAGTATTTTTCCAAGCTATATTGTCTTTTCTTTATAAAATAATTTCCATAAATAATTTAAAAATATTCAGGAATCTAAACATGTTTTCTTTTTATAATTTTCCATCTTTCTATTTTAAAAATGATTACTTGAGAAGCAGAGACACAGAAACAAAGTTCTTTCATCTGCTGATTCATTACTCAAATATCCATAGTTGGCTGAAATAAGCCCCGGGGATAGTCAGGCTCCAGGAATTCAATCCAGGTCTCCTATGTGGGCAGTAGGAACCCAGTTACTTGATTCCCCCTTGCTGTCTCCTCCGGTCTGCATTAGCAGGAAGTTGGAGTCAGGAGCTGGAGCCAGAGCCAGGAGTGGAAGCTGGGTATTCTGACACGTGATACAGGTGCCTTACGAGTACTTCACATATGCTAAATTTCCATCACAGGTTTCCTATTTCATAGAATAGGTCTCCCCAGTCCTTAAGCTCTACTTTAGATTTCAAGATTTCTTCTATGATTATACTGTTTAGACTTGAAAACATCATCTAAGGTTTTATTTTTAATGGGGTTCCATGTTTTTATAGCAAAATAACTACATCTCCATTCCCTGGAAAAATGCAATGGGAGTATTCAGAAAATTTTTAAAATTTTTTCTGTGATAGAATTATAGATCATTCCTACCCTTGCTTTGGATAACTGTGTCTGGATGTGACTCCACAGGAATTGTCATCTTGTCATAAGTGTAACTATGAAACCAGCAAAGCAGGGAGACATCTAAAAACTTGGCCTTAGACATCATGAAGTCACTAAATAACAAAATCTGAAGACTTCCCTAGCCACTCGACTTAATGTAATGTGATATAAATTTCTTTATTGTTAAAACCAGCTTGATTTAGGATTTCTGTTACAGCCCACATCATCTTGATTTATCATTTTTGTTATAATTAAATACTTACATCTAATTACAGATCTTACTCTGTTACATAGATCTACTTATATATCTCTTTATACTACTAAGTAATTCCGTCTACAATGTCTTTGTAGTATCTTCTTATTTGGAAAAACAAGTTCCTCACTTCCCACCACTGTTTTTTCACAATGTTTTTGTCATTCTCAAATGCCTATTTTTTTTTCACAAGAAATTTTTCTCCTTTGAATGGAAAACAGAAAATGAGAAAAATGTGATGTGCACGCTAAATATTGTAAGGGACTTTGAGAACTATCTATAAACAAAACCAGTAAGATATTTTAATTGAGACATTTTTGTATCACATTTTCCTTGACCAATTAATAGTTCACATTTTTGACAGAGGAGAACAATCATTCTGTAATGAGAACAGTATGTGTTCCTTAGCTTGTTGAAGAACCACCCACTGAAACATGAGCATTCTCCCACTTACAATCTTATAGAGCTCTGAAAAGCAAATGGGAAAATCTAGAGAAATGTTGAGTGGTACATTTTTTCTTTTGGTTAGACATTCTGAAACTTTCTCCTCTGGTCCTTTAGGCCTACTATTTTTATACTTTCAAACTCTGTGTACTTATTTGTGACACATTCAGATGACTCGACATACTGATTCTGTGCCAGGAATAAATCTCTCATTTCTGAGATTCAGTTTTATCCTTTACACTGTGCACACAATATTTAGCACTGAAAGACTTTCTCATGAGCAAATCCCTAATCTTGTCATTGCCAAATGTCTCAAGCACTGGCAGATTCTGTCTCAGTTTCTCCTCCAGACATAGCTTGGCAGGGGTGTAAAGTAAGAAGAATCAGCTGTGTAACTCACTAACTCAGTCGCCTTGAATGACTGTGTGAACCTCCATGAACCTCATGTGCTTCTTTATCTAATAACCAGAAATCATAGCATCTACTGTAAGCACTTTTAGAGTTTGAGGAAAGTTACTATTTTAATCTACTTTATTGTTCGTTACAACCTGTGCTATATCTCTTGCTGTAACTTACTTTCACAAAGGTGACTTATTTTCTTGAAAATGTCATTTAACCTTGTGCTATCCTGATTTTCCTGCTATCCTTACCAACTATTTCTTGCATAGTAAGTGCTCCCAGAAGACCCAAATCTTGGCTGTCTGCACTTTCTTTGCTATGTATGCCTTCTCCTTGAGAAAACAGGTGCATTTTTAGGGCCTTTCCTATCCCCATGTAAGTTTTTTTCCACTCCAGGTTTAAGCGTCTAACTCACTCTATTTATCCCATCCTCACTGCATATATGATCCCTGACTTCTCAGAAATCACCTTCAAAAAGAAACTGCATGTCTATTTCCATATTTTTCTTCTTCAATAAGTAGGTGGTTTCCTTATTTATTCTAGAAATAGAATTTAAGAAAAAAAATTAAGAACATGAAGAAGCATTGTGTCAAACTTACAGTTCTACCTGTTGGTCCTATTATGCCTTCTCTGCCAAGGGGGCCAGTGTTTCCCTGTTGGAGTAACAGAAAAGCTGTCAGCTTCATTTTCAGTATAAGTCAGAAAAATCCCCAATTCTCTCTACAATGATAAAACCACCACATCTGCATAATCACAGCTTCTGTTATAAAATCTT